>NW_028317815.1:6662500-7960000 GCF_062004578.1 Staurois parvus
TGTGTTACGTCGCTGCGTTACTTTAACTGACAATTGCGCGGTCATGCAACACTGCACCCAAATTATTACACAGATTTACATGCTTTTTTTCCCACAAATTGAGCTTTCTTTCGGTGGTATTTGATCGCCTGTGCGGTTTTATTTTTTGCGCTATAAAAAAAAGGCTGACATTTTTGAGAAAAAAAAACAATATTTTGGATTTTTTGCTATAAAACATGTCCAGTAAAAAAATGTAAAAATCAAATTTCATCATAAATTTTGGCCAAAATGTGTTCTGCGACATGTCTTTGCAAAAAAAAAAATCCCAATACGTGTTAATTAATTGGTTTATGTGAAAGTTATAGCGTCTACAAATGGCGGGAAAGATACTGGGATTTTTTTTTTATACTAATAATTGGCAGCGATCAGCGACTTATGGCAGTGATCAGCAATTTATGACAGTGATCAGCGACTTATGACGGGATTGCGGCGGACATTTTGACACTGGGGGGGAACTGACTTGGGGTCACTGACATCCCCAGTGACACCAATACAGTGATCAGTGCAAAAAAAAACACTGACACTGTACTAATGGCACTGGGGAGGAAGGGATTAACTTTTTTTAGGCAATGAAAAGGTTAACTGTGTGAGGGGAGTGTTTTACTAGGGGGCGGGGGTGTGTACTTCACAGGAACACGCTGATCCCCAGAGATAAACTCCTCTCTCAGGATCAGTGTGTTAGGAACTGACAGGGAGCAGAGCTGCATTTTAAACAATGCAGCTGTGCTCTGTGTTACTGTTTGCTAGCAATCGCTGGGACCTGGCGGGTAATGACCTGGTGATTGACACCCACTGCCACGATCGGCGGGTGCGTGCCTTGCGCGCTCCCCTACCTGTTTTGCAAAATTACTTTTTAAAACGTGATTTTGACCAGCGGTGCCACCTTGTGGCCATTTTTCTACAGTGGCTGGACGGCAAGCAGTTAATCCTCTATCTAAAGTAAATATCATCAATGCCAATTGGTGCCTTGTATAAAAAAATGCCAAGATGAAAAATACCATCAGGTGCTTTTGAATTACTTAGTTTTGCTTAATTTGTTTGTTCCTCTTTTTTTACTTTTTCATTTTATTTTAGATTCCCAGTGTTCTGGCCACAAGTCTTGTCTACTTGCTTTGCTACACTATTCAGACCTTTATGTAATCCAGGAAAAACTTCCCAATGGGACGCAGACAGAAAATAAACGAAGATAATTCTTAAGACCGAATTTAACAGCACTTTCAGGATCAGGGTTCTCCTTGGGTCTACAGACAGTGATCAGGAGTATTTAAAGCCCAAATGCATTTTAAACCTATTTATAAAAGGAGTTGAGATTCATCACACAGTAAATTGTGGGAGTATTCACATAACTTATTTATTCACCAGATTGTTTACTGTTTTATCTATACAAGATTGCGTATTCAAAATGAACATGAATATACTTATTTCATCTTCACATCATTGGATGCTTGAAGTGAATAATAGTATAAATATTGTATGAAAATTCTTACCTTCCTTAGTAAAAAGGCCCATTTGTAGACATGTGCAGAACAAAAAAAATGTGTTTAGTTTCGGATTGATTTAAGTTACTAATTTTGTTTAGCTGCATTCGTAATTAAATTTGTTTCATTTAGTTTCATTTAGTTTATTTGATTTTGACCGAATTCAAATTTTTCCAATGGATTTGAAGTACTCAAATCAAATTCAAATCAAAATCGAATCAAAAATATCAAATCAGTCAGAGTGCATTGTGAAGAATAGCTGGTCCTTTTCTATTCAAAATTCGAATAGGTTATATTCTTTCTATTTTATTCCTTTATTTTCTATTCTATTTTATATTCTACTCTACTCTATTGTATTCTGTTTTGGTGTTTTACTCTGTTCTTTTCTATTCTATTCCTTTATTTTCTGTTCTATTTTATTCTATTCTTTTATTTTCTATTCTGCCCTCATTTACTCTGTTTTATTCTATTCTTTTTTTTAATTAATTTCAGAAGATAGCTATATTCTATTCTACTCAAATCTCTTCTGTTTTTTCTATTCTTTTTTTTTTTTTTAATTTAAATATTTATTAGTTTTTCATATTATTACAAAAAATTCCATAAGAAGAGATAACAATACATATAAATATTCCATACATTTCTACCTTACCCCATCTAATAAATCTTTTCTTTCCCTCCCCTCCCAGCCCTTTCCCACCCCCCTTCCCCCTCCCTCCCCTTAGCACGTTCTATACTCTCTCGAGGCCCAATAGTTTCTTAATTTATAGTTTTCTATACTTCTCTTTCATTCCTGATTTTTCCCATTTTTCCCATCTTGTATAGTATATTCCCATCCTATCTTCCTGCATATAGTAAGATCTTTCCATTCTACTTATCTGATTTACTCTGTTGATCCAATCCTCCTCCTTCGGCACCTCTGTTTTTTGCCAGAACTTGGGTATCAACCCCTTTGCAGCGTTTAAATAGTACCATATGCCTGATTCTTTATATTTATTTACTGAGATCCCAGCATTGTGTAGAAGACACATCCTTGGGTCTAACCCTATGTCATTTCCAGTTATTATTTCTATTGAGTTAACTATTGTCTTCCAGAAAGCCTGAATTTTCGGACATTGCCACCATATGTGAAACACCGTGCCCTCCTCCCCACAACCTCTCCAACACATTTTAGAGTTCTCCCTCCTCATCTTGTGCTCAATACTCGGTGTAATATGCCATCATGTCAAACATTTATAATTAATCTCCACGTCTCTCATACTAACATTCTCGTGTATCAATCTATATATCTTGTTCTGTTGGTCCTCATCTAACACCACCTCCATATCTCTTTCCCATTTCGTTATAAAAATTAACTTTGTGTCTGTGTCTAATTCTGTGAGTATTCTATAAACCTTGGCAATACCGTGTTTCCCATCTCTACGCGTTTCCAACAACCTTTCAAACCTATTCCAATCCTTTTTTAATCTCAGGGGTTTTGGTAGTTTTCCAATAAAACATTTTAACTGATGATATTTCCACTCGTCTATTCCAATAAAACTTTCTCCCTTCTTCTCTTTTAATTCTTTAAATGGTCTCAATTCCCCCTCATCCAGTACATCTCTCAGTTGGATATCTTCCCTTTTAAACCATCTACCTGATATCTCATCCTTTCCTGGGGGGAAATAATCAGAATTTACAAGAGGCATTAATATACAATTGAATTCCCATTTCCTACTTTTGTGTAAATTATCCTATGCCCTTAAAACATTTAAAGTGTAAATACTTGTGCTTTCTTTAATTCTTCTAAGATGTGCTGGGACCCATATCATCTTACTCAAACTAATCCCACTCAATTCGTTTTCAATTTGTACCCAACTCTTCCCCTTGTGGTTGAATGTCCAATCATAAATTCTTGCTAAAATTACTGCTTTATAGTATCTCTTGACATCAGGTAGTCCCATTCCCCCTTTCTCTTTAGTTCTACTCAATATTTCGTATGCTATTCTTGGTTTTTTATTCCTCCAAATATATCTTATTAACATTTTTTTCATTATCTTAAAAAAGGCCTCTGGGAGTTTAATTTGGACCATTTGGAATCTATACAGTATTTTAGGTATGATTACCATTTTAACTAAGTTTATACGTCCTATCCATGATGGGTTTCCTCCTTCTAATATTTTTAATTCTTCCTTGGTCTCATTTATTAAAGAAATATAGTTTAATCTATACAGTTGTTTATATGGGATAGCAAGTTTTATTTCTAGGTATTTTAAATCTTTTTCTCTCCATGTAAAGGGGAACTCTTTTTGTAGCTTTTCCTTTTCACTCTTTGGTACGTTAATGTTCAAGATCTCTGTTTTTGTTGGGTTAATTTTTAAATTTGATAAATCGCCATATTCCTTCAAGATCTTCATTATATTAGGTAATGTTATTCGAGGGTTGTCTACATAAAACAATAGGTCGTCCGCGAAGGCCGCAACTTTATGTTCTATATTTTCTATCTGGATTCCCTTTACCGCTCCACTATTCCTTATCGTAGACAGCAGGGGTTCCAATGACAGAACAAACAGCAAGGGGGACAGTGGGCAGCCCTGTCTTGTTCCATTGGACATTCCAATGGATTCCGACCTCTCCCCATTTACCGTGATAATTGCGGTGGGCTCTCTATATAGTTTACCTATCCACTCACGCATTCTCTCTCCAATCCCCAACACTTCTAAGTTGTCCATCATGAAGGCCCAGTCCACTCTATCGAACGCCTTCTCGGCATCAATCGGCAGTAGTACCGCCGGGGCCTTCCCTTTTCTACTTTTCTGAATGAGCATCAGAGTTCTCAACCCGTTGTCTCTACCCTCTCTCCCTGGGACAAAGCCCACCTGATCTCCGTGAATCCATTCAGGCATTAGATCTTTCAGCCTATTTGCTAGGACCTTTGCGTACAACTTAGTATCGGTGTTCAATAGTGAAATTGGTCTATAACTAGAACACTGGGAAGGGTCTTTTCCCTCCTTTTGAATGAGTACAACATGGGCCTGAAGAGATTCTCTTCTACCCTCCATCCCTCCTCCCAGTTCATTCATATACTTCTTCAGCTTAGGTAACAATATTTCACTATATTTTTTATAGTACTTAACTGTATACCCATCCGGACCTGGACTTTTTCCACCCCCTGTACTTTTTAATGCTACTTTTATTTCATCCTGGGAAATTTCCGCATCCAAGGCATTCAATTGTATTTCACTTAACTTTGGTAATCCTGCATTTTTTAAATATATCATCCTTTTTTCATTAATATCCTTTACATTTTCCTTTGAAGAGCCATGGGGGTTAATATTATACAGTTTTCTATAGTATTCCGTGAATACTTTAATAATCCCTTTGGTTGAATAAACCAACTCTCCTTTAGAATTTTTTATCCTTTCTATATAATTTCTATTTTTCTTTTTATTCAGAGCTCTCATCAAATATTTTCCTGGTCTGTCGCCCCATCTATATCTTTCATTTAGTACTTTGCTATATACTCTTCTCCTCTCTTCGTCCATCAATCTCTCTAATTCATCTTTTTTATCCATTAACTTCTGTCTTATTTCTCTTGTTATTTTCTTCTTTTGCATCTGCTCTAGATCCAGGATTTCTTTTAGGAGCCTACTAACCCTCTCTCTTCTTTCTCTTTTCTTACTTGCTCCCATCGCAATCAGGATACCTCTTATATATGCCTTGTGACTTTCCCATACTGTGGCTGTCGATACTTCCTCTGTCTCATTCTCCTTAAAATATAGCTTGATCTCTTCCCCAATCTTCTGAGCTATGTCCTCATCCAAAAGAAGGGCCTCATTTAACCTCCATCCTAAACCTCCCGTCCACCGTCTTCCCCATTCCATTTTCATTGTGACAGGGGCATGATCCGAGAATGTACTCATCTCTATTTCTATTTTAACCAATAGCTCTATGAGTTGATGATCTATCAAAATATAATCCAACCTCGAATATATCTCATGTGCCTTAGAGAAGAAGGTGTAGTCTCTGTCTCTCATATGCATTATTCTCCAAGTGTCCACCAGTTGGTACTCGTGGATCGCTTTCTTCAAAGCTCTCAGAGACCCACCCCCCTCTCTCCGCACAGGGGAGGTTGCATCCTTTTGGGGATCCATGCAGAGATTTAAGTCTCCTGCTACTATCAAACGCCCTTTTTTAAAGTCCATCAGTTTTTTCAACAGACCCTTCAAATAGATCTCCGGCTTTTTGTTGGGGCAATATATATTGGCTAATGTACACTCGATTCCCTGTAATTTACCTTTCAAAAATAGGAATCTCCCCTCCGGATCAGTTCTTCTATCCTCCTGCTCGAATCTCATGTTCTTTGCCAACCCTATTGCCACCCCTTTTGCTCTTTTAATTGGGGAGTCAGCGTAATACCATGTTGGATAATATTTAGATTTTAATTTCACATTTGACTCTATCTCAAAATGTGTTTCCTGTAAAAATACCACTGACGTTGCCCTGTGGTGTAACTCTTTAAACAACTTAAATCTTTTCCCAGGACAGTTCAACCCGTTCACATTATATGTTATAACCTGTATTTCTTCCATCCTTCTTAAATCTGTCTATCTCTCTTCTAATAAACCTCTTTCTATTAGGCCCTTCTATCGTGCAACATTTTAACCCCACCTCCCCTCCCCCCTCATCCTCCCCCCCAACCCCCATATCCCACTCCCACCCCCCCTCCCTCCCCCCCTCTCTTCTTTTTCCCCTACCCGTTTTTAGGCTTATAAACTGCCTGCAAATCGTTTGTGGATCTATTTCCACCTTTGATTTAAAACTTAGGGCGTAAGCTCCGCCCATGGACGGCTCTCCTCTCCTCCGACCCCCCCAGATCTTTTCTCTCTAACGTCCAGGCTCAAGAAGAATCTTAACTTCCCTCCCTTCACCAGAGTGTTCTGAAGGACCTCAACATCCGGAGGGGAGAGACCAGGGGCAAGAGATGGAAGCAGGAGAGAGAAAAAAAAAAAAAAAAAAGAAAAAACATAATTTCTACTTAATTCTCCCTCCCTTCCCTCCCCGACCCCAAAATCTCCCTCCCCCTCCCCCCGACCTGCTGCCAGTCCTCTTTCCTAGTAACACTCTATCTCCTTTATCTTCTTCTTCTTCTTCCCACCCCACCATCTCCATTCTTTGCAAATCCAGTCTCTCGCAAAAGTCCCTTAGTTCCTCCGGAAATCTCAAATAGGCTGTGACCCCGTTTTTCCAGCCAATCAGAGATGCTGAGATACCCCATCTATACTGCACATTCTGTTTCCTCATTTGCTCCAACAGGGGTCTCAGGGATCTCCTTCTCCATAGGGTCTCTGCTGTTAAGTCTGCATAAATTTGGATAGTCAAATCTCCATACTTAATTAATGATCTTCCCTTGGTCTTCTTCCAAATCTCATCTTTGACCCCAAATTTTTGGAACTGTACAATTATGTCTCTCGGTCTTTCCTTCTCAGTAGCCTGTTTGAGCTTTCCTATTCTAAACACTCCGTCTAACTTGATCCCGTCTGTTTCAGGTCTATCTCTTATGGAGTTCAAATTTTTTTTCACTAGTTCATATAGTGTTTCGCCTTTTGCAGTCTCTGGAATTCCTCATACCCTAAGGTTACACCTTCTTTCTTTATTTTCTTGGGCTTTCATCCTATAGGTCAATTTTTTCTGAGTGTTTTCCAATTGGTTTATTTTTTTCCTTAAGTTATCAAAGTTTTGGGCCTGAATTTTAACTTTCTCCTCTGTTTCTTCTATTCTTGATAGCAGGTGCCCTAGGTCATTACTAATAGCTGTCATTTCATGTTTTATCATTTTTTCCAGGTTCTGAAACATTTCTATCATCTCCTTCTTGTTTGGTGCTTGTAGTTCTCCATCTGGTTCTCTTTTTCCCGAACCATCCTCTATTTGTTGGCTGCAGCTGCTATTCATGCCCAATGATAATTTCGGACTATTACCTGAACTAATGTCCATTTCCCCTTTTGTGCTTGTGCCCTGGGCCCTTTCTGGCGTAATATTTCCATATGATGTAAATTTCTTTATTGTTCCTGTTTGAGACCCTTTGAGCCCTGCTGCCTTGGGACCCTTATTCTTCATATCCTCTGTGAAATTTCTGTTATTAAATTTTTTTTTTTTTCTTTCTATATCCTCAAGATGGGATTGTACCTCTCCTTTATAATTTCTGGACCAGACAAACTTGCAATTTTTTATGTTTTATTTTCCTAGGACACCTAGGACACCTGGGCCTCCTCTCTTCTTCTCTTCTAACCCCTGGAAATCCTCCCCTCCCCTTTCACCACCTGGTCTTCTATGTCACTCTGGGGTCCACAACACAGCAACACAGTAAGTCCCCAGTAGTTCTCACTCACCCTTCCCTTCTCAAGACGGTAGCTCCATGCTTGTACGGAGGGCCATCACTGCTGTTCAGTCCTGGGGGGGGGGGATTTCTCAGGGTTTCCGATGTTGTGTTGTTTTTCTTCCCCTCTTCTTTTCCTTTCCTTTTTCCTCTCTTCTTCTTTTCCTCCTTAGGGTTCGTCCCAAGGAGGCAGGATGGGTTTCCTGGTATTCCTGGCTCCACCAGGCCCAGGTGCGGACAGCCAGCTAGGTAGGGGGGTATAGGCAGCAGTGAGCGTCTCCCTGTCACATCTGAGGCAGCCGGCTTCCAATTTCACACGACTCTCCTTCCCCCTGTCCGCCTTCGGCCGGCCGGCGTCCCTGCTTCCCAGGGATGCACCGCGGCTGGTCACGTGCCCCGGCCGCGCCTCCTCGTCTCCCGGCAACCAGGCTCAGCATCCCAGTCTATCTCCACTGCTCTCCGGCTCCAACCGCGCACCGCTGCCCATCAAAGAAAGCCCACCAGGCCGAGGTATATCTCTGCCATCTAGGGCTCCATACCGCTGGGGGGAATTAAGACCGAAAATAGGGGGGGTCGGTCAGAGAGGGCTCGTGCGAGAGCTCCTAGCTCGAGCTCTCCGCCGCCGCCATCGTCAGGCTCCGCCCCGGAACTCAGCTCTCTGTTTTTTCTATTCTATTCCTTTATTTTCTATTTTATTCTGTTCTATTATTTTATTTTCTGTTCTGTTTTATTCTATTTTATTCAGTTTTTTTCTATTCTATTCTTTTTGAAATTTGAATTTTGGAAGATGGCTATATTCTAATACTAATACACATAGGGGTTTATTTACTAAGGTTGGAGAGTGCAAAAATCAGGCTCACTTCTGCATAGAAACCAATCAGCTTCCAGGTTTTATTGCCAAAGCTTAACTGAACAAGCTGAGGATCGCAGCTGATTGGTTCCTGTACAGAAGTGAGCCTGATTTTGCACTCTCCAGCTTTAGTAAATAAACCCCATAGTCTTTGAGGGAAATCAGCAGTATTCAGCAATATGTTTATAATTTGCATTTGTTTTCAAATTCAACTCAAATTTGGTTCGAATTTTGGATAAAATCTCATTTTGTTATTTCAAATTCGTTTAAATGAATTACTATTGTAATTCAGAAATTCTGATACACCCGAATCTCTGAATAACAAAAATTTGAATTTCTATTCACAATGAAATGAAGCGCACATGCCTACTCGATTGATTTGTTTTGGATATAGCTAGAAGGGGTAGAATCGCTGTTGGGTTTTAACTGTTGTCTGTGTCATTAATTGGGAGATTTTTGTTCACACTTTCAGTCAGGAAAGGAAGTGATAGCAAATCTCTCCAACTCAGACACAGACAAGTGCAAAAACACATTTTATTAGAATGGAGAAGGGCTTTTGTTGTTTGTGCCCTCTGCACCTGTTACACCAGCTACCCTCATTTCTTGCATGCAAAGAAAACAAACAGAGGGAACACAGGCCTAGTGCATTACCTTTAAAAAAACATTTATTGTAAGAAGAAGTGGTAATATATTCACAAAGGACAATATTGTGAAAGGTACATTATGTAAAGAACAGCAATGTCCAGTCCACACTGGGTGATATCCGCAATGGGAGTCCTGGTCCTCCAACCGGCTAACGCATTTCGAGGACTTGCCTCTTCCTCAGATCCTCATTTCTTGAACAGGCACCGCAGGAACAGGAAGTAAAGCAAAATCTTCTACCCAATGGGGTCACACACAGAGATAACAAACTGCTAGAAATAAATTATATAGTGTGAAACTCCTGCACTACCTAAAACTAAGTGATTGTGCTATACAATGAATGTGATATAAAATAGGTGTGTATCTTTTTAAATACTAGTGCTGCTGCTAGCATCAGAATGTGTTCCTACATTAAGTGAAGTGAATTGTCCGGTGAATGATGCTGCGCTGCTAATATCCTAATTGTGTGTGAAGCTTGCACATAACTAAATTAACATACAATATAAGCAAGTATAAAAATATCTATTGCCTTTCAACATGTATAAATTTATTTATTTCAGGTACTTATATAGCGCTGTCAATTTATGCAGCGCTTTACATATATATTGTACATTCACATCAGTCCCTAACCCTCAAAGAGTGTACAATCTAAGATCCCTAACTTACATTCATACATACACATATTAGGGCCAATTAAGCAGGATTCAATTAACCTACCAGCATGTCTTTGGAGAGTAGGAGGAAACAAGAGTACCCGGAGGAAACCATGCAGACACAGGGAGAACATGCAAACTCCAGGCAGGTGGTGCCGTGGTTTGGAATCAAACCAATGACACTGTAAATATATATAAATATATAAATGCATCAGTTCAGGATTATCCAACACCAAAATATTTGTGCTCCTTGTTGACTTTGCACAATACAGTGCCGCCTCTGAGCTCACAAAACTTTCACCTCCAAATTTGTATCATCATGCGTGTATATAACATGCCATCCAGATTCCACCAAACTCCTTCTGCCTCCTTTTCCTCCAGACCCCTAAGGGCTTTTCACTCCTTTCTTACATAAACCAAAATGGAAGGCAGGTATGGTGCATTCATACTATCGTCTTCACCTCTTGCATCAAATAATTCATCATCAGTCCACTGAGTCATTCACAATTTTCTGTAGTTGTCACTGTGCTCCACTAAATTACCGTGTTCCCCAGCATCAGTTGCTACCCTATGGCTGAATGTAGAAGATGTGGTGGAGAAGGTGGCAGTGGCCAGGGACAGCATGGTGATATCAGTGCTGGAGAAGGACAAATTCAGAGGCAAGTCTGCAGTTCATAGTCCATAGTCTATTTTCTAAAATTCTATTGTATGTTAATTTAGTTTGTGCAAGCATCACACACAATTAGGATATCAGCAGCGCAGCAACATTCACCAGATAATAAGCTGCTAGGAATGTTGACTCAAACAGACAAAAACACTAACAAAAAAGGTCTGGAAGTGGTGGAATACCTATAAATTCTTTTGTTAGTTTTTATCTGCTTAATACATGCAACATGTTTGCTTCATTTATACAACGCTTAAACCATTTCATACAGAACATTGAAAAAAAGGATCCATTGATTCAACTTTTTTTTATAAAAATATCAGAAAATACAATTACTTTGTGTGAGGCTTAAAGTGTTTTATGAAATATTTATTTTTAGATAAAAATGTTTTGTTCATTGAGAAAATGTTCAAGGGGAAAAGACAGACTTGTCTCTTTTTAAGATTTCAATGACTTGATCAAAAGCAGAATCCTAAATGTTACATCTCAGATGTTGGCTTAATGACACAGGGAAATGTAACACAAACATGATATCATAGCAGCTGTTTTACACAATTCTGATACTTTTAGATTTAAATCAGAAACAATTTTATACACAGTCTAAAAATGTTTTGTATCAGTCATTCATTTATGGAAATGTTTTACCACCAGACAAAATTTATGCATCTTCTGCTTCCAACCTCCTTTGAAATATTTATATAGAAAAATTATTTCAGTTTCATTTACCGGCATATGCAATTCTCAGTACAATATTGTTAAGTTGCGTATTTCAGGAATATGTAAATCTTCAGAAGACAGGATTCAACTAGATTTTTAATATCAAACAGGACATTTACTACTGACTGAGCAAAACTGACAAGGGAATACCTTTCAAACTGTGTATTTGTGTCCATACCATCTTTGAAATATTAAATCTAAAATAGCAGTATTTTGCTTCATCCACACAATTGCTGTACTCATATCTAATATCATGAATCACAATAAGGATGAAACAATACTTCACTGGAATTAGTATGGGCAAAGGGAGCCAAATGAACATTAAATTGTTCTGCTGCACTCTATTATTGGCTAAAACACATGAAAATCATGTAATATCATGTACAGTGTCCTGTAGCTATTACAGCTTGTTTGTTTTTATAAAACCAAAAAATATCAAATTTGTTTGTTAAGAGTATAGCAATATCATAAATAACACTGTCTTTGATGTAGAAGATGGCTTACATAAAAGTGTCACTTATAACATTCACATAAATATGCATGTACACTATATTGCCAAAAGTATTAGGGCACCCCTCCAAATCATTGGATTCAGGTGTTTCAATCAACTCCATGGCCACAGGTGTATAAAATCAAGCATCTAGACATGCAGACTGCTTCTACAAACATCTGTGAAAAATTAGTCGCTCTCAGGAGCTCAGTGAATTCAAGTTTGACTGGCCTACACAGATTCCTGACCTAAACCCGACAGAACACCTTTGGGATGAATTAGATCAGAGACTGCGAGCCAGGCCTTCTCGTCCAACATCAGTGCCTGACCTCACAAAAGCGCTTCTGGAAGAATTGTCAAACATTCCCATAGACACACTCCTAAACCTTGTGGACAACCTTTCCAGAAGAGCTGAAGCTGTTATAGCTGCAAAGGGTGGGCCAACTCAATTATGAACCCTACGGACCAGGACTGGGATGCCATTAAAGTTCATGTGCGTGTAAAGGCAGGTGTCCCAATACTTTTGGCAATATAGTATTTGCAGATATATGGAAAATTGGTAATTTGTCATTCACATAACTTTGCATTGTGCTAAATTAGCTGCAGTTTCAGGTTAAACAAAGCTTAAAGAGGAGCTCCAGACTCCTGTGTGAAAATTAAAAGTCAACAACTGTAGCTGCTGACTTTTAATAAAGAGCCACTGTCCCTCCATCCAGTGGTGTGCTCACCCCAGCCATTTTTACCTCTGATCTTCAGTCTACAGTGCCGGCATCTTGGGAACCTGAAAGCTTGCAGCTTCAGAACTTGGTGCTCACTGCGCATGTATGAGCCGCGATTCACATTGGGAATGTTGCCGCAGTCTTCTGGAACATGTCATGTGTCCCAGATGACTGCGGACTTGGCCAAAAAACCATTGAAAATTTAAAAATATTTCTAAAAAAAACCGGCTTTTTTTAGGCACACTATGTGAATGGGAACACAAAGCAAACATATAGTGGGGTTTCTTCAAATGTAGCTGCCAAAGTGTAAATACCCTTTAAGTTCATGGTTTGCAATCCATTTTTATATGATTTTTGTACATAAAATTATATATAAGTTGAAAAGTATTGCTCCATGCTGTACTACTTCCAGTAAAAATATAAAGTTTATGATTGCCCATTATAAATATATACTAATACCCATATGGAAGAAAAATATATTTGAAATATATTTTAAAAATATTCTCCCCAAATATATTGCCATATATTTGAAATGCTACAATTTTGGCCATATTCATTATATTTAAAAATATGTTTCAATATATATTTATATATATATATATATACATATACACACACACACTGTATGTTGAAATGCGTTTTTATTGCAATATATATGAAATATTTTTAAAAATACATTTCAAATATACTGTATGTCTTTAAAAATACAAATCTACATTTTTGGAATAAAAAAGAAATGTTTAGCGAGCGCTAT
Organism: Staurois parvus; assembly: GCF_062004578.1. Taxonomy (NCBI): domain Eukaryota; kingdom Metazoa; phylum Chordata; class Amphibia; order Anura; family Ranidae; genus Staurois; species Staurois parvus. Next base: position 6,675,859 of record NW_028317815.1, read on the forward strand.
GCAAAGAAAAGAGAGAAACAAGATAGCTGCTACAACACCAAAAAAACCAACCAAAGAAACCTTCCAAAAGTATATAGAAGTCAAGACAGATAGGATTTTTGGAATGCATTTACAAATATATGTAAAAATATATGTTAAAACTACTTTTTTATATGTTAAATAAATCTGAAGAATATATTTAAAAATATATATATTATGTCTTTTTGCAGCCTTCCTGTTCCTCCTACTTGTTACTTGCCTTCCCTGAACCTTTCCCAGATCTGTTGGGGCCTCTCGGCACCTACTGGTAGTTACTAGGTGCACTGCTTCCTTCCCAGACTTCTTTGTCAGCTGTGGGCTAACACGCATGGCCAAATGCCCTCCAGCACCTTCCCTGGACTTATTTGCCAGCTGTGGGCTAACAAACCAGACCACACTCCAGCCAGCTTTATTTAAACATCACAAGCTCAAGGCTCTGGACTTGTGATAGTTCGGTCTACACAAGCCTGTATTCCTTCTCTGTAGCTCCTGTACCTTCTATCCAGTTCCTGTATCTTGTATCTGGCATTTTGCATCCTGGTCATGTCTTAGTATCTTGTTTCTGTATCTAGTATCTTGCATCTTATTTGTGTTTCAGTATCCTGTGTTTAACACTTAGCTTTGGTACTCTGTTACTTGTACCTGATTCTAATGTCTGTGTTCCTAGTTCATTTTGCCCTACTTTATCATTCTGTCACTTTATATCAGATGCTACTTAGCCTATTTCTACAAAACTCAGCCATCCTTTCCCCGGAAAACTCTGTTGTCTTCTGCCACTCTATCCTTGCTACATTAATTGATTCCTCTGCAGGCTCAACTGTATTCTGTCCATTATTATCTCTGCCTCCACTGCCTCCACTGGAGAATAGGCATCTTGTGTCCTCCATTGAAAATTGGTACCAGGGGCCTGGTAGACAGAGTATACAGTTTTATGTCCTGGGGAATCTGAGAACAGGTAGGCATATTAACTTTAAGAGAAAGGTGGCTGCTAAAGGTGAAGTTCACTCATCACTATTTATTCTGCTTGGAGTGTCTGCATTCGGTCCTTACAACATACATCAGCAGCACCCCAATCGGATTCATCTCAGATATGCACGAGCATGGGAGAGTGGGACTTTATTGGCACCATATATAGTTGAAAAAACAGCAAACTGTTAAAATAATCGCTATTTTGTCTATTTTTTTTAAATAATCTTCTTATTAAAATTAATTATAGAAAGCACCATACATGTTGTGACAAAATGCTATACAAATCAGTTGAATGGTCAAGCAAACTGCTTTATCTGTAGCAAGGAGAAATCTCCTCTAAATAACATAACCCCAACGCATTTCAGTTCATCGCTAGATATAGTACAGCAGGCGCTTCTACAAGGTAAAACATCCATACAGTACAGAAAGATATTTGTACATTACATAACATAAAATGAATATGACAAAGTTACAGTGATAGATTTACAAAACCATTCATCACTTAAAAAAACAAGTTTCCATGGAACTCTCTTAGCATTACTGGAATATAAAGGATGCTGCAGGAGGCCCCCAACAGGTGGAGGCTAGGAAAAAGTAAAACAATAAATAATACCAACCAAAAACACACGCATATGTTCAGAGATAAAATTAAACTTAATTTCTGTATATGACTGATATAAAAAAAGCACCAACATTTTCTGTGTAACCACGAGAGGTAGACCGTGATGGTGTAATGTTGTACAAGATCAGGGGTGGACTGACCATTTGGAAACTCGGGCACTGCCTGAGGGCCCGGGGTCAGTAGTGGGCCCCATCAGATGCCCCTGGTACCTTTTTCATAGGCTTTTTTGAGTTTGGGCAAGGACACAGGGGCCACATGATCCCCTATTGCCCGGGGGTCCCACGAGTTGTCAGTTTGCCCCTGTACAAGATTAAAGAGGCTTGATAAAAAAATGAAGAAAATAGCTTCCTATAAAGCAATAATATAAAGCATCAATCATGCTACCCCCTCACATAATCTGCTAAACTACACTGGCTGACCTTAATAATTCAAAATTAATCAGGAATAGGCAAGTAGTTCTCTATGGCTGTCCATGCTCTCACTAATGTAAAACTGTCCTGTAGCTGGTCAATTTTTTATTTAGCTCACATTAGAGACCACAGATGCTACATCAGCATAAAATTGGCCAGCAGCAAGATGCTTATGATAAGAAAGAATTGGATCTCAATTATTTTAATAAAATAATTCAGATACTGCAGATGACAGAACAGTGCAAAATTTGCCAGAAGCAACTTTATTTTCAGTTTGTCTTTATTAGGAAATATCAGCCCAAAGAACAATCAGTCTTATCTACTCAAGTGGAAGTCACAGAGTAAAGGAAACAATAGCAACCACAAACATGGGTATGAAAGACTGCACTTACCAGTTATGTATAGTCTAGTAACATCTGAGTCCTGAATAAAACAATCAACATAACAACAGGGTAACAGCTAAGCGCAGAAGTACCATTACTGAATCTAAAGGAAAAATATGAAGGTGAGGGTCTTTTAAAGGAAAGCATAGTTCAGACATTACAGTATTGATGGGTAAGCTATGCATTCCAAGAAAGATGGAAGTTGTGCACAGAATTATTTTTCTTAGTGAACAACTGTTCGTAAGTACAATTTTGGTTTATATCAGCAATTATTTTGGTGATAGCTGGGATCACAGAGGATTTCCAATTGTGTAGTATATTTCATTTGGATGAGAGCAGTATGTAAAGAACAGCTGTTCTAGAGGCAGTAGAAACTTCTATATTGAGGTGTAGCAAAGCTAATTCAACAGAAGGTTGCAGTGGTGAAGCAGGACAATTTTAAATAGCAAGGCTGGGCCCAAATTTTAAAGAAAGTTCTGTGCTTCCTAATCTACAATCTCCTTTCCCAAACAAGCAGTTGTGTAAATATCCTATACAGACTAAAACATATAACACTTAAAAAATACAACATACTATACATACTGTACATAGCAAGATTCAATTAAATGAATAACCCCATTACAACATATAAATAAAATGTATTTAAATTCAATTAAAATATATATATATTTTACAGAGATAAAACCATAAATTGATTCAATGACCATTCAAACTAATAGTACAAAATCATGTGTATAAACTCTCTCAGTGATATAAAGTGCTGGTGCTAAACCATTTGCCGCCCACCCGCAGTACATGAGCATCATAAGCATGACAAGTGATGTACTGGTACTTTGCTGCCAAACTGCTGGTTTTTGGGCATGCATGTGCGTGCCCCCCCGACCCACGCTGTGATTGGACAGCGAGTTTGGCAGCTGATTTTAGCCAGTGAATCAGCTGATCAGCTGTGCCCAATCACACACAGATATTTGGAAATCACAGAACTCTGTGTACAGGGAACAGCGTTTTAGATGTTAATTCTCCTTGCAACGCAGGGAGAATAAACAATCATACAGTAAAGCAAAAGCAGCACATATTACGCACATTACACATCATTAGGCACACAATTAACCCCTTGATTGCCTATAGATGTTTACCTCTTCCCAGCCAGTGTCATTAGCACAGTGAGTGTACAGTATTAACACTGATCACTGTATTAGTGTCACTATTGATGTCAGAGTCAGTTAGTTAGTGTAACTCCTGTCCAGTATCAGCTAGTGCCAGATTGCCCACCACACTATCACAGTCTCACTATAAGTCACCACCATTTCCAGTGTAGAGTCATAGCTGCGTAAATTCCTTACTGGGATTTTTTTAATAAAGAAATGTAGCAGAGTACATTTTGGCCTAGATTTATGAAAAACATTCATTTTTTTATTTTATTTCTTGAATATGTTTTAGAACAGAAAGTAGAAAAACACAATTTTTTTCCAAAAATGGTTGGTCTTTTTTCATTTATATGATAAAAATTAAAAAACCCAATGGTGATCAAATACCACCAAACTGAAAGCACTATTTGTATGAAAAATACAAATATATAAATTTCATATTGGTACATTGTTGCATGGCCAAGCAATTGCCAGTTAAGGTAGCGCAGTGCCGAATAGCAAAAACATGGCCTTGGGGTAAAATGGTGGAACAGGGCTGTGAAATTATGCTAGATAGGAATTGTACCATTAAAGCGGAGGTCCATTGAGAATTAAAAAAAATAAAAGTCAGCAGCTACAAAAACTGTAGCTACTGACTTTTAAAAAATGGACACTCACCTGTCCCTCGATCCTCGGTGTCCTCACACCAGCAGGGTTGACCGACCGTTCTGTCTCCTCGGCGCCGGCATCTTCAGTGTGAGTACCTGGCTGTGACAGCTTTCAGCTTCACAGCTGGGTGCCCACTGCGCATGCGCAAGTAGCTCTGTGCTTTGTGAATGGTCCCGTAGTCTTCTCGGACCTGTCACATGTCTCAGAAGACTACGGGGAGGGAGGGGCAACTTCCTCTTCTAATCGCCTAGGTTATCAAAGCAGAAGTGGGAGCAGGCATCTGTCAAATTGGGGTACCCCCTCCCCCCTGCTCCTCAAAGGTGCCAATCCTTAACGGAAAGCAGGACACAAAGCCTTAAAGTGGAACTTCCTCTTTTGGGTGGAGCTCCACTTTAAGCAAAATACAGAAAAAAGCTCCTAGTGCAACAATGTAACTTTATTGAAACAGCAAGTTAAAAACAAACATAATCGCAAAGCAAGTGCTTAACCCAGTACTCAGGATAAACAGCCTTTGGTAAATATCTCACAATCCCTGCACTACTGCAAAAACTCCCATATCACAAATCCAGTGTTTGTAGACTGATTTCACCTTAGCATGAGTGTTACAGTGCATAGCCCTGTCCAATGTTTTATCACACTGGATGTCATCACCTTCATCTTCTCCTGATGATCTCCTGAAACAAATTAAATAGTGAGATAAGAGTACTCACTTTATACCCCTATGCACCCAAGTCCTAAAGAAGCGGATGTCCAGCAAAACACTTCACTTCTCATAGTCCCTTTGTAAATGATTGTAGTAACAACAGTCTACTGTTCTAGCAAGCAGATATACAGTAGTTTGGTAATAATAAAGATCTGTATGGGTAGCTCCACAATACCTGATTTCACTAGCAGGAAGCATTGGAGTTAGAATATGTAATTACAGATACCAATCTTGGTAAAACTCAGGTGATGTTGGTGGAAGGAGAGGCTGATCTTAGTTTTGGCAATGCCACTATAAATTCTACGGAGTACCTGCAGAATTCCCATGACTAAGGATCAGCCTTTATTTAGCATATGTCACTTCCAGGAATGTGTCTAGGGCAATGGAATAGAGGGGGTGTGATCAGTTCCAACAGCAAATAAAACATTTGTTTACTTACTGACTTATTTTTATTTTTTGCATGGATAATCATGTTAAATAATTGATTAGAAATGGTGGATTCTTCCTTTATGTTTGCTTTGGTCAGTATAACTGCCAAATATTTTCCCGACTGTAGCAATAGTATTTTACTTATCTACAAATACACACTGGCAAGGACAAATTATGCTCATGACTTTGCCAAAACCAATTAAAACAGTGAGTTTATAAAACAAACTACATTTCCAATTCCATTTCTTCTTATTTACTTTGAAATCGCAATTAATTACTTTTAGATTTACTTGAAATAGCTTTACGTCCTCCAATACATTATGAGGGAGGACAAGTACATCCCCTACTGTTCGCTGACACAGATTTGTGATACCATCCCATGACACTGGCCTTTCTATTAATAGCAGTTACATTTTGCAGGTCCATTCTAACTTAAATTAGCAATAAAGTACAAAATAGTCTAAAAAGTTTAGTGATTCTGTTATAAAAAAAATACAGGTTTGAATTACAAGAATATTAAATAGCCTTATAATGTATACATTTGATGAACCTTCGTGCCCATAATGTAGTTTCAGAAGTTACACACTTGACCATTTAAGATAATTATAAAAGTGCAAGATTCACACAACAAAAGTGACCTGTGGGTTTGAATTCCAGAATTGTACTAATTCTCTAGAACAAACTGTTGATACAACTCATGATTTTCCTTTTGTCTACCTTTCATTCAGAATTTACTCAGCAATAACATTCTATTGATGTTATGAAAATTACATTTCATATATCCTATAAATCCCCAGCTACCTGGCATTAGTAGATCCTCCCAAAACATTCAGTTTAAAGTGTCACTAAACCCACATCGCAAAAACTAACAATAAAATGTATTACATGCTGTTCATACTCACTCATTCACTATGGGATTTGCTTTCTGTATTCTGCAAAAAACCTGGTTGATTCTGTTGTTCTCTCTCACTATTCCATCCATATCACCAATGCAGTTGGGGATTTTGCAGAGCATTGTTGGCAGCTATTGCACATGCTCAGTTTTCAGTGAGCTTCTATGCTGAGCATTTCCTTCCTATCACATCTCAGCAGCCTATGTGACCATGGAGTCACACATGTGGGTGTATACACTCTGGGAAATAGCCCACTCCCTCCCATTCCCTCCATGCCCACTAACCAGCTAAACACAATGGGGGTAGTATATTACATCTTAATTGATGGAGGCTTCACCTCCTTGTTATTCTAAGACACAGGCTGGAGGGGTGTGACACAGCTAGTGACTAGCAGAAATCCACTCACACCATGTTATTGCAAAAAATACAAATTTGATTTTAAATATATATTTGTATGACAATTTAAAACAGTTGATTGATATACTTTTACTCTGTAACTCAAAGGCTGTTTTTTTTTTAACGTGTGACCAGTATCAGAGAACTAGAAGCTCCACCTGCCATTGTTTGCCTGCAGACATGCTGGGAAAGAGCTGGGTCATGTGACAGCTGTATATAGATTAGGAAAAAGGTAGTTAGATTTTTTTTAAATTAAAAGAATTACAGTGTCCTCATCCATATACAGAAAGAGAAGGGATAATGTCAACTAAACAGTGTGTGTTTAGTATCACTTAAAGTCATCAAGACCTGCCTTGATGTCTTTCAGTGACAGTGCCTCAAATCTGGAGGCTACTTACCTGGAGGGATGTTCAGTTACAAAGAAGTGATTGACTGTGCAAATATACAGATCTGGAAGGAACAATTCTGTAACAGAAATAAGTTTCCTCTGCAAAAATGCCAATACTGTATTGTTCTTAGCATGCCATAAGATCTGTGCTTTCTGAAGTAGTCAACTCAGATATAGATTTTCTCCTTTTTTGTTACTATTTGATATGTATATTCTTTATTTTGCCTTTTTTAATTTTTTATCTTTTAATTTTTGCCTTTTCTTTTCCTGTGTGCAATATGTCAAGTAAATGTGCATCTTGCCTTTTATTATTTGCTTGATATGATTTTGTTAAAGCAGGAGATAGCAGTTGTTATCCAGATTACCATGCCTGAAGAGTCCAAGGAGCTCACCTTCTATTTCAGCTTTAATGAAAGATTATAATAAATAAAAGCAAAGTGGCAACTCACGTGACAGTAAAAAAGAGCGCATATCACAAGTGTGTCATGTGTGTGAATGAACATGGGTTACAAGTAACAAGTACAAATGTTTGACTAGGCCTTTATTAAAAAATGTCCCTCATTATAAATCCATTGTCAATCATGGTGCCTTACACCTGTCTATTCACCCAAAAAACCTGACTACCAAATGCACGTCCCAGATGGTAACATTAGCCAAATGACAGCTTCCCGAGCTGTCATCAACTATATAAAGGAAGGGGCGGGGATAGTAGTGACATCATTGACCAAAAATGGAACAGTGATGTTACTGATATCCCTGCCTGCCCCACCTGTGGCTTTCCTAGGAACCAGCAATAGAGGGAAACTGTCATATATAGAAACAATAGAAATACGTGTGGCTTACATGGATGGGAATTTATGGCTATGTATGAAATGTGCTGGTGACAGTGGTGATTGCTAGGGATGTAGTGGGTGCAATAATTTGCTGCTTCCTTAGGAACCACTGACAGCAGAATACTGTCATATATTCATATAAAGAAGCCCAATATTTTTCCACTGCATCCACCATAACATCTTCAGCTGCTATTTAAAGGGAAGGAAGTCTCACAGGGCATTTCAGATGCTTAGGACATTCCATATTATGAAGATTTGAACCTCTGTATAATTCTCCTACATACACCCTACTGTCTCAAGCAACATCTTTACCAAGGCAGTCGTCTCTTCAATAATTGCTGATGTCACTTCCACACCTTGCGTCCTAATGTCAGCTTGGCAAAACTGCTGGATTTGTAGCTGTTCCATTTCCAGCTCATGAAATGAGCCCTCTTTCCTGTGTTTATGACTGGTGTTACATAGTGGCAGGTACTCTGCTGTCATTATTTTCCCTAAAAGGTCATCCTGCCCTCCACCAGAATGTTGAATGTAATGTGTTTGTATTGCTGGACCATGTTGTCAGTGGCAAGGTACACATGAGCCAACAGTTCAGTCTGAACCTTGGTTAAGACTGAATTTTGGTTGTTTCGAACTTTTGCCTATTCTGCCCTCTGTCCAGTAGGAGCCCAGCATCATATACTGTATACAAGCAGCACTTCTACAAATTATGCACACTGGGTTATTGTTGTGGTAGCAGGGAGGGATGCATGATGGGACACAGCAATGGAGCTGGTGGTGTATTGTCCAATGGTGAAAGTGCAATGCATGCACTCATGAAGTATCCTTTAGAAGGTTATTCATAATTTTTAAAAAGGGTTTGTAGCCACTTTTGGTAGACACACCTGACCATGGCTTACCTAGCACTTCAGCTGCCTGGCAAGCTTCTTATATGCCACACTTTAATGCACTGGTACTAAAAGTAAAATATTTTGTTTTAAAATAAAAGGATGTTATAGTTACCTGCCCAGTGCAACAGTATTGTGTAATGTGTCCCTTACCTCTTCTTTGGTGGTCTGCTGCCAGTGCTGTCTGCTCCTTTTTCCTCTAAGTACCCCCCAGCAAGTTGTGTGCTGTGGGGGCACAAATGCACATGCTTTCATACTGGGCTTTGTGCATCCAGAGACACACACAATGCCAGTAAGCCATGCCCCCACTCTCTCCCCACAGGAATTTGACTGACAAGAGTAGGAGCCTATGGCTCCTGCTGCCCTCAGAGTTTCCTGTGAGACCAGGAATAGAAGAAAGTGGTGCTTCAGCCTTGACAGTGCTGGATCAGTGAGAGGACTCAGGTAAGTGTTTAGGATGGGGGTGATTAGATAGTGGGGAGTTTTACCCTTAATTTGGAGAATTCATTAGGTAAAAAACAAAAATATGATTTTAGAATCACTTTAAGATTGGTCATGTTGCAGAGGCTGCACCAGCAGCAGCATGCCATCACTGATTACCTGTGTAATTATGGTATTGGGACAAGATTTGGGAAGGATTTGACAACTATTGAAGAGGTGGCCAAATTGGTAAGTAGCAACAATGTGGGAATTAGTGATGCAATCCCTCTTATCAAATAGAAATGAACTGGCTGTACACTGATGCCATCAATTATGTAAAATAAGCTTTAATATAATAAATAGAGGATTCACAACATATAATCTTGCTGTCCACCACCCACTCCAATGCATTTCACCTACAAAGGTTTTAATCAATCCCTCTTGTGCTACACTTGGAGCAGACACTCTGGCCCTGATTCACTATTGGGCGTGGGCGCATATTTATGGGCTTAAGTCCAATTTTCATGGGCGTCCGTCATTTTTTACCCTGCAACCTAATTCACTATTGAGCAGAGCCCATAAGCAGATGCCCAATCTAATTCACAAAAAGACACACGCCCGAAATCAGACTCACAAAACAGACTTGCTAAGAAGCAAGTCTAAAACCATGAAAAATCACTGCAGAGACATGTTCACTTAGAAATTTGCTTTGCCAAATATCAGGACTTCACTTTAAACAATATCTGCTATTTCCAAAAAAATTAAAAATGTGTTAAAAATCGTTTTTTTCAAGGAAATCGACACAGTAAAAATCTAGAAGCCCGTGCAGTGTCTTTGGCAGATACAACTGAGCATGTGCAGAACACATTTTAGACCTCTGCCATGGGCGTTTGCTTTTTAGCCACTGACTAATAGTGAATCTGATTGTGGATTCCTCTGACAGCCGGTACTCGCTGGCGTCTATTGTGTTTAATAAACAGCACTCGGCATATCTTCATGTAATCTAACTAGATTTCCTTAGTTCTAGTGATTCTATTTTTGTTTCTTATCCTTTATAATTATTTCTGTAATGATTTTACTTATTTCAAAGGTCTAGATAATATTTATTTTGACAGCTGAATGTAAAAATAAAGGTCCACAATAAAAAAAAAAAAAAAAAAAAACAGCGTGGGTCCCCCCTCTCATCCATACCAAGCCCTTCAGGTCTGGTATGGATATTAAGGGGGAACTCCACGCTGAAATTTAAAAAAAAAAACAGCGTGGGTCCCCCTCAATATCCATACCAGACCCTTATCCGAGCATGCAGCCCGGCAGGTCAGGAAAGGGGGGGGACGAGCGAGCGCCCCCCCCCTCCTGAACCATACCAGGCCACATGCCCTCAACATGGGGGGGTGCTTTGAGGCAGGGGGGCTCCCCCCCCAAAGCACCTTGTCCCCATGTTGATGAGGACAAGGGCCTCTTCCCCACAACCCTGGCCGGTGGTTGTGGGGGTCTGCGGGCGGGGGGCTTATCAGAATCTGGAAGCCCCCTTTAACAAGGGGGCCCCCAGATCCCGGCCCCCCCCTACGTGAACGAGTCTGCGGTAGATGCTCCCGCAGACTCCTTCACAAAAAAAAAAGTGTGGTGTAAAAAAAACACAGTACAGGGTCTTTGACAAGTCCTTTATTAAAACAATGTCCCCCGAAGTAGATCCAACGTCAATCACGGCGGCGGCGGCAGGGACCCGAAAAAAGAAAAAAAAAAAAGGTTCCGCTCCCGTCGGAGGCTTCCAGCCATGTGAAGAAGAGGCTAGCTGACAGTTCTTATATAGGTATGGGGCGGGGCCAGCCGGGCACATCATCCCCGCCCCTTACCTATTTGAGAAATGTCACCCTGTCTCTCCGCTGAGGCTAACTAGCTGAATGCAGGAGACAGTCTGACATTTCTTATATAGCTATGGGGCGGGGCCAGCCGGGGACATCATCCGAGTGACCCGCCCCATGTCACATGCTTGCTGTTCCTGGCTGGCCCCGCCCCATAGCTATATAAGAAATGTCAGACTGTCTCCTGCATTCAGCTAGTTAGCCTCAGTGGAGAGACAGGGTGACATTTCTCAAATAGGTAAGGGGCGGGGATGATGTGCCCGGCTGGCCCCGCCCCATACCTATATAAGAACTGTCAGCTAGCCTCTTCTTCACAAGGCTGGGAGCCTCCGACGGGAGCGGAACCTTTTTTTTTTTTCTTTTTTCGGGTCCCTGCCGCTGCCGCCGTGATTGACGTTGGATCTACTTCGGGGGACATTGTTTTAATAAAGGACTTGTCAAAGACCCTGTACTGTGTTTTTTTTACACCACACTTAGTTTTTTTGTGAAGGAGTCTGCGGGACCATGTACCGCAGACTCGTTCACGTAGGGGGGGGGGCGGGATCTGGGGGCCCCCTTGTTAAAGGGGGCTTCCAGATTCTGATAAGCCCCCCGCCCGCAGACCCCCACAACCACCGGCCAGGGTTGTGGGGAAGAGGCCCTTGTCCTCATCAACATGGGGACAAGGTGCTTTGGAGGGGGGGAGCCCCACCTGCCTCAAAGCACCCCCCCATGTTGAGGGCATGTGGCCTGGTATGGTTCAGGAGGGGGGGGGCGCTCGCTCGTCCCCCCCCTTTCCTGACCTGCCGGGCTGCATGCTCGGATAAGGGTCTGGTATGGATATTGAGGGGGACCCACGCTGTTTTTTTTTTAAATTTCAGCGTGGAGTTCCCCCTTAATACCCATACCAGACCTGAAGGGCTTGGTATGGATGAGAGGGGGGACCCACGCTGTTTTTTTTATTATTTATTTAATTCACGGAAATAATTTAAAATTCAGCTGTCAGTGGGAAACCCCGATGACAGCTGAAACATTCCTTCTGTCCCTGCAGAGAGCTCCGCTATTATATTTGATATTAAAAAGTATAGAGACTGCAACATTGTATCCATTTGTATCCATTCCGGATATAGATGTTTTTATTCGGATACAAATAGATACAATGTTGCAACCTTTATACTTTTTAATGTCAAATATAATAGCGCAGCTCTCTGCAGGGACAGAAGTAATTACTTCGCTATTATATTTGCAGGCTGTAGATGGGGCGAAAATCGAACAATTTTTTTGCCATTGGTGGTAACGTCGGCCCATTGAACAACCGATTTTTTTTTTTTAAAACGGTCAGTTTTCGCCCCATCTAAGGCCTGCATTTTTCTTTTTCTTATTCTTTTTTTTTATTCTTTTTCTTGCAGGTCATGGCTCATGTGCAGATTATTTATCTGTTAAAAGATCAGCCAATTTGCCGATCATTGCAGCTAAAATCGGCCGATCTGCAAAATCGGCCAATTTTTATCCAAATTTACCAATTAAAAAAAGTTGCAAAATCCCCAAAAATGGCTGACCAATTAACCCACTAACGGGCTGAAAATCAGCCGATTTTTTTTGCGGACGATTTTAGACCCATGTAAAGCAGGCCATAGATGGGTCTAAAATCGGCCGATTTTTCTGCCGAAAAGAAAATCGAACGATTTTCGGGCCGTTAGTGGGTTAATTGGTCAGCTGTTTTTCGGGATTTTGGCACATTTTTTTTATCAGTAAATTTGGAACAAAAAATTTTCAACTTTACTGGTAAACAAAATATGCTAAAATCCCAAAAAATGGCTGACCAATTATCCCAATAACGGAAGAGGCCCTTGTCCCCATTAACATGGGGACAAGGTGCTTTGGGGGGGAGCCCCCCTTCCCCAAAGCACCCCCCCATGTTGAGGGCAGGTGGCCTGGTATAGTTCAGGAGGGGGGGCGCTCGCTCGTCCCCCCCCCTTTCCTGACCTGCCGGGCTGCATGCTCGGATAAGGGTCTGGTATGGATTTTGGGGGGATCCCCAAGCTGTTTTTTTTTATTTCAGCGTGGAGTTCCCCCTTAATATCCATACCAGATCCGAAGGGCTTGGTATGGATGGGAGGGGGGACCCCACGCTTTTTTTTTTTTTTTTTACATTCAGCTGTCAGTGGGGAACCCCGCTGACAGTTGAAACATTAACACATGGCTGTCGCTCCTACAATCCCGCATGAGTTATGTTATCAACTCATGCAGCATTTTAGTAGCGAAAACCAATGCAGCGCTCATGTTTCAGCTGTCGGCGGAGTTCCCCACTGACAGTTGATGTAAAAGTATTGCAGGGAATTATAAACAATTTGTAAAAAACCCGGCGTGGGGTCCCCCCTCCCATCCATACTAAGCCCTTCGGGTCTCGTATGGATGTTAAGGGGTAACTCCACGCTGAAATTAAATAAAAAACAGCATGGGGTACCCCCCAAAATCCATAACAGATACTTATCTGAGCATGCAGCCCAGCAGGTCAGGAAAGGGGGGGGGACAAGCGAGCGCCTCCCCCCCTCCTGAACCATACCAGGCCACATGCCCATACCAAATTATTCAAACATTTGTAAACAGACCAATTAACTGAAATGGTTTGGCATTTGTACCCCAAATATGACGTTCCCTGAGGCATTGGTAAACCGAGGTACGCCTGTATTAGTATTGCAATCCTTTGTATTGGGATACATAGAACCATCATACATGTGAATTGGCAACATAGCACAACATTTGTGTCACATTGGAGATATCTGGTAGTTACACTGAACTTGCCCAGGGACCTAAGATTGATTCACAGCACAGAAATACAGGCTGGATTAGCAATGTAGCTCCGTGGATTAGTGGTTAGCACTACTGCCTCACAACTCTAGGGTTGTCGGTTTGAATCCCAACCACGGCAAGGAAGTAGTATGATCTCCGTGTGTGGCTGTCTTCAAATAGATGTTCTGGCAACATCTTTGCTTTCTGTCTAAGTGATCCCTAAAATGTGAATTAGAATGAGGCCTTGTCTGTTGAAACACCTTCAAAGCTGCACCTTATGTGAATGTCATACAATGGGGTAAGATAAGAGCCTGGAGCACTAATAGATTTGATAATGATGGTTTACACTCAACCCACTTTTGTGAAGGATTTGGCAAGCAAAGAGCTGACAGAGAGAGAGAAGAGCGAGCCAGTGAGATGAAGAAGAGTGAGCGAGAAAAACATACTGAAGAGTGATAAAGAGAGACATACAGAAGAGTGAGCGAGAGAGAAGAGCGAGCAAGTGAGACAAAGAAGAGTGAGCGAGAGAGAAAAGACTTGGTTGGTGAATCCACACATCAAACTTGTCACAAATACTGGTATGGATTTTTCCACCAAATGCAAAGCAGACCGCACGCCTTCAAAGATTTATTTCCTTTGTTAATTCTCCTGCTTCGTTCACACTATATGCAAATGAAAATTACTGTTTAAGTTGCCAATTTTACTGTGTTTTCTAGAGAATTACTAACTAGTTGTGTTTTCAGTTGTGTGTAGCATTGCGATTTCTATTTGAGTCTAGATGTTAAATTGCTAATAAATGGCCAAAATCTTCAAATACCTTTGAACTCTCACTGCAACAAATGGCGTACGTTAATACACTCACATTCACATTCATTATATCCAATATCAGGTACCATGTCAATTCACAAATCGCACCTGAAATTGCACACCCTGGATGCGACTTGTCATGCGATTGGCATGGCCAGCAACTTGCCCTTTGCATGGCAAATTGCACACAATGTTACTGGGGGCCAACACCACTGTCACATCTAATCCGATGCGGCAATTGCCCAACTTACAGTGAAGTTGCACGAGTTCACAATCCAATTGGATGTGAACAGAGCCTACAGTGGCCAATAGGGTTTGACTTGGTCTACGATTTGCAAGTCGCCTGTAATGCCAATTGCATGGCAATCGCAAACAATGTTACTGGGGGCTACCCGGTCACATTAAAGCAGATTTCTAAGTGGTGTTATTGACACCACAGTCACATCATGTGACTTGCATAGAAGTTGCATGATTTCAAAGTTAGGGTACATGGTGATTTCAAGTGCAATTTGCAAGACAATCGACACCGATCTCTCAGCAAATTGCATGAAAAGTAGTGTATTCATTACTCTATTATTACTTGCGGCTCCAACCAAGTTTGAACCACAACAATATGAACGCTCCAATAGCGTGCACATTGAGTGGGACTTGGCATGTGATTTGCACAACATGCAAGTTGTAAATTGTCTGCAAAGTCGCACCCTATTGTCTGCTATTAGAGCGACCACATGGGTGCGTTTCAAACACTGATTTCTATAGTAGTACATGTACTACTTTAGTGGCAATTTGCATAGAGATCTGTGTCAGATGTCTTGAAAATTGCATTAAAATGGTCAACTTTACTGTAAGTCGCAGGATTTGTAAATCAGCTTTGCCCAGAGTGTAATGTTTGGTGATGTTTGATTTCTGGAGTGTTTTGCCAATTGATGGGAAATTCACCATACTAGTCAAATCGATTTGTCATTTTCAGTATTGCATACAAGATGTGGTCATGTGACTGTCTTAACTCATGCGAGAATCTGGAGGGAATTGTGACCATAGTAGCAATAAAGGTTCCAATTGGGGTTCCCTTTCACATCCCTGCTCAATGTTCTGTTGTATGCTGCACACGTACATTTCACTGTATATATCTTTCTGATTTGTGGGGCCTGTATACCAAGGGTTAATGCAGGTAGGAAGCGGATTCATCAGGTGAAAACACTTTCACTGACCAAACTAAGGTCAGTGGTGGGTGTGGCTTCATTGGGTGTGGGGCCTTGTTTGGCACGCTCCAAATACAACCTAGCTTATATAAAGATGTGCAGTAGGGAGTGATTTGGCCTGTTACTAGGCCGGGTGGTTTGTGACTAAGTCCTTGCTTGTAGTGGTTTGGGGGAAGAAGAGATTTTGTGCTGAATTGCCCCAGACACCACCCAGGCTGTGTTTGGAAGTGGGCTGGAAATGTTTGCATATTTTTGGCCTTGTAAAGTGTTTGTGTGTTATTGCACAATGATTGTGTTTTTTCTCTTTGCATTGAAAGCCTCACACATGTCAATCGTTTTGTTTAAAATCTGCTCTTGTTTTAATTTTGCTTGCTTATTTAGACTCCAATGCATTTTTCTGACAAACCTGCTGACAAATGTATGTGTAGGGGATTTGTAGAGGTGGGAGGGTTTTTTTTCACATGCTTTGTTTTCTTGATATTTTGATCTGAAGACTTTTTTTTTTTGAATGGATCTTTATACTACGTGATTGTGTAAGTAAATCCTATGTGCATGAAAATGTTACTTGATTCATCTTCCCCTTTGTTTCCTGCTATAACCTGAGCACACACAGTTCACTAGAAGTATCTTTAGATTGTAAGCTCTTATGAGCAGGAGTGTTTTATTTTTGCCACATCAATCCTATTTTTGTGACTCACCAAGATATTGACTGTACCTACTTGTTCCTGCTGACCAAATAAATGACGATATATTTGATCAATAAATATTTGACCGATGTTTTTGTTTATTTTATGTTCAATATATGAACAACCTTAATAGTTACTTTGTATACTTATATAATCTGCTCAAATGTAGCTTGTAAGAGCGTGAATATGCAAGTGTGTGCAAACTGGCTTTTTCAAAACCAAAAAAAAAAAACCCACTTGCACCACAATATTATGTACTAATGAATGTCACATTCACTGTGCAGCCAGCTACAGGTTTTCTACAATTCGATTTACAGTAATAAAATAGTCCACACTTTGTTGATTTTTGGCCTTTGGCAACAAATATTAGCCAAGGTTAAAAAAAACAAATCAATAAGAAACACACATTTGCGAAAGCTATCATAGCCGCACATAAAAATGCGCGATTGCAAACAAATAAGCACCAAACAGGTGTCCGCATGGCGCATGAACGGCTATCCTGGAAGTCCGTCATCACGTGCGCGCGCACCCGGAAGTGGTTGTGGGGAGTGTAAGTGGATGAGAAGTGGTTGGAGGTTTTGTGTTGGTTGAAAATTTTGATAACCTTATTGGCATTTGGACATGGCGAGAGCACAGTTATCAACTGAGGAGATGATCCTTATATGTACAGTAAGTGTGGCCATTGCAAACATGTTTATAACATGTGAGGGACAGGTAATTGCAATTTTGTGGGTGGGGCCTAGCAGAATCTCACTTGGTGCACATGCTACTTATCTGTACATTAGCTCCTGGGTATTGATGGGTCAATGATATTAACCACTTGCCTACTGGGTACTCCTACCCCCTTCCTGTCCTGGCCAATTTTCATCTTTCTGCACTGTTACCCTTTGAATGACAATTGTGCGGTCATGCCACATTGTACCCATCTTAAATTTATATCAGTTTTTTTCAGACAAATAGAGCTTTCTTTGGGTGGTATTGACTTGCTGCTGTGTGTTTTACTTTTTGCTCGATAAACCACAAAATAGCTCATAATGAATAAAAGTCTGTTTATATTATAACATTTGGTAAACTGGTAATTTAGCAACACTGATGTGCGTTGATGAGGCAGCACTGGTGGGTGGCACTGCTGGCCACAGGTGGGCGTAACTGTTGGGTGGCACTGGTGGGCACTGATCATCGGGGCCGACCCCTGCTTTGATAACTGCTGGTTCTCGGCAGTACTTTCCACACATTCTGATAGCGTGATGAAAGTGCAGCCAAGACCCGGCAAATGCATTTCCCGGTGATCAGCGTGTCATTGGACATGGCTGATCACATGGTAAAAAGCCGCTGTGATTGGCCTTTACCACATCACGTGATCAGCTGTGTCCTTAGGACACAGCAATCACGGAGAGCGCGTTCTGCCAGGATGTCATATGACACCCTCCCAGAGCTGCCTGGATGCAGTGTAGCGTTATTCGGCTATCTGCGGTCGCCCAATAGGTAACCAGCTAGGCCTTCATGGCTAATCTTTGAATATCTGGACATGTATACTGCGTATAATGCATTACATTCTACAATGTGTTGGTGTACATGGTATTACAGTGTGCAATGCGTTGCTGGATTCTGCATGACAGTGGACAGCGTATCACAGTGTGCAATGCGTAGCTCCATCCTGCATGACAGTGTACAGTGCATTACAGTCTACAATGTGTGGGTGTACACGGTATCACAGTGTGCAATGCGTTGCTCCATCCTGCATGATAGTGTACAGTGCATTACAGTCTACAATGTGTGGGTGTACACGGTATTACAGTGTATTACAGTGTGCAATGCGTTGTACACTGCAGTGTGCACTAAAGCATTTTACACTCATGCACTGTACACACTAAAGCATTTTACACTCATGCACTGTACACACTAACGTATTTGACATTTTTAGTGTGCAATGCGTTAGTGTGCAATGCCTTGGACAGTACAATACATGTGCATACCCTGAAAAAGGGTCCTGCACATTTTTGGCCCGGATGCGGTGCAATTTGAGGTGTGCAAAATGTTTGTCTCTAATTGCAACGCACACAAATTGCATGTGATTTGCCCAGGAGTGCGGTGTTAGACCACAATGCATGTATGTGAAGCTAGAATAAAAGGATGTGGATTTTGTCTACTTTTACTTGCGCATGTTAACATTATGTAAGTGCATTTTTTTTTCTGTTTAACATGCTATAGAAATGCAACATGCATTTGGATGGAGTGTTTTTGTATGTGCATTTTGGAAGTATTCTAAACACACATTGACCCTAGGGCCACACCATATCTTATGCAGGCCATAGATGGGTCGAAAATTGGCCGATTTTTCGTCCGAAAATAAAATCGGCCGATTTTCGGATCGTTAGTGGGCTATCTGTTCGGCCGTTTTTCGGTATTTTGGCAGATTTTTTTTTTCGGTAAAGTTGGGAAAAAAAACGGCCGAATTTGCCGATCGGCCGATTTTCGCGGCAATGATGGGCAAATTGGCCGATTTTTTACTGATAAAAAATCTGCACATGAGCAGTGACCTGCAAGAGGAAGACAAAAAGAAGAAAAAGAAGAAGAGGATGAAGAAGAGGATGATGATGAAGAAGAAGAGGATGATGATGATGAAGAAGAAGAAGAGGATGAAGAAGAAGAAGAAGAGGATGATGATGATGATGAAGAAGAAGAAGAGGATGATGATGATGATGATGAAGAAGAAGAAGAGGATGATGAAGAAGAAGAAGAAGAGGATGATGATGATGAAGAAGAAGATGAAGAAGAGGATGATGATGAAGAAGAAGAAGAGGATGATGATGATGATGAAGAGGATGATGATGATGAAGAAGAAGAGGATGATGATGAAGAAGAAGAAGAAGAAGAAGAAGATGATGATGAAGAGGAGGATGATGATGAAGAAGAATAAGAGGATGATGATGAAGAAGAAGAAGAGGATGATGATGATCAAGATGATGAAGAAGAAGAGGATGAAGAAGAAGAGGATGAAGATGATGAAGAAGAAGAGGATGAAGAAGAAGAGGATGATGATGAAAAAGAAGAAGAGGATGATGATGAAGAAGAAGAAGAAGAAGAAGGATGAAAAATGAGAGGAATTCCAGTATGGCAAAAAGTGTCCCTGCAGAGAGCTCCGCTATTTCTTTGACAGTTCCTTGACATTTACAGCGATTGCAACATTGTATCTATTTGTTTCCGAATAAAAACATCTGTATCCTAAATGGATACAAATAGATACATTGTTGCAACCGCTGTAAATGTCAAGGAACTGTCAAAGAAATAGCGGAGCTCTCTGCAGAGACACTTTTTGCCGGCTGTAGACGGGATGAAAATCGGCCGATTTTTTTTTTACCATTGCTGGCAACGTCGGCCACTTGAACAACCAATTTTTCATTTTTTAAAAGAAAAATCGGCCGTTTTTCTCCCCGTCTATGGTCTGCATAAGCATTAGTGTGCCTGGGGGAGGGGGGGGACCTTTGGCCTTTCCAAACACAGTAGATGCTCCAAGAATGTTTCCTTGAACTCTTGAAATGGTTAAAAAGGAAAGACACTCTAGATAGCCTGCACTGAGAATTGACTGTCATGATGACGTGTCAATGATTATTTGCTCTCATTTTTCAGGAGTGGTACTGCTTGCGGTTGAAGCTGGTAGAAATCCACCTTCACGTCCTCCACTCACCTTCACTTGTGGCCAGTGGATATTTTGTGGCCGCAGGCAAGAACTGGCATCGAGGACCTGCATAATGACCCTGGCATGCCAGAGGTGGTTTGGAAGCAGCACAGCAATTTGACCATCCCTTTCCTCTATGTTGGTTTTAGGGGTGCAGAATTGCTTCTCGTTCGTGAACGGACTGTCGCCGGATATCAGAGTCCCCATATTTTCAAGATATGTTTTAGCCATGTTGGCTTATTTTTATGTTATTTTCCAAGTGTGTCGCACCTAACCGCACAGTAGTGTGGTGCCATGCGTATTTGTGGCTGTGAATGGGGCTTTTTTTAATAGACGTGTGTAGGTGCAACAACGTTTTCATCATGGTACCTGCGCACATCTACATAGGGCATTGCATTTCTTTGCTGTGCTGGAAAATGTGTGTTCTTGCATGCGTTTCTGCACCACCAATGGTGTGAACAAGTCCTAAGGGCTGGTTCACACTATAGAAACAGTCTAGATGTGTTCCTGATGGGTTTTTTTCATGCCCTTTTGGCATGCATGTTTAGTGTGTTCCAGTACATTTTGAATGCGTTTTGGACATGTTTACATTGCATTTTTATATCCCTTCCACTTATTTTTTTCTATTTTCTTTGTATTCAATGTAGTTAGGGACATGTGCGTTTTAGTACATTCAAGGACGTTTCAATGTGTTCCAGTACAGTTCTGTGCAGAAACAATGCAGCGTGGTCAACTTTGTTTACAGCACCTGCAATGCACTGAAAATGCAAGTGCTGATGTGAACTATGACATTGACAACCATATAACCTTCTTTCTGTGCGTTTGTGATGCCGAAAAAGCAACTGAAACACATGTAGTGTGAACTGGCCCTAAAGTTTATTAGAGGTCAGGGAACGGGACTGACCAGGAATTGTGAATTCAATCAGACTAGTGGTGAGATACAATCAGCAATTGTATAATAATGTGAGATCTGAGCTGTAGCTGATAGAAAATGAGACACATTCACTTGATCAGTAAATAGATAGTTAAAGAGTGGGGCGGTGATCCATAGATTTGCATATGGGACAGGTGATGGCGGGGTGGGGGAGGGGGTCAAGTTGTATAAAGAGACAGATTTAAAAGAGAAAAATGTTACAATGAAATATACACGGCATGAAAATGGCACATTTCCTAATTGGCAGAAGAGTACATTCATCCACTTTCTAGTCATTAGGCAAAATCATAATTGTTTGATCAATATTCCTGGCACTGACACAACCCAGAAAATTGATCTCCATTTTTTAGGATGTAGCCATGACCGGGATTAGAACCCATGACCCAAGTGCTGTAAGTTCTGAGCTCTAACCACTAAACCACTGTGGGAAACACAGTTTGAGCTATAATGTAGAATAGTTCCATTGTTTGAAAATGATAGAGCGAGCGCTGGTCAAATTATATAGACTACTAAAATGGTATTACACAAGATAAATATAACCACGAACAGTAGTGCATGAACACGTGAAAGGTCATCCACCCCTGTGACAGTGTACTACACTATTGAGCACCTTTCTGGCTCCTGTGGCTGAGCTAATTCCTCCCCAGGACCATTTGGGCACCCACCCTGATGGATGGATGGATGGAGCTGGATGACTAACCCATAACTGCCAGCATACCGCTGCACCCCCAGATGTGTGGAGTGTATAACCCATACACATTAATACTTTTGTTCTGGTGAGTGTAGACCAGTCCCAAGGGTGGTTTACCTTTCACGAGTTCATGCACTACTGTCCGTCACGGAGAGACCACACGTGCCATTCATAGGCACTCTCTGAGTTGGTACTCTCACACGAAGGACATTCCATTATTCAGGAATGATTCTATGAACTTATTTTAGTACCATTTACAATATTACATCATTGTTGCAATTCTTTGCACTTTTTGGTTTTTACATGCGTTCATTATTGATCACATGCATTTATAGCGCTGCACTTGTCTTTACCATAGAATAGTTACGTGATTAAAGAGAATGAAGATATGTAATTATATTGGGAAATTAGAAGTATATAAATTTTTTGAGATATAAGTGTGTAAATGTTTAACATTTGAGTACAGAATGTATGACATTCATTAGTAAATGCATTAGTTTCCTGATCATTTTGGAGACACAGCAAGAAAATAAATAGAAGAAAATAGAAAATTCTAATACAGGTGTACAGGTGTATTTATAACATTCTAAGAATTCTTTTGCCATCATGAAAACGCCAATGTAAATAAAGCCCGCGCTTGTGCGCCATCTAGCGAACATATCCGGTATTGCACCTAAAAATGTGCCAGCGATAGCAAAGTAGTCAATAGACGCTCGTCAATGAGCTTGCTAGACGCTGGTCAGACGACTGATTGATTGACCGGAGTCTGCCTGAATGGTCAGTCTCTGCTATTACACTCACATCTTAGTGAATCAGGGCCTCTGTGGCTTGATAGACTGGACACTGGAGGCACAGCTACAGAAGGAAGAGGAGGACTTGCTGCTGTCCCCAAGCCAGCAGACTCCTGTGAGCTCTTTCCTTGTGAAGAAGAGGCAGCAGTTGATAGAGAAGGAATATAAGGAGTAGTGTTGGGGTGCTGGGAGTGAAAAGAAAATGGGGCAGACTTCAATGGGTGGGGTGAGTTTGTTGAGGACACAATTTGTGTTGAATGGAGTCTTTTATGTTCACATGTCTGCACAAGGACCCCAGTATTCATCATCAAAGAGGATAACTACTATTGAGTGACCAGCCAATTAGATCCCCAATACAAAAAAAATGGCGGATCTTCTGCAGCCATTCAAGAAAGAGCTCAACATGCCTCTGATCAGCTAATCTCTGAAAGGAGGAGCAGTGGTCGAGGCAGCTACCTCATCGCTGCTTTTCAGAGGTTTTTTTTTATTATATCTTTTTTTGATTTTAACTTATAAAACAAACAATTACTTCAAATGTTACAATCACACATTTTCCATATCACATTTCTACAAAATCTACCCATATGTATTTAAGTATCATCTTTTTTATATTCCTAAAAAAGATCCCGGTAGATATATTGAAAGCATATGAAATTTATACAGGATCTTTGGAACTATCACCATATTTATCATATTTTTATGACCCACCCAAGCAAGTGACCATATGGATATTTTCCTCAAGTATTCCTTTAATTAATTTATTAATGGAATATCATTGATCTGCTAAGATTCTTCAGGGAAGGGGTAAGCTTTACCCTAGAAAACTTAATCTCTTTCTCTCCATACAAAGGGGAAAGTTTTCTGTAAGGTCTGTTTTTTCAGACTTTTTAAAACAACAGAAGCAAGTACCAGCTGAAGGCAGCACGAACTGGCAATGCTCGAACCACATGATTGTTGACTACATTGGGTCCAGGGCTGATGCAGGCACTCTCAGAAGTGAAGAATATTATCAATATTATTGTACCTTAGCTGTCTAGGTGAGAGGGTGACCTGCGAATGGTCAATCTAATCATTTTTCTTCTCTTTTTGAATTTCAATCTTGGTAATATATTGGCAGAGAATCCACCAATATGGGTGTGTATTTTTCAGTCTTGGTAAAAGTCTTGACTAGGGGACTAAAGATGTCCCTCTCTGGATTTTACCTCCCCCTTTTCCAGTAAGTAACCACACAGACAACAAGCTGAAATTAATGGCCAAAACAGCCTTTTATTACAACAATCAATAAATAACATTTGAAAATAATAAAGTAAAACACAGTATTACTGGAGCCTCAAGGTCCTAGTAGGCATCAAGAAAATAAAGTACCTGCGTCCTACTTGAAATAGGCCTCCAGCTGCAACACCACCTCCACACCCACAGGGCCCTCTGTGTGCCATCATCCAGACTCAAACACCACAAGTCCACCCCAACAGAATTTAAATGGACACCATCACCCCACACATAACACCAGGTGTCCACCTCCAACTCCTGGTGCTGCATAACCAAACCACCATTCCACACCACAAATCTAGAACCCTCCTTATTAACCTTTATACGTGCCTTGTTCAAGGCCATCACAGACCTAGCCAATCACCACCTAGTACAGGCCACCATTTCAGACCACACAAAAACAGTCTCTGGATAAGCCATACGAAGTTGAAGGAAATAAAATTTGATGTCCCTCACAAGGTCTCGCATGGATCTAAGTCCCAAATCATTACCCCCCTGCATGAATGATTAACACATCTGGAGCCCTGTCCAGCTGAACATAACGGTCCACCTCAGGCACCACCCCATTCCACAACAGACCCAGCACACCAACCCAGCATATAGCTGCCTCCTCACAAAAGACTCTAAGCTGCTGGACGGGCCGGCTGCACATCTGCCCTCCCTGCACCCCAATACACATATGAGTGCCCCAGGATCCAAATAAGACATGAGCCAGCATCTGTGAAGAAAAAACTGGAAACCAAAACTACCCCCACAAGAACAGTAATCCACCACAGCCCCACAGACAGCCCCTCACGGAACATGCAAAGCCCACCGCATTCCCCTACAACAAATGCAAACAAATGTACAGACAATATTGCCGTGATTCCCACTGACCAGTGCGCCTAACCACTCCCTCACCTCGCCACCTCAGTTGCCGCCCAAATGCAGAAAGAATGTGAAGTGAAATCAGTCACAAGAAGCCCCAAAGCCATAAAACCTCTCCAAAACACAGAAACAAACTGATAACAAGATGACGCAGAGCCATCAGAATGCAACAAACAAGGGCCAACATGCCCTGGCTGCACTTCTGAGTACCGAGTCACTGCCTGAACCGGTCAAACGACAGAACCCTGCACTAGAAATAATTCCTGTCTAAATTGACCCTAGTATATGTACAGTCATGGCCGAAATTGTTGGCACCCTTGATATTTCTCCAGGAAATCATGTATTTCTCACGAAACGTATTGCATTAACACATGTTTTGCTATACACATGTTTATTCCCTTTGTGTGTATTGGGACAAAACAAAAAAAGGGAGGAAAGAAAGCAAATTCGACATAATGTCACACAAACCTCCAAAAATGGGCTGGACAAAAGTATTGGCACCCTTTCACAACTGCGGATAAATAAGAATGTTACAAGCATGTGATGCTCCTGTAAACTCACCTGGGGCAAGTAACAGGTGTGGGCAATATAGAAATCACACCTGAAAGCAGATAAAAAGGAGAGACGTTCACTTAACCTTTGCATTGTGTGTCTGTCTGTGCCACACTAAGCATGGACAACAGAAAGAGGAGACGAGAACTGTCTGAGGACCTGAGAACCAAAATTGTGGCAAAATATCAACAATCTCAAGGTTACAAGTCCATCTCCAGAGAACTAGATTTGCCTTTGTCCACAGTGCGCAACATTATCAAGAAGTTTGCAACCCATGGCACTGTAGCTAATCTCCCTGGTCGTGGACGGATGAGGAAAATTGATGAAAGATTGCAACGCAGAATAGTCCGGATGGTGGATAAGCAGCCCCAAACATGTTCCAAAGACATTCAAGCTGTCCTGCAGGCTCAGGGAGCATCAGTGTCAGCGCGAACTATCCGTCGACATTTAAATGAAATGAAACGCTATGGCAGGAGACCCAGGAGGACCCCACTGCTGACACAGAGACATAAAAAAGCAAGACTACAGTTTGCCAAAATGTACTTGAGTAAGCCAAAAGCCTTCTGGGAAAACGTCTTGTGGACAGATGAGACCAAGATAGAGCTTTTCGGTAAAGCACATCATTCTACTGTTTACCGAAAACGGAATGAGGCCTACAAAGAACAAAACACAGTACCTACGGTAAAATATGGTGGAGGTTCAATGATGTTTTGGGGTTGTTTTGCTGCCTCTGGCACTGGGTGCCTTGACTGTGTGCAAGGCATCATGAAATCTGAGGATTACCAAAGGATTTTGGGTCGCACTGTAGGGCCCAGTGTCAGAAAGCTGGGTTTGCGTCCAAGATCCTGGGTCTTCCAGCAGGACAATGACCCCAAACATACGTCAAAAAGCACTCAGAAATGGATGGCAAAGAAGCGCTGGAGAGTTCTGAAGTGGCCAGCAATGAGCCCAGATCTAAATCCCATTGAACACCTGTGGAGAGATCTTAAAATTGCTGTTGGGAAAAGGTGTCCTTCCAATAAGAGAGACCTGGAGCTGTTTGCAAAGGAAGAGTGGTCCAAAATTCCGGGTGAGAGGTGTCAGAAGCTTATTGATGGTTATAGGAAGCGACTGATTTCAGTTATGTTTTCCAAAGGGTGTGCAACCAAATATTAAGTTAAGGGTGCCAATACTTTTGTCCAGCCCATTTTTGGGGTTTTGTGTGACATTATGTCATATTTGCTTTTCTGCCTCTGTTTTATATTTGTTCCAATACATACAAAGGGAATAAACATGTGTATAGCAAAACATGTGTTAATGCAATACCTTTGTTGTGTGAAATACTTGATTTTCAGGAAAAATATCAAGGGTGCCAACAATTTCGGCCATGACTGTATGTATGAATGTGAGTTAGGGACCTTAGATTGTACACCCCTTGAGGGTTAGGGACTGATGTGAATGTACAATGTATATGTAAAGCGCTGTGTAAATTGATGGCACTATATAAGTACCTGCAATAAAATAGTAATAAAATAATAAACCCCTGCTTAGGAGATCTTACCAGTTCTCCCAGATGTAAAGCCCCAAAGAAGGCCAATGCAAAGGCCGCCCTGAACAATACAACCTCATAGGGGGAAGAGCAAACCCGAGGAAGAACACCCGACAAGGAGCATAGCAACTCAAAAGACACTGACCTATGGGCATCCACAGACCACCAACCCTTCTGATACCCCCTAACAGCCTGCCACACCAAAAAATCCTTAGTATAGTCAGCACAGCAACAAAAAGGCCAACCTGCCAACTTACGGTTCAGCATTGACACACGGTCCTCAGTATTCAGTCCAATAAAGTACTATACCAAAAACTTGGCTTCCAACTCCAGAACACCTCCCTCCAAGCCATGAACCAAGCCAAACCACTCTGCCCACACCCCAGAATAAGCAGACCAAGTAACCTCGTTCACCGAACAACGAATCAGCTCAGACGTCACTCCAAGGCAACCTTCCACAGCCAGGCTGGACAAGGAACATCCAGTTGCACCACTCCCGGAGCCAACGAGCAAAACTTGTCCCACTGAATCTGAAAAAGAGCATCGGCCAAGGAATTAGTACAGCCTGGAACATGAACAGCAAAACAGTTCAAACGCAGATAAGACAAAGCTAAATGCCTAAGCAAACAAACTAGCGGAGGAGATGACTCGGTCACACTGTTGGTCGCCCCCACAACACCCAGGTTATCTCAATTGAAACATACATTTTTGTTTAGAAATAGTGGGCCCCACAGCTCAACTGACAGCACAATCAGAAATACCTCCAAAAGAACCAAATTTCAGGTAAAACCAGCCACCCTCCACTCCACAGGCCAAAGGCCCGGCACTCCACCTACTGCTGAAATACGCACCATAGCCAGCTGAACTCGTATCATCTGTGAAGAGCTCCAAATCGAAAATACACACTGACCTCACGTTGAAGGAATCCAAAAAGGTCCCCCACACCAGCAAGTCATACTTAAGCTCCCACATCAGACTAATACAATGCCCAGGTGTCTTAACCCTAGTCATAGCAGCCACCAGCCTCTGGTTAAATATCCGGCCCATAGGCATGATCTGACACGCAAAATTAAGCTTACCCAGAAGTGACTGAAGTTGGTGCAACATAACTTTTTCGCTCTGCCGAGCAGACAACACTGTGGCCTTCAGGTAACTGACATTCCATGGTTTCCATGTCAATCAAGATACCCAGAAAATTCAGAAACATGGAAGGGCCCTCCGTCTTGTCCGGAGCCAAGAGAATACCAAAGCGATCAGCCATATGTTGCACCGTCACCAAGAGCACATGGCACCAGTTAGAAGCAGCAGGACCAATACACAGGAAGCCATCTAGATAGTGAATGACAGAAGGAATCCTGGGCACATCATGAACCACCTACTCGAAGAAAGAACTAAAAGACTTGAACAAGATATAGAACACCCCATGGGCAATAAACAAAATAACCATCCTGCCATCTACAACCCAACAAACAAAAACTGCCAGGGTGCACCGGCAAGAGGTGAAGGGAGAACTCAAGGTCTGTTTTTGCCAATAGGGCCCCCGACCATAACGTCTAACACAACAAACTGCAGTGTCAATTGATGTATAAGAAACCAAACACAACTCCGGGTCTATATGTTCTTGTTCAAACAATTTTATTTTTTAACATGGAACAGTATAAAATAATAAGCAAAAGTATGGGTCATTGAAGGTGTACATTAATTGCACAGTAAGAAACCCAATAATACAAGGTCAGGCATCACTAATAAAGAGGACTATCAAATGGCAGTTAAGGCCTAACAAAATGGGGGAGGGGGGGGGAAAGGATGGGAAGGGGCATACGGCTGCACAGTAGATGGAGAAGGGGGAAACCCGCAGTATGGTTAAGGAATGGTACCGTCAAACAAAAGATGCAGATTACGGATTGAGAAGGGAGTCATCAAAATTGGATGGAAGGAAATGCTCTACCCAGGGATTCCAAATCTTCTTGAACTTAGGTATGGAATCTAGGATAGTGGCTTCTATTTTTGCGTGAATCATTGCCTGAGTGACCCTATTCGAAACTGCAGTCATACTCAACGAGGGAGATTTCCATGATTTAGCGATAACCTGCTTGGCTGCGGTGGTGACTTGTAGAATAAGTTTGAAATGCGCCTTAGCGATGCCAGGTGGTCGCAGGTTAAGAAGCGCGATTAATGGATCGGGACGGGTCTATATGTTCATGGACCGATCCTCCCCTTGGGATACGATCCAACCCCACAGGAGAAACCACCAAATCCAGCAATGGTGGAGAGCAGAAGAGACCCGCCATGCGACCCAGCGCAACCTCCTTTGCCAGTTTCACTGAAACTATGGTGGGGTGAGCGAGCGCCAATCGCAAATTGTCCACAGGGGGAGGGAGTGAACGAAGAGCACAAGGATCCTGAACTCGTCTAAAAATCCCTGTCTCAGCAGAAGTGCCCCCTGATAGTCTGAAAACCTACTTAGAAAAGGAAGCACCCTTGATATGCACACCGGGGTCTTCCCTTCCCCTCCAAACTTGCAGGCTCCGTAGTTGTACTGCCAACAACACCCCATTTTCCAGCCAGCCGGCCGACCCTAGGCAATGGTCCCTCTGGTCCCTGACTGGAAAAACTGATTACCCGCCCACTCTGAAGTCATCAGCCTCATCCAGAGACTGCATAACAGAATGTAAGCCTCCGCAGCCGGAGCATTCATGCTTGAAGCGGCATGTTGATCCAAACTTGCAGGCTCCCTCATTGTACTGCTAACAATACCCCTTCTTCTGGCCGACCGGTGGACCCGAGGCAGTGGTACCACCAGCCCCTGACTAAAAAAACTTATTACATGCCCACACTGAAGTCAACAGCCTCATCCAGAGAATGATGTCCTTGTGATCCCCATGCAAGGACGGACGGACTGCCTTATGTTGGCGGAACTGTTCATCATATCTCAACCAGGTCAGTCCCCCATAGATGAGCTTTACCAATGGCATACAGGTAGCAAAAGAGCACTGAACAATGCACCGGCGCCTTCTCTTCTATTACACTTGCCAAAAGCGTGCACTTAACCAATTTAGAAACATGCACGGAATCATCCGATACCTCTGTTCTTCCTCCTCCTCTTTTTTGCTCTCATCTGACTTACCCCTATCCAGGTTAAATTTTTCACGGGGAAGCAGCGAAAATATCTCAGTGTACTCTCCCTTCCATATCTTCTTCTTCCCTTCCGGCTTGAGATGTGTCCCCAGCAGACCCTCAAAGCACATGTAAACCTCGCGCTTCGCGGAATCTACCAGTCTAATCCTCTCTTCCTCTGCAATGCCATGCTTACCATTTGTTTCTGCCATGCTGACCCCATCTGCAGTCCATGAAACAGTCCAGGAAGCACAGTCCGTGGCAGCCTCTGGAGTGGAACCTACCACTGGGGCAGACGGCAATGCCATGGGTGCAAGTGAGACCACCACCACTGGCGACACATTGTCACCCACCACCAGACCACCCATGGCCCCCCCAGCCATGGGAATAACCTTGAAGATCCCAGGTCACCGTGGGCAAACCACGCCATGAAGCAGCCTCTAAACGGACAAGAATATCATGCACACCTGCCAACAAAGCCCTCAGATCAGAGTCACCCACCACACCCCAGTCAGACCCCAACCCAACACCAAACACACCGCCGATCGCCGCCCCCTGATGAAAATCTGTACCTCTGAACCCCAGAGTCACTCACACAAGAAGACAGTGTAACAGACACAGCCAAAGGGACAATAGGCTCACCAGGCTGCACAGGATGAAGAGATCCCCCAGATGCCTCCTTCCTCTGACCGTCATCCCCTGACAGGCTCCCCATCAGTGCTGTCAGGAAGAGCGCCACTCTCAGGACTCTCTCCTGTCACACCCTGGACCTCTGCACACGCTGCACGGTGTCCAGTGATGTCATCCCCCTGCTTCTGGTCGCAGGGCCCTGGCCCGCCTCCTCCATGCTGAGCTCTCCAGGCACCGGAACGGCACACAGAAGCTGCTCCTTCTGAAGTCCAGACCACCACCCATCATGCTTCCTCCCGCCACAAGCTGTCTTTAGCACACTGCCGGAGTGGACATCCAGGTCCGGATGGATGGAAACCCTGGGGACCCCATCAGAGGGAATGATGAAGTGTATGGACACAATATGCGTCAGGGAAGTGCCCCTTACTACCATTGTACATGTACCACCAGGCCAGCTGTCTCATGGCGGCCGAGCTATCAATGTAAGTTGTTTTATATCTATTACTGATGTACCCCTGAATAAAGACGTTATCACACTATTGGAGGCAGCCTCTTTATTTCCTTTGGAGCCTGTGTTTTGAAGGTGCTTTGCTGTGGCTGGGAGCTGTGCATGCTAAAACCCCTCTGGTGGTTGTGACTGACATCTCTGGAGCCTGGATGCTTCTCTCAGATGGATGACACCTAGTGGTTACCACACGGATGACACCACTTCGTTCCAGTACTATACACCCTGAGCACCAGGAGCAGGTCTTAAATGCTCCATGCGCATTCCCTTGCGCTATCTGGTTAGTGCAATGTTTGTCCTTTTCCACCACCACGAAAGCCACAAGCCTATGTCATAAGATAATGTGCACGCATCACCTCTATCATCTCAACTCATAGAGACTAATGCACTTCATAGTGTTTATATTGGTTTTATTTTTTCTAATTTTATTAGGGTTTATTACCCATGCGTACTACCATTATAAGTTATTGATTTATGTTATTCCGCACTGTTTTGGACTTTATGCACATGTTTTAGATTTATTAATATCCAGTGTGTCTCATTGCGATTCCTAATTATTTATATGTTTTTTATTAGCGCTGCATTTCTATTTTGTTTTATTTACTGTTTATGGGTTCCTGAGGTACCTTTTTATGCCAGCAGCTATTGTATGTTTTAAACCCAGCGCTCGATCTTCCATTTTTCATAATAGGATTCTCAGTTCCAAACTCCTTTAACCTCTGTCATGCCGGCTCTTCGTTCATGTTTTTCCTTCTTTTACTGTAGGCCTCCCTTTTCTACAATGCTTATGTTGCCTTGTGTCTTAAAATACTTTGGCAGTAGCAGGTGATGGCTAAGTATATCAGGTCCCTTCCCAGGAAAACTTATAGAGAAAATTTTGTGTTCTGCCTTTAGTGTGCCACTGACCTTGAGGGATTACCCATGCTTTTTTATGATGGCAAGGTTGCATTTACATAATATGGAGAGAATACCTTTGAGGTGGTAGTCTGTGACATTCTGCCTAAGGTTGGGAGACTCTGGGGTCTTGAGGGAAACAGGGAGCCTTGGGAGGTCTTGATAAGGGTGTGGAGGAATATTAGACCTCCACTTTGTGAACTATCCATCTCTGAATGAGTGGCTTTTTTCTTAAGCTGTTCTTTTCACTCTCTTACTTTTTAAGTTTTTCATTACCTTTTGTGATTATCTTTTTTGCATAAAGCCATTTTTTGTTCAGGAACAGAAATTGATGTAAATTATTTTATCCTTTTATGTAAATATATGTACATATTTATGTATTTTTTATTTTTATTGTTTGCATAAATTGGGAGTGGGAGAACCAATAGTACCCAGCAGGGGGTGGGGGAGGACAATGGTGTCCAGAGGAGGGTGGGGGGGGAAACAGTAGCACAGAGTCGGGTATAGGGATAACAAAAGCACCCAGTAGAGGTGGGAGTAAACACTGGTGTTATTGGAAAACTTTTACCTTGTACTGAAGTCTATGTCTTGTGCTTCTGCCCTCTCCTTCCTTAACTTCTTCATGCTGTCAGTACTATACAGACTCCGGCAGGTGATCACTCCACCAAGAGCTCCATCAACTGGCTAGGGGACACAACCTGGATCCTAGGAACGTTAGGATTATATTAAAATCATGAAACAGTCCTGCAACATTTGGGATGACTGGAGTTATGATACAGCATAAAAACTTTCACACAATTTATTTTAAAGTGTTAAAATACTACCAAAATAGAGAATTGTATTGTAGAAAAGACAAGTTAAAAAAAACCTTGAAACAGCAAAATGGAAACTTTTAGAATGATAAATGCGACAACCCACAGGATACAGTGAACAGAGGGAGTCAGCAGTAATGAAACAGCTGGTGTTGGAAATACCATCGAGAAAGCCAGTGCATAGAGTCCTAGCTGCTAAAGCTTCATTTGAAAAATGGGTAAAATACAAGTTCTAAGATAGATGATGCACTTCTGACGAAGAAAGAAAATCAAGACACTGACCAAGAAAGACATGGATGGATGATGCTATTGACACAGTAAAAGCTGAAGGAATTAATTTTGGTGATTCACTTAGATTACTTGATCTTTTTATACCTGGAAAACAAGAGAGGGCATTTCAAATAAGTTATAGAAAGTACAAACATAGGACCAATTTTTTTTTTTTACAGGTTGTGAAAGACACAATTTCTACCTCTTTATTTAGCATTTAGCAATTACCTATTAAAAGTAATTAACTGCTGCATATCAACATTTATTTGTTTTATGAAGAGAAATTAAACTTTCTTAAAGGAATGCCAAAATGTCATGGTTATATCATGGTGAAAATGAAAGAAAGGAGAGGAAAGAAAATTAGGAGCTCACTATAGGATAAAAAAAAATATATATATATTTGCAGTCTCTGGTCATCTCCTGTACTGTGTCCGCAGTCTCTGGTCATCTCCTGTACTGTGACCGCAGTCTCTGGTCATCTCCTGTACTGTGTCCGCAGTCTCTGGTCATCTCCTGTACTGTGTCCACAGTCTCTGGTCATCTCTTGTACTATCTCCGCAGTTTCTGGTCATCTCCTGTAGTACATCCACAGTCTCTGGTCATCTCCTGTAGTACGTCTGCAGTCCCTGGTCATCTCCTGTGCTATGTCCACAGTCTCTGGTCATCTCCTGTACTGTGTCCACAGTCTCTGGTCATCCCCTGTACTATGTCCGCAGTCTCTGGTCATTTCCTGTACTATGACTGCAGTCTCTGGTCATCTCCTGTACTATGTCTGCAGTCTCTGGTCATCTCCTGTACTATGTCTGCAGTCTCTGGTCATCTCCTGTACTGTGTCCACAGTCTCTGGTCATCTCCTGTACTGTGTCCACAGTCTCTGGTCATCCCCTGTACTATGTCCGCAGTCTCTGGTCATTTCCTGTACTATGTCTGCAGTCTCTGGTCATCTCCTGTACTATGTCTGCAGTCTCTGGTCATCTCCTGTACTGTGTCCGCAGTCTCTGGTCATCTCTTGTACTGTGTCCGCAGTCTCTGGTCATCTCTTGTACTATCTCCGCAGTTTCTGGTCATCTCCTGTAGTATGTCTGCAGTCTCTGGTCATCTCCTGTACTATGTCCGCAGTCTCTGGTCATCTCCTGTACCGTGTCCACAGTCTCTGATCATCTCCTGTACTGTGTCCGCAGTCTCTGGTCATCTCCTGTACTATGTCTGCAGTCTCTGGTCATCTCCTGTAGTACATCCGCAGTCTCTGGTCATCTCATATAGTACATTTGCAGTCTCTGGTCATCTGAACTGGAACTAAAGATAGTATTGTATATAAAGATAGCAAAGAAAGTGATGTCAGTGATTGTGAGCAACTGAGCTTTATAAATTCTAACACTAGCGATGATGAGTTCCTGGGGTTCCCAGAAAACTAGAAGCATATTTGAACCTTAAAGTCTCTCCTCATTTGTTAATGATAGTGTTGATGGTTCTTAATGCCATTGTTGACTGCTGTTCACTTTACATGGTTGAAATATTATTCTGTTATATTTTTTTAAATATTTTAGTACACCATTTGGTTCAGAAAATTTTTCTTCTTGTTTTTCTCCTCTAAAATCTAGGTGCATCTTATGATCAGGTGCTTCTTATGGAGCGACAAATACGATATATATATATATGTGTGTATATATATATATATATATATATATATATATATATATATATAGTGGGGTTAGCTCAGGTGGGGGATCTCCTTCCCTGGGACAAAGGTAGACCGCACAGCAGGCTTTCATCAAAATCTGACTGGTTGTCAGCTTTATTTAAAAGGTTTGCAGAAAATAAACAAAACATGAAAATAAACCCTTGCCATCCAGGCACTAACTAAACAAAAGGTGTTTCCTCTCTCAGAGGTGAAGGGCTTCTCCCTGTCACCGAAATAAAACAAAAGCAAACCTTTTCTTGTAGGTATAGTACACACACAGCTCTCTCAGAACACCTCTCTGAGTCCCAGGACACGAGCAACTCCTTGCTCCAGCCCTGCCTTATTTATACCACCTGTTGGTGGTCATCAGTGGAGCCCAAACTCTGGTCCGGACCCACCTGCTTAACTGTGGCCCCGAAATCCCGGAGTGGACTCCACCTAAACGGTCAGGTATGAGCATATGCGAGGTGACACATAGCGTCCCTCTATCACCTCGCCGTTCATCCTGTCACATATCCCCCCCCTCTGCTCAAGCCCCTGCGGCTGAGCAACTGTCCCAACCAGACAATGGACCCGGGAGAGGGCATCTACATTACTTTGCAGTTTCCCCGCTTTGTGTTCCACTGTGAATTTGAACACTTGTAGCGCGAGAAACCACCTTGTCACTCGACTGTTTTTCTCCTTATTATCACACATCCATTTGAGCGGGGCATGATCAGTAACCAACTTGAATGGTCTTCCTAACAGGTAATATTTCAGGGCCTCCAAGGCCCATTTGATGGCCAAACATTCCTTCTCCACAATGGCATAGTTTCTCTCATGTTTGTTGAGCTTTCTACTTAGGAAGACCACAGGGTGCTCCTCCCCATCTCTGATTTAGGACAGTACCGCACCTAGTCCCACGTCAGAGGCATCAGTCTGTACCACAAACTCTGTTGTGAAATCTGGAGTCACAAGCACAGGTTGGGCACAGAGAGCTTGTTTCAGCCTTTGAAATGCGGTCTCCGCCTCAGGATTCCACTTAATCATGACTGACCCCCTACCTTTTGTCAGATCTGTCAGTGGGGCTGCAATGGTGGCAAAATTGGGGATAAACCGCCTGTAGTACCCCGTGATTCCAAGAAATGCCCGGACTTGTTTTTTATTTACAGGTTGGGGCCACTTTTGAATTGCCTCAATTTTATTGATCTGAGGCCTAATGAGACCTCGACCAATGATGTAGCCAAGATATTTGGCCTCCTCTAAGCCAATGGCACACTTTCTGGGGTTGGCGGTAAGACCTGCTTCCCGCAGAGAATCTACGACCGCTTGCAAGAGGGACAAATGAGATTCCCAGTCGGGACTGTGGATGACGACATCGTCCAAATAGGCAGCTGCATATTGGCGATGTGGTCTCAACGTCTTGTCCATCATCCTTTGGAATGATGCAGGAGCCCCATGCAAACCAAACGGCATCTGCTTATACTGAAAGGACCCCTCGGGGGTGGAGAATGCTGTCTTTTCTTTTGCAGCTTCCGTTAAAGGAATCTGCCAATAGCCTTTGGTCAGATCTAAGGTGGTTATGTACCGAGCTGTTCCCAACCTGTCAATGAGCTCTTCCACCCGAGGCATCGGGTACGCATCAAACTTAGACACACTGTTCAGTTTCCTGAAATCATTACAGAAACGAGTGGTTCCATCTGGTTTTGGGACCAACACTATGGGACTCGACCACTCACTGTGAGATTCCTCAATCACTCCCAACTCTAACATGTCCTTTATTTCCTTTGCCACCGCTTCCCGCCTGGCCTCGGGAATTCTATAGGGCTTGACATTTACGCGGACCCCGGGCTGGGTAACTATGTCATGCTGTATGACAGTCGTCAGTCCAGGTAGGTGGGAGAAGAAATCTCCATTTTTCCTCACAAACTCCTTAACATCATCTTGTTGGGCTACTGACAAGGTTTCCGTTATAGGTACCTGAGGGGCCACGGGAACCACGTCCTTTTGGGGGCTTGGTACTGCCAACAAACTTTCCCTGTCTTTCCAAGGTTTTAAGAGATTCACATGATAGATTTGTTCGGGTTTCCTTTTTCCTGGCTGGTAAACTTTATAATTTACTTCCCCCACTTTCTCTTTAATTTCAAAGGGACCTTGCCACTTTGCGAGGAATTTACTTTCCACGGTGGGGACTAGCACCAGCACTCTATCCCCAGGGTTGAAGGTACGGATCCTGGCACCCCGGTTATAAACCCTTCTCTGGACCTCCTGGGCTTGCTCCATGTGTTCCCGAACAAGTGGCATGACAGCTGCGATTCTATCCTGCATCTGTGAGATATGCTC
Organism: Staurois parvus; assembly: GCF_062004578.1. Classification (NCBI taxonomy): domain Eukaryota; kingdom Metazoa; phylum Chordata; class Amphibia; order Anura; family Ranidae; genus Staurois; species Staurois parvus. Next base: position 6,712,874 of record NW_028317815.1, read on the forward strand.
GATGACACTTCTATAGGGTGTGGACTCTGTCTCCCAGGTTTCTTTTGCAACATCTAACAATCCCCTGGGATGTCTACCATACAGTAGTTCAAAAGGTGAATATCCTGTAGATGCCTGAGGTACTTCCCGTATAGCAAACATGAGATATGGTAGCAAAAAATCCCAATTTCTCCCATCTTTGTCCACCACCTTTTTTAACATATTCTTAAGGGTCTTGTTAAACCTTTCCACAAGCCCATCGGTTTGGGGGTGGTAGACCGAGGTACAGAGATGGGAGATTTTGAACAATTTGCATAACTCTTTCATAACTCAAGACATAATTGGCGTGCCCTGATCCGTTAATACCTCCTTTGGAATACCTACACGACTAAACACCCGGACAAGTTCTTTGGCGATATTTTTAGCGGAGGTATTACGCAAGGGGATGGCTTCAGGATACCGGGTGGCATAGTCAAGTATAACCAGTATGTGCTGATGGCCCCGGGCAGACTTTACTACTGGACCCACTAAGTCCATGCCCACTCTTTCAAACGGTACTTCAATTATGGGTAGAGGTACTAGCGGACTGCGAAAATGGGGTGAGGGCGCAGAATATTGACATTCCGGGCATGACTCACAATGTGCTTTGACATCTCCATGTAAGCCTGGCCAAAAGAATCTCTGGGTTATTCTCTCCTTTGTTTTCTCTACACCCAGGTGTCCACCCATTATATGCCCATGGGCTAAATCCAGTACCATCCGGCGAAAGGGTTTGGGGACCACTATCTGTTCTACCACCTCCTCCCCTTGCTTTACCACTTGATACAGCAAGTTATTGTTAAGAGCCATGTAGGGAAAAGACACCGCTACATCATTTTCAACTGGTTCCCCATCAATTATTTTAATGTTTTCACGGGCTCTATTAAGTGTGGAATCTTTCAGTTGTTCCGTACAAAAATCCTCTTTTCTGACCTCTAGGTCAGGCACCACATTCTGTCCACTCTCACTAGAGCCAGCGATCATCTCTTGTTCTATATCCTCAATGTCTGGGGTTGGATCCAACTCCTCCTGCTCCCCCACCATTACAGAGAAAGGGAAAAGATCTACACCTTCCTCGGACACACCAACAGTTTCCCCTTCCACCTTGCCGTCAAAGGGGTCAGGAGTGAGTTCAGGAGTTTTCGGCGTTTCCCCAGCAGGGGGAGCTCGGTCCTCCTGACTCCCCTCCTTATCCCATAACTTCCAGAAATGGGGAAAATCTCTCCCCACTATGGCTTCATGAAGCAGAGAGGGCACCACCCCCACAGAATGGGTCACAGGGCCCCAGGGAGTACCAATCTCCACCAGAGCAGTCTGGTAATTACGTGTATCACCATGAATACAAATAACCCCAATCGTGCTAGGGTGTAAGCTGGCAGGGTTTACCAAATCACTCTTAACTAAGGTCACAACACTACCCGAGTCTAGCAGAGCAGTTACTGGCTTTTCATCAATGGCAGTCACACACATTTGCTTTTCCATGCGTTTCTGACATGCTGCAGTACATACCACCTGTGCAAAAAGAGACATGCGTTTTCCTAAATAAGCATTTTCACATTGCATAGGTTCATCATTTAAAGGACAGTTTGCAGCAATATGACCTAACGCATGGCAACGATAACATTGTATATGTTCAGTACTTAGACCTCTAAACGGCTTCGGGGACCTTCCTGACCTATTTGGCCAGTCTCTAGGTCCTAAGCCTACAGTCTCATTATCTGACACAATAGTCTTATCATTTTTCCCTGAGCCTTTGGCCCATGGAACAGTCTTACCGGATCTTCCGGATAGTTTTCCACCCCGAGTGACATTGGGGTACGGCCCAGGTGAATGAAAAAAGTCCTCAGCGGCTGCATATCTCTCCACCAGGTCCACCAGCTCGTTTGCCGATTTAGGGTCTCCACGGCCAACCCACTTCCTCAAAGTGGCAGGGAGCGCATGTAAATATTGGTCCATGACCACACACTCCACAATCTGAGGGCCTGACAATACCTCTGGCTGGAGCCACTTTTTGGAGAGATGTATCAAATCGAACATCTGAGATCTGGGTGGTTTGTCAGCCCTGTAATGCCACTGATGCACCCGCTGAGCCCGGACTGCAATGGTGACATCCAGGCGTGCAAGGACCTCAGCCTTCAGTTTTTCATAGTCCTGGGCATCCCCTGGTTCCAGGTCATAATAGGCTTTTTGGGATTCACCTGTCAAAAATGGTGCAAGCAGTCCTGCCCATTGCTCCTTTTTCCATCCTTCCCGAACAGCAGCCCTTTCAAAAGTTGAGAGGTAGGCCTCCACATCATCCGCAGGTGTCATCTTCTGCAAAACATAGCTGGCCCGTGCCATTTTCTGCTCCACTGGCAGCGGATCTGCAGATTCCTTCTTTAATTCTAATAGGTGTTGGGCCACCTGCTTAAGGAGCTCTCGGTCTGCTTCTTGGGCCTCCGCAAACTGGCGATTTGTCTCCCGTTGTGCTGCATTGGCCTGCAACAAGGCTCTTATTATTTCCTCCATCTTCCCACTTGCTCAGGAAGTGCCCGCATCCTCCACCATATGTGGGGTTAGCTCAGGTGGGGGGATCTCCTTCCCTGGGACAAAGGTAGACCGCACAGCAGGCTTTCATCAAAATCTGACTGGTTGTCAGCTTTATTTAAAAGGTTTGCAGAAAATAAACAAAACATGAAAATAAACCCTTGCCATACAGGCACTAACTAAACAAAAGGCGTTTCCTCTCTCAGAGGTGAAGGGCTTCTCCCTGTCACCGAAATAAAACAAAAGCAAACCTTTTCTTGTAGGTATAGTACACACACAGCTCTCTCAGAACACCTCTCTGAGTCCCAGGACACAAGCAACTCCTTGCTCCAGCCCTGCCTTATTTATACCACCTGTTGGTGGTCATCAGTGGAGCCCAAACTCTGGTCCGGACCCACCTGCTTAACTGTGGCCCCGAAAACCCGGAGTGGACTGCACCTAAACGGTCAGGTATGAGCATATGCGAGGTGACACATAGGCCCTGATTCACTAAGATGTGAGTGTAATAGCAGAGACTGACCATTCAGGCAGACTCCGGTCAATCAATCAGTGGTCTGACCAGCGTCTAGCAAGCTCATTAACGAGCGTCTACTGACTACTTTGCCATTAGTGAATGAGGTATCCTGTCTGGCACATTTTTAGGTGCAATACCGGATATATTCGCTAGATGGCGCACAAGCGCGGGCTTTATTAACATTGGCGTTTTTCTGATAGAAAATTCTAATACAGCTGTACTATTACATTCTGAAAATTCTCTTTTGCTATTTTTTTTTTTTTGCTGTTTCTCCAAAATGATCAGGAAAGTATTGCATTTACTAATGAATGTCATACATTCTATTTTCAAATGTTAAACATTTTCACACTTATATCTCAAATAATTTATATACTTCTAATTTCCCAATATAGTTATATATCTTCATTCTCTTTAATCACATAACTATTCTATGTTAAAGACAAGTGCAGCGCTATAAATGCATGTGATCAATAATGAACGCATGTAAAAACCAAAAAGTGTAAAGAATTGCAATAATGATGTAAAATGGTAAATCGTGCTAAAATAAGTTCATATAATTATTCCTGAATAATGGAATGTCCTTGGTGTGAGAGTACCAACTCAGAGAGTGCCTATGAATGGCACATGTGTTCTCTCCGTGACGGACAGTAGTGCATGAACTCGTGAAAGGTAAACCACCCTTGGGACTGGTCTACACTCACCAGAACAAAAGTATTAATGTGCATGGGTTATACACATCGCACATCTGGGGGTGCAGCGGTATGCTGGCAGCTATGGGTTAGTCATCCAGCTCCATCCATCCATCCATCAGGGTGGGTGCCCAAATGGTCCTGGGGAGGAATTAGCTCAGCCACAGGAGCCAGAAAGGTGCTCAATAGTGTAGTACACTGTCACAGGGGTGGATGACCTTTCACGAGTTCATGCACTACTGTTCGTGGTTATATTTATCTTGTGTAATACCATTTTACTAGTCTATATCATTTGACCAGCGCTCGCTTTATCATTTTTAAACAATGTAACTATTCTACATTATAACTCAAACTGTGTTTCCCACAGTGGTTTAGTGGTTAGAGCTCAGAACTTACAGCACTTGGGTCATGGGTTCTAATCCCAGTCTTGGCAACATCCCAAAAAAATGGAGATCAATTTTCTGGGTTGTGGCAGGAATATTGATCAATCAATTATGATTTTGCCTAATGACTAGAAAGTGGATGAATGTTACTTGCGTACTGTTCTTCTGCCAATTAGGTCATGTGCAAGTTTAATGCCGTGTATATTTCATTGTAACTTTTTTCTCTTTTAAATCTGTCTTCTTATACAACTTGACCCCCTCCCCCACCCCATCATCACCTGTCCCATATGCAAATCTATGGATCACCGCCCCACTCTTTAACTATCTATTTACTGATCAAGTGAATGTGTCTCATTTTCTATCAGCTACAGCTCAGATCTCACATTATTATACAATTGCTGATTGTATCTCACCACTAGTCTGATTGAATTCACAATTCCTGGTCAGTCCTGTTCCCTGACCTCTAATAACCTTTAGGGCCAGTTCACACTACATGTGTTTCAGTTGCTTTTTCAGCATCACAAACGCACAGAAAGAAGGTTATATGGTTGTCAATGTCATAGTTCACATCAGCGCTTGCATTTTCAATGCATTGCAGGTGCTGTAAACAAAGTTGACCACGCTGCATTGTTTCTGCACAGAACTGTACTGGAACACATTGAAACGTCCTTGAATGTACTAAAACGCACATGTCCCTAACTACATTGAATACAAAGAAAATAGAAAAAAATAAGTGGAAGGGATACAAAAATGCAATGTAAACATGTCCAAAACGCATCCAAAATGTACTGGAACACACTAAACATGCATGCCAAAAGGGCATGAAAAAAACCCATCAGGAACACATCTAGACTGTTTCTATAGTGTGAACCAGCCCTTAGGACTTGTTCACACCATTGGTGGTGCAGAAATGCATGCAAGAACACACATTTTCCAGCACAGCAAAGAAATGCAATGCCCTGTGTAGATGTACGCAGGTACCATGATGAAAACGTTGTTGCACCTACACACGTCTATTAAAAACAGCCCCATTCACAGCCACAAATACGCATGGCACCACACTACTGTGCGGTTAGGTGCGACACACTTGGAAAATAACATAAAAATAAGCCAACATGGCTAAAACATATCTTGAAAATATGGGGACTCTGATATCCGGCGACAGTCCGTTCACGAACGAGAAGCAATTCTGCACCCCTAAAACCAACATAGAGGAAAGGGATGGTCAAATTGCTGTGCTGCTTCCAAACCACCTCTGGCATGCCAGGGTCATTATGCAGGTCCTCGATGCCAGTTCTTGCCTGCGGCCACAAAATATCCACTGGCCACAAGTGAAGGTGAGTGGAGGACGTGAAGGTGCATTTCTACCAGCTTCAACCGCAAGCAGTACCACTCCTGAAAAATGAGAGCAAATAATCATTGACACGTCATCATGACAGTCAATTCTCAGTGCAGGCTATCTAGAGTGTCTTTCCTTTTTAACCATTTCAAGAGTTTAAGGAAACATTCTTGGAGCATCTACTGTGTTTGGAAAGGCCAAAGGTCCCCCTCTCCCCCAGGCACACTAATGCTTATGCAGGCCATAGACAGGGAGAAAAACAGCCGATTTTTCTTTTAAAAAATGAAAAATCGGTTGTTCAAGCGGCCGACGTTACCAGCAATGGTAAAAAAAAAATCGGCCGATTTTCATCCCGTCTACAGCCGGCAAAAAGTGTCCCTGCAGAGAGCTCCGCTATTTCTTTGACAGTTCTTTGACATTTATAGCGGTTGCAACAATGTATTTGTATCCATTTCGGATACAGATGTTTTTATTCGGAAACAAATAGATACAATGTTGCAACCGCTGTAAATGTCAAGGAACTGTCAAAGAAATAGCGGAGCTCTCTGCAGGGACACTTTTTGCCATACTGGAATTCCTCTCATTTTTCATCCTTCTTCTTCCTCTTCTTCTTCATCATCATCCTCTTCTTCCTCTTCATCATCTTCTTCTTCTTCTTCATCATCATCCTCTTCTTCATCATCTTCATCATCATCATCCTCTTCTTCTTCTTTTTCTTCTTTTTGTCTTCCTCTTGCAGGTCACTGCTCATGTGCAGATTTTTTATCAGTAAAATAATCGGCCGATTTGCCCATCATTGCCGCGAAAATCGGCCGATCGGCAAATTCGGCCGTTTTTTTCCAACTTTACCGAAAAAAAAAATCTGCCAAAATACCGAAAAACGGCCGAACAAATAGCCCACCAACGATCCGAAAATCGGCCGATTTTATTTTCGGCCGAAAAATCGGCCGATTTTCGACCCATCTATGGCCTGCATAAGATATGGTGTGGCCCTAGGGTCAATGTGTGTTTAGAATACTTCCAAAATGCACATACAAAAACACTCCATCCAAATGCATGTTGCATTTCTATAGCATGTTAAACAGAAGAAAAATGCACTTACATAATGTTAACATGCGCAAGTAAAAATAGACAAAATCCACATCCTTTTATTCTGGCTTCACATACATGCATTGTGGTCTAACACCGCACTCCTGGGCAAATCACATGCAATTTGTGTGCGTTGCAATTAGAGACAAACATTTTGCACACCTCAAATTGCACCGCATCCGGGCCAAAAATGTGCAGGACCCTTTTTCAGGGTATGCACATGGGTGTGAATAGGCATGCCATCCAATTTGGCAAATCGCAATACGCTTTGTGTACCAATATTGGTGTGTTGGTAACTTCACCTAGAAAGCCGCAGCAGGTGGCATGAAGGGGTTGCGGTTGTGATGCGGTGCAGCGCTTGCACAGAAAACACTGCAAATTTCACATCGCATCTGTGTGACACCAGAATGTGCCAATATGTGGCTTGACAAAGCACAGTGGTCAGTGCAGATTATTTTCAATCCATGTTTTTTTTACACTTTTCATTCACTGGTTTAACTCAGGTGATCATTAATCACAATTATCTCCGGAGATCACATGCAGCCCCTCAACCATCTACACATATCTCTGGAAATCTATACAGATCTCCTTGAAAAAATGTCTCCTCTCCTCTTCAGAAAACAATTGTCCTCCACCTCATAAACAGGGGGACAGAGAAGACTTCTCCTTGATAACTAAAATCAGATGAATTATCTGTGCTTAATAAACATACACCAATACTGCAAATGCATTGTACTGTCCAAGGCATTGCACACTAACGCATTGCACACTAGAAATGTCAAATGCGTTAGTGTGTACAGTGCATGAGTGTAAAATGCTTTAGTGCACACTGCAGTGTACAACGCATTGCACACTGTAATACTCTGTACAAAGTAATACCGTGTACACCCACACATTGTAGACTGTAATGCACTGTACACTGTCATGCAGGCTGGAGCTACGCATTGCACACTGTGATACCGTGTACACCCACACATTGTAGACTGTAATGCACTGTACTCTGTCATGCAGGATGGAGCAACGCATTGCACACTGTGATACCGTGTTCACCCACACATTGTAGACTGTAATGCACTGTACACTGTCATGCAGGCTGGAGCTACGCATTGCACACTGTGATACGCTGTCCACTGTCATGCAGAATCCAGCAACACATTGCACACTGTGATACCGTGTACACCAACACATTGTAGAATGTAATGCATTATACGCAGTATACATGTCCAGATATTCAAAGATTAGCCATGAAGGCCTAGCTGGTTACCTATTTGGCGACCGCAGATAGCCGAATAACGCTACACTGCATCCAGGCAGCTCTGGGAGGGTGTCATATGACATCCTGGCAGAACGCGCTCTCCGTGATTGCTGTGTCCTAAGGACACAGCTGATCACGTGATGTGGTAAAGACCAATCACAGCGGCTTTTTACCATGTGATCAGCCATGTCCAATGACACGCTGATCACCGGGAAATGCATTTGCCGGGTCTTGGCTGCACTTTCATCACGCTGTCAGAATGTGTGGAAAGTACTGCCGAGAACCAGCAGTTATCAAAGCAGGGGTCGGCCCCGATGATCAGTGCCCACCAGTGCCACCCAACAGTTCCGCCCACCTGTAGCCAGCAGTGCCGCCTCATCAACGCACATCAGTTTTGCTAAATTACCAGTTTACCAAATGTTATAATATAAACAGCCTTTTATTCATTATGAGCTATTTTGTGGTTTATCGAGCAAAAAGTAAAACTCACAGCAGCAAGTCAATACCACCCAAAGAAAGCTCTATTTGTCTGAAAAAACTTATACAAATTTAAGATGGGTACAATGTGGCATGACCGCACAATTGTCATTCAAAGGGTAACAGTGCAGAAAGATGAAAATTGGCCAGGACAGGAAGGGGGTAGGAGTACCCAGTAGGCAAGTGGTTAATATAATTGACCCATCAATACCCAGGAGCTAATGTACAGATAAGTAGCATGTGCACCAAGTGAGATTCTGCTAGGCCCCACCCACAAAATTACAATTACTTGTCCCTCACATGTTATAAACATATTTGCAATGGCCACAGTTACTTTACATACAGTCATGGCCGAAATTGTTGGCACCCTTGATATTTTTCCTGAAAATCAAGTATTTCACACAAAAAAGGTATTGCATTAACACATGTTTTGCTATACACATGTTTATTCCCTTTGTATGTATTGGAACAAATATAAAACAGAGGCAGAAAAGCAAATATGACATAATGTCACACAAAACCCCAAAAATGGGCTGGACAAAAGTATTGGCACCCTTAACTTAATATTTGGTTGCACACCCTTTGGAAAACATAACTGAAATCAGTCGCTTCCTATAACCATCAATAAGCTTCTGACACCTCTCACCCGGAATTTTGGACCACTCTTCCTTTGCAAACAGCTCCAGGTCTCTCTTATTGGAAGGACACCTTTTCCCAACAGCAATTTTAAGATCTCTCCACAGGTGTTCAATGGGATTTAGATCTGGGCTCATTGCTGGCCACTTCAGAACTCTCCAGCGCTTCTTTGCCATCCATTTCTGAGTGCTTTTTGACGTATGTTTGGGGTCATTGTCCTGCTGGAAGACCCAGGATCTTGGACGCAAACCCAGCTTTCTGACACTGGGCCCTACAGTGCGACCCAAAATCCTTTGGTAATCCTCAGATTTCATGATGCCTTGCACACAGTCAAGGCACCCAGTGCCAGAGGCAGCAAAACAACCCCAAAACATCATTGAACCTCCACCATATTTTACCGTAGGTACTGTGTTTTGTTCTTTGTAGGCCTCATTCCGTTTTCGGTAAACAGTAGAATGATGTGCTTTACCGAAAAGCTCTATCTTGGTCTCATCTGTCCACAAGACGTTTTCCCAGAAGGCTTTTGGCTTACTCAAGTACATTTTGGCAAACTGTAGTCTTGCTTTTTTATGTCTCTGTGTCAGCAGTGGGGTCCTCCTGGGTCTCCTGCCATAGCGTTTCATTTCATTTAAATGTCGACGGATAGTTCGCGCTGACACTGATGCTCCCTGAGCCTGCAGGACAGCTTGAATGTCTTTGGAACATGTTTGGGGCTGCTTATCCACCATCCGGACTATTCTGCGTTGCAATCTTTCATCAATTTTCCTCATCCGTCCACGACCAGGGAGATTAGCTACAGTGCCATGGGTTGCAAACTTCTTGATAATGTTGCGCACTGTGGACAAAGGCAAATCTAGTTCTCTGGAGATGGACTTGTAACCTTGAGATTGTTGATATTTTGCCACAATTTTGGTTCTCAGGTCCTCAGACAGTTCTCGTCTCCTCTTTCTGTTGTCCATGCTTAGTGTGGCACAGACAGACACACAATGCAAAGGTTAAGTGAACGTCTCTCCTTTTTATCTGCTTTCAGGTGTGATTTCTATATTGCCCACACCTGTTACTTGCCCCAGGTGAGTTTACAGGAGCATCACATGCTTGTAACATTCTTATTTATCCGCAGTTGTGAAAGGGTGCCAATACTTTTGTCCAGCCCATTTTTGGAGGTTTGTGTGACATTATGTCGAATTTGCTTTCTTTCCTCCCTTTTTTTGTTTTGTCCCAATACACACAAAGGGAATAAACATGTGTATAGCAAAACATGTGTTAATGCAATACGTTTCGTGAGAAATACATGATTTCCTGGAGAAATATCAAGGGTGCCAACAATTTCGGCCATGACTGTATAAGGATCATCTCCTCAGTTGAGAACTGTGCTCTCGCCATGTCCAAATGCCAATAAAGTTATCAAAATTTTCAACCAACACAAAACCTCCAACCACTTCTCATCCACTTACACTCCCCACAACCACTTCCGGGTGCGTGCGCACCAGATGACGGACTTCCAGGAGGATAGCTGCTCGTGCGCCATGGGGGACACCTGTTTGGCGTTTATTTGTGCACGATCGCGCATATCTATGCACGATCGCTCATTTCTATGCACGGCTATGATAGCTTTCGCGAATGTGTGTTTTAGTGATTTTTTTTCTTTTTAAACCTTGGCTAATATATCTTTGTTGCCAAAGGCCAAAAATCAACATACAGTGGGGACTATTTTATTACTGTAAATCAAATTGTAGAAAACCTGTAGCTGGCTGCACAGTGAATGTGACATATTCATTAGTACATAATATTGTGGTGCAAGCAGGTTTTTTATTTTTTTGTTTGGTTTTGAAAAAGCCAGTTTGCACCCACTTGCATATTCACGCTCTTACAAGCTACATTTGAGCAGATTATATAAGTATACAAAGTAACTATTAAGGTTGTTCATATATTGAACATAAAATAAACACAAAAACATCGGTGAAACATTTATTGATCAAATATATCTTCATTTATTTGGTCAGCAGGAACAAGTAGGTACAGTCAATATCTTGGTGAGTCACAAAAATAGGATTGATGTGGCAAAAATAAAACACTCCTGCTCATAAGAGCTTACAATCTAAAGATACTTCTAATGAACTGTGTGTGCTCAGGTTATAGCAGGAAACAAAGGGGAAGATGAATCAAGTAACATTTTCGTGCACATAAGGTTTACTTACACAATCATTTAGTATAAAGATCCATTCACAAAAAAAGTCTACACATCAAAATATAAAGAAAACAAGACATATGTGAAAAACCCCTCCCACCTCTACAAATCCCCTACACATACATTTGTCAGCAGGTTTGTAAGAAAAATGCATTTGAGTCTAAATAAGCAAGCAAAATTAAAACAAGAGCAGATTTTAAACAAAACGATTGACATGTGTGAGGCTTTCAATGCAAAGAGAAAAAAACACAATCATTGTGCAATAACACACAAACACACTTTACAAGGCCAAAAATACGCAAACATTTCCAGCCCACTTCCAAACACAGCCTGAGTGGTGTCTGGGGCAATTCAGCACAAAATCTCTTCCTCCCCCAAACCACTACAAGCAAGGACTTAGTCACAAACCACCCGGCCTAGTAACAGGCCAAATCACTCCCTACTGCACATCTTTATATAAGCTAGGTTGTATTTGGAGCGTGCCAAACAAGGCCCCACACCCAATGAAGCCACACCCACCACTGACCTTAATTTGGTCAGTGAAAGTGTTTTCACCTGATGAATCCGCTTCCTACCTGCATTAACCCTTGGTATACAGGCCCCACAAATCAGAAAGATATATACAGTGAAATGTACGTGTGCAGCATACAACAGAACATTGAGCAGGGATGTGAAAGGGAACCCCAATTGGAACCTTTATTGCTACTATGGTCACAATTCCCTCCAGATTCTCGCATGAGTTAAGACAGTCACATGACCACATCTTGTATGCAATACTGAAAATGACAAATCGATTTGACTAGTATGGTGAATTTCCCATCAATTGGTAAAACACTCCAGAAATCAAACATCACCAAACATTACACTCTGGGCAAAGCTGATTTACAAATCATGCAACTTACAGTAAAGTTGACCATTTCAATGCAATTTTCAAGACATCTGACACAGATCTCTATGCAAATTGCCACTAAAGTAGTACATGTACTACTATAGAAATCAGTGTTTGAAACGCACCCATGTGGTCACTCTAATAGCAGACAATAGGGTGCGACTTTGCAGACGATTTACAGCTTGCATGTTGTGCAAATCACATGCCAAGTCCCACTCAATGAGCACGCTATTGGAGCGTTCATATTGTTGTGGTTCAAACTTGGTAGGAGCCGCAAGTAATAATAGAGTAATGAATACACTACTTTTCATGCAATTTGCTGAGAGATCGATGTCGAATGTCTTGCAAATTGCACTTGAAATCACCATGTACCCCGACTTTGAAATCATGCAACTTCTATGCAAGTCACATGATGTGACTGTGGTGTCAATAACACCACTTAGAAATCTGCTTTAATGTGACCGGGTAGCCCCCAGTAACATTGTTTGCGATTGCCATGCAATTGGCATGACAGGCGACTTGCAAATCGTAGACCAAGTCGCACCCTATTGGCCACTGTAGGCTCTGTTCACATCCAATTGGATTGTGAACTCGTGCAACTTCACTGTAAGTTGGACAATTGCCGCATCAGATTAGATGTGACAGTGGTGTTGGCCCCCAGTAACATTGGGTGCAATTTGCCATGCAAAGAGCAAGCTGCTGGCCATGCCAATCACATGACAAGTCACATCCAGGGTGTGCAATTTCAGGTGCGATTTGTGCATTGACATCGTACCTGATATTGGATATAATGAATGTGAGTGTATTAACATACACCATTTGTTGCAGCGAGAGTTCAAAGGTATTTGAGAATTGTGGCCATTTATTAGCAATTTAACATCTAGACTCAAATAGAAATCGCAATGCTACACACAATTGAAAACACAACTAGTTAGTAATTCTCTAGAAAACACAGTAAAATTGGCAACTTAAAGAGTAATTTTCAATTGCATATAGTGTGAGCGAAGCAGGAAAATCAACAAAGGAAATAAATCTTTGAAGGCGTGCGGTACCTGCCTGCTGGGATAAGGGTCTGCTATGCATTTGGGGGAAAAATGCACGCCAGGATTTGTGACAAGTTTGATGTGTGGATTCACCAACCAAGTCTTTTCTCTCTCGTTCACTCTTCTGAATGTCTCTCTTTATCACTCTTCAGTATGTATCTCTTGCTCACTCTTCTTTGTCTCACTGGCTCGCTCTTCTCTCTCGCTCACTCTTCTGAATGTCTCTCTTTATCACTCTTCATATGTATCTCTCGCTCACTCTTCTTCGTCTCACTCTTCTCTCTCTCTGTCAGCTCTTTGCTTGCCAAATCCTTCACAAAAGTGGGTGGAGTGTAAACCATCATTATCAAATCTATTAGTGATTCAGGCCCTTATCTTATCCCATTGTATGACATTCACATAAGGTGCAGCTTTGAAGGTGTTTCAACAGACAAGGCCTCATTCTAATTCACATTTTAGGGATCATTTAGACAGAATGCAAAGATGTTGCCAGAACATGTATGTGAAGACAGCCACACACGGAGATCATGCTACTACCTCGCCGGGGTTGGGATTCGAACCGACAACCCTAGAGTTGTGAGGCAGCAGTGCTAACCACTAACCCACGGAGCTACATTGCTAACCCAGCCTGTATTTCTGTGCTGTGAATCAATCCTAGGTCCCTGGGCATGGTCAGTTTAACTAGCCAGATATCTCCAATGTGACACAAATGTTGTGCTATGTTGCCAATTCAGATGTATGTTGGTTCTATGTATCCCAATACAAAGGATTGCAATACTAATACAGGCGTACCTCGGTTTACCAACGCCTCAGGGAACGTCATATTTGGGGTACAAATGTCAAACCATTTCAGTTAATTGGTCTGTTTACAAATGTTTGAATAATTTGATATGGGCATGTGGCCTGGTATGGTTCAGGAGGGGGGGAGGCACTCGCTCGTCGTCGTCCCCCCCTTTCCTGACCTGCCGGGCTGCATGCTCGGATAAGTATGTGTTATGGATTTAGGGGGGTACCCCATGCTGTTTTTTATTTAATTTCAGCGTGGAGTTACCCCTTAACATCCATACGAGACCCGAAGGGCTTAGTATGGATGGGAGGGGGGACCCCACGCCAGTTATTTAAAGAACTGTTTATAAATCACTGCAATACTTTGACATTCAACTGTCAGTGGGGAAATCCGCCGACAGCTGAAACATGAGCGCTGCATTGGTTTTCATTACTAAAATGCTGCATGAGTTGATAACATAACTCATGCGGGATTGTAGGAGCGACAGCCATGAGTTAATGTTTCATCTGTCAGCGGGGTTCCCCACTGACAGCTGAATGTAAAATAATTCCCTTTATTGCATAAATAATAAAAAAAAAGCGTGGGGTCCCCCCTCCCATCTGTACCAAGCCCTTCGGATCTGGTATGGATATTAAGGGGGAACTCCACGCTGGAATTAAAAAAAAAACCAGCGTGGGTCCCCCTCAATATCCATACCAGACCTTTATCCGAGCATGCAGCCCGGCAGGTCAGGAAAGGGGGGGGACGAGCGAGCGCCCCCCCCCTCCTGAACCATACCAGGCCACATGCCCTCAACATGGGGGGGGTGCTTTGGGGCAGGGGGGGCTCCCCCCCCAAAGCACCTTGTCCCCATGTTGATGAGGACAAGGGCCTCTTCCCCACAACCCTGGCCGGTGGTTGTGGGGGTCTGCGGGCGGGGGGCTTATCAGAATCTGGAAGCCCCCTTTAACAAGGGGGCCCCCAGATCCCGGTCCCCCCCCCTACGTGAATGATTCCGCGGTACACGGTCCGCAGACTCATTCACAAAAAAACTAAGTGTGGTGTAAAAAAAACACAGTACAGGGTCTTTGACAAGTCCTTTATTAAAACAATGTCCCCCGAAGTAGATCCAACGTCAATCGCGGCGGCGGCGACCCGAAAAAAGGAAAAAAAAAAAAAAGGTTCCGCTCCCGTCCGAGGCTTCCAGCCTAGTGAAGAAAAGCCTAGCTGACAGTTCTTATATAGGTATGGGCGGGGCCAGCCGGGGACATCATCCCAGTGACCCGCCCCATGTCACATGCTTGCTGTTCCCGGCTGGCCCCGCCCCATACCTATATAAGAAATGTCAGCTAGGCTTTTCTTCACTAGGCTGGAAGCCTCGGACGGGAGCGGAACCTTTTTTTTTTTTTTCCTTTTTTCGGGTCGCCGCCGCCGCGATTGACGTTGGATCTACTTCGGGGGACATTGTTTTAATAAAGGACTTGTCAAAGACCCTGTACTGTGTTTTTTTTACACCACACTTAGTTTTTTTGTGAATGAGTCTGCGGACCGTGTACCGCGGAATCATTCACGTAGGGGGGGGGGGTCGGGATCTGGGGGCCCCCTTGTTAAAGGGGGCTTCCAGATTCTGATAAGCCCCCCGCCCGCAGACCCCCACAACCACCGGCCAGGGTTGTGGGGAAGAGGCCCTTGTCCTCATCAACATGGGGACAAGGTGCTTTGGGGGGGGAGCCCCTCTGCCCCAAAGCACCCCCCCATGTTGAGGGCATGTGGCCTGGTATGGTTCAGGAGGGGGGGGGTGCTCGCTCGTCCCCCCCCCCCCTTCCCTGACCTGCCGGGCTGCATGCTCGGATAAGGGTCTGGTATGGATATTGAGGGGGACCCACGCTGTTTTTTTTTAAATTTTCGACGTGGAGTTCCCCCTTAATATCCATACCAGATCCGAAGGGCTTGGTACAGATGGGAGGGGGGACCCCACGCTGTTTTTTATTATTATTTATGCTATAAAGGGAATTATTTTACATTCAGCTGTCAGTGGGGAACCCCGCTGACAGCTGAAACATTAACACATGGCTGTCGCTTCTAAAATCCCGCATGAGTTATGTTATCAACTCATGCGGCGTTTTAGTAGTGAAAACCAATGCAGCGCTCATGTTTCAGCTGTCGGCGGAGTTCCCCACTGACAGTTGAATGTCAAAGTATTGCGGGGAATTAGAGACTGTTTTTTAAATAACTGGCGTGGGGTCCCCCCTCCCATCTGTACCAAGCCCTTCGGATCTGGTATGGATATTAAGGGGGAACTCCACGCTGAAATTAAAAATAAAAACAGCGTGGGTCCCCCTCAATATCCATACCGACCCTTATCCGAGCATGCAGCCCGGCAGGTCAGGAAAGGGGGGGGACGAGCGAGCGCCCCCCCCCTCCTGAACCATACCAGGCCACATGCCCTCAACATGGGGGGGGGTGCTTTGGGGCAGGGGGGGCTCCCCCCCCCAAAGCACCTTGTCCCCATGTTGATGAGGACAAGGGCCTCTTCCCCACAACCCTGGCCGGTGGTTGTGGGGGTCTGCGGGCGGGGGGCTTATCAGAATCTGGAAGCCCCCTTTAACAAGGGGGCCCCCAGATCCCGGTCCCCCCCCCCCTACGTGAATGATTCTGCGGTACACGGTCCGCAGACTCATTCACAAAAAAACTAAGTGTGGTGTAAAAAAAACACAGTACAGGGTCTTTGACAAGTCCTTTATTAAAACAATGTCCCCCGAAGTAGATCCAACGTCAATCGCGGCGGCGGCGACCCGAAAAAAGGAAAAAAAAAAAAAGGTTCCGCTCCCGTCCGAGGCTTCCAGCCTAGTGAAGAAAAGCCTAGCTGACAGTTCTTATATAGGTATGGGCGGGGCCAGTCGGGAACAGCAAGCATGTGACATGGGGCGGGTCACTGGGATTATTTTTACATTCAGCTTTCAAAAAAAATATTATCTAGACCTTCAAAATAAGTAAAATCATAACAGAAATAATTATAAAGGATAAGAAACAAAAATATAATCACTAGAACTAAGGAAATCTAATTAGATTACATGAAGATATGCCGAGTGCTGTTTATTAAACACAGTAGTCGCGACCGAGTGCCGGCTGTCAGAGGAATCCACAATCAGATTCACTATTAGTCAGTGGCTAAAAAGCAAACGCCCATGGCAGAGGTCTAAAAGGTGTTCTGCACATGCTCAGTTCTATCTGCCAAAGACACTGCACGGGCGTCTAGATTTTTACTGTGTCGATTTCCTTGAAAAAAACGATTTTTAACACATTCTTAATTTTTTTGGAAATAGCAGATATTGTTTAAAGTGAAGTCCTGATATTTGGCAAAGCAAATTTCTAAGTGAACATGTCTCTACAGTGATTTTTCATGGTGTTAGACGTGCTTCTTAGCAAGTCTGCTTTTGTGAGTCTGATTCCGGGCGTGTCTTTTTGTGAATTAGATTGGGCGTCTGCTTATGGGCTCTGGTCAATAGTGAATTAGGTTGCAGGGTCAAAAATGGACGGACGCCCATGAAAATTGGGCTTAAGCCCATAAATATGCGCCCACGCCCAATAGTGAATCAGGGCCATAGCGTCCCTCTATCACCTCGCCGTTCATCCTGTCACAATATATATATATATATATATATATATATATATATATATATATATATATTAGAGTGCAAAAGACAAGAGTTTGAAGAGTTTTAACAACCTAATGCTGCTTTTATCCTGCAGCTTCTTTTTAGCTTAAAGAGCTGCTTGTGTTTTTTCATTAGGACATATTTTCTAAATGTTGCTGTCTGCAATTATTTTTAGCCGGCCTATGGTGACAATAGTGGAACATACCTTTGCAATGTGCATCAATATCATAGTTTCCTTTGGGAGAACATGCAACAGGGGGATTAATAGGCAGAAGATTGTGGGAACAGGGGCAGAGTGTTGTTACATTGAAACAGCAGCTTCAAAGCGCCTAAGCAAGGACCTTTATGGCACTATCACAAGCTGTAATTTTCATGAGAGCTAGCCACTGAAATATAAATAGGCTTTTCTGTGATATTTTCATGTTAAATCTTATATGAGATTTTAGAGGTTGTGTTTACATCTACTATAACAAACTATGCTTGAGTTTTCTGAATTTCAGTGCATTTTCCTGTGTGCAAATGCTTTAGGGACCAATATCTGTCCTCCACAATTGATAGCTATCTCTTCAATTTTCAGCACATTAACTAATTTTTTTGTTAATTTTGTTAATTGGGGTCTTTCCCTTTTTTGCAAAGTGGTAAAGGAAAAAAGTGCAAGAACAGTGTGCACCCAAACCACCCCATATTAGGGGTGATTCAGTATTCTTTGCAGAGCAAAATTTCATCACATTCACTATGCTCAGGGGCAAATTCCCTTGCAAAATGAAAGTCTTATTTGCCTTTGTTAAGATAAAATACAATTTAGGTATACATCTGTTAAGCCTATTTTCACTAAATAATTCTGCCCTGGGCAAGTTTCCATTGCTGTATCTTCTACAGTATCTAAAACTTTTACCCCCATCCTGCCCAGGCCAATTTTCAGCTTTCAGTGCTGTAGCACTTTGAATGACTATTGTGCTGTCATGCTGTCAACACTGTACCCAAACTAAACCTTAATCATTTAGTTCACACAAATAGAGCTTTCTTTTGGTGGTATTTGATCACCACTGGGCTATTTATGTTTTGCTAAAAAAACAAAAAAAAAGACTAAACATTTTGAATAAAAACACATTTTTTTTTCATTTCTGTTATAAAATTTTGCAAATAAATATTTGCACTTCAGAAATGTAGGCCAAAATGTATTCTGCTACATTTATTTGGTTAAAATAACCCAAATCAGTGTATGCTATTTAGTCTGTAGGAAAGTTATAAAGTCCACAAACTATGGTCTGCTGCACTGATGGTCGATTGGTCAATTCCCACAAAAATGTCAGGATGGTACAGATATCCCCCAAAGTACCCCTTTTTGGAAAGTAAACAGTCTGGGGTATTTAAATATGAGACATGGCAAGTTTTTTGAAATTATAATTTCTTGGAAAATGAAAAAATAAAATAAAAATGTTTTGACATTACTTTTTTTACATACTGTCACCAGTGCAGTACAGCGTCATCATATAACCTATATGGTGGTGATCAAGGTCACTGACTGGTGACAGTCCGAAAAACATACATTTTTAAAAATAATTTTTATGACTTTTTTCTTTTTTTACGACTTTTTTTTTATAATACACTGTGACCAGAGTAATATAATGTTACCATAGAAACGTTGTACTACTCTGAGGAAGTGATCAGTATTTTTTCTTACACATTATGGCTGCTTATAGCAATGAATTTCATTGCTATAAGCAAGCATTTTACTGAATGAAATTGGTTAATTCAGTTTGTTTTGTTGTGATTAGCTGTGATTGGCTACAGTTAATCACATGACACAGATGGGCTGTGATTGGCCTAGTCTGTACCATGTGATCACTGTGACCAATCACAGCTAGCAACACAATTGTATAGAATGGATGGCATGAAAGGAAGCCATCCATGGTTTACAATTGTCATGTGATCTGCTGTGATTGGTCACAGAGTTCACATGGTACCGGCACAGGCTGATATGCAGATCAGTCATCACCTGACATATGACGTCAATGGATTGATGAAAGTCGGGAGCTGGTTAAGATAGTACCCAGTTTGCATTGCCTCACTACCTGTGTTTGCTTGACCAGGTCAGAGATGGTCATACTCAGAAAAACAAAAAATCGATAATTTAAAAAAATGTATATCTGCAAATAATGTTTAACAAACAAAAAAACTACTACTTCTGCATGTAGAACCTTTACCTCTCAATTTAGGCCCCCTTGGCTTGGACAAAGTGGGGCTCAGACTATAGGACTTGGAGGTAGTTACAGTGTAGCTTTTTTCGCAGCTCCAGATGGCAGTTGATGCCACTTGGAGTTGCACTATTCAGTCAGTCAGAAATATTTTGGCTATTATCTCTAAAATACCCTATTTATTTCAACCTGCCTCGTCTTTCCCTTATCCCTTGTATTATGGCCTAAGCAAGCTGCTTACATACTGTCCAGCCATTGAACTATATTTTGCCTATTGTTTCTGAGATAATACATTCTCATTTTTATAACAATATAAAACCTAAAAAACTTAAATCCCTTTCTATTTGCTGCCTATACAAGCATTTTGTTCAGAGCCAGCCAATTTCCACCAAAGATATACCTGAAGTCTATATTTTGATTTTTTTTTTTAATAACTGGTGATTCAGGGGTGGGGCAGTGTCCAGAAAGGTTTGTGCTGTGGTTTTGAAATGTTTTTGTGCACTCTGTTTTGAATATTTCATTACATTTTAAGATAATGGAGTGTGGAACTGTAAAACAGAAGGCCAAAAGCAAACAATGCTAATACAATGTTATGCCACTAGCCAATTTATACAAAATTAAGCTTTAGCTATTTTTTTGTATTAAATTATCATATAGCTTTCACAGGGGTGGACTGACCATTTGGAAACTCGGGCACTGCCCGAGTGCCCGGGGTCAGTAGGGGGCTCCATGAGATGCCCCTGGTACCTTTTTCATAGGCTTTATTGAGTTGGGCAAGGACACGGGGCCCCATGATCCCCTATTGCCCGGGGGCCCCATGAGTTGTCAGTCCGCTCCTGAGCTTTCATATCTGTTGCTGCTACTTCCACCCTTCCCTTCAGGCCTATTACCACTGGACAAAAAATATAAAACTACCCTGACTTGATAGATGTCTCCCATGGCAGTGCCTATCTTCTAACTGACAATTTAACCCCAAATTTGACCTTTGAAATTTGTTGCATTGTCATCATTCGTCAGAAACATGTCAACAATTCAATATCAGCTCACATAAAAATCATGCTACCATCATTAGACCATTACTGTTTAGTAGAAATGAGTGAGAGTTTTGCTGAAATTTCACCATTTCTTACAAATTAATTGGATCAATGGGAAAGGCAAAGTGAAGGTGTTTTTCAATGGTGCCATGGGCTTTACATGGCTACTAAGGGTTACAAAATCTTTAAAGAAATATCCTGGACCAGTTCTTGTGCCAAACATTATCTTGTTAGTTGGGAACATGAAATTTGTTTTTAAAGAAACAATAATACAAACAAAATCCCTTCTGAAGAAAAACAGTCACATTGTTGGAAAATATACAGTTTTGTGAATGTTTAATATGCTGAAATCAAAGACATATAATGCAACCCTAACCTAACCACACTTTTAAAAATAACTCACAATATCAGATTCAACACCCTTCAAAAATACACAAAAATTAGTATTATCATAATATATTATAATTACTATTTGTGCCTTTCTGTGAAAGACACATATGTTTCCAAAAAAACATAGGTAGGTTTTTTAAAGGTAAATTTTACCTAACCAGAAAATATAGCGAAATTAGAGTCTAAATAACGGTCCAAGCACTGTCATTTTTGAAGACTCCAAAAATGGAAAATGAAGCACCACAACACTGCTAAGAGATCCAGATACAACTTTATTCAAATAAAAGTAATGGGGACAATCCAAAAAGCATTGGCTACTTTTTAGATTGTCCCCCTAACTTTTATTGGAATAAAGTTGTATCTTAGATGTGGTGCAGTGCTTTAATGTCCATTTTTGCTATATTACACTACAAGTCAAGGAGACCATGGAGATCTTCTGGGGTGTAGAAGCTGCCTTCCTTGGGAAACATGTTATTTACATCAACATCAATACTTTAGGATAGTAATACCAATGAGGTAACCCTACCGATATAAGCACTATTTGTCCACTTTCCTCTTTTATAGGACTCCATCTTTCTGAAATTATGCATCCATGCTCCAAGGCCCTCAACTTTAAATATTGAGGCAGTGGGCTGAATACTACCCAGGTCAGTGCCTGAGCAAAAATTGTAAGTTTTTGATATTTGTTTGTTGGGTATATTTTATAATATAAAGTATTAGGTATGTAAGTGTAAATAAATGTTTGATGTTTAAAGAAGAGTGCACAGATATCTGTCTATTACTTTTTTGTGTTTTGCATGATTAAAGTGTTTCTATACTTGTTTTTAGATTTGGAATTATTATTTTAAACTGTCTGGAGTGCTATTTTAGCAAAAATTAAACTACAACTATAGGTTAGAGTCAGAGTTTTAGTTTAAACATGTTAAAATCCCACTGCCATTTTTTTGCAGCTGCAAACAGACTTTAAACTCTGTTCAAAGCTTGCCTGCATTTTTACAGATGACAGTGATTGCACAGAAATTTAGAAATTTAGACTTGAATCTCACCATATTTTCTGCTTAGGTAAGATTTAATTGGAAAAAACTTCCTATGCAGCTTCGCAAAATTCTTTTGCTATTTTTATTGGCTGTTAGGTAGATTTCCTCTTACCTCCTGTCCTAATGACAAGGTGTCCCAGGGCTCTTGTCTTGGTGTCACAAGAAGAGAAATCATGAGGAAATTTCTCCAGTAGAGGTATGGACAGCAATATAACCTAACAAAAGTCATCCACCTTATCAAAAAATAAAAAAGCATTTGTCTTGAAATGTTCTTAAAAGGTAAGTCACAGTTTAATTGTAAACATGTCTGTAAATAGAATGCACTTAAAAAAATGGCAGGTAAGCACTCTCTTGTGGATTCTATTTAGCTTTTTTGCCTTTTCTAGTTTTCCTATTGTTTTTTTACCTTATTTGCCACAAAATTTAATGCAGGTTTTTATGTCAGTGTTCCACTGAGCGTGTGTATTTTTACTTGTATTTATGTGTTTATATACATATCACTGTAGCTCTCCTTCTAAATGAAATATTAGGAGCCAGTGTAGGCCTCCCAACAAATCGCATGTTTTCTTTCTTCAGCATATAATTACCTGAAAAGTACATTGCTGGCATTCTGCCTGGATAAGGCATCCTCTGAGGTTTCTGTTAAACAATTATTCAGAAAGTGATACAATACAAAATGAAATGGGTTGCAGTTGTTTGCAAAGTATGGCTATAATGATTTTGTTTTGAACAGAGATGATATAACTATTGTTTAAGTAAAAACCATTCATTTTTTAGCAATACATATTTGTATCAAAGCACTCCAGTGAAAAGGGGTATACACTGCCTTGAAAAAGTATTCACACCCTTTGAAATTTTCCACATTTTGTCATGTTACAACCAAAAACGTAAATGTATTTTATTGGAATTTTATGTGATAGACCAACACAAAGTGGCACATAATTGTGAAGTGGAAGGAAAGTGATAAATGGTTTTCAAATTTCTTTACAATTAAATATCTATATTGTATGGCATGCATTTGTATTCAGCCCCCCTGAATCAATACTTTGCATAACTGTATCTCCTCCAGATTTCCAGCTCTAGAGAGTAACATTTTTGCCCATTCTTCTTAGCAAAATAGCTCAAGCTCTGTCAGATTGGATGGAGAATTTTCAAGTCTTCCCTCAGATTCTCAATTGGATTTAGGTCTGGACTTTGACTGGGCCATTCTAACACATGAATATGCTTTGATCTAAACCATTCCATTGTAGCTCTGCTGTTTGTTTAGGGTTGTTGTCCTGCTGGAAGGTGAACGTCCGCCCCAGTCTTAAGTCTTTTGCAGACTCTAACAGGTTTTCTTCTAAGATTGCCCTGTATTTGGCTCCATCTATCTTCCCATCAACTCTGACCAGCTTCCCTGTCCCTGCTGAAGAAAAACATCTCCACAACATGACACACTGAGCTTCAAACCATTCTTGGAGGGATATGCATTAGGAGGGTGGGAAGAATAAAAATAAATCACCATTAGCACCTAGAATTTTAAGAATCTTTTTTTTTCATTACACATGTATGTATATGTATAGATGTTTTTAAATTTCATTCTCACTAAAAGAATTCATATAAGATCTTTGTGAAAGATGTTTGTAAACATATTTCATGCTTGCCTTTGTGTTTTGCATTTCATTTGATATAATTAAAGCGGAGCTCCACCCAAAAGGGGAAGTTCTGCTTTAAGGACTGCTCCCCCGCTCCCCTTTAAGTATTGGCACCTTTGGGGGCAGGGGGGGGAAACGGGTACCCGAATTTGACAGGTACTTTCTCCCATTTCTGCTCTGATCGCCTAGGAGATCGGAAGCGGAAGGTGTCCTCCCTCCCTGTAGTCTTTGGGACACGTGACAGGTCCCAGAAGACTACAGGACCATTCATGAAGCGCAGCGCTACTCGCTCATGCGCAGTGGGTACCTGGCTGTGAAGCCACAAGCTATCACAGCCGGGTGCCCACACTGAAGATGCCGGCCTCCTGGAATACAGGACGAACGGTGAAACTGGCTGCGGGGAGGACACCGCAGGACCGAGGGACAGGTAAGTGGCTGTTTTTTAATAGTCAGCAGCTACAGTTTTTGTTATTTTTTGACAAGGTGAGTGGAACTCCATTTTAAGTAATCTGCGTGTTTGCATCTATTACTTCAGCTGCCTTATAGTTGTTGTTTTTTAATTATTTTGCTCTTTTGTGAAAAATTTATGTTTTTTAATATTTGTAATAAAAGTGATGTTATTTTTACTTTAGTATGTTGTAACATGACATAATGTGGAAAAATTTCACAGGGTAAGAATCCGTTTTCAAGGCACTGTAAGAGAGGATGTTGTTATTAATGTAAGTATATATAACACATTCAAACAGAACTACAGTAACTCCCCCTCCTCCAACACGGCCATCTGGTTCCCTTAAAATAATAAATGGTAAGAAAGCATAAAAGGTTCCTCTAGGCTTTATCATGTAATATTGTTAGGAGGCAGGATGGATTGAATGGGGGGGCTTAACTTTGTTACAGGTGCATTTTAAAGCAGAACTTCACCCAAAAGGGGAAGTTCCACTTGTTTGCATCCTCCCCCTTCTACTACCACATTTGGCACTTTTTTGGGGGGAGCGGAAACCTGTTTTTGATATGTACCCACTCCCACTTCCGGGGGGGAGGGTGAGGAGGTCCAGTCCCTCCTCCTTCCCCCACAGCATTCTGGGACACATCAGAGATCCCAGCAACCAGATTTGAAGCCAGAAGACTTCACTGCCGGTTTCCCTTACCTAAGATGCTGATACCTGCACACAAAGTCGATTGAAGAATTGGCTTGGGTGACGACATCACTGGATCCCCAGACAGGTAAATGTCCTTATATTAACAGCCAGTATTTGTAGCTGCTGATGTTTTATTTTGGGGGGGGGGGGGGAGACTGGAGCTCTACTTTAAAAACTAAAAAGGACCTGGATATGCAGCAGTTCACTAATTACATAAAGTAACGTGCTAATGCTGTCTCTGCCAATTATCAGATTAACATTGTAATATATTACATTAATGCATTTAAAAAAATGACTGATGGCCTCCAGTGACCAGATACAGAGCTGTAAAAAGAGATTTTTAAATAAGTAATTCAGGCTACGAAATAAAATAAAAAGTGCAGTGCTCATAAACTAATCAGAGTGATTGTAACATATATTATAAAAAAATGTTTATAGTATAAAGAAAATAGAGTCCATAAATAGAAATTGTGATAGTACGTAATAGAACATTGTGTATAATATGTGTCCACCCAGTGACATGTAGATCTCAGTGTTCTCCATAAGATTCTTCAGTGCATACCACCAACAATCAGATGCATTCACCATAATATATGGGTGCACATATTAGAGGCAGCAAATGAGCTCAATGAAATTAGCCAGACCACAGCCGAAATGTTAAAGAGAAGATGACACTCTGGGAATGGCACTGACCAGGATATTACACCATTAAAACCAGAAGATGGATGATAGAGCAGAATGTATGGTTGCACATATTAAAAGCAGCAAAAAGGATTGATAGAATCAACCATGTCACAGCAATTCACCCTTCAGAAATGGTCCGTTTAAGAAGATGGACTCTTTTAAACACCGAACAGGCTGTTATTCTGTTGAAACCAACAAGTAGATGGTAAGGCTATGAATATTTCAAGTCAACATCTCACTTAATTCTTAATCCAGAATCAGGATGACAGTCTTGCAGCTTAATAGGGTCTAGGGTGTGGTGGTTGTGCACGGACTCAAAGATCTTGAAGTGATGGCCAGGGGTCTGGTATAGCTCATGGTGTCCACTAAAAAAGAAAAGAGAGGGAGTTGGGAGAACCCTTATAGTTTAGGAGATTAATTCAGAAACAGGGTACAATGCTTCAAAGAATAAGGAGATAAAGAGGTTCCCGTCCTGAGTCCTCTGTGGGGTTCTCAGGCAGGTAAATTAATCAATAAGAGGTATCAGTGCACAAAAGCCATAAGTAGGCTGATCAGCAGAGGCACCCAAAGTAGTTTTCTAAAGATAGGCACGAGTTGTCTGCTTTACTAAAATATCCCATTTCTTTATTTCATTAAATAAAGCATGTTTCATGGCTTTACATTGTCACTTCCTCAGTTCAAGATGATAAAATTGATGTCTCTGTGTAGAAGTTGTCATAGGGTAAAATAGATATGTTATGTTAAATGTTATGTTAAAGACTTATTGTACCCTATGACAACTTCTTCCCACAGACATCAATTTTATCACCTTGAACTGGGGAAGTGTCAGTGTAAAGCTACAAAATGTGTTTTATTTGGTGAAATAAAGAAATTGGGTGTTTTAATACAGCAGATGACTCATGCCTATCCTTAGAAAAAACACTTGGGGCTCCTCTGCTGATCTATTTTGCACTGATTCCTCTTATCAAGCCTCGCAACTTGCATTTTAAAATCAAGTTAACAATGAGAGCTCTCAGATTTATTTCTTCTTAAAAGTATGAATGTTTTACAGTGGAGAGACAGATGTTTAAACAAAACTTTGTCTCATCAGCATTTTAGTGCATTTTACAATTAACTATATTGAAAATATGTTCACACAAATTGCATTGTTCAACTTTACTATCAGTATGATACCAAATATTGCTGACAGTTTATAAATTGGAATAACATTTACAGGAAGCATGACTGATACCGTGCTATTATTTTAGTAGCCAATCACAACTTTTGAAGCTTTCCTTAAATTATATGTTAGGCTCTTGAAATGATCTATCTGAAATGTCAAAAAGCTAAATGAATGACCCACATTATAACAGTATTGCAGAAATAAGGGACATTACAGCAATTTTGTGAAAATTGTTGTGCTTTTAGTTACTTTAGATTTTAGAATTAGCTCTTTTTAAGTTCATAAATATAATTTCACCAAATTCAAAACAATATAAATGCAGCATAAAATTAGAGTGCTGTGGTCTTAAACGTTCTTTGTAAGTGCACTTGGCTGTGTAAAAGACAGTGTTTGAAATATATACTGTTTAACATATAATCAATGTTAAAATGTTAAAGTAGTATTAACCACTTCTCGCCTGGCCTATAATCAAATGACGGCCGGGCAAACCTCTCGTCCCTCCGGGAGGACGTCATATGATGTCCTTCCCAGGACTGCAGGGCCGCGCTGTGGTGAGATCTGTCACCGGCTGTGTACCTTATACACTGCCGATGACAGATCTGTGTACCAGCCCCGTTGCCAGTACCATGTGACCTGCTGTGACCAATCACAGAAGGTCACATGACAGTTGTATACAATGGACTTCCTTTCATGCCATCCATTGTATACAAGTGTGTCTAGCTGTGAATGGTCACAGTGATCACATGCACAGGCTGGGCCAGTCACAGCCCATCTGTTTCATGTGTTAGCCATGGCCAATCACAGCTAACCATGGCCAAACACATCAGAACAAAAATAGCTGAATGAATCGCTTTCATTAAGTTAAATGCTTGCTTATAGCAAATAAATTATTTGCTATAAGCAATCAAATTGTGTAAAAAAAATTAAAATAAATAATGATCACTTCCCCTAAGTAGCACAATGTTACTATGGTAATATTATACTACTTTGGTAATAGTGTAATATGAAAGAAAAATTCTTAAAAAAAGAGGAAAAAAAATTTAATAAAAAATTAAATAAAAAAACAAATTGAAAAAAAATTATTCGTTTTTTTTTTCGTACTGTCACCAGTCAGTGTTCCTGATCACCACCACACCAGTTATATGATGATGATGTACTGCACTGGTGATAGTATGTAAAAAACAAATTGTGAAAAATGTTTTAGTTTCTTAATTTTCCAAAAAATTATGACAAAAAAATTAAAACTTCAAAAAGCTCACCAAGCCTCTTATGAATACATCGGACTGTCTACTTTGCAAAAATCTAAGAAATTAGATTGGCCGTTAGTACTGCAGGATTGATTAATTTTCAGATATATACAATAATTTGTGAAGTAACGTGTTTTTTTTTACATTTCCGGTCTTTTTTGGTTAACTTAGCAAAAAATAAAAACCCCAATGGTGATTAACCCCTTCACGCCTAAGGGTAAAACAAATCTAAATGCCTAAGCACAATTTTGCAACGTTGACGTGTTAGTAAAACCGTACATATCATCACAACTACTTTGTACATCCAGGTGAATTATACCGCGTTTTTTTCAGGACAAATTGGGCTTTCATTTGGTGGTAAATGGTAATGGATATCTCCTGATTTTTTTTATTTTCAAAGGAAAACTGTCCCAAAATAGTAAAAAAATAAATCTTGTTTTTATTTAGCTGTGTGTTTCTTGTTACTACCATACCCTACCACCAAAGAACAACCCAAAATAAATTTTCCAGCTCTTGGCGATCACAGCAATACCATATACAGTCATGGCCGAAATTGTTGGCACCCTTGATATTTCTCCAGGAAATCATGTATTTCTCACGAAACGTATTGCATTAACACATGTTTTGCTATACACATGTTTATTCCCTTTGTGTGTATTGGGACAAAACAAAAAAAGGGAGGAAAGAAAGCAAATTCGACATAATGTCACACAAACCTCCAAAAATGGGCTGGACAAAAGTATTGGCACCCTTTCACAACTGCGGATAAATAAGAATGTTACAAGCATGTGATGCTCCTGTAAACTCACCTGGGGCAAGTAACAGGTGTGGGCAATATAGAAATCACACCTGAAAGCAGATAAAAAGGAGAGACGTTCACTTAACCTTTGCATTGTGTGTCTGTCTGTGCCACACTAAGCATGGACAACAGAAAGAGGAGACGAGAACTGTCTGAGGACCTGAGAACCAAAATTGTGGCAAAATATCAACAATCTCAAGGTTACAAGTCCATCTCCAGAGAACTAGATTTGCCTTTGTCCACAGTGCGCAACATTATCAAGAAGTTTGCAACCCATGGCACTGTAGCTAATCTCCCTGGTCGTGGACGGATGAGGAAAATTGATGAAAGATTGCAACGCAGAATAGTCCGGATGGTGGATAAGCAGCCCCAAACATGTTCCAAAGACATTCAAGCTGTCCTGCAGGCTCAGGGAGCATCAGTGTCAGCGCGAACTATCCGTCGACATTTAAATGAAATGAAACGCTATGGCAGGAGACCCAGGAGGACCCCACTGCTGACACAGAGACATAAAAAAGCAAGACTACAGTTTGCCAAAATGTACTTGAGTAAGCCAAAAGCCTTCTGGGAAAACGTCTTGTGGACAGATGAGACCAAGATAGAGCTTTTCGGTAAAGCACATCATTCTACTGTTTACCGAAAACGGAATGAGGCCTACAAAGAACAAAACACAGTACCTACGGTAAAATATGGTGGAGGTTCAATGATGTTTTGGGGTTGTTTTGCTGCCTCTGGCACTGGGTGCCTTGACTGTGTGCAAGGCATCATGAAATCTGAGGATTACCAAAGGATTTTGGGTCGCACTGTAGGGCCCAGTGTCAGAAAGCTGGGTTTGCGTCCAAGATCCTGGGTCTTCCAGCAGGACAATGACCCCAAACATACGTCAAAAAGCACTCAGAAATGGATGGCAAAGAAGCGCTGGAGAGTTCTGAAGTGGCCAGCAATGAGCCCAGATCTAAATCCCATTGAACACCTGTGGAGAGATCTTAAAATTGCTGTTGGGAAAAGGTGTCCTTCCAATAAGAGAGACCTGGAGCTGTTTGCAAAGGAAGAGTGGTCCAAAATTCCGGGTGAGAGGTGTCAGAAGCTTATTGATGGTTATAGGAAGCGACTGATTTCAGTTATGTTTTCCAAAGGGTGTGCAACCAAATATTAAGTTAAGGGTGCCAATACTTTTGTCCAGCCCATTTTTGGGGTTTTGTGTGACATTATGTCATATTTGCTTTTCTGCCTCTGTTTTATATTTGTTCCAATACATACAAAGGGAATAAACATGTGTATAGCAAAACATGTGTTAATGCAATACCTTTTTTGTGTGAAATACTTGATTTTCAGGAAAAATATCAAGGGTGCCAACAATTTCGGCCATGACTGTATGTGTATTTTATCTGTTCTTTGTACCCATAGTAAAGCCTAGAAACAATAGTGCGCATTTTGTTTTTGTCTTTCTTTTAACCTAAAACACACTGATACTGACATTGACACTAACTGACACTGATACCAATTTTTTTTAAATCCTGACCTTTGACCCTGACCTTCTGACCTTGACCCAAACAATAGCCCTGGCACTGAACTAGATCAAACCTTGATCTAGGTATTTTTTCTTTATTGTTTATTTTATTTTTTAATATTTACTTATTTATCTTTTTTTTTTTTTACAAACATTTTTTTTTTCTCTCTATGCCAGGAGTTAGAGAGATACAATGTACACTGTATCTCTCTTCTCCATTCATAGAGAGCGAAAAAACAAGGGGGCCGGGCTGCACAGTGACTGATCACTGTAATAGCCAATCAGAGGCTATCACAGCGATCATTTGACCCGGAATCCGGAGTCCCGAATCTTGATTGTTAGAATGGGACCCGGGGCTCTCAGTGACACTGGGGTCTTTGTGCTGGGAGCACAGTGAGCTCCCAGCACAAAGACAGGTACGCAAATATGCGGCCCCACGGAAAAAAGCCCAGTTCTGTGAGGCTGCATATTTGTGTGATGTCAGCGTCAAGGGGTTAAATACCACCAAAAGAAAGATCTAGTTGGGTGAACAAAATGATAACATTTTAGCTTGGGTACAGTGTTGCATAACCACGCAATTGTCATTCAAAGTGTTAGAACGCTGAAACCTGAAAATTGGCCTGGGCATGAAGGGGGTAAAAGTGCCCGGTATTGAAGTGGTTAAACCCAAAAATGTAATATGATATAGCTTACCATCATTAAATGTGGTGGCTGCATTCCATTTTCTTTTCTTTGGCTTTTTCCCCTCAACAGCATTGTCAGCTTGGGGGGAGGGTAGTGTTAAATGTATTAGCAGATGTTAATGCACTAACTAATTAAAGCCACACTTTATAATCAGTTAACGAAAAGATTTGTTTTCTTTTGGGACAAAGGTTTTACATGAATAACTAAAAGCTGATCATTTTAGACCCCCCTGCCAGTGTTACATGTTTGGTCTTATTTATGTAAATGGAGAGTTTCTGTTGGAGAGCTTGAGCCTTTGAAAAACAGCAGACTTGCTGCCTGGATTACCAAATGAAAATAGAAGGAAGAATGCCTAAAAAAGAAAACAAATGCAGGCAGCACATCTAAGAATTGGTAAACTGCAATATAATAAATGTTTGCTTTTGGGTTTAATACTGCTTTAATTTCACACTGAGCCCAATGATGGACTATATTAAGATGATTTTTCTTCTAAAATAACTGATTTTCATTATTAAAAACTGATATGTGGGATATCTTATTAAAGACTGATATGTATGGCATCAATAGGTGCTGGAACGGTGTCTTAAGTCTAGTTGGTAAGCCTTACTGTGCACAGGAGGTGATTCAGGTAATGTCTCAATATACAGTAGCAATGTTTTTAGCAGAAATAAATTCTACCTTCTAGCCTATATGGCATCAAAAGAAAAAAAGAACACCAGTCACTGACACATCCAGTCCCACCAATTCACTCCCGGAGAATGACAGGTCTTGCAGATATAACAATAGGCATGTCCATATACAGTATGGTGAATGTTATTGCCAGGGAGACCTTGTCCCTTTGTGTATATCAGCTGTCATCTTCTGGATCTGTCATTTCGTGGGAGTGAAGAGACGGGACTGAATGTGTGTGGGTGAGCAGCAGACATTGAAATTAATGTGAATTTACATCACTGGATTGATAGTGAATGTATATCATGGAGCATTTTTTCATTTTTTTAATTAACCACTAGGGGACTGCCCGCAGTACATATACTGCTACAAGGAAGCCCCTGTGTGCAGGATCACATATATAAACGTGATCCTGCATTCTGGAGCAGGTGGCGCGCGCCCGCCCTACTCGTGGCACCAGTTGCGGCCGCGGGTGTCAATCACAGGGTGCCAGCCGGTGATTACCCGCCAGAGCCCGGTAATTGCCGGCAATCACTGACAGAGAGGAAGGCTGCATTGTTTTCAATGGAGCTCTTCCTCCCTGTCAGCTTTCAGCACACTGTTCTGGGATTGCAGGACACAGCCTTCTGGGACAGTGTGTAAGAGAGAGGTACACACCCCTAGTAAAACACTCCTCTCACACAGTTAACCCCTTGATTGTCTCCAAAAGTTAACCCCTTCCTCCCCAGTGCCATTAGTACAGTGTCAGTGTTTTTTTTTGCACTGAACAATGTATTGGTTTCACTGGGGATGTCAGTGACCCCAAATCAGTTCTCCTCAGGGGCGGATTGACCATTGGGGAACTCGGGCACTGCCCCAGGGGCCCAGGGTCAGTAGGGGGCCCCATGAGATGTCCCTGGTACCTATCATAGGCTTTTTTGGGTGCGGTTTGAGTGTGGGCAAGGACACAGGGGCCCCATGATCCCCTATTGCCCGGGGGCCCCATGAGTTGTCAGTCCGCCCCTGGTTCCCCCCCAGTGTCAGAATGTCTGCCGCAGTCCCGCCATAAGTCGCTGACCGCCGCCATAAGTCACTGATTGCTGCCATAAGTCGCTGATCACCGCCATTATTAGTATATAAAAAAAAGATCCAGTATCTATACCGCCATTTGTAAACGCTATAACTTTCACATAAACCAATTAATTTACACGTATTGGGATTTTTTTTTAGCAAAGACATGTCGCAGAATACATTTTGGCAGAAATTTATGACAAAATCTGATTTTTAAATTTTTTTTACTGGACATGTTTTATAGCAAAAAGTCCAAAATATTGTTTTTTTTTTCTCAAAATTGTCGGTCTTTTTTTTTATAGTGCAATGAATAAAAAAAGGAAAAGGCGATCAAATACCACCAAAAGAAAGCCCAATTCTTGGGGAAAAAAAGGATGTTAATTTAATTTTGGTGCAGCATTGCATGATCGTGCAATTGTCAGTTAAAGTAACGCAGCGCCGTAACATAAACCGCTTATGTAACCGCTTCCTGACTGCCCAATAGCAGAAATACTGCTACAGGGCAGCACAGGTGCGCAAAATCACACATATATATATATATATATATTTATATATATATATTTATATACATGATTTTTGCTCCCGTGGTTTTCACACCCCTCCCAGATAGTGTCAGATTGCCTGCTAGTACACCAGTAATCACATTTAACCCCTTGATTGCCAGGAACACGCTCATACACAATAAACCTCTATTGCTAGTATAGTGTCTGAACGGATCAATATCTTTGATCAGATCAGCACTATACCAACATTTACATTAGTATAGCGTCCCCAAAAATGCAGCGTTAGCGTGATCAGCCCTGCCAGCACCTGCGTTTTGCCCCTATGCTTACCCCCCCTTCTAACCCAGCAAGTGCAGTGTCAGTAGGTCACTGTCACTTCCTACATTGCACACAAAACCGCAGTGTTTGCAGAATCAGGCCTGATCTCTGTTAGCACTTGCCGGTAAATTTTAATGACTCTCATATGCAGAAGAGTGCCAGTACTAGTGCTGCGCTATCTTTTGGTGAACTGTCGAGCACCAGCAGCCTAGTACATCCTGGTCTTTCACATACCTCTTTGAATGTAAGCTCCAAGGAGCAGGGCCCTCCTAACCCTCTTGTATTGAAATGTATTGTTGCTGTATTGTCTCCTGTTATATTCTACAGCACTGAACAAACTGTTGGCGCTATATATATCCTGTATAATAATAATAATACCAGCACTGCAGTATGACATGGTGATGTGGAGAGTCCCATAAGTGCAGTACAAGCTGGTGCGGTGGCGAGCACAAGTATTGTCCCGCAACCACCAAGAATTCGCACACAGGCCCGTAGAGCCCCTGATATCCTTCCGGATGTGCTTGCAAATTCCGATTGGCAGCCCACAAATTCTGCAGCACCAGTACTTCCCCCATTCACTGCCCAACACAGAATTCAGGTGAAAATAACAAATTTAACTACTCCCCTTCATTTTTTGGAGCTGTTTTTCATGGAAGATCTGTATGCATTGATTGTGGATCAAAGCATATTATATGCACAACAATTTATCGCCATCAACCCAAATTCAAACCTTGCTGAACCAGTCGCATGGAAACTCATTACGGTTTTCAAATTTATATTTTTTGGGGGGCCCAACTCTCAACATGGGCGTTACGAAAAAAAATTAATTGCGGTTGTATTGGTCCCGATTCATCAAATGCCTGAGTTCTCTGCTGCCATGGCCAGGCATAGATATAAGAGTATAATGTGTTTTATGCATTCCAACAACAATACACTCTGTCTTCCTTGAGGTGACCCTGAATTTGACTGGATTCACAAAATTCAGCCCCTCGTAAATCACTTTAACCAAAAATTTGCAGATGTCTATAATCCCCAGCAAAAAATCTGCGTTGATGAGTACCTCATTCATTTTTCTGGCCACCTTGCATTCAACAATTTCTGCCCAGCAAGCGTGCCAGATATGGGGTCAAGATGTAGAAGACCTGTCAGAGGACAACAGGCTATACTTGTAAGTTTCGGATTTACAAGGGAAAAGATAGTCACGTGAAGCCCCCCGGATGCCCAGACTACATGGGGCGCAGTGGCAAGATAATTTGGGACTTGGTGTCATCCTTTTTCCATATGGGGTACCACTTATACGTGGACAATTTTTATTCAAGCGTGCCACTATTTAGACATTTGTACAATCTTGGAACTGGCGCATGTGGTCTAATGTGTGCCCACCATTAGAAGTGGGTGGATGCAGGGCAGTATATTTTACTGGTGAGCATACCACACATTTTTTTTTTTGGCAGAGATTTCTTCTCTTTTTTTCATTCAGCCCACAGGCTGCATACAAAAACAAAAAGAACATAGCATATATACTGTACCCAACAAAGACCAGCGACGTACTGGTACATAACTGGACTTTGAATGGTTATACCAGCATGATGCCTACAGCTGCAGGCATCATCCTGGTATTATTTTTTTCAGCCAATGATCGGCATCCATGTAAAAGCAATCCTAGTGGCTAATT
The DNA here is from genome assembly GCF_062004578.1 of Staurois parvus. Classification (NCBI taxonomy): domain Eukaryota; kingdom Metazoa; phylum Chordata; class Amphibia; order Anura; family Ranidae; genus Staurois; species Staurois parvus. Next base: position 6,748,078 of record NW_028317815.1, read on the forward strand.
ATCTGCAGGATTGCTTTTACAAGCAGTGGGAGACAATGCCCCCTCCCCCGCTGCCTTCCACGGCCTTCTCAGGCAGTCCCGTGCCATCGGGGGAATCTGACAATGCAACCGGTGTTTCTGCTAGCTGACCATAGAGCTGATTGGAGACCAGAATGGTGCCAATCATCTCTATAGCCTAAGAAATCAGAAGCTACGAGCATTTTATCACTTTAGTTTCTCAGGATATAAACAGTCCCATTTGTAAATTGGGAAAGCATCTGATCACACCGATCTTGGTTAGATTAGATAATGTAAGGGCAGAGATGATATCTAGAGTCTGATAGACCCCAGATTTCTGAAAAAAAGAATATATGACAATGCCCATCGAAGTTATAAGGGATATTTGCATTCCCTGTGATAGCATTAAAAGTGATTAAAAAAAAAACATTAAAGGGACAGTGTAAAAATAATTAAAAAAATCAAAATAACTTAAGAAAAAAAAAGTACCCTCACCCCCCCTCCCCATGCACCTGCGTTCGTGAGCTTTGACCCTGTGCCAGAATGAAAACAGCGATTGCACCATGCATGTGAGGTATCGCCACGAGCATCAGATCAAGGGCAGTAATTCTAACACTAGACCTCCTCTGCAAATCTAAAATTGTAGCTTGTAAAGGCTTTTAAAACGTTGCCTATGAATATTAAAAACGTATGCAGTTTGTCACCATTGGCCAATATATTGTGTTTATGTGCATTAAAAGTAAAAAAAGTGTATTTTTAAAAAACAAATTGTGTTTGAAAAATCGCTGTGCGAGTACTATGTGACATGAAAAATTGCAGAACCCACCATTTTATTCACTGGGGTGTTTGCTTTAAAAAAGTACATAATGTTTGGGGTTTAAAATAATTTCCTAGCAACAAATACTGATTTTTTTCATGTGAACAAAAAGTGTCAGAAAAGGCTTGGTCTTCAGGTGGTTAGAAGAGTGAGTGATGTGTGGCATAAACTTCTAATGCTGGGCATAAAATGCCCCCACCCCGCAAAACGACCCCTTTTTGGAAAGTAGACACCCCAAACTATTTGCTGAGAGGCATATTGAATCAATAGAAGAATTTATTTTTTTACCACAAGTTTTTGGAACATGACAAACGAAAAAAATGTTTTTTTTACACAAAATTGTCATTAAATGATTTATTGCTCACACATACCATGGGTATATGTGGAATTACTACCCAAAATACATTCTGCTACTTCTCCTGAGTATGGGGGTACCACATTTGAGAGTCGTTTTGGCAGTCTAGCCAAGTACAGGACCCCAAAATCCAATAAGCACCTTCAGGCTTTTAAATGGCTTTATTTCCTCATTACACTTCCTGACTACCTATCACATTTTCGGAGGCCCTGAAATGCCAGGATAGCACCAAACCCCCCCAAAGGACCCTTTTTTGGAAAATAGACACCCCAAGGAATTTGATAAGAAGCATGTTGAGTACTTTGCAGATCTCGTTTGTTGCCACGAGTTTTTGGAAAATTAAGAAAAAAAACAAAAACATATTTTTTCTTTTTGTTTTTTTATATTTCAAAACCTTGTGAGAAAAAATGAGATCTGCAAAATACTCACCATGCCTTTTTTTTAAATTCCTTGGGGTGTCTACTTTCCAGAAAGGGGTCATTTGGGGGGGAGGGGGGGTTTGTGCTATCCTGGCATTTCAGGTCCTTCAAAACTGTGACAGGTAGTGAGGAAGTGAAATGAGGAAGTTACGCACCTTCAGGCTTTCAAAGTGGTCATTGGATTTCAGGCTCCTGTATGTGGCTAGGCTCGGTAGAAGTAGCAGAATGTATTTTAGGGTGTAATTCCACATATGCCCATGGCTTAATATAATTTACAATACGCCTCTCAGCAGATAGCTTAGGGTGTCTACTTTCTGAAAGGGGTCATTTGAGGGTGTTTGTACTATCCTGGTATTTTAGCACCTCATGAAATGTGATGGGCAGTCAGAAAGTAAAAGCTGTGTAAATTCCATTATCTATCCCATAGTTTGTAGACGCTATAACTTTCACACAAAGCAATCAATATACACTTATTGGGATTTTTTAACCAAAATCATGTAGCAGAATACATTTTTGCCTAAATTTATGACAACATTTTAGTTTTTTTGGATATATTTCATGACAGAAATGAGAAAATATTGTTTTTCTCAAAACTTTTTTTGTTTATAGCGCCAAAATAAAAAGCACACAGGTGATCAAATACCACCAAATGAAAGCTCTATTTGTGTGAAAAAAGGACATAAATTTTATTTATGTACCTTATTGCATGACCGCGCAATTGTCAGTTAAACTAGTGGAGCGCTGTATAGCAAAAAAAATAGCATAAATTGCAGTATGTCTACCATAGTTTGTAGACGCTATAACTTTCACACAAAGCAATCAATATACACTTATTGGGATTTTTTTTTACCAAAAACATGTAGCAGAATACACTCTGGTCTAAATTTATAACTAACTTTGCGTTTACTATATATTTTTTATAGCCGAAATTAAAAAATATTGTTTTTCTTCAAAATATTTGGTCTTTTTTTGTTTATAGGGCAAAAAATAAAAAGCGCACAAGTGATCAAATACCACCAAAAGAAAGCTCTATTTGTGTGAAAAAAAGGATGGAAATTTTGTTTGGGTACAGCATTGCATGACCGCACAATTATCAGTTGAATTAGTGCAGCGCCGAGTAGCAAAAATAGGCCTGGTCATTAACCACTTCCAGACACATTTACCCCCTTCCTGTCCAGGCCAATTTTCAGCTTTCAGTGCTATCACACTTTGAATGACAATTGCGCGGTCATGCAACACTGTACCCATATGAATTTTTTAGCATTTTTTGAGACTGATAAAGCTTTATTTTGGTGGTATTTATTCACCACTGGGATTTTTATTTTTTTTGCTATGTAAATTAAAAAGTCCAAAAATTTTGAAAAAAAGTGTTTTTCTCATATAATTTTGCAAATAAATAGTATTACATCATAAATCTTGGCCAAAATGTATTATGTTATATTTTTAGTAAAAAAAATAACCAAAATTAGTTTATAACCAAAAATTATAATTTTTAAACTTTTTTAAAAAAAAATTTTTATTTTTTTTTTATTTATTTTTTTTTTTTGCATACTGTCACCCTAGCAGTACAGTGTCACCATGGTGACACTGTACAACTTGTGGGGGGTGATGAAGATTTTTTTTTTTTTTTTTTTACACTGATTGCTTTTACACCCATAAAGGATGTAAAAGCAATAATTTCTCCTTCTCTCCAGCTGCATTCTTGCAGCCATTGAGAACTACTGAGTGAGCTATGATTGGTCACAGCTTGTCACATGGTACAAGGCCGTTGTGAATAGCCTTGTACCATGTGACCTCTGTGATCATTCACAGATTTCATACGTAGTAAGCAATGATGTCAGAAGGGACATCTTGCTTATCTTGCTTACTACTCTGCATGTGATCACTGATTGACCAATCAGTGATCACATGAATGGGGCTTCGTACAGGGGGCCCGTCCGACGATCGGTGTTCCACTGTGCCTGGAGGACACAGCGGGCACCAGATCGCGGTGCTGCTCGCTCCCGGGGAGCGCGCACAAGCAGGGTGCGTGGAGGCCATTTATAAATGACCACCCGACCCTGCACTGCCACCCTCTGGCCGTTTATATACAACGGGTGGATGGGAGGTGGTTAAGAGGGGTAAATCCTCTAGAGGGCAAGTGGTTAAAAGGCCTGTCAATTGTCTCTGTGTTTACATTTTTGTGAATGAATAGGGGTACTGTGTTTGCCTTAGTTTTTAACATGACAGGATGCTAGTACCTGGGAAGCCTCTAATTGTTAAAGGGGGATTGCAATTCCGATAACCCCCGCCCCCCAGCAGACCCCACAACCCCCAGGCCAAAATCAGGGTCATCTAGGATGTCTGGAATAGATAAAAAAATGGAATAGCTGGCAGCTTTGTTTACAAACAGGACAAAGCGGCTGGGAACTCTCATTTTGCTGGCAAGTTAAACACAGATTTTTATTTGTAAATGACAATTTTGCTGTAGTATTTTGTATACACTGAACAGATACACCACTTCATAGGCAGAGTCAGGGCATCCCCCAGGCATGTTATTTAATGGAGTTTTGTGGTTTTAATGTTTCACTTTAAACATTACTAAAATTACTGCTTCTCGTGAAACAACATTTTATTTTATTTTTTTTGCTTTGATACATGTTGCGTATGTGATGTGGATTTTACCAGTTCAAGTGAGGACGTGATCATGAATGGCGTATGCTGATAAATAAAAGAATGCAGCAAATGTAAACAAAATACAAAATATGCCAAAACAGCTTTCAAAAAAGTTTGTCTATTGTGTTTTTTTTTTTCATTTTCTTGTCTGTTTTGTTATTTTGATTTTTTACAGGATAGAAGAGGGGCAAAAATGACTGAAATAAAATAATGATAGAATACAGGAGAATGTAACCTGGTGTTAAAAATTTATAGTTTTTTTCCCGCACACTTTTTTCCTGTTCTACATAAAAAAAATCAAAACAAGAAAAGGGGCACATCATTTTTTTTTAACATTTTTTGAATTCTAATTCGTAATATTGATTGCAGGTGAAAGTGTTTGTCATGTTTCACGTGACTGTCATATTGACTGTCATATGCCTTTAAATAAGTAATCAGAGGTCCTCCTGCGCTATAAATGGAAAAAACTAGCCTTAAGCTGCCAACACTCACCAACTGATACCTAACACAGTGTAAAATTACATAAATAAATAGTGTAGCGCTCAAAATAAATAATGAATATAAATAAGTGACCAATTCATATAATAAAATCTAAAAATGATCAAACATTTCATACAATAAAAAACACCTTGTAGTAATAATGAAAATATATAAATATTATCAACTTATAATAAATAACTGTGTTCCATATTGGACATAAGTGTTCACACTCTGAATAAATAAACCAAGTGTCTAAAAATTAAATATCGTGCTCACACACCTACTGAATAAGATAATACTAGGTTATAATAAAACCTTTACACGGATAAAAGTGCTATAGTGCCAAAAAAGTGCAAAAAAGTGTCCACTCTTTCAAAAATCAATTAGAACAATGTCTTTCTGGTGATAAACATAATCATGCAATGTGTAGTGGTTATTGACCAATTCGTGATTGTGCCAAAATCCTCTCCTAATGGTGGCTAAATTGCCTCCTCACCTCCTCCCAGTGACCCCTAGGGGCCAACAGGCTTGCAGGATCACCCTGGATCCTTAATTCATACAGGCCAGCAGCTTCCTTCCTTCAGTGGATCTCCTTATGGGGCTCCTATTTCCCCTACTCAGCCAAGGTATCTCTGAAGGACAATGGCTCACCAATCTGATGATATGTTTTATGATAAATAAAGATCTTAAAAAAGAACTTCACACTTCTTAGCAACCACCAACTGTTGAGACAAATACTTTGGTAAGAAGCTTGCAATACTCAGTGGAAAGTCATAGGCATAGGGGGAATAAACTTCACAAGATCTACAAGATGTCATTCTCATTGAGTCACTGACTGTGGTATCCAACTGAGGTTGAAGTTATCGCTATCTTATCACAACTGTAAGTTACAATGATCACACTATCAATGCTTCGATTGGAGAGACAGAACAGTCAAAAGAACAGTGGAATGCTTCATAAGAATCCTTGCTAACTAGTATACACAGTGAGAGGTTACATGGATACTGGTTATAACAGCTATAAAGAGTGCAGCCACCTCTACACAAGTCTGTACATGCCTCCAAGTATATCCCAGCATAACACTCATCAGTGTCAGTGACAAATTATTGATGTGAATGTTTTACAACTGCAAGTTTATGCACTTCATATGTACACATTACAACACAACTCTTGTCTGTGAACTTATAAGAAAGAAAAAGAAAATATTCATGCAGCCAGGAAACCTAGGAAACCTGAACTAACCCACAGGAAAAGTTATACATTTCTCTGTAAGCTTTCTATCAACCCCTCTCCTTGCTAACATAATGTTTCAGGAAAGTAATATACAGTCTGGGGAAACTAATACACAACTACAATCAGAGCTACATCCAGAGCAGGACTTAGATAACAGAGAAAAACGCCTAAGAAATCCAACCTGGAAAGCGCAAGAAAATCTTAATGCTTACAAGTCAGAATTTCTGTCTAATATTAATGACTTATGGTCTAATACTGTTAAATGCATGTCTTCTCTCTCCCAACAATCTCCTGAGCCATTACAACTAGAGGGCGCTATCCAGCAATTGAATGTTGCTTATGAGAATTATCAAAGATTGTGTGTTAAATATATTGTTCTGTTAAAGCAGTAAAACACTCAAGAGTCATTGGAAGAATTAAAGACTTTTGAGGAGCTCAATCTTGAAAGAGACAATGTAGTGGTGCAAACAAAGACAAAGGCAGAAGTGAGAATAAAACAGCTCCATGAATCCAGATCTTATCATTCTGCATCTACTAGACACTCCTCAAGATCTTCCAAATCCATATAGTCAGGGTCTTCTACACTCAGTCAACAACTAATAAAAACCCGTTCTGATGCTGATGCTTCTAAAATTCAGGCAGCTTTCACCCAAAAGAAAGCAGAAATGGAGGCTCAGGCCGCATATAAGAAAGCAGAAATGGAGGCTCAGGCCACAGAGAAAGAAACTGAAGCCACACGCCAAAAGGCAGAAATTGAAGTTTTGGAAAAACAATGTGAGCATGCCACAGCCATGGCAAGGTTAAGGGTCTTAGAACAAGCCGCTAGTGAAAATAAAAGAGACAACAGTTCCAGACACTCAGTTGTATCTTATGTCTCAGACTCTTCAGAACATCAGCTCCCTGACACGGCAGCCAAAGTACTCAATCAAAGCCTCTTCTCTGCACCTACTGTAACTCAAGACTATTTGCCCTTACATCTTCCAATACATCAGACTGCAGCATCTCAGCTAGCCGCAGACACTGGTGTGTGTTTAATAGACCGTCCATCACACTTTGGCACCAACAAAGTACCTCTTAGGAAATGCACTACTCTACCAACCAACATGTCAACGGACTCTAAGTCAGCTCCGGCATTGAATGCCTTAGCAGCAACATATGTTCCCAAATCACTCCATGTAAGTCCACCAACGGTCACAACCAACTCTGTTCCACCTGCAGTCATGCACCCAAAATACGAAAACACGGACATGTCACAGCTTGCTAAATACATGCTCCACAGAGAGCTTTTTAAGACAGGCCTCACCACGTTTGATGACAAGCCTGAAAATTACAGAGGCTGTAAATCCACTTTTAAGGCCACAATGAGTGACCTAAACATCAATGCCACAGAAGAATTAGATCTACTCATCAGATGGCTAGGTCCCCAGTCTACTGAATGCATCAAGAGACTCAAAGCAGTTCATATTGACAACCCTGCTGCAGGCTTTAATGCTGCTTGGGGCAGACTTGAACATACCTTAGGCAGCCCAGAGGCCATTGAAGATGCTTTATTCAAAAGGTTGCACAGCTTCCCAAGGATTTCTGCTAGCGACAATCTAAAGTTTCAAGAACTCAGCGATGTTCTATTAGAGCTTCAACTTGCTAAGGCTGACATCAGCTTACCTGGTCTCAGTTACCTTGACACCTCTCATGGCATCAAATCTATTGTTCTGAAGCTACCATATGGAATTCAAGAAAGATGGGCAGCGCTTGGATCAAAGTATAAGGAAGAACATAGAGTTGCCTTTCCTCCTTTTTCCTACTTTTGCGAGTTCATCAAAAGAATTGCAGACACCAAGAACGACCCAAGTTTCTCATATGGGGACTGTAACCTTCTCAGTACACTCTCTCCAAGATCTACGAACACATGTATGTAGCACAGAGACCATAGAGGTCCAGTGTTAGTGAAAAGGACTTATGTTCTACCTGCACCTGCTACAGTTCTTGAAAAGACTGATCAAAACAAGAGAATTGAGGACCCAAATCGCCAATGTCCAATACATAGCAAACCACATCCACTTAAGAAATGTATAGGCTTCAGAAAGAAAACCCTCCAAGAACGTAAGGAACTTTTGAAGAAATTTGGGGTTTACTACAAATACTGTGCCTCCACAGAACACTTTGCAAAGGACTGTAAAGCGATCATCAAATGTATAGAGTGTGACAGTGATGACCATGTGCAAGCTCTTCATCAATATTCACACAACTCTACTATGCTCACAAACAATCTTCCTGAGGCACAGCAAGGCGGGGAGTTCCCAGATCAAGCAGCACCTACCACGCCAGTGTTCTCTACATGTACAGAGGTCTGTGGAGAAGGATTCTGCGACAAATCTTGTGCAAAGATATGCTTGGTCTGTGTATACCCCAAAGGTCAACCTGAAAAGGCCATAAGACTGTATACTATTCTGGATGATCAGAGTAACAGATCTCTTGCAAGAACGCAGTTTTTTGAACTGTTGAACATAACTGGAGATGCTCTGCCTTATATCTAAGCACTTGTTCCGGTGCTACAGAAGTCTTGGGTAGGAGAGCCAGTGGTCTTGTAGTTGCTCCTCTGAATGACAATGTGGAAATATCTTTGCCCACTATCACTGAGTGCAACCAGATTCCAAGCATCAAAGAGGAGATCCTTACTCCTGAAGCTGCTTTTCACCATTCTCAATTAAAGCACATAGCCAACCAAATACCAGCCCTCTATGAAAGTGCCGATATCCTGCTGTTACTTGGTCGAGACATCCTAAGGGTGCACAAAGTTCGTCATCAAATCAACGGTCCACACAATGCACCATATGCTCAGCGTCTTGATCTAGGATGGATCATCATAGGCAACGTCTGCCTAGACAAGGACAGGAGGTCCTACTCAGTCGCTTCCTTTAAAACACATGTTCTGTCAAATGGACAAACAACTTGTTCTGCACAACGACCAGATAAATATATTGTAAAAGAAAGACTGTTTGAAAAGGGTGCACAACAGCACATCGTACAAGACAATAAGAATGCTCTTAATCTCTGGGATGACAACATTGGCAACACAGTGTTCGAAGTAACCACTAAAGACAATGAGTTGGCAGCTACTATAGAAGACAAAGAATTCTTGAAAACCATGAGTAAAGAGTTCTACCAAGATTATTCCAACAGTTGGGTAGCACCTCTACCATTTTGTACCCCAAGAAAGAGACTACCAAACAACAGGGTACACGCAGAATCACGGTTTGTTTCTTTAAATCACGGTTTGAACCAGAAGCCTGAGATGAAAAGTCCACTTTGTGGACTTTATGCAGAAGGTGTTTGAGAGAGATCATGCTGAGCCTGCACCTCCTCTTATGGAAGGAGAAGAATGTTGGTATCTACCATGCTTTGGTGTTTACCATCCTCGCAAGCCTGATCAGATTAGGGTGGTCTTTGACTCAAGTGCTCATCATGAAGGTGTCTCCCTCAATAACAATCTTCTCACTGGGCCTAATCTGAACAACAATCTCATAGGAGTTTTACTTCGCTTCAGACAAGAGCCAATTGCTGTTATGGCTGACATTCAGCAGATGTTCCACTGTTTCATCGTCCGTGAAGACTACAGAAACTTCCTCAGGTTCCGATGGTACCACAATAATGATGTCAACGATGAAGTCATAGACTACCGAATCAAGGTACATGTTTTCGGTAACAGTCCTTCTCCTGCAGTAGCAATTTTTGAAATGAGGAAAACAGCTCAAGAGGACGAGAAAGAATTTGGATCTGATGCAAGACAGTTTGTTGAAAGGAATTTCTATGTAGACGACAGACTTAAATCTCTGCCCAAGGAAGAAGAAGCTATTGACCTTCTTAGTAGAATCCAGAACATGCTTGCCATTGCAAACCTTAGACTTCACAAAATCATCTCTAACAGCGACAAGGTTATGATAGCCTTTCCTTCTGATGACCATGCTGTCAGTGTGAAGAAATTCCAACTAGGATCTGACCTTTCCGTTGCACAACGCAGTCTTGGATTGCTTTGGAATGTTAAACAAGACACATTCACATTTCAAGCATCAGCCTGTGACAAGCCCTTCACAAAGTGAGGAGTATTGTCTACAGTGAACAGCATTTATGATCCGTTAGGATTCATTAAACCTCTCACCATTCAGAGTAAAATACTGCTGAGACAACTTACTTCTGAAAGCTCAGACTGGGATACCCCCTTACCCAAGAAGAAACAACAAAGGTGGGAATACTGGAAACAATCTCTAAATCCTGAACAATGGCACTATGTTCTCACTAGCCTCAACCCTGCTGACTGCGGCAGTCGTGAAGTACCTACTTCTGCATTTCGGTACACATCTTGGCTATATCCACCATGAAAGAAGGTTCTGCACACCTTTACTTCAGGCCTAAAAAGGAACTAGTACTTATTTTGCCCAAAGAGGAAGACAATTCATTAACCTGAATTAAAGGGAGGTAACAAGGAATGTGCATGTTGCTACCTTCCCCTCTGAATATGGATTTCCATGTCTCAGCTTGGACTTTTGAGACCAACATCTACAAGTATTATGCTAAATGTTTGCATTGTTTTCCCTTGTTCTTCCCTTCCCTATTGTTTTGCAGATGTTCCTGGAAAGAAATCTCATTATGTATATTGGACTTGAACTAAAGTTTATTATAATAGAAATCATAGATTTCGATGGGGAATGTCATGTTTCACATGACTGTCATACTGACTGTCATATGCCTTTAAATGTTTTCTATATTTTGTCTCTTTTACAGTGATTCATTTCCCTGCAGTGAATTGTTGGTGAATGTTACATTTGCTGCATTATAACTTTTCATCTTTGCGAACATGCAAGCAAAAAAGGATTTTTTTAAAAAAAATGTATTTATTTAGTTACATTTTTCCTGAGTTATTTAGGGATTAACAAGTTTTTGACAGGTAAAAGGTTCTTTTAGAAAGTCCCCGACTCCACTTCGGCAAATTAAATGGTCTGTCCAAATACTAATCTTAATAATATTACTTGAAGACTGTTATAACAAGATTCCTGTCTTGTTGTTTAACAATACTTACATCTTGATACATCCATTATATAATAAACAACTTCTAGGGCACTTGACTTGAAATACTTAAAATTTAATGACACTAAATATACTAATGCATTTCCTAGGTGGAATGCTTATAAGAATATTTTAGAGATTTACTGATGAAAATGTGTTTTCAGGATAAAAGAAGGAGAATGGAGCAGATGTCTTACCTTTAGGCAAAAATACCTCTTAATAATTTATTAATAGGGTGCAAGTGTTGCCACCTCTTGGCAAAGAAATTCTCCACTGTTGTCAGAAGATGTGTGGCTGCTTATTGTTTTCTAACCGAACAAAAAAGAATCACATTTTTTCCTACTGTGCTTTATGGAAATACGGAAATACAGCTGGATCTTTTGTTGCAAAACAAGGAAAGCACAGCCTATTAAATGTAAAATAGCATAGCTTTTAGATCTGAAAAGCAATAAATATGAATATAAATGTAACTGCAGGCAGACCCCTTTTTTAATTTACATGGGGCAGAGTTAGACCCTCTGGTATTTTTTTTTATTGCTGTCTGTGTCTCCATTGGGTAGATTCACCACTCTATTTGTCCTGCTGGCTGCCAAGAAATAAAGTGAGGGAAAATCCAAAGTTTTGCAGTTGCCCCAGAACAAGAGGTAAGGGAAAATCTTCTAATGATGTCCCAAGGACAACCTTCTAAGAGGGGAATTCCCCTCACTTTGGAAGATTTTTTCTACCTTTCTTTTGTGGAAGTGAATTTTTACAATATGGAACATTGACAGCAAAAATAAATTGATAGGGTTTTTAACTATTACCTACTTTATCCTAAACTAAAAAAAAGTTTTGGCTATACATACTGTACATGTTAACTTCCAGGTCCTCTCTAGCAATATCTATGTTGCCTTATAAAACAACATCCCTTATACTCCTCAGCCACCTATGGAAGCCATTAACATTTTCTTAATGCCTTTAACTTTTGTAACCTCATTCATACTTGTAAGTTATTAATGCTGCACTCCATAAGTTGACATTATGATGACTCACCACCTTACAAAAACCACAAAATGCAGATGGACTGTCCACTAAATACTAAAGTCTCTGGCCTACCTTTAAGCTTAATTCACTGTTAACTATAGATCTAAAAATAAAATGCCACTATTCCATCTCCACAATCCACTGTTCTTTGGTCAGACCTAATTCAATAGAGTTTGTCAGAGGAAAAGCAACTAACTATGCAATTGAATAAGGTTTGCCCTCTCTATACCTTTCCTTAAACTTTGGATACACAGCCTAAATTTTAGGGAAAGGTCGAATTAGTATGGCTTTACTTTTCAAGACTTCTTCTAACATCAGGAAATTCCCAATAACATACAGACAGCCAGGGGTGTTCCTAGTTATAAAGCCCTCAGTGGAGGCTATAAGCTTTCTGTACAACATCAAAGGCAGAGCTTAAGATAACCTTGGATGCTTCCCTAGGGAGGTCCAAAATGCAAATATTTTGTGATATCTCATATAGTCACATATCTGGATATGGATATCTGTAAATGGATAAATTCTCTCATGTAACATGCTTTACAGACTACATTACCCTAAATACTGGCTTAAAAACAGATAACTGTCTGTGTTTTTATTATCTCCTCACCATCCTTACTTAAAGATAATATTTCAAAAATATATACTCCGTAGAGTTTGCCCCCTTGGAAGTGCAGCCATGCAGTAGTGCAGCAGGAAAAAACTGCATAGTTTGAACAACAGTAGCTGGATGCAGTAAGTTTAAGTTATTTCTAATTTATTTAAAGTATTTCTACTTGCTTTTCTTAAATTGTTTACTTTTTTAATGGTTGATATTGGGTCTGCATTGCTATTGGTGATTGTTTACTGAGTACTGGAGTAATTGTTTTTGTGCTACTGATGTGTTGAGTGCTGGGTGTCATCAATTAGCAGGTGTTGAGTGCTGGGTGTTATCAATTAGCATATGTAAGAGAGGTGACTTGTAGTCCTAATTGGTGCCTAATTAGTGTTGTATTTAAGAGGGGTATCAACTCTGTAGAGTTTGCTCTTTGAATGTGCAGTCATACAGAAGTGCAACAGAACAAAAGTGCATAGTTTGAACAGCAGTAGCTGAATACAGTAAGTTTAAGTTATTTCTAATTTCTTTTAAGTATTTCTAGTTGCTTTTTTTAAAGTGAGTACTTTGAAGTATAGTTGTTGGACCAATAACAGATCTTTTTAATCAATCTCTTCTAACAGGAGAAGTTCTCTATGACTGGTGGACAGCTAATATTGTACCTATTCACAAGAAGGGCACTAAGGTAGAAGCTGGCAATTACAGGCCAATGAGTTTAACATCGGTTGTAACCAAGTTAATGCAATCCCTTCTGAAAAGAAGGATCATTGATCACTTAAAAACCATTTGCTTGACCCAAAGCAGCATGGCTTTACTGAGGGCAGATCATGGCAGACTAATCTGATTAGATTTTTTGACTATATTACCAATGTTTTGGACCAGGGTGGCACTATAGACAGCATATCTTGATTTCAGCAAGGCATTTGATACAGTTCCACATAATGAGCTAATACAAAGGTTGCACAAGATAGGACTTAGCCCTTGGGTGGTTCAGTGGATATGCAGCTGGCTAAAGGATAGATACCAGCATGTGGTTGTAAATGAGGTTCACTTGGAACAGAGAGCAGTCAATAGTGGTTTACCCCAAGGCTCTGTACTAGGTCCTGTTCTATTGAATGTATATATGTGATATAACTAAAGGTATATCTTTTTGCTGATGACACAAAAGTGTGCAATAGGGTTGATATCCAGGGAGGTGTCTGTAACATGGGACATGATTTGACATTGCTGGAAGATTGGTCAAAGAAGTGGAAATTGCAGTTCAATGTTTCTAAATGTAAAATAATGCACCTAAGGAAAAAGAATCAATTGAGAGAATACAACTTTGGGGGTATAATATTGGCCAGCACTACAGAGGAAAAGGATTTGGGGGTACATATTTCAATAGATTGCAAAATTAGTAAACAGTGTGGCCAGGCAGAGGGAAAATAGAATTCTAGGATGAATTACTAGAGGTATCACCAGCAGGAGGAAGAAGGTCCTGATTCCCCTATATGGATCTTTAGTTAGACCTCACTTAGAATACCATATCCATTTCTGGAGACCTCACTTACAAAAAGATATTGATAAGATAGAACAAGTCCAGATATGGGCAACAAAATTGACGAAAGGTCTGGGGGATAAAACATTTCAAGAGTGGCTTTAGGAACTTAATATGTACAGTCTGGAGAGAAGAAGGGAAAGGGGAGGCATTACTGAAACTTTTAAATATATCAAGGGGGTGAATAAGGTTCAGGAGGGCAGTAGTTTCAACAGAAAACCAAAATCAAGAACAACCTTAAACAAGGACACAACCTTAAACTAACTGGAGAAAAGTTCAAAACTAATCTCAGAAAGTATTTATTTTACTGAAAGAGTAGTTGATGCTTGGAATAAACTTCCAGAGGTAGTGAGCCAGTCAAAAGTAAATAGCTTCAAACATGCTTGGGACAAAACATAGACATAAACATACATGGTCAATGACACCATTGGGTCAGACGTGGCATTTTTTTCTCCCAGTGGTTTGATGGACATCAGCCGTCATGATTGAAGTGGATCCGCATCGCTGAATTTGATTGACGATGGATTTACAATGGACTTTTTTGGAGATCTTTATTTTTTAATATTCTCAAAGTCTGGGTGTCTTTATTTCTAGGATACAACCTTTTTTGTGAATGAGTACCCCATATTCATTCACATGGAGGGGCAGTATCTGACACTCCCTTATTATTAAAGGGGATTCCAGATTCCAATAAGCCCCCTGCCTGCAAATCCCCACAACCCTGGCCAGAAGATGCCCTTGTTTTCATCCACATAGGAATAAGGCGCCTTACCCTGGCGAGGTTCCCCCTCATGTTAAGTGCATTTGGCCTGGTATGGTTCAGGAGGGAAAGCCATTACCTGCCAGCAAGGTTGAATGATTGAATTAAAGATTTGGTATGGATTTTTTGGGGGGCCCCCACTTTTTTTTTTTACATGGGGTACCTGCTTAAAACCCATACCAGACTCAAAAGGTCTGATATGCATTTTGAGGGAGTATATGCATTTGTTTACTCTTGTAGCATGAACTACAGCAAAAGTGACATTTGCAAAGACAAAAAACAATGCTGGCTTCTTAAAAAAGCACACAGACCCTCCCTAGGGATTCTAGATCCTACTCACCAAGTTCAACAACAATGCATTCTACAATTCCAACTGCACCTAGAGGACTCTGAAAACAGAAATGGGCACAATAACCTAAGACTCAGACGCACCTCTGAGGCCATTATGGGAGCAGATTTATAGAATAACTCCACTTTGCTTGAGAAAAATACATTTCCCTCTGGGTTATACTGTATATGTACATTGCAAGGATCTTAACAAACGTTGTTGAGGATTCCTACCTTCTGTTATTCTGAAGAAATAGCGGTTTGTTTGTCTGTATCCATGTACATAGTGAATCTGTAAGAGAGTGACTTTATAATAATCAACCATCTGCTACACCTGCAGGGCTCTAATGAGAAAAGTGGAAAGGCCTGCTTCCCTTTGGATGTGAATTCCCTTTAGGAGTAGCTCACCAAAAATTACATTTCTGTTGCAGGAGATGTTCAAAGTCTGACTTGCATCTTAGTGCAGACTGCTGGGAAAATCAGTAAACCAATCACACAAGCCACAAATGACATATCTGGGGGGTGTAATGTACACAATCTGTATGCAGAACACCTCCAGGTTGCCGTACTGCATTGCAATTTACAGAATATCACATCGCTGCATATTGAAAAGGAAAAGTAATTTTAAATAACATTCAATCACAATATGACTTGTGTAGCAATTGTATAAGCTATATATATCTTTTTATTCACAATTTTTTTCCCTCGAAAGTAGAGTTACCCTTTAGGAACAGTGGTGAGCTCCATCCTTAACTTTGTACTGGGTAAATTGTCAACTGACCACATTGAACTAAACAGGGTGCACCAGGTGCCTGGCCCCAGAAATGTCTCATATTTACAGTCAAGGAACGTATTATGCTGCGTTCACATCTTTCTTCACTATTAAAAAGGAGATTGTCTTTCAGGCATGGTGCAAAGACTCTATAGATTTTGATGGTGCACAGGTCTGATCTTCGCACCTTTTACTGGATTGGAGGTCTGGATGATCAACTCCTATCACCACCTCAACCACCAAGGCTCCAGCGCTGGAGATGTTTCCAATCTAGAACATCATGCTGAAAACATTCCTTTCCGACTTCTGTAGCCAACCAACTATGACACAGTTAACATAACCTCATCAGGTTCTTCTGTTTTGTTCTTGTTGTTTTACCTTCATACTGTGGCAACCCACCGGCGGGTGCAAAGCACAGAGACCTATGACCTGTTCAAAGTTGAAAGATATGTCTCACCTCTTTTTCTCCTGCTTAACTGCTGGGATGACACTTGACTACTAAACCCCAGACTGCTCTCCTATTAAGGTCTCATCTAATGACTAACCTTTGTAATCTAATATCATCCACCTGAGTCATGTGTGGTGGAACTGTCACTTGACCACCATACAAACACAGTAGAAAAGATGGCCTATTTAAGTCTGCTGCAGTCGCACGCCTATGGAGGCAATCATATCTCCCAAACTGGCTCTTGTGTTTTTCACCTGGCTAGGACCTTGCAACAGCATTTGCTCTGACTCGCTTGCTTCTGGAGTCATGGCATCCAAGAAACTGACCTACTCAAAGCCCAGCTGGGCCATCTGGGTTATTGGTCCCTATGTCTATGTTAGCTGGATTTATCATTTTCTTGGTTTATCATTTTCTTCTGTCCCTTTTACTGTGTAGAGGCCTTGCCAGATCTTCTTGGAGCACTTGGGTTTGACATTGCCATTCTCATTTCAGTGTTCCTGTACGATTACATAAGTAAAGCTTAGGCAGCTTTGAGTTGCCTATTGACTGTTTTTATTGTTGTTATTACTGAAACAGTGGGGGCATCTGACAGAGACTACTCTTACTTGATTTCTTTTCTACTTTCCTTCTGGTGAGCAAAGATGGTTAAGGTGTTCCTGCCCTCCAACCTCTGATTCATATAACCCTCACTCTTCCCAGCCAAAGGGGGAGAGTGGCCTAAGATTTTTTTGTCTATAATTCTCAAAGTAACTAAAGCCTTTCCCACTGGCAATAGGGATGTTCTCATTGTCTTGCTTTTCATTCGCTGTTTGCTGCTAAACTAGCTGTTGACTCCTTCTTCTTTGGCTTAATAGCACCACTGGTCTTCTCGTTATGCTAGAATACATGTCTGTTAGTTTGCTGGCTTATTCCCCTCACCCAGTCTTACCTTTCCACCATTGTCAACCTCATTCCCACAAAGATTTCTCCACCCCTTACCTAGTGGCATTGATAGGAGCATCTAGACATCAATAAACACTTCTTTCTGGGTAAAGGTAATCCACATCTGGTTCAGAACCCAATGGAGTTCCACCCCTCCTTTCCCTTTTTTCTTTTTATATATAGTTACATAGTTAGTCTGGCTGAAAAAAGACAAGATTCCATCCGGTTCAATCATTAAAAAAAAAAAATGTATAATCCTATACCCAGAGTTGATCCAGAGGAAGGTAAAAAACCCAGCAAAGCATGAACCAATTTTCTCCTGCAGGGGAAAAAAATCTTTCCTGGTCCCCTGAGAGGCTCCCTGGAGGCCAAGAGATTCCCTGGATCAACTTTACCTGTAAATGTTAGTATCCAGTTATATTCTGTGTATCCAAGAAAGAATCCAGGCCTTTTTTAAAGCAATCCACTGAGCTGGCCAGAACCAACTCTTGAGGGAGTCTATTCCACATATTCACAGCTCTTAATGTGAAGAAACCTCTCCGTGTTTGGATATTAAATTTCTTTTCCTCCAGACGTAAAGAGTGCCCTCTTGTCCTCTGTGATGACCTCAGGGTGAAGATCTCTACACCAAGTTCATTATATGAACCACTGATGTATTTATACGTATTGATCATATCCCCCCTTAATCTCCTCTTCTCAAGAGAGAATAAATTCAGTTCCTCTAATGCTTCCTTATAGCTGAGCCCCTCTATTATTATTATTATTATTATTATTATTATTATTATTCTCCAGGATTTATATAGCACCAACAGTTTGCTCAGCTCTTTACATTATATGCCTCTTATCAATTTGGTTGCCCTTCTCTGTACTTTTGCCAGTTCTCCAATGTTCTTTTTCTGAATTGTTGCCCAAAATTGAACTGAATATTTCAGATGAGGTATTACTAATGATTTGTACAGAGGTAAAATTATATCTCTGGAGTCTATACCTCTTTTAATGCAAGAGAGGATTTTGCATTGCATGCCATTATTAAGTTTGTGATCTACCAGAACTCCCAGATCCTTCTCCACTATTGATTCCCCCAGTTGTACTCCCCTAGTATGTATGATGCATGCATATTCTGAGCCCCCAAGTGCATAACCTTACATTTATCAACATTAAACCTCATTTGCCACATACAGTTGTGACCAAAATTATTCAACCCCCACTGAAATTGAGTGTTTTGGCCAGTTTGACATTGCTTTTGATCATTCAGTCATCTTGCTTACATTTACATTAAAGAGGCACTTGTAGGTCAGACAAATATAACATAACAGTTATAATGAAATAACCACAAATGTCTTTTCTGTGCTCACAGCATTATCAGTTTTATTCAACCCCCAAGTGACATTCAATCTTAGTACTTAGTACAGCATCCTTTTACAGTTATAACAGCTTTTAAACGTGAAGCATAGCTTGACACAAGTGTCTTGCAGCGATCTACGGGTATCTTCGCCCATTCTTCATGGGCAAAGGCCTCCAGTTCAGTCACATTCTTAGGCTTGCGCACTGCAACTGCTTTCTTTAAGTCCCACCAGAGGTTCTCAATCGGATTTAAGTCTGGTGACTGCGATGGCCACTCCAAAATGTTCCAGCCTTTCCTCTGCAACCATGCTCTAGTGGACTTGGAGGTATGCTTGGGATCATTGTCCTGTTGAAAGGTCCAACGTCTCCCAAGCCTCAGGTGTGTGACGGACTGCATCACGTTTCCATCCAATATCTCCTGGTACTGAAGAGAATTCATGGTACCTTGCACACGCTGAAGCTTCCCTGTACCTGCAGAAGCAAAACAGCCCCAAAGCATGATTGACCCTCCACCATGCTTCACAGTAGGCAAGGTGTTCTTTTCATCATAGGCCTTGTTCTTCCTCCTCCAAACATAGCGTTGATCCATGGGCCCAAACAGTTCTAATTTTGTTTCATCAGTCCACAGAACACTATCCCACAACTTTTGTGGTTTGTCCACATGGCTTTTGGCATACTGCAGTCGACTCTTCTTATTCTTTGGAGACAGCAAGGGGGTACGCCTGGGAGTTCTGGCACGGAGGCCTTCATTACGCAGTGTGCGTCTTATTGTCTGGGCTGAAACTTCTGTACCCACATCTGACAAATCTTTTCTCAGTTGCTCAGCAGTCACACGGGGACTTCTCTCCACTCTACGCTTCAGGTAGCGCACAGCAGTCGAAGTCAGCATCTTCTTTCTGCCACGACCAGGTAGCGTTTCAACAGTGCCCTTTGCCTTGAATTTGCGAATGATGCTTCCTAAGGTGTCTCTTGGTATGTTTAACATCTTTGCAATCTTCTTATAGCCATTGCCCTTCCTGTGAAGAGAAATCACCTCTTCTCTTGTCTTCCTGGACCATTCTCTTGCCTTCACCATGTTTGTAACCACACCAGTAAATGTCTAGAAGGAGCTGAGTATCACAGTCATTTTAAAGCTGCCTAATTGGTGCTTATTATGCTTGATTGCTGCTCGGTGACATCCACAGGTGTTTTCAATACCTGATGGAAAGCACCTGTATGAACCTCTGTTCTTCAGAGTGGTAGTCTTTAAGGGGTTGAATAATTGTGGCAATGAAGAAACCACATAAGAACCATTTACTACTGTATTACATAAACAATTGATGTCATTTTAGTTGCATTTGGGTAGTTACAACGTCCTTGTAGGATTTGATTCTGAATACAATTCCAAATGTACACTATAGTCCCTAAACCCCTTTACAGCATTGGGGGTTGAATAATTTTGGTCACAACTGTAGTTGCTCAATTATACAGTGCATTGAGGTCGGCTTGTAAGTTGGAGACCTACTGTAAGGATGTTATTCCACTGCACAGCTATTTGTCATCTGCAAAGACTGAAATGGGATTTTTAATCCCAGACCCAATATCGTTTATAAATATATTAAAAAGTAAGAGTCCCAGCACTGAACCTTGGGGTACACCACTGACAACCCTAGACCATTCAGATTATGAATCATTAACCCCTACTCTCTGATACAATCTTTTAGCCAGTTTTCTATCCATTTACATACAGATTTTTTCCAAGCCTGTAGACTTTACCTTACACATTAGCCGTGTGTGGGGAACTGTGTCAAATGCTTTTGCAAAATCCAAGTATACCATGTCCACCTCCCCCCCTCTTTCCAAGGTTTTGCTCACCTCCTCATAAAAAGAAATCAGATTTGTTTGACGACTTGTCTTTTATGAATCCATGCTGTCTGTTGCTTAAAATATTTTTTTTTCCAGCAAGAACTCATTTAAACTCTCCAGTATCTTCCCAGCTACAGAAGTTAAACTAACAGGTCTACAATTACTTAGTAAAGATTTTGACCCCTTTTTAAATATTGGCACCACATTGGCCTTACGCCAATCCAGTGGTACTATGCCAGTCATAATCCTTTCCTTTTTCTCATCCCCTCCTTCTCCGGACTCTGGTAAACCTCCACACTTGTTAGTTGGAGACAAATAGATCCTAATTGAACCACTGCTGAGCTGTCTTTCCATTGACATACTGTTAGCTTCATCAACGGAAATATGCCCAACCTACTCTTTATCTCATACAATGTTAGAGGTTTAAAGACTCCTGAACACTGTACTGTACTATAGCTATTAAGCTATTGTTGTTATGTTTAAATTGACATAAAAAAGCTATGTTATAATTGCAGTTTTTTATATTTTGGACTCTTTATTCTAAATAAAAATGTAATTTCATAAGCTGGTTGGGGGATGGGCCGGGGGTGGGGGCGGACCTGGGCAAGGTTGGGTGGGGCAACTGGTGGAGAGTAAGGTTTGTGCCTTGCAAAGAGGTCTAGACTCAAAATTTTAAGCCCTATAATAAACTATACAGTTCCAGTGGACTGAATGCTCCTTAAGCTGGATCCCACATCCTCTTATGCCCCTCCAACACGTTTCTTTTTTTCTCCTCAAAAATATAGTTCCATGTAGTTCCAGCCACCTTAGGCCCCCCTTTCCCCAATTTCCCCTCTCCGTATTATCTGTTTTAATAATATCAGAGTGCAGCGCTAAGAGATAAGTGCAAAAGGCAAATAGTCCGTAGTTGTAGACTGGGTATAAATATATAGTCCCAAAAAAATAATAATAACTGATGAAGACCAGGAAGCAATGGAAAGAGTGCGCACTCACCGGACGCGCATGGAAAATGCGCATAAATGGATGTCTCCTGGAATCCTAAAGTAGATGGAAAGGGTGAATTCCAATCTTAGGATCAATCAGCCTGGGAAGATGTATCAGAGATCCGGAGGTCCCCTTAAGGTTGGTATGATTATCAGCCAGACTCCAAGAACTCCGTCCCTCTGGTGGTAATAGATGAGCACTACAAGGATCCTGCAAATGGATTTAGCTCCCAATGGGAACCAAAAAACAGGTGCCCATAGTGTAGTATTTTAAATGGATTTATTGAGTAAAATGACAAGCAGGGTAGTAAGGCTGTGTACAGTACATATATGAAAGCAGAGTACGCAGCAATGATACTGACCCTGGATTAAAATGGCCGCAGGGCTGTCTCGTGGCTCCGGGCAGAAGATGACGTCATGCTCTGTCGGTTCCTCCTAAGGCCTTTCGTGCCCAAGCACATCAGAGGGTATCCCCTCTGATGATGTGCTTGGGCACGAAAGGCCTTAGGAGGAACCGACAGAGCATGACGTCATCTTCTGCCCGGAGCCACGAGACAGCCCCGCGGCCATTTTAATCCAGGGCCAGTATCATTGCTGCGTACTCTGCTTTCATATATGTACTGTACACAGCCTTACTACCCTGCTTGTCATTTTACTCAATAAATCCATTTAAAATACTACACTATGGGCACCTGTTTTTTGGTTCCCATTGGGAGCTAAATCCATTTGCAGGATCCTTGTAGTGCTCATCTATTACCACCAGAGGGACGGAGTTCTTGGAGTCTGGCTGATAATCATACCAACCTTAAGGGGACCTCCGGATCTCTGATACATCTTCCCAGGCTGATTGATCCTAAGATTGGAATTCACCCTTTCCATCTACTTTAGGATTCCAGGAGACATCCATTTATGCGCATTTTCCATGCGCGTCCGGTGAGTGCGCACTCTTTCCATTGCTTCCTGGTCTTCATCAGTTATTATTATTTTTTTGGGACTATATATTTATACCCAGTCTACAACTACGGACTATTTGCCTTTTGCACTTATCTCTTAGCGCTGCACTCTGATATTATTATTCCGCTTTTTATGGGTACACTGTGATTACCTTTAGTGCTAGCTGCTTGGTCAAGAGCGCTCACTTTATACCATTCTTATCCGTTTCTGTATTATCTGTTTTGTTCCCCTGCTCAAAATGACTAAAAATGACCAAAACATGAACAAAAAAACAAAGGACACTTAACACATTGCTGATCATCAACATATTTACTTCTTCTTACTATAGGCATGGTAATCTGTTTTTCACTGATGACAAGACTTCTGTAATACATTTATCTGTTCTGAGATGTATGTTGCTATGTTAGTTGTGTGTTCATCTGCTCAACTAGTAAATAAAGAATTCAAAAATATTTTTATTTTGCATTGGTAAATGTTCACCAGGGCAGACCTCACCCCCTTGCCTATTAATCCAGAAAATAACCTATTTTAATTTGACAGATTTGGCTACCATTGATTTCAATGGCTTTTGGTTCAGCATCTAAACTTTTTTTGAAGTTTTCTGAATCCTGCTTGAACCAAACCCAGAGCAGTTCGGATCATCCCTGGCCCTTACCCAAATCAACCAAGATAAAAAATGTTAAATGTTACAGATTAGAAATAGAGATGAGCGAATTATTCAAAAATTCGATTCGGCGAATTCGCGGAATAAATTCGATTCGAGTTGAATATATTCGCTGCGAATTTAACTTATAAAAAGGGTGTTTCTAGGCTTCAGAGAGCCTTTATATTAGTGCAGAACACTGTACCTTTAATTTAAATGCCCTTGGAGTCTGCTGGGGAAGAGAAATAATACTGTCAGTCAGTATGACATGCAGATGAGTGCCGTCGATCTTAGAATCACCGCACACTTCACTCATTTGGGCAGTCACGGGGCCAAAACCAGAGTGTGGAGCCACAGTGTGGCGGTGGAGGCAGCAGCAATGGGAGGCCATACAGCACCCTATGAAAAAATGGAACCCACCAGCAGTGTGAGGAGACCTGAAAGTGGCACATGGCAGAGTGTGGCGATGGAGACAGCAGCAATGGGAGACCGTACAGGGACCCATGACACACTCTGGACCTGGCAGCAGCATGAGGAGGCGGTACAGGGGCCCATGACAGATTACGGGCCTGGCAGCAGCATGAGGAGTCGGTACGGGGGCCCATGGCAGATTACGGGCCTGGCAGCAGCAATGGGAGGCCCGTAATCTGCCAGCACCCTATGACAAAATGGAACCCACCAGCAGTGTGAGGAGACCTGAAAGTGGCACATGGCAGAGTGTGGCGATGGAGACAGCAGCAATGGGAGGCCGTACAGGGACCCATGACACACTCTGGACCTGGCAGCAGCATGAGGAGGCGGTACAGGGGCCCATGACAGATTACGGGCCTGGCAGCAGCATGAGGAGTCGGTACGGGGGCCCATGGCAGATTACGGGCCTGGCAGCAGCAATGGGAGGCCGTACAGGGACCCATGACACACTCTGGACCTGGCAGCAGCATGAGGAGGCGGTACAGGGGCCCATGACAGATTACGGGCCTGGCAGCAGCATGAGGAGTCGGTACGGGGGCCCATGGCAGATTACGGGCCTGGCAGCAGCAATGGGAGGCCCGTAATCTGCCAGCACCCTATGACAAAATGGAACCCACCAGCAGTGTGAGGAGACCTGAAAGTGGCACATGGCAGAGTGTGGCGATGGAGACAGCAGCAATGGGAGGCCGTACAGGGACCCATGACACACTCTGGACCTGGCAGCAGCATGAGGAGGCGGTACAGGGGCCCATGACAGATTACGGGCCTGGCAGCAGCAATGGGAGGCCCGTAATCTGCCAGCACCCTATGACAAAATGGAACCCACCAGCAGTGTGAGGAGACCTGAAAGTGGCACATGGCAGAGTGTGGCGATGGAGACAGCAGCAATGGGAGTCCGTACAGGGACCCATGACACACTCTGGACCTGGCAGCAGCATGAGGAGGCGGTACGGGGGCCCATGGCAGATTACGGGCCTGGCAGATGACGACGAGGCTGCCAAGTGCGATCAGCCTCATCATCATCAATTAGGGTCTCCGCCTCACTACTAGCCCCCTCGGCTGCGTGTGGGTCAGGAGACAGACCTGTCTCTAGACCGGCTACCGAGCCACTCTCCTCGCCAGTACTTCTTCGCCTGGCTGCTGAAGAGGCGGATGTCTCCCCCCGTTCCTGACCGCCCTCTTTTAGCTCTTCCTCACTGTACAGTGGGGCTGAGCCCACAGCATGCGATACTTTGCTTGGTGAGGGAACACCAAAGGACAGGGGCAGGTAGAGGACACGTGATTTCAGTGGGCTTGCTCCCGGGCCATGCCAACTAACGGTTGTGTCTGACGTACCCACCGACCGTTGGCTGTAGGTGTCAGAGGTGACCTGGGAAGAGGAAGACGACCGAGCCAACCAATCGATGACGGCAGGGTTGTCGGTGGAGACACGACCGCTGGATGACACCGGGAGCACTGGCCTCTGGCTGCGACTAGTGCTGCCTCGACCCCTTCCTCTGCTGCCACGTCTGCTCGCTCCTGAAACATTGCCTCCTCTGCCACTCCTCTGCGTGTTGTCTGACATACTCTTTAATTCAACGATTCTGTGTCCCTGAGTAACGATTCTGTGTCCCTGAGTAACAATTCTGTGTCCCTGAGTAACAATTCTGTGTCCCTGAGTAACAATTCTGTGTCCCTGAGTAACAATTCTGTGTCCCTGAGTAACAATTCTGTGTCTGTCCCTGAGTAACAATTCTGTGTCCCTCAGTAACGATTCTGTGTCCCCCAGTAACGATTCTGTGTCCCCGAGTAACGATTCTGTGTCCCTGAGTAACGATTCTGTGGCCCTAAAGTCTCTCTGGCCCTAACTCTGTCCCTAATACAGACAGGTCTGTCTCTCTTGAATGACCGGAGGCTAATGGAGAATTGTAAGATGGCCGCAATTTATAGCTCCACCATTACACAGTGGTGGCTGGCTGGCTGCTGATTGGCTAATGCGATCACATGTCATGAATGAATGCATTATGGGTCAGCGCGCCTTGTCTGCGCGCCTTCCCAGAGATCCCCGCTCCGTCGCCACACATGTCGCCGCCATTTTTGGGAAAATTCGATTCGTGCATCCGAAGTTTGCTAATTTTCGGATTCGGTGCGAATCGAATTTTTCCTGATCTTCGAAACGAATTCCACTTCGCCATGTTCGATTCGCTCATCTCTAATTAGAAAGTCAGACTGAATTTGGAACACCTAATCTAAATACTTATTATGTTTCAGTAAATCTGAAAATATTTATGCTATGGGATTAATATGACTAGCATTTTCAGAAGGAAAAGGCAAGAATGATACATTCCTCAGTACAGATTTCCTAAAAGACAGGTAGAAAAAACATTTATATCACTTTAATGTTACTGATTTAATATTAATGATTTGGGGCCTGTTCACAACACATGCACTGGGCTGCGTTTGTCAACAGTTTCCACATATGGACAAAGCAAGAGGTTTTATTTTTGTATTCTGACAGTTCAAACCGCTGTGTTGTATTGATGTGCACTAAACAAAAGTGCAGACAGTGGGCCAGGGCTTAGGTTAAAAGAAAGCAATCAAGGGGATTCAAAAAAGCATTAGCACCACTTTTCTGGTGGTATGGACTGTTAAAAGGCCCTGCACCAGATTAAAAATGCACCATTGCCAGTTTCAGCGCCATTGCCAGTTTCAGCATCTTTACCAAAATTTGTGGCAGATTCACGTATTCATAACAAAACATTTACATGGACCCAATTAAAAAAATAATTATCTGCACTCTGTAGACAACATAATTGAAGGTAATTAACCACTTCCAGACCGGACACTTTTACCCCCTTCCTGACCCAGGCAATTTTCAGCTTTCAGCATTATCACACTTTGAATGACAATTGCGCGGTCATGCAACACTGTACCCAAATTAATTTTTTCTCATTTTTTTGAAACAGATAAAGCTTTATTTTGGTGGTACTTATTCACCGCTGGGAATTTTATTTTTTTTGCTATGTAAATGAAAAAGTCCAAAAATTTTGAAAAAAAGTGTTTTTTTTATAAAATTTTGCAAATAAATAATCTTTCATCATAAATCTTGGCCAAAATTTATTCCGTTATCTTTTTAGTAAAAAAAAAAATCCAAATTAGTTTATAGCCAAAAATTATAATTTTTAAACATTTTGTTTTACATTTTTATTTTATTTTTTTATATTATTATTTTTTCTTTTTTTTTTTTACATACTGTCACCCTAGCAGTACAGTGTCACCATGGTGACACTGTACTACTTGTGGGGGGTGATGAAGATTTTTTTTTTTTTTACACTGATTGCTTTTACACCCATATAGGATGTAAAAGCAATAATATCTCTTTCTCTCTGTCTGCATTCTTGCACTCATTGAGAAGTACTGAGTGAGCTGTGATTGGTCACAGCTTGTCACATGGTACAAGGCTGTTGTGAATAGCCTTGTACCATGTGACCACTGTGATCATTCACAGATTTCACACATAGTAAGCAATGATGTCAGAAGTGACATCTTGCTTACTACTTTGCATGTGATCACTGATTGGCCAATCAGTGATCACATGATTGGGACCTCGTACAGAGATCCCATCTGACAATCGGTGTTTCACTGTGTCTGGAGAACACAGCGGGCACCGGATCGTGGTGCTGCACGCTCCCAGGGAGCGCGCACAAGCAGGGTGCGGGGAGGCCGTTTCTAAACGGCCACCCGACCCTGCACTGCCACTGTCCGGCCGTTTATATGCGACGGCCGGTCGGGAAGTGGTTAAGAACTGTAAGTTGGTGTACAGAAACAGGAAGGGGGTAGATTTACTAAAGCGGGTTCACTCAGAATCTAGTGCAGCTGTGCATGGTAGCCAATCAGCTTCTAGGTTCAGCCTGTTCGATTAAACTTTGACAATTAAATCTGGAAACTGATTGGTTTCTATGCACAGCTGCACCAGATTTTGCACTACACTGTTTTAGTAAATAACCCCTGAAGAGTGCCTATCTCTGTACATGGCGTAGCAGGTGGCATATTTGCTGTTGCTACTCTTTCCCCTCTCCATTGAATGCTGTTGACTTCACAATAGGCAGCTTCCTAACAGCCGGTGATGCTGACGGTGGGCAGAGCCTGATACCCCTGAATTTGCCACAAAAAAACCTGCATCCCAATGCATGTAAAAAACAATCACACACATCACCAGTGCATGTCAGCAAATATGTGCTGTGGTTTGAACATACTCCTAAAGTTAAAGGTGGAGTAAATATTGATTTAATTAATATGTTTTTCTTGTTTTCACAAGATGTGTTATGCTTTTATTTCACCTTAGTTGATCACCTACAATTGATACATTCAGATGCAACTGTCAGTATGAAAGCACATACACATGCTTAGACTTTAGCAAGCATCACATTCCCAGCGGTGCTGAACAAGACCTTGCCAGAATTCTCTGGCAGCAAACTTCTTGCTGTAATCTAGTGTCCCAACAAAATAAGTCTATCTTATTATAACGTAACCTGGAGCTCTTAAAAAGCAGAGTTTAGATGATTTCTCAACAGTTATTTAACTATAGACTAAGAAAAGGAAATGCATCAAATAGACATATACTGTAAATGGGCAAGCAGAGTGATACAGGTTGGCACTGGGTTCTTGCTTAAAAGAGAGGATAGCAGAGAGTTGATTTCATTAGTTTTCTGTGGCTCCTTTATTGTCTAATTGACAGAACAGGGCATTGAAATGATCAGGATACATTGTTAACTGTACTGTAATAGAGCCAAATGAGATCTCTCTAGCTTGCTATGCTAGTTTTTGATGCCAAAAACCCCCCAGCTCAATACATTTGGGCAGAGGACTTTTGGCATTGAGACTACAGATATATATATATATATATATATATATATATATATATATACATACACAATTCAACCATGTGCCAAATTTAGAGTATAGAGTATTAATTGAATCATACAATATATATATATATATATATATATATAATATTTACGTAAATACAATTTGTATGGCAGCAAAAAGTTATAGCGCTTTAAAGTGATTGGGAGAGGAAAAACTATTTTGGTAGAAAGTTAGTACTGTCTTTGCTCGTTCTTGCTAGTCATGTTATTGCACTTCAGCTACAGTCAGAAAAGATCATTCTTTTAAGAAGTACATTTCCAGCAAGATTTGTGAAAACATGGAACAAAACTTCATTATAATTATTGCAAGATTTTCAGAGGAGAAGAATAAGGAGAACAAATTATGTTGAACTATAGAGGTCTCGCTAGCAGAGACACGGTGATCGAAAGGTACTTTAAATGGCACAATGAGCATGTTTTGTAAGGTAATGTGAAGCTCAGTTGTAGTATTTTTAAATTTAGTATAGCAGACTATGAAATAAAGTGTAATTACAATTCTAAAGTCGGACAGCTGCAATTTATTATTAGGTCTGTTCTTGGTGACTTAAAATTAGACACACTGATAACCAAAGCAGTAAATTTTCACATGTAATGATGTGAAATAATTTCAGCTACCTCTTTTTTTTTTTAATTAGACTTGTTAAAAACAGAAATGATTTGCAAAGAAAAGGATGATCAGGAAACACATTCAGGGTATTTTGTAGAACATTGGGATCCTGACTAACCTAATACTTGGCTGAAATTACTTGTGGTGGAATACCTGCCAAGTCTGCAAATCAGAAGGATTGTGATGGTCAGACCCAGGGTCACACAACTTGTTTGAGGGCTGATAAATGTTTTACCACCAATAACTCAGTAAGACTTTTGCTTTTGTATGGCTGCATTTACTATTATGCACACATATCTAGTCTTAATGTCATAAACCTGATTCATACATGTTTGCTCAATGCTTTAAAAGGCCCCTTTAAGTATTTTAATGGGAAACTATCCCTTTTTTTTTTTTTTTTTTTAATTCTTAATGATCTGGGAATCCTTCACCATGTTGTAAATGTGTATATGTTTATTATTAATCTAAAGTGACACTGCAGCAGTAGCAGCCTGCTTCCAAGCTGACTTTGTCTGATTGAAACTTCTAACTGAGCTTTGCGATTAGGAAAACGTCAATTCTGACTAGTCATTCAGTTCTGTGTGTAAATCACAGCTTGATTTACTCATCTCTCTAAATAAAAAGCTACTGTATTTACAACTGAGTTTTGATCAATTTCTGGACTGAAATGAACACTAATGCTCCATCTGCTGGGTATAACATACAATGTTATATGTTTTAGACTTAAAAAAACATATTTTACTATATTTTTGCTTTTTTTTATATGAATGTTATGGCCCAAAGTGGGCTGGAATAAATGTAGAAACAGTTGTTCTTTCTGACACAACAGGGGTATAATGTAATCTGAACTGCTGCTTTTTGACAGCTCCAACCAAACAAAAAAAAACCTCAAAGTTGAACATTTCCTGTCTCAGTGCAAATAGAAATTGGTGAAATGACATGTTGTAAAGCTTCTAGGCTTAACAAAAAATAAAATAAACTGAACCCTAAACAATTATAGTTTCCTTTAAAAAGCACTGTTATCTAAAACAACTAACTAATGGAAAGTCAAGTCTTTTCTCTTTTAAACATATGACATTCCCAATAAAGGAATGTCTACCCGCAGTAGTGCAATTAGGTTTGTATTTCTTACCAGGTTGAAAAAGGTGGCTCCTTAGTAATCAAGGTAGCTATTTTTTGCTTTGGGAAATGATTTAGTGTTGAGATTTCACACAGTGTGACCTTATCTTCTTTCATAAATTGCTTAGGCAGTAGATTGGTACATTGGATAATGATGCTAGAACTGCTGTTATTGCTGATAGACATAATGGTCTAAAGACAAAGGAGGAAAAGCACTTGAAAATAATTGTATAAGTAAATGCAGAAGTAAAACTGTATTTTATGAAATAATGAAAGTTCCACTTTTTACTAGAAAGAAATTCCATGTACAGATGCAAAAAAAAAAAAAAATAGAATTTCAGCACAAAGTTATAAATTTATAGGAGTATAAGTAGAGTGCTATTACACAAGTATGCTTTCAACACTGCTGCCTAAAAAAGAGGTACGGACAAACCTTTTTTGACTGTGCCTGTTGTGGTTACAGGGGTGAGCTTCCGTGAGCATTGGAGGAGCAGAATGGAGGGCACACCAAGCCAATGCTACAGCATGAAGGCGAGTGTATATATATGTGTATGCATATTTGTTTTCTGTTTTTTATACCCCATACATTTCTTTTAAATTGCACCTGATGACATATTTATGTTGATAAATCGGTGTCATGAATGAAATACAGACATTACTTTTCCAAAATGTACCCACTTGCTGGATCACTTAAAACCAATGGTGCACTAAAACATGTACGTAAATCTTGACTTTGTCAGGGAAAGCGGAGAGCTGAACTACTGCTTGTATCACAGCTTATTGAGGTATTATTATGGCAGTTGGCCTCAGTGGCCATTGTGAATCTGCTAGAGGTGAAAAGAGACATGCTTAGAAATAACTGTTGCTGCTGATAATAGCATAGTAAAGTAGTTGTTGGGTTTACTCCCCAGCAGGCAACAGAAGACATCCTTCAAGAATAGTATTCCACTTGAAAGGCTAATAATCACATTGGGGTAAGTGTGCTTCCTTTTTGTTTTCAGACCTTTTCCCATCCAAAACCATATTTTTATAATATAATTGGAATGCTAACAATCAATAAGACACGTACATTTTTAACCAAAAAATACTTTATTTTTATCAATATTTTTCACATTTTAAAAAATGTTTTAAACATGTTTATGGGCATAATAAAAAAAAATCAGTTAAATGAAGAAAAAAAAAGAACATTTTAACTTCCCACCCAGTCTATTGTGATATGACAGCAGGGCAGGAATTTTCTCGCTTCGGGTGGTACACTGCCGGTACCATGTGATTGCTCTATGTCCTGAAAATCCCCCCAAACATTTATTATTAGTAGTAGAATTATAACAATCAACAGATTATAGGAATACAAAGATCCTAGTTTACCTTCTCATCTCAGGGAACCGGTCTATGAAAATCCATCTCCCTTGTGTATGCTGGGTAAACTATTGCAGCTAAACTGCTCTGCATTAGTCTTTCATTTTGTAGGTGTTTGCTGGAGCTGTCCTTCATGCTTCTCCATCTAGTCTGTAGTGTTTAACTGCAAAATTGTTATAGCTCATGTGTTCAAGGAATGCTGTAATTTCCACAATTGTGTGGGAGCATTAGATGGAAAACACATACACATGGCACAAGCTGGTAGCCAATGGCAGCAATTTTTATAACTATATAAAATGTTCCCGTGTGTTATTTGTAGTGGCAAATGCCAAATATCATTTCAAATATATTGAAATATGGCCTTATGGGAGTAGCTCTGACTATAGTATTTGTGCACACTCAATGATTGGACAGTTGCTGCAACAAAATGAACTGGGCCGCCAGAGAACTGTCCACTACCAGGAACAGGGGTCCTACTCTTCCATTTGTCGTTGTCGGCGAGCACCTGCTAAGGCCCTTTTCTAGTTGCTCACTAAATGTAGATGGTACATCCCATCCACCAAAACATGCAGCATGTTAAAGGAACATGTGCATTGCACAGCTTTATTCATGAATGTGATGACTTCCAGTCTAAAGACACACTTAGCCAACACAAGCCAAGATCAGAATTTACAGCAACTCATGGTATCGCCACTATCCAGGGTGCATTCACATCCTTCTTCGTGTCTCCTGCAAGTCAGCTGCCATGGCAGCTTGATAATGTTATATAATGTTTCCAAATAATAAAGATATTTTACAGTATGTACTCTCATTGACTATATTTCTGATATGTTGTTTAGTTTTGGTTACAAATTTAACATTTCTGAATAGTTGCTCAATTAGTTTCTAAATATTTTTTTCTGTCACTGGCATATGTGATGAGGGTTGTGCCCTTCCTTGGGATGGTTGCAGGAATTATGTGCAGCCAGTTACTGAAAAAAAAAAGTCTTTTGTGTTTGTAAAATGAGGCATATACAATTATCAGAAATTATTTTGAACTATGGTATGTAAAACTGTAATAAAAGCCAAAGAATGTAAAGATGATGATTTCTTGACCTATTTGGACTGTGACTCAGGTGTGCACTCAGTGCATTTATCTGCACTGCATGAGTCATCAGACGAAATGTCTCCTCTTGTCTCAAACCTTTGCACTATGGACATTGCAATGATGTACAGCATTTCTTTTTTTTGGCATTGAGAATGCAGGTTGCAAACAATTTTGCATAAAAAATAGAGTTTGTATTCAAAAGTGTCATAAAAGCATCTAAGCATAAAACGTTATAGCCAAAAGATACTTATGGTTCTCTTCTTTTTGTTTCTTGGAGAAATCATCTCATATTGGATATATCTCTTTAGCAATCTCCTGCTATGCCCTTTCCAATTTGCCCCGATCTTTTATGTGATGGGTCAGAGAGGTCATACAAGTATACCCTTGTCTTGTAATGCAAGAAAACACAGCAAAAACATGTAAAAAAAGTACATCAAAATGCATGTATGTGCATTTTTAATTTTAAAGTCTGTGAAGCAAGAGATACACCGTGCTGCATGCAAAAACCTTTCTAAAAACACTTTGCAGGAAACTGCATAGCTGTGAATGGTACCCATAGGAAAAAGGCTTAAATAGATTGTAGTGTGTGCCTGAAGATCTGCAAATTAACTTAAAAATGCATCGATATGAACTTTGACTTGGGGCACTTGGTAAGGTGTGTGTGAAAGTGCATTTATGCACCTAAAGATCCCTGCTCTATTTCCAGACAGTAGTACATCAGATTGAAATTAAAGCTGCATTACAATGCATCTGAGCACCACAAACCAAAAATGTTATTTAATAAATTTTTACTATGCAAAGCAAATGCACTCACCCATCCATGTCATGCTTTATTTTGTTGGGAAATAACTTTGAAAAACACTCCCCTAGCATTTCTGGCCATGGTTATTTTGAGTAAGGTCAGATGATTCATGTAGCATTTATTTCCTGGAATCAATCTTCCCTTAGTTCAGGCATGCAGGCAGGAGGGTGTGCTTAGCTGAGAAATCCCTTCCTTCCATCCTGAAGACTCCTGGAATGTATGACATCAATTGCCTAGGCCAAGAAACCAGAAAGTAGGTGAAGAAATGTGAAACAAAAGTTTAAAACAAGTAAATATGATATATCTTCCTATCTACACTATATACTATACTAATGTTAGCAGCATAAGCATGAAAAATAATCAATGTTGATTGAGATAGTGAAGTTCCACTTTAAGTACAATGTTACATGTGTATTTTAAGTCCGCTTAAAGTGGACCTTGCAATAAAATGCAAGGTCCACTTGTACTCTCTGATTCTGTATAAATCATTAGCAGATAGTAAACTTAAAACATGTCTGTAAAGAAAAAAGTGAATTTGCCTGGATGATAGTGACATCACACTCCTGAGATCCTGTGGAATACAGAGCAGCCTCAATCTTGTAAGAAGATGCTCTTGCAATGGACAGAGGTGCTTTCTCTCAAGATTTTGGCTGCTTTGGATTCTCCAAGAATCTTTCCAGAAGACCAGTGATGTCATACATGGGTGATGTGGAAGACAGAGGTAAGGCAAGTATAAATCTGACTATTTTATTCACAGGTTAATTTTGGACAAAACATTCACAACCCACTTCATGGATACCTACTGCCTCTTTGTTTTAATGGCTTGTGCTAACAAGAAGATTACTGCATTCTGTGTTTTTGTAAATGTTTTTGACTATTGTGCTTTTGACTACTGTATGCTATTTATTGTAAAACTATATAGTCTAATTTGAGTTGATTGCACTGTTTGGTTGTGCTTGCCCTGATGAGGTGGCACTCCCTTGGAGGTAAGAGTTAACACTGCTGGTCAGGTTTTCCCAGACTTTTTGGGGAATTGCTGCCCTCTGCTAGGTCAAACACAAGGGTAGGAACCACCTCTTGGTGGCACCACAGAAATTAAGAAGGCTGGAGGTATGGTTCAAGGTCTCCCCACTTAAGGAACAGGATGCTACTAGAGATGTGAACTACTTCTTGCACTTAACCACCCACTGTTGGAACCCAGTTGGGGTTCCAAGGATATGGACTTATGCCACTGCTAAAAGGACTTTGGGTCTTAAGGACTTTCTCAGCTTTATAAGGTATGACTACCTTAAGTGCATTCAGGGCACTTAACAGAACACATACAGGAATGTTTATCGAAGATACTGCGTGAATTGTTTATTTAGTATTTTTCAAACAACTGCAGTAAAGAATGTTTATTATTATTATTCAACTTGCCTGGTGTGAAGTTGCTTGAGGACACCTAAAGGAGTGCAATGCATGTAAGGCATATCACAAAGAACAAGGCTTAATAAAGTGACAAGACAAGATGGAGAAGATGCCGTACAAATGTCTACAACTGCTATATTGCAGTTGGTAATGACTACCATACTAGTATCGAGTGCATAAGCAGCCAACTGTTTAGGGAGCAGTGACTTGGCAAAGATGATGGAGGCCCTGGTAGTGATGGAGTTTTCGGCCTAAGGGTCCTTCCCTAGTGATTGTAATCCCAATACTGGTTTCAAAATTGCAGCATGGGGCATCCTAGGGAGTCATGGAAGCTGGGAAGAAGGACGGTCTTACTCTTGTTGATTATTGTTCTTTTACCATATATGAATGTGTTTGTAAGTGTTACTTTTAGTCTGCCTCTACATGAGAAACGTATTGCCTGTATGTGTGACCAGACATGGTAGCTGGCTGTTTTGTTGCACTTACAGGTATAGCACATTTGGTAAGAATAATTACTGACAGAATGAAATGACTAATGACAATTACTGCATACAGTGTATTTCAGTGATCTATGTTCAAAATAATGATTATTCTGTATTATTTTATTGAATGATTAGTTGATGCCTGGAAAAGACATCCAGCAGAGGCAATGAGTTGGGTAACAGTTAATGAATTTAAACCTGCATGGGACAAACATAGAGCTACAGTATACTTAGACAAGAAGGTTAAAAAAAAAGAAAGTAAAAAAGAGAAAAAACAAAAGGCAGACTTTATGTCTCTTCCAGTTCTGTCTCTAGTCTCTGTTTCTATTGTGGCACTGAATATGACCAGTCTAAACTCTGATTATGAGTGTGTATATTATATAGGGCACGATGGTCAGAGCCCAACCTCTGTAGCTGTAGGATAACGGTGCCAAATGGATATCAGGGATGGATGGGAGCAGTAACACTGAGGCAGCTCTTCTTAGAGTGGAAGCAAGGTTCTAATGCAGTAACATAAAAAAGAGAGGAAGGCGCATCTACTGAGCATGCTAAGTAGGCTCCTTCTTCAGACCCTCTATTGGTTCTATTGGGGCTCAGGTCTGAAGAAGGAGCCTACTGAGCATGCTCCAAAATGCATTACCGCCCCCTTCACCTCCTACATCTGACTGCTATCCAAGCCTCATTTTGATGCACAGCCACATCCTGGGCTCTACTTCCTGATCCTATAGACAGTTTGCTGTTGGACAGCTGGATGTTTCACCTGGATCCTATCACATCACATGATGAGTCTTTTCAACTATTTATCTTGTAAGTGCAATTTATCTATTGTTTATTAATATATTGTCAATACTGCACTTAGAGGCGTCTTCCTCTCTTTTTTATGATTATGAGCATGTGCCTGATCAGGTACTGAGAAGCACTAGTGCATGTGACAATGCACACTCATAATGGTGACTTCTGTGAACCTGCAAAGCTTGCACAACTTGTCTAATGGTTGTGGAAAGTTGAGTAGGTGGAAGGAAGGATAGGAGTTCATGCTAGGTCAACAGTTGTCACCAGAAACTGAGTGGACTGCATTTTTATGGATATTCAAATGAGTCAAGCTGGTGCAAGCAGGGTTGAGTCTGGATTCTTGCACTTATCTCTAATATAACAATATATGAAAAGGAGGCACAAGCCTTCTAGATATTTTTAATTTGTTTTGTATCTGCCTTGTCTTATGACAGTAATCTGATTAGTGTGCAGTGTGATCAGCCTAGGCCCTGAGGGATTCAATTAAGAAAAGCTATTTGAGCTGGTACACAATACTGTGTTTATTATCTTGACAACATCATTATTGTATAAGTTAAGATAAGGTGATTGTAGAAATAAAATAATCATTTTGAAAATTGATGTATTGACCTGGTTGTCTCTAATAAAATGAATTGAGATGATAATTCCTCTTTTGATAATGCTAAACAACAAGTACATTATTTCATTATGTCTGTGTTGATCTCTGGTGACTTGCTTGTTCTTCCTTTTTTATGAAATATACAAATTAAAACAATAAAAATGGAAAATAAAGGTAAATGAAAATGTGTTGTAATCATGAGGTACTCAACAACAGACAATATCATATGCAGCATAACATTTTGAGTATTAATTATTTGATTTCAATGTACTGTATGTGGAAACTTTGGCTGACATGCACTAAATAGTGACATTTCAAGAAATATGAAATATATATTTGCCAAGGGTATGCTGGATCTCTCTTTTTGTCTTTTCCATATGGTTCTTTGGATTTCTGTATCTTAGAACATAATTAATGAACTGTCTGATATGTATACTTCTCTTATTTAGCAACTTTTGAAGACATGTTGGGGTTGACTTACTAAAGGCAAATAGGCTATTAACTTTTCAGGGAATTTTTGAAAAATCAGTTTTCCCTAGCTTAGGGAATGAGATAAAAATCCACTTTACAAAGAATGTGAAAAAAAAGGAAAAAAGTGCAGTGCTAAAAGTTCAAAAAAGTGCCCTCATAAATAAATGCATTGGTTATATGGGTGGAAAGTACATAACGTACAAAAAACAGTAACAAATGTTCAATAATGAAGTGCTCAAGTGATGAATTATTTTTCATCAAACACCACCACCAAAAGTGCTAATGAAAAGTTCAAGTGATAACACCTCCTCTGGCTGATGCACAGGTTAAAAGTTTGCCTCCGAAGTCACTCAAAGGGAAGTATTTTATCGCTAGGTAAAATTTATTAAAAAGTAGGAGACACTCACAATATAAAAGACGACAGCAGGCTTGTCAAGCAATACAAGACTCTTGTGTGGTGTTCCTATGGCTAGCTGCAGGTCAGACATCGATCTCCATCTAATCACGATCAACACACAAGATGATGTCACCGTCACAAGCCCCACTTAACACGTTTCATCACAGGTGACATTGTCTTGGGGATGGGTTAAACTGGTTTTGGTAAGAAGCTACAGTGTGCTTTTTTTCTGGAGTGTGAGTTATTGTCCATCACTAGCCAGAGTTTCCAGTCATCACTTGAACTTTTCATTAGCACTTTTGGTGGTATTGTTTGTTTGATCAGCACATGAGCACTTTATTATTGAACTTTTGTTACTGTGTTTTGCATGTTATGTACTTCCCACCCATATAACTTATGCATTAGTTATTTATAAGGGTAAAAAAAGTCCAAAACTTTATTAGCGTTATACTTTTTTCACATGTATTTTGAGTTCATTTATCTATATTCATAGTGCTGGCAGCTTTCTGTGTATTTACCTAAGCGAATTATTCTTTTCTTTTTGTACAAAGAATACCCATTCACACGCAAGAAAAAAAAAAGGATTTTTGCTTGCATGTGGTTGAATAATGGAAGTCAGTAGACCTCTTTCCCTAAGCTAAAGGAAAATTCTCTTGAAACTTGAAAATTCTATTGAAGTGAACAGCCTGCTTACCTTTTGAAAACGAACCCCTTTATTTCTTCCTCATACTTCTCCTTGTAAGCCACATCTTTTGGCAGAATGTCAGCTTAATGAATATTCAGCTTTGTGTTGAAAAATGTGCAGAAAAATAAACATTACAGCTTGTTGTGTATGGGGCTGTGTAGCTGCAGGCTTACCAGGGTGCCCATACTAAGCACTATTCACAGCCAAAAGTGCCTAAAATGGGCACATGAGCATCAGAACTGGACCACAGAGCAGTGAAAGAAGGTGGCCTGGTCTGATGAATCAAGTTTTCTTTTACATGATGTGAAAGGCTGGGTGCTTGTGTGTCGCTTACCTGGGGAAGACTTGGCACCAGGATGCAGTATGCAAATAAGGCAAGCTGGCAAAGGCAGTGTGATGCTTTGGGCAATATTCTGATGGGAAACCTTGGGTCCTATCATTCATGCGCATGTTACTTGACATGTACCACATACTTTAACATTATTGGTGGTCAAGTAAGCACCTTCATGGAAACTGTATTCCCTGATGGCAGTGACATTTTTCAGCAGGATAATGTGCACTTCCACACTGAAAAAATGGTTCAAGAATGGTTTGAACAACACAACAATGAGTTTGAAGACTTAACCTCTAAAGTATCTAGCTCTCAATCCAAACGAGCATCTGTTGGATATGATGGAAAA
Source organism: Staurois parvus (assembly GCF_062004578.1). Taxonomy (NCBI): domain Eukaryota; kingdom Metazoa; phylum Chordata; class Amphibia; order Anura; family Ranidae; genus Staurois; species Staurois parvus. The sequence continues at coordinate 6,787,111 of NW_028317815.1, forward strand.
ATAAGTCTGATCCATGGAGACACCACCTTACAAGACTTGAAGAATCTGCTATTGATGGCTTGGTACCAGATACCACAGCACACCTTCAGAGATGTAGTGGTGTCCATGCCTCTATGAGTCAGGGCTGTTTTGATGTCAAAAAGGGCTACTTTTTGCCTAAAAAAAAGGAACCTACTCAATATTGGGTGGGTGCCTTTGACCGAATGGTGTATATGACGTATGGCATGCTATGTATATACCTTCGTTTATAATAAAATAATAATGTGCAGCACAAAGTGTTAAGCAGTCCATAGAGGATGCAAGGAAAGAAAATTGCTTGATGCTCCCATCAACAAAGAAAGTGTTGATAGGAACATCAAGCAATTTTCTTTCCTTCCCTCCCGCAGGGCTACTGTGTTCTGCCAGCAGAGAAATTTGAAAAACATTTGACAGGCTGATTGTACAGATGTCCAGTGATGGATCGACTTCAGTACAACCAGCCTACCTATAGATGAACCAGTTGACGTTTGATTCATTTATGGTCAGCTTTACAGATAATAACAAAGTAATTTTTATCAGCTTCAAAGTTTTAAGGGGGTTGAATTTCAGCCAAGTAAAAAAATACAGTACATAGTAACACCTGGCGGAAAATATAGTGTAGTGCTTGTTATCAGGCTGCTAGTGTCCTGATGGAAAGCCTATTGCCTGAGATGCTAATACACAGTGAAAGGCCCCATGTACACGGGACACTTCTGAACGATGGAAACTGACTGCTGGAAAACGTAGGTTAAAAAAATGTCTGTTTAGCTGTGTTTGCATAACGCGTTTATGTGCATTTCCGTTTAGAAGTGTTTTTTAAATATAAGCACAGGACAACCTCCCAAAAGCCCAGAATGCACTGAAAAGTGGTAAATTATTAACTATTTCAGACTGTTTCAGAGAAATACAGAGAGTAGAAGCAGACACAGCAGTATGTGTTGACATTAGCTAGGTGTGAGTTGCTCATTAACATTTCTTTTGTTTCCAAGGGTGGGACAGGTGTCCGGTGGAGTGAGTCATTAAGGCCACCTGGCAAGGGGTCTTCATGAGGAATTTGAGGTGTGAATGGTCATTAACATATCTTTTGTTTCCAAGGGTGGGAGAGGTCTGAGGTGTGAATTGGTAATTACAATATGTGATGAGATTAGTTGGAACATCCTGTGTGCAGTGTTTTGCCCTTCTGAGCACCTTGAAAATGCTTTGCATGCATTTTTCATGATGAAAAAAGGCTCTAGACAGCATCGGGAACTGGAAGAATTAAAAAAAAATTTCGAACACAAACGCTTATAAACGCGATTTGCCGCATTTAGCTGTATTTAGCATTTTTCATTTGAAACGCTGATAAAATCGACTGCTGAACACAAGTTTGGTGGATTAAAAAATGACTGTAAACTCAAATGCCTGTAAATGACTGTAAATGAAGATGTGTACATGAACACATAGGAAAACATTAGGGTGACTTCAGGGGCTGCTGAAAAAAACGCTGAACAGCCCCTAAATGTGAGTTTATCAGCTGCAGTGTACATGAACCCAAACTCTTCAGCAGGGATTGGTTAAATTTCCATTCTTCTACAGCCATTCTAATGATTGACTTCTGTGACTCGGGTATGTTGGAAATGTTTCATTTTCTGCAACACTGATAAGTGTATCTGACAGCGGAGGAGTCCCAGCTGTCGAAATACAAAAGCTCAGCAGGGGGGATTCCTCCATCCACCTTGCTTGTGCAGATGGGAGAATCTGTTTATTTATTTATTTATTTTTACGATCAGCCTGCTGGTTGATTGAAAAGACAAGAATAAAAAACAACCCATCTATAGCCAGCTTACACATGCATATTGGCCATACACATGCATGAGTGGCTTGTTTCTAGTAATGTGTTTTTTGCTAGTCTAAAAAATTTTATATACCTTGTATTTATTTTTCCAATGATATCTGAGCTGCACATCTTTTGCAAATACCAATACTTCTAAAACTGACTGCAATAATAAGTATATCTTGATAATTAAGTATATTCATTTTTAATCTTAATTTTTTTATTTACTTCCTTAGTACAGTAACATTATTCTGGATGGTTTGTACTATATGTTCACTTTGGAAGCACTTTTTATTGCTTTTGTGATTTCGAGGTGAACTTTAACAACTGAACTTAGTTCTAAAAAATGTATTATTAGCAGGAAGAAATTAATTCTGGAATAACCCTGTGTCCGACTGCATTTTATTTTGCTGGGTACAAGACTGGATTTAATTTGCATATCTTAATCTCACATGACATTATGAAATTGCACTTTTTCATCATGTTTACACCTGCCATCTCTAATGCATTAGCAGGTGTGAGATTTATGAGCACAACACATGAGACCTGCCACACTTAATCAGATTTGCTTCCTTTCAGATACACTGCATAGTTGTTCTACAATTAGGTATGATTCTTCTCAGACTCTTTTCAAAATGTCTTCCTTTAAAGAAAAGTCAGAGTAATATTTTCCCATTTATTGCATTCAATTATGATATTAGTCCTCATTACATTTACATCATTGTGATGGTTAGCCCAGTAATTTCATTACAAGATAATGCATGGTCAGTCAAAGGTAAACATATGTTGCACAGTCTTTTTTTATTATCTGAATAGCAAAATCAATTATGACCCTACAATAGCTGCAGCATTGTCTTCATTTTAGTGCAAACAAAAACAATGCCACATTTGTTATTCAAATGTCTTCATTGTAAAACCTACTAATAAGCAAAATCAATTATTCCTCTGGCCTGCCCAAAAGGCTTGGATACAAAACCCAACCCCAGCCAAGAGTTTTTTTATTAAAAATACCATCAGGAAGGGATGGAACCTCTATCAGAAATTTATTGGTGCCTATGTCCCCATTGCAGATATTTCTGCTAACTTCCCATTACAGAGACAAGGGTTCAGAGGGAGTATAATCATCTGCAATAAAGAGAGAGAATAAGATAACAACAAAAATGCATTGTTTAGCATAATGGGTTAAAGCTTTTTATTACTGTCTGTGTCTTCCTGTTCCAGTGATATATTTCCAATTTCCTGTCCTGTTGTAACTGGAATAAAAATGGAGGGTACTCAGATTGATTAATGGAGTCACAGACTGCAATAAAATGGGTCAGAGGTTCAAACCCTTCTCTTGTCTGTTTAAAGCTTTTGACTATTGGCTGTAACCAATCTTTAATGTCATAGTCCAAAAAGCTCAATATGTCCAGTATAATAACTATAGGAGGAATTTCCAAAGGTAACTAGCCACAGAAAGGCAGAGACATCTGATTAATTGCAGAAATGCCACTGTTTCTTGTGAAACTTAACCAACATATAAAAACACATGGAAGTCTCAGTAAAGCCAGCCATACATGGATCAAAATTTGGCCAGTTCAGCAGGGACCAGCTGAATTTAAATCCACGTGTATGTTAGCTATTGATTGAATTGCGTACAACCAGCCTGCTGTTTTTTTCCTAAACGATCAGTGCCACTGGCTATAGAAATGCAATATCTCAGCGGTAGTGATTCCCCCATCCACATCAAAAGTGTGGATGCGGAAATCTGTTCTTTTTTTTTTATTTAACCTGCTGTTTGAATAAAAAAAAACTACATGTATGGCCTGCCTAAGCAATGGTGTACGTTGTGTTTGCTGTCATGCCTTAGGTAAGCTTTAAATGGTTTGATCCTTGCATGGTATCAGAGGGATAAAACATCGAGAAATGTGCATGTATTGCAGAAACAAAACGGATAAGATGAGATAGGATAAGATAAAATAAAAGGATAACTGGTTTACATGCTGCTTGCTAACTCTTTCAAACTTAAAGCGGTATTAAACCCAAAACCAAATCTGTTCTGGCCAATAACACACCTCCTGTATTAGTGAGACAAAACTCTGGATGAAGGAGCACAGGATGCACAGTAGACAGCTGCATTGTCAGTCGAGGGGGGGGGTGTTAGATGCACTAGCAAATTTAAATACACTAAACAAATTGAAGCCAAACTCCAGCTCACACTTTATAATCAGTAGCAGCAAACAGGTTTTTTTTCTTTTGAGATAAAGGATAGGCATGACTAAATAGAAGCTGATCATTTTTTACCACTGCTATAAGTGTTAAATTGTGTGACTTAACCATGCACACTTATACATTCTGCTGGATAGCTTGTGCAACAGACTTGCTGACTGAAAATAAAAGAAAGAAAGCTTAAAAAAAGAAAATGAATGCAGCCACCACATCTAAGAATTGGTAAGCTGCAATGAAATAAATGTTTGCTTTTGTGTTTAATATTGCTTTAAGCGTACAGGCCAGGTAAGTATAAAGGTTAGTATGTGTGCTTATCTATTGAAAGCAAATATAATTCTTCCAGGAGAATAGGCTGCTATTAGATAATTTGCATATGTAATACAGTACGTATGTGGTAAAATATGTCATCAAAGTACATATGGTGTACATAGCTTGCCCTGTCTCTCTTCTGCTTCTTCTCTGCCAATCCTACCAGCAACTCCTGACTGTCAAAATACTGTAATACAGCAGCTGCTTCAGTGGCTTCTATCAAAATTAAAATCTCTATTTGTAAAGAAAAAATGTTTTTAATAACATTTGTTCCATTTAACCCCTTATGAATCCTTAGTTAACTCTTACCAACCTTTACCAACTAACTTTAGGCATTATTTTCTGCTGGACTTGTATCTCTTGTAAGCTTTGTACCAGAATCATAATTTTGGGACAATTCATATAATAAAATATATACTTTTTTCTATAGTACATACATTTTGTTTTAAGATAACACTAATCAAAGTAGAAACAAGTGGGGTTTTTGGTTTATAAATTTTTGCAAGAATAAATTACCAAAAGAAAACCTTGTTATCTAAACATAAAATATACTGTATGTATTAATGTATTATCTCAAGTAATGACAGTTATAGCTGTATAGATAGATCCATAAAGGAAACAAAAAACTGAAAATTAATGAAACCTGGTTTAGAGAAAAAATATTTAAACTACAAATGAGATTATATAGCAAGACAAGGCAAAGTTAAAGTGAGGGAGACCTACTTTAACTATACTAGAATGCAAAAAAAATACCTTGATAATAGTGATTTGAGGAGAAAAAAACTATAAAATATTTCCTCTCTGTTACTCATAAGTGCTATTTGTTAGCGATTTCCCTACTCTACTCAATGACATGTCTAGTCAAGGACAACTATCCTACAGGGAGATTATTGATACTATATGCACATAGTTATATGAGTTGTAAGAACAGTTAGTTAAACATATACACTATATTGCCAAAAGTATTGGGCCACCAATCCAAATAATTGGATTCAGGTGTACCAATCACCTTCATGGCCACAGGTGTATAAAATCAAGCACCTAGGCATGCAGACTGCTTCTACAAACATTTGTGAGAGAGTGGGTCACTTTCAGGACCTCAAGCGTGGTACTGTGATAGGTTGCCACCTGTGCAATAAGTCCATCGGTGAAGTTTCTTTGCTACTAAACATTTTACGGTCAACTGTTAGTGGTGTTGTAACAAAGTGGAAGCAACTGGGAACAACAGCAACTCAGCCACACAGTGGTAGGCCACGTACAATGACATGTGGCCTTCATATTAGCACAACAACAGTGCCTAGAGTTTCAGGGAATGGGTTTCTATGGCCAAGCAGCTGCATCCAAGCTTTACTTCACCAAGTACAATGCAAAGCATCGGATGCAGTGGTGTAAAGCATGCCACCACTGGACTCTAGAGTGAATCTGATGGACGTGTCTAAGTGTTTCCTACAGAGTTCAAGTTCCGAGTAGAGTTCCAGTAGAGTATTCCTATATTTCATTTCTTAGACAGTTTTTTATTAGAACAGGTGTCCTCAATGAAAGATTTCCTCTCTATTACTGTTCTGGTGACAGCAGAACATATTGAATTTTCCCACACTTTCAGTCCTAGTGACATGAAAAAAAGTGCTGCATATGCCATTCAAGTGTCAGCATTTCCTTGGAGCTGCCTTGGTCAAGCTCTTCAAGGATGTCATTGAGGATAAGAATATTCATCTCCCCTCACTGAATAAACCTAGACCTCAGGCCAAGATGACGCAACCCCCCCCCCCCCTCCACACTCAAGAAGCCATCCTTTCATTATTCCAAGGCTTCAACCTCTAAAGCCAGACCCAAGCTAGGCACCTAGGTTATTTTTAAAACTTGGGATGGCATATTATAGTAGTTGCAAATTTCTAAAGGGAGAGCATCTAAAATGTCTTGGTATGGAAGGTGTTTTCCAGGAGCTACAAGCTGAAATTCTGCTCCCGGCCCCCTCCCTGTGTCATGTCTTCCAGCTTACCTGTAACAACATACAGATTAGCAGATCTCAATGCAGTCTGTGCAAGTCTTTTGGATCAATGAGTTATTACCCCAGTTTCATCAGCGGAAAAGTGGGGCTTTTCTTCAACTTTTTCATTGTCCCCAAACTGTCCCCATCTTGGATCTAAAAGGTCTAAAAGTCCTTATTCTGGCCTATACATTTCACAATAATCTACCAAGTTTGTAAAAGCATCTCTCCATTAGGAAGACTTTCTGGCCTCTGTGGACATCAAGAATGTGTCACCCATTTTGTCTTCTCATTTTTTCCCCTAGAGAAACTTTACATTTTCCCAGTTCTGGAATTTTCATTCCAGGAGTGACTGACTCTTCACTTCTGCATGAGTTCTGAGGCTGATAGTAGCCTCTTTTGAGGCAGTTCTGTTTGCCCAGTTTCATTCAGTCTCAACTTCCTGATATTGTGGGATAAATCAGTTAAATTTCTAGACAAACCTATTTACCTGACACCAAGAACTAGATTGAATCCAGCTCAGAAGTTGGGGAAATCCTTTCTTTGAACAGATGTCAGCCTAATAGGTTTGGGGAGGAGTCCTGGTAGCTGCAGGGGACTCTGATATAGGAGGAATACTGTCTCCCAATCATCATTCTGGATTTCTGAGTGATTTGGTTGTCCCTGCAATGCAAGACATCCCGACTGGAAGATCATCTGGTTAAGAAGCAGTTGGATAATGACATGGCAGTTTCTTATCTTAACCATAAAAAGGAATCAAAAGTCTTGCCTTGGCAGGAGAGATAGAAAGTATTCTGTCCTGGGGTAAACTTCACTTTTCATGTCATCCATTTATATTCCAGGAACGGAAAATTGGCTGGCAGGCATTCTCGACTGGCGATGTCTGGATCTGGGGGGAAAGGCCCCTACATGCAGAGGGTTTTCATAGCCTGTGCCACAGACAGTGGACACCAGGTGTGGACCTCCTGGCCTCCAGGTTAAAGCAACATACTGGAAATGTTTTCTCCAGGTACAGATATCCACTGGCTGAACCAGTGGATGCTTTGGTGGGTCTGTGAGATCAATATAGTCTTTCTGTGGTGAGGGTCACCTATCCCAAGGACTGGTTTACCATCTTGCTTCATGGTCACTAGCTTTAATAGCATAGCTGTTAAAACCCATGTTTTGAGGGACAGGGTCCAGTTCCTAAAAGTTTTACCGTTGCACTATGAAGACATATTTTGGTTGGTGCAAGAAAAGAGGTTTTCGTCCCAGAAAATATACTCTGGGACAATTCCTGACATTTTGCAATTAGACCTGGATCAACATTTGGCCCATTAGAGGTCAAATTTCAGTGTTTGCAATCTTGTTCCAGAGGCTGTTAGCCTCCAATTCTTTGTATGATACCGTTGTACAGGCTGTTTCCCATGTGGTTCCCTCTGCATGCTCACCCACCACCTTTTAAACCTATCAGGGATATTCACCTTTCCACACTTACTCACAAGGTTGCATTCCTTGTCAACATCATATCAGTGAAGCATGTACTTGAACTAGTGGCTTTGTACTATATGGAACACTTTCTGGTCTTACACAGTGATAAGATGGTTTTGAGGCCACCTGATGCAGGACATTGTGCTTTCATACCTCCTTCTGGACTCAGTACATTAGGTTGGAATTTCCCTTCATTGTCAGGATGTAGTTTGAGCTGTCTATCTGATGGCCATTATTAGAAACACTAACTCTGTCTTTGCCATTTCTGATGGTCCCCCGCAAGGGGAATCATCTTCTCATTCCATCATTATTGGTGGCTAATCATTCAAGCTTATGGTCTTAAAGCTAAACCCAAGTCTTCCCTTCAGTCTTGTACATGCTTCTCTCCTGCACAGTGCCAGTGATCCACATCTGTCCCAGTGTCAGTGATCCACATCTGTCCCAGTGCCAGTGATCCACATCTGTCCCAGTACCAGTGCTCCACATCTGTCACAGTACCAGTGATCCACATCTGTCACAGTACCAGTGATCCACATCTGTCCAAGTGCCAGTGATCCACATCTGTGATCCACATCTGTCACAGTGCCAGTGATCCACATCTGTCCCAGTGCCAGTGATCAACATCTGTCCCAGCGCCAGTAATCCACATCTGTCACAGTACCCGTGATCCACATCTGTTACAGTGCCAGTGATCCACATCTGCCACCGTACTCGTGATCCACATCTGTCACAGTACCCGCGATCCACATCTGTGATCCACATTTGTTACAGTGCCAGTGATCCACATCTGTCAAGGTGCCAGTGATCTACATCTGTCACAGTACCCTTGATCCAAATCTGTCACCATACCCGTGATCCACATCTATCACTGTACCCATGATCCACATCTGTCACAGTATCAGTGATCCAAATATGTCACACATGTGCTATCCCCATACTCAGGAGGAGCAGCAGAATGTATTTTGCGGTGTAATTTTTGGTATGTACATGCTATGTGTTAGAAATATCTTATAAATGGACAACTTTGTGTAAAAAAAAAATACACTTTCATTTTCTTTCTACATTTTCTGAAAACTTGTGGAAAAAAATTACATGTTCAAAAGACTCATTATGCCTCGTAGAATATACATTGGGATGTTTTCTTTCCAAAATGGGGTCATTTTGAGGGTAATTCCATTGTCCTGGTGATCCAGGGCCTTCAAAATTGTGATAGGTAGTCAGGAATTGAGATGCGTATTTTGTGCCTCCAGAACACCTGTAGGTCCTACTGGATGTTGGGCCTCTGTATGTGGCCAGGCTGTGGAAAAGTCTTACATATGTGGTATCCCCATACTCAGGAGGAGCAGCATAATGTGTTTTGGGATGAAGCTGCACGTATGCATATGCTGTGTGAGATAAATAACCTGTTAATATAACAGTTGTGTGAAAAAAAAATTATTTATTTTATTCATTTTCCAAAGCATTGTGGGGAAAAAAATTACAGGTTTAAAAAACTCACCATGCATCTTACTAAATACCTTGGAATGTCTACTTTCCAAAAAGGGGTCATTTGGGGGGTATTTGTACTGTCCTGGCTTGTTAGTGTCTCAAGAAATGTCAGTATATCAAGTTTGATCAGCTGTGTTCAATTTTCAATGATTGGTACCATAGCTTGTAGACTATAACTTCCACAAAGACCAAATAATACACACCGATTGGGAATATTTTTACTAAAGCAATGTAGCAGTATACATTTTGGCCCAAATTTATGAAGAAAAATTACTTATTTGCAAAATTTTATAACAGAAACAAATAAAAATTTGTTTTTTCAATTTTTGTTTAATTTACAGTGCATAAAATAAAAAACCCAGTGCTAATTAAATACCATGAAAAGAAAGCTCTACTTGTGTGAAAAAAAAGAAAAAATTTAATTTGGGTACAGTGTTGCATGACTGAAAGCTGAAAACAGGTCTGGGCAGGAAGGGGGTAAAAGTGCCCAGTATTAAGGTGGTTAAAAATCCTAGGACACTGCGATCCTCTGTATTCCCTCTCAAGAGACAAAAGTGGTGCTGCCAAGCCCCGCCCTGCGCATTCCGTCGTATGATGTCATCAGGAGTGGAGTTGGAGTGCCCCACTAAGTGTTTATATATACACCCCCCAAAGTCCTGTGATCAATCGATATTAATTGGCAGTTGCCATTTTATTGTAGTCCTGCTCGCTGCCATTTTCCTGTGGTCTAATTCTTAGTGTATGTTACCAAGTTCCTGTTACTAATGGCGAACAACTGATATCCCTATTAGAAACTTTAGAGGACATGGGTCAGTGCATTTTAGTCACTATTTATGTGAATTCACTATACACCAGCATTGGACAACAGGAAAGATTGGGTAGTGTATTATGGGCCTTACATACACAAACAAACTTGAAACAAGATCAGGTAAAATTCATAACGGATGGCATGAATATGGCGATGGAGAGTAACTATTTTTGGTAACAGGGGGAATACTATGTACAAATAAAGGGAGTAGTCATGGGGGCTAAGTATGTACCCAGCGTTGCAAACATATTTATGAATAAGTGGGAGGAAGAGTTCATTTACTCTAGAGAACGTCCGGAACTAAACTTTTATCAGTGCTATATAGACGATATTATTATTCTCTGGGGAGGCAGCATTGAATCCTTGGACATCTTTTTTGAAGAAATAAATAAGTATAATATCTCTTTTAGTGGTAACTGGAACCACCAAAGCATCAGTTATCTGGACCTGGAGATTTTCAAAGATGGCAACACACTGTGTACCAAAACCTTTTTTAAAGCAACTGATAGGAATGGGTATATACCCACTTTCAGTTGCCACCGCCCTACGTGGATTGGTAATATACCTAAGGGACAATTAATGAGAATTTGTAGAAACTGCAAATATGTAGAAGACTATGCAAAACAATTGGAAATATTGGTTCAGAGATTTGCAGAGAAAGGGTATGACCAAGAATCATTACAAAAAAACAGAGAACAAGTAAAAGATATGAACAGGAAACAACTAATTGGTGATAAGAGAAAAGTGGAGATGGAACAAGAATTTGATATGGCGTTTGTCACAGGATTTAATCGTCAATACAAAAGTGTTGAGTACATCATAAAAAATCACTGACCTATTCTGAAGAAGGATGTGGTGCTATCAAAAACACTGCCTAACAGTCCAAAGTTCATTTTTAGGAAATCCCCAAATCTTAGAAATTGTTTGGTACATAATGTAGTAGACCCCCCAAAAAAGGTTCCATTGTTTCAAGACCTTAAATGCTTCTATAGATGTCAAAAGTGTTTGCCGTTTCGGACCATCAAATCAGGAGAAAGGAAACGCACCCATTTTGAATCTTCAGTTACCAAAAAAATGTACAAGATCAATAAGTTTATTACTTGCACCAGTACCCATGTCACTTATGTTATTGAATATCCATGTCACCTGCAGTATATAGGACATACTACCAGACAGCTTTCCACTAGGATTAGGGAACATATTAACAACATCAAGAAAGGATAAAAAAGTCATAGCCTGTCCTGACATTTTAGGGAAGTGCACCAAAGAGATAAACAGATGATTTTTTATGGTATAGACAGGATTCTTCCACACTGGAGGGGTAGTAACATGAAGATTTTGGTCTCTCAAAATGAAACTCAGTGGATACATAAAATGAGATCTTTGGTACCCAGGGGCCTCAATATAGACATAGATCTCAATTGTTACATCTCCAATTATTGACCCTGAGTACGTGAAATCTGTTCTCCACTCACTGTCTCATTATTAGAGTATATTTATATCTCCAAATTTCAATTTGGGTATGTGTAATCTCTTTTTTTATTCATAACGTTAATAGTGTATTATATATCATACATGGGCGTTAATATGTCCATACAACATTTACAGTCATGGCCGAAATTGTTGGCACCCTTGATATTTTTCCTGAAAATCAAGTATTTCACACAAAAAAGGTATTGCATTAACACATGTTTTGCTATACACATGTTTATTCCCTTTGTATGTATTGGAACAAATATAAAACAGAGGCAGAAAAGCAAATATGACATAATGTCACACAAAACCCCAAAAATGGGCTGGACAAAAGTATTGGCACCCTTAACTTAATATTTGGTTGCACACCCTTTGGAAAACATAACTGAAATCAGTCGCTTCCTATAACCATCAATAAGCTTCTGACACCTCTCACCCGGAATTTTGGACCACTCTTCCTTTGCAAACAGCTCCAGGTCTCTCTTATTGGAAGGACACCTTTTCCCAACAGCAATTTTAAGATCTCTCCACAGGTGTTCAATGGGATTTAGATCTGGGCTCATTGCTGGCCACTTCAGAACTCTCCAGCGCTTCTTTGCCATCCATTTCTGAGTGCTTTTTGACGTATGTTTGGGGTCATTGTCCTGCTGGAAGACCCAGGATCTTGGACGCAAACCCAGCTTTCTGACACTGGGCCCTACAGTGCGACCCAAAATCCTTTGGTAATCCTCAGATTTCATGATGCCTTGCACACAGTCAAGGCACCCAGTGCCAGAGGCAGCAAAACAACCCCAAAACATCATTGAACCTCCACCATATTTTACCGTAGGTACTGTGTTTTGTTCTTTGTAGGCCTCATTCCGTTTTCGGTAAACAGTAGAATGATGTGCTTTACCGAAAAGCTCTATCTTGGTCTCATCTGTCCACAAGACGTTTTCCCAGAAGGCTTTTGGCTTACTCAAGTACATTTTGGCAAACTGTAGTCTTGCTTTTTTATGTCTCTGTGTCAGCAGTGGGGTCCTCCTGGGTCTCCTGCCATAGCGTTTCATTTCATTTAAATGTCGATGGATAGTTCGCGCTGACACTGATGCTCCCTGAGCCTGCAGGACAGCTTGAATGTCTTTGGAACATGTTTGGGGCTGCTTATCCACCATCCGGACTATTCTGCGTTGCAATCTTTCATCAATTTTCCTCATCCGTCCACGACCAGGGAGATTAGCTACAGTGCCATGGGTTGCAAACTTCTTGATAATGTTGCGCACTGTGGACAAAGGCAAATCTAGTTCTCTGGAGATGGACTTGTAACCTTGAGATTGTTGATATTTTGCCACAATTTTGGTTCTCAGGTCCTCAGACAGTTCTCGTCTCCTCTTTCTGTTGTCCATGCTTAGTGTGGCACAGACAGACACACAATGCAAAGGTTAAGTGAACGTCTCTCCTTTTTATCTGCTTTCAGGTGTGATTTCTATATTGCCCACACCTGTTACTTGCCCCAGGTGAGTTTACAGGAGCATCACATGCTTGTAACATTCTTATTTATCCGCAGTTGTGAAAGGGTGCCAATACTTTTGTCCAGCCCATTTTTGGAGGTTTGTGTGACATTATGTCGAATTTGCTTTCTTTCCTCCCTTTTTTTGTTTTGTCCCAATACACACAAAGGGAATAAACATGTGTATAGCAAAACATGTGTTAATGCAATACGTTTCGTGAGAAATACATGATTTCCTGGAGAAATATCAAGGGTGCCAACAATTTCGGCCATGACTGTATATTCGAATGGATCTTTTTAGATATACCCTCTTGGGAGTTAGCAAAATGGGGGAAAGGGTCCTCCCAGTCCCTCTGACACTTCATGGGGGATGTTTTTTTCTCTCTTTTAAAGAATGTAAAACTAAATAGGTTTAACACATATTTTTATACATTTTTATCTATTTTTGTATTCTCCTATTAATCTGACCTTTATTGAGCCTATCGGGCTTAGGGGCTCTGGAAACATGGCCGCCGGATGCTAATTTTATACATAAGGCTTATGTTTTCAATATATACCAGGTATTTTTACGGACATAAAAATAACTGTTTAGTCCAGTCCTCTTTTTGCCCTATATATGATTTGATAGTAAGGCATAGATCTTTAGTTTTCTATTGGTATACAGGAGCCAAATAGATTGAAAATGTCTACCGCATCATGGTGGCTGTCTGGTTGCCATGACGACCACCAGAATATCTATCCCGGGGTTTGCACGCATCGGTGTTGCAGGGGTTGGGTATGTGGGTGAGGGTCCCTTGAGCAGGCTGCTGGCTGGAGGATTTGGACCTCAATCCGCCTGGACCCTGATGTATTCCTGAGCTACTTGGCCACCTGAACTACAATAATATGGCGGCAGTTAGTAACAGGAACTTAGTAACATACACTAAGAATTAGACCACAAGAAAATGGCGGCGAGCGGAACTACAACAAAGTGGCGACCACAAATTAATATCGATTGATCACAGGACTTTGGGGTGTATATATAAAGACTTAGTGGGGCGCTCCAGCTCTGCTCCTGATGATGTCATACGATGAAACGCATAGGCTGGAGACTTTTGTCTCCTAAGAGGGAATACAGAGGATCGCAGTTTCCTAGGATTTTTAAAGTGCCATACACATGCTGTGTATGTACAGTAAGTACAATGTTTAAGTGTTTTTTTATTCAATAAAAGCATTATTATGCTATGGCAGCTCTTCTTTGATGTTTTTGATGGCAGTGGAGGAGTTCTTTTGGTTGGTTCAGAGTGTTTTTTCACATATGTAGTCCACAACCAGTGAATAGAGGCATCCAAAACATACAGGCAGCTGATCACTGTAGAGGCATGCCGATGCACCATAAGCACAGTTTGACCTACCAATGAAGGTGGTAAACAATTTGGGGTGAATGGGGATCTGGAGGGGGAACACTAAGTGGAGCACTCAATCTTTATGGATAAGAGGAAGTGTCTCACATTGGGACTTTAAATATACAGTATGTGTGTATATGTGTATATATATATATATATATATATATATATATATATATATATATATATTTGGATGTAGTGGTGCACTGGGACTTAAATATTTAAATTAGATGCACTAGATTTATGTTTATTATCACTATGTTTTGACCAATATTGGTTCTATTTGGAAGGTTTACATTTATGTTTGGTGCACTATTTGCACAGCATCCCACTCTTATAGCACAGGTTTTGAGCATTGGTTTAGCACGTATGACATATAGTCATGTTATAATTCTCCCTTGGCGGAGGAACCATTAATTACAATTTTCAGAATATTTTTCATATTTATATGTCATATAGAGATTACATTTACTTATCTGTGGGTCACTATCACAAACAGATTGTGGCAATTTTTTAACTAGTGGCAGCACAGCATTTATTTACACTGGCTTTACATATATATTATACATTCACATCAGTCCCTGACCCTCAAGGGCCATACAATCTAAGGTCCCTAACGTAAATTTATACATACACATACCAGGGCCAATTTAAATAGGATACAATTAACCTACCAGCATGTCTTTGGAGTGTGGGAGGAAACCCTCGCAGGCACAGGGAGAGCATGCAAACTCCAGGCAGGTGGTTCCGTGGCTGGGATTTGAACCAATGACCCTAGTACTGCCAGGCAGAAGTGCTAACCATTTAGCCACTGTGCTGCCCATAATACAAGCCAACATATAAAGTGCTTTAAAACAATGTCATCTATTGAAAGATCCGGACATTCAGTAAGAAAATGTATGTGTTACAAAAAGCCAGCACGAGCAAGCTTGTAAGACACCTACCACCCACGAAAAAGATTACATACATTTTATTATCTGAAATAATATCATTTATATACTAGATTTTAAATTTTTTTTTTGTTGCCTCAGTCTCCTTCTTCAAGTTGATCGAGCTGTAATGAATTCAATAACTTGGTTTGATCATGCACCAATAACCCTTATAATTAATAAAGATCTAAGCTATTTAAAACCATTTCATTGAAGATTTAATGAAATATTAAGAACTGATTTACACTTTATCATTTACTCTGGAAAAGGTCTTCCAGTTAATTGAACTGCTTATGTTAGAAGGATTTTCAAATGTACACTGGTGTTTGAAGCTTCGCTAGCTGTGCTGGTTAAACAACAGAGATTTGACAAAGGACTTCAATAATGATATCCAACCTCATAGAACTGGTTTCTCAACAGGTCAGAAAAAGTGAAAGAGCTGTAACCAACAAAAATATAAAAATCTGTCTTTAGTACCAAACATTTTTTTTTAATACATTTGTAAATAAAATACAAACTTTACATCACATTTAAAGTATACTGTATACCAAAGAATAAAAACATACTATACTACAGATTTACAGTCCATAGATTTGGTTGCTGCATTCATGTTTTCCACCATTTTTTTACCTTTTTTTCCCACCCAGCAATCTTGCCATTAACATTTCCTGTTGAAGAGTGACAGATGCTCACTCACTGTAGGTTGAGCAGGGTTGTTACCCTAGGATAGAAAGTGTAGTAGAACTACAGAGAAGGAGCTCTTATCAGCTTCATAACATATGGGAAGTGTTCTGTAGTCCAAAGAGGTGGGAACAAAGCTAACTGATAACAGTCAGCAGAGGCAAAGAGCTCAGGATGTTATCTCACAGGATTTCCTGCAGGACCAGCAGTTATCTTTTTGTACTTAATGAACATATATAACAAAGCACTTTTAATAGTATATTTAACAGACCAAAAAGAAGGCAATAAGCCCTGGTTCACACTGATGCGGTGTGGAATTTTCAGCATTTTCTGTATGAATTCCACACTGTATCAGAATTGCACCTCGTTCATGTGAACTGCTGCGGGTGTGTATGATAAGTTAACAACACCCTGAAAGCGGTCCGCAAAACGAGGTGCAATGTGCAGAATCGGATCACATAGGTGTGAATACCCATGCGATTCGATTCTAGTGTGGATCAAAAAAAGGGCCCTGCTCCTTTTTGGTGCGGGTGCGGTGCAATTGGAGCCATACAAAATGTATGGCTCCAATCGCATCTCACACAAATCGCATGTGCGAATCACATGCGATATACTGCAGTGCATATATGTAAACCCAGGCTAAGAGAAGTTTATGGTTTGAGCCTACTTATATTCCCTGAACAATTAAATAGGTAATGTAATCTATGATCTAGTTCAGATAGACCTTGCCTTGCAAATTCCCCTACAAGCACATGAAAACAGTTAATTTCTTGAAAGTTGTCTATTTCTTAAACAGATGAAACTAGAATTATGTATTTGTACTAGAGATGAGTCAAATGTACCTGGCTTTGGTTCGTGGGAGGTTTGTTGAACTGCGCTGAAGTTCTGACTGTTAATCTAAAACAATTGAGCCAAATCTTTTTATTTTTTTGTAAAATTTCTTTATTGATGTTTTATAGAAACAACAAAACATATCAATACAATAGAAAAGGAATGACATGTGAATGCTACCCATACAGGGGTCCAATAAGAAAGAAATGGCAAAAGTATGAAATGAGCGCACAGATAACATCTGCCCCATGTGTTGGTAAAGGTACCAAAACAGGTAATAGAGATGTTTTAATTTGACACAGGCCTTTTTAAAGGACCATAACACCAAAAAAACCCAGTTCTTTATGCCTTATTCAATTCCCCCCCATGTTCCTCTTTTAGCGCATAACAGTAATCAATGGCATTTGAGATTTGGGGGGCATGCAAGACTTTTGTCAAGGCAATAACAAGTGCCATAATCAAGCAAGCTTAAGTACACTCTTCAGTCATAATCAAAATTGGCGTTTGTGTCATCTAATATTGTCTTCTTGAACAATTTCATACTTTTTTTGGTTGCATACCATACATTTTCAAATATGTACTTTGCTGACAGAATGATAAGACAGCTATATATAGGTGACCATTGTGTATAACCTTTAAAAAAAACAAATGTCCATACTGTATGTACCCATATAGACAAAAATGTGCACAATATAATATTTGAGTGTTTTATATAGTTCTTCTATTGCCACAACTGTAGGAAATGAGGCTCTGGTTAGGGTTTCCCTGTTTAGGGGGTTTAGAATTGTAACGGACGTGGCATCCAACCCCTGGCCTTCTCACCAACTCATGAAAAAGGACTGGTCAATCTCGCACCACGTTGTCACTTGCGTAACAATGCCACTCTCAGCTGCGCCCTGCACAAATATTTTGCAGCTCGTGGGACCACAATCTATGTGCCAGCAGCCTGAGAGCGATTGTCACTGGGTTAGGTTAATTACGCAATTAACTGTTCACACTGCCACCACCACCTTTTTACAGAGAAGGAGGAAACTCACAAATCCTAGCAATGACACTATGATTTTAGCATAAGCGTCTGCAACACACACTTTCATCATAGACAGGGATATTCAGAGGATTATTATATACAGTAACACTTTTCAAGAGACAGGGATTCTTTAGTTTGCATTAAAAGCTTTAGAGATAGTTTCAACATTTTTTCAAAATAGGGTTTATTACTAAAAAGGTCAGAATGGTGCAATTAAAATATTTACAGAAAAAGATATTACACAGACATAAAGAGAACAATAAAGCAACAGAGAAATAAAATAAAGGAGTTAAGAAGGCAGAATACTTGCAAAGTCCAATTGTCCTAGCAAAATTGTTGCCTTGGCTCTCAAGTCCGTTAAGATCAGGGGCGGATGTTTTTTGAACGATGTTAAATGAGAGCTCCCCTTCACCAGGCCTGTCAGTCCTTTTCTATGATATTAGAGGGGTGTCGCCTGAGAACGACTGAGCAATCATCCGGTTTAGGGGATGGGTGATAGGCGGTCACCAAGTTTATGACCAAGTCCCAACTACAGTTTCATACTAATATTAATAACTTCCCATATGTGCAGGTGGTATTCTAGCAACTGGCAGATTAATATTTAGAATTATATTTCAAACCCAGGGATACCAAATATAGCATACCTTTGTCTCCCAGGAGGGAAGAGACTGTTTTCTCCCCTTTCTTATGTGCTAACATAGTCATGTAGGACCTTGATTGGTTCAGCATGATATGCCCTATTCAAATACATACCTTATATTAATGTGCCCAGTTCCTGTTGAATTCTATGAATTGTATGTGGAATTGCTACATGTGGAATAGACGTTTTATGGCAAGCTCTGCATTCCTACAGCTCTAATGGCCTAACAGGTCATGTGTGATGGCTGGACTGAGTTATTGTGTTACGATAGGGCAGAGAAAAGTGGTTTTCATGGTTCCTGAAAAATAGACATCCTGTCCTGTCTAAAGCTCTACCCTTGAAGCTAGTTCTCACAATATATATATATATTTATATATATAATATATATATATATATATATATATATATATATATATATATATATATATATATATATATATACATATTGCCAGTGATGTGCCTTGCCATTGTTTAAAAATGTTTCTGTATCAACAAGGATTCTTATCCAGGCAGGGTGAAGGGCTCCCGGGTGCTTGAATCCTTCAGTTTCCTCAGTCATTGGTAAAAAACGGTTTGTGATCTTGAGTCCAGAGACTTCGTAGAGACTTTAGTGGGATGAAGTCTTCAATTCTGAGTCCGTGTTTTTTGCGGTAGGAGGCATAGCAGCAAGGGGCTGCTAGGTGGAGGTAAACCCCTACAAGGGAAAAACATTGATTTCTGGAACTCTCTTTTAGTAAAATTGGGAAAGAAACACCCTAAAAAGAATATTGGAGCAAGTGGCTATGTCCTTCATGCACTGCCAGTTGAAACTAGTTCTTACTATAGATATAGTATAAATCTGCAAATATGAGCAATAATTGAATATGAGTAGAAAAGAAGGTCAGTGGCCTTTAAAGGAGTTAAAGAAAATCATCTGTCTTACAAAATACTTTGTATTCTCTGCTATGTACAAAAAGACAACTATTGCTTTGATTTTGCCAAAAATGTACTGCATGTGTTTTGAATGCCATTAGAGATGAGCGAATCGAACATGGCGAAGTGGAATTCGAAGATCAGGAAAAATTTGATTCGCGCCGAATCCGAAAATTAGCAAACTTCGGATGCACGAATCGAATTTTCCCAAAAATGGCGGCGACATGTGTGGCGACGGAGCGGGGATCTCTGGGAAGGCGCGCAGACAAGGCGCGCTGACCCATAATGCATTCATTCATGACATGTGATCGCATTAGCCAATCAGCAGCTAGCCAGCCAGCACTGTGTAATGGTGGAGCTATAAATTGCGGCCATCTTACAATTCTCCATTAGCCTCCGGTCATTCAAGAGAGACAGACCTGTCTGTATTAGGGACAGAGTTAGGGCCAGAGAGACTTTAGGGCCACAGAATCGTTACTTAGGGACACAGAATCGTTACTTAGGGACACAGAATCGTTACTCAGGGACACAGAATTGTTACTCAGGGACACAGAATTGTTACTCAGGGACAGACACAGAATTGTTACTCAGGGACACAGAATTGTTACTCGGGGACACAGAATTGTTACTGAGGGACACAGAATCGTTACTGAGGGACACAGAATTGTTACTCAGGGACACAGAATTGTTACTCAGGGACACAGAATTGTTACTCAGGGACAGACACAGAATTGTTACTCAGGGACACAGAATTGTTACTCAGGGACACAGAATTGTTACTGAGGGGCACAGAATTGTTACTCAGGGACACAGAATTGTTACTTAGGGACAGACACAGAATTGTTACTCAGGGTCACAGAATTGTTACTCAGGGACACAGAGTTGTTACTGAGGGACACAGAATCGTTACTCAGGGACACAGAATTGTTACTCAGGGACACAGAATTGTTACTCAGGGACACAGAATCGTTACTGAGGGACACAGAATCGTTACTCAGGGACACAGAATTGTTACTCAGGGACAGACACAGAATTGTTACTCAGGGACACAGAATTGTTACTGAGGGACACAGAATTGTTACTCAGGGACACAGAATTGTTACTCAGGGACACAGAATTGTTACTGAGGGACACAGAATCGTTACTCAGGGACACAGAATTGTTACTCAGGGACACAGAATTGTTACTCAGGGACACAGAATTGTTACTCAGGGACACAGAATCGTTACTCAGGGACACAGAATTGTTACTCAGGGACACAGAATTGTTACTCAGGGACACAGAATCGTTACTGAGGGACACAGAATTGTTACTCAGGGACACAGAATTGTTACTCAGGGACAGACACAGAATCGTTACTCAGGGACACAGAATTGTTACTCAGGGACACAGAATTGTTACTCAGGGACAGACACAGAATTGTTACTCAGGGACACAGAATTGTTACTCAGGGACACAGAATTGTTACTGAGGGACACAGAATCGTTACTGAGGGACACAGAATTGTTACTCAGGGACACAGAATTGTTACTCAGGGACAGACACAGAATTGTTACTCAGGGACACAGAATTGTTACTCAGGGACACAGAATTGTTACTGAGGGACACAGAATCGTTACTCAGGGACACAGAATTGTTACTCAGGGACAGACACAGAATTGTTACTCAGGGACACAGAATTGTTACTCAGGGACACAGAATTGTTACTCAGGGACACAGAATTGTTACTGAGGGACACAGAATCGTTACTGAGGGACACAGAATCGTTACTCAGGGACACAGAATTGTTACTCAGGGACACAGAATTGTTACTCAGGGACAGACACAGAATTGTTACTCAGGGACACAGAATTGTTACTCAGGGACACAGAATCGTTACTGAGGGACACAGAATCGTTACTCAGGGACACAGAATCGTTACTCAGGGACACAGAATTGTTACTCAGGTACACAGAATTGTTACTCAGGGACACAGAATTGTTACTGAGGGACACAGAATCATTACTGAGGGACACAGAATCGTTACTGAGGGACACAGAATCGTTACTCAGGGACAGACACAGAATTGTTACTCAGGGACACAGAATCGTTACTCAGGGACACAGAATTGTTACTCAGGGACACAGAATTGTTACTCAGGGACACAGAATCGTTACTCAGGGACACAGAATCGTTGAATTAAAGAGTATGTCAGACAACACGCAGAGGAGTGGCAGAGGAGGCAATGTTTCAGGAGCGAGCAGACGTGGCAGCAGAGGAAGGGGTCGAGGCAGCACTAGTCGCAGCCAGAGGCCAGTGCTCCCGGTGTCATCCAGCGGTCGTGTCTCCACCGACAACCCTGCCATCATCGATTGGTTGGCTCGGTCGTCTTCCTCTTCCCAGGTCACCTCTGACACCTACAGCCAACGGTCGGTGGGTACGTCAGACACAACCGTTAGTTGGCATGGCCCGGGAGCAAGCCCACTGAAATCACGTGTCCTCTACCTGCCCCTGTCCTTTGGTGTTCCCTCACCAAGCGAAGTATCGCATGCTGTGGGCTCAGCCCCACTGTACAGTGAGGAAGAGCTAACAGAGGGCGGTCAGGAACGGGGGGAGACATCCGCCTCTTCAGCAGCCAGGCGAAGAAGTACTGGCGAGGAGAGTGGCTCGGTAGCCGGTCTAGAGACAGGTCTGTCTCCTGACCCACACGCAGCCGAGGGGGCTAGTAGTGAGGCAGAGACCCTAATTGATGATGATGAGGCTGATCGCACTTGGCAGCCTCGTCGTCATCTGCCAGGCCCGTAATCTGCCATGGGCCCCCGTACCGACTCCTCATGCTGCTGCCAGGCCCGTAATCTGTCATGGGCCCCTGTACCGCCTCCTCATGCTGCTGCCAGGTCCAGAGTGTGTCATGGGTCCCTGTACAGCCTCCCATTGCTGCTGTCTCCATCGCCACACTCTGCCATGTGCCACTTTCAGGTCTCCTCACACTGCTGGTGGGTTCCATTTTGTCATAGGGTGCTGGCAGATTACGGGCCTCCCATTGCTGCTGCCAGGCCTGTAATCTGTCATGGGCCCCTGTACCGCCTCCTCATGCTGCTGCCAGGTCCAGAGTGTGTCATGGGTCCCTGTACGGCCTCCCATTGCTGCTGTCTCCATCGCCACACTCTGCCATGTGCCACTTTCAGGTCTCCTCACACTGCTGGTGGGTTCCATTTTGTCATAGGGTGCTGGCAGATTACGGGCCTCCCATTGCTGCTGCCAGGCCCGTAATCTGTCATGGGCCCCTGTACCGCCTCCTCTTGCTGCTGCCAGGTCCAGAGTGTGTCATGGGTCCCTGTACGGCCTCCCATTGCTGCTGTCTCCATCGCCACACTCTGCCATGTGCCACTTTCAGGTCTCCTCACACTGCTGGTGGGTTCCATTTTGTCATAGGGTGCTGGCAGATTACGGGCCTCCCATTGCTGCTGCCAGGCCCGTAATCTGCCATGGGCCCCCGTACCGACTCCTCATGCTGCTGCCAGGCCCGTAATCTGTCATGGGCCCCTGTACCACCTCCTCATGCTGCTGCCAGGTCCAGAGTGTGTCATGGGTCCCTGCCACACTCTGCCATGTGCCACTTTCAGGTCTCCTCACACTGCTGGTGGGTTCCATTTTGTCATAGGGTGCTGGCAGATTACGGGCCTCCCATTGCTGCTGCCAGGCCCGTAATCTGCCATGGGCCCTCGTACCGACTCCTCATGCTGCTGCCAGGCCCGTAATCTGTCATGGGCCCCTGTACCGCCTCCTCATGCTGCTGCCAGGTCCAGAGTGTGTCATGGGTCCCTGTACGGCCTTCCATTGCTGCTGCCAGGCCTGTAATCTGCCATGGGCCCCCGTACCGACTCCTCATGCTGCTGCCAGGCCCGTAATCTGTCATGGGCACCTGTACCGCCTCCTCATGCTGCTGCCAGGTCCAGAGTGTGTCATGGGTCCCTGTACGGCCTCCCATTGCTGCTGTCTCCATCGCCACACTCTGCCATGTGCCACTTTCAGGTCTCCTCACACTGCTGGTGGGTTCCATTTTGTCATAGGGTGCTGGCAGATTACGGGCCCCCCATTGCTGCTGCCAGGCCCGTAATCTGCCATGGGCCCCCGTACTGACTCCTCATGCTGCTGCCAGGCCCGTAATCTGTCATGGGCCCCTGTACCGCCTCCTCATGCTGCTGCCAGGTCCAGAGTGTGTCATGGGTCCCTGTACGGCCTCCCATTGCTGCTGTCTCCATCGCCACACTCTGCCATGTGCCACTTTCAGGTCTCCTCACACTGCTGGTGGGTTCCATTTTGTCATAGGGTGCTGGCAGATTACGGGCCTCCCATTGCTGCTGCCAGGCCCGTAATCTGCCATGGGCCCTCGTACTGACTCCTCATGCTGCTGCCAGGCCCGTAATCTGTCATGGGCCCCTGTACCGCCTCCTCATGCTGCTGCCAGGTCCAGAGTGTGTCATGGGTCCCTGTACGGCCTCCCATTGCTGCTTTCTCCATCGCCACACTCTGCCATGTGCCACTTTCAGGTCTCCTCACACTGCTGGTGGGTTCCATTTTGTCATAGGGTGCTGGCAGATTACGGGCCTCCCATTGCTGCTGCCAGGCCCGTAATCTGCCATGGGCCCCCGTACCAACTCCTCATGCTGCTGCCAGGCCCGAAATCTGTCATGGGCCCCTGTACCGCCTCCTCATGCTGCTGCCAGGTCCAGAGTGTGTCATGGGTCCCTGTACGGCCTCTCATTGCTGCTGTCTCCATCGCCACACTCTGCCATGTGCCACTTTCAGGTCTCCTCACACTGCTGGTGGGTTCCATTTTGTCATAGGGTGCTGTATGGCCTCCCATTGCTGCTGCCAGGCCCGTAATCTGCCATGGGCCTCCGTACCGACTCCTCATGCTGCTGCCAGGCCCGTAATCTGTCATGGGCCCCTGTACCGCCTCCTCATGCTGCTGCCAGGTCCAGAGTGTGTCATGGGTCCCTGTACGGCCTCCCATTGCTGCTGTCTCCATCGCCACACTCTGCCATGTGCCACTTTCAGGTCTCCTCACACTGCTGGTGGGTTCCATTTTTTCATAGGGTGCTGTATGGCCTCCCATTGCTGCTGCCTCCACCGCCACACTGTGGCTCCACACTCTGGTTTTGGCCCCGTGACTGCCCAAATGAATGAAGTGTGCGGTGATTCTAAGATCGACGGCACTCATCTGCATGTCATACTGACTGACAGTATTATTTCTCTTCCCCAGCAGACTCCAAGGGCATTTAAATTAAAGGTACAGTGTTCTGCACTAATATAAAGGCTCTCTGAAGCCTAGAAACACCCTTTTTATAAGTTAAATTCGCAGCGAATATATTCGACTTGAATCAAATTTGTTCCGCGAATTCGCCGAATCAGCCGAATCGAATTTTTTAATAATTCGCTCATCTCTAAATGCCATCATGAACAACAGTGACAATGGTTTGGGATAAACCTTTTTTTTTCTCTGTAATTTTTAGGTAAACCTCTGGGAATAGATAAATTTATTGCAGTTTATTTTTGTAGGGAAGTGAACAAATATTTTCAAGAAAAGCTGTCAAGTGGTTTCTCTTATCAAGACCAAGTAAAATCAGTGGATTTCTAAATGTATTAACTACAGGAATTTAGGTATTTTATGACTATATATAGTGCTAAATATTAATCATATGGAACAAAATAATTGTTTAGGTAAAAAGCAAAAAAAAACAGATGGCTAAAGGGAAAAGAGAAGTGGTGTTTCAGTAATATAGTGGAGAGGATATCTAAAAAAGAAAAGTATTTGTCCTTTTTTTCCATGTTTTGTCAATAAATAAAGTTGAGGGATGGCCCTTTGGTGAGGTGGGGCCTGGTATGTGAGGGCTGACTGTGTCCCCCATTAGTAAATATATATAACACTACTCCCGTAGGAGCCGCAGGAATACTGTTTGGGACCTCTCCAGTTACTTTGCCCTGCCAGGCACATAGGCTCATTCACAAGTTTCTCCAATAACCAGTCTAGGGGTGTTGTTTTTGTTGTTTTTTTATTTTTTTAGAATTGAGCTAGGGATGAGGGAGATGAGTGTGGAACTATATACATTGAGAACTTTGTCTAATTTTCAGGGCAAGCTATGTCAGAGTCTGCTTGAGTCACACAGTGGACTTGAAACAGTAGTGGCAGTAGTAACAAGTACTAGAAACAGTGGTAGTAGTAGTAGCAGTAATGTCTTTAGAGCCCCAGAGCAGTATCCCTTTAAAAGTAGGCCAGGTGGACAACAAAGCTCTTTGATACACAAGCCAGTGTTCTCTTTGCTAGACCCACATCTGACTTCCTATCACCAGAAGGGGTTACACAGCACATAGTCTCTAAGATCCTTTAGGGATGTCTGTACTCACAAAGCCCAAAAGCAGTTGGATGCCTTCCTCCGTGATACCAGACCAGGTCTTCAAGAGACAGACCCTAAATCAGCATATCAGAACGCGGGTCTTAGCATTTAGATGTAGTAGATGCCAGGAAAGACCCAGAGCCCCGTGGGGTCACTGAATATATACAGTTACCCAGCATGCCTTAGAGCCCCTCTATCTAGGATAGGCTGAGGCTGTATCAATATTCATGCTACCATCTGCATGACTATGCACACCTATCATTCAGAATCTTCTACAGTTCCCTGGATACAGAGGAAGCTAGGCAGACTAGCAGCACCTGAGCACACAGAGCAGACCTAACTAAATGATCGTAGCTCACTAAGTACAGTGAGCTAACTATGCTATGACTACAAAGTAACAACTAAATTTACCTATCAAACACAACTAATTCTTTCTATCTAATCCTAGCATCTACCTAGGAGGGTACTACATCTATGTATATGTGCAATATATAGAAAGACACTTAAGCTAGTTCTTCCTTGATGGAGTAATGCAGTGTTAGATACCAAGGCCATTTTGCCTTACTGGCCCTGTAGCCAATACTCCTCTCATTGTTTTGTGCTACTGACCGTATGTTACTGATGATACCTTGTTGTTTGTATTACCTTAATATGACTAATATTTTGTTGATACTTTGGTTACTCAACTTTTGGGCATCTGCCTGTACACTGTATTTGTACCTCCTTTTTACAACAAAATAAAACATATTGAAAAGAAAGACCCCAACATATCCCCATGGGACCCAACCCCTAAACATCCATGGATAAGCCATAGCAACTTTGCACATTGTTTTATATACTGTATAGTAACAACATGAACATAAGTAATCACCATAATATACCTCAGACATAATGTGCCACACATGGCTCATTCAAATGGAAAGTGAACAGTTGCCCTACATAAAGATGAAAAATAAAGAATGCATATCTATAATGCAATTATCCTAGATGGGAGACTACAGGTCCCAGGCAGCTTACATTGCAGGAAACATTGCAAACTGAGAGAAATCTGTTTCTTGACAGAGAAAGTTTGGAAGACATCAATATTGGTAAAGTCACAATTGGAGGTAAATGAGCAATGAATAGTGATATCAGCATATTTTCAAATGGAAAACCAAAGTAAATAAAGTATAAAACCAGCCAAGAGCACCTTTGTCCTCCCCAAGTTTATAAATTGTGCAGCTCTACAGGTCAACTGACTACTCACCCCAAGTCGTACAGATATTAGAACAGTTTTATTCCACTCTGCTTTCTGCACTCTCTTCTCCTATTTCCTCTAAAACTATGGCCTGGTTTGCCAATATTCCTATATTGACTCTCACGCCACCGCAAATGAAAAATCTTAATGCTCCAATCACAGAACAGGAAGTTTAAGCCACCATAAAATCCTTGAAGAAGGCCTCTGCCTCCTGATAGCTGCACTTCAAGTTATTTAAAAAAATTCACCTCTTTACTTGTCCCTTAGTTAACCCAATTATATAATTATGTGCTGGTCATTCTTTCCCTGAGGAGATGTTATTAGCTAATATGTTCCTTCTTCCCAAACCCAACATAGATTATTCTCTTCTTCAAAATTTCCGCTCTGTCTCAGCCATTAAACACTAAAACAGCAACAGTCTCCAAAATTAGATAGATATGCACAAGGTATGATTTCAACTCTGCTACAAGACTTATCATCCACTGAATTGATAATAAATTGTATACATTGCCTACCTAAGCCTCCATATCTACCCGATACTACCCCAGAGACATTATAATGAGAATGCAGTTATTTCATGTATATATAAGCTACTTCCAAATCTAGATCCCTGGGGAAGCTTCCTTCCCTATATACAAATCTGCAACTGTTTGCAGACTTATCCCAACATATGCTACAATTGAAGTGTCATATCAACACAATTACCAAGGCTTTACGCAATCACAAAATTCTCTACAAATGGGATACGTCACGAGACTGTCAGTCTCCTGTACTGGTGTTTCTCATAGCATCACTAAAGGACATCACTAGAGGAAAGCCTGAAGATACTGTATTCCTGGAGCATAATTTTTGATTCTGAACACAATAGGCCTCCGTAATGATTGAGGGAAAGTGGTGCCATTCTGGCATCAAGCCTGTAAGAAACAAAAAACAAAACCTCAGTGACTCCCTGAGACTGCTCATATACTATTGCTCCTCTGTCTCCAAGTCCAGCCCCACATCGCATGAGATTAGGCCTATTGAACTTATTCCTCTTTTATTACACCTTGCAGCAACTTTCTGCATTTACCTGCTGCAGCCAACTACATTTTTAGTTATGTTTTTAACATGTTGTTTCTTTGTTTTTGATCTATGGCTCTCTTTCCCTCTGGTATGTATATGGCCTATCACTGGCTTCGGCTGCTGTCTCAGCCAATGAGGAGGGAGAGTCCCCAGACAGCCGAGGCTCTCGTGCACATCGCTGGACCGCAGTGGGGCTCAAGAAAGTATTACAGGGCTGGGGAGGACTACTGCACACAGAAGGTTTTTTTTACCTTTTTTGCATAGAATGCATTAAGGTGAAAAACCTTGAGCCTCTACAACCACTTTTCTATCAACATTAAAGGCCTTAACCATCCGGCCAAACGTGCTTCCTTAAGGAGGACAGCACAAGGCCACAAATAAAGTATGGAGTATGAATTGAATGCAAAGGTGCAAGTGGAGTAGGAGAGTGGGTGGTAAGAAGTGGATGACCCTGTCTTTGTCCTCCCCATGTTTATAAATTGTGCATTTCTACAAGCCAACTTACAATTCAACTACTGAACTAAGCCCTAATTGTAAATCATCATCTTTAGCAAATAACAAATCTATGCCGGACGAGGGTGCGTGTCCCTATACACCATCTGGCCAATTGATGAGTCTAAAATATAACCTTTATTCAAATACCGGTATATAAAATGTATGCTCAGCTGTAATTAATGCCTATTGGAGTGGAATGTACTGTGCACAACAATATGACTGGATACCATTGCAATTAGTTACCTTACAACCAAATGGTTAATAACACCAGACCAAATCAAATACCATACCGATTTAGATGAAGAAATGGCATAAAAAGAGACACTGTAGTGTGATCATAAGCCTATCAGTTTGAATATATAATCTCTATTAAGGAAATGGATTTACCCCATGGACAAAACTAATTAGATAGTATAATCTGTCTAGCTACAGATATGTAATATGGGTACACTCATCCACGGGCCTAAATGTCAGCCTCTCATGGACAAGCCCCATACATCACCATATCCAGACAAAAATACCTCACTGTCTTGAGGAATGCAAATGATGCACTATAAAACTCAGTATAGACATCTGCAAAAAAAAAGTGGGAGAGGAGTATGTGCATTCAAAAAGTGCTCCCAAACAAAGACCCAAAGCAAAAAAGAAACTCTACATTGTTTGCTCCAAAAAAACAGAGCTTCTTTAGGAGTATAAAGAATTAAAATAGGTCACATAGTGGCTGGAAGTTGTGCTTGGCTTCACATGGTGGCAAAATGGCACCTACCGTTTGTTTCACCTCTATATATAGAGATGCTGGCCATCAAAATGTCAGCTCCTCAACAGACACCATCTTGTGGACAAAAACGGCACATGCTCAGTACCTCAACAGACGCCATCTTGTGGACAAAAAAAAACCTAATTTACTGTATTTATCCCTAATTTAATCTCACCTTTCCAATCAGGTTTTATCCCTAATAGACAGATCACTGTTAACATAAGATTGGCAATCAATGTCATTCAGGACTTCAATCATTTTCTAAAGAGGTTTTGCTGTTGAGTTTAGATAATAATAAAACATTTGACAGTGTTACATCAAATGGTTTTCAGGGGGAATGGTTTCATGGCTTTCATGGCCATCCTCAAACACAAATTAATTTATCAGGTTGCAACTTGGAGTTCTTCTCTCTAGGAAGGGGCACTAGATAGCAGTGTCTTTTGCCCCTGCTCTTTGCTTTGGTGATTGAGGCATTGGCTACTGCAATTATGCTTGACCCTGATATTAAGGATTATTGAAAGGGCGATACCTGTTTCAAATTATGTATGTATGCAGATGATGTACTGCTCTGTATTACCCAACCACTTATATCCTTACCTTTTAGATGTTCTGTCTAAATTTACATCTTTAACAGGCCTTTCGGTCAATCAAAATAAATCTATGGCTCTGCCAATTAACATGCCCCCCCTCTAGGAGAGAGGCACTTGGAGACAGCTTTCCAATCTCTAGTTCTCCTCTGCTATCCCCCATTTGGGGATTCATTTTTCTTCAAATATTCACACAATTTTTCAACATAATTACCCTCCTATTGTCTCCAAGCTTAGCTAAATGCTTAAATTATGGTAATCCTTTCATATTTCATTTCTGGGGATAGTAGTGTCTCTCAAGATGACTGTCCTTCCCAAATTACTAAATCTGTTTAGAGCTCTTCCTTTCAAGCTCTCTAGATCTTGTCTAACTCAACTTCAATGAAATTTAAATAGATTTGCATGGCAGAATAAACCACCTACACCTAGATATTCCAGATCCATTTTATATTGCTCTCAAAAACAGGGAGTCTGGCATTACTGAAGATTTGGCCTTACTATTTGGCCTCTTTACTAGAACAACTTGCTCAATGGAATATATGAGATTTGGGGGATCCTTGGATTAAATTTGAGAGTAATTCTATTTAATCATATTTTTTACCCCGTCTATAGTGGTATACAAGTCCTTTGGTCTCTGACTTAATTAAATTTAATCTATTGGTCGAACACGTAATTTTGTTGAGCAGCGCAGTGCCTAATGGGTTAGCACTTCTGTCTGGCAGCAGCACTACCTGCCAGAAGTTTGCATGTTCTCCCTGTGCCTGCGTGGGTTTCCTCTGGGTACTCTGGTTTCCTTCTACACTCCAAAGACATACTGGTAGGTTCATTGGCTCCTGTCTAAATTGGCCTTAGTATGTGTTTGTATGAATGTGAGTTAGGGACCTTAGATTGTAAGGTTAGGTATTGATGTGAATGTACAATATATACAGTATATGTAAAGTGCTGCGTATATTGACGGCACTATATAAGTACCTGAAATAAATAAATAAAGGTGACTCAGTTCCTTAAACTTTGGTATTTCTATAAGAATAAATATCATTTTAGTTCTAAAGTTTCTTTATGGTCCCCCTTTTTAGGAGACCCTAGATTTATGGCAGCTTTTTCAAGACCTAATGACTTCCATTGGTGGCGGTAGTGGTGGCAGTAAATAATCTCTCACATGACATTTTTATGTCGCACATTACGCACTCTCTCCCTGTCTCATTCTTGAGATTTAAAAGTGCATTATTGTTTATTTTATTTCTGTAGTCTGATATTTTTTCTTGTTTGTACTGTGTATATCTGGCTCTTTGGATGCAACTAATGGTACTGTTTTTACAAAGCTATTTTTGATATGTGATCATAAATGTATCTGCTGTATGTTGGAATTTGTATTGTATTTACTACTTTTTTTAATAAAAAGTTTCTTAACAATAGAGGTGACAAACCCAGGGTTGCCATAGTTTTGTTATAGTGGTCAATCCTAGCTTAAAGGACTGTATCCATTTCAGCATGTATCATAACTTTAGTAATCCTATGTTTAGTTTCCATTATATAAGGGATTTAGTCCTCCAGGCCTTCACTTTAGTTTGTTTAGCAGTCATTGTTACTTGAAGCAAGTTTAAAATTTGCCCGGGAGAAATCTGGAGGGGTGTACGTTTAGCAGAGCTATAAGGGGGTCAGGGAGGATCACAGTGGAAGAAAATATGGAGATAGTTTGGAATATTTAATCCCAGGACCAACTATAGGGCTGGCATACCAAATATGCAAATGTGTGCCATTACCTGCACAGCCCTAAAGCAAGCTTGGAAAGTCACAGCAATCAGACCAGTCACTTGTGACATGTAGATAAAGAACTGACTGTGCAGAAGCAGGTGTTTTTCCAGTTGTCATACCCCACAAACATAGTTATTCTATTCCCTTTTTAGAGGACATTAGAAATATATAAACAGAAAAGTGACAGCAGAAAAAGACAGAGTGGCCCATCGAGTTTGACCGTTTTTTTTTTTTTGTGTGTTTTTTTGGAGGGGGGATGGGGGGACTTTGTTAACTTTTTTGTCTAAGTATAGATCTATGCTTGTCCCAAGCATGTTTGCAGCTATTTACTGTTGACTGGCTCACTACCTCTGCTGGAAGTGTAATCCAAGCATCAACTACTCTTTCAGTAAATTTCTGAGATTAGTTTTAAACGTTCCTCCAGTTAGTTTCAGGTCATGTCCCTGTGTTCTTGATTTTGGTTTCATGTTGAAAATACTGCCCTCCTGAGCCATCAGACGCATTTTACAGTTACAACATTTGGCTCATACTCGCAAAATTGATATGATGCTCCTATCTCTAGATATCAACAAGGCCTTTGAGACTTTGTCCTGGCCTTATCTCATGTCGGTCCTTCACCGTTTTGGCTTTGGTCCTTCGTTCTTACGTTGGATCTCTTCGCTATATACATCCCCTCAAGCAAAACTCAAATATTATGGATTTGAGTCCGCAACGTTCCCGATTGGCAGGGGAACTAGACAAGGTTGCCCACTTTCTCCCATGCTATTTATCTTGGCCTTGGAACCTTTGGCAGAAGCCATTCGTATGCATCCTGATATTAAGGGAATAGATGTAGCTGGCTTCCAGCATAAGTTATCTCTGTTCACTGACGATATATTGTTGTCAGTCACGAACCCGGGGGTTACTTTGTCAAATTTGCTTGCGGTTTTGGATTCCTTTGCAGTTCTCTCAGGTCTCCATGTCAACCCTGCCAAATCTAAGACAATGTCAATTACTCTCTCACCATCACATTTGGCTACTTTGAAACATTCATTCCTTTTTCAATGGTTCTCGGCTCTGCCGTATTTAGGAATTAAGCTCACCCCGACTTACGAAGGACTTTATAGGGCTAATTTCCCCACCGTCTTTAATGAACTGACCGAGCTGCTGTCCTCCTGGTCTCACTACCCACTTTCGTGGTTCGGTAGAATCAAAGCGATCCGTATGACCTATCTTCCCAAATTATTGCATGCGTTTCTAGTTTTACCTGTCCCTGTTCCTTTGCATATATTGCGTATTCATCAGCAAAAACTTCTGTCTTTCATTTGGAGTTCTTCTCGACCCAGAATTAGTAAACATATTTTAGTTGCTCATAAGACCGAGGGTGGGTTATCTGTCCCAAATCTTCGGTCTTACTATCTGGCGGCCAATATTGCCCCCTTAGCCCATCTCCATGCATCTCACCATTTACCCTTGTGGGCTACTGTAGACTTGATGGACTCCCACCCGATACCACTCTCTTTGCCGTGGCTTCCTTGTACTCATCGACCTTCATCCCTTAGTCTGACGCTGACGCTAATGCCTTGTCTTTGGGACTCTATTAAATATTCCGCTGACCTCATCTCTGCCCACTTACCGTTACTACATTTGCTACATAACCCATTATTCCCCCCAGGTCATAATAATCCTGGACAGTTTGCCTGGTGGCAAGCAAATGGCTTCCATGATGTGATTCGATGCTATCTCCCACTCGAATACTCACCTTTGAAACTCTGCGCTCCTCTCATGATATCCCATTGCGGGAACATTTTGGCTATCTTCAACTCCGCCACTTTATTAATACACTAATACGGACACACTCGGGACCCTACAGGTTGTCCCCCTTTGAAAGTCACTGTAGACACAGACCCCATGCTCCGGGCCTAATCTCTCTGGTCTACTCTTCCATTATTTCTTATAGAACTCCTCCGGTCCGTTCCTATCATCAGCGTTGGCAGTCGGAACTTGGGGGCACTTTGGATCAACAGGATCCGCGGATCATGACCCAAGCGTTATCTAAATGTTCTAGGAATGTTATCATTCTAGAAAATGCCTATAAGGTTCTTTATCGATGGTATTACACGCCTGCTCGTTTTATCCCTACATATTCTCCGACTTGTTTTGGGGGCTGTCAACAGATGGGTACTATGGTTCACATCTGGTGGACTTGCCTTAAGGTCTGTAGATTGTGGATCAGAGTTTATGCCCTCCTACGTACTATGTTTCACACAGACATTAAGCGCAACCCGTATGAAGCGCTTTTATTTAAACCATTACTGGGCCTACTAAGCCCCAAACGGCAGCTGGCTTCACACCTATTTATGGCCACCAAGCTGACAATTGCGAGGGCTTGGAAGACTCCCCTCCTCAGCTTCGAGGCTGTCAAAAACAGGATGAACTTTATAATGGTTAACGAAAAACTGACGGCATTACTGTTGGATACCCACACAAAATTCCTGCAGACATGGCATCCCTGGCTTGATATAGCCCAACCATCGAGATTCGACCAGTCCCTTCTGTCAATATAAAATTTACGTATTAGTTTATTTTGCTTTCTTTTTTTTTCTGTTGCGATCACCCTGAAGCCCTTTTTGCTTTTGTTTTTGTCCTTGTCTCCTTACTCTTCGTCCCTCTCTTTTCTTTTGTCTAACCTGTTTTATAATATTTGTACTGATTGTGATTATTGCTTTGAGTGCCGCACCCGCAATACTAAATCCTCATGCTGGACTCCTTCAAGAGCCTTACAGGTGGAATACCTATCTACATTCGGAGAGGCTCTATTTTATATTTTCTCCACTTTCTGTATGCTGATATAGTGACAATTTTTCCTTAGAGTTTATATTTTCATTGCTATCTAATTGTTTACTCATTGTTTTCTCCCTTTTTGTTTGTTTTTTTTTGTTTTGTTTTTTTGTATACATGGCACGTAACTATACGGTTTAATTCTATGTCTCTCCACCATTTCATATTCTGGAATATTCCTTGAATACCTTGTATGTCTTATTTCTGTTGGTCAATGCATTTGTTTTTGACTGATTCTTTGCTCCTATCTATTCTATAATATTTTAATATAATTCATTGTAAAAGAAAATACTGCCCTCCTGGATCTTATTTACCCCATTGATGTCTCCCCTTTCCCTTCTTTCCTCCAGACTGTATATGTTAAAGTGTTACTAAACCCAGGACAATGCATTCACTATAGCTGGTCTCCCACAGTACACACTCCATGGAAATGCAATTATTTTAGTAAATATAAACTGCTAAATACTTTTTCTCATAAGCAGTTAGAGCAGTCTTGTGGCTTCTATCAGTGTCCAACAGAGCACTGGTTAAAGCTTGCAGGAGGAGTTTTCTTTTTGCTCTAGGAGGATGCAGAACCCCTGACCTCTGTTTGGACAGTGCTGATTGGCCCTGTGTTGATCCCATGCACTCTCGCAAGCAAAAAAGAACCTCTCTAGCAATACACACCAAACTGAACATGTGCAGTGTCTCCACACTATATGTCTTATCAGGAGATAAGAGGGGGGCACTGAAAGAAGGAGAGGACCAGAGAAGTCAGGATCAAACAGCATTTTTACACAATGCAGAGGATTAACCCCTTAGGTTCCACAGTGATTATAACAAGCATGCTTTACTGCATATACAGACTGATTTTACTGTTGTGGGATTAGTAACACTTTAGGTTCCTGAAGTCGCTCTTGGTATGTTTTATCCCCCAGACCTTTCACCATTTTTGTTACTCGTCTCTGGACTTGTTCTATCCTATCAATATCTTTTTGTACGGGAGGTCTCCAGAACTGGACACAGTATTCTAATTGAGGTCTAACTAAAGATCTATATAGGAGAATCAAGACCTCCTTCCTCCTGCTAGTGATCCCTCTAGTGATGCATCCTAGAATTCTATTCGCTTTCCCCACTGCCTGGCCACACTGCTCATTTTGCAATCATCTGAAATAAGTACCCTCAAGTCCTTTTCCTCTGAAGTGCTGGCCAGCACTGTACCCCCAATGTTGTACTTTCTCAAGGGATTCTTTTTTACATACATTATTGTATGTAGCATGCAATGTTGCGGGATATCCCCATCTGTAAAGAACACAATGTTTTCGAATGACTTTTGTTACAGTTGTAAATGTTTTCTTCAGCTGTTTGGTTGCTGCTGATATATCTGCATATAATGTCACAGAAGTGCTGGAGTCTCACTATATCTCACTATATCCCTCTGCACATTGCCTGTCAAATGTTTAGATTTTGGAGTCCTGTGTGCTCAAGCTATAATAAAATCCCTGTAGTGTAGATTACAATGGCAATAGAGGATTTAAACATTTCAAGAAAATGCCTCCATTTAGCTTGTGTAACTGATTCAGAGACTCCACAGATTTTCATATTATTTCTGCGGGATCTATGTTCTAAGTCCACAATCTTGTCTTTCAGCCATATAAGCTCATCTAGTCTCCAAGTGTAAGCATCCACAAGCTTATTATGAGCTGTGGCAATTTTGCCCAATTTTCCTCCCTATGTGATCTGTGCAGTCTCCCAGCTGGTCAATTTGTGTGAAAATATTAGTTAAATCCTATTGCAAAGGGGAATTTATGAATTTTAATCAGTAGCCTAAGCGGGCCTTTTTAACATTTTTTGCATACACTAAAATCTACATTTTTGCCAGAAAATAATTAGAACCCCCAAATATTAGATATTTTATGAAAACAAAGGCAATGGTAGCTGTTAAAATTGTTTATGTCACACAATATTTGCACAGTCATTTATTAAATGAAAATTTTCAGGAAAGAAATACACTTACAGTAAATGATTTTAAGTGCAATTTGCAATATAACATCCACTTTTTTGGTAAAATATAAAATATGATGTTGTGTTGAGTAAATAGATACCAAGCATGTCAAAATTTAAAACTGCACACACCTGTAATATGACAAGAGGTGAACAAGCCCCTTGTGATAGCTTTGGGCAGTGACAGGCACTCTTTATTGAGACATCAGGGGTCTATTAGACTTCCAACATCTCCCCTGCCCCTCAAAGCATATGATCAAATACAAGCCTCAGTTTCAGTAGGACCCCCAACAGTCATTTGTTTGTTTTTAAAGGATTATTACAGTATATGTTCCCAAAAAAACACCCCACATTTTGTAGTGAGTATTAATTTATTTGCACTCAAGCCCCAGTTTGAATAGGATTCCCATATGTGACTTTTGAAAAAAATATTACAGTATCTTTTATTTACAGAAAAATCATCCCAAATATTAGTAAG
Organism: Staurois parvus; assembly: GCF_062004578.1. Lineage (NCBI taxonomy): Eukaryota > Metazoa > Chordata > Amphibia > Anura > Ranidae > Staurois > Staurois parvus. The sequence continues at coordinate 6,824,133 of NW_028317815.1, forward strand.
TACTGTATATTCCCAGTATTATTTTTTGGGAGTCTTTTTTTTTACTTTTTGTCATATCCACCATTTTGAATATGATCGAAAACAGATAGTTTATATCTAGAAATCAACAATACAGTTTAATTTATTCCAGCACTTTATACAAAAAATAATAATTAAAATCTGTTAACCCGAAATATGACTTAAAACTGTGAAGGTGCCAACATCCACAAAAATGTGATAATGGCACAAAACATACATTGGGTAACCGTGACTTTTTAGATGCCAATATGAAAAAAAAAATGATATATATATGTGTGTAAGTTCATGAGTTTATTAATTCAAAGGTAAAATCATTGGCTGATCATAGCACAATAGCACATGTCTTTCATCAGAATGTCCACTATGTTGTGTTCAAAATATGTATACAGTGGTTCTCCTGCCTTTCAAGCTAGTGAACTCAGCCCCCTCATACTACAGTAATGTGTCTTGGAGCCTGCTGTCATTGTATAAATGTGTAGGGGGGGGGGTTACTGCCTAAATGAGGTGTTCAAAACATTTTTCTCTACCCAGGGCTGTTAATTTTCTGCAGCTATTAACAGTGACTGCATCATATGGTGGGGGACTACATGGGGTCAAAGATGAATGATGACAACCCTCAAATGAACAACCCCCTTAATTATTGGTAAGGAGTTTAGACCACTGGCCAGAGCTCGCCCAGTATGCAATCAAGCTGTTGATCATGCCTTCAATTAGAATCCTCTCTGAACCTATATTTAGCACTGTGGGGGGCTTTATAAAAGGCAAAAGAGTCTCTGGATACACCAAACCAGCTGACATTTGTTGATCACTTGCCCTCCAAAGGATTTACCCCCCTTCCAGGCCAGGTCATTTTTTGTGTTACGGTGCTGTGCTACTTTAACTGACAATTGCGCGGTCATGTAATGCTGCACCCAAATTAAATTTCTATCCTTTTTTCTCACAAATAGAGCTTTTTTTCAGTGGTATTTGATTGCCTGTACGTTTTTTATTTGTTGCCCTATAAACAAAAAAAGACCGACAATTTTAAGAAAAAAACTATATTTTTGACTTTTTGCTCCTAACCATTTCCATACCAGGCACTTTTATCCCCTTCCCTCCCAGGCCATTTTTCAGGTTTCAGCGCTTTCACACTTTGAAGGACAATTGCGTGGTCATACAACATTGTACCCAAACTAAAATGTTATCATTTTCTTCACACAACTAGAGATTTCTTTTGGTGGTATTTAATCACCAGTGGGGTTTTTATTTTTTGCTAAATTAACAAAAAAAGGCCAAAAATTTTGAAAAAAACCCCAAGTTTTTCTTTGTTTCTGTTATAAACGTTTGCAAATAAATAATTGTTCTTCATAAATTTAGGCCAAAATGTATTCTACTACATGTCTTTGGTGAAAATAACCCAAATTAGGATGTATTTTTTAGTTTGTAGGAAAGTTATAGAGTTCACAAACTATGGTATAGATCAGAATATTGATCAATCCTGAAGTACTGACAGCCAATCTAATTTCTTGAGGTCCAAGAATGTCAGAACAGTACAGATATCCTTAAAATTACTCCTTTTTGCAAAGTAGACAGTCTGACATACTTCATAAGAGGCATGGCGAGTTTTTTTAAGTTGTATTTTTTTGTCATAATTTTTCGGAAAATTAAAATAATTATTTTCACTATTTTTTTTTTTATATACTGTCACCAGTGCAGTACAGCATCATCATATAACTGGCATGGCAGTGAACAGGGACACTGACTGGTGACAGTATGAAAAAAAAATATATATCATTTTTTAAAAATTTTTTAAAAATCATTATTTTTTAAAAATTATTATTTTTAATTTTTTATTAAATTTTTTTCTTTTTTTATAACTTTTTTTTTCATATTTCACTATGACCTAAGTAGTACAATGTTACCATAGTAACATTGTACTACTTTGGGGAAGTTATCAGTATTTATTTTTTTACACAATTTGCTTATAGCAAAGAATTACTTTGCTATAAGCAAGCATTTACCTGAGTGACATCGATTCATTCAGGGTTTTTTTTTTTTGTGCTTAGCTGTGATTTGGCCACAGCTAATCACATGACACAGCTGGGCTGTGATTAGCCCAGCTTGTGCATGTGATCGCTGTGACCAATCACAGCTACACACACTAGTATACAATGGATGGCATGAATGAAGCCATCCATTGTATACAACTGTCATGTGACCTGCTGTGATTGTGATCACATGGTATCGGCAACGGGGCCGGTACTCAGATCTTTGATTGGCTGTGTCTGAGGTACACGGCCGGTGACATATCGCGCCGCTGCGCAGTTCTGCAGGTGCGCATACTGCGCATGCCTGAGAGGATGCCATACGACGTCCACCCGGAACGCTAATCGATTTTGCATGCTGCCATTTGGCCATTGGCCGGGCGGCTAATGGTTAAACATGTCCAATAAAATTAAAAAAAATCAAATTGCATCATAAATTTAGGGCAAAATGCATTCTGCTACGTCTTTGCTACAAAAAATCCCAATACGTGTAAATTAATTGGTTTACGTGAAAGTTATAGCATTTACAAATGGCGGTATACATATTGGGATTTTTTTTTTTTTTTTACTAGCAATGGCCACCTCCTGCCACCATTGCCATCTTTTGCCTTTGAGCACACACAGCCATCAATAACATCTCCTTCCACACCTGCTGGTCTCTTACTTGGCCTATTGTTTTTTTTTGCACACCCATTTTTGTAGCTGTTTTACATGTACTCAATAAAACCAAATGTGCTTTTACATGTTCATTCAAAGTGAAGCTTAAAACACGTCTTCTGATTCAAGTGCAGCATTTACATCCTTTGAACTTTAGGTTAAAAAGATTTATTTTTATTTTAAGGGTATTGGATAGAAATTTTCATCACTGATTTGTATTTCACGTGTTGGATCAGGGCAAATAATTAGAATCAACTACAGCACCTATTACCTGGAAACAATTTCTTTCAAACTAACCTGTTTATGCAACTTACTGAATTGATTTTTACATTTTCTTTAAAATGAATTCCACTTAACATTTGCATAATTTGTAGTATATTTGCAAAAGCATTTTTATTTTGTTTTTTTTTCTTTAGCCTATAGAGAGAGATAATTGAGTAGAAGTTTAATAAGAAATTCACTTAAAGATAAATTGAACATTGGATATAAACGGAAATTTAAGCTGGCAAGTGCAGAAAGATATTTTGTTCTGATAGCATAAGCACAACAAAGATTTGTTATTAACTCTGTGAGAATGGAATGGAACACTTTTATGTAGAGTTGAAATAAAGATTGCTTTAGGGAGCTATTGATCATTTGACAACTTCCAGGTAGGTACATCCCTAACTCATTTGACTACATCCATACCTACTCATGCAATGTGGGAGATTTATTAAAATTAGGGTACTGCTAAGTAACAAAATTAAACAAAAAGGTTTTTGTGAATATAGAAGATTATTCCTGAACTCAGTGTAAAATTCAAAGTTACCCTTGCAGTGGGACATCTCCAACACTGCAAGGATTAAATGCTTATTTTGGTTTAGGGGAGCATTAAAAAGCAGTTTTAGGCCTGCTTCGCATGCGCTCCAGTTTGTAAATGTTATACAAAGATTTTATTAGTAGTACTGATTGCCACTTTAAACAACCTACTAGCAGGCTTCAGCACTACTCGAAGATTCTTGAAAACCTGCTGAAGCCTGCTAGCAGCTTTTTTAAAGTGGCAGTACTACTATTAAAATCTGTTTATAACATTTCCTAATAGGAGCTGATGGGAACTTTAAAGGCTTAGAGAAAGCTGCCCTAAGCTTGCTGAAAGCTTTGAAAAAGCTTGCTGTTCACACTACAAGCTGAAGCCCATGTGAAACAGGCCTTACTTAACTTGTTTTTAGCTCCTCCAGCAGCTGGCACTCTCCTTTTTCTTTACAACACTCTGGATTTTGTATGGATCCTCAGCATCCTCACTTACAATGTATGATTGCTGTTCATGGTGACGTAGGAGTGCCTGCAACCGATGTAGCAGTGAATAGAAGACGTTTTGCAGGAGTGGTTATGCAGCTGGGGGAAAGCCTAAGGTAAGGTAGAGTAAATAAAACTGCCTTTTTAATATTTCCCTAGACAAAAATTATCATTTAACCCTTGCAGTGTGGGGAGGGGGCACTGCAGGTTTAACATTGCATTTTACCCCTGATGAACAAATTAACTGCTTCCCGCCTAGCCACTGTACATATACAGCCGGGTGGGGCAAGCATCGTTCTGGGATGACATGCTTATATGACCTCCTAGAACTGCGCCTCTTGTGCAACCCTGGGGGCAGGCAGACATTCGAACACAGTGCATCACTGATCCAAGTACCGGGCGGCTGTGCTCCACAGTGGTACCTTGAGATTGCTGTGACCAATCACAGCAATTACATGTCCAGTAGTAAATATGGCTGTCATTCATACAGTCATTAAAAACTATTGGGATCTATGTAATTGGTTACAGTGATTATATGGTACAAGGCCGACCTTGTACCATGTGATAGATGTGGTCAATCACAACTATCACAGTAGTTCTCAATGGCTGTATGAATGTAGCACAGAACTGTGAGAAATGATTGCTTATATAGCCATCATGGCTGTATAAGCAATCAAAAAAAAAATCTCAATTACCTCCCTAGAGTAGTGAAGTTTCACTATAATAACACTGCACTGCTCTGGTGACAGGATGTAAAAAAATATATATATTTTATTTCTAATTATTGTCACCAGAGTAAGTGCAGTGTAAGTGCTCTGATATCACTGTATGCCAGTACCACCAGCCATTATCTCTGATCACCACCACAGCAGTACAATGTCCCCAGACCAGTTCTACCAGTCAGTGTCACTAATCACTGCTGCGCCAGTCAGTGTCCCCAACTACAGCCACCCACTCACAGTGTTCCTAATCACCGCCACACCACTCAGTGTCCCTGATCATCACCACACCAGTCATATTATCCCTGATCACCTCCACACCAGATACATTGTCCCTGAACACTGCCAAACCAGTTGCAGTGCCCCTGATTACTGCCACACCAGTCTTCAGTGTCCCTGATCACTGCCACACCAGTCATGTTGTCCCTAATCACTGCCTCCCCAGGCATAATGTCCATGATCGCTGGCACCACAGTTAGTGTCCCTGATCACTGCCACACCATTTTTTTGGGGCTACGTTCTTAAACCTATATCTTACCGCATCTGAGTATGCGGTAAGGTACTGCACAGCATTTTTTTTTTAAATTCACTAAAAAACGCTACTAAAATACAGCAAGCACTATTTTATGAATTGATGCTGCATTTTAGTAGTGAAACCTTGCAGTAATTCAATGAACGCCATCCGCCAAGCCACAAAAAAAAAAAAAAAAGGTCCTCACCCAATGATGAGGCTGGTTGGGATTGGGGGGGACCCCACACCATTTTGTCAGAGATTTTTAAATGCCAGCAATTCTTTTCTTTCTGTCCGCTGGAAACCCTGCTTGCAGTGGCCACCTGCTCCTTAACAACCATGTCATTTACTGGTTATTAAGGATGCCAGTGACTGCCGGTTCCTTAACTATTGCATGCTGGGACCACTACTTATTTACTGCATGCATTAATTAATTTATTTCCTTTTGTGAATTGACTTTAACTCATGTTTTATGCAGTATTTGCCAAGCATTTTTGCTTTATGTGGTAAATACCGCATAAAGCAATAGTGAATTGACATTTTCAGGATTGCATACTGTATTTGGGAAAACACCTAAATACCGCATTTGATTTTGCTTTTGTGAACAGAACCTACTGTCCCTAATCACTGCCACACCAGTTACAATGTCCTTGATCACTGCCACACCAATCAAATTATTCTTGATTGTCGCCACACCAGTCGCAGTGTAAGTCAGTATCAGTGTTCCTGATTGCTGCCACACTAGTCCCCAGAGTCTCCAGACCAATACAGCTAGGAACAATGTTCTTGATCACCTCCACACCAGCGCAGTGTTGCCTCTGCTTTATGCTTGTACTGACCCTGAATTTTTTATTGACCATGTTTCCATCTGCTGCCTGGACCAATTCTTTACCTGTCTGCTGACCCTGTCTCTGGCAGAGGCCTGAACTGACCCATCTGCTGGTCTGACTATGTTCTAGCAACACTACAAGTCCCAGTCATCCCCTGTGGACAACTGCACTCCTGGAACCACAGGGACTATTGCTCTTCCTTTATTTGACATTCCTGAGGGCAGCCATGTAACAGTAGGCTAGGCTTGGCTATAGGAACTGAGAATGTCATTGGTGATGCTACACTAAGCTATATTCCCTGCCCACCTGTATAGAGGCAACCATTACAGTACATTGGTTTTGATACAATGGTTGGTTGATTTTTGTGACACATGAGATACAATGTCCAGTATTGCCATATCAGAAAGAGTAGTAGAATTTGTTTCGGGGTATAATTTTAGGTATACCTATTCTTTGTGCATTTTCCAAAAACCTGTGGCAAAAAATGAAGTCTTCAAAAGATTCACTATGCCTCTTTTATATTTTTTATATCTTGGGGTGTTTGCTTTCCAAAAATGTGGTTATTTTGAGTGTTTTCCCTGTACTGATGCTGCAGGACCTTCACAAATGTTATAGGTAATCAGTAAAATAGATGCCTAAATTAACCCCTCAGAAAGCCCAGAGGTGCTCCTTGGATTTTGAGCCCCTCTAGGTTGTGATAAAATCTCACATATGTTGTATCGTTATACTCAGGAGGAGTGGCAGAATGTGTTTTGGGGTGTCATTCTAAGTATGCCTATCATGTGTGTTAGAGATATTTTAATAGTTTAGAACTTTGTGTTAAAAAAATATATTTTTCAAAAAACTCACCATGCCTCTTACTAGGGGGGGGGTAAGCGTAGGGGCTAAATATAGATGCTGGCAGGTGCCGGGGCTGATTCTGAGAACACTGCATTTTTGGGGATGCTATACTAATGTGAACTCTGGTATAGTGCTGATCTGATCAAAGATATTGATCCGTTCAAACACTATACTAACAATAGAGGCTTATTGTTTATGAGCGTGTTCCTGGCAATCAAGGGGTTAAATGTGATTACTGGTGTACTGACAGGCAATCTGACTCTATCTGGGAGGGGCCTGAAAACCTTGGGAGTGCGAATCACGTATATATATGTGATTTGTGCACCCGTGCCGCCCTGTAGCAGTATTTCAGAAGTGGTTTGTGTTACGGCACTGCGTTACTTTAACTGACAATTGCGTGGTCATGCACCCCTGCACCAAAATGACATTTACGTCTTTTTTCCCCACGAATTGAGCTTTCTTTCGGTGGTATTTGATTGCCTGTGGGTTTTTTATTTTTTGCGCTATAAAAAAAAAAAGGCTGACAGTTTTGAGAAAAAAAACAATAGTTTGGACTTTTTGCTATAAAACATGTACAGTAAAAAAATAAAAAAATCAAATTTAGGCCAAAATGTATTCTGTGACATGTCTTTGCTGCAAAAATCCCAATACATGTAAATTAATTGGTTAACGTGAAATTTATAGCATTTACAAATGGTGGTATATATACTGGAATTTAAATTTTTAAAATACCAACAATGGCGGCGTTCAGCAACTTATGGCGGCAATCAGCGACTTATGGCGGCAATCAGCGACTTATGGCGGCGATCAGCGACTTATGGCGGGACTGCGGTGGACATTCTGACACTGGGGGGGGGAACTGACTTGGGGTCACTGACATCCCCAGTGACACCAACACAGTGATCAGTGCAAAAAAAAACCACTGACAGTGTACTAATGGCACTGCGGAGGAAGGGGTTAACTTTTGGAAGCAATCAAAGGGTTAACTGTGTGAGGGCAGTGTTTTACTAGGGGCGGGGGGTATGTCCTTCACAGTAACACACTGATCTGGAAAGCTGAACTCAGCAATCTGGAGCAGTGTGCTGAAAACTGACAGAGAGGAGAGCTGCAGTGTAAGCACAGCAGTCGTCCACCATGTCAGTATTTGCCGGTCATCACCGGCCGGGACCCAGTGATTGACACCCATGGCTGCGTTCGGCAGTGCCGGTAGGGCCGTCGCACACCTCACGCGCGCCCCCTACCTGAAGTGCAAAATCCCGTGTATATATATATATATATATATATGTGAGTTTGCGCAGCGGTGCCGCCCTGCCGCAGTAAATGTACTGTGGCTGGTCGGCAACCGCTTAAGGATACTTAAGATGATGAATAAACATAAAATTGAGTGTAAAATTGAGTATAAAAATTTGTAATAAAATTGCAAAGGGAGTCATTCCTATTTGTAGCACCTGAAATGACAAATAAAGAGTTCTCATACAGACTATACCAAGGTGTGTGTTTCCAGATCATCATTCAAACCTTTAGGGGATAGAGTATCTAATGTAAAAATCCAAAAGCTCTCTCTTCTACAGAGTCTTTGGTGTCTCCTGCCATTATCCAAATCTTTCGGTATGGCTTCTACCCCAAAGACTCTGATCCCACAGTAATTACTTTGGCGGACTTCTTTAAAGTGACGAGGGCCAGAAAATTTATCTTTGCAATTCTTAATACTGCTTTATGTTCAATAATATGAACTCTCAAGGGGCGAGAAGTACAGCCCATATAAAGTAAGCTGCATGGGCACAAGAGACCATACACAATGAAGGACATACATCCCACAGTTGATAAACTGTTTAATGGCATATTTCTTGCCATCAGACCCAGAAATGTCGAGCTTGCGATGCCAGGTGAACTCTTAAGCACCACAGTTAGGAACCCCACATTTATAGTTGCCTTTTTGATCAAAAAGACCAGGCCATGCACCCGAAACCAGTTTTGGGAGGCTTATGGACTTCTGAAGCCTACTAGGGGCTAGAATACTTCTAAGATCTCTGGGTTTCCTAAAGATCAAACACGGTTTCTTTGGGAGCGAGTCGCCCAGGGTGGGATCATTCTTAAGGATGTTCCAATTTTTAGAGATAGTCTGTTTGATAGCCCAAGATCTGTTATTAAATCTAGAACAGAACCATATTTCCGTTAAACCACCATTACTGTCGTGGCTCAAGGATTTTGAACAGATGGTCTGGTCTGTAGAATAGTTATCGTACATAAGTAAATAGTTATTAAATGCTGTCTCAATGTGCCTGTTGTCATACCCCTTCTCTTTGAATTTATTTTTAGGAATTGAACTTTGTTCAATATAGTCCTGTTTCAAAGTGCATGTGCGTCTTAATCTACAGAATTGGCCATATGGGACATTTCTAATGCACTGTGGGTGATGATTACTTTTCGCATGTAAGTAGGAGTTCCCAGCTGTAGGTTTAAAGTGCATTTGTTAAAGTACGTTTTGGAGCAGACATGTCCACTGTTATCATGTTTTAATTCAAGATCTAGGAATACTAATTGGTTGTCATCTATCACATGGGTGAAAGAAATTGCATATGGGTTCAGAAACCCTTGTAACTGAATATCAGTGCCATTCCAAATAATTATAATGTCATCTATACCAATCATCCTACTTGCCCTTATGGATGTATCAAAATTACATAGTTACTCCAGCTGAAAAAAGACAAAAGTCCATCCAGTTCAACCATAGAAAAAAAAAAAAAAAGTTCTAATCCTATACCCACAGTTGATCCAGAGGAAGGCAAAGAAACCCAGCAAAGCACGATCCAATTTCAACCTGCTGGGAAAACAATTCCTTCCTGATCCCCCGAGAGGCAATCGGATATTCCCTGGATCAACTTTACCTATAAATGTTTACCTATAAATACCAGAACCAACTCTTGAGGGAGTCTATTACACATGTTCACAGCTCTTAATGTGAAGAAACCTCTCCATGTTTGGAGATTAAATTTCTTTTCCTCCAGACGTAAAGAGCGCCCCCTTATTCTCTGTGTTGACCTCAGGGTGAATAGCTCTGCACCGAGTTCACTATATGAACAACTGATGTATTTATACATGTTGATCATATCTCCCCTTAATCTCCTCTTCTCAAGAGAGAATAAATTCAGTTCCTCTAATCTTTCCTCATAGCTGAGCTCCTCCATGCCTCTTATCAGTTTAGTTGTCCTTCTCTGTTCTTTCTCAAGTTTCCCAACGTTCTTTTTGTGAATTGGTGCCCAAAACTGAACAGCATATTCCAGATGAGGTCGTACTAATGATTTGTACAGGGGTAATATGATATCTCTCTCTCTGGAGTCTATGCCTCTTTTAATACGAGAGGATTTTGCTCGTTTTAGAAACCGCAGCTTGGCATTGAATGCCATTATTAAGCTTGTGATCTAACAGAACCCCCAGATCCTTCTCCACCATTGATTCCCCCAGTTGTACCCCCCCAGTATATATGATGCATTCAAATTCTTAACCCCCAAGTGTATAACCTTACATTTATCAACATTAAATCTCATTTGCCACATAGGTGCCCAATTAAACAGTGCATTGAGATCGGCTTGTAAGTCGGAGACATCCTGTAAGGACATTATTCCACTTCACAGCTTGGTGTCATCTGCAAAGACTGAAATGGGATTTGTAATCTCAGACCCTATATCGTTTATAAATATATTAAAAAAATAAGGGTCCCAAAACTGAACCCTGGGGTACAACACTGATCACCCCCACATTTACACAGTCTCTCCCTTTTCTAGTTAAAGAAGCAACATTTATCAGAAACCAATAATTTGAAAGAACCCATTACAGGGAGGGGGCACTGTTAAAGTGTTACTAAACCCACAACAGTAAAATAAATCTGTATATGCAGTAAAGCATGCTTGTTATACTCACTGTGGAATCTAAGGGGTTAATCCTCTGCATTGTGTAAAAAGGCTGTTTGATCCTTCTTCTCTGCCCCTCCTCTTGTTGAAATGACCACCTGATACAGACTGATTCTGTAGTCACATGCACATGCTCAGTTTGGTGTGTATTGCTAGAGAGGTTTTTTTTCTTGGGAGAGTGCATGTGATCAGCACAGGGCCAATCAGCACTGTCCAGACAGAGGGTCAGGACTTTCACATCTTCCAAGAGCAGAAAGAAAACTCCACTTACAAGCTTTCACCAGTGCTCTGCTGAAGTCACAAGACTGTTTTAAATGCTGATGAGAAAAGGTATTTAGCCGTTTATTTTTACTAGAATAATTGCATTTCCATGTTGTGTACTGTGAGAGACCAGATATAGTGAATGCAGGGTCCTGGGTTTAGTATCACTTTAATAAAATATAATTACAAATGCTTGCTGCCCTCAGATCGATCTTATCCAGTTTGAATGTTAGGCTAGCCATTAACCTACAGTATTAAGTGAAGATGTAGTCAACAACTAGATGGGCAGAATCAGAAACTAAAGACTATTGACAGGCTTTTTTTTTCCAATATGTTGCTGTTTTTTAAAGTGGAGCTAAACTTACCTTTTCTTCAGTGGTCCCCATCCCACCCTGACACTGGCATCTTATGTATGCCAGTTTTCGGCAATTTTGATGCCAGTGCAGGATATGCAGGAGTCAGTCATACCGGCACACAGGGACTGTGCCGGTGATGTAAACTGAATTGCACATGTGCAGCTCAGTTTACATGTTAGGGAATGCTCAGCTGCTAAAATACCGCATGAGTTATATTATTAGGTCATGTGGATTTTTAGTAGTGAAATATTCTTTAATGTCTCAGCTGTCAGCTGGGTTCCCCTCTGACAGCTGAATGTCAAAAGAATTGTCGGCATTGCCCGACAACTAAAATTTATTTTAAAAAATGGTGTGGTGTCCCCCCTCCCATCCAGACCCTTCGGGTCTGGTATGGATTTTAAGGGGAACCCCATGCTAAAATTTAGAAAAAAAATGGCATGTGGGTCCCCCCCAAAATCCATACCAGACCCTTATCTGAGCATGCAGCCCCGCAGGTCAAGAAAGGGGAGGGGGGATGAGCAAGCTCCCCCCTCCTAAACCATATCAGACCACAAGCCCTCTACATGGGTGGGTGCTTTGGGGTAGGGGGCTTCCCCCAAAGCACCTGAAAAAAGAGAAAAAAACCCACTTTGCTCTTGGCCATCTGACAGTTGCGCTGCAATTATAATTCTTAAATACTATGATGACATCACAAGGGGCAGGGTTACCCCCGCCCCTTGTGACTTCATCATGCGCTGCGATTGGCCAAAGCATTGGCCAATCACAATGCACTGTTTGCCCTCCAAACGCCCTTAATGTTAATTTGTTCAGCCAACACATGAATGGCCAATGTTCAAGTCAAACTTACGTTCGACTTGAACATAAAGCCCATCACTAATGCAGAGTTTTAAGCTTAAATTAAACTCCTTGGAATAATGAAAGTTTCTCTCTGTTTCTCCATTATCTTACTTTAGATATTACCCCAATCAGAAATTTCAATTGCAAAACCTTAACAGAAATATATACAGAGCGAACCTGCAGACTGCTATTACTGATCTCACCTTCTAAAATGCTAGTTGCCTGGCTTCTATGCAGGTACAAATCTTTATGCAAATTAGGCATTCTGCGTTTGCTATGACTTCACTTGCAGCATGGTTTTTCATGGTCAGTATAAAAATTTGAGACAGACAGATAATTAGGGCTTCAGAAAGAGATGAGCAACCATAGCCTAAATGTTTTACTCAGTAGAGGCGTGCTTTATTCAGGTTATGTGTGGTCATCCTAACTGTATGATTGTGGGTTTATGTGACCAAATCTGATTTAATTGTTTTCCATTTTTTCACATAGTAATACATGTATAGGCTCTTATATAAACATTAGAAAACAGAACCCAAAAAATTGTATACAGTTTAATAGCAGAACAAACAAATGCATGGCTGGTTCTCTACTTTGATAAATAAAGGTCCTTTTACTTTCTAGGCTTAGGGGCTTATGATTTTTTTGCCATGTTAGTAGATGTGCAATTATCTGGAATGAATTCAAATAATTAATCCTATACTTTGCAGTGTAAACATGTTTGCTTATGGCTATAATAAAAATGAACATTTATCCACTTTTTGGAACAATTTGGTATAGCTTAACTCAGTATAGTTCTCCAGCCACCTCCAGCCAAGCTCCAAATAACAAATTATGTCAAATAAAATTTAGTTGACAACACAAAACTCAAAGTGGCATTTGACTAGCTACTATTAATTACAGTGTAAATTGTTGCTAAAACATGTTAGCTTGTGGTTATAAACATGAAACTTAAATGATGGAACAACTTGGTTTACACTGACTTGTCCAGCAATCTATCTCTGAAGATGCAAAATATTGGCGAAACCTATTGTAATAACTATTCATTGCAAACTCTATAAAGAGCTTTATAATTCATTTTTATGGGTGCAAAAATAGGAATGTTGAGTCACTAACTAATAAATAGTGCAGCATGCAATTTACAGATTTGTACATCTTTTTAAATAGCTTAACTCAGTGTATTTCTCCTACCACCTCCAGCCAAGCTCCAGATAACGAATTATGTCAACTAAAATTTATTTGACAGAATAATACTCAAGGTGCCATTTGACTGGCTGCTATTAATTACAGTGCAAATTGTTCCTAGTATCAAACTATTAATCAAACGCAATTGCTAACATTTTTTCCACCTTGTGTATATATATATTAAAATACAAAAATCTTTAAGTAAAAACTAGTGGAGACAGGAGAGGAATGAATAAAACAATGGATGCACATAGAAAATTTCTTTTTGTTTTCGTAGAGATAAAATTTAAGCATGCATAACCAGCTGTTCTTTCTCCCTTTTCTATCCTGCACTGCAGAGTCTGGTACAAGCAGATCCCTTTATAGAGTACAATAAATGTATTTTACGAACTCTTTTTGCTTTTACAAGAAAATAGGCTTGACTGTCATTTCTTTTTCTTGTTCAAACTTTTTATTGTTTTCAAAAACATAAAAAGGAAAAGAAGTAGGATGATCCATGAACATATACAGGATTGAGTGAATACAGAAAACATGTTGCTTTACAGGGAAGAAGAATTATTGCATGAAAACTTGTTATGAGGAACCATATAAAGACATGGGAAGATAGAATCTAAAAGTACAACAGAGATGTAGCACTGTTTCCAATGACCAATTGGAGGTTCCGTATGAAACATGGGGAGGGGGGGCAAAGGTAGACTGGAAGAATAAAAAGGAGAAAGGAAGAAAAAAGAAAAAAAGAAAGGGGGGAGAGTTAGAAGAGACTAAAAGTGAGAGTGGGGGAGAGAGAGAGAGCGTGTGACTTCCAGGAGATAATAGAGAATCTTGGAACCAGAACAACGCAAAACACGGCTCTTAGAACTATGACAATACAGGAGAAGAGAACGTCAGGGAAGGAGCAACGAGTCATCAAAGTTTGGTGGGAGGAAACGTTCCACCCATGGGGTCCAGATCGATAGAAACTTAGGGACTGAATCTAAAATAGTGGCCTCAACTTTAGCGTGAATCATTGCTTGAGTAACATTGTTTCGGACTGCTAGCGTGCAGAGAGACAGTGACTTCCACGATTTGGCCAAAATCTGTTTAGCTGCATTAGTGACTTGCAAGAGCAGTTTAAATTGGGCTTTGAAGATGGAGGTGGGGGCAAGTTTAAGAGAAGGTCTGGTGGTATTCTTTTTAAAAAGAGCTGGGATAACATATGGAAAACTTCAGCCTAAAAGGTTTGTGCAACCAGGCAGCACCACTAGACATAGAAGTAAGTCCCTACCATCGCACAACCCCGAAAACACGCAGAAAAGTAATTAGGGGTATATTTAGCAATCCCCTGCCGGGACCAGATACCATCTAGTCAAAACTTTGTAATTAGTCTCCAAAGCCACCATGTTCTGTGAGGAGGGTTTGGTGGCAGACCAAATGTGGTCCCAGTCTGTAGGGCTCAGCTGACGTCCCAGGTCTTTCTCCCATCTAACAACATACAGTAAGTAGGGTTGGACGAGGTCTCAGAAGTAGAGAGAAGATTGTAGATATCAGAAATAAGACCCCTTCTATGTGGATCTCTACCACAGGATCACTCAAAAAGAGACATTGAATAAGCTGAGCGGGAATGGACAGAAGCGGTGTATAGAAATGTTGTAACTGAAGGTACCTAAATATTTCTGATGCCGGTATAGACTGCAACTCACGGAGAGAAGGGAAGGGTTTAATGCCTCTACTGGTTATAAAATGGTAAGAACTAAGTAAATTCACCGAGGACCAGTGTTTGAAGGATCGTGGTGAAGACCAAGCTGGGAGGAAGGCCGGGTTTCGTAGATAAGAGAGTAGGGGGTTATGCGGCGACTGAAGTGAATAAAGGAATTTTAGTCTGTCCCAAAGGGAGATATATTGGGATGTTATGGGGTTATGGAGCAGATGGCGATCGGATAGGTGAAGCCATAGAAGATTGGCTTCTGAGAGGGGGTTGCAATCAATTGATTCGAAAATGACCCATTGGGAGATTTCATGAATTGCGTGATATTTGGGCATCTGTGTGAGATGTGCCGCTTGGTAATATTTAGCAAAATAGGCCTAGGCCTCCCGTGAGCTTAGATTTGTTTATGGTAGCGTGAGGTACACGAGTATGGGTGGAGCCCCAGATATACGTGTACACTCGTAATTGTAGGATGCAAAGAAAGTGTGCAGATACGGGAATAGGTAGCACTCTAAACAAATACAATATTTTGGGAAGAATTGACATCTTCACAACAGTGATCCTGCCCATACAGGCCAATGATAAGGAGGACCATTTGGTCATGAGACTAGTAAGGTGAGCTGTATAAAGGTCCGATAGGCTAGGAGTTAGTTTAATGTCTAAAAAGGGAACAGAGTGCTGGGACCATGAAAAAGGTAACACCTGTTGCAGATGCGCCAGGTCCATGGGAGGTAGAGAAATATTAAGCACAGTTGACTTCTGGGGGTTAACGTGAAGGCCAGAGATATTGCCAAAATCCTGGAGAAGCTGAAGAAGAGTTGGAGTGGAGGTCAGTGGAGAGGTAAGAAAGCAGAGCACGTCGTCTGCAAAGAGGCAAAGCTTATGATAGGATGCGCCTAGTTCAAGTTCTCCAATATCCGGATTGGATCTTATCAGGAGGGCCAAGGGCTCTATGGCCAGGGCGAAAAGCAAGGGAGAGAGCGGGCAACCTTGACGGGTGCTGGATTGGTTTGGAAACAATGCTGATTTATGCCCTAGGTATCTGACTCTAGCCGATGGTGTGCAATATAGAGAGGAAATCCATGCCAAAAAATGGGTTCCAAAGCCCCAGCGATGCAGAATAAGGCTTTCTGAATATCTAAGGACAGGAATCAAGTAGGGATGTTGCGAGAATGGGTTAAATGGGAAAGGAGGACCGCACATCTAACATTTTCGCACACCTGGTGAGTGGGTATAAAGCCTACCTGGTCGTTGTGAACAAGAGAGCCTATAAACAAGTTAAGATGGTTGGAGAGGACTTTCGCGAGGAGTTTAATATCAATATTGAGGAGGGAAATGGGTCTGTAATTGGATCATACAGAATCATCTGCATTGGGCTTCGGGATCATGGTAATATTAGCCGACACTTTGTTAGGGCTGAAAGACTGACCAGACAGGATGGCATTGAAGGCATTAGTTAAGACTGGGGAGAGAAGGTAAGCAAATTTCTTGTAGTAAGTGGTGGAGAAGCTGTCTGGACCAGGGTGTTACGGAGCTTCAGGTCCTTGATAGCATTTAGGTTTTCAGTTGAAGTATTTGGGCATTCGAGAACTTCCAATTGGTGGTCGGATAATTTTTGGAAAGTAAGGTGGGCTAAGAGAGCTTCAGCATGGGGTTGGTCAAAGGGATCCGTCGGAGAATACAGTTGAGATAAGTGCTTATGGAAAATTTCTATGATGCGCACTGGGTTGCTAGTGTAAGTGCCTGGAGAGACACGCAATCGGTTCGGTTTAGTGGTTCGGTCAAGTCTATGAAGTGAAAGGGCTAAGAATGTGTCCGGTTTGTTTGCTTTGGTATAACATTTATGTCGAGACCTACGGAGGGAAAGTTCTGCCTGATCTGTGAGAAAGAGATCCAATTCCAAACAAGGTTTATCCAAAGCTTTTGAGGTATCGGAAGTCGGGGTGTTCTGTAAATCCTGGTGTGACTGGTTGTATTTCATTTCCAGATGGGAACGTAGCTGATGTTTCTCTTTATTTAGAAAAGACCCTTGGAGAACGGGTTAATGCGCCTCCCACAGAAGGAGAGGAGAAATGTCCAAAGTGGAGTTAAGAGATAAGTACTCTTTAAGAGCAATCTTTATATCCAAACTGTGAGATGGATGGGACAGTAGTATGTTATTGATGACCCAGGAGGGATCAGTGGCCGAAGGATCCAGGGATGCAATTTATGTGATGACTGCACTATGGTCAGACCAAGGTATTGGGAGGATGTCAGAAGCGACGAGTCGGGAAGAGGAGCCAATAGTCATGAAGATGTATAAAATCAAATAAAATGCAGCGCTAAGAGATAAGTGATGGTAGTTACGATGCACTGGAAGGTAATTAAAAAAACAGGAATAAGTAAGAAATAAATATAAAAACCCAAAACAGTTCCTGGTAAGGGTCCAATACATCAATATCTTAGATAATGATAAATATAGGTAATGAACCTTAATAAAGTAATAACAATAAAGTGCAATAGTCTCTACAGGCTGAGAAGATAGCAGTGATGCGTGCACATAATCTTCATAAAAATTATTATTATTATATCATGGTCTTGTGTCTTCGGTGGTGATAGAGAAAGACAAAATATTGCACTAACCAGATAGCGCAAAAGGATGCGCATGGAGCATTTAAGACCTGCTCCTGGTACTCTGGATATGTGATAATGGAACAAAGTGGTGTCATCTTTATGGTAGCCACTAGATGTCATCCATCCGAGAGAGGTGTCCAGGATCCAGAGATGTCAGCCACAGCCACCAGAGGGGGTGTTGTTAAACACAGCTTCCAGTCTCAGCAAAGTACCTTCAAGACACAGGCTCCCAAGGAAAAAAAGAGCCCGCAGAGAAGGCCTCCAATAGTGTAATATCATTTATTCAGGGGTAATAACAGTAATAAATAGAAGACAACTTACATAGGTAGCTCGGCCGCCATGAGATGTATTGGACCCTTACCAGGAACTGTTTTGGGTTTTTATATTTATTTCTTACTTATTCCTGTTTTTTAATTACCTTCCAGTGCATCTTAATTACCATCACTTATCTCTTAGCGCTGCATTTTATTTGATTTTATACTGTGTATGGGTTCTCAAGGTACCTTTTGATGCAAGCAGCTATTATATGTTTTATACCCAGCGCTCGATTTCTTCTTTTTTATATTAAATCATGAAGATGTAGTCGATGTGCAAAAACGATTTGTGTGGATAAGAGTAGAAAGTGTATCAACGTTTCACCAAATTAAGCTCTCTCAACGTGTCGACTAGAGAGTGACGGTGCAGGAGGTGTTGAAAGGAGAATTTGGGGGCCAACGTAAGAAGCGGTTGTGGTAACTTGTCTAAAAAGGGGTATAGGGTGCAGTTTGAGTCTCAGCAAACAAGCAGTGTGCCACATTTATGGCAATCTGTGATTGTCAGTAGGTGGTAGAGGAATGGCAGCGGGCCCTGATTGAGAGCATAGTAAGTAACGATGGTGACTTTGGAGTTAGGGCGCAAACCCGACAAGAGGAGATAGCGACCTTAAGGGTCTCCGATCTCGGTATGAAGTGTAAAAGGGGTGGTGCTATGGAAGGCTATGAGGACACCTCTACACTTAGTTTTGGTGGAAGCAGTAAAAACATGTGTATAGTGGGGGTCAAAAAATTTGGGGGTGGAAGTGGTGAAAAAGTGTGTCTCTTGAAGGCAGATGACACACACGCTTTTTGTGAAGCAAATGAACGAAAGGCTTTATTACGTTTCTGCGAGACATTAGGACCCTGTACATTCAGGAAAAGGAGATTCAGGGAACCCATGGGGGGAAGGTTAAGCCCACTAAGGAGTGGGAAGTCCTTGTATGAGCATACATGAAGAGGAACCGAGAGGAGAGGAAAGAGAGGGAGAGCAGGAAGAGAGAAGGGAAGTTACATGAGAGAGCAAAATGGAGAGGAGAAACAGCATGTAAAACCAAACAGAAACAAAGATGGGCTGCTGCGGCCCAAACGGTGGGCCCTGAGTTACCCGCGGAGAAACCCAAGGGCCAAGAGTAGCCCAGGCAGTACAAAAACACGGTGCTGCATGGGCTAGTGGTGGGTGCGCAGAAACAAGCACAGGGGGGGAAGGCAGCCCAAAATTAAAAAGAAGTCTGTAGACTCCCGCTGAAACAGTGAGAGCCTAGGCTCCCGGCATGTCAGGGAAGTCCCAGAACCAGGCAGCACACTATGAACGTTGCCCATCGGGGACAACAAGGTGGAAAGATAGTGTAAGATCGTGTGTTTAGCCAGATCCAGGGCTCCCGTGCATGAAAGACAGACACTATGCGACATGAAAACAGGCCAAAAACATTAGCACTATATTAAGCAAATATAATTGGCAATCAAGCAGTCGAAATGAAATATCAAGGAGAATTAGGTCAGCCGACTGAAAGGGAGAAGGTCATCCTCTGCAAGTTGTGACGAGAGGACAGAGGGAATCAATCCGAAAAGTGAACAGCCCAACAGGGAGAAAATGAATAGTTCCGAAGGTACTAGTAGGAGTCAATCTATGGAGTCTGGTGGTGCTGGAGCAAGAGAAGAGTAGCGTCCTCTTTTATAAGAGCTGAGCTGACCCGTGGAGTGAGAGGGGCAACTTTTTTGAGGGGAGCATGATGCTGGCGGGAGCTGTCCGGTGGGGCTTCATGAGGTTGCAACTGAAGGTTCTGCAGTGTGTCGAGGAGGTCTTCCGGGGATTTGCAAACATAATCACGAAAGTGGAAGAAGAAGGGGACCATGAATGGGAATCTTCATCGATAGGCTATGCCATGCTGCTGAAGGACCTGAAGATGAGGCATCATGGCTCTGCATTTATTAATTATCATCGGGCACAAATCTTGAAAAAGCTGATAGGGGTGACCCTGAAACACTAAGGAGCCTACTGACCAAGCTGCTTGTAGGAGCTCTTCCTTTGTGCAGAAATAGTGAAATTTAGTGATAATATCACGTGGAGGGCCATCTGGGCAACCTGGGGCTAGCGCTCTATGAACTCTATCCATCTCAAGATGTTCTATGGGGACCTCAGGGGCCAATTCTTGAAAAAGGGCCGTTACAGTGTTTAAAACATCCGTGATGGATTCTGGTAGGCCGCAGATGCATAAATTAAAGCGGCTGAGTTCAAGATCGTTGGAGTGGGTTTTTTACTGTAGTATCGAGGTCGTTGACCCGGTGTTCAAGGTGCATTGCCCCAATTTGCGGATTTCCTTAGACAGTTTGTCAGTAATGTGGTCTGAGGTCTGTTTCAGGGCTTTGTGGAGCATCCGCTCAAATTGTTTGAGAAGGTCAGGAGAAGAAAGGTCAGTGGTAGGGGTGTGAAGGGTGGTCCCCAGGTCAGAGTCACCCTCAGATGTGCACCGGGATCTGGTATGAGCATCCTGCAGTGCTGCATAAGGTTGTGCCTGGTGTGAGGGATGCAGGTGTGGTGGCCATTCTTGGACGAGGCCTGAGCCAGGGCCTCTTTGATTGGCTTCATGGTTGGCTGATGGGACTGCTTTGCCACTCCCCGGACCATCCTGACAAGTACCAGGGGGGTTGCTATGGCCATCAGCTGAGTTGTAGGACCATAGTGGGCCAGGAGCGGTGTCCGGGAGACTTGATTCCCCACAGTGTGGCGGAGCCTCGAACGGACATGACTGTCCTTTCTGCTCCGTGCATGCACACCTCCATAGTTTGTTTTTTTTAAATACAAATGGTTGTGCATACATACTCTACTGTATCTCCATAAGTTCATTGTGTAGATATGAAGGCCATTATATGAAGGGTCCTGCATTCACTATACCTAGTCTCCCACAGTACACAGAACATGAAAGTGCAATTATTTTAGTAAATATAAACTGCTAAATACCTTTTCTCATCAGCAGTTAGAGCAGTCCTGTGACTTCAGCAGATCACTGGTTAAAGCTTGTAGGAACAGTTTTCTTTCTGCTCTAGGAGGAAGCAAAACCCCTGATCCTCTGTATGGACAGTGCTGATTGGCCCTCTGCTGATCTCATACACTCTCTCAAAAAAAAAAAAAACCCTGAAGCAATGCACACTAAACTGAGCATGTGCATGTGGCTACAGGTTCAGTCTGTCTTACCAGGAGATAAGACGTGGACATTTGAACAAGAGAAGGGGCAGAGAAGTCAGGCTCAAACAGCATTTTTACACAATGCAGAGGATTAACCCCTTAGGTTCCACAGTGAGTATAACAAGCATGCTTTACTGCATATACAGACTGATTTTACTGTTGTGGGTTTAGTAACACTTTAAACAGTAAACAAATAGTAACATATTTTGGTAGGTCTGGCTGTTCAAAACTTAAAGCAAAATTAAACCCTCCTATCCTTGAGGGCTCGTTCACACCATGGTGCAGAGATGGCAGTTTTTCTGCAGGCGTTCTGCAAGGGCACAACAATATCAATTGTTCTCTATGTGCCCTTTTCACACCACAACACTGGTATCTCATGCACATTTTTTCTGCACAGGAATCCTCAATGTGTATAAAACTCATTGGAGCACGCATGAAAACTGATGTCTCTGCAAGTGAAATTTGTGCGTCAGTTCCCATCAGTTGTTCTGCACGTATGGTGTGAACGAGGCCTTACAAACAAGGAAGCTGCCATCTTAGAATCTGTTTGATTTGCAGTTACTGTACATGTGATCAGTTATGACACCAGCCATTTGATGGCTTCACAGTTTGGTTAAGACAGTAAGCCGTTGTGACAGTTATCACTTATGACATGCCTTGAATGTAACTGTTTTGGAAAACTGTAAAATTGATGGGTTTAAACAACAGTATGCATCTTTGATTAATGTGTAAGGGTTAACGTAAATAAATATAAATAGTGCCTGGCCTTTACTTATCTAGAAATAGCAGTTTGTGCTAGATTAAAAAAAAATTAACATATCTGTATTGCTGGTGTAGGTATTTAAATATTCTGTTCCCAAGCAATGAAATATTTAAGGTAATTGTGCCTTGATGGTTCTATATCTAGGACTATTTAAATAGCTTCAAGCTTTAAATTAGCATTTTGTTGTTTATTTTGAAGCAGAGGAAAATACATCTTGTAAATATAAAAAAATATGTTTTGGATCAAATATATATAGTTAGGTCCATATATATTTGGACATAGGCACAATTTTAGTTTTTTTCCGGTATTTACCAAAACATATTCAAGCTATAGTTATATAATAATATGGGCTGAAAGTGCACACTCTCAAGTTTTATTTGAGGGTATATACATCCAAATTGGAGGAAGGGTTTAGGAATTACAGCTCTTAAGAGTAGCCATCTCCCCTTTTTTCAAGGAACCAAAAGTAATTGGACAATTGAAAAAAGTAAATGGACAATTGAAATTGAAAATCAAAAACTGTTTCATGACCAGGTGTGGGATACTCCTTCGTTATTTCTTCATCAATTCAGCAGGTAAAAGGTCTGGAGTTGATTCTAAAGCAGGCCATAGACAGGTCAAACATTGGCCGATTTAAAAAAAAAAAAATCCTGAAAAACCGGTTGTTCGATCGGCCGACGTTACCACCAACTGTCAGGGTCCGCCGCGGCTCCATCCCCGGCGCATGCGCAATAGCGGCGGCTCACGCCGGGACACAGGCACCAGATCCCGGCGGGCCGCGGCTGACAGGAGGCCGCGCATGCGCAGTAGGAGCCGCAGGCGCGCCTCGGGCGACCAATGACAGCCCGGGGGCGCGTCCTGGGCGGCCAATGGCAGTGCAGGGCGCGATATTTAAAGATGCCCTGCACTGTCACAAATCGCCGCAAGGTCTGATCTGATACCTGTGTTTCCTGTGATTGTGACCCGGATTGTTTGACGTTCTGCCTGCTCCTGCCCTGACCCGGATTATCTGACTACGCTGCCTTCCCCTGTGATTGACCCGGATTGTCCCTGACTACGCTTCCTTCTCCTGTCCCGACCCCCGGCTTGTTTGACCATTCTGCGGACTGACCCCGGTAACTGACCCAGCGTGAGACCTGACCACTCTCTGCCTACTGTCTCGGTACCACGCCATTTCCCACAGTGACAACCGCCGGTTTATCCTGCCAGGTCCTGCCGGCCTCCTCACATCTGACTCTACTCTGTCCTACTTCTATCCACGGAGGCTCCCTCTGCCACGGGTGGTATTGCTCGGAGGTCGTGACCTGGTCCTGGTTCTGCTCCAAGTCCATCCCCACCATCAGGGGCCCTGGTGAAAACGCAGACCGGGACTTAGACCCCACGCTCCGGGTGATTCCGCCTAGTGGGCTGCCAGAGGTGCCACCTGGCGGATCCATAACACCAACGTTAAAAAAATCAGAAGATTTTCGACCTGTCTATGGCCGGCATTAACCCCATAACTTCTGTCCCTTGCAGAGACAGGGGAGCACACCATACAATGTGACAGCAATACAAATACATTATTTGGATTACAATCTTTTTATTTGGATACAAATGGATACATTTGTTGCAAGCTCAAGACTTTTTCATATAAAATATAATAGCGGACTGGACTTCCAGTTCGTAGGAAGGATTCAGGTGTCTCCCATTCCTATGATCGATTCATTTTAGCAGAATACAATTTCTTCTTCTACTTCTTCTTCTTTTTCTTGCAGGTCACGGCTCATGCGCAGATTTTTTATCGGTAAAACGATTGGCCGATTTGCCCATCATTGCCGGGAAAATCGGCCGATTGTAAAAATCAGCCGCAAATTTTCCAACATGACCGATAAAAAAAATGTGCGAAACCCCCGAAAAACGGCCGACCAATTAACCCACTAATGGTGTGAAAATTGGCCGATCCTATGGCCAGCATAAGTGTGGTATTTGCATTTGGAATCTATTGCTGTGAACCTACATCATGCGTTCAAAGGAGCTGTCCATGCAAGTGAAACAGGCCATTATAAGGCTTCAAAAATAATATAAATCCCTCAGAGAGATAGCAGCAACATTAGGAGTGGCCAAATCAACAGTTTGGTACATTCTGAGGAAAGAAGAACGCACTGGTGAGCTCAGCAACTTTAAAAGACATGGACGTCCACAGAAGACAACAGTGGTGGATGATCACAGGATCCTCTCTATGGTAAAGAAAAACTCATTCACAACATTCAGACAAGTGAAGGACACTCTCCAGGAGGTGGGTGTATCATTGTCAAAGTCAATAATCAAGAGAAGACTTCACAAGAGCAAATGGCACAAACCATTCATAAGTCTGAAAAATAGAAAAGCCAGATTAGACTTTGCCAGAAAAATCTAAAAAAGCCAGACCATTTCTGGAAAAGCATTCTTTGGACAGATGAAACTAAGATTAATCTGTACCAGAATGACGGGAAGAAAAAAGTGTGAAGGCTTGGAACATCTCATGATCCAAAGCACATAACATCTCCACATGGTGGAGGCAGTGTGATGGCATGGGCATGCATGGCTTCCAGTGGCACTGGGTCATTGGTGTTTATTGATGATGTGACAGAAGACAGAAGCAGCCATATGAATTCTGCAGTGTTTAGAGATATACTGTCAGCCCAGATTCAGCCAAATGCAGCAAATTTGATTGGACGGTGCTTCACAATACAGATGGACAATGATCCAAAACACACTGCAAAAGCATGATTATATTCATTTCTCCAATTACATTTGAGCACCTGAAAATGGAGGGACTGTGTATAAAAATGGTTTCAGTTCTTAAAATGTATACTTGATATTTATGTTCAACCCCCTGCATTAAAGCTGAAAGTCTGCACAATTCATTTGGATTGTTTCGTTTTAACTCATTCTGGTGGCATACAAAGCCAAAAGAAGTATGAAAATCGTGCCTGTGTCCAACTACATATGGACCTAACTATATATATATATATATATATATAGAGAGAGAGAGAGAGAGAGAGAGAGAGAGAGAGAGAGAGAGAGACCAATAAGCCACTATGTTAATGTTTATATTTTTGATCACATACCCTTTAGTTAAAAGTGACAATAAGCCCCAGTTCACACTGGTGCAACTTTGAAATCGTGCTACTTCAGCGAGATTTCAAAGCGTCATATCAGTGCGATTTGCACTGCCGAATTCATTGCAGCTTGCGGCTTCACATAACAGAAGTCGCAATGAAATCGGCAAAAAGTAGTGCTGGACTAGCAAACTAGCAGATTTGGATACACTAACAAATTGAAGCAAAATTCCAGATAACATCTTTTTAAGCAGTTACAGCAACAGTTTTGTTCCATTTGGGATAAAGGTGTTGCATAAATAAATAAAAGCTGATCATTGTAAGTACCTCTGTCAGTGGTAAATGGTTTGTCTCAACCCTCTAATGCCTACATCTGCAGACCAGTTTTTTTGTTGAAAAACAACAGACTTACTTGCTGGATCACCAGGTGGTGAAAATAAAGGAAAAAAAACAAAAAATAAACTAATGCAGTCATCACATCTAAGATTTAGTAAGCTGTACTATAATACATGTTTGCTTTTGGATTTATTACCACTTTAAAACATAAATTATAAAAATATACAGAACCAAGCATTATCTTTAAATCTATGATAAATCATTAAACTATTTTAGCTTTCTTACCACAACTGGTACATATTACTAGTCACATTCAATTTTCAGTGTTTTTTTCACTGCTGTGTGCAGCTTACACTGCTTTTATTTGGATGTAAAATCACACCACTCTCAATCTTTATTGAATAATTTTATTTTGTATATCTCATCCACTGAAATCACGCTTCAGCTACTAGCATTATACTGCTCATATACTATAATACAAGCTTTGATATATTGCACCAAAATACTAAAATTGTATTTGGTGACAAATAACATTTTGTCATTGAAACTGAAATGTCTTTAGATTGACCCTGTAAAGAAGAGTGTATTGATTTTCAACTTCTATTATTACTACACTTTACCTGCCAATGATTTTAGGTCAGCTCAATTTTCAGGAAGGTCTAAGGTCAACACCTAGATTTACTCATATCAGAAGAGAAGAAGAGGGTGTATATTTGCAGATATAATATTTTCTAGGTGTCTGTTCCGTTCTCTTTCCTTATGAATACTATAGTATTGAGACTAAACTAAATAGGTGTTTCTATCTAAACAGTGATAATGGCATGAAACTAGTTTTGTTATATTTTTAAGATAAATGAAAACTATGATGGCTTTTAACTGAAGAGCAGCACAATGTTTTTTTGATGTTATTTCAATGTTCTGCACTCTCCATATAAAATTCTTGCTCTTTCAGTAGCCATAATTGAAAAAAAAACAGATGCTATAGTGACAGTAAAATATTATTATAAAAAGAAATTTGTGTTCAAGGAGAAAACAATTATGTTTATGTTTTTGAACAGGTTTTTGGTCTATGTTCATATAAGTATTTGTTTCACATAGACTCTAACTTTTTACATGTACATGCATACATTTGTAATTTTCCGATGAGCCTACAATGTTACTGAGGTTACATATTAAGTAATGTGGGCTCATCCATGGCTGGGGTAATATAGGGGTAATATATAGTAATATACATAATATAATAAAGATACAGGGGTTTATTAACAAAAGCTGGAGAGTGCAAAATCAGGCTCACTTCTGCATAGAAACCAATCAGCTTCTAACCTCAGCTTGTTCAATTAACCTTTGGCAATAAAACCTGGAAGCTGATTGGTTTCTATGCAGAAGTGAGCCTGATTTGGCACTCTCTAGCTTTAGTGATAAACCCCACAGTTACAGAACAGGTTAGTCAGCTTTAAGCTACAAACTCTATGACAGTTTGATAGAAGTTGGGGGACACAAAGGGGTTTATTTTTGAAAACTGGAGAGGGCAAAATCAGGTTCACCTCTGCATTGAAACCAATTAACTTCTAACCTCAGCTTGTTCAATTAAGCTTTATGCAATAAAATCTGGAAGCTGATTGGTTTCTATGAAGAAGTGAGCCTGATTTTGCACTCTCCAGCTTTAGTAAATAAACCCCAAAGCGTCAAAGACTTTAGAAATGTCTTAAGATGCATATAAAACCAGATAAATGTCAGCTAGTGCAAATGCTTTTGACATGTTTTTTCGACCACTGGCAAATGTTTTTCATGAAAGATGATTTCAGATACCCATGAATATTGGTGTGTTGGATCTGCGAATGTCCTGTTTGTGTGAATGATAAACAATTTTTCATATCCAAACTCTTACCAGGTAGGATAACAAAATAACCCCAACAGAGGGGGCCAATTGATAGACAGGTAGTGAAAATCTGATGATGGCACACTGCAACACAGTGTACAATTTAAAGATAAAAGAAGCTAGAAAAACATTTGGATGGTCCACTCCAGTTATGGCCCCAGGAATAGTGGGGGCCAGGTTGTTGAAATATGCAGCAAAGTTCAAGTCAATAAAAGATGGAGGGGTAGAAAGATGGTAGGAGTAAATGAGAATGGGGGTTGGTTAATGGAAAGAAATGAACCGGCAACAGTCCTAAGAATGCAATCAAAAGCCAAACATGTAAAGTCAATAAAGGCTCCAGAATTCATCTGTATAGATTTTGGTTTTGGAGGGAAAGAATCTCTAGCTTTGGAAATTAGGTGAAATGTAATTTTAAAATATACTGTATATATGATTCTTGGACATATGATTCTTGGATTTTCAGTCTGAGAAGCTTTAGCATGTGTTTTGTGAGCTTACAGGACTTAAAGGATCTGCTACTAACGGCTTGGTGCCAGATACCACAGCATACCTTCAGATGTCTAGTGGTGTCCATGCCATGATGAGTCAGGGCTGTTTTGGTGGCAAAAGAGGGAACTACTTAATATTATGGGTGTATATATAAATATACTGTATATGTATATAGTATATAATAGGGTCCCTTTAAGAGGAAAGCTCTAACTCCCTGGGAGGACAGAGAAAGGTCAGATGTCTTTTCCTTGCATATGTCGGATATAGTAAGTAAAACACAATAGTGCTTTATCCGTTTATAACACTGATTTATTAAAATACATTAAAATTGGCCACTCACATTGTACAGCTGCTCCATTGCAGCTGATATCATGTGCATGTAAATTCAAAAATCCCATTGTGTACGCATACAGATAGCCTCCACTTCCCTGATCTATCATACCAGTGTATTGGCTGACCGCGAGTGTCGTGACATCACCATGCCTCTCCCCTGCATGCTGAGTGGAGGAGGAGGTATTAAAGGGATCGTTCACTACTGAAGGAAGAATCTACATACACGATATATCTGGCATCTTATGTCCACGTCAAGGGACACAAGTGTTTTTTGACCTAACTTTGTGTGAGGTCAAAAACTCCAGGCAAGGGCACAATACTAAGAAGACATGAAGTAATTAGGGATATGCTTTGTTTGGGGCAGAAATAGGAAGCATTAAATTAAGAGACTTTGCAATATAGAGATTGTTCACAGGATATATATAATTTTTTTTTTGTCTTCACATATGGTTTTAGGGAGTTGGATTTAAATAAAACGAGGCACTGTATGTTTATTCATTTATGGTTTTGCACATTTATATGCGTTTATGTAGGTGTGAGCAGCTTTCTGTTTTGTAGGTATTTTAGTTATATTCACTGTTAGGTTGATATATTGTGGTGGTGTTTTTTAGCTACTCCTGGGAATCATTTGGTATCATGAAAGAGTGCATGTTACAACAGTCACACTGAGAAAAAGGGAGAAATGTTGCACTAGAAATCTTACATCTTATTTTGTTTGAACCATTTGGATGTTGACGTTTGATTTAGTTTTAATTTCCATTGAGAATTGTGTGAGCATCCCTATCATTTCAATAACACACCAAAATTATTTTAAGGTTGGAAGATGGGATAAGTAGCTGATTGCAAAAGAGGCAATAGAAAAGGGGATTGTGTAAAGAGACTGGTTCTCAAGACCTGGATCACCTTCTGGTGGCATTGCAGTTCCAGATCTGAAGGGCGCAGTTTTGGTGGCCAGCAGGTGTCACCCAACAGCCAGCAGATCTAAGGAATTAGGATCCACCTCATGCTGCCTGATGGAAAGGTGTATAACCCCTCCCTGAATTGCATTAGTGCTTCAGTGTTTTGTCTGTTAGCCACATACTCCCCTTGTTCCCAGTCACATTCCTGGTTTATGCCGCTTTGTTCACATATACAGTATTTTCAAGTTTGCCTTGTATAATGTTTGTTGTTAGACAGGGTTTTGTTTCACTATTAATACATCTTACTTTAATCATACTCCATCTGATTTCAATTTCCAAAGTACAGATACACTGTTTAGGTCACTCTTCTGATGCTGGATACCTACACCCAGTATTCATTACACTGAGGTACCAGATAACTGTTTATAGTTATTTTGGAAATGGAAATAATTTTCTCTCTCTCTCCCCTCTCTCTCTCCCTCTCTCTCTCCCTCTCTCTCTCCTTCTCTGTAAGGAACCACCCGGCGGTACCTCTAGCAGCCCACTGGTTAGGTTTCCCCAGAGCGTGGAGTCTAAGTCCCGGTCCGCTTGTTCACCAGGGCCCCTGATGGTGGGGATGGACTTGGAGCGAACCGAGACCAGGTCGCGGCTCCTGAGTACACCTACCCGCAGTAGAGGGATCCGCCAGAGGTTTCTGCAGGGTGAGAGCCTGATGTGAAGAGGCGGATATGCCAGAGCAAGGTGGATGGATAGATGAGCAGGAGCATGGTCAGACAAGCCGAGTCGGTAGCCGTGGGAGCAGTGCGGTACAAAGCAGCGGGCAGAGAATGGTTGAGTCACACGCCAGGTCAGCAACAGAAGTTCAGATCCAATAGGGGGCATCCAGGAGGTAGGTCAGGCAAGCCAGGGGTCAGAGCAGGAGAGTACAGCAAAGTCGGGAACAATCCGGGTCAGCAACAATCAAGAATCACGGTATACAGGATCAGGAACACAGAGAGGCAATTCCTGTCAGCGCAGGGCGATTTAAATACAGCGCCCTGCGCTATCATTGGTGCCAGGTGCGCACCCGCGGCTCCGAGTGCGCATGCGCGGGTTCCGTCTCCGCCACAGCCGGCCAGGACCTAGTGCCCGTACACTAGCGTGAACAGGCACAGTGCGTCTGTGCCGAGCCGTGTATCATGGCAGCTCCTGACACTCTCTCTCTCTCCCTCTCTCTCTCTCTCTCTCTCTCTCTCTGATATGTGGTCTTTGGAATTGTGTCAATGGCATCAGATTGACATCAGTTTGAGACATTTTTTAAATTAATTAATTGACCGGTGTATTTGTCTTTCAGCTATCCTCCTTCTGACTTACATTTGACCTGTTTTGCATGGAAATGCAAAACCTGTCTAATGCGAACAAAACATCATCATCACAGGCATTTATACAGCTGTGAAACGATGACCCGAGCTTCCCCATCTTGACTGGCTAAAATAATACTATA
The DNA here is from genome assembly GCF_062004578.1 of Staurois parvus. Lineage (NCBI taxonomy): Eukaryota > Metazoa > Chordata > Amphibia > Anura > Ranidae > Staurois > Staurois parvus. The sequence continues at coordinate 6,854,590 of NW_028317815.1, forward strand.
CAATAACCTATACTTGTCTTATGGAAAGAAAAAAAAGAAAAAATACTTAAAATTTATTTGCCACAGTGAAATAATATATGTTGCAAACCACTGTTCCCTTTAGCAATTATTCAGTTGTTGCAGATCTTTCTCTAATATCTTTGCATACCTTCCCTTTCCACACTATTAGTGAAGATGTCTGTAGCAGGCTTTGCATCTCTCTGTCTATCTTCTATATTAAGAACAGCATTGAATTGGAAAAGAGTGGCTGAACAGTGCATGTGATTGGCAGCTCACTAATTGTCCCCATGCCTTTACTTGATCACGCATTATCTGTAGGCAGAAGGGCTTTCTTATATGGATTGTGTGTGTGTGAGGTTTAGCACTGTAGCTAATCTGTACTTTAAACTCCAAGGCAGTGCATTTTTTGACAGTCTGAACATTGTGTAGGCATTCCTATAGCGGTTGTGCCCCCACATCCACATGGCCGTAAGATTCTTCCCTTCCCAGCATATAAGGCCACTTATTACATTGTAGAAGGCTCAAATGTTGATCGACCTGGATGTGCTATAAGGTTAAATAATCTTTAGAATATACTTATTCATTTAATATAAAGTGTTACATTCATTGTGTAAAAAGGAATCATTTAAAATCTGTAATAGTTTTTCCCTTGATGAAATGTTGAGCTAACTTTGCTAAGATGCTAAAAAGTGTACCCAAATTTTCCTGTTGTTGTTCAGAATGTTATGGAAGAAGCCAGCCCCACATGTGAAATGATCAGTCATGGCTGCCTATATGTGCAAAGTATTATATATAGAAGTGGTAGAAGCTGCTTCTACACTGCTCAAAAAAATTAAAGGAACACTTTTAATCAGATTACAGCATCAAGTCAATTCAATTTATGGGATATTAATCTGTTCAGTTACGTAGCAGAGGGGGTTGTTAATCTATTTCAGCTGCTTTGGTGTTAATCAAATTAACAACAGGTGCACTAGATGGGCAACAATGAGACAACCCCCAAAACAGGAATGGTTTTATAGATGGAGGCCTACTTGTCACTACTTGTAGTATGAAACGATACCTGGACCCTACAGTGGTTGCAGAGGCAGTCCAACTCCTCCAGGATGGCATATCAATACGTGTCATTGCCAGAAGGTTTGCTGTGTCTCCTGGATAGGGCCGTAGAAGATCCTTAACCCATTAACAAGGCCGGTATCTACTCCTTTGTGCAAGGAGGAACAGGATCAGCACTGCCAGAGCCCTACAAAATGACCTCCAGCAGGCCACTCGTGTGAATGCCTCTGACCAAACAATCAGAAACAGATTTCATGAGGGTGGCTGGGGGCCAGACATCCTCTAGTGGGTCCTGTGTTCACTGCCCAGCACCATAGAGCTTAATTAGCATTTGCCATTGAACACCAGAATTAGCAGGTCCGCCACTGGCACCCTTTGCTTTTCATAGATGAGAGCGTGTTCACCCTGAGCACATGTGACAGACGTGAAAGGGTCTGGAGAAGCTGTGAAGAATGTTTTGCTGCCTGTAACATCATTCAGCATGACTGTTTTGGTGGTGGATCAGTGATGGTCTGGGGAGGCATATCGGCGCACAGACCTCTACAGGCTAGACAATGGCAGCCTGACTGCCATTAGGCATTGGGATGAAATCCTTGGAACTATTGTCAGACCCTATGCTGGTGCAGTGGGTCCTGGGTTCCTCCTAGTGCATGACAATGCCGGGCCTTATGTGGCAAGAGTATGCAGGCAGTACCTGGAGGATAAAGGATTTAATACCATTGAATGGCCCCCACGCTTGACTGACCTAAATCGAATAGAACACCTCTGGGATGTCATGTTTTGGGCCATCTGACGCCTTCAGTTTGCACCTCAGACTGTCCAAGAGCTCAGTTATGCCCTGGGCCAGATCTGGGAGGAAATACCCTAGGACACCATCTGTCATCTCATTAGGACCCTTCAATTTGTCAGGCCGCAAGTGGCACTCCATTGCTTGCATGTCAATGATGATACCTAAGTATTTAATCTCTGTGTAAGGACCTTTCATTTTCTTGGGCACCAGAGAGATCCCAAACTGTCATGCAATGCATTCTAAAGTATGCAACAAGAGCAAACCTTGGAATCCGGGGGGTGATACAAACACAATTGTCAAAGTAATGAAGAACCGATTGTACCTGCGATTTCCCCCCCCCGCACCACCCATTCTACAAAGGCACTGAATGTCTCAAAATAGAAGCAAGAGATGGAACAGTCCATTGGGAGACAGTGATCAATAAAATAATCATTCACGATTTATTCTCAGGTGCAATTGACCTACAGTTGACCTCATTCTGACCTGCTTCAAGTGGGCTTTGCATTCTCAAAAACTTGTAGGAAAATTCAAAACACGCCTGAAGTGAACAGAAGCCAGTTGCCACACCTTAATGGTATCTCAGCACATTACGAAATGCACCTGTATTGCAGCGCACCACAACACAATGAACAAAATGCACTATTGTACATTGAGGTGTGCTTCCTCAGAAATAATTGTGCATGTCTGGTTTTTAATCCATTGTGGTGCACTGGCAGCCTATTGAAATTAATGGATTTCTCTTACTGTAATGTAAGTTAATGTGGGACATACCTATATATGTTAATGCACTGCAACACCCTGGATAGAAGTGAATGGGCACCTAGTATTTGCTTTTTTTTTTTTGCTGAAAACCAAGATGTAGAACTGAGCCTATATAATTGTAGACATTAGAATCAAAAGTTTTTTTTCTTCCATTAAAGGGCTTTGAAGAATGCACCAATATTTCAAAATAAACAAATATTACATATTGGTAAAGCATAGAGGAGAGGTAGGGATCCCGCTAGGAGAGCACGGAGTGCAGTGGATTTGGGTGTGGTTCCACTTTCTGGACAGACATAGAGTAGGACACATGAGTGGATGATCAGCTATTGTTTTGGGGGATGATCTTGGAAGGAAGCCATGGGATGGACTCCAAGGAAAAAAACATATAAAAGACTGTTCTAACGCAATCAAATCTTGCAAAGCAGATCCAGTCAACTACTTTTGTGATCTGGTGTTGTGCCCCTTCAAAGAAAAGTATTATACAGCTTTTTCATGGATGGGGGAGGGGTTTTGTTGGGACTATCTGTAAAATGTATAGTAGTCCTGGAAGTATGTACATTTTTAAGATGGCATCCCTGCCAAATGAATAAAATAGGGCCTATACCAGTGTTTTAGGTCTTGTTACATGTTATTTAGTGGGAATTTAAGGAATTTAGTAGGGTTCGTTCTGAACCCTAATGATGTCAACTTATGACAAAACGTGTAGGAGCGTGGCCTAGGTTGGGATGTCAGCACACATCGCAGTTCTCCACTTTTGATGCTGGCCAGAAGTTATTTGTATATGCGCAGTGACTCTGCAATCCATGTGAGTGCAATCTCATGTTATAATAAAGTCTTATAGAGGATTTTACACTATTGCCAGCTTTTCTGTTTTCATATGATACTGTTATATCCAGCTCGGCAGAGGAGGCAGGATCAATCTTTAAATGTAAAGTGCGGTAAATCCTCCAAACAACCCAATAAACTACACGATTCTAAATGGAAAAAACTTTCAGCCCTAGAAAGTTGCAAACATCAACAATAGCCTAAAAAGAATCATCCAACCCACCCGCTTGTGAAAAGACCTCCTTAATCCAAAACAACAATATGTGCCCTACAAATAATAAATGTCCACACACATATAATCACACAAAATATTAATTGAATAAGTGTCCAGTGTCTTAATAGTCCAAAACCAAAAATAATAAAATATGTCCCACTTGGAATCACTTCTCTATAGTGTTGTAATCCTCAAAACAGCTTCAGCGGAAACCCTCAAAAAAATAAAAAAACTCAACATAGTGCATTAACTTAATAACTTTGAAAATAACACTCCATGCGTGCAACCGCAAACATTAGTGCAAAATAATGTGAAAAGAAAAAACACAGCAACACTTGTGCCAAACTGGTGATGTGTTTCACTCAGTGCAAACCACTTCAATAGTGTATCACTTCTAATACATATAGCATATATACCCTTACCAAAATAAAATGAAAAACCGCTGTGAGATATCATATAGAGGAATCAGCAAAACCACTCCAGATGGATAACACTGTGGCTCCAGACTCCAAAATGGCCACCGTATCTTTTCCGGCTCCTGCTCTGTACGTCTGACGTCACTTCCCCTGACGCGCTTCATCACATACGGGACTTAATCTTATTCCTTAAGATTAGGTCCCGGATGTGATGAAACATGTCAGTAAAGTGACGTCGGACATACAGAGCAGGAACTGGAAGTGATACGGCGGCCATTTTGGAGTCTGGAGCCGCAGTGTTATCCATCTGGAAGCTGCCTGGTAATCTCCAGCTATGTGGGGTTTCTTTTAATGCGCTGATTTTGATTTATACATGTAAGCAGATTCATTAAAGTTTATTTCACTGTATTATACGGAATTACACTATCATCTTTTCATATACATCCTGCGTGGAGCCGGGAGACTGGGGAACTGGCTTACGGTACCATGAGGGGATGATATTATAACCATAACGTCAGGAATGGAGGCAAGGAGACTGAGTGGTTTTGTTGATTCCTCTATATGATATCTCACAGCAGTTTTTCATTTTATTTTGGTAAGGGTATATATGCTATATGTATTAGAAGTGATACACTATTGAAGTGGGTTACACCGAGTGAAACACATCACCAGTTTGGCACAAGTGTTGCTGTGTTTTTTCTTTTCAAGTTTTTTTGCACTAATCTTTGCGGTTGCACGCATGGAGTGTTATTTTCAAAGTTATTAAGTTAATGCACTATGTTGAGTTTTTTGATGGTTTCCGCAGAAGCTGTTTTGAGGATTACAACACTATAAAGAAGTGATTCCAAGTGGGACGTATTTTATTATTTTTGGTTTTGGACTATTAAGATACTGGACACTTATTCAATTAATATTTTGTGTGATTATATGTGTGTGGACATTTATTATTTGTAGGGCACATATTGTTGTTTTGGATTAAGGAGGTCTTTTCACAAGCGGGTGGGTTGGATGATTCTTTTTAGGCTATTGTTGATGAGGATCAGTCTTTAGCCTTAGTGCATATAGCACTAGATGGCTGCATAGCGGAGCTTCGGATAATTTCACATGTGCCTATCATGACCACTCATATACAGAGGGTCATGGTGCTCTGGTAAGCTTTTTTGGAGCCTTTACTCACAAGAGGTGGATTGGTGGAAGAGGCGTTCCTTCCTGAAGCAATACACAGTCCCTTAACTGGACTGACCAATCTTTGGTTGTTCAGGCTGTTGGACAAATTCCCAAACATTCACCTGCTATGTTATGTATAATAGCAGTATTACTTTTACTGTTACACAGAAAAGCTTCCTGATATCAATGGTTACTAAGGACCCAGGTTGGTGCAGGCACAACAGAGTGACGTCACAGGTCAGTGATGATACCTGCCCAGGTCACTTACATGACCGGGAATCCTTGACCATGTAAGCAAAAGGACAGAGCTAATTTAATTTGAAAAAAAAAACAGCATAGAATCTTCTCCTTTTACATATCAGACCCTCTTAGTCTGGTATGCATTTTACAGAAACCTGGCTTCAAGCAGAAGATTCTGCTTCTCCCGCACCAATTTCCTATGGAGGCCTTCTCTGGACTCACTCACCCAGACCCAGTGGTCGGAAAGGAGGTGGAGTTGGTTTGCTTCTATCCCCACTGAGCACCTTTCAAGTCTTCCATAACCCTCCCACTCTTTCCTTCTCTTATTTTGAGACTCAATGCTGTTTTCTCCTATTTCTCTGAGGATTGCAGTGATCTACCAGCCTCCTGGACTGGTGTCCCACTTTCTTGATGACTTCTCTGCCTGGCTACCCTACTTTCTCTCCTTGGAAATACCCACTATCATTCTTGGATATTTTAACATCCCCATTAATAAGAACAACCCAGCTACATCCCAGCTCTTTAACCTAACCTCATCTTTTGCCTTAACACAATGGACACAGTCCTCCACTCTGATGGGAATACATTAGACCTTGTTTTCTCCCATCTTTGCACTCCCTAAAACCTTACAAACTCCCCCTTTCCTCTCTCTGATCACAATCTCATCACCTTCACAGTGTCCTCATCTTCAAACACTTATCCCTCCAAGCAGCAAACATTTACCCGCAGAAACTTTCATAACTTAAACACTTCTCTTTTCCGCTCTGCAACTGACCGCATTTATGACAGAATCTCTCCCCTGTCCTGCCCACTGCTGTCTAGAACAGTTTGCTTTCATCCACACTAGACTCACTTGCTCCTCTAACTACATGAAGTATCAGCCCCTGACCATTACAACCGTGGCAGACTGACAACACCAGAAATCTTAAGAGACATAGCCATGCACTGGAGCGATTGTAGCATAAAACCAAATCTCAGCAAGCATTCACCCTATATAAATCTGCTTTCTTTACATACTCCCTCCATGCTGCCAAACAAGCCTACTTTGTCACTCTTATTAATACCTTGTCATCCAGTCCTCGCCGTCTGTTCTCTACTTTTAACTCTCTACTTTCTCCACCGCCACCTCCACCCAGTAACTCACTCACTGCTACAAGATTGCAAATCATTTCAAAAACAAGATTGATGTAATTCGTAGGGGCATTTCAACTGCACAGACATCTATCCCACTTAGCATACCTTATACTAAACCTCCCTCAACACTTTCCTCTTTTGACCTTGCTACTACTGAAGAGGTCACTAAAGTTTTCTCAGAAGCCCATCTCACCACCTGCCCCCTGGATCCTGTCCCCTCTCAACTGCTACTGTCACCCTCGTTTTCTGTCCTATGCTCCCTCACTCACACCTTCAATCTCTCCCTCTCTAATGGTGCCTTCCCCACCCCTCTAAAGTATGCACACATCACTCCCATAATTAAAAAGCCATTTGTAACTCTGCCCCAAATTACATCACCAATCTTGTCTCCAAATATCACCCAAACCGTCTGTGAGGGACCGCCGAGCGGCACCACTAGCACTCCACTGGTAAGGCGTGCCCAGAGCGCGGAGTCTAAGCCCCAGGGTACTTGTTCACCAGGGCCCCTGATGGTGGGGATGGACTTGTAGTACCCCGAGACCAGGTCGCCACTACTGAGCACACCTGTCAGTGGTAGGGGTGTTCGCCAGGGGCTCCAACCAGGGAGAGCCAGATGTGAGGAGGTCGGGTGACCCCGATGGGATGGATGGATGGATGGCTGAGCAAGTGCGAAGTCAGACAGGCCGAGTCGGTAACGTAGAGGACGGTAAGGTACAAGGGAGCAGGCAGAGAATCGTCGGGTCACACGCCAGGTCAGCAACAGGAGGTCAGATCTAATGAGGGGCATCCAGGGAGAGAGGTCAGGCAAAGCAAGGGTCTGGGCAGGAGAAATCAGCAGGTCAAGAACAATCCAGGTCAATAAACTTAAAAGGCACAGGTACAGAATCACAGGAAGCAGGTAAGACCAGAAGGCAACGAAATGACAGCTCAGGGACCTTTAAATATCCCGCCCTGCGCTGCCATTGGTGCCCAGCATGCGCAAACTTGAACGCCGCGGTCGACCCGGACCAAGTCCCCGTGTACAGGGCGGAGCAGTGCGCCTGCGCCGGGACCATTGCGGCAGGGATCGAGGGGATCCCTGACACCGTCCTCTCCGCTGCTCCCACGACCTCCTGCTCTCTAGCTCCCTTAGCTCCTCCTCCCATGCTCATCTCCAGAACTCTCCAGAGCCTCCCCCATCCTCTGGAACTATCTACCCTAATCTATCAGACTATCACCTACTCTGCCCACTTTTAGGCAATCTCTGAAAACCTATTTCTTCAGGGAAGCCTATCCTTCCTTCAGCTAATAATGGAATCTTCTATTCCTCCTATCAGTTCATCCCCCACAGTTATTACCTTTTGTACCAATAGCCCCTCCCTCTTAGATTGTAAGCTCCAGGGAGCAGGGCCCTCCTAACCCTGTTGTATTGAACTGTATTGTTGCTGTATTGTCTCCCTATATATTGTAAAGCGCTGAGCAAGGTGTTGGCACTATATAAATCCTGTATAATAATAATAATATAATAATAATAATAATAAAGGGAGTACCCAATGCAAAAAAAAAAGTATGAGGTCCCCAAGGAAGTAAATACCAGACCCTTCAGATCTGATATGGATTTTAAGGGGGACTTCCTGCAAAAAATGCATAGTAAAAAAGCAGCTTGTAACTTCAGCTTGTTCAAATAAGCTTTGACAATAAAACCTAGAGGCTGATAGGTTACTATGCACAACTACACCAGATTACGTGTGCACCAGTTTTAGTACATCTCCCCCATTGTTTAATTTAATAAAGCAATTTCAAAATAAAAAGCAAAGTGGGTAGCCTGGGGTTAAGAAGTGGGAAGATATTTTGTGTACCAGCACCACCATAAAAAAAAGAATAAAACTGCCTTTATACCCTTTACTCAATCAGGCAAGCCTAGGATTCATATGTTTTTGGGCTTAAGTCTGTTTTTCTTCTATGCAAAGGTCTTGGTATTGGCTATAAGTTCAGTAGCTTTAAAGTCACACTTCAGGGAGATACATCAAGCTCTATGGGGCACAGTTGACTGTTCAGGACAGCAGTGCATTTTCTCATTTTCTGCACGTCCTGTTGCATAATAGTTGTATCTTTCCTGATGCTTTGTACTGATCTGTAAGGTTGGACAGGGACATATTGATGCCTTGTACTGATCTGTAAGGTTGGACAGGGACATATTGATGCCTTGTACTGATTTGTAAGGTTGGACAGGGACATGTTGCAAGTGTGCACTGCCGTGACCATTTCTTTTAATGTAGACTCTGTAGCTCCAAAAAAGCCCTTCAGACATCCAGTGCTGTTTGAATGTACTAGGAGCCTACAGTATCCATATCCCCCAAGCCTGAACTCTGTCCCACTGTAGCTCCCGCTACATCTCAAAAGGAGTCATTTGGTGTAACAAGCTTAATTTCCCCTTCTACTATGTAGAGTATTTGTGAGACAGATCAGTGGCCAGTGTGCATGTGAAACATGCACATGTGCTTGGAGCAGTCTGGCTTATTTGTTGTGCTTATGCTCCTGTCCTTCTGTAAACTTCATGACTGCACATCGGTGCCATCCTGAAGAGTCCTGGTCTGTGCGGCCTGGTCTTGTTTATTTTTCTTTGTCATGGTAAAATGCTATGTGCAGAGATGACAATCCATTCTGTTGTGGTCTGCATACATGCACCAAGGCCAAACATTCCAGGGTATGTAAACTTTTTATCATTGTCATTTGGGTGATTTCTGTTATCCTTATAATTTAAAAAGGAGCCAAACAACGGTACGATAATAAATGGCTTCATATGATCATTACCCTTAAAAGACAGTTTTCTGGCATGATCAGTCATATTTTCAATATCAATTCCAAAAGTTCATGATTTCTGCCAGAGTATGCAAACTTTTGAGCCCAACTGTAGATGCCTCTGATGTTGAGGTAAAGCAGAGTTTCAGTAAAAGCTCACTAGTCGGCATCATTTCACATTGGTAGTCAAGCCATGTCCCAGAATCTGACATTTTCATTTATTCTATATTATGAAGAATGCATCAGGAACTGGAAATAACCATAAGCAAAAAACATGAAGAGCAGAATCAAGAAATGTCACCACTATACCCTCCTAAAAGACTTAGTGAGCAAGTGAGAGACACAGTCCACCAGATTCCATCTGAAGACTGAAGTCTATTTTCAGATGAACTGACTCTTTAAATGTTTTTTTCAGTGACAATAAGCAAATAGCTAAATTAGCCCCTTCCTGCTTCCGCCTCTCGACCCTTTAGCACGATCTAAATGCCAGGAGTCAGGCATTCTGATCATGTGACCACATGGATTGGCAATCACAGCAGTGACATGACTGGAAAGCTCCCAATTGCAAGTATGCATTAGGAGTTTTTCGATACTCGCTCGTTACTGTTCTGGGAGTGCACTCTCAGTACAGTAAGTTTTTACTTAAGGATGCATATATGTGGCTGCTAGGCATTAAAGTCACCTGCCGAGACGCCACATATATGCTCCAGGTTGGCGGGAAGTGGATAAAGAATACACTTCACTGCATTGTTTCAATCTGTACATATTTTATACTAGTGTACGGATCCATTTGCAAGTAATCTACAGCTAAATACTAAAAGGAATTTTCTGGTACAAAAATATATACAGCCTTGAATGCAAGGTTCCACAAACATTGTTGATTTTTGCAATGTGTGTGCCCAAATGTGCAGGATGCTAGGTTTTGCACTCTTTTGGACTTTTGGAAGACACATGAATTTTGGTGGTGCACATGCATTTGGGAAGATCAAATTATAATTTATTTGGGTAATATCGAATTACCATTTTTGCCTTTGCAAAACTTCAATTGAAATTAGTACAATGTGGACCGCTTAAATTAATTTGAAAGAAAATAACATGGTTTAGTTTTCTGACAAAGCTATGCAATGAACTTGTCAGCGCTGACACAGTGATCAATGATGTTGTTGAAAAGCGATGTCAAACTAATGCTAACCCTTATGCTATTCCTAACCCTAAAACTAACTTTAGTCCTTTGTTTTTAACAAAGCCAAGTGATCACCATGTCAGCACTGACATGGCATTATTGACAACCTTCCATGTTTTAATGGATAGTTTGTAAAAGGTAGCTCCTGTTTATAGTTGTCGCTGGATAGGAGCAAGCTTTAGTAAAACTGTATTTTACTGGCTGATAAATGCACAGGCTATTTGCTGTTCCAAAGCAGAAAATTCAAGGCTGGCTAAACTGGGGGGAGTGCAAAATCTTCAGCTTGATGACATGATACCAGTTGGATGTATGGAGTGGAGACCATGCTGATGGAATTCATTTTGTCCATATGATCTGTGGTTTGGGAGAATTCAGTCAGCATGTAGACCACAATATAGGCAGTGTGAATGATCCTGGAACTCCTAGAATCTGAGGTTGTTCCAAAGGATGTTTTAGGTGAGAAACTAGAACCCTGTACATAGGAGTTGTCTTCAACCCTAGTGTAAGCCATTACTGAGATATCCAAAGGGAAAACAATATTGCAGCTCTTAAAAAACATAAAATATGAATGGTCAGCAAGATTAGTTTAAGAGCTATACAGATTTGTTGTTAACAAGACTGTGGCGGTTAAGGGCTTCACCAGAAGTAGGTTTGTCGCAAGTTTGAACACAACTTGTGTGAACAGGATCCTTTAATGAGGTAATCTTTAGCAGCAGAACAAGAACTTATGATGCTAAACATAACAGCTAGTGAGGCAAAACAGAAGTAATGATGGCAAAAAACTTCTGACATATTAGATACTAAATCTTTAACAAAATGTTTGTTGTTTCGACATTTTTCGGATGCTAAATAATTTTTATTTAAATAAAATTCTTTTTTAAAGCCCAATTGTAGTTTTATTCATTACTAAATATTTAATAAATAATATTTAATGTGTTTATAAATACAATACATATGTATTGTCACTAAAGAGGACTGATATCTCTACATCTGTATATCAGACAATAATCATGCTGTGAAAAAAACTAATACAAGAAAGAGTTACAACCCAAGCACATTTTATTTGCAACATAGCAATATACACAGCAACATAACAATATAATTTATGTTAATCTTAACACATACATATACTTCTATAAAAAGTAGTCTCCCTTTTATCAGCGTTAAGTTAAATCTGACATTTTACTGCATCCTCACCATCAAATGACACATTCATATTTAATTTTTCTTGAATTATCTTTCATTTTTAATGTATCCTACTAAACACTATCAAACTTGTTGTGATCTGGATTACAGATGGAAAGAATAATGCTAAAAAATTAAAATTTATTGTAACGAACACAATGTGTTTAATGTAATCTCTTGAAGGGATTATTGTATTAAGACTGTGATACAGAGCTTACACAATAGAACCAATCAGTCATTCCTTGAGCAGGCCAGCATCCAGTTTATTGATGTCCCTTGTCTTGTCGTGCCTAAACTTTAATTGTATACTGTTACATCTTTCAGTTGTTGATTGAATCGATAAGATGAAACTGTGAATAGTTTGAGTTATGTCCTGTCAAAGAGAAATACTCATCTGTTTAGCTAAATGCTTTTGGTAATATAGTCATACCCCCGATGTTCATATCTAATTTTCTTCCTAAAACAGTGGTATGTATCAGTAACAACATTTTATTAATATTTTTCATATATTTTAGGTCATAATAGATATGCATTTTTATGCATATAGCAAATCTGATGCAATGGCAAAATATTATAATAGATATTTTTTTAAATGCAGATCCACATGGCACAGTGCAGGCTACTTTATTTCATATTTGTATTCACTGTATTTTGTGACCATTGTGAAAGTGATGTGAAAAGAGGATTAACCCCTTAACCACTTCACTCTTCCCTGTATGTATTACCTGCACAATAATTAATATAGTGTACAGTATATAGTGCAGCATTACCAAGCTCCAAGTTTACCCCCTCAATACCAGCACATTTTCTAAATTCCAAAAGATTATGGCAAAAATTACTATCACCTTAAAGTGTCTACATTCCAAAAAGGGGCCATTTTGAGGTTTTTCGTACTGTCCTGGCATTTTTATTTTCTAGAAAGTAAGAGAAACATGTTTTTCTATTGTAAAAGATAAAAAAAAACAGTGATTCTTCAAAAACACCCAAAAATGGATTTCTCTCAAAGCAATGGTAAAAAATGTATTTGGGTACAGTGTTGAATGTCAGAGTAACTGTTTTCAAATTAATTCAGCACAGAAAACTGAAAAATCACCTGCTAATAAAGGGGTTTTACAGGCTAGTAATCAGGTGGCTAAAGTTTGTCCCAATCCAATTTATAAAACATTTTGGATAGACCAGGGAAGCATTAGAACATCTTTCAGGTTCTCCTTGCTTTCTATGTCTCCTTTTGTTAGATTTGCACACATTTTCGCTGCCTCAAAGTCATGGGCAATTCAATAATTTATCTGTCACCAAACAAAAGGGAAAGGGAACTCTTTCAAGGAAAAAGCATGTTCAAGTGATCACTGTCTACTGTAAGTAAGTCTAAGCAAAGACTACATCTAACATTCTGTAGTATCTGCTGGACAAAAAGTGATTGGAAATCTCCTAAACAATACACAGACTGTAACCCTTCCCCATCACCCAATGGCCAATACAAGCATTGTAGTAAAATAATAAACATACAATACTGAGTGTACAGTATGTGTTGAAGTTCTGATTTAGCTATTCCACTGAAATTCTTCTTTAAAATGCAACAAACCACAATTCATTCTGGAAAACTGATATAACTTTAGTCTGCCCTTTTCTATTTTGCCCCTAAACATGTCATACTTGGTTAACCTATTGTTTTAAGTGTGAAGTACGTTTTGCTGCATTTATATAATTCACTGTGGATAATTCACTTTGGATAAATCTGTTAAAAGTAAAAGCATGTTTATATGGGAGTTTAAGCCTTCGAAAATACTGCTGTGTTCTGTAACGTGTTTTCCACACAGTTTTAAATTTGATTTTGATTAAGCGCATAAGTACTGGAGAGTTCAAAAGTTCTTTTTACCATTAAATATTTGATGTACATATTTGTCCACTAATAAGCTGTACAGCAGAAACTTTTAGCTTATTATACTTATCTTCAGCTTTCAACTGATTTAGCTTATTACATTTTTCTACAGCTTTTCCAAATACATTCCTATTTTTCAAGCACTTTCTGTTAGCACGTTTCTGTCATATGTTTTTCTTATGATTGTGTCCTTTTATTTATATTACATTTTACTGTTCATTTTTTTATTTGCAGTTCAGTTTCTCTTGCATCACTGATTTTACAAGTTTCCAATGCTAGCAAGCCAGAATGCTTGTACAATGCAACAAGTACAGATGGAGCTAGCAAAATGTAATATACAGTGTTTTGAATCTTCATTCAAAAAACATGATTTAGAGGGAAATGAAAAACAGGCAAAAAGAATATTAGGTAGTAGCATTTACTTAAAGGATATGTTCATCTATCATAACATGTTACATGTTACACCCATATTCATGTAACATGTTATGAATACTCCAGCCTCTGCTTCCCCACTTTCACAGCTAGACGGGGATCTTCTCTCCCCCGCTAGCTGTCAAATTTTTAAAACATTTGGCTGTGCGGAGCCCTGCCCATTCGGCCGTGTCACTCATTCATAGTCCTCTGTGAATGCAAAACTACAAGTCCCAACAGCCTTAGTGGCTTTTGGCTTGTCGTTCTCAATGAACTACCATGGCACTGTGGTAGTTCAGTGATTCTTCTTGTCAGTATATCTGCTTGCCCATACATCCCGTACGGACAAGCAAATATACTGACAGATCTGCAGGAGACCTGCATGGCACCAGCAATCAGCAACAGTTTTCTGCAACCAAAAATAATCAATGCATATTTGTTTACCTGCAAAAACTGTGCATTTATTATTTTTGGTAAAAAAGGTGAACTTATCTTTTAATATGCATTAAGATAATAGTACTTTCCTGTCAGGCTATGTATAAATTCTCCAGCTAACAGCCTTGGGACTTTTTTAAATAGGTAGCTTGCAAAAGAGGGTTGCTAATGCCTGTTGATCTGAACCCTTGTCAACTTTTTATTGCTGTGTCATTAAAGGCATTTTTTAAAATTGAATTAGTAAACATGTTATACTCATGTAATATTCACCTGTTCTGTACAATGGTATTACACAGAGTGGCCCCAAACCTCCCCTTCTGGGGTCCCCCGCTGGCACTCATGGCTCCTCCTCTTCTTCCAATGGCTCCTGTTGCTGTCTCTGAGCCCTGTGAGGAGAGACAGAGAGAGGAAGAGAGGCACAGAGCTGGACTGAAAGAGGAGCAAAGTAAGTATTTAGAGGGGGGCTGGGGTGATCTGATATTGGAAGATTTTTCACCTTAATGCATAGAAATAAAAAAAAAAAACCTTAAGCCTTTAGAACCACTTTATTAAAAAGGGTACTGAGAAACTGGAGAAAGCACAGTAAAAAGTACTGTATATAACCCACTAAAGAACATATAGGACATCAGCTAGAAGGAAATGACCCTGTTTATTTTATTCACAATTGTGCAAAAGTGATCAAGGGGGGAATGTGATTATGTAGAATTGTAGCAGAGTGCCCATTTATTCTCCATGCTCAGGTGTAGATGTAGACACCTTTAACTCCACAAATTCCTGGGTTCCTGGACATGTCCAAGGAAGATATGTTTTTTCTGCTTTCCTCTCTTAACCGTTCAGAAAGGCCACACTTGATAAGCCCTGGTTCATGTCTGTGTGGTCATGCGGGCCACGATTTGCGTGGGCACGAGAGCCCATTCATTTGAATGAACTCCCATGCCCCAGGTACATGCAGGGAAGAAGACCCTGTACTACATTGGAAATCTCAGCCCGCATGGGAACCAAGGTTCCCAGTATTGTTGCTATTTCCAGTGCGGCGTGCCATTAGACCTGCAGGTCCCTCCTTTCTCTGTGTGGGTGGTACAGCTGCAGGTATTTGTGTGGGTCCTGCAGCGGCACCACCCATGCAGATGTGAACCAGGCATAAGACAGCGGTAACAGAGCAAGTGATTTGCAGTCAGGTAAGAGGCCCTACACCATTAAACTTGGAAGCAGGGAGCTGGGTCAGAGCCGAATAGCATAAAGCTTCTCTTGAAGACCAAACTACTGTGTGGAACATCCCCCCAATCACTACCAGAGCACTCTTGTTCTAGTGGGGTGGGCACCATAAGTCCAGGGATTCCTCCAGTTGTTCCCCTGTGTTACCAGAGTTACCTGGGACTGCACTGAGAGGGTTGCTATTTATGAGGATAAGTGCGATTATCTGTTTGTGTTCTGAAATCACTACTAAAGTAGAGATTCTCAGTTAGACTCTGTTGCTATAGAGTCAGACATTACTTTATGCAGCCAAATGTCATCTTGACTGAGCCACATAGACATTGCTGAGAAGAATCCATGCTTGGGCAGCTTTTAAAATTTGCTTTGCAGATCCCTTCTCTAGTGAATGCATGCTCTTGGCCATTTTGACCCTGTTTTACAGCATTTGCTTTAACTGTGCACCTGTTTAGTAAACAGAAAGTTACAGTTACTCTGTGTAAAAATTCAGTCAATTATTCATCCTGTTAGAGAATAAATATGTAGCACTACTCCCGTAGGAGACACTTGGTAATTTGGGTCCTCAACTCTAAGAACCACCTCAGCCCCTCTGACACACGTAGTTGACTAAAAGTCACTGCAAGCACTTATAAAAACACTAGTATGAATAGTTATAGCTTGATTGTGAATTAGTATCAGAAAATAAAACTAGACCATTTAGTGGTAAATGAACTTAACATATTGGTTAGAGTAAATGGTGGTTTGAGCATAAATGAACATACAGAAGGTAGGTTCAGACACTGGACTGCTGGACAGTATAATCAATATGCCAAAGTAACTTTGAATAGAGTCCTGTACCACTAGTGTCACATACCTGACCGGAGGCTGGAATAGAGGAGGGCTCCTCTTACGGCTAAGTGCAGTGCGCTCCTGGAGGTGGTAACAGGAGGTGCAGTGCCCAAAGAAGCACAGGTTGTTAGGGGTTTTGCTGCTTGGTGATGCCTGATGAGACAGAACCCGTGGGTTCTCCAGATGCAGGAGGAGTTTCTCCAGAGGACACGTGGATCCCAGAGGATGAGTAGAGTAGTCAGTAGCCAGAGCCAGTGAATACTGAGCAGCAGACAGTAGCAAGGTCAGGATCAAGCCGGGATTATTCACAGAGCAGCAGACAGGAGCAAGGTCAGAATCAAGCCAGGGTCATACACAGAGCAGCAGACAGGAGCAAGGTCAGGATCAAGCTGGGGTAGAGAGCCAGGAAGAGAGCCAAAGCAAGGTCAGGGTCAAGCCGAGTTGGTAACGGGTAGTCAGCAGTATTCACAGGAAAATAGGAACAGGGGGCTGACGATAATCCAGCAATTATTGAGCAGAGCTGCAGTCCTTATAAAGGCCACTGAATGTCAGTAATTATCGCACCCTACATGTGCTGGTGTGCTTTCACGCACAGGAATGCATGTGCGCATTTGTGCGTGAATTGGCATGGCCATATTGAGCATTGGGGTGGACATATTGAGCATTGGCACATTTGCCAGGGCTTCCTTGTCTTTTCTCCTGACAGTGCCCTCCTGACAACTAGACTGGAATTAACTCATGCATAAGCAATAAAAAGTGCATGTAAGCATTAAATGCAATGTTAATAATATTGCTATAACTAGTCTAGAGTGTACTCTGGGAGAATTGCTAGAATATGATGCAATGTCCCCTGAGAGGTACCTGTTCACATAAGAAATAGATGAAGGTCTCTGTGTAGCAGCTGCAAAGGAACAGTCTTTTGTCCTATCTCTTCAGACAGTTAGCATTGGGGCCCAGTTGTACCATTGGTGCACATGGGAAGAGTCCCAATCAAACCTGAAGGCAGCAATAAGGTTATTAGATGGCTGTATGGTCAGTTCCTAAAGAGCTTTGTCTCTCTAGCAGCAGATAGTAAATCCCCACAGCAGCAGCTCACCAGTCCCAGTGATATTTCAGCTCACCCTCCGGTCACACATTTATTAGTCCATGCTCTACTCTATCTTAGGTGACTCTGGCTGTCAGCACTCCCAAAATCTTTGCTCCTGATCCTGCTCAGGCCCCCAATATGCAGCAGTGATGGTACACACTGCACAGTGATGTGCACTCTCCAGTGTCCCTCATGGCAAGGGGAAGTACAAGTGTCTTGTATAGCTTGAACAAATGCCACTCTTCCCCTTCCTCCTGGCAATATCCCTCTGGGAAATGCAGTTCAAAAGATCTTGATTACAATAGAGTTTCTTTCCTCTGGACTACAGTTCCCACAGTGCAGTGCTGCCTGACTCAGTTTATTGAAGTCTTCCTGCTCAGTAGCTCCCTCCTTTTGCTGATAAAGCTGTTATCCAGTTCAGCACTTTAGGGCAGCAGCTACAAAAGTAACTACAGCCAGTGTTTCTCTAACGCTTCATTCTTAACTAAGCACCTGCCTACAAATATAATAATGTACCATATAGAAAATTCTTTAAAATGCTGGACCCAGTGGTGCGACTGGACAAAAAAAAAGTGTATGAGCTTAGGAAATACAGATTAGCCTTTTTAATTTTTTAGCAAATTTAGCAGATTGCTTCACAAAAAGTCATTTGTAGTTTAAAAACAGAAAATACAATGAACAAGATCATAACATGTTCATCTAAGCAGTTATTCATGTATTTGGAGATGTGGATGTACTTTTACCCCTGTGTTAGTGCAAATTGAAGTGCTCCTAAGGACTTTTTTCCTTTATGGATCTGTGGCAGGCTCTGAGGGTTTTTGTCTTTTGGTAAAACTCAATTGACATGTAACTAATTAATGGATTATAAGAATAAACGCCATTTTGGAAACAAGAATACTAAAAAAATCTGTAAATGATAATGGAAAACAAAATTATCAGCTACTGATCAATGTATAAGTTTTGCCCTGCAATGTTATGTCATCAGTGCAAACGGATTTCAAGGGAAACTGTTACTTTTGTTTGGTCACCCTTTTAGTAAATCCCCCACACCCTGAGATATATCCCTTTGGATAAAATACCGACAAGTAGCAATCTCCATTGTGCATCCCCTGCATAGTGCAACACAGTCTTTTTTCCAGCCAGGTCCTCTTCTGACTGTCCACATGTGATGAGTATGGATCATCCATAAGAATGAATATGGCTGTGGGATGTGTGAACTGTAGAAGACTCGGTCATTGGGGCAATTACCTTGCACAGGCCATGCAGAATGGGATCTAAGGATAGTTCACGTTCTTATCAGTGAAGTCCCTTCCAGTGATACCTGTTAACATTGATCACTGGAACATCCACATTGGACACCAACATGCTCTACCCTCTGCTAAAGAAGTGCCACTTGTACTTTGCAAAGTATCTAAAAAAATAAAGGGGGGGAGTTACTAAAATGGGTGCACTCAGAATCTGTTGCAGCTGTGCATGATAGCCAATCAGAATCTGAATAACTAATGATTGAGCTGCAGATCTCATGTGACTTGTTGTCTCAGGAGGGTCAGAGACAGACTGTGTTGGGGTGGCATTGGAGCTTGCTTAGAGCCCCTATTGATAGAATGGTCCAGTTGCTGGGTACAAACAGCCAGGAATTCCCTAGTGAACATAGAAGTCTCCATGGTCATGGTGGAGGCCATGTCCTCACCCAAGAGAGCTGAAATAGACTTTGTAGATGAAGACCCCATATATACAGGAGTCCAAGAATCCAAATTACAGGTGATTCCATGAATTTCATGTAAGTGTACTGTTTCCCTTTATATTGTAAAGAGCTGTGCAAGCTGTTGGCACTATAAAAATCCTGTATAATAATACTAATATTTTCCACGGTGTGCACACTCCACCACCGTGATTTTCAGGTGTGCACTCACATTTTCAGATAGACCTCACAGGGCAAAAGAGGTCATACACAGCAATTCACTTTCCCCTTCTCCAGCTCCTCACCATCCATAGTTTATAATCATGAAAAGAGACATATAAGGGTTTATTTACTAAAACTGTAGAGTGCTAAATCTGGTGCAGCTCTGCATAGAAACCAATCAACTTCCATTTTTTTGTCAAAGCTTTATTGAACAAGCTGAAGTTAGAAGCTGGTTGGCTACCATGAACAGCTGCACCAGATTTTGCACTCTACAGTTTTAGTAAATTAGCCCCATAGAAAGAGCTCATAGTGTAGACTGCACACACTTTACTGTAAGAACAAAAGAATCACACTCACATAAGACCATGAGAATATTGGCATTACACAGAACTCCTGTGCTGATCCTAAGCTCCTTCACAGACTCACGGTATGTTTGTTTGGCATGATGACGGCAGGGCCCCAGCCTCTTGATGCATTGCATCCGATATGGACTTTTTCAAATGTAGATACCTTTTTTTAACAGTTTTCACTCTTATTAAATTTATCCACACATATTAACATCATGTTTGGGATATGTGCTGCCAATGTGAAGCACGTTTTTTTTCGGGGGGGGGGAGATTAGGGTGTACCCCTAATATGTTTAAATGTATTGTCTATTTTTTGTGGTTCAGATCAGACACCCACCAGCTGCAGTTGCAAACTTGCTCTCTTTCTCTAGCTCTCACACTCTCTTGCTATCTCTCACCCCCACCCCCTCTCTCTCTCTCTCTCTCTCTCTCTCTCTCTCTCTCTCTCCCTCTCTCATTATACATATAATTTTCATTACATTTATGGATACTCATAAAATGAATGATGTTCCTTTTTAGACCAATGACATCATTAGTGTGTTAAAGTCATGGCATGTAGTCTGGAATCTAGTGTCACGGTTGAGCTGCCTATTTAGTATGTAGTATTGCTTATGATATGACTTCTGTAAAAAACAACCTTCATATTCCTTGGAAGATCTGTTCCCAGAAAGTGAATATATTGGGAATGCATGGGACTAATGGCATTAAAGTCTTTCATAAACAGCCTATTATGGTAGATGTAGGTTTGAAGGAGAACAGCAACTTCTCCATCAATTTCTTCAATGTGGGCTGTACATAATACTGTATATTCTGTGCTAGTCTGCTCTGATATCCACACGATTGGGGGGAAATCATGGTTGGCCCACAATTAAATTTTGTTTGGGCTTACAATAAACTCAACTCTTATTTGAATGCTCCTTTTTTTCTTATGCCACTATAGGTGTTCCTACATTTTATGTGATATGTTCCATCGCCATTCTTTTTTTGCTAATGAAAGGGGATGAGTGAATTAGCCAAAACCTCAAATCCAAGCTTAGTGCACTTTAAAGCTCGTCAAACCTCAACTTCGTGCTATGCAGTTCGCTGAACCCAAACAATGATTAAGTCCTAATTGATAAAAAACACACACACACAAGTAATATTATTATCAATGTCCCCACTGTAATCCAGTGTCAATTACATCACCCAACAATGTAATCCACATCTGTTACAATAATCCACCTCCCAATTATCCTTAACTGACACAATCCTACTTCTAAATTACAGATTACAAGTACTTTGGTAAATTAAACATGGGGTTGTGCATCCTGGGTGACGTGAATTGATCGACCATATTTGCTCTCATAGAGTTTAATGGGTTCAAGTTCAATCTAATTTCAAACAGATGCACCAGATAGATTTGCTAATCCCTAGTTAAAGGAATGCCCACTTATGTGACCTGTTAAAATAATTTCTCAGACTGCCCAATCCTGGAGTGTGCTAAATTACTCCAAGCATGGAAGTGCATATGTTAATACCAGTCCATTTGAAAAATATTCACAAAAAAAGTAATGCATGAAATCCTAATATGCATACAAAAATTTTGAATTTTGTAGCAACCACAGATATGCAACACGTACCATCTGTACTGGTAAGATGCTTACAAGCATTTTGTGTGTAGTATTACAGCACAGCCCTCAGTATTTACAATTAGCTTGTTTCTCTAGCAATTGCCTGTGGTTTCTCACAGCACTAATAATTTTTTATTGAAACACAAAAGTTATCCACATAAAGTAACAAATAGTAGAAGTGAGGCTGACAAAACAACAATGGGATTTAAGATAAATGATTATGTCTGGGGGGGTCACCAACCCACAAAAATCAAACAACACAAAGAAAATAGAAAAAAGGGTGTTCATCGGTGGCCCGCCATTATTTATATATCAGATCCAGATACTCTGATGAGTCTTTAAAACCAATATATATAATTTTATTAAACATATATTAAAAACATAAGTACACCATATTCATCCATAAAAAGGGACATATAGGATTTACTGTTCATAGTATAGAGTTAAAAAACAAACAAACACATATACAGTTGTGTTCAAAATAATAGTGTGTTGAAAAAAGTGAATAAAGCTCAAAATCCTTCTAATAGCTTTTATTTCCATACACACAAATGCATTGGGAACACTACACATTCTATTCCAAATCAAAACATGAAGAGAAATATATCACATTTGTGTTGCTCCTCTAAAAAAATGGAAGAAAAGTGAATATTAGACTGTTCAAAAAATAGCAGTGTTTGTATTCTTCTTTACAAACTCAAACATTCACTATATAAAATGAAAAATGTTTGAAGATTTTGCTTTCCTTTGAATCACTTAATTAATATTTAGTTGTATAAGCACTGTTTCTGAGAACTGCTGTACATCTGTGTTGCATGGAGTCAACCAACTTCTGGCACCTGTGAACAGATATTCCAGCCCAGGATGATTGGACTACATTCCACAGTTCTTCTCTATTTCTTGGTTTTGCCTCAGAAACTGCATTTTTGATGTCACCCCACAAGTTTTCTATTGGATTAAGATCCGGGGATTGGGCTGGCCACTCCATAACGTCAATCTTGTTGGTCTGGAACCAAGATGTTGCACATTTACTGGTGTGTTTGGGGTCGTTGTCTTGTTGGAACACCCATTTCAAGGGCATTTCCTCTTCAGCATAAGGCAGCATGACCTCTTCAAGTATTCTGATGTATTCAAACTGATCCATGATCCCTGGTATGCGATAAATAGGACCAACACCGTAGCATGAGAAACATCCCCATATCATGATGCTTGCGCAACCATGCTTCACTGTCTTCACAGTGTACTGTGGCTTGAATCCAGTGTTTGGGGGTCGTCTGACAAACTGTCTCCGGCCACTAGACCCAAAAAGAACAATCTTACTTTCATCAGTCCACAAAATGTTGCACCATTTCTCTTTAGGCCAGTCAATGTGCTCTTTGGAAAATTGTAACCTCTTCGGCACATGTCTTTTTTTCAACAGTGGGACTTTGCGGGGGCTTCTTGCAGATAGCTTGGCTTCACATAGGCATCTTCTAATTGTAACAGTACTCACAGGTAACTTTAGACCTTCTTTGATCTTCCTGGAGCTGATTGTTGGCTGAGTCCTTGCCATTTTGGCTCTTCTTCTATCCATTCGAATGGTAGTTTTTCACTTTCTTCCACGTCTTTCAGGTTTTGGTTGCCATTTTAAAGCATTTGCAATCATTTTGGCTGAGTAGCCTATCATTTTCTGCACTTCTTTATATGTTTTCCCCTCTCCAATCAACTTTTTAATCAAGGTACGCTGTTCTTCTGAACAATGTCTGGAACGACCCATTTTCCTCAGAATTTCGGAGAGAAATGCACTGTAACCAGCATGTACAACATTTGCTGCCTTCCTTCCTTAAATAAGGGCAATAATTGCCACCTGTTTTTCAAAGAATGAATGACCTCACTAATAGAACTCCACACTGCTATTATTTTGAACATGCCCCTTTCAATTAGTGATTCAGTTACACAGAATCAGAAGCATGCATGTCATGACTGTTGGGTCTATTGGATTTCTATTACTTTACACCTGCTAGTAAATTATTTGCCATGTAGAAATATTATTTCTACCAAAAAACGTGATCGATCAGGTTAGTTTTGTCTGACTGCTATTATTTTGAACACAACTGTATATCCACTTACAAAAACAACACAAATTGTGGAAAGATGCAGTCACATCCATCCAGGCTGAAGGTGGGTATGAAGAGTCAAAGCTGTGACACATTTCGCGGTTAACAGCACATCTTCAAAATATTATGCTTGTACATGATAAGTAGCCATTATATATCTGGAATCAGAAAAAATATATATAACAAACATACATGCATAGGCATATATTTCTAGTAAAATAAACAGATACATAACCTGACCCTTAATGGGAGAAGTGGGGAAACTGAAAATGTGAGAAAGGATAAGAAAGGAAGGAAAAACAAGCACATTATATTGCCTAAAGTATTGTGACACACCTCCAATCATTGTATTCAGGTGTTCCAATCATCTCCATGGCCACAGGTGTATATAATCAAGCACCTAGGCATGCAGACTGCTTCTACAAACATTTGTGAAAGAACTCTCAGGAGCTCAGTGAATTCAAGAATGGTAACGTGGTAGGTTGCCACCTGTGCAATAAGGCCATTCATAAAATTTCCTTGCTACTAAATATTCCTCGGTCAACTGTTAGTGGTATTATAACAAAGTGGAAGCAACTGGGAACAACAGCCATGTAAAATGACAGAGTGGGGTCATTCGCCAACTGTCTGCTAAAGACCTCCAAACTTTGTGTGGCCTTTAGATTAGTACAACAACAATGCATAGAGAGCTTCATGGAAAAGGTTTCTATGGCCGAGCAGCTGCATCAAAGCATTACATCACCAAGTGCGATGCAAAGCGTTGGATGCAGTGGTGTAAAGCACGCCACCACTGGACTCTAGGGCAGTGAAGACATGTTCTCTGGATTTACGAATCACGCATCTCTGTCTAACAATCTGATGGATGGGTCTGGGTCTGAAAGTTGCCAAGAGAATGGTACTTGCCTGACTGTATTGTGCCAGGTGTAAAGTTTGGTGGAGGGGGATTTTGGTGTGGAGTTGTTTTTCAGGGTTTGGGCTTGGCCCCTTTGTTCTAGTGAAGGGAACTCTTAAGTTGTCAGCATGCCAAGATATTTTGGTCAATTTTATGCTCCCAACTTTGTGGGGACACTTTGGGGATGGCCCCTTCCTGTTCCAAAATGACTGCCCACCAGTGCACAAAGCAAGGTCCATAAAGAGAGGGATGTGCAAGTTTGCGGTGGAGGAACTTGACTGGCCTACACAGAGTCCTGACCTCAACCCGATAGAACACCTGTGGGATGAATTAGAGCAGAGACTGCAAGCCAGGCCTTCTCGTCTGACATCAGTGCTTGACCTCACAAATGTGCTTCTGGATGAATGGTCAGACATCTCCATGGACACACTCCTAAACCTCGTGGACCGCCTTTCCAGAAGAGCTGAAGCTGTTATAGCTGCAAAGGGTGGGCCGACTCAGTATTGAACCCTATGGACTAAGACTGGGATGCCATTAAAGTTCATGTGCGTGTAAAGGCAGGCAACCCAATACTTTTGGCAATATAGTGTATATATCCACTTACAAAAACAACACAAATTGTGCTGAGATGCAGTCACATCCATCCAGGCTGCAGGGAAGTATAAGGAGGGGACCATTAATAGGAAGGAAATTAGCCCAATCACACCATCCTCTAAACTAAAAACACAAAATATATAAGCTCAGCAAGGCCTTATAGTGAATGCAAGCTAGACAATAAACCATGCCCCCCTATATTAGGCATCCTGGAAAAAGGCAAACATTAAAGGCAAACCACATGCAATACTTACTAAGGGACAAAACACTGCTAAGATCAGATATCCAGAAACTAGCGTTATCAGGGATAATAGCATTTTCCCAGGTCCACTTCCACATTTGACTATAAGGAACAATAGGTATAGCCTATATCAGGTACTGATGTAGATCACTGTAATCAAGGAGCCATCCCAATGGTTTGAATGATGAGACAGAAAGAGCCCACTGCTAGAATACTTATCAAAAATAAAAAGGTAGAGGATCCTCTTAAATCAATCTGACATATCCAAAGTAATAGCACATGCTACCTACCAGTCAGAGAACAGTCATCAAACTAAATAGCCAAGACCCTCATGTATGTGCTGCCATGGAGAGAAAAAGGCATATTATTCCAGCCCATCAAATAGTCCCTGGACCTCTCAAGGACACACCTACCAAACCTAATTGTCTGCCAGTAAAACATACCACAGCCACCCAAGAGGGCTGGAAGGGTGTGGTCCTCTCCCCACTGGAATGCCTACACACATGTGCCACCAATTAAAAAACTGCCATCTCCAAATAAGGAAAACACCAAAAATATCTAAATCTCGCCATGTGGTCATCCATGGCCATCTAATCCTCCCCAAGGAATCACAAAATGGCCATTACACCAGCAATGGCATCATCCCATGAGCACGTAATGATGTCATGATGCAATGATCCAGAAGTGACGTCATTAACCTGTTCAATACCGGGCACTTTTACCCCGTTCCTGCCCAGGCCAATTTTCAGGTTTCAGCACTCTCACACTTTGAATGACAATTACGCGGTCATACAACATTGTACCAAAACTAAAATTTTATCATTTTCTTCACACACCTAGAGATTTCTTTTAGTGGTATTTAATCACCGCGGGGGGTTTTATTTTTTTCTAAATTAACAAAAAAACCTGAAAATGTTGAAAAAAAACCCCACATTTTTCTTTGTTTCTGTTATAAAACTTTGCAAATAAATAATTGTTCTTCATAAATTTAGGCCAAGATGTATTCTGCTACATGTCTTTGGTGAAAATAACCCAAATTAGTATTTATTATTTAGTTTGTAGTAAAGTATTAGAGTTCACAAACTATGGTATAGATCTGAATATTGATCAATCCTGAAGTACTAACAGCCAATCTAATTTCTTAAGGGCCAAAAATGTCAGAACAGTACAGATATCCCCCAAATGACCCCTTTTTGCAAAGTAGACAGCCCAACGTATTTTATAAGAGGCATGGCGAGTTTTTTGAAGTTATAATTTTTTTGTCATAATTTTTGAAATAATGAAAAAATTTAAAAAATTATTTTTACTATTTTTTTTTTTACATATTGTCACAAGTGCAGTACAGCGTCATCATATAACTGGCATGGTGGTGATCAGGGACACTGGTGACAGTATGAAAAAAAAATTATAATTTAAAAAAAATTTTTTTTTTATTAGTTTTAATTTTTTATTACTTTTTTTTTCTTTTTTTAAGATTTTTTTTCATATTTCACTATGAGCAAAGTAGTACAATGTTACCATAGTAACATTATACTACTTTGGGGACGTGATCATTATTATTTTTATTTTTTTACACTATTTGCTTATAGCAAAGAATTACTTTGCTATAAGCAAGCATTTACCTGAATGACATCGATTCATTCAGGGTTTTTTTTTTTTTTTGTGCTTAGCTGTGATTTGGTCACGGCTAATCACATGACACAGCTGGGCTGTGATTGGCCCAGCTTGTGCATGTGATCCCTGTGACCATTCACAGCTAGGCACACTAGTATACAATGGATGGGATGAATGAAGCCATCCATTGTATACAACTGTCATGTGACCTGCTGTGATTGGTCACAGCAGGTCACATGGTACCGGCAATGGAGCAGGTACTCAGATCTGTCATCGACCGTGTCTGAGGTACACGGCCGAGGACAGATCGTGCTGCTGCGCGGCTCTGTGGGCACGCAAACTGCGCATGCCCAAAAGGACGCCTTATGGCGTCCACTCGGAATGGCAAGGTGCTTGCCCGGCTGCTATCTGGCCATAGGCCGGGTGGGAAAAGGTTAAACGATGCACAACTGGAAACACATGGCCAGGGAGACAAACATAAACAGGAAGTTAATTAAATCTATGTCATATATCTGATGGGGACACATCCAGGATGGCAGTAAGGCACCTCAGATAAACAGCAAAAAAAGAAGTAAAATAAATAAAACACACCAAGCAAATACATACTTAAAACCAAATGAAATAGAAAAAGAAAAACATACAAGAATAATACACACAAATTCCTACCGTCATCTCCGTCCCTTTCATATACCCGTGGGGCTCAAAATCTATATTGATATTCAAACTTGGCTACAAAATCATCAAATTACATTGAATGTTGCTATGTAATTTTCTCATTTATAGGGCAATAGAGATATTATTGGTAGCAATATACAAATCATATTTCCATCACAAATGGGGCAAAGTTGATAGAATCATTAAATCCAGGGAGAGCAGTAGCTCATAACTTATAGATCCACCTAGCCTCTATTTGTAATATACGGTAGATTGGTCAAAATCTCCCCCCCCCCATGTGTGTAGAGGTGTATCCTGGGCAAAAAAAAATTGTAGCAAGTCCAATTCATAAGCATGTTGTTCGGCAAAGTTCCTTCCTATCTGGCTTTCTAGATTAGCTTCCTTTATATCAGCGGCATGTTCTTTAATTCACTGCAAAAATTGTCTGTGTGTTTTGCCCACGTAGAGGGCACCACAATCGCATGTGAGCAAATATACCACCCCTACAGTGTCACAGTTTTCAAACTGTTAGAGTTTTTTTGGTATACCCTTGTCTGAGGAACCTCTCTCAGAAGACGAGCTTGTGTTTCAAAGTCTGAGTCATTGGAACAGATTCTGCGCAGTCAGAGGTATTGACCTACAAGAATACCTCCTATAACATGTTTGGGATGTGCACTGTATGCATGCAATAATGAGTTCCCAGCAGTGGATTTTCTGAAGAGAATGGTGGAGATTGTGCCATTTGGGTGCTTATTAATAGTCAAATTTAAGAATGGTAAGGATACATTATGAAAATTAGGGGAAATTCAAATGACAAATCTTCAAATATGAATACATCTTTCAAGCCATTGGGATTGCTTTTTGATTATATTGATCTACATCAGTACCTGATATAGGCTATACCAATTGTCCTGTATAGTCAAATATGGAAGTGGACCTGGGAAGATGCTATTATCCCTGATAATGCTAGTTTCTAGATATCTGATATTAGCAGTATTTTGTCCCTTAGTTAGTATGAAGTGTGGTTTGCCCTTTAATATTTGCCTTTTTATTACCATTCCAGGATACCTAATATAGGGGCCATATTTTATTATCTAGCAAGGATTTGTTATAAGGTGAGCTTATATGTTTTTAGTTTTAGAGGACCATGTAATTGGGTTAATTTTCTTCCCAATAATGGTCCCTTCTTCATACTTCTCTACAGCTCTCTGGATGGATGTGACTGCATTTCGGCACAATCTGTGTTTTGTAAAGGGATATATATATATATATATGTGTGTGTTTTTTTTTACCCTAAACTATGGACAGTAAATCCTATATGTGATTTTTTTTTGGATGAATTTTGTGTACTTATGTTTTTAATATATGTTTAATAAAATACTATATGTTGGTTTTAAAGACTCATCAGAGTATCTGGATTTCACATATAAATACCAGCTGGCTACCCTTGAACACCCCTTTTTCCTATTTTCTTTGTGTTACCTCCACACCTATGACAAATCAGGGCCAATGTATACACAACATGCTTCAACACTAATATTGACACAAATGACAGTGGGACAATATCTGAATTACTTTTTCTTTTGCTTCTGCTTCATTTGTTGGACCATGTTGAACCATGTTGGTTCATTTTTATTGATTTTTTATAAATAGGAATGTAATACTAGTTAATGACGTTTCATTTTTTTTTCTTTCTTTTTTTACATTTCCTGTCAGTACTCAAAATTGTCAATATTCTTTATGCTATTGAAGGTGGCACAAAATCTCATGAATACATTAAGCATTCATTAAATCTCTCCATACAAGGTTTTCATATTCACAATGAATTTTAGCAGTATTCATAAGAATGAAGAAAAATAATTGTTAGAAACTAATATAATAGGTTCTACTATCCTGACACCTTTTACCATTTCATATTGGATATTTGCTAATAGATGGATTCCTATATAAAATAGTTTATCTGAAAGTTTGCACTTTTAGAAAAACCTAATCTACAATATAATTTCATACAAGTAAACACAAATTGGTGGCATATAGTGAATTTTCAATTGTGTAAAAGTTTAACTGGATATATTTGTTGTTTAAGTAAAAAAATATTAAAACGTTTCAGCACGTAATGGCTATGCATTTACAGTGCTTGTGTTAAACAGTGCAGATATAGATTACATCAAGCTTTGTTGCTAAATGTCTTTGACATAGGAATGCAATTGACATGATTTACTCTTTAAACAGGTGCAGAATGCACATTAACAAATTATCCTGCAACACATTTGTTTTGTGAGTCATTAGAAGCCTAATATAGCACCTGCTGTTCATTTCAGTAGAAAACAGAAAGCTCACCACCTACCTTTAATTCTTTTCTTTAGCACAGCTCAGTGTGTCTCACATTTTAGAGGATCAATCACAAGGTATTGATTTGAAAGAGGTATAAAAATCAAAGTTGAATGAACACATCTGACTTGTTCATAATGCATGGTCAGCTTTGGGGAAGAGAAATTGGGAAATAGGGTGGCTGTGATAAAAACAGTTGGACTGTGACTTGAATAAAGCAGATTATGCTGGCAACAAATCAATGATATACCAGAGTGTTCCATTTCATGCCTTCTTGCACTAGACAGATTTAGAAATGTAGGGAGGGTTATACAGTACCATTAGAATTCTGCTTTTCAAGTTGGACCAAAGTAGCAAGGCTATTGCCTTTGAGTTTTATGTGTAGTGTGCTGTTGTGTTGACAACAATTTTAAAGGTTATTCTGGATGCATGCTAAATTGTTTCAGTGGAGTTTTCTTACTCATGTAGAAAACTGTTTTAAATATTCCTATAATAAAATCTGTAAGCATCAGAAAATATATGATATAGTGTATTAAAAAAAACTTAATCCATTCAGGCTATATATAAAATGTACCACAATTAAGCATTTACTACAGGTATATCTCATTTAGGCATGCCATTTTGGACTGTTATAGCATATATAGATAAGAAAATTAAACGTTTTTACAATTAACTTTAACAAATAATTTACTGATTTATCTCAGCATGGAGTATCCATTTGCTATTTTCACCCCTGTTAAACTGGTCAGGGGTCCTTTGGGTCACCTACTTCATTGAAAACAGAAGGAAAATGCCAACAGGCTTTTAAAAATGTTATTAAAAGTAGAAAAAAAAAATCAGAAGTCTTCTGTTTTTCCGTCCTATGCTAAGTCTCCTCATCATTGAGTTAAAGATCAAGAAGAGAATCTTACTTTGGCTACGTTCACACTAGCCTTGTTAGCAAGCGGCAGACGGGTTTGGGAAGCGTTTTTACCGGTTATATGTTACTCATATGATATGGTATTCATTTTTACATATGGTTTTATGATATATACTGTTTTTTATCTTTAATTGTTCTGGCTCTCTGATAGACCGTCAATCACTTGTATGTAATGACATTTTGTATACTGTTAATGTTTGTTATCTGAGCACTCGGAGCGCTTTTTTCATTATACGGGTTTATTTTTAACATCCCCTTATTATGTCACCTCCATTGTGGTGAATTTACCTATGAGATATTATTACTTTATTATTGTTAAAAGAATTCGCTATCCTACCTCTATGGTAGGATAGAAACTGTAATAATTTGCTATCCCACCTCCCTGGGAACGTGGAGCCATGTTTCAGGCTCAGTTGCGCTGTATATGCATCTAGTCAGCTTGGCTGGATATGCCACTGCTGACAGCTCTGTATATCTGTGGCAAAATGGCGCTTCGATGTGCGCTCATGCGCAGTTGTATGGTCTTCTGGAAAATGGCGGCGATCCATTGCGCATGCACGAACCCCGCGGTTTCTCTATTTATTCATTTGGCGTCTGTCACAGAGCTGTCAGCATCCCCTCTGAAGATGTGCCTTAGCACGAAAGGCCTCAGGAGGAACGGACAGCCTGTGACGCCTCTTTACCACCCAGACCACGTGGAGGTCTGGGTGCTTGCTGTTTTAAAAGGGTCAGTAACATACTTTTATTTTTATTTCTGTGTTCTCTGGCTTACTGCCAGCAACATTACTGACCTGGGTTGTAAACCCTTTCTTTATCAATAAATATTGGATATACTACACTATGGGTACTTTTCCATTTTTTACCCCCCACTGAGGGGTCGGCAGACACAGCTACATATCACCCAGAGGAGGGATACCTGTACCTGGAAGGGACGTGTGCCGTGAGTGATCCATTCCAAACTAAGGAGACCATATTAGCCCAGCAGATCGTTTGAGGACATCTCTCCCTGTGGGATATCGGTACTCGTTTGATTGGATACATAATAAAACGCGCATTCCCTATGTGCGGTCGGTGAGTGCGCATTCTTGCCATTTCCCGGATCCGATTTCAGCTGTGTTCACTTATCATTTGCTTGATCCTATGAACATTTATGTGTGTGTTTAGATCGATTTCCGATCGAACTTTGGAGATCGAACTTCTTTAATTGTCCTTTTAGCGCTGCACTTTGCTTATTTTATTTATACCAAAGGTGGTTGTGATAATATTTAGTGCTATTAGCTGCTCACTTGTATTTCTATTAGTAGCGCTCACTTTTTCTGTATATTACAGCACATAGTGGTGTTCAAACGTTAGGGCCGCGTTGCGGCAAAACGGATGCCTCTGGTCGAGTCAGGAGGAGTTGAAGCCTGCTATTCAAGTCTATGGTGCCGCTCCGCAAACGCCCAGCTGGCGTTTGTGGTGCGGTTGCGGGGAATTTGCAGAGCGTTAACACCATTCAAACTTCAGTATAGGCATTTGTGGGGAGTTTTTAACGCTCAGCAAATGCCTGGCAACCACCGCTGAACCGCGTATGTGGCGTTTGCGGAGTGTTACAAACGGTCCGCAAACGCCGGACCAACGCTAGTCAAACGCTATTGTGGCATTGGCAAGAGTTGGAAAAGCAGTCAAGTCTGAACGAGCCCTTAGACCTCACTTTGAAAACAATTTTTTTACTTGCCCTCCAGAGGATTTACTTCCCTTCTTGACCAGGTCATTTTTTGAGATATGGTGCTCCGTTACTTTAACTGACAATTGCGCAGTCATGCAACGCTGTACATAAATGAAATTTATGTCCTTTTTTCCCACAAATAGAGCTTTCTTTTGGTATTTTATCACCTCTGCGTTTTTTTTTTTTGAGCTCCAAAAAAGAAAACTACCGACAATAATGAAAAAAAAACAACACAACAATATTTTTGACTTTTTTGCTATAAAACTTATACAATAAAAAAAAAAATTAAAAAATCAAATTTCTTCATAAATTTAGGCCCAATAGGTGTAAATAATTGGCTTACTTGAACGTTCTAGAGTCTACAAATGGTGGTATACATACTGAAATTTTTTTTTTTATACTAGTAATGATGGACAATCATCGACTTATAGTGGGACTGCATTCTAATACTGGGTGGGAACTGACTAACTGTCACTGACATACCCAGTGATACTAATACAGTGATCAGTGCTAATAAAAAGCACTGACACTGTACTAATGACACTGGGCAGGGAGAAGTTAACATCTGAGGTGATCAAAGGGTTAACTGTGTGCTGTGTGTGTTTTACTAGAGAGACCATGCTGACAGCAGAGAGACCTGTGTTGCTTACACACAGGTCCCTTCCCTGTCTTCTTTTTCTGATGATCGCCAAGTGGCGGCCTGAAATCACCAGCTGGAACCTAGTGATTGACATCTCTAGCTGCCAATAGCAGTGCGGGTAGGGGGTGGCACATGTACCCCCTACCTGGAAATGCAAATCACGCATAAATATGTGATTTTGCGCACCACTGCTGCCCAGTATCAGTACTGCTACTAGTTCTGCTATAGGGCGGAGGGCAAGCGGTTAAAGCAGAACTTCAGTCAGAATTTCTATTTTCCCATGCAGTGGGGCTGTGCCCGCACTGCATGGATTAAATGCTCATTTTGTTCAGGGGTTTAGGGAAAAGCTATACTTACCCAGTGGTGGAATGTTCCTGCCATCCTCACGTCCGGAGCAGGTCCAATGGGCATGATGACATCAAAAACATCCTATTCACAGGACTGCTAGCATGCAGGGGGGGCAGAAGCAGTGAGGACTAGTCTTGTACTCGGAGGATCAGCAGATTAGGTACGTATATCTGCGCTTTTCAAACCTCTAGACAAAAATTAGAATTTAACCCATGCAGTGCTGGCACAGCCCCACTGAAAAGAAAAAGAACATTTTTGACTGGAATTCTTCTTTAAATATGTAATTAAGGATGAATTCATGAGGCAGGATCCCTATAATTAATTTTTTTAAAGGATAAGTTCACCTTTTGGACAAAAATAATAAATGCACATTTTTTTGCAGTAGATCGATGGCCTCCTGTAGGCCTCCTGTAGACCTGTCAGAATATCTGGTCTTCTATATGGGATGTACAAGCAAGCAGATATTCTGACAAAAAGCTTCAATAAACTACCATGGCACTCCGCAGCACCAGGGTAATTGATTTAAAGCTACAAGACCACAGCCGCTAAAGCTGTCGGGACTTGCAGTTAATTCATTCACTGAAGTCCTTGAATTAATGACACCACTGCGTGGGCACATGGCTGTGCTGTTTTCAAATTTGACAGCTAGTACAAGGAAACTTCTCCCCGTACTATCTGTCACAGGGAGGGGACGGCTGCAGCTATGGGAACATATTACATGTTCCACCCTAAAAAGGGGTGGAACATGTAGCATGTTCCAAAGGTGAGCCTATCCTTTAAGACATGTTATATGTCTTGCAGGATGTCAAAATGGAAAGTGCTCTTCAAACTTAACTCTAGATAGATGGATTCTTTTTTACTTGCAGGTGCAATACAGGACTCCTACAGACTGTCAGTGTAAGCTGGCTACCAGTACATCCTATGAGCAGGCAGTTTCACAAAGAGAGAATTAATGAACTGCCTAGAGTGCTCAACAGTACTTTGGTAGTTCATTTAGAACTACAAGCCGCCAGCTGCAAAGAATGTTGGTACCTGTAGTTCATTCAGAGAACTTCGTGAATGAATGACGAGGCCGTGTGGGCAGAGCCCCGCACAGCTGCACTGTTTCCAAATACTGACAGCAGGTACAGTGAGAAGATCCCCCACCTGCTGTCACAGAGAGGGCTTGAATCAGGGAGCAGCTGCAAGAATGGAAAATGCTACTCTAAAAACAGGTGGAACTTATGATCTGAAAGGTGAACTTATCCTTTAAGAGTAAAATAGCCTTTTCAACATTTCAATGGTGGCATTATTCCCTGAGGTCCATGAGGTGCCCAATGTTCATCGGCACTAGATTAAAATGTAAAGAGGCCCCCTTTGTGTCTACGTTCTTGATGTTTGAAGGTGCATAAGTTGATATCAGTATAGCAGGACCACTTTCTTCAGAGATGCCAACCAATAAATTTGGTGTTCCAGGCTGGTTTTGTTATAAGTAGGGGGCTATGATATTACACCATATTTATTTATAAATATCATCAGCCATGCTGCAGTCACTTATTAAGATAGTCAAAAGGATTCAGTCAAGGCTGCCAGAGGAGCAAATAATTTTTAGAATTTGCAGATAAATACAGTTTCAGTAGTAGTACTTAACTGAAACAATCAGCAGTTCCCTGCACTAACAGAGCATTTTATAGGAGGGAGGAGGGAGTTACAATAGCCAAGGCAAGAGATAACAAGGGAGTGAATAAGTTGCTTAGTAGTTTCAGAGGTTAAGAATGGGCATATCTTGGAGATGCTATGGAGGTGAAGTCTACAAGATTTGGACAGTGATTGGATTTGGGGCTGAAAGGACAAATAGGAGTCCAGGATTACACCTAGTACCCTGGCACGAGGGGAGGGACTGATGGTTTAATCAAGAAATTTCATTTATGCGGCCATTCTGTAAACCAGCTATGTACATAATGCACCAAGGAGCCATATTATGTTGACTATGGAATATTGCAGAGGACATAGTTTGAAAAGGAAAGGCAATTTTTAATAACAGTACATTAAACAATTTAACAATTGTATATGCAATATTTTTTTTTTCTTTCACTTGCATTTATTTTTTCCATAGCAAGTGAAATTACCCTTCAAGTACAGGTAGCTTACAAGTTATTAATCAACTGTTAACAAACTGGCCTCCAAAGAAGATGTGCAACAGTAAAAACAATCAACATCACAAGTTCACAGCAGAACTGGATAACTGGGAAGTCCATTAAATCTAACTTGTTTTTTTTATATTTTAACAAAGGCAATTTAACAATAAATCACTTTATTTAAAACACATGCACACACGGGAGTATATTTTAGGTAAATAGATCAGATGGCTTGACATTTCATATTAATGCTCAAAAGAGTAAAAATATAAAATGTTTGCCAGTCATTGTAACGTCAACATATAAATTCAACAGATTTATAAATGAACATAAAATACAGACATTTATATATATATATAACGCACACAGGTAAAGTGTCTATTGGTTCATTTAAAATCAGCAAAATATGGACAAACATTTTAAAAAACAGTATGAACAAATGAAAACATGTGCTATGCTCAAGGTATTATAGCAATAACAGTAAATTTAGAGTTGAAAATAAGTACAAATTTTAATAATCAAATTAGTGTTATAATTTCTGCTATTATGTGAGGTGATTGTAGCCGTATTAGTGCATTTGTGACAGAAACAATTGAGCACTGCTATTATGTGAAAAACTATCACACTATTAAAACTAAATGCAGTTTAGTGAAAATGTGCACAACACACCTATAAAA
Organism: Staurois parvus; assembly: GCF_062004578.1. Taxonomy (NCBI): domain Eukaryota; kingdom Metazoa; phylum Chordata; class Amphibia; order Anura; family Ranidae; genus Staurois; species Staurois parvus. The sequence goes on from NW_028317815.1 coordinate 6,890,883, forward strand.
CAAGACTATAAATCATGTATGAAGTGCAAATCATGTAAATCTACTGTATAACATAACAGTGATTGGTGAATAAAGTCCAATCTTAAAAAAAAAGGCGTCACAAAGATTCTTCAGTAAAATGAAAAATAACAAAATGAAAAAGTAATTATAACTTTTTTTTATAATCCGCGGTTATGAAAACCACTTCCAGAAACAGTGTATCCTTTGTTCTCCAAGACCAAATAAACACCACTGTGTAAGCAATCACCTTCCACCTGGTGTGTGCCAGGATAACTCACCAGAAATGTATATGCGGTCTCACAGTGACCCTTAATGCTGAGAGGCCGCATATATGAGTACCTAAAGATAAACACAGCTGTGCTGTACTTGCAATTGGGAGCTTTGATGTGATGGCCAATCACGACTGTCACATGATCAGAAACCCTGCCCTGCTTCCCGACATATGAAACCCTTTAAAAGGCTAGAAGGTTCCGGCACCTAGGAGTTAACTATAATAGTCTAAAATGACTTGTCCTTTTCCAAACCAACCTTTCAAATACTGTATGTCTCTTCACATAATAATCCTCTATGGCCAATATTTTCCAGATCAAGAAAAGATAAAAGAAAACTCCCAATAGTGTTATACCATCTAACCACTTGCTGCCTGCCCACAGCCAGGCAAGGTGACATACTGGTGCATCACCCGGCACAGGCGCTCAGCAGTGCAATCCCATGACTGCTGTTACCTGTGGACACAGCGGATCATGGCACTCGGTATCCAGCCACTATGAGCGGCTGTGGTATCATGTGGTCCCTTGGACCAATCATAGTGATCACATAATATGTATGTAAGCGGTGATCAGGGATACTGACTGGTTTACAAAAAAAGTTTCCTTTTATGACTTTTTAAAACTTTTTTTTTACAATTTTTTCTTACATACTTTCATCAGAGCAGTTCTATGTCTGGCTACCCATACTATGTGATTAGCTGTAGCCAATCACAGCATGTCAACAGTAATTAAGCTGTCATAAATAGAAACCCATTCACAACAGCTATAACTATTGCTTACAACAGTGAACTTCACTTTTATAACCAATAACAGTGTAAACAAAAATCCCTGATCATCCCCGCACTATGGTGACACTGAACATGAAAGTATGTATATAAAAAACCAAAACAAAAGAAAACATTTTTTTTACATACTGTCATCAATCAGTATCCCTGATCACCACCACACCAGCATATGATGATGCTGTACTGCACTGGTGAAAAACATTGTGGAAAAAAAACTAATTTTATTTAATTTGTTTATTTTCCCAAAAATTGTGAAAAAAAAGTGATGACTTCAAAAAACCTGAAATGCCTCTTTCCTAATACTTCAGACTGTCTACTTTCCAAAAAGGGGTCATTTTTGGGGGTATATGTACTGTCCTGGCATTTTAGGGCCTCAAGAAATGAGATCAGGATTGATCAATTTTCAAATACAGTATATATCGTGGATTGAAGACTCTATATATTTAACACAGACTAAATATTATACAGGCAGGCTGCTCCAAGACTCGCAGTCCAAGGGGGAATAAGCAACGATACACTCAGAAAGACTTACAGACAGTGTGAATAGACTCTTCCCATTTATGTGAAACATCCAGCCATTTTGTCTGTATATTCATTCATGACTGACAATGAGGGCAAAAGAGTATTTTGTTTTCATGCACACCTGCAATAATTATCATTTACGTATTTGTAGAGGAATTACCTGTGAAGTCTGAAGGTTATCTTAAAGCTCTGTTACTGTTTTCTAATGTGTTATATGTACTATATTGCCAAACGTATTGGGACGCCTTCCTTTACACGCACATGAAATTTAATGACATCCGAGTCTTAGTCCGAAGGGTTCAATATTGAGCTTTCCCACCCTTTGCAGCTATAACAGCTTCAGCTCTCCTGGGAAGGCTGTCTATAAGGTTTAGGAGTGTGTCTATTGTTTGACCATTCTTCCAGAAGTGCATTTGTGAGGTCAGGCACTGATGTCAGACGAGAAGGCCTGGCTCACAGTCTCAACAATAATTCATTCCAAAGGTGTTCTGTTGGGTTGAGGTCAGGACACTGTGCAGACAAGTCATGTTCATCCATCTCAAACTCGCTCATCCATGTCTTATATAGACCTTGCTTTGTGCACTGGTGCGTAGTCATGTTGGAACATCCCCAAACTGTTCCCACAAAGTTGGGAGCATGAACTTGTCCAAAATGTCTTGGTATACTGACTTAAGATTTCCCATCACTGGAACTGAGGAGCCAAGCCCAACCCCTGAAAAACAACCCCCCACCATAATCCCCCCTTTACCAAACTTTACACTTGGCACAATACAGTGAGGCAAGTACCATTCTCCTGGCAGCCACCAAACCCAGACACATTCATCAGATTTATAGACAGAGAAGCTTGATTTGTCACTCCAGACAAAACGTCTTCACTGCTCTAGAGTCCAGTGGCGGCGTGCTCTATACTACTGCATCCAACGCTTTGCATTGCACTTGGGGATATAACGCTTGGATGCAGCTACTCGGCCATGAAAACCCATTCCATGAAGCTCTCTATGTACTGTTGTTGTGCTAATCTGAAGGGCACATGAAGTTTGGAGGTCTTTTAGGTATTGACTCTGCAGACAGTTGGCGACTCCTGCACACTGTGTGCTTCAGTATGCCCTGACTCCGCTCTGTCATTTTATGTGGCCTACCACTTCATGGCTGACTTGCTGTTGTTCACAGTTGCTTCCACTTTTTTATAATACCGCTAAGAGTTGACAGTGGAATATTTAGTAGCAAGGAAATTTCACAGATGGTCTTATTGTACAGGTGGCAACCTATCACGGTACCATGCCTGAATTCACTGAGCTCCTGAGAGCGACTCATTCTTTCATAAATATTTGTAGAAGCAGTCTGCATGCCTAGGTGCTTGATTATATACACCTGTGGCCATGGAAATGATCTGAATCCAGTGATTTGAAGGGGTGTCTGAAAACTTTTGGCAATATAGTGTATATCAGCCATATACTGTATATCAAATATATAGGTTACTTGTGTACTGCTCATGACCTTGGCTGAGGCTGTATATAGTGACAGTGGAATTGAGATGAGCACACACATCAATGTATTGCTGGAGATTCATGCACCTAGGAATGAAGTGGCAGTTGGGTATTTTCCAGCAGGCCATGACATGTTTTATAAGTTAGCAAAAGCAGCTAGATTCTCTTAGCTTAAGGGCAGGAGCTGAAGTTCCTGTATCTGGAGCAGATAGACATTTGGTTGACTACCCACTGAATGTGTAGGACCATTTTGCTTTCTTGCTAGATGCTCTTGAATAAAGAAATGGTAGGATTTAACAGGAGAAGGTGGAGTTACAGAAAAAGTAATATGGTCTTTGCCCAGTGTCTGTAAGCTGGTTTATTCAACGTATCAGATAAGCCAGTGTGGTATAAACAATGTGCACTATGATGGAGCAGAAGGCTTATTTGACCTGAGGAACAAGACTGGTGCTTCCTTTGCAATGTGGCAGAGTTTATTAGTCAGTGGTTTCCCACGATATACCTTTGAGTGTTAAGATAAATGAGTAATATACCTAACAACCTTAGACATTTCTTGGGGATGAATTAACCTCTTTGAAGTTTTCAAATATAGTAGCAACATCTCTCTATGAGTTTGCATCTTAAAGTAAGTCTATCCTTATACATTTTCTATTTTTTTTTCTCTCTATGGGGACAAATGCATATAGCACTTGGTCCCGTTCAAAAATGTGTTCTTTAATTTCTAATTAGGGGGTTGGACAGGTTTCCACACCTCTGATTGACACCTGTGGTTGAGAGATTTATTATTGATAGGTCTCTGGCCACAGGGGCCACTCCAGAAACAAGCACTGTGTAATATTTTAGTTTTATAAATGGGTGATCAGCCATATTGGGCTGTGTTACATGGAACACTGGCCCAAGATCATTTATCAGGCATTCTTATGTAGTGAAAGCTCTCACAGCACTGCAGTGTATCAACTAAGCTGTGTATTATAAAGGTAGCCCTGATAGATACAAACAGTCACAGTTTTAAGTGACATGTCACTGTTAAAGTGGTTGTAAGCCTCAGACATGAAATATGAACAAAGCATATCTCTCTATAGTATGTACATGTCTCAATTAAGAGTGCTAAGTGTCCTTTTGTCTGCTGCCTTGTTCCTTTGTTATCTGCACAAGGTACTCTTGACAATTTTTTCCTGACACCAATAGAAAAATAGTGACAGGGAGGGACCTTCAGATTGACAGCCTCAGCTCTGTTGCTGTGAGCTGTGTGAAGGGGGGGTGTCTATTTCCTGCAATAAGCTCTTTGTCAGAGATCCAGGTATGACCAGAGATGTGTGGACTGACACAGGGAACAGCAGGCTTCAGAAATGATGAAATAATAAAATTTATTAAGAGCACAAATATACAAAACGCACAGCAAACAAAAACCAAACCTTCAACTAATATCAATATATACAGGAACACAGGCATAGTCAGGGCTGGAGAGGTGGAGTGGTCAGGCAGGCCGGATCAGGAACAATCGGGCAGATAAGGTACAACAGGAGCAGGCAGGAGAATGGTCAGGAATAGCCGGGGTCCGTGCAGGCGGAGTTCTAGCAGAGTCAGAGTCAAGCAGGAGAGTCAAGCAGGCAGAAGACAGAATACAGGAAACAGGATCAGGACAACAGGGCACATGGGAAAACACCAAGGCACTGATTGCAGGCCTGGTACTGCTTAAATACACCTCCTGCAATCAGCCTCAGGTGATGGCTTGATTGCAGGAGTGAGATCCTGTCTGCTGAAAGCACCCGCTGGCAAACACCGGTACTGCAGCCCATTCCTGACACTCTTAGAGCTCTCCTCGCTGAGCTTTGCAGTGCTGTCCACCCCCTTTTTTCTGAACTTTCAGACAACTTTAAAATTCAGCACTTTGAACTGCTGTAGAGAAAAGAAGACTGAAAATAAACAGTTATAACTTATGTAAAAGGATTTGTTTAATCTCTGTATAGTCACTTCACTGGGTATACATGAGGGTTTACAACCACTTTAAAATGAGCAATCAGCACTTGTTTGTTTATATTTGTAAAATGTCATTTAGAGCTGTGGCTCTGTGTAATGTATCTGCAGCTACATAAACACACAGGGCAAACACTTTACATCGAACCAAAACTCTAAATGATCTTTTACTGTAGCAACAGCTCAATCAGCTTAGAGTGGGCAGGACTCTGTGCTGGCTGTACCTCCCCAACAGGAATGCTCATTATTTGGGCTTCAAAAGGGGGTGGAACTCAAGCCAGCATATACTGTAGAGGTATTTTAAGGGGAAAACTAGGCCACCAGTTAATAGTTCTTTAAACATCAGCAGCTAGCCCACCACATTAGGTACAAAATGTACAAATTACTTCAAAACACACACACAGCACAATACAATAGACCCCATATAAGTATGCCAATGTGTTATACCTGTATGTATATATGTGAAGCAGAATACACTCAAAATGCACTCCCTGCCTTTTAGTACAGAGGTAACATGGTAATGCAGAATCAAATATCATTTTTTATAAAAGGAAAACCAATAGGCAAGCTAAGCACATACTGCAAATCTTTTGGCAGACACTCATATGTTAGAAATATTTCTAGATACTAAAAAAGATAGATTGAGTCAGTGGTTAACTCTCAGCTATTATGGGTTACAACATGTTTAAATATTTCAAGACAGAAGTGCCAAAAATTGATTAAATGTATTGGTACCTCACAAACTAGAACGCAAGAGTTAAAAACAATCCAACATTTATTTAAAATATAGAAATAACAAAAGAATATACAAAAACACACGCTGAAGGGTTGTGGCATGTGGAAGTGGTGAGCCTACCTGAACCGGCGATACCTTCTCTTTTTAAAATACAGAGCTCCTGCTTATGTTCCGGAATGGCCACCAACATTATATTACATTCACCCAGAGATTTCACAATAGACTGGGATACAAAATAACTGCAAGGTGCCCTGCTGTTCCTCATTTCCTCAACATGATTTATAGATAGTACTGCTTCCTCAGGAGGATGGAGGCATCAAAAGCATTCTGACCAAAATGAAAACAAAAAAATAAATAACATTGATGTACAAGCATGTAATATACAACATATACCCTAGGGCAACATATAATTATTATTATTATTATACAGGATTCATATAGCTCCAACCAGGGGCAGACTGACAATTCATGGGGCCCCTGGGCAATAGGGGATCATGGGGCCCCTGTGTCCTTTCCAAAACTCAAAAAAGTCTATGAAGAAGGTACCAGGGGCATCTCATGGGGCCCCCTACTGACCCCGGCCCCTCGGGCAGTGCCCGAGTTTCCAAATGGTCAGTCCGCCCCTGGCTCCAACAGTTTGCGCAGCGCTTTACAAGATGAAGGTAAACATAACAGTTACAATACAATTTGGTACAAGAGGAAACAGAAGGCCTTGCTCATTAGAGCTTACAATCTAGGAGGAAGGGTTGAGTAATACAAAAGGTAATAGCTGTGGGGGGATGAGCTGATGAAGGAAATAAAAGGCAGTTTACTAGTTAGAAGCAGGATAGGCTTCTTTAAAGAGAACGGGATCATCTGAAGGTGGATAGATTGGAGATAGTCGGACAGATTGGTGTAGGGAGTTCCATAGGACGGGAGAAGCTCGGGAGGCGGACATGGGAGGAGGTGACATGGGAGCTAGAGAGCAGAAGGTCTTGGGAGGATCGAAGAGAGCAGTTTGGTTGATATTTTGAGACCAGGTTAGTGATGTAGCTGGGGGCAGAGTTGTGGATGGCTTTGTAAGTTGTTGTTAGTATTTTGAATTTTATTCATTGTGCGAGTCAGCAGGGGAATTGGCAGAGAGGAGTAGCAGACACTGAATGGTTGGTAAGGTGGATGAGCCTGGCAGCAGTATTCATGATGGACTGGAGGAGGGATAGCCTATGTCTGGCATGGGGGGATGGGTTGATAGTGGTGCTATTGATCCTGACCGAGAAATCGGGGAAGAGGCACATGGGGGAGGAAATACTATGAGCTCAGTTTTGGATAGACTGAATTTTAGGAAGTGGTGTGACATCCAGTCTGATATGTAGGTTAGTAAATCGGTGATATATGAGGAAACTGATGGGGTGAGTTGAGGAGTAGAGAGAGAGATTTGTGTGTCAAATAGAAATGGTATTGGAAATCATGGGAAGCTATCAGCTGACCCAAAGAAGAGGTGTAGATCGAAGAATAGGAGAGGTCCAAGGACAGAACCTTGGGGGACCCCGACAGTATATAACTTGCAATGAACAATGAAGAAGCGGGATGAATGAAGTGTGTTCATGTCGTATAATGATCCTGGGGCGAATGTGGGAGCATATACAGTCAGGTCCATAAATATTGGGACATCGACACAATACTAACATTTATGGCTCTATACACCACCACAATGGATTTGAAATGAAACGAACAAGATGTGCTTTAACTGCAGACTGTCAGCTTTAATTTGAGGGTATTTAGATCCAAATCAGGTGAACGGTGTAGGAATTTCAACAGTTTGCATATGTGCCTCCCACTTGTTAAGGGACCAAAAGTAATGGGACAGAATAATAATCATAAATCAAACTTTCACTTTTTAATACTTGGTTGCAAATCCTTTGCAGTCAATTACAGCCTGAAGTCTGGAACGCATAGACATCACCAGACGCTGGGTTTCATCCCTGGAGATGCTCTGCCAGGCCTCTACTGCAACTGTCTTCAGTTCCTGCTTGTTCTTGGGGCATTTTCCCTTCAGTTTTGTCTTCAGCAAGTGAAATGCATGCTCAATCCGATTCAGGTCAGGTGACTTGGCCATTGCATACCATTCCACTTCTTTCCCTTAAAAAACTCTTTGGTTGCTTTTGCAGTATGCTTTGGGTCACTGTCCATCTGCACTGTGAAGCGGCGCCCAATAAGTTCTGAAGCATTTGGCTGAATATGAGCAGATAATATTGCCCGAAACACTTCAGAATTCATCCTGCTGCTTTTGTCAGCAGTCACATCATCAATAAATACAAGAGAACCAGTTCTATTGGCAGCCATACATGCCCACACTATGACACTACCACCACCATGCTTCACTGATGAGGTGGTATGCTTAGGATCATGAGCAGTTCCTTTCCTTCTCCATACTCTTCTCTTCCCATCACTCTGGTACAAGTTGATCTTGGTCTCATCTGTCCATAGGATGTTGTTCCAGAACTGTGAAGGCTTTTTTAGATGTCGTTTGGCAAACTCTAATCTGGCCTTCCTGTTTTTGAGGCTCACCAATAGTTTAAATCTTGTGGTGAGCCCTCTGTATTCACTCTGGTGAAGTCTTCTCTTGATTGTTGACTTTGACACACATATACCTACCTCCTGGAGAGTGTTCTTGATCTGGCCAACTGTTGTGAAGGGTGTTTTCTTCACCAGGAAAATAATTCTTTGGTCATCCACCACAGTTGTTTTCCGTGGTCTTCCGGGTTTTTTGGTGTTGCTGAGCTCACCGGTGCGTTCCTTCTTTTTAAGAATGTTCCAAACAGTTGTTTTGGCCACACCTAATGTTTTTGCTATCTCTCTGATGGGTTTGTATTGTTTTTTTTCAGCCTAATGTTGGCTTGCTTCACTGATAGTGACAGCTCTTTGGATCTCATCTTGAGAGTTGACAGCAACAGATTCCAAATGCAAATAGCACACTTGAAATGAACTCTGGACCTTTTATCTGGTCATTGTAATTGGGATAATGAGGGAATAACACACACCTGGCCATGGAACAGCTGAGAAGCCAATTGTCCCATTACTTTTGGTCCCTTAACAAGTGGGAGGCACATATGCAAACTGTTGTAATTCCTACACCGTTCACCTGATTTGGATGTACATACCCTCAAATTAAAGCTGACAGTCTGCAGTTAAAGCACATCTTGTTCATTTCATTTCAAATCCATTGTGGTGGTGTATAGAGCCATAAATGTTAGAATTGTGTCGATGTCCCAATATTTATGGACCTGACTGTATAAAAGAAGAAGACCCAAAGGGCTCAAAAACATTCAACTATATAAAGGGGGAAAACAAAATGAAAAAGATAATACAAAATGAAAATAATATGCCAATGTGGTCAGTCTCATACCTCTGAATAGCCCCTATGGTGTTATTCCAGGGCATTAACGCCCAATTAGTCCCAAAACCATACAATAGTAAGACAACAAACACAAACCTGTATGAGTCAGGTTGAAGGGATACAAGTGCCTTTGCATATGAGTAGGTGCAAGCTCAACAACCTAGCCTGTTTCCAAGAATAGTCAAGCCCTCAAAGAAAAGAAGGGAAACAAGCAAACATGTACATATGAAAAAGAAGAAAACGAAAAGAGAAAGAAAAAAACAAACTCTCCCAATCTCATCTTCCTGGATCAATCAGCAGTACATGCTTGTAAAAAGTGGTCAATGTTCCATTAAATAGGGCTTTAGGCAACCTCTGGTGGTGAAGGGTGTAATTACCCGGGCCAGTTACTCAGATAACAAGATAAGATATCAAAATCTCAAAGAGCACTAACCAAATTTACAAAATCTATAGCACCCATGACATCTACCAAGAACAGAGCATGCAGCACTATGAAGAGGGGTGGAGTTGACTGGCTCCCTTACATAGCTGCCTTTGTGTATCTACCCTTCCTAATGCTGGTTTGGTTGTGAGAGAGATTTGCTGCCCACTCCTAAATATAAGACAATAGTAATCCACCTGAGCCTATACGTACCAAGAGATCAAACAATATGCAGTACTTCACAGCCCCTCAGGACAGACACTGCTTGAGACACTGTCTGCCTCCTAATATGTAACATGCTCCTACCAGGTGTAGCTACATCAGCCAATTAAGCCGATGGGTGACATGACATCACCCAGCCTGGCTGTCTGAATGCAAGAAGTGCACTACATATGCACAGTGCCAATTATGGAGGCTGCAATAGGAGTGGGCAGCGGTTCCCTCTCTCCACAACCAAACTAGCATTAAGAAGGGCAGATACACAGAGGCAACAATGTAAGTGAGGCACCCTTTGTGTATGGTATACAGTAGTTCTTAACCACTTGTCTACCGGGCACTTTCACCCCCTTCCTGCCCAGGCTAATTTTCAGCTTTCAGCGCTGTCTCACTTTCAATGACAATTGCGCAGCCATGCAACATTGTACTCATATGATATTTTCATCATTTTTTTGAGACAGATAGAGCTTTATTGTGGTGGTATTTAATCACCTCTGGGTTTTTATTTTTTGCTAAACAAACCAAAAACAACTGAAAATTTTGGAAAAAAAAACATTTTTTTCTTAGTTTCTGGTATAAAATTTTATAAATAAGTCATTTTTCTTCTTCACTGATGTGCGCTAATGAGGCTGCAGTGATGGGCACTGATGGGCACTGATAAACGGCACTGATGAGGAGGCACTAGTAGGTGGCACTGATGGGCATTGACAGGCATCACCGGTGGGCATTGACATACATCACTGATGGGCACTGAAAGACAGTACTCAAATATGGCACTGATAGGCGACACTGACTGGCACTGATAGACGGCACTGACTGGCATTGATAGGTGGCACTAACTGCAACTGTTAGGCGGCACTGACAGGCACTGATAGGCGGCACTGACTGGCACTGATAGATTGCACTGATTGGCAGCACTCATAGGCGGCACTGACTGGTACTGATAGGTGGCACTGACTGGCACTGATAGTTGGCACTGAAAGGCAGCTCAGATGGGAACTGATATATGGCATTGATGTGCACTGGTAGGCACTGATATGTGGCATTGATGGACACTGACAGGTGGCATTAATGGGCACTGACAGGTGGCATTGATGGGCACTGACAGGTGGCATTGATGGACACTGACAGGTGGCACTGATGGGGCTACACTGATCATCAGGGTACTGATCATCAGTGCCCTAATGATCAGTGTAGATGTCCCCTCTGAGGAATGCCGATTGCCAGCTCTCCTCTCCTCTCCTCACAAGCTTTCAGCGTGACAGCTCGTGAGGAGAGGAATGCCAATAACCGGCATTTCCTTATTTACGTGCAATCAGCTGTGATTGGATACAGATGATCACATGACAGAGCCAACGTCATTGGCTCTTTCCACTGATCGGTGATCCGCTGTGTCCCAGGGACACAGTGCACAACCGATCGCCGTGCTGCGGGCCCCCAGGGGCGCGCACGCGCGGCTAGAGTGGGAGGACATCATATGACGTCATCTCAGAGTAAGAGAACCACTGCCCGTCCATCATTTCCTTGTATGGTAGGCGGTAGGCGGTTAATCACCCTACAAATTATAAGAGGGGTTTGTAAGTGAGCTTTCAGTCCAAAGAGTTTTCCTTTGTAGACCTTTCCTATCCCAGTTGCCCTCTCTGGGATCTTTTTTTCACAACATCCAAAACTCTAAAGGATATAAGCAATGTATTAAACCTATGATGCAAATGTGGTGACTGACCGAAGTTATAATGTTTTTTACTTTTGGAATAATAAATATGGTTGTTAATTCTTTGGCACAATTAATGAACAGTCTTTCCTACATAATGGACCTCACAAGCACATATTATAAGGCAGGGGTGTCCAAACTTTTTTCAAAGAGGGCCAGATTGGATGAAGTGAACATGGTGGAGGGCCGAACATTTTTCCGAACATTCTTTGAACCATTACAATTAAATGCAAATAAATTATTTTATGCCAAGTTAATTGCAAACGACATACTTTTCATTTCATAACATTAAGATCAACTGACAGCTGAGTTTTCACAATGTATTGAAAATAAATAAAAAAAAAACTTACCTGCACTAATGTGAAGGGTGAAAAAGGTAGCTGGAGCTGAAGTCTCTGCTCGGCAGCCGGGAGGGGAAGAGAAACACACTTCACGCTGGAAGCCCGGCCCTGACGTCACCGCCCTCTGTCGCTCCCAGCGCGGCGCAGTCACGCATGCGCACTGCTCTCAAGCAGAAGACTGTCTGCCACAGAAGGGAGGGCCGTGCGACAGCCGCATTAACACAGACCAGGGAGAACGCGCCGCAGTCAGGCATGCGCACTGCCCTCTGCTCTCAAGCAGAAGACTGTCTGCCATAGAAGGGAGGGCCGTGGGAGGGCCACATTACACAGAGCAGGGAGGGCTGTTGGAGGGCCGTATTAAACCGACCCCCGGGCCGTAAATGGCCCGCGGGCCGGACTTTGGACATGCCTGTTATAAGGTATATGACTCCTTAAGTAGCAAAATTAACATGGCGTTTCAGTATAAAGGTCTCTATTAGGTAGAACAAAATGTGTACACTCTTGCCCTCCAGGGTCACTGAGAGCATTAGCCACATTGAAACAACATTAAAGAGGTAATTCTGGCGCACTGATATGAAGTTATATATGAAAACAATAAATGTATATAAACCGATGCAGGAGATGGCAATGGCAATGACATAAATCACTGTAAAATAAAGGTATAATATTTATAAGTACACAAGGAGTCTATTAAAAGTCTCTCGGGCAATCAGCCCAAAGGTCAGCATTAATTAGCGACACCCATCCTTGGAGCAAAGCCAGCTCTATATGCAAAGACAAAAACAGGAACAGGAGGCGCCCATCTACGTGCAGCAGATAAAACTGTATTTAATGGCAAAGGATTAAAAACACTCACAATAGAATAAGAAAACAAGCTCATCTGTGCATATAGGGTGACCATTCCTCAACGTCCTGCAGGCACCACCAGTGGCATGGGGGATGTGTGCTGGGCTGATGGAGCAGTAAGAAGGCAGGACCTGATAAAAATAGTATCCCCAAATGCTTCACAGAACACCATAATAAATCCACCACTGGGCTCTCCATGTGGATCCTGGAACATATTCCCATATTACCTTCTGTGGCAGAGCGCTTCTGTCAGCTCAAAATGTATTGGATCTATACTTTAGGTACCCTAGTCCCAAGAGGGCTGAACGAAGAGATCGAAATACATACAATACTGTAATAATTCACTCATTTTTTCGCACATATCCACTTGCTCATTTATATTAACACATGTTGTATTGTGATGCATAGATGCGTACACGAACATACGTACATGGCCAGATGGCTTATATAACGTCTTAGCTCTCTCTTTCTTTTACTATTATGTCTCCTTTGGCTACATTTATAATTCATTCCATTTACACTTATGTGTTTTATCCTGATTTTTATTATATTATTACTCAGGATCATTTTTAGTGCCATATATATTCTTCATAATGTTATTATTATTGTATATACACTTTTATATATTATTATTATCAATTCCCTTATTAATTCCTCTTGTATTTTTTATTTATTATTATTTTTATTGTTGTTTAAAACATCAGTGCTTATGGCTTATATATTGTGCTCGGTATAATTTATTGTTCCACATTAGTGATGTTATCCCTTTATGGCACTGCGCCTTTAAATCCCTGGTGAGCGATGTTGCCCCATGCTGACATCTCCTATTTAAGCTGATACCCCTCCCAGCACCATCAGGCCAAGTAGAAGGAGCTAGAGGCTCTGAGCGTGTAGCCTGCTTGTCCCACGTCTGTGTCTTCTGATCCAACTGACCCCCCGCTTCTTCTGGTGGCATCACTTCTGCTGGTGCGCTCCAGGCTGGTTGCACGGTCTGTCCTATATAGACGCCGCCGGATAGGCCACACAACACCATCACACTGCAGGATTGACTCTTACTGTGCCTTCTTACTACTACATCAGCCCAGCACACATCCCCCATGCCACCGGAGGTGCCTGCAGGACATTGTGGAACGGTCGCCATATATACACAGATGAGCTTGTTTTATTATTACTCTTGTGAGTGTTTTTAATCCTTTGCCATTAAATACAGTTTTATCTGCTGCACTTAGATGGGTGCCTCCTGGTTCCTTTCTTTTGACATTGAAACAACATGAACACACTTGAGTCATCCCACTTTTCATTGTTCATAGGGAGTTCATATACACTTATTCTGTGTTCTTATATATGTTTGCTTAGATGTTTGCTCTATGGTATATGTTGTATATTAAATATTTGTACATCAGTGTTATTATATATTGTTTTCTTTTATTTAAAATACATTATCATGCCTCTATCCTTCTGAGCCAGTAGTAATATTCATGAAACATGTCAAGGAAATGAGCAACAGCAGGATCTCCTCACAATTATTTGATGCCGCAGTCTGTTGTCAGATCTCTGGATGAATGTAATATAATATGGGGGTCCTTCAGAATGTTGCAGCTGAGACATAATGCAGGAGCTCTGTGTTTTAACCACATTCTTTTGATTTGTTTTGTGTATTCATTTGTTATTTATATTATTAAATGTTTGAATAACTCTGGTATTCAAGTTCATACAACTCATGTAAAGTTTATGTACGTTTTTGACATAATTCTACCCTGCTTACCTATCAAAGTACTTGCTATCTTGTTTCATCCTACTCTGTCTATAGCAGCCTGCACCTGTGTGTTGTTCTTTTTTGTGAAGGACTTCCCATACATTCATTCCTGCTGACTGGATGTTGAGGAAGAGAAAATGCTTTTTCTGGGTCAGTAGAGATAATAGGGATTATGGGAGACCTGTCACAACAAAAACACATGACTGCAAAACAACATGAATACCATGGATTGCTCTTTATCCATGACTTTGGCTGAAAAATCTGACTTACAAAGATTAGTTTACCTTTCCACTGTAATTTGTTCTGTGCTTGGTCCAAGATTTTGTTTGAATGCAGTGCTTGTCACAATGCAGACCTTCAAGGAACATGATGGTTTTATCTGGTGCTACTGCAATCCAGAAATAATTTTTAAAATTGTTTGTTTTTTTTTCTAATTGCTTGTCATTATTAAACCCTTCACCCTGTGATAGGTAAAATGATGATCCTTCTAAAGAATAAAAATAAATAATATTCCATCATATCCTACAATATCCCTAGCAAAACACATTTCCCTTGCCATATTTATGTGAGATTTTATAATGAAAAAATTTTTTGGATTTTAACCTGTTCCAATTGGGCATACGGCCTCTAGGCAGGTGGACTTTAGCGCTGAGAGGCTGAATATATACATCCTAAATGTAACCATTTCTGTGCTGAGAGCGTGCACCCTGTGTGCTCCCAGCATAGTTACCAGGGTGTACCAGAAAGCTTCTGATTCCTGCTTGCAATGGGGAGCTTTCTAATCAGGGGTGGTGGAAAACTTATGGGGCTCCCGGGCAATAGGGGATCATGGGGCCCCTGTGTCCTTGCCCAAACTCAAAAAAGCCTATGAAAAAGGTACCAGGGGCATCTCATGGGGCCCCCTACTGACCCCGGGCCCTCGGGCAGTGCCTGAGTTTCCAAATGGTCAGTCCATCCCTGTTTCTAATCATGTGAACATTGTGACTGCCAATCACAGCAGTCACATGATCGGAATGCCTGCCTCCCAGGATTTAGAACCTCTTAAAGGGCTGAGAGACAGTGGCAGCTAGGGGTTATTATGACAGACCAGATCATAGAAGCAAACAAGTGAATCATCCATAGAACAGTTCTTCAAGGATAAGTTCACCTTTAGTAACATGATACATGTTACATCCATATTCAGAGTGTAAGATTCAACATGTTATGAAAGGACCGTCCCTGCTCCCCTGTTGTGACAGCTAGAAGAGATTTTCTCTCCCTAATAGCTGTCACAATTAAAAAAAAAACATGGCCATGTGGGGCTCCTCCCAGCTTCGTCACTCATTCACAGTATTTTGTAAATGGAAAAACTACAAGTTCTGACAGCCTTTGCAGCTGTCAGCTTGTAGTTCTCAATGATTTAGTTGTTGACTGCTGTGATAGTTCACTGATTCTTGCTTTCAGAGTGTATCTGCTTGCCTGTAGGAGGTACGAGGACACAGATACACTGACAGGTCTGCAGGAGACCTGTATTGCACCAATGATCTGCTGATGGATGGTGCAATGCTTTACAGGCTCCCAAAACAAAAGTAGTAAATGCACATTTTTTTAACTGTAAAAAATGTGCATTCAAATTGTTTTTGTTAAAAGGTGAACCTATTCTTTAAAAAATGTGTTCAGCTCGAAAAATGAACAGTTAAACTTTTTTCTAAGCCATGTTTTGTTTCTACAGTACTTAAATGGTTGTTAGGTTACTGAGACTTTATAATTTTATGGATTTAAGACTTCAAAATCCTTTAAAGCATTTCATTGCTGTTCATTTGATAACAGTTGAATGCTTGTTATAGCATCAGTAGAACAATATAATGGTTCAAGTTTTGTGTTTAAGGCTATAACCTACTGAGCAGAAGATAAGTTATTTTAAACTTCCCTACATGAAAAATAATGATCTTTAAATGTATTGCATTGTCAGCATTTCAGGAGGACAAAAGTTTATCCACAGATTTACTGAAATGTGAAAAACCACAGTGCGCTTGTAAAAAAGATACTAAATAAGAAAATAAATTCTTACTTGTTTACCTTTTATAAAAAAAAAAAAGAGGATAAAACACAAATTATTATGTTACCATAGACTTACCCTAGGACCCCAAAATAGCCCTGGCTTGATAGGGATCCTACGGAACTCTCCTCGCTCCAGGTAAATACATCCTAATAAATAAAGTTGTTAAACACTTACATGAACAGTATAGGGATGGATTTTAGTGCCTAGTTTATAATATAAACATTATATGTTGATGGAAATACCCAAGGTTCTTCTGATGTATCTCTTCTAAATTTAGACACTGTCCCCTTGCCAAGAAAGGTGAGTAAATTCTACAGATACGTTTGTTAGGGATGATTTTGTTTACAGAAAATACAGCTGCATGCAGGGCGGACTGACAACTCATGAGGCCCGGGGCAATTGGGGATCATGGGGCCCCTGTATCCTTGCCCACACTCAAAACACACCCAAAAAGCCTATAAAAGGTACCAGGGGCATTTTATGGGGCCCCCTACTGACCCCGGGCCCTCCGGCAGTGAACGAGTGCTAGAATGGTCAGTCCGCCCCTGGCTGCATGTTAGACATGTATACAGACAATCCTAAAAGATGATAGACTTTATTGGTACCCCAGAAAACATACAGCATAAAGGTTAAAAAGTATCCAAATTTTTATTACTCTATACGAATATACATTAAAATAAGAACATCTACAATTAAATGTTTTTACTCCATATCACAGTAGATAAATTCCATTTAGTATAATTCATAGGATAAGGGGAGCTTATCTACTGTTACATGGAGGTAAAACTTTTAATTGTAGACACTCTGGTGTTATTGGTTTTCATTATAAATGAACAAAACATTGGATATTTTTTTTAACCTTTATGTTGTATGTTTTCTGGGGTATCAATAAAGTTTATCATCTTTTGAGATTGTACACAAGGGGCTACCACATCCCATAAAGCATATATAAAATGCCCCTTGTGTCCTCTGGATCTATTTATGTAATCTCCTTTAGCCACCCAAAAGAATCTCTTTGATATACAGTTTGTTTCAAAAAGAATGGTCGATTTTAAAACTTTATATCTGTGCAACCATGCACCGCCAATGAATGAAACCTGTACTACTTAAACAGGTGTGGCCTAGAATTTCAAATGACGGCCACTAGATACCATTACTAGCATCCAAACAGAGTGCAGCATGCATTTTGACAGTGTTTCAGGATTGATTCACCAGTGGCAAAGAACATTCATCGTTGGTATAAACAATTTGAAGAATCAGGGTGTTTATGTAAGGGGAAGAGCCACAGCGCAACTGCACACTTTAAAGGAAAATGTGCAATGAATTCAAGAGGCTTTTCAGCGAAGGCCGTTCGCCATGCTAGCCGAGAACTTGTGATCCCTCATGCAACTGTTTGGCATGTGTCAAGACAACATTTGCTTCTGAGGCAATATTGATTGCAATTGGTGTAAGCTCTTTGTGTAAGTGACAGAAGAAAATGTTTCGATTTCTGCCATATGTTCTTAGACGACATGGCGGATGACAGATTTTTACCGAGGCTTATTTTTAGTGATGAAGCAACGTTTCATCACTTCATTTCAAGTGGTAAAGTTTTGCATCACAATGTTTGCATATGGGGACTTGGGAAGCCACAGGAACTAGTACAGCACGGGTGAGGGTCACCAAAAATGTATGTTTTTGTGTGGTTTTATTTACAAAGATTTATGGCCCTTTATTTATTGGGGGAAACACTGTTATGGGACATTTCTATCTTGAAATTCTGAAGGACTGTCTTTTCCCACAACTTAATGAAAACTCTGAAAATTTCACTTTTCAACAAGACAGCCACATTGGTACAACCAAGTTTGTTGGTTTCTAAATGAAACATTGCCTCAACATTGGATAGGTCGCACGGGAGACCGTTACACTCTTGGCCCCCAAGATCTCCAGACATTACACTCTGTGACTTTTTCTTGTGGGGATATGTAAAACAATGAGTTTTTGTTCCACCATTACCCACTGACTTGGATGAGCTCAAACAGAATCATAGCTGCAGTAACTTTTGTGGAAGAGGATACTCCTAGACCAGTGATGGCGAACCTTTTTGAGCCCGAGTGCCCAAAACTGCAACACAAACCAACTTTTTTATTTCAAAGTGCCAACACTGCAATTAACCACTTGCCTACCTGGACGCACTGACAGACGGCACTGATCGGTGGCACTGCTGGGCATCATTGATGGGTGGCACTGATGGGCAGCACTGATGGGCGACACTGCTGGGCACTGACAGGTGGCACTGCTGGGCAGCACTGACAGGTGGCACTGCTGGGCAGCGCTGACAGGCGACACTGCTGGGCACTGATGGGTGACACTGCTGGGCACTGATGGATGACACTGCTGGACACTGCTGGGCATCATTGATGGGTGGCACTGATGGGCAGCACTGATGGGCTGCACTGCTGGGCACTGACAGGTGGCACTGCTGGGCAGCACTGACAGGTGGCACTGCTGGGCAGCACTGACAGGCGACACTGCTGGGCACTGATGGGTGACACTGCTGGGCACTGATGGATGGCACTGCTGGGCATCATTGATGGGTGGCACTGATGGGCAGCAGTGATGAGCGATACTGCTGGGCACTGACATGTGGCACTGCTGGGCAGCACTGACAGGTGGCACTGCTGGGCAGCACTGACAGGCGACACTGCTGGGCACTGATGGGTAACACTGCTGGGCACTGATGGATGGCACTGCTGGGCATCATTGATGGGTGGCAATGATGGGCAGCACTGCTGGGCGATACTGCTGGGCACTGACATGTGGCACTGCTGGGCAGCACTGACAGGTGGCACTGCTGGGCAGCACTGACAGGCGACACTGCTGGGTACTGATGGATGGCACTGCTGGGCATCATTGATGGGTGGCACTGATGGGCAGCACTGATGGGCGACACTGCTGGGCACTGACAGGCGACACTGTTGGGCACTGATGGATGACACTGAAAGCAGTTAATCTCACCTCTGGCAGCGTCGGTGTGGCTTCCAACCCAGCAGCTCATTCCCATTCATGCTAAACACGTTGCCCCTGGCCCCGGAGCATTGTTGGAGCAGTGTGGGAGCCTCTTCCTCTCTTCCGCGCCTATCCCCGGGTACATCACCCCTGGTGCCAGAGCCGCATTGGAGCCGTTTCCTCTCATCCACGCCCACCCTGGCCCCAGAGACATGTGGGAAATGTAGTTTGATGGGGGTCCAGTGTGGACGAGATCTAAATGGCCGGTCCGTGTGCGCTCATCATCCTCTTCTTCCTGGCGTGCCCACTGAGATGGCTCTGCGTGCCAGCTCTGGCACGCGTGCCATAGGTTCGCCATCACTGTCCTAGACCCATTGGGGACAAACTCAGCTATCATCTTGATGTTATCTGTGCAGCAGGTGGAGGACACATAGAGCATTTATAACATGGTGAGTGAACTTGAGGATTTAGTTTGTAATTTGTTATGTAATTAACACATTTTCATTATTAAATATAACTATTTGAAATTGGGTCATTCTATTTTAAACACACTGTATGTTAGACACTTAGTAGGCCTGTTACTTTTATGAGTTACTTAATTAAAATACTCACCAAATTTTACTTTATCCTAATGGATTAAATTAATAATGAAATCCTTTTCTATTTGTAATTAACCTACATTTAACAGTGATATCTCACTACAGATTTGGTTGATGGCTGCATTCCACACTAAGGCTGGCCATAGATTACTCAAATTTCAAGCAATTCTAACTGAACTGATCAAAATAAAACTGTGGGTGAACCTACAAGCACCACCTGGCTCAACAAAAATTGATTAAAAAAATTAGCTCAATTATAATACAATAGCTGGCAGTGGAGATTCTATGTTATTTAGTGTGGATCGGGGAATCAATTGGTTTTCTCTCGTTTAACCCGTTGGCTAACTGAGAGAAATATAATTGTGTATGGCTAGCGTAACAACAAACATAGCCAGAAACTTGTCATGGTAGTAATACATTTATTTACATGCAATAGTCAGTGAAGCCAGCTGGATAAGTGAAGTATAAATATGTAGTGAGGAGTACATCATGTGCAGAGTACAAGGGATGGAGGTATGTAGCGTACAGCATACAAGAGTCAGGAGTATGTAAGCCACAGTGTACAGTGGTCTGGAGTATGTAACACATGGTGTTCAGGAGTCAGGGGTATGTAACACAAAGTGCAGGGGTCAGCAGTATGTAACGCACAAAGTGCAGGAGCCGGTATTATATAATGTGCAGTGTTTAAGGGTGGGGGGGGCTGTAACACACAGTGTGCAGGAATAAGGAGCATGTAACTCGCAGACTTCAGGGGTCAAAAGTATATAATGTACAGAGTTTAGGAGCCAGGGTATATGATATATGAAGTACATACAGTACTGTGCAAAATTTTTAGACAGGTCTGAAAAAATTCTGTAAATAAAGAATGCTTTCAAAAATAGAAGTGTTAATAGTTTTATTTTTTATCAATTAACAAAATGGAAAGTGAATAAACAGAAGAGAAATCTAAATAAAATCAGTATTTAATGTGACCACCCTTTACCTTCAAAACAGCATCAATTCTTCAATTCTTCTAGGTAGGAAGGAACTCGGCAAGTAAGTTGTTTCAAACATCTTGGAGAATTTACCACAGATCTTCTATAAATGTAGGCTGCCTCACATCCTGTCTCTTCATGTAGTCCCAGAGAGACTAGATGATGTGGAGATCAGGTCTCTGTGAGGGCCAAACCATTACTTCCAAGACTCCTTGTTTTCCTTTGACGATTGTTCTTAATGACCTTGGCTGGTTGTTTAGGGTCAATGTCCTCTGCACAATACAATTGGGGCCAATTACATATCTCCCTATTGCATGATGGATAAGTATCTGCCTGTATTTCTCAGCATTGAGGACATCATGGACCCTGACCAAATTTTCAACTCCATTTTAAGAAATGTAGCCCTAAACTTTCAAGGAACTTTCACTGTTGCCTGCAGACACTCATTATTGTACTGCTCTCCAGCCCTTTGTGAACAAACTGACTTTTGCTACAGACAAATATTTCAAATTTTGACTCACCAGTCCAGAGCACCTGCTGCCATTTTTCTGCACTCCGGCTGTTCTGATGTAGGACATGGCAACAAGGATAAGTGACTCAGCTATGCACAAAATCATAGGAACTGGGGTGCAGAGAAATGGCAGCAGGTGCTCTGGACTGATGAGTCAAAATTTGAAATATTTGTAGGGTGTACAGTGTAAGATTTTAAGGCTTCCTCCTTTTGCGCCTAGCAGAGTAACAGGAAGATAAATATAAGCAACTGATGGAATTGCTTTTATAGTTAATTAGTTTTGTTCACTACAAGAAAAAGGGCTTTCACAACCCATGTTATACTGCATATATTGTCTATTACATATCACATACATCTGCAGACAATCTTGGTTTTTGCCCCTCATATAGCCTGTTTACCATGTATATAGGTACATGCCAAGAGAGTCTGAAATGCACATAGAGATGCACATCCTATGAATATAAATCATATTTTGTGGATCGGGGTGGAGAAGAAATTGTTTTCTAGCTGCATAATTTTATAGGTGCAACTACCAAGTTCTACTTTGCAACACATATATTAATCACCATTTTTACAGTCATCTGTTAAAAATGATAAAGTGATGAATATAATATTTTAAGTATTCTTTCACCTTACTTTTTACACACAGTTAATTATAAACATACCCTAATTTATATGGATACATCTCCCTTGATATAAATTCTTCCATTAATGCATTATTCTGTGGCATTTAATGTGGCATTTAATATTTATATGCATAATACAAACACTAATTTGCTACTAATATGTTTGTTTGTTTTTTAATTCTTGGCAAAATATATTCAGTGTCATCTTTTTTTGTATGAATGTATTTATTGAATTTAGTTTCATAGAAAACTTGTACTACTTAACATTGTCAGCCCTTTTACTTTTAAATGAATAAAGGTCAAATAATCAGACATCTAAAAGGACAGCTCATTTATCATCCTTTGCTAAATGTGTCAGTAGCTAATCTTCAGTACTGGGTGATAGTGCCACACAATGAAAGGTTAATAGATTCAAAGTACTAGCTTTATCTCAACAAGCCTGTAATGATGGTTTAGTGAGGGACATTCATTTCTGTTCATCTGGAAATGTGTATGTGAATTTAAGCTTTAATTACTAGACTTAGATGCAATCTTGGAAACAATGTCCAATGAGGTTAGACTACTTTTTAACATGCCTTTGCTTTATGTAATGCAAGTTCAACAGTGTCACCTAAACACAACAACCCTTACAGGTAGGCAATTGAATATGCTCAATTACAAAAAGATACCGTATTTATGACCTACATTAATTAAAAATATATCTGCATGTAGGAAATATGATTGACAATTAGCTCTGTTTGCAAAATGGTGAGTGCTATTTGGGCAGCACAGGAGTTCAGGCACATGTCAGGTGACAGGGCATAGACTCCTTATATAATAACTGCATGGTCAGGAAATGCTGAACGTCTTGTTACGTTAGTTAGATAGTGAGGAACATAAAAAGAGCCAAGGGTTGGCTGCAAAAGAAGACAGCTGAAAACAAAAAGATTTTGCAGTTAAAGGTTATTCTGTCTGGGAAAGTAAAGGTATGAAGTTTGGATTCACCACAACATGGGTTTCTCAGAAAATCCTGTTAATTCAAAAGTTAAAGCCTTGGTACATTGTTTCTCTGAATTCAGAACCATGTTCAGCAGGCTCAGAAGGGCCAATGAGAGAGATTTTAGCTGAACCAGCCCTGCTATAAAAAGTGGGCCTGAAAAAAGCCATTGTTTCAGGATATTGGAAGTGCTTTAGGGAAAGTATAATCCAATCAGTTTTGTGAGCTGCTATGTGAACAACAAAAAAAAACACTCTAATAAAAATCCAAAAGCCGCCAAACACCAAATGCAAATCTCATATACTTCCGCAATAACAAAAAATTTATTTAAATCAATGTGCAGTGCTATATCCAAACCAAAAGTAATAAATAAATAGTGTTGTCTTAATACATAAAAAAATTAAACACCCATAGTATATCATATGTTCTGAACTTAAAAACCATGTGCTAAATTCATATGATGAAATAAAATCATACAATAAAATAAAATCATGTACTCATTTCATATATTGAAATCTAAATTAATGATATAGAATTCTGTGATTATGAAAACAAAATCCATGAAAAACACAAAATTGAATCCTTCTAATAAATTCATATGATGAAATAAAATCATACAATAAAATAAAATCATGTACTAAGTTCATATAATGAAATTATATAAAGTGTTATGATAATAAATTTAAGTCTGTGAAAAACAATTAAATCCTTCTAGCAAACCATGCCACCTTCTGTGCTTGATCCTTCTATATGCAGTGATCAAACCACCACCTGGTGTGCGCTTACCTTATATATCTGACCTCATACCACTGTTTGGTCAAAAATAGCTTTTTGTCCCTTCTTAGACATTGGCGATGGAGACTGTTGTTTTAGACCAGTCAATACACTCCGCTCCACTCCTCCAGAGTCCCTCCATCTCATAAAAATAAAACTACAATAGTGCTTTATTCTTAAAAACTTTTAATTCAATCAAATTACCAGTACCATTGCACTCACTTTTTCCTGGTGCCAGATTGCACCTAATACATACAGCATATATAATGGATGTGGCAGTCCTGTGCATTATCGATCTCACCGCTATCCTTTTCTTTCAAGCATCTTGGTGTCATCCACTAGCCCTGCCCCAATGTGTTTTGTCACTCGCACATGTGACTTGCACAGGGGGAATCATCATGCTTTAGGGAAAGTATACTGGGAGCTTATCAACTATATAAGCACAAATTAGCAAACTGTGCTTAACTGTAAATTACAGTGGTGCTCCCAATCCCCCATGTGTTCACAGTTCTTCATTTAGCCCAAAATCCCTTTTAAAACTACCATCTGTATCAGCAACGAATGCAATTTCTCTTGGGCATTAACCCTCTTTTTGAACTTTTTGTCTTTTTTGATTTGTGGTTGATTTCAGGGTAGCGGCCAGTTTTGGCTGTAGAGTGTTTGTTTCAGGGGTGGTATATTGGGGGGTTTATTATTTTTTGAAGGGGGGTATTGATTTTTAAGTGTTTGCAGCATGCAAATGCATCATTTGAAATGAAAGAAAAACTAAGTGCAAATCATCTAACTTCTAAAACCTACAGTCACAGCATCATTTTATCTCCATTGTAAAATAAAGTCAGGCATACATGGGGTGGCCCTATTACAACTGATTTATCATTTACAGTCTCTTCTGGAATAAAAAATCATTTCTGTGCCCAGTAGCTCTAGAATAATTTAGCCACATTTCTGTTATTAAAAATGTCCTGCCACTTGGCAATATTTACACTGTTTTATCATTTGCAATCTCTAAAGAGTGTTTATAAAAATGGCCAGTGGCTGGATAGTTTTGTATCAACATGTTGGGGCACTGGTGCTGTATAGAAGTCAAGCAAATTGTAAAAGAAAAGAAATTCCACAGCCCAATATGCACTACCAGAATACTCCACAGGTTTCCAGGAAAATCATACTGTTTTGTAAAGCATGTACAGCTTTAAGGCATTCCCCAAGCCTGTAATATACATAATTTGTGTTTTTCCCATGGTGCTCCTAAAGTTGCATGAAAAGGAGCCTCTTCCCACTGCCAGGTGTATAGTCATTTAAATTTTTTCTTGCATTGAAACATGTCTCATATGGCTGTGCCCAGTTTCCCAAGCCTTTTTGACAATTACATAGATATAAGCCCTACACCAAGGGCGGACTGACCATTCGAGCACTCGGGCACTGGGTCAGTAGGGGGCCCCATGAAATGCCCCTGGTACCTTTTATAGGCTTTTTTGGGTGTGCTTTGAGTGTGTGATCCCCTATTGCCCAGGGGACCCATGAGTTGTCAGTCCGCCCCTGCCCTACACATTTAGCCTAGAGATCATACTGCAGATATAAAAATATGAGGCTTGAGCCACAGGAAATGCACTATTTTCAGGGGAATTTCAAAACAAAACATACATTTTTTTCAGGTCTTTGGTTAGACACAGTATAACATTTGTAGATGTGCCATATAAAAAAGAGAGCTTCACGTTTTCAGTTCAGGTCCACTTTAATATTAATATCATAGTATATGTATGTTTTTTTTTAAATACAAACATTTAAAGTAATAAAGTATGTTTTTTTGTTAAAATAAAAATAAGGCTATTCTTATTTGTTTTTTGCAACAATATTGCACAGGGCAGTCCCTTGCCTCCACTTTGGCAGTCCCTGCACACTATCTGCTCCTCCCTCCTCTGGATGCCTCCTTAGCAAGCCGGGTTCTAAGGAGACATCTGTGTGTATGTGCTCCAGAGCTGGGCTGTAGACACACACAGCGCTGGTTAGCCACACCCCTACTCCCTCCTTATAGGAGTTTAACTGACAGCAGCAGGAGCCTATGGCTCCCGCTGTTCTCAGTGTCTCCCGTGAGACCGGGAAGTGAAAGAACAAGGCAACCAAGACAGCACTGGAATGATGACAGGAGTCAGGTAAGTATTTAGGGATGGAGGTGGGTAGGACAAGTGTTGGAGAGTGTTTAGCTTAATGCAGAGAATGTATTCACTTCAGAATGCTACCTTGTAAATATTCTCTGACTTTGGTACTGAGTTAGCTCTAGGGCCAACCACACATGTTACAATTTAACCATACAATCAACTTTAAATTTACCATAACTATGAGGACATACACAAACCAGCCAATCAATTTGTGTCAACTCTAAAATTTAAAATTTTCCCTCATATTATATGTCATTTTCTATGGTTAACAGCACAAAGAGAGAGGTTGAATCATTTCAAACAGGACACACACAGCAATAAAAATGTGACAGAGTAAGACCCTTTCTCACTCTATTACTCAAATTGAAAAAATAAAGTTCTGCCTTTATACATAAATCATAACCCTAATAAGCATCATGAACATTGTCACTTTGGGGTTTATTTACTAAAGCTGCAGATTGCAAAATCAGACTCACTTCTGCAGAGAAAGCAGTCAGCTTCTAACCTCAGCTATGGTATGGCACAACCTAAAACATTAATATAGAATGTAACAGTCTTAATAGCAGGATATTTTCAGATTTGAAAAGTAGATACATTCCTGCTCCCAGAAACACAGTATCTATAAGCTAAAGATTGTAAATGAATCAAAATCAAATAACGGTGAATAGCATTCAAATCAAATATCATATAACCTCATACCATAACCCTTTATCATAAACAGATCCTCCCAGTATTCTGTATCCTATTGCGAATGTGCAAAATGGAAAAATAACTAATAGTCCAATGTGAGAGTCCCATACACCAGCCAAATATCTTCGATATATTCATTCTTGTCAGAACAACAATGTGACTTTCTTCAGTGTGAACAAACATCACAGTGCCCTTCACCACACCTCACAGGTATCTCCTCACTTTATATAATGGACTCCACTGCAAAAGGAGGGTCAATTGCGCTTTTATATTAGAGACCATGATCTTCTTCAGTATTCACCTGGTCATTACTGATCTCCCAGGAATAGATATATTAAAAGGAAGCAAATAAATATCCAATAGTGCAGACTGCTAGTTTATTTCCATAAGAAAGTTAAAGGTCCACTCACATGTTAAAAAGTTCATAGAGGCATGTCACAGGCTATTAGCATACTCAACTTTCCAAAATGGTGTCTAAGTTTTGCCCAGCGTGATGAGCTCACTGCCCGTTGACGTGTTACGCAGTAGGCTGCTCACAAACTAACATCTAACCAAAGATAATCACTAAGCAAGAAATAAGGGCTGTTCTAATCAGAATGTCAGAGACAATCCCTAGTTCTTATGGCAAATGAACAAAGATGAAATGTCATTCATGGTAGGCATTGCAATGGGAGCTATGTTTACTCTCAGTGTCACCAATATTTTTATGTCCAAATGGGAATTTGAAGAAATTTTTGTTGATTGGTCCCCTTAATTGAAGTATTATAGGCGTTGCATAGACAATATTATGCTAATATGGGAGGGGGAGTTAGCTCATCTGGATACATTTAAGCACCGCTTGAAAAATGTAATTCTGGATTGGAAGATAGAAAATAGATTAAATTTCTGGATCTTTTGATTGAGAAATATAATAACCATTTTACTATGAGAACTTCCTTTAAGACGTGATAGAAATGGCTATATACCTAAAGAAAGTTGTCACCATCAATCATGGCTGTTTAATATATCAAGAGGGCAATTTATTCGAAGAAAGAGGAATTGTACGGAAGATGCTGTATTCGAACAACAAACAAAAACGATTACAAAGAGGTTTACTGATAAAGGGTATGACAGGACATTTATTGAGAAGGAAAGGTGAGAAATATGAAGAGAGAAGACCTCATTAAGGATAAAGATAAATCCATCGAAAAGAATATGGAAATGAACATAGCTATTATTCTTGAGTCTAATGTTCAACATAAGAAAATAGAAACAATTATAAAAAAAAAGTTGGTATTTTTTGAAGAAGGATCAGTTATTAACATCTATACTCCCTGAGAATCCAAAATTTATATATAAAAAAAAGCTCCCTCTTTAAGAAACAAAGTGGTGAAATCAATCTTAGATCTTTCTAAACCTGTGACCTTCGATTTCTCTGTAATCGAAGGATTCACAGCCTGCCAAAAATGTTATGTATGTAAGGCATCAAAGGTGAATCCAAGGAGAAGGAAGAGTTTCTAAATGATGGCCATGGGTGAAGAAATTACAATGAAAGATTTTTTATGCTGTGCTTCAGAAGGGGTAGAGTATATGATCGAATATAACTGGTTATGAGAAACACAGTGTTTAAAAGCACTTTACCTTACTGCACAATTGCGACCCTAGCCAAATGGCATTTTGGGCACTGGAGAAGGTGAATAGACACTGGAGGGTAGGCAATTTTATTAGAAAATAAAGCCAAAGGGAATCCTGGTGGATTCATAAAACTAAATTTTTGTCCCCTAGAGGAGTCAATATAGAGTTTGATTTGAATTGTTTTATTAGTAATTCCTGATTTCTCTGCCATTTTTGCCTTCCTTATTTTATTAATTTTTTCAACATTTTTTTATTTTTCCTCTTTCCACTATATATACATATTTATTCTTCTATTAAAATGATTTTAGGGATTTTATATATATATATATATATATATATATATTGTTTATATATGTATGTATTGTCATATACTGTATACAGTATATTTTTGGAAATAGGATATTTATAACCTCCTACTGTATATATAGTATGTGTATATATATATATATTATTTTATATGCAATGCATACGCCATATATCCATGAGTTTTTTTAGTAATATCTTTTATGTCTTATTTTATACTATTAATTATTTATTTATACTATTAATTATTTACTGTGATATATACAGTATATGCCTTTTTTTATGTGCTGCTTTTTATGGCATTGTAAGCTATTAATGCATTGCTTATTTGGCTCATAATCAGATGACATTTCACCTGTGTTCATTTGCCATAAGAACTAGGGAATGTCTCTGACATTCTGATTAGAATGGCCCTTATTTCTTACCTAGTGATTATCTTTGGTCAGATGTTGTTAGTTTGTGAGCAGCATATGGTCTCCACAAAGATGGCAGCGGGAGTGTGGTTAAAGGCTGCTATGTCAATCAGGATGCAGTAGATATATAAGAACTTGGTGGAAGAAGCTAAGTCCTCGAAACGCGTCAGTCTGTAGAAGTTCCATCGTTTCTGTACACCGTTATACTTTGCAGATTGTTTGTGCTGTACCAAAAAAGATGTATTTGCACTTTGTATGACATTGTGAGAATATTACTTACCTTTTTACATTAAATTCACTATTTTAAAGGATAATACACTAGGCCTGTGTGCCCTCTGTTTGTTTATCGTTACTGCAGTGTTCCTAGACCTTCCCAGTCTTGTAAGGGCAGCAAGGCAAGTACACCCCATGATGGCCAAGTGTCTGACCTCAGCCCATTAACGCCACTGGGCCCACTCCCCAAGCACAGGAAGATTGATGTGTCCTATTTCTTTGTCTGGTCTGTTCAGATGAGGTAATTTGGAGATTAAGAGAGAGGGTCTTACCACAATCATATTTTGCTGTGAAAATAAAATAGCCTAACATAATAGCTTATAAAATAACACTAAGTCAAAAAGTTATATTGTAAAGTATATCTAAACCCATAAAAAATGTAATATACAGCAGCTTACCAACTCTTACATGTGGTGGCTGCATTAGTTTTCCTTCTTTAAAGTTCCCACACTACAGTGTAAAATGTTTAGAAAAAAAATATTTTTATTACCATCCATTAACCACTTCCTGTCCGGACACTTTTACCCCCTTCCTGTCCAGGGCAATTTTCAGCATTCAGCGCTATCACACTTTGAATGACAATTGCGCGGTCATGCAACACTGTACCCATATGAATTTTTTACCATTTTTTTGAGACAGATAAAGCTGGTATTTTGGTGGTATTTATTCACCGCTGGGATTTTAATTTTTTTTGCTATGTAAATGAAAAAGTCCAAAAATTTTGAAAAAAGTGTTTTTTGCTCTGATCCAGAAGATGGAAATAAACATCTCATAATTCTAGCAGAATCCTTTCAGCGAAAAGTTACAAGAACAAAAACTATAAATACAAACATAAACACTGTCTTGAAAACCCAAATAGAAAATATCCTACAATATTTATTACAGGTACTTATATAGCGCCATCAATTTACGCAGCACTTTATTGCATATTCACAACAGTCCCT
This sequence comes from Staurois parvus, assembly GCF_062004578.1. NCBI lineage: Eukaryota > Metazoa > Chordata > Amphibia > Anura > Ranidae > Staurois > Staurois parvus. The sequence continues at coordinate 6,921,208 of NW_028317815.1, forward strand.
GCCCTCAAGGAGCTCACAATCTAACCTCTAACTCACATTCATATCTACACATACTGTAGTAGGGCCAATTTAGAGAGGATCTAATTAACTTACCAGCATGTCTTTGTAATGTGGGAGGAAACCCATGCAGACACAGGGAGAACATGATTGGGATTCAAAGCTATGACCCTAGTACTAACCACTTAGCCACTATCAATACACAGAGGCAAATACCTGCTTACTTCTAGGAACCACATACAATCCAGCACTAGAATGCATAAGAAAGATAATAAAAGATTTGCAACCCATCATAAAAGGGGATAAAACTCTGATGAAACTCTGAAGAAATATTCTAACAACCCTCAGTTCCGGCTTTCAAGCAATGACCCAACCCCAGCAGAAAACTTTCTGATTACACTGCTCAACAGGTAAAAAGTTTTGGGCATAAAATTAGCTAATCTTACATAATTTTGGGGTGCTGAAAACGAAAATGACCCTAAAAAATGTTGATTGGCTCTAGTTTCCATGATATATTCACCCATCTAATGACGTAAGCCATTCAAAATTATGATGCAACTTCAGCTGCATATTGCGCAATTGATACTGGTGACCAATAGAAAATTGCATGTATACTGAGATGATGCAATATTAGCCTTTAATTGCATCACTTCACTGCATAAAAGCTGCAGTATCTGTAGCTGATTGTAGTTCGACAGCGTCTTTACATTTCGTTTTATGCTTATATAGGCTACTCAGTAATGCCTCGAACTTGTGTGAATAAAGCAGATAATTTCTGCTATATCTGTGGTGAAATAACTTTTATCTCACAAAAAAGGAGGATAACAGGAATGATTAAGAAAGCCTACAACTTGTATTTTGGCTGCAAGATAGGAGACCAGGACAAGAGCTGGGCACCACATATATGCTGCAATTCTTGTGGGACGGCACTGGAGCAATGGTTGAATGGAAAAAAGGCATCTATGCCTTTCGCTGTGCCAATGATTTGGAGAGAGCCAACAGATCATGTTAGTAATTGTTACTTTTGTATGGTGCCTCCAATTGTAAAAGGGCTAAATAAGAAGAAAAAGTTATCTGTGCACTATCCAAATATTCCATCGGCAATACGTCCAGTTCCTCATGGAGAGGGGCTACCAATTCCTAAAGCACCAGAATCCTTCGTGGTTGAGTCAAGTGAGGAAGAACCTGAAGCGTGTAGTCACGTGCAGTTGTAAGAGATAGCCCTTTCCTCAAATACAAGAGAAAAGCCAAGAGAAGCAAAACCGACACAAACTGAAGACAAAACTAGTGAGAATCCTAAGTATTAAAATGATTCAACTTAGCTTATGGCTATAATTTTTCGTGGTAATCCTATGCAATATATTATGCCATTTAGGCTTTGTTATGTAGTCAATATCACTTGCTTTATATTTGTGGAAAGACATCTATCTATATAATTATTGTGCATTTGTAGTCATTACGCCTATAGTAGAAAACTTTCCGTTTACAGAAAAACTAGAGCCAATTGACAAATTTCATTGTTATATTTGAACTCAGAATGTGAAATTCATTAAGAAATGGATCCTTTTGTTTCCAAAACTGGCAAAAAATAAAAATTTGTTGAACAGTGTTACAGAGTTGCAGGTGAAGGAACCAAGCCTTGCAACAACAAGTGCTGCAAACTGTGCAGCCAAATCAATCCATTAAAAAGTTTCACACATGCAAAGGGGCCCCTAAATATTACAGTACCCGACAGTTGTACCTCCAGTAATGCTGAATACCTTATTCAATGCAAAAGAATTCAACCAAGGATCTTATTTTGACAAAACAGGACAGAAATGAAAAAAGAATGAATTTACATAGTCATACCATTAAAGAACATAGGGAAGTTAATTTCTGCGCACCTGTCAATCAGCATTTCTCAACACTAACAAGACTGCTGTGCGGAAGACATGAACGATTTAGTTCTTAAATGAAACTTTAAAACTATTCAGGAAAGGAAAACTTTTGAACTATAAATAATAATTCTATTTGACACAAAAGATAATGGACTAAATGTAGACCTCAGTTTTCTAAATAAAATTACTATTTTATTACCACTCTCACCTCTGTGACACTGCCCCCCCCCCCCCCCCAGGGGTGGACTGACCATTTGGAAACTGCCCGAGGGCCCGGGGTCAGTAGGGGGCCCCATGAGATGCCCCTGGTACCTTTTTCATAGGCTTTTTTGAGTTTGGGCAAGGACACATGGGCCCCATGATCCCCTAGTGCCCGGGGGCCCCATGAGTTGTCAGTCCACCCCTGCCCCCCCCCCCACTTTCTCCCCCCATTCCATAACCCACGCCACATTTGTATGTATTCTTACCACTCATGTGTTTATGTTTGTTATTTTTTTCCCAGAGACTGTCTTACTTAACGTTCTGCTAAAACTTTGTGTATTGGCTCAGTTTGAACCTCAGAAGAAGGGGGTAAACCTTGAAAACTTGTCCTGAAACTTTGAATGCTAGTGCAAACAAAAAAATATCATGGACAGTACTCAAATGTTTTTGTTTAAAAAAAAAGTAAAGACCCTGTCCACTATGATGTCACGTACCAATTTTTTCACCACACAGACCTCTTGGGTAACAGTACCATAGGCAGTGAGGATTGATAATGACACTAGTTAGTATTCCTTAGGTTCCACATGTATGCATGCAATACGGAGGGTTTAACTTGTTGAACCAGGCAGTGGTTCACATAGTGTACATAGCACAAAACTGCCCCTCACACAGACCAAAGTATGTAGTGGAAACTTTTTTTTAACATTAAAGGAGGGTCTCCACATTGTATTAGCTTCTTCTGTTGTGGACATTGTTCCCAAGGAGCAAAACTACCAGAAATGGACAGCCTCCATTATCTGGATAAGTGTAGACATCTGAGGAGCTGAGAGAGATGAATCTTGTTCATCATGGGTGCTGGTTTAAGGGTTTTGTAGAGCTTCCTTCCTGGAATTTGTAGGAAACCTCAATGCATGTTAAAATTATGAATTCCCATCATCTAGCAGGACCAAAAATATTCTTCGCCACAGTACATCTCTCCACCTTGTCCACCATTTGATTTACAGATTTGGGTTCTCCATAACTGACACAATGCCAGAGATTACCAGGAAGAGACCACAGACACCAGTCCATCACAATTCACTCCATCATTTGCAGCACAGAAAGAGCCCCTCCACTTCCTAATAAGTTGTACCACATTGTGTGTTCGGAACTGTTGGAGCTGATCCAATCAGTACCCCCCTGTATGCCCTCTTAGGCTGCAGACAAGAGTATTTGCCCCAGGAAAGACCAGGATCTCCACTTTAATCCAATAATAATTATTTGCCTCACCGGGTGGGGACCAAAGTAGATCTTTTATGGATCCCTAATGAAAAAGGAGCAGTGAAGCTGGCCTGTTGCTTTTAGGGCCTCCATCTCTCTCCATTTCCTCTCAAATGGCTCTACAACATTGCTTAGGATCTGCTTTCCAGATAGTGTTTGGCCACTTTCTCATAACCCCAAGAGAACCAAAGCCTCTGGCAAGCTGATTGTCTTCATGTAGTCCTGCTAAACAGTCACCTGAGACATCAACAACCTGGTACTCTTTTAGAGGATTCTACTGAGCCAGAGTCTCCTCATATTGGCTCTGCACCTGAACATTGGCCAGCACCAGCTTCTTAGCCAGCTCAACCAGCTGCAGATTTCAAAGCCTGTGCAAGCTTACCCAACACATGCACCAGGTACACCATCCCATCAGCATTCAAATGACATTTCTTGGCTGTATCACTCCCTGCCTGCATCCTCCAATAGATGTTAAATTCAGGGGTCAGGGATCACCAGCACAGCACACCAAAAAATCTTTAATTAGCAAAAGGGCAATACAACATGTTTGACAGCAAACAGGCAAAGCTTTTCTTTAGATTAATAATATAAAATAATCTCCACTTTATCTCAGCATAATAACACAACAGCATGACAACAACAACAGGCTTGTATGCACAGGAGTTTTGTCAAAATCTCAGAGAGATCAGAGAGAGGATGCCAGGGATGTGTCTTGGATTGGTAAGTTCTCATTTGGGACCCAGAATTCAAAGGCTCACAGAGATTTTTGGGGTCTGAAAGAACCTCCAAACCCTTATTACAAGGACTTTGGTTATGAAAGGGTTAACCCATTTGTATCAGAGTATAAACCAACCAATAAAAGTAAATGCATTAACATTGTCATATTAAAAGAAATACACACAAATGCTGTATAAGCATTTTGTTAAATACAAAAAAAGCAACCAACATAATCAATAAAACATGAATACACCTGTTGAACATTAACAACCAATAGAAATAAATTGTTAAATCACAAAGATTCCTGGAAAACTGTTGGTAGCAAAATAGTGTATTTAGCCTTTCTAGCATTTGAAATCCAAAACAGTTATTAACAAAAACAATTCAAATGTTCACACTCAAAGTCTGTTCTGTACTTCAAAGAAAATAAAACACAATTAGAGCTGGCTCACACTGCTGCACTGTGATTTAGTGCAGTTCAGGTGTATCAGCGGTTTTCATGCTTTTTAATCAACGGTTTTCCCCACGATCCCATAGTCTTCTATTAGGTTGTCCATGTTTGCTGCATTTTCTGAAAGTGCATCATGCAAGACTTTTGGTGTGCTTTTTAAAAAACATGGAAAAAACACAAGATTCATGGGCCCATGGGTAAAACTTTTGAAAAACACTGATTTAGCATTTAAATCCGTTTCAAAGTACAACCGTGAAATCAAAATACAGTAAATACAGTATGCAAACAATCACATCACAAAATGTGCAAAGCTATAAATAAAGTGAAAATATCATACAAAGCAAAGTCCATACATAGCATTAGTTTGAGTGTCCATAGGTAAACCAGCTCAAAGTGATACAATTTCATGAGCAATTTCCCCTTGCCAGTGTTTGGTGAAATGAACAGAGTGCTGCACACTCCGCACTAAAACTGGAGAGTGCAAACTCCGACTCACTTCTGCATAGAAACCAATCAGCTTCCAAGGTTTATTGCCAAAGCTTAATTGAACAAGCTGTGGTTAGAAGCTGATTGGTTTCTATTCAGAATTGAGCCTAATTTTTCACTCTTAAGCTTTAGTAAGTAAATCCCATTGTGATCAAAGAGGCTTACCATATAGTTACGTCCCTCAAACTAAGAGTGGTCATAAGAGCTTTTAACAGGTGAGCTTATCCTGGGATCAAACAGCAGCATATGAGTCCTCCAGCTTCTCATCACAGTTACAGGGCACTTAAAGTGCAAGTAAACTCTATTTTGCACCTTTTCCCTACAGGTAAACCTTTAATAGGCTTACCTGTAGGTACTGTAAATATCTCCTAAACATATGCTTTTTAGGAGATAGTTACTGTAGAAGCTCCAATGACGCCACCACAGTGCTTGCGCACTGCACTCTCAATGAATGGTGTGCCATCCATTGAGAGAGCCATGCCACGGCCGAAACTCTGTTCGCGCATATGTGGGAGTAACGACATCGCAGTCCGGCCAATAAGATGGCAGCAGCTCGCAAACCCAGAAGGCAGACCTGGTGAAGATGGAAGCCTCAAGGGGCCATGATAGCCCTCCTCTGGAGGGCTTTTTTTTCAGGTAAGTCTCTCATAATGCAATGTATACTAGCACATTATGCTCTTAACTTGCAGGGAGAAGATTTTTTAGATTTTTTTTTCGCAGTTTACTACCACTTTAAAATAGTAAAATCTTTACAAACCAGGCATCAGCTCATCAGATAAGCATGTGGAAATAGAAAACAAGAGAGGTGCTCCTCATAGAGTAAAAACATTTAAAGCACACAATTAAAAGCACTGCTGACACTTGTATTAACTCCCGTATACAGATCAATACCCATCTGCCAGGATACAAGATGGCCCCCGTGCACATGCGTGGTGACGTGAAACCTGATGCATTGGCAGCAATGCTGTGTGATTGATGATTAAAAAAATGATTATAAAATTGAACAAATATTCTTAAAATGAAAAACTTTGAATGACGTACTACTAGTGTATAGTCAGCTAGTTTAAAAGGCCATGCATGTCAACGTTACAGATATATACACTCTAGAATGAAATTGATGGTAAATCCTTGAAGTTTGATTTGCCACTAGAACTGGAATAGAGATGTAATTTTCCAAAAGAGACATTTCTGATGACAATTGTCAAAGAATTCCCTCATACTGAAAAGATATCCTTCCACTTGCGGTTAAGTCTCCAATAGAGGATGTGAATACAAATCCCATAAATGAGACACAGATTTAAAAAATATGTGATTTGAATCATTTCCTACTTTATCCAAAAATAAAAGAAAAAAATGGTTACAGATATACTTGGATATCATTTTAAACATGGCAAGGTATACCTACCCATGTACTGCAATAAAGAACTTATGATAGTTTTTTCCTCAGAAATAAAATAAAATTCTTCCAAAAAACAAAGTTCTAATGAACATACTTGATTTTAAATCCATTGACATCATCATTAGCTCTCAATGCTTTTCTATGCAATGAAGAAAGATCATGACTGGTTTGAAGTTAAAATATGTGTGCTACTGCACTTGTCTGAAATTGTTTGTGGAAAAAAAACAAAGAAAAAATATGAAAAACCCACAATTATAGGTGCTGCAATTGCTTCCCTCTCTAGGTTTGTTCTATATTTGTTAACGATTAACAATTATACAGCATTGCTGCCAATGCATCAGAATAAAAGATAAAGCAAAGCTTCCAACAAAAAAAAACCCAGTAGTGACAGCCAATATTAACTGCTAAGGAGCAAAAACACTTTAAGTGGTCGCCTCAAGCAAATGGTGGTGAGCTGAAAGCTTTCACAGTGGCGGTCAGATGCACATTTAACAAAAAATACAGCTACTGTAAGATAGATGACAAAAAACATAATAAAAATGGCTTGAGAAACTTCCCGGGTAAAGGACTTTTAAACCTAAATAGTATTTTAAGAAAATTTGTCTTTATTCCTGAGAATAAAGGAAAAATGCAGATGTAAAATGTTGAAGTGAAGATATAGCCTGCTCTTTGGTAGATGTGTTTTTTAGGGAAGTCCATGCCAGTTCGAACTGTGTTCGAACGTGAGCCAGTTAACCCACTTTTATTTAAACAGATTAAAGTAATGTCCACAAACTTGCCCACGCAGGGGTTTCTCTTGTGCACAGCATAAATAGGTATCAGAAAATACCGAGCCACCTGGCTCTCACTTCACCAGTATGTCTGCTTTTTACACTGATCACTCAAACCATGGATTCTTCAGGCTCATTTAGTCTTGGCTACAGATTCTTGCTGCACAGGACAGATTTCTCCACTCAAAATCAATACTCTGCAGTAATGCACTCTTTACATGTGCGAACCCTGTGTCCTTTTACCAACAATTTTGTTTGTGGCAGGGCTTCACACTGTCTATATATATATAAAGACAAATTTTCTTAAAATACTATATATATATATATATATATATATATATATATATACAGTATATACAGTATATATATATATATATATACACGCTATATTGCCAAAAGTATTGGGACACCTGTCACGAACCTGATGGGAGATTGAATTGATGAGGTTGGCCTCACTTGTGTCACTAGCCCTGACCCCGCTGATGTTGGAACAGAGGGAGTCTGGGGACCAGGGGGACAAGAGCGCCAGTGGTTGTTGCCTGCAGCTCTTGCAGATAATGACCTTGGAAGGCAGATGATCCTCTGATTCGGGCACTACAATAATAGACAGAGCAGGTTCTGTGGATTGCCAGACATACAGCAGAGCAAGGTAGGTAGTAAGGACAAGAGACTGGAGCAGAGTCATAGGATAGCCAGGGTCATCAACAGTTGGGCAGCACGGTACAGAATCAGAAGGAAAAGCCAAAGTCAGGAGCAGAGCCAAAGTCAGGAATCGGTAGCAGGAGAGTAATCGAAGTCGGGTCAGGAACAAGCCGGGTTGGTAACGGAAGAATCATACAGGAACAAGCAGGACACAGGGGGCAGGTGAAGACCAGTCAGCACTGAACCTGAGCAGAGGCACTCCTTAAATGGGCAGTCTGGCGCCAATCTTCGCCGTGCGTGTGCACGTGCGCGTGCATGTGCGCAATCGCGCGTTCCTGCGCGCATGCGCGTTCCCGATCACGATTCTTCTTGCCGGAAATCCCTTACAACACCCCTCCAAATCATTGGATTCAGGTGTTTTAATAAATCACCTCCATGGCCACAGGTGTATGAAATCAAGCACCTAGGCATGCAGACTGCTTCTACAAACATTTGTGAAAGAATGGGTCGCTCCCAAGAGCTCAGTGAATTCAAGCATGGTACCGTGAGTGGTAGGTTGCCACCTGTGCAATAAGTCCATCCGTGTATATTCCTCACTACTAAGTAAACCACAGCCAACTGTTAGTGGTATTATAACAAAGCAGAAGCAACTGGGAACAACAACAACTCAGTCACAAAGTGGTAGGCCATGAAAAATGACAGAGCAGGGTCAGTGCATGCTGAGGTGCACACTGCAGAGAAGTCTCCAGCTGTCTGCGGAGTCAATATCTAAAGACCTCCAAACTTCATTTGGCTTTCAGATTAGCACAACAACAGTGCATAGAGATCTTCATGGAATGGGTTTCAATGACCGAGCAGCTGCATCCAAGCCTTACATCACCAAGTGCAATGCAAAGCATCGGATGCAGTGTTGTAAAGCATGCCACCACTAGACTCTAGACCAGTGGAGACATTTTCTCTTGAGTGACGAATCATGCTTCTCTGTCTGGCAATCCGATGGATGTGTCTGGGTTTGGCAGTTGCCAGGAGAACGGTCCTTGATTGACAGCATTGTGCCAAGTGTAATGTTTGGTGGAAGGGGGATTATGATGTGGGTTTTTTTTCAGGGGTTGGGCTTAGCCTTTTCATTCCAGTGAAGGGAACTCTTAAGACATCACCATACCAAGACATTTTAGACAATTTCATGCTCCCAACTTTGTGAGAACAGTTTGGGGATGGCCCATTCCTGTTCCAACATGACTGTGCACCAGTACACAAAGCAAGGTCCATAAAGACATGGATGAGCGATTTTGAGGTGGAGGAACTTTGATTGAGTCCTGACCTCAACCCCATAGAACACCTTTGGGATGCATTAGAGTGGAGAATGTCTCGTTTGACATCAGTGCCTCACACCACAAATGTGCTTCTGGAAGAATGATCAAACGATCCCATAGACACACTCATAAACCTTGTGGACAGCCTTCCTAGAAGAGTTGAAGCTGTTATAGCTGCAAAGGGTGGATCAACTCAATATTGAACCCTAAGGACTAAGACTGGGATGCCAATAAAGTTCATGTACGTTTGCGTGTAAAGACAGGCATCGCAATACTTTTGGCTATATATATATAATTATTATACAGTATTTAAAAAGCGCCAATAGTTCGCTCAGCGCTGTACATTACAATGGGGGACAGTACATGCAACAGTACAATAACAATACAATGTGATGCACGAGGGTTCGAGGGCACTGCTCCTTCGAGCTTACAATCTAGGAGGGAGGGGATAGTGGTACAGGAGGAGATAACTGTGGGGGATGGAGTGGTAGGAAGAGTGGAGGAGGTCGGCAATTAGCAGGGGGTGGGGTAGGCTTCCCTGAAGAGGTGGGTTTTCAGGGTGCGCCTAACTGAGAGGAGAGTAGGTGATAGTCTGATGGATTGGGGTAGGGAGTTCCAGAGGATGGGTGATGCCCTGGAGAAATCCTGGAGGCGGGCATGGGAGGAGGAGACCAGGGAACTAGAGAGAAGGAGGTCTTGAGAGGAGCGGAGTGTGCGTGTTGGTTAGTACTTGGATATTAGGTCGGTGATGTAATTTGGGGCAGTATGATGGACAGCTTTGTACGTCAGTGATAGGATTTTGAATTTGATCCATTGTGCAATCGGAAGCCAGGGGAGGAATTGGCAAAGGGGGGTGGCGGGAACGGAGTGGTTGGTAAGGTGAATGAGTCTGGCTGCCGTATTCAGGATTGACTGAAGCGGGGATAGCCTCTGGCGAGGCAGGACAGTGAGGAGGGAGTTGCAGTAATCGAGTCGTGATATGATGGACTGGATGAGCTGTTTAGTGGTTTCTGGGGTTAGGAACAATTTTGGCGATGTTGCGGAGGTGGAGTCTGCATGACTTTGTTAGTGATTGGACTTGGGGCTGGAAGGATAGGTTGGAGTCCAGAAAGACACCAAGTACTCTGGACTGCGGGGCGGGCCTGATAGTGGAATTGTTGGACATGATAGAGAAGTCAATGGGGGGTGGTGTGCGGGCTGGGGGGAAGACTAGGAGCTCAGTTTTGGAGAGGTTCAGTTTAAGGAAGTGGAGCGACATCCAGTCTGATATGTCGTTTAGTAGGTTTGTGATTCGGGTGGAGACTAAGGGGGTGAGGCGAGGGGTTGAGAGATAGATTTGTGTGTCATCGGCATAGAGGTGGTAGTTGAAGCTGTGAGAGTGTATGAGTTGGCCAAGGAAGGAGGTGTAGATTGAGAAGAGAAGGGGCCCGAGGATGGAGCCTTGAGAGGGGGAGTGAGGGGGAGGTGGTAGCGTTATAGGTAACGCTGAAGGAGCGTTGTGATAGGTAGGACGAGAGCCAGGAGAGAGCGGAATATCTGAGGGAGTGTAGTTTTTTGAGAAGGATGGGGTGGTCAACTGTGTCGAAGGCCGCGTAGAGGTCGAGGAGTAGGAGCACTGAATAGTGGCCATTAGCTTTGGTGGTTAGAAGGTCATTGGAGAGTTTGAGTAAGGCAGTTTCGGTGGAGTGTAGGGGATGGAAGCTGGACTGTAGGGGATCGAGGAGGTTGTTGTTGTTGAGGTGAGAGCTTAGGCAATTGTAGACTAAGCGCTCAAGGAATTTGGATGTGAATGGGAGCAGGGAGATGGGTCTAAGGTTGTTCGGGTCATTGGGGTCCAGGGAGGGCTTTTTAAGTATGGTAGTGATGTGCGCGTGCTTCAGAGGGGAGGGGAAAGTGCCGGAAGAGAGGGAGAGATTAAAGATGTGGGTGAGGGAGCATAGGATGGAGGGGGAGGGAGGTCGTAGGAGTTGTGAGCTGATAGAGTCAAGGGGGCAGGTGGTGAGGCGGGCATCAGAGAAGACCTTGGTGACCTCCTGGATGGTAGTAAGGTCAAAGGTGTGGAGTGTTGAGGGGGCTTCAGTGTTAGGAATGTTATGTGGGGTGGAGGTCAGAGCCGAAGTGGTGAGGCCGAAGGAGAGGAGTGATGAGGGGGTAGCTGTGTGAGAGGGGACGGGTTTGGAGGGAGTTTGAGCAGCGGCGATGTCCTTGCAAATTGTGTCAATCTTGTTTTTAAAGTGATTGGCAATCTCAAGGGCGGTGAGTGAGGTGCAGGGTGGGGGTGGGGGCGGAGAGAGTAGAGAGTTGAAGGTGGAGAAGAGCCGGCGAGGATTGGAGGAGAGGGTCTTGATGAGGGTCAGGAAGTAGGCTTGTTTGGCAGCGTGGAGGGAGGAGGTGTAGGTGTGGAAGCCAGATTTATAACAGGTGAAGGCTAGTTGGGATCTGGTTTTGCACCATAGTCGCTCCAGGGCACGACTGTGTTGTTTGAGAGTTTTGGTGTGATCAGTCTGCCAAGGCTGGAGTGGTTGGGGTCTGATGTTTCATGTGGTTAAAGGCGCTAGTGAATCAAGGTCATCTGACAGCGAGTTGTTATAGGCAGTCATAGCCAGGTCAGGGCAGGACAGGGGGAGGATGCTGTTGTGGAGTTGATCAGCTGCAGAGTGGAGGGGGGCAGGGTTCAGGTTGCGGAGGATTCGGCTGGTAGTAGTATGACATTTGGAGGGGTAGGCGTTAGAGGACGAGGAGACAGAGAAGGTAATAAGGTTGTGGTCAGAGAGAGGGAAGGGGGTGTTAGTGAGGTTGTGGGGAGCACAGAGGTGGAAGAAGACAAGGTCGAGGATATTTCTGTCAGAGTGGGTGGTGTATTGTATGCACTGTGCGAGTGCAAAGGAGAAGGTTAAGTGGAGGAGTTGGGATGTGGCCGGGTTGTCGATGTTGACAGGGATGTTGAAGTCCTCAAGGATGATGGTGGGTAGCTCAGAGCAGAGAAAGAAGGGTAGCCAGGCGGAAAAGTCATCAAGGAAGCGGGATACGGGTCCAGGAGGCCAGTAGATTTCGGCAATCTTCAGGAGATCAGGAGAGCACATGCCCAGCATGATCCTTCAGGTGCAGAGCAGACAACGGAATTCACCCAAGCACCAATATATAGAAAAACAGAAAAAGTCCAATCTGCAGCACCTACAAGGTGCTGCAGATTTGACTTTTTCGGTTTTTTATATATATATATATATATATATATAAAATATTTTCTATCTCCCCTGTTGCAGCATTGAGCTCAGAACTACTGTGATGGTGGAGAGCAGTGGGGGTGAACATCAATGTCTGGGAACATCTTAGCAATGTACTAGCAACAAGGCAGGATGGGCGAATGTCATCCCTGGTAATTTGTTGACATGGATTCAGGAGGTATGGAATGAAATGCACATATAGTCAAAGTTGCACAACTTTTTTTTTCTCGCGCCTATTACCTGCATAGGCAATGTTTTGGTAAAGATGAACTATCCCTTTGAAGCATTTTTAAATGAACTGGAGAAACTGAAGTAAAGGATTAGTTATACCAATATTAAAGTAAAGGGGCACACTGGGCAGCATTAGAATAAAGCCAAAATATAATTACTCCTTAAATAAGGGTTTATTGCTCTTTGATCGGTACATGACTTTATCCTTTAAATAAAGCAAATAATCAAATTGTTATATACAGTATATATATCATAATACAAACATGACCCATGATTTATGCAGGTTGGGTACAGTTTTTGCTTTCACCACTAATAATTTAACTATTTGATATACCATTCCACTTAATTATGTAGCCTAGAAAAAAAAAACATAATTAATTTGTATCCACAGAAACATGGTGGTTTAGCAATATCTGAAGGCCATCGAATTTCCATTATAATTTCTGTCACTAGAATGAATTGCTTTAACCTTTTCCATTCTCATTACCATCTTTGTCATGGAAATAGATTAAGAAGGGGCAATTTACTGTTCTCTTAATAATCTCTGTCATGAGAATGGATTATTTTTGTATTCAGTTCTATTCTTGAAACAATCTATTCACTTTAAATATCTCTATCGATTTTTAAACTTTTGCAAAAGTAATTGTAACTATTTTGAGGATCATACCCTTCTTTATAATTAAATAGAATTGATAACTTCTGCATTAGCTACTGTAGCTTCTATTATCAAAGATAATAAACCATATACCAGACAAGTACTATTTTTATCAAAAAAAAATTTAAAGTTCATTCCTTATTATCGATAGTGATCCCATCTAATGAGGTTCCCACATGCAATCTACCTTTACTATTTTCAGGGAAATTACTTTCCAATTTGAAAATGTAAGTAGGCAGTCTACAGTTTAATATTGTTAGACATTAATAGTTATAAACCACTTGGAAATGTGTTAGTCAAGTTAAAGGGCAACTCCACACTGCACTAAGTGCAGATGGGTGAAGTGGGAAAGTTGATTGTCTACGGGGCTTTTAAAGGACACCCAAACCTGAATTATTTTCTTCCATTACCAGTATCTCAAAAGTCTGTATGAATGGACTAGTAATCTAAGATGTTTTAGCACAACCCTTCAATTTTTAAAATAATTGATTGATGGAATGTAAGCTTAGAGATAAGTAATATTTAGGGATCATGATGATGGGCATTCTAGCCAAACAATGCATTTTACTTTTAAAAGCATGCAGTTGTACTTGAGTGGAAAAAACAGCATTTGTCCAGAAAGGCTGCATTTGACCTGCCTTGCTTGCAGCTAAAATGCACTTTATTAGGACATGCTGTATCTGAAGAAATGCAATGCAACAACAAACAGGTCAAACACAGTCTCTGGACTGCTGTACCTACTGCCCATTTAAAGTCAATTACATTTTGTTCATTGACTTCATTTTGACTTGCATTTAAGATGAGTTCCAAACATGTCAAACACAGGAAAACAATGCCCAGCAACATTTTTATGTACACATGTTGCTGCATTAAATAAATAATTCCATTCATAGTAAAAGTGTTCCTCTAATAATATCTTTCAATACTCCATTATAATTTGACTTTATTTAGGGGTTGAAATGTATTTTATGATTTGCAGATTTTCATCACTTGTCAACCTACTTTGACCCCAATTCCATGTAAAAACATAAGAGCCTATGAAGAAGACATTTAATACTCACCTCTCCTTGCGTCCATGCCACCAATTTCTGCTAAGGCAAGGAAAGCACCAGCTGAGGAAGTTTCATAATTTGGTACTAGAAATGATGCCAACATCAAATAACATGGATGTGTTCTGTTCAGAATTGTATTTCCTCTCTAAAATCACAGTTCAGTCTCAAGAAACCTTATCCATGTAACGGGATCATTTCCTTTTTGGCTTCATCAAACAGTGTGGCTGATTTACTAAAGAAGGAGAGGCTGTTTGCTTTGCAAAGTGCATGTTTACTGCTAGTGATAAAAGGTGAACCAGTTTTCACTTTGAAGACCCAATAATATGTTAAGTAGATATAAAAAACAGGATTAGGATTTTTGCTAGCACATAATGGGTTGACCAAAATGAACACAGCCTTATGTTATTTACTTGTTCAAATATTTTATTGACATTTTAACAGGGGTGAAAAGATAATGGTAACAGACATTTTACAGACGTGAAAACATAATTATTGTCAAATACGGAAGAGATGTCATTACAAAGAAGGGGGGAGGAAGGAGGTATTGGTAAAACAATAAGATATTTCATTATGACATAGAAGAAAAAATAGCTATAGACAAACATATTTAAATGAAAATATGTTAATTGGGTTTGACAATGGAAGGACATTCTCCTCAAAGCTACTTAGATATGTTAGGAAGGTCAGAAGGAAAGCGGGGGAGGGTAGGAAGAGGGAGGTGACTCCACAATTGGTAATAGTGTATGGGGTAGTTTGTGAGATCAGTAGGGGATGATACCAGAATAGTGTACAGTGGTTGTTTTTTTTGTTTTTTTTCATGGGTTAAGAAGTGAATCGTCAAAGTTAGGCGGCAGGAAAAACTCCACCCAAAGGTTCCAAACATTTAAAAATTTAGGGATAGTATCTAGGATTGTAGCTTCCACTTTTGCATGAATCATGGCCTGAGTGACTCTATTCTTAACAATTGCAATGCTTAAGGAGGGAGATTTCCATGATTTGGCTATGACCTGCTTGGCTGCAGTGGTAACTTGTAGAAGAAGTTTAAATTGTGAATTGGTAACTCCGGGGAGGCGTAAATTAAGTAAAGCTATGACGGGGTTCGGCTGGAGCATATTTGCGCTAAGTTTGGATAGTATGTCGAAAACATCAGCCCAGAAGGCTTGAGCGACTGGGCACTCCCACCAGATATGGAGATGTGTCCCTAGGTCTGCACAGCCTCTAAAACATGTAGGGGAGTAATTTGGGGGGTATTTTGTAATTCTTATTGGAACCAAGTACCATCGGGTTAAAACTTTTTAGTTGGTTTCCAAAGCCACAATATTCTGCGATGATGACTTGGTGCTGGACCAAATGTGATCCCAGTCAGAAAAGTCTATATGCCTGCCAAGGTCCGTTTCCCATTTGCGGGTGTATGAGGGAGGAGATGCGGTAATCGAGGATGCAAGAAGGGAATATAGGCATGAAATTAGGCCTCGGCTATGGGGGCCTTTGTAGCAAGCCCATTCAAAGGAGACATGGTGTTCACTAGGTTAGCTGTTGTAGTGTAGAGAGTGTAGAAATGTTGCAGTTGTAAGTATTGGAAGATTTCAGAGTCTGGGAGGTCGTGCGTTTCTCGCAGTGAGGCAAAGGATTTAAACTTGTTCATCAACATAAAGTGATGGGTTCGGAAAAGGTCGGCTGAGGTCCATATAGGTCGGATAGTTTGGAGGTTAGTTTTATGCTCATGAAGGGAATGGAGTGTTGTGACCAGGAGAACAGAAGAATTTGTTTGAGATGGTCCAGATCTCAAGGGGAGGGATATGTTAAGTGCTATAGATTTCTGGGGATTTATTACTAGGCCGGAAAGTGAGCCAGACCTCTCGAGGAGCCGGAGGAGGGAGAAGTTAAGGGAGAAGTGAGAAAAAGTAGAACATCGTCCGCAAAGAGGCATAATTTGTGATGGGAACCACCTATCTCGAATCCACGGACATCCGGATTAGCTCTAATTAGAAGGGCCAACGGTTCTATAGCTAAGGCAAAGAGTAGGGGAGATAAGGGGCAGCCTTGTCTCGTGCCACGGGCTATCGGAAATTAGGCTGACCTATATCCTAGATATCTAATTCTGGCCGAGGGTTTGCGGTAGAGCGAGAATATCCAGGAATAAAGAGGGGGGCAGAAACCCCATCGACGCAGAATGTAGTGCAGGTATGGCCACGAAACTGTGTCAAATGCCTTTCAGATTTCCAGGGACAAGAAGCAATTGGGAATGTTAAGAGATCTAGCTATATGTGCCAAGAGAATTGCGCGTCAGACGTTATCTCCGGCTTGTCGAGTTGGAATGAAGCCCACTTGGTCGTTATGGATTAGGGAACCTATACACGAGTTCAAGCGTGTGGAAAGAATTTTTGCTAACAATTTAATATTTATATTGAGGAGGGAGATTGGCCTATAATTGGACCACTGTGTGTCGTCCGAATTTGGTTTTGGGATCATTGAAATGTTGGCTTGTACTGTTTCCGGATTGAAGGTTTGGCCCGATAGTATGGCATTAAAAGCATTAGTGTGGATGGGTGTTAGAAGGTGGGCAAATATTTTGGAATAAGTGGTGGGGAAGCCGTCAGGGCCTGGGCGTTTACGGGGCTTTAAGTATTTGATAGCATTTAAGGTTTCAGTAGGGGTAATGGGCTGCTCCAAAGCTATCAGCTGGTGTTCTGAAAGTTTTGGAAAGGAGAGGGAGAGTGTTATCCTGGGAAGGGTTGAAGGGTATAGAGGAGGCGTATAGTCGTAAGAGTTGTTTGTGGAAGACTTGTAGAATGCGTTCTGTGTTACTAGTGGGGTTGCCAGAGGATGTGCGTAATCGAATAGGTCTGGTTATCTAGTCGAGCCTTCAGAGCGAAAGAGCCAAGAAGGTACCAGGTTTATTTGCTTTTGTATAGTATTTGTATCGAGATCTGCGAAGTGAAAGCCCCGCCTGATTCGTGAGGAGAAGATCAAGGGCCAATTGAGATCGTTCTAGTGCTTCCCGATTGGCTGGGGAAGGGGTCGTCTGGAAGGCACTATGTGATCAGTTGTAGGCCTGTTCAAGGAGAAGGCATTGCTGTTTTTTCTCTTTATTTAGAAAGGACGCTTTGCTAATACAGAACCCATGTAGGACTGGTTTATGTGCTTCCAAAAGTAGAAGAGGGGGGATATCTGGGGTCTGGTTTAAGGATAGGTAGTCTTTGAGAGCAGCTTTGATGTCTAAGCAGTGTGTCGGGTTTGCTAACAAATTGTCATTAATGATCCAGGAAGAGTCTGGAGGGGATGGAGCTAGGGAGGTAATGGATGTGAGTACAGCGCTGTGATCCGACCAGGGATTTGGGAGAATTTCAAAAAGCCAAATGCCGGGGAGAGGAGCTAGCAGTCATGAAAATATGGTCTATTCTAGAGAAGGTCTTATGAGGATGAGAATAGAAAGTATACTGGCGTTTTATTGGGTTGAGTTCTCTCCAGGAGTCAATCATGGAATAACCCTGTAATATGGTTTGGAAGGTTAATTTGGAGGTAGGTGTGGCGGGAGGTCAGGGCGATTTATCTAGGAAGGGATATAAAGTACAGTTGGAAAGCCCGCAAACAAACAGGGTACCCCGTTTATGATGGTTGATAACCAATAGTAAGTGAGAAAGGAATGGTAGGGGACCTTAGTTCGGGGCGTAGTATGTAGTGATGGTGACTTCTACATCTAGAAGTTGTCCGGTAAGCAGGAGATAGCGACCTTCAGGATCCTTGATCTCATTAGATAATGTAAAGGGTGTCGTGCGATGGAAGGCAATGAGTACTCCTCTGTGTTTGGTCACAGCAGAGGCTGTGTAGACCTGTGGGTAACGAGGGCCAAAAAACTTGGGGGTAGAGTTAGGAGTGTAGTGTGTCTCTTGGAGGCAAACTATATGGGCTTTATGTGATGCAAAAGAGCGAAACGCCTTGTTGCGTTTCTGCGGCACGTTGAGACCCTGAACAATCAGGGTGAGAATATTTAGTGGACCCATGGGGAGAGTGTATAACATTTTGGGTAATAGGGTATTATCAGCTGGGAAGGGATCTGGTAATCACGGTAAAAAGCAGTTGGGAGTCATGCAGGAAGGAGGGGGGGAGGGTAGAGCTAGGAAAAGGGGTCAGGAGGAGGATGTAGAGGGCCATTGTAGGCCTAGAAAGTGGTCCCTGGAGTCACCCAAAGAAGGGTGGTCCAGGGAATAGTAATAGCCCGAGTGGTAATAAAGGTACAATACCACAGGGGCTAGTGGGGAGTGCACAGGAACATGGACCACGGGAGCGACAGCAGTTGGATAAGGATGCGGTGATGGGATCCCCGGGTAAAGGCAGGAAATTGGGTTCCCAGAGGAACCAAGGGGTCCTGAGAACGGGTGGCAACGGCCGTCAAAGTGAGCCATTAAAGATAGTATGTGACTTCTAGTGCCGCCAGAACTGAGGGGTCCGCATATTCTATTAGATATAACTCGTAATAAATATAGCAAGAAGTGTCATGTAAGGCACAACAAGCTGTCAACGGTGCAGGAGAGAAAAAGAGTCACGGTAATATTAACCTGTGGGAAAAAAAGTAAGGAAGATTTTCCCAATACATGTTAAATTGAAAAAACTAAAATAAAAAACAAGATCAAGTGAGCCCTGAGGGCTAATGGAAGGATACAGGCTGTCTGCATCTGAGTAGGGGGTAGAGGAAAACCGACACCAGAGGTGTCAACTCCTGTGTTAGCAGAGTTCAGCGTTGTCGCAGATAGGTGACAGTGTAGAAGTTGGTTGGCGAAACTCAGTCCATGGAATCTTGCGGAGATGAGGCAGATGATGAGAAACGCCCTCATTTGTGGATGTTAAGTTGGCCATTGGCATGACGTGGAGGGTTGGATTTCTGCGGTGAACAGGATGCTGATCGCCGCCTGGAGCCTTCTGAAGGTGTCATTGGAGGTTGTAGCTGAAGGCTCCGCAGGGTGTCCAGCAGCTCATCAGGGGTTTTGCAGATGTAGTCTCGGGCTTGGTATCGGAAACGTACTGCAAATGGGAAGCTCCATTTATATGGAATGCTATGCGGTTGGAGCACTTTCAGATAGGGTTTCATAGCCCTGCGTTTAGTGATGGTAGTGGGTGTCAGGAATGGACTGGCCAGCTATGGTGGGACTCACCTGCCTTTTGATCTGCAGTACCAGGGCTGGCCAGCGGGTGTTCCCAGCAATCAGAGACTCAACTTTGCAGCCAGCTAACACCTGTAACTGATTATGCTGGGGTATTTAAGGGATGGCCAGACCCACAGACTCTGCCTTGGTGTGTGTTTGTCCTGGGCCCTGCATCCGGTTTCTGTCCTGCATCCTGTTTCTGTCCTGCATCCGGTTTCTGACCTGCATCCTGTTTCTGAACCGCTGCTGACTTCTCCTGCTCTGATCCCGGCTCGCTCCTGACCATCCCTCTGTCTGACCCTCTGTACCACGCTGCTTGCTACCTGTTCTGATCCCTGGCTTGTGACCCTGACCAATCTCCGCTTGCTCCCCCTGTACCTACCTGCCCTATTGATATTGACCCGGCCTGCCTGACGACGCTTGCTTGTATGTACTGTTATCTGTGGGTGGTTTGGTTTGGTTTGTTTGCACTGTATTATGTTTTAGTATTGCACTGCGTTTATGTTTGTATTGTTAGTGTTAATAAATTTATATTGTTTATAACATATCTGAGGTCTGCGTTTCCCTGCGTCAGTCACACATCTCTGGTCACACCTGGGAGCCCTGACAGTGGGACAGAGGTCTTGAAACAGTTGGTAGGTGTGACCTTGGAACATTAAAGATTCTGCGTTGCGGACTGCTTGCAGGAGTTGCTTTTTAGTGCGAAAAAAGTGGAGTTAGGCGATAATATCGTGTGGTGGGCCATCTGTGTATCGTGGAGCTAACACCCTATGAACAGTGTCCATTTCTAGATGTTCTAGATAGCGGGGGGCGAGCTCTTGTAACAACGCTGTGACGGTTGATTGGATGTCAATGACCAATTCTGGGAGGCCACGGATGCATACATTTGAGCGTCTGGCCGTTTTCAAAGTCCTAAAGACGTGTTTGCAGTGTTGCATTTTCGTCACGCAGAAGGTCAAGGTCATCTACATGTGTTTGAAATGAGGCGTCAAGGTCGTCCACTCTCTGTTCCAGGTCAGCAGTGCGTTGCCCTAGTTCGCAGATTTCTCTGGACAGCTTGTCTGTGATGCGGTCTGAGGTCTGTTTCAGAGCTTTGTGCAGCATTTTTTCAAAGCGTGTGAGAAGGTCAGGAGAAGTAAGATCAGGAGTTGTGGCCTGTGTGGGGGTCTCTGAGTCAATATCTGACTCACCCTCAGATGTGCAGGGATGGCTTGGCTGCGCTGTCTGCCTAGCTGCATATGTCTGTGCAGCTTTTTTGCTTCCAGGAGAGGGTGCTGTGGCCATTTTGGAGGAGGTTCGAGCCAGGGCCTCCTTGATGGGCTTACAGGGCGGCGGGCCTTGATGATGGGGCGCTCCCCTGACCATGCTGGAACGTGCCAGGGGGGGTTGCCACGGAGACCGGAGCCGCTGTGCGGGCCGGGATCTGAGTACGGGTGGCTGTCTTCCCTGCGGTTTGACAGAGCATCAAGGAGACATGTCCGTCCCACCGGCCGTGCATGCGCACTCCCCCAGCCTTATGTTATTTACTAAGCTCATTGACCATTCACTTTGCCAAGTGAATGATCACTATTTCTTTAGAATATCATATATACCCATTTTGTTAAAAAAAAAACTTTTTCTGGTGCTGACAAACCTTATATCAACACTCAGCAGCTATTACAATCTTCCTATGGCACTGCTCACCTCCAGCCTGATTACTGCTCTATGAATTAGTGTTGTTACACTGATGTTATACATTGATAGGATCTGATACTGTCCTCTCCTACACCTTTTAGCTTCTCTAAACCATGTTCCTAATTAACACTATTTTGAAAGTTGGGATAAATGGTTGCCAAATGCAATTTTGATTTTCTGTAGAATCTTTCTTTTATTGGCCATAGTGTTCAAACGTGCAACACCACAATCTATAACGAAGTTACGCAGGGCTCCATAAAGTGGACCATGCAGTACAATGCAAAATCTGCTCAAATTGCCCAGGCCCCTCCTATTTACAAGCCACTTACTGTGTAAAGGTGTAAATTGCACCTGTAAAATAAAAAAATAGATTTTTGCTTACCTTATTCTCCTTCTGGGAAGATTTCTGGAGAATACAGAGCAGGTGAAATCTTGTAGAAAGACTGCAGTCTTTTGCTAGAGCATCTTGGAAGATTTTGGCTGTTCCATATTCCCCAGGATCTAACCAGCAGGAGTGGGATGTAATCCTCACCTAGGCACTGCAATCAGAAGACAGGTGTAAGGTAAATATAAACTCTTATCTTTTTTCATTACAGATACATTTTACACATACTAACTGCTGGTGATATGTGAAGGGAAAGGGAGACTGGACAGTGTAAATGGATCTTTCATTTTACTACAAAGTCTTCTTTAACCACTAGGGGACCGCCCACAGTACATATACTGCGGCAAAGTGTCCCCTGTGTGCAGGATCACGTTTCTAAACATCATTCTGTTTACATGGTAGGGGGCGTGCACGAGGCGCGCTGCCGCCCTACCCGTGGCACTGATCACGGCCGCGTGTGTCAATCCCCGGGTCCCAGCCGGTGATTACTTGCTGGAGCCCAGCAATTGCTGGCAAACACTGACAGGGAGCACAGCTGCATTGTTTTCAATGCAGCTCTCCTCCCTGTCCGTTTCCAGCACACTGTTACGGAGAGCAGAGCTTAGCTTTCCAGGACAGTGTGTAACAATGAAGCACACATCCCCTGCCTCATAGTGAAACACTCCCCTCACACAGTTAACCCTTTGATTGCCTAAAAATGTTGACCCCTTCCTCCCCAGTGCCATTAGTACAGCGTCAGTGTTTTTTTTTTTGCACTGATCACTGTATTGGTGTCACTGGGGATTTCAGTGACCCCAAATCAGTTCCCCCCCCAGTGTCAGAATGTCCGCTGCAGTCCCACAGTCCCGCCATAAGTTGTTGATTGCAGCCATAAGTTTCTGATTGCCGCCATAAGTCGCTGATTGCCGTTATTATTAGTATAAAAAAAATCCCTGTATCTATACCGCCATTTCTGCATGCTATAACTTTCACGTAAAACAATTAATTTACGCGTGTTGGGATTTTTTTTAGCAAAGACATGTTGCAGAATACATTTTGTCCTAAATTTATGATGAAATTTGATTTTTAAATTTTTTTACTGGACATGTTTTATAGCAAAAAGTCCAAAATATTGTTTTTTTTCCTCAAAATTGTCAGTCTTTTTTTTATAGCGCAAAAAATAAAAAATGCACAGGCAATCAAATACCACCAAAAGTAATCTCAATTCGTAGGGAAAAAAGGACATAAATTTCATTTTGGTGTAGTGTTGCATGACCACGCAATTGTCAGTTAAAGTAACGCAGTGCTGTAACACAAACCGCTTCTGTAACTGTATGCTACTTGCTCCCAGTTACTGGTTCACTGAAGTCCTTCCCTATTCTGGTATGCAGCTGATGTAATGATACCTATAAACTGTGGGTATAGGATTATAACTTTTTTTTTTATGGTTGAACTGGATGGACTTTTGTCTTTTTTCAGCCAGACTAACTATGTAACTATGATAGATTTCAGGTGCCCATACTAGTAGTTTTTAAAAGAAAAAAATACTTTTTTTTTTAAATTAAAAATGTATTTACATTTAAGCATAATATTTTATAATTAACTCTAGTTAAGCTTGCTTTATATTGGTGCCTGTATCATTGTTTTGAGATTATCAGAGAAAAAAGATAATAAAAAAAACTACTTTTACCAGTAAAATATGGAAGTCTACTTTTGCTGTTAACGTGGTTTTACTCTATAACCAGTTTCCATTGTTTTTATATTATGGCATTGACTGTGATAATTTTACAAAGACTTTAACACGGAACTACACTGTATCTGAGCACCACAAACCAAAAGTGATATTTAATTTATTTCATGCTTTATTTTGCTTAGAAATCAAGTAGAGAAACACCCTCTAGGATTTCTGGCCATGGCCATCTTGAGCAAGGGCAGATGATTCCTGTAGCATTTACTTCCTGGAATCCCTTGGCTAAGGCATGCATGCAGGAGGGTGTGCTTAGCTGAAAAAATACCACTTTCCATCCTGAAGATTTCTGGGATGTATGACACCAGTTGCCTAGGCATGGAAGCTAGAAAGTAACTGAAGAAATGTTAAAAAAAAAGTTTAAAACAAGTAAATATGATATACTTTCCTATCTATTTACAAATACTAGCAGCATAAGGATTAAAAATAATCAATGTTAATTGAGAAAGTGAAGCTCCATTTTTAATGAGTTCAGTCCTAGGGATATGCTGCATGTACCTTAGTTTGTAAGTGTGCTATTTCTTTCTGTGAATAAACTGACACTATACACTGATCCTGCACCCTTGCTGTTTGCTCTCTTTCATGTTCATGGATGGATCTATTCTTGGATCTGAGTTAGGAGCAGCAGGATCCCAGTGTTCATCTGCCTATTTTCACAAGTGTATATTGGACTTTCCTCTGTGAATTGAATCCCAGAGAGCTGAACCTTACGATTATGCCTTTGACATATATAGTAAAGCATTGTTGGTAACATCTATGGTTTAGACCAGGGGTATTGAGTTAAAATTCAAGGAGGTCCAGTCACTAAAATTTTTATCTCATGTTTGTGCTATGACTCAGAATGTAGTCCCTGAATGTCTATAAAAAAATCAGAAATGTACAATTTCTATAGCAAGGAAGGAAGGGGTAGATGGAAGGAAGAGAGGGGTGGGTGAAAGGGAGTGAGGGGTGACAGGAAGGAAGGAAGGGAGAGGTGGGTGGAAAGAAGGGAGGGGTGGGTGGAAGGGAGGGGTTGGTGGAAGGAAGGAAGGGGTGGATGGAAGGAAGGAGTGGGTGGAAGGAAGGGGTAGGTGGAAAGAAGGAAGGGAGGGGTAGGTGGAAGCAATGAAGGGGTGGGTGGAAGGAAGGGGTGGGTGGTAGGAAGGGAGGGGTTGGTGGAAGGAAGGGAGGGGTGGGTGGAAGGTAGGGGTAGGTGGAAGGAAGGAAAGGAGGGGTGGAAGGAAGGAAGGAAGGAAGTGGGTGGAAGGAAGGGAGGGAGGGGTGGGTGGAAGGGAGGAAAGGAGGGAGTGGTGGGTGGAAGAAAAGAAGGGAGGGGTGGGTGGAAGTAAGGAAGGGTGGGGTGGGTGGAAGGAAGGGGTGGAAGGAAAGAAGGGAGGGGTAGAAGGCAGGAAGGAAGGGAGGGGTGGGTGGCTGGAAGGTAGGTTGGACTCATGTGACTCATTCAGATGCATCAGAGCTGTCAACTGTTGTGTTCAGTTTCCCGACACAGGGGGAGGCAGAGCAGATCTCACCTCTTCTCCTATTGGTGCGGAAGATGGATGGAGGGGCTGGGCATTGAGAAGAACACAGCTGCGGTAAAAGGGAGAGGGGGCGGGGGGTAGAAAAAAACTGAACCGTCAGGTATGTTCTGTGCAGTGGTGGGGGGGTGGCAAGCAGCGATTTCCTGTATGACTTTCAGTGAAATAGCTGGAAGCTGCTTCTCCTCTTCTCCCTCCCATGGCTTCCAGCTGCTTTATTGAAAGCCATACAGGAGATCACTGCTTGTTACTGCCTCCACCGCCATCCCTCCCACACACCCCTAGTCCCAGCACTGCTTGCTGCAGGCAAGTGGAAATTTTGAGGGCTGCAGGGATGGTTGGCAACTTTCCTCTAGAGGAGGTTCAGATCCCCCTGACTTCCCCCTTATCTACGACCCTGCTGCAAGGAGCAGGGCGCACACTGTGATGTCATGTTGCCGTGACGACTGCCCTGCTCAGTGGCAGATCTGGAAGGGAGAGCTGCTGGGGCCGTTCTCGGAGTGCTGGTTTATATCATCAGTTGTTCTGGAATTTCCCATTCCAGTAGCTTCCAATGTCATCCTCCTCCTATGCTACACAAAAACACTCTCTATACTGTGAAAACTGAAAGAAGATATGTTCCCTTAATGCAAAGAGATCTATTTGAACAGTCCACATATTGTAGGTGGTAGAGTTCACAGGTTATAACACACACTTCATGAGTAGTTTTACAAACAATATATACTGTAACAATAACAATACTTCTGACCTCACCTTTGGAAAGTGTTTTGGAATCAACTTTGCAATATTTGCAGGTAGCATAGCTGCATCAATAAGAACTATATTATCCATGTTTAATTGTTAGATTTCTGACTGTTGAATTCACTAAGAGCCAATAGAGCATTGAAGAGTTGAAGCTCGGCAATCTAAAAACATAAAATCTATTATTCCTGGCAGATCTCTGTCAATGTACAGAATACAGTGGTTTTCATTTTCTTAATAATTTTCAACTACATCCTGAAACTCTACACTATACAGTATGTAGTGACAAAACTAAGTTTAGCCTCCTGCTTTTCTGTTTTCTTCTTAGCTTTATCCAACATTAACACATCCTTATTCCTTTGTCTCTTTTTTTGCTGAGTCTGTTATTCTTTCTAAGTAGCCTGTAATCTTTAGTCTTTGTTCTATGACTTCTAACTTCCTCAGATATAGTTCCTCACTTGAGCAATTTTGTCATGCTGTTACTCCCTCATAGGTATTACCTTTATGGTGTGGAATAGGTTACAACTTGTCTCAAACAGCGTAGTATTTGTTGTGCATGGTTTCCTGTAAGTACAAGTATAGATATATTATTCCCCATCTGCTGGTAACATTTATTTCCAGAAAATGTTGTACTAACAGGTTTCCAGATACTTTTACAGTGAAAATTCAAATAGTTTTTATTCAAATAGCTGAAAACCCATTTCAACAAGTCAATGTTCCTCTCCCACACAAGCAGCAGGTCATTTATAAACCTCCAATACCATTTTAAATCTTTAAGATAAGATTATTTTTTGTGCATATCTAAAAATCCTCCCACCATCCCATTTATAAGTTCCCCAAGGAGGTGGAGAACCTATCTCACATAGAAGCCCTCATTTCTGAAGGTAATAAACTCCATTCCAAAGTTAAAGTAGTTATGCATCAAGAGAATTTCCACTGTCTCTAACAAAAATGTCTATAATAAATTTTTATAGGTACTGTCTAAGATGATACCTTACAACATATAAAGCAAGGTGTTATGGAGTTGAAGATCATGATGCCGTAATATCCTAATTAAAACACAGAAATATTTTCTCTCCAGTATAAATGTCTCACAAAAACAGATGTCATGTCTTTAATATTTCCTGGAAGTTTGTGCACAAGTGCTTGTAGGTGAAAATCCACCCAAGGATACTCAAAAATCTAATTAGTAATCACCCCCATGCACTCATCTGCACTGAAGAGTTCAGATAAGATGTTTTTGAAAAAAGTAGCTGCATCCCCCTTTAGTTCCTGAAATTCCTCTGGATCCCACAGATGTCAAAGTGCCTCCTGCTCATTATCTTTTGGATTGAGGATTATCACTGAACCTCCCTTATCTGCAGTTTTGAATACTAAATTTTCCTTTAAATAGAAGCACATTCTTCTGTTGATAAATTGTTCTTTCTATGTCTCACACCTCTACATTCTGTTCTGTTTTCTCTTGAAAGGCCTCTATCATAGCCTTTCTAACCTGTACAGGATACAAAATGTTATCTCCTGTATTGAGCCTGTCAGAACCATTGCTCTTACACCAACCACAGGATAAAACAGGATGAAAGCTAATTGCACACAGCTGCGGTAGTTTCAACGCCCTCCCCTGAAGTGACCAAGCAGCTTATAAATGAGATCTCGTTTGACAACAAACTAGGTATGAGTAAAGCTTCGTAAGCTGAAATGTGTTCAATTTCTTCTGGATACTGACTTTTCTAAAAATTACTGTACAGCTGGAAGTGGATCTTTGAGGCTGCGGCTTTGAAGACAACATTCAAAATTCACATATCTTTTTAATAACATACTTGGGAGATGCCTTAAATCTGTATGTAGTGTTATAGAGCAGTATGATTTTCATGGACCAAATGATATCACCAAATGATAATTATCCCCCTTTTACTGCAGATAGAAATTGGCCAGCAGTTCTCTGTAGATGTAATTGATCTCACTGAAGCAAAACTGCCGCTTGCAAATTTCTGTAAAGTTCTCATTAGGAGATAAGAGACCCCAAATGATACAACATTGTAAAATTGACCAGTAGTAGGACAATTTTAAAGAGCGAGAATTGCCTGAAATGTACTAGAGAAAAAAGTACAAGCAGGTGTACTACCATAAAGATTGAGATTAGAGATGAGCGAAGTATTCAAAAATTCGATTCGACTGATTCGGCGAATTCGTAGAAAAATTTCGATTCGAGTCGAATATATTCGCTGTGAATTTAACTTAAAAAAGGGTGTTTCTAGGCTTCAGAGAGACTTAATATTAGTGCTGAACACTGTACCTTTAATTTAAATGCCCTTGGAGTCTGCTGGGGAAGAGAAATAATACTGTCAGGCAGTATGACATGCAGATGAGTGCCGTCGATCTTAGAATCACCGCACACTTCACTCATTTGGCCAGTCACGGGGCCAAAACCAGAGTGTGGAGCCACAGTGTGGCGGTGGAGGCAGCAGCAATGGGAGGCCATACAGCACCCTATGACAAAAATGGAAACCACCAGCAGTGTGAGGAGACCTGAAAGTGGCACATGGCAGAGTGTGGCGATAGAGACAGCAGCAATGGGAGGCCGTACAGGGACCCATGACACACTCTGGACCTGGCAGCAGCATGAGGAGGCGGTACAGGGGCCCATGGCAGATTACGGGCCTGGCAGCAGCATGAGGAGTCGGTACGGGGGCCCATGGCAGATTACAGGCCTGGCAGCAGCAATGGGAGGCCGTACAGGGACCCATGACACAATCTGGACGTGGCAGCAGCATGGGGAGGCGGTACAGGGGCCCATGACAGATTACGGGCCTGGCAGCAGCATTTGGAGTCGGTACGGGGGCCCATGACACACTCTGGACCTGGCAGCAGCATGAGGAGGCGGTACAGGGGCGCATGACAGATTACGAGCCTGGCAGCAGCAACTTGGACAGGAGGACGTTCAGTTTCTGCACCGTCTGGTGCGTGCTCGCAAACTGTTGTCTCTTGGAAACGGATTCCAAGAAAGACTGCTGACGGAATCCGTGAAGAGGAGTAGCAGGAGAAGGAGCATCTGAACGAGCGGAATATGCCAACAAGCGACAACAGGGGCCCATGGCAGATTAGGGGCCTGGCAGCAGCTATGGGAGGCCCGTAATCTGCCAGCACCCTATGACAAAAAATGGAACCCACCAGCAGTGTGAGGAGACCTGAAAGTGGCACATGGCAGAGTGTGGCGATGGAGACAGCAGCAATGGGAGGCCGTACAGGGACCCATGACACACTCTGGACCTGGCAGCAGCATGAGGAGGCGGTATATAGGGGCCTATGGCAGATTAGGGGCCTGGCAGCAGCTATGGGAGGCCCGTAATCTGCCAGCACCCTATGTCAAAAAATTCTACACACCAGCAGTGTGTGAGACCTGAAAGTGGCACATGGCAGAGTGTGGCGATGGAGACAGCAGCAATGGGAGGCCGTACAGGGACCCATGAGAGACTCTGGACTTGGCAGCAGCATGAGGAGGCGGTATAGGGGCCCATGGCAGATTAGGGGCCTGGCAGCAGCTATGGGAGGCCCGTAATCTGCCAGCACCCTATGACAAAAAATGGAACACACCAGCAGTGTGAGGAGACCTGAAAGTGGCACATGTTTGGGGCATGATTCATGGCGGATTTAGTCAGTTGTGTCAGGAACTGGTGGTTTGAAATCCAGACTAATCCACGCCTGATTCATTTTCACAAACGTCAGTCTCTCCACACTTTGGGTGGACAGTCGTGTCCTCCGCGGAGTTGCAATACCTCCTGCCGCACTAAACACGCGCTCCGATGCCACGCTACTGGCCGGGCATGACAGCCTTTCAAGGGCAAATTCAGCTAGTTGGGGCCAAAGGTCAAGTTTCGTTGCCCAGTAGTCAAGGGGATTGTCTACCTCGGTTGGCAGGGTGCTGTCCAAGTAGGCCTAAGCCTGTTGTTTGAGGTCCTGCTCCAGGTCCACCTGATGCTGCTGCTGCTGCTGCTGCTGCGGCTGGTTAGTAGTTTCCTCACTGCGCTGGTGAAGAAAGCTACTCATCATCGACTGCAGACTGAGGCAGCCGCTGCTGGTGGAGCTGCCACTGCTCCTACCACCCCACCCCTCCCCTGCTGCCATGGCAGCGGAACGCGAGCGCACAGGGCCCACAGTGTCTGAGGATGGACGTTGGCGCAGACAGGCAGAGACCAGCTGACTACATAGGTGGTTTTTATAGTACGTTATTTTGGCCTCCCTCTCAGCAGGTGTGAAAAAGGCCACCATTTTTGAACGGTAGCGAGGGTCCAACAAGGTGGACAGCCAAAAGTCATCCCTCTGTCTGATGGTTATTATTCGGCTGTCGCTACGCAAGCAAGCGAGCATGCTATGGGCCATTTGTGCCAAGGAATGCGAGGGACTCCCTGCCTCCATCTCCACAGCATACTGCCACGGTGCGTCTGGGTCCTCTGTCTCCTCCTCCTCCTCCTCCTCTACCAGATGCTCCTGCTCCTCCACTCCTGTCCGCTGAGTGGAAAAACCACCCATTTCACTCAATAATTCCTGAGCACCAATGTCCTCCTCTACCTCCTCCTCTTCTTCCTGTCCTGCCCCCACAGGGGTCATGTGGCGTTGAGATCTGTGCGCCACGTCTACCGCACCCTGACCAGCCATTGTTAACAGCATTTGTTCCAGGACGTGCAACAGAGGAATGACGTCGTTCATCCCATAGTCCTGCCGACTCACGAATAGCGTGGCCTCCTCAAAGGGCCTGAGCAAGCGCAGGTGTCACGCATGAGCTGCCAATGGCTGACATC
Source organism: Staurois parvus (assembly GCF_062004578.1). Taxonomy (NCBI): domain Eukaryota; kingdom Metazoa; phylum Chordata; class Amphibia; order Anura; family Ranidae; genus Staurois; species Staurois parvus. Next base: position 6,951,466 of record NW_028317815.1, read on the forward strand.
TAAGTTACACAGGGAGTACCTTTATCCGCTTTTAACATCAGGAAATCGGTGATGGCCTTTCGCTGTTCGTAAAGGCGGTCTAACATATGTAGGGTTGAATTCCACCTTGTTGCAACGTCACAGCATGAGGAGTCGGTACGGGGGCCCATGGCAGATTACGTGCCTGGCAGCAGCAATGGGAGGCCCGTAATCTGCCAGCACCCTATGTCAAAAAATTCAACACACCAGCAGTGTGAGGAGACCTGAAAGTGGCACATGGCAGAGTGTGGCGATGGAGACAGCAGCAATGGGAGGCCGTACAGGGACCCATGACAGACTCTGGACCTGGCAGCAGCATGAGGAGGCGGTATATAGGGGCCTATGGCAGATTAGGGGCCTGGCAGCAGCTATGGGAGGCCCATAATCTGCCAGCACCCTATGTCAAAAAATTCTACACACCAGCAGTGTGTTAGGAGACCTGAAAGTGGCACATGGCAGAGTGTGGTGATGGAGACAGCAGCAATGGGAGGCCGTACAGGGACCCATGAGAGACTCTGGACCTGGCAGCAGCATGAGGAGGCGGTATATAGGGGCCTATGGCAGCTTAGGGGCCTGGCAGCAGCTATGGGAGGCCCGTAATCTGCCAGCACCCTATGTCAAAAAATTCTACACACCAGCAGTGTGTGAGGAGACCTGAAAGTGGCACATGGCAGAGTGTGGCGATGGAGACAGCAGCAATGGGAGGCCGTACAGGGACCCATGAGAGACTCTGGACCTGGCAGCAGCATGAGGAAGCGGTATATAGGGGCCTATGGCAGATTAGGGGCCTGGCAGCAGCTATAGGAGGCCCATAATCTGCCAGCACCCTATGTCAAAAAATTCAACACACCAGCAGTGTGAGGAGACCTGAAAGTGGCACATGGCATGAGACACTGTGGACCTGGCAGCAGCATGAGGAGGCGGTATATAGGGGCCCATGGCAGATTAGGGGCCTGGCAGCAGCTATGGGAGGCCCATAATCTGCCAGCACCCTATGTCAAAAAATTCTACACACCAGCAGTGTGTGAGGAGACCTGAAAGTGGCACATGGCAGAGTGTGGCGATGGAGACAGCAGCAATGGGAGGCCGTACAGGGACCCATGACAGACTCTGGACCTGGCAGCAGCATGAGGAGGCGGTATATAGGGGCCTATGGCAGATTAGGGGCCTGGCAGCAGCTATGGGAGGCCCATAATCTGCCAGCACCCTATGTCAAAAAATTCTACACACCAGCAGTGTGTGAGGAGACCTGAAAGTGGCACATGGCAGAGTGTGGCGATGGAGACAGCAGCAATGGGAGGCCGTACAGGGACCCATGAGAGACTCTGGACCTGGCAGCAGCATGAGGAAGCGGTATATAGGGGCCTATGGCAGATTAGGGGCCTGGCAGCAGCTATGGGAGGCCCATAATCTGCCAGCACCCTATGTCAAAAAATTCAACACACCAGCAGTGTGAGGAGACCTGAAAGTGGCACATGGCATGAGACACTGTGGACCTGGCAGCAGCATGAGGAGGCGGTATATAGGGGCCCATGGCAGATTAGGGGCCTGGCAGCAGCAATGGGAGGCCCGTAATCTGCCAACACCCTATGTCAAAAAATTCTACACACCAGCAGTGTGTGAGGAGACCTGAAAGTGGCACATGGCAGAGTGTGGTGATGGAGACAGCAGCAATGGGAGGCCGTACAGGGACCCATGAGAGACTCTGGACCTGGCAGCAGCATGAGGAGGCGGTATATAGGGGCCTATGGCAGCTTAGGGGCCTGGCAGCAGCTATGGGAGGCCCGTAATCTGCCAGCACCCTATGTCAAAAAATTCTACACACCAGCAGTGTGTGAGGAGACCTGAAAGTGGCACATGGCAGAGTGTGGCGATGGAGACAGCAGCAATGGGAGGCCGTACAGGGACCCATGAGAGACTCTGGACCTGGCAGCAGCATGAGGAAGCGGTATATAGGGGCCTATGGCATATTAGGGGCCTGGCAGCAGCTATAGGAGGCCCATAATCTGCCAGCACCCTATGTCAAAAAATTCAACACACCAGCAGTGTGAGGAGACCTGAAAGTGGCACATGGCATGAGACACTGTGGACCTGGCAGCAGCATGAGGAGGCGGTATATAGGGGCCCATGGCAGATTAGGGGCCTGGCAGCAGCTATGGGAGGCCCGTAATCTGCCAGCACCCTATGTCAAAAAATTCAACACACCAGCAGTGTGTGAGGAGACCTGAAAGTGGCACATGGCAGAGTGTGGCGATGGAGACAGCAGCAATGGGAGGCCGTACAGGGACCCATGACAGACTCTGGACCTGGCAGCAGCATGAGGAAGCGGTATATAGGGGCCTATGGCAGATTAGGGGCCTGGCAGCAGCTATGGGAGGCCCGTAATCTGCCAGCACCCTATGTCAAAAAATTCAACACACCAGCAGTGTGTGAGGAGACCTGAAAGTGGCACATGGCAGAGTGTGGCGATGGAGACAGCAGCAATGGGAGGCCGTACAGGGACCCATGACAGACTCTGGACCTGGCAGCAGCATGAGGAAGCGGTATATAGGGGCCTATGGCAGATTAGGGGCCTGGCAGCAGCTATAGGAGGCCCATAATCTGCCAGCACCCTATGTCAAAAAATTCAACACACCAGCAGTGTGAGGAGACCTGAAAGTGGCACATGGCAGAGTGTGGCTATGGAGACAGCAGCAATAGGAGGCCGTACAGGGACCCATGACACACTCTGGACTTGGCAGCAGCATGAGGAGGCGGTATAGGGGCCCATGGCAGATTAGGGGCCTGGCAGCAGCAATGGGAGGCCCGTAATCTGCCAGCACCCTATGTCAAAAAATTCTACACACCAGCAGTGTGAGGAGACCTGAAAGTGGCACATGGCAGAGTGTGGCGATGGAGACAGCAGCAATGGGAGGCCGTACAGGGACCCATGACAGACTCTGGACCTGGCAGCAGCATGAGGAGGCGGTATATAGGGGCCTATGGCAGATTAGGGGCCTGGCAGCAGCTATGGGAGGCCCATAATCTGCCAGCACCCTATGTCAAAAAATTCTACACACCAGCAGTGTGTGAGGAGACCTGAAAGTGGCACATGGCAGAGTGTGGCGATGGAGACAGCAGCAATGGGAGGCCGTACAGGGACCCATGAGAGACTCTGGACCTGGCAGCAGCATGAGGAAGCGGTATATAGGGGCCTATGGCAGATTAGGGGCCTGGCAGCAGCTATGGGAGGCCCATAATCTGCCAGCACCCTATGTCAAAAAATTCAACACACCAGCAGTGTGAGGAGACCTGAAAGTGGCACATGGCATGAGACACTGTGGACCTGGCAGCAGCATGAGGAGGTGGTATATAGGGGCCCATGGCAGATTAGGGGCCTGGCAGCAGCTATGGGAGGCCCATAATCTGCCAGCACCCTATGTCAAAAAATTCTACACACCAGCAGTGTGTGAGGAGACCTGAAAGTGGCACATGGCAGAGTGTGGCGATGGAGACAGCAGCAATGGGAGGCCGTACAGGGACCCATGACAGACTCTGGACCTGGCAGCAGCATGAGGAAGCGGTATATAGGGGCCTATGGCAGATTAGGGGCCTGGCAGCAGCAATGGGAGGCCCGTAATCTGCCAACACCCTATGTCAAAAAATTCTACACACCAGCAGTGTGTGAGGAGACCTGAAAGTGGCACATGGCAGAGTGTGGCTATGGAGACAGCAGCAATGGGAGGCCGTACAGGGACCCATGAGAGACTCTGGACCTGGCAGCAGCATGGGGAGGCAGTATAGGGGCCCATGGCAGATTAGGGGCCTGGCAGCAGCTATGGGAGGCCCGTAATCTGCCAGCACCCTATGTCAAAAAATTCTACACACCAGCAGTGTGAGGAGACCTGAAAGTGGCACATGGCAGAGTGTGGCGATGGAGACAGCAGCAATGGGAGGCCGTACAGGGACCCATGACAGACTCTGGACCTGGCAGCAGCATGAGGAGGCGGTATATATGGGCCTATGGCAGATTAGGGGCCTGGCAGCAGCTATGGGAGGCCCATAATCTGCCAGCACCCTATGTCAAAAAATTCTACACACCAGCAGTGTGTGAGGAGACCTGAAAGTGGCACATGGCAGAGTGTGGCGATGGAGACAGCAGCAATGGGAGGCCGTACAGGGACCCATGAGAGACTCTGGACCTGGCAGCAGCATGAGGAAGCGGTATATAGGGGCCTATGGCAGATTAGGGGCCTGGCAGCAGCTATGGGAGGCCCATAATCTGCCAGCACCCTATGTCAAAAAATTCTACACACCAGCAGTGTGAGGAGACCTGAAAGTGGCACATGGCAGAGTGTGGCGATGGAGACAGCAGCAATGGGAGGCCGTACAGGGACCCATGAGAGACTCTGGACCTGGCAGCAGCATGAGGAAGCGGTATATAGGGGCCTATGGCAGATTAGGGGCCTGGCAGCAGCTATGGGAGGCCCATAATCTGCCAGCACCCTATGTCAAAAAATTCTACACACCAGCAGTGTGTGAGGAGACCTGAAAGTGGCACATGGCAGAGTGTGGCGATGGAGACAGCAGCAATGGGAGGCCGTACAGGGACCCATGACAGACTCTGGACCTGGCAGCAGCATGAGGAAGCGGTATATAGGGGCCTATGGCAGATTAGGGGCCTGGCAGCAGCTATGGGAGGCCCATAATCTGCCAGCACCCTATGTCAAAAAATTCTACACACCAGCAGTGTGAGGAGACCTGAAAGTGGCACATGGCAGAGTGTGGCGATGGAGACAGCAGCAATGGGAGGCCGTACAGGGACCCATGAGAGACTCTGGACCTGGCAGCAGCATGAGGAAGCGGTATATAGGGGCCTATGGCAGATTAGGGGCCTGGCAGCAGCTATGGGAGGCCCATAATCTGCCAGCACCCTATGTCAAAAAATTCTACACACCAGCAGTGTGTGAGGAGACCTGAAAGTGGCACATGGCAGAGTGTGGCGATGGAGACAGCAGCAATGGGAGGCCGTACAGGGACCCATGACAGACTCTGGACCTGGCAGCAGCATGAGGAAGCGGTATATAGGGGCCTATGGCAGATTAGGGGCCTGGCAGCAGCTATAGGAGGCCCATAATCTGCCAGCACCCTATGTCAAAAAATTCAACACACCAGCAGTGTGAGGAGACCTGAAAGTGGCACATGGCATGAGACACTGTGGACCTGGCAGCAGCATGAGGAGGCGGTATATAGGGGCCCATGGCAGATTAGGGGCCTGGCAGCAGCTATGGGAGGCCCGTAATCTGCCAGCACCCTATGTCAAAAAATTCAACACACCAGCAGTGTGTGAGGAGACCTGAAAGTGGCACATGGCAGAGTGTGGCGATGGAGACAGCAGCAATGGGAGGCCGTACAGGGACCCATGACAGACTCTGGACCTGGCAGCAGCATGAGGAAGCGGTATATAGGGGCCTATGGCAGATTAGGGGCCTGGCAGCAGCTATGGGAGGCCCGTAATCTGCCAGCACCCTATGTCAAAAAATTCAACACACCAGCAGTGTGTGAGGAGACCTGAAAGTGGCACATGGCAGAGTGTGGCGATGGAGACAGCAGCAATGGGAGGCCGTACAGGGACCCATGACAGACTCTGGACCTGGCAGCAGCATGAGGAAGCGGTATATAGTGGCCTATGGCAGATTAGGGGCCTGGCAGCAGCTATAGGAGGCCCATAATCTGCCAGCACCCTATGTCAAAAAATTCAACACACCAGCAGTGTGAGGAGACCTGAAAGTGGCACATGGCAGAGTGTGGCTATGGAGACAGCAGCAATAGGAGGTCGTACAGGGACCCATGACACACTCTGGACTTGGCAGCAGCATGAGGAGGTGGTATAGGGGCCCATGGCAGATTAGGGGCCTGGCAGCAGCAATGGGAGGCCCGTAATCTGCCAGCACCCTATGTCAAAAAATTCTACACACCAGCAGTGTGAGGAGACCTGAAAGTGGCACATGGCAGAGTGTGGCGATGGAGACAGCAGCAATGGGAGGCCGTACAGGGACCCATGACAGACTCTGGACCTGGCAGCAGCATGAGGAGGCGGTATATAGGGGCCTATGGCAGATTAGGGGCCTGGCAGCAGCTATGGGAGGCCCATAATCTGCCAGCACCCTATGTCAAAAAATTCTACACACCAGCAGTGTGTGAGGAGACCTGAAAGTGGCACATGGCAGAGTGTGGCGATGGAGACAGCAGCAATGGGAGGCCGTACAGGGACCCATGAGAGACTCTGGACCTGGCAGCAGCATGAGGAAGCGGTATATAGGGGCCTATGGCAGATTAGGGGCCTGGCAGCAGCTATGGGAGGCCCATAATCTGCCAGCACCCTATGTGAAAAAATTCAACACACCAGCAGTGTGAGGAGACCTGAAAGTGGCACATGGCATGAGACACTGTGGACCTGGCAGCAGCATGAGGAGGCGGTATATAGGGGCCCATGGCAGATTAGGGGCCTGGCAGCAGCTATGGGAGGCCCATAATCTGCCAGCACCCTATGTCAAAAAATTCTACACACCAGCAGTGTGTGAGGAGACCTGAAAGTGGCACATGGCAGAGTGTGGCGATGGAGACAGCAGCAATGGGAGGCCGTACAGGGACCCATGAGAGACTCTGGACCTGGCAGCAGCATGAGGAAGCGGTATATAGGGGCCTATGGCAGATTAGGGGCCTGGCAGCAGCAATGGGAGGCCCGTAATCTGCCAACACCCTATGTCAAAAAATTCTACACACCAGCAGTGTGTGAGGAGACCTGAAAGTGGCACATGGCAGAGTGTGGCTATGGAGACAGCAGCAATGGGAGGCCGTACAGGGACCCATGAGAGACTCTGGACCTGGCAGCAGCATGGGGAGGCAGTATAGGGGCCCATGGCAGATTAGGGGCCTGGCAGCAGCTATGGGAGGCCCGTAATCTGCCAGCACCCTATGTCAAAAAATTCTACACACCAGCAGTGTGAGGAGACCTGAAAGTGGCACATGGCAGAGTGTGGCGATGGAGACAGCAGCAATGGGAGGCCGTACAGGGACCCATGACAGACTCTGGACCTGGCAGCAGCATGAGGAGGCGGTATATAGGGGCCTATGGCAGATTAGGGGCCTGGCAGCAGCTATGGGAGGCCCATAATCTGCCAGCACCCTATGTCAAAAAATTCTACACACCAGCAGTGTGTGAGGAGACCTGAAAGTGGCACATGGCAGAGTGTGGCGATGGAGACAGCAGCAATGGGAGGCCGTACAGGGACCCATGAGAGACTCTGGACCTGGCAGCAGCATGAGGAAGCGGTATATAGGGGCCTATGGCAGATTAGGGGCCTGGCAGCAGCTATGGGAGGCCCATAATCTGCCAGCACCCTATGTCAAAAAATTCTACACACCAGCAGTGTGAGGAGACCTGAAAGTGGCACATGGCAGAGTGTGGCGATGGAGACAGCAGCAATGGGAGGCCGTACAGGGACCCATGAGAGACTCTGGACCTGGCAGCAGCATGAGGAAGCGGTATATAGGGGCCTATGGCAGATTAGGGGCCTGGCAGCAGCTATGGGAGGCCCATAATCTGCCAGCACCCTATGTCAAAAAATTCTACACACCAGCAGTGTGTGAGGAGACCTGAAAGTGGCACATGGCAGAGTGTGGCGATGGAGACAGCAGCAATGGGAGGCCGTACAGGGACCCATGACAGACTCTGGACCTGGCAGCAGCATGAGGAAGCGGTATATAGGGGCCTATGGCAGATTAGGGGCCTGGCAGCAGCTATGGGAGGCCCATAATCTGCCAGCACCCTATGTCAAAAAATTCTACACACCAGCAGTGTGAGGAGACCTGAAAGTGGCACATGGCAGAGTGTGGCGATGGAGACAGCAGCAATGGGAGGCCGTACAGGGACCCATGAGAGACTCTGGACCTGGCAGCAGCATGAGGAAGCGGTATATAGGGGCCTATGGCAGATTAGGGGCCTGGCAGCAGCTATGGGAGGCCCATAATCTGCCAGCACCCTATGTCAAAAAATTCTACACACCAGCAGTGTGTGAGGAGACCTGAAAGTGGCACATGGCAGAGTGTGGCGATGGAGACAGCAGCAATGGGAGGCCGTACAGGGACCCATGAGAGACTCTGGACCTGGCAGCAGCATGAGGAAGCGGTATATAGGGGCCTATGGCAGATTAGGGGCCTGGCAGCAGCTATAGGAGGCCCATAATCTGCCAGCACCCTATGTCAAAAAATTCTACACACCAGCAGTGTGTGAGGAGACCTCAAAGTGGCACATGTTTGAGGCATGATTCATGGCGGATTTAGTCAGTTGTGTCAGGAACTGGTGGTTTGAAATCCAGACTAATCCACGCCTGATTCATTTTCACAAACGTGAGTCTCTCCACACTTTGGGTGGACAGTCGTGTCCTCCGCGGAGTTACAATACCTCCTGCCGCACTAAACACGCGCTCCGATGCCACGCTACTGGCTGGGCATGACAGCCTTTCAAGGGCAAATTCAGCTAGTTGGGGCCAAAGGTCAAGTTTCGTTGCCCAGTAGTCAAGGGGATTGTCTACCTCGGTTGGCAGGGTGCTGTCCAAGTAGGCCCAAGCCTGTTGTTTGAGGTCCTGCTCCAGGTCCACCTGATGCTGCTGCTGCTGCTGCGGCTGGTTAGTAGTTTCCTCACTGCGCTGGTGAAGAAAGCTACTCATCATCGACTGCAGACTGAGGCAGCTGCTGCTGGTGGAGCTGCCACTGCTCCTACCACCCCACCCCTCCCCTGCTGCCATGGCAGCGGAACGCGAGCGCACAGGGCCCACAGTGTCTGAGGATGGACGTTGGCGCACAAAGGCAGAGACCAACTGACTACATAGGTGGTTTTTATAGTACGTTATTTTGGCCTCCCTCTCAGCAGGTGTGAAAAAGGCCACCATTTTGGAACGGTAGCGAGGGTCCAACAAGGTGGACAGCCAAAAGTCATCCCTCTGTCTGATGGTTATTATTCGGCTGTCGCTACGCAAGCAACCGAGCATGCTATGGGCCATTTGTGCCAAGGAATGCGAGGGACTCCCTGCCTCCATCTCCACAGCATACTGCCACGGTGCGTCTGGGTCCTCTGTCTCCTCCTCCTCCTCCTCTACCAGATGCTCCTGCTCCTCCACTCCTGTCCGCTGAGTGGAAAAACCACCCATTTCACTCAATAATTCCTGAGCACAAATGTCCTCCTCTACCTCCTCCTCTTCTTCCTGTCCTGCCCCCACAGGGGTCATGTGGCGTTGAGATCTGTGCACCACGTCTACCGCACCCTGACCAGCCATTGTTAACAGCATTTGTTCAAGGACGTGCAACAGAGGAATGACGTCGTTCATCCCATAGTCCTGCCGACTCACGAATAGCGTGGCCTCCTCAAAGGGCCTGAGCAAGCGGCAGGTGTCACGCATGAGCTGCCAATGGCTGACATCGAAGTTACACAGGGGAGTACCTTTATCCGCTTGTAACATCAGGAAATCGGTGATGGCCTTTCGCTGTTCGTAAAGGCGGTCTAACATGTGTAGGGTTGAATTCCACCTTGTTGCAACGTCGCAGATCAGGCGATGCTGTGGAATTCCGTTCTGCCGCTGCAGCTCAAGGAGGGTGTGCTTTGCGGTGTAGGAATGGCTGAAATGCATTCCAAGTTTACGTGACATTTTAAGGATGTCTTGCAGTGGGATGGTGGATTTTAAGAACCGCTTGACAACCAGATTGAACACGTGAGCCATGCATGGCGCATGGCACAACCTTCCTTGACGCAGAGCAGACACCATGTTCTTTCCGTTGTCGGTCAACATGGTTCCGATTTTCAGTTTGCGCGGAGACAGCCATCTGTCGATTTCTCTGTTCATTACACTCAGAAGTTCCTCCCCTGTGTGACTACGTTCGCCAAGGCATACCAGGTGCAGAACAGCGTGACACCGTTGCGCCCTGCACATGTGATATGCCGGTCGGGTAATGGGACTTGGCACGGGGGTGGCGGCTGAGGACACGGCGGAAGAAGAGGTGGTAGAGGCGGACATCTTTGCCGGACCAAGGACGTGCAAACGTGGAGGCAAAAGCGGCGTGACCTGTCCAAGTTGCTGGTGCGGCTGTGACGGCACCACGTTCACCCAGTGGGCCGTAAATGACATGTACTGTCCCTGACCGTAGTTACAGCTCCACACGTCGGCGCTGCCGTGCACTTTGGCAGAGACCGACATGCTCAAAGACTGGCCCACCATGTCTTCTACATGTGAATGCAGGGCTGGCACTGCCTTTTTGGCGAAGAAATGACGGCTTGGCACTCTCCACCGCGGCGCGGCACAAGCCATCATTTCTCTGAAAGGTGCTGAGTCCACCACTTGGAAAGGGAGGGACTGCAGCACCAGCAACTTGGACAGGAGGACGTTCAGCTTTTGCACCGTCGGGTGCGTGCTCGCAAACTGTTGTCTCTTGGAAACGGATTCCAAGAAAGACTGCTGACGGAATCCGTGAAGAGGAGTAGCAGGAGAAGGAGCATCTGAACGAGCGGAAGATGCCAACGAGCGACAACTCCCCTCAGCAGAGGTGTTGGAGCCTTGACTGGCTGATGGAGGGCGATTGACGTCGGGTGACGGAGCAAGTAACGGAGCGGGTGATGGAGCGGGGGCTGGGGCGGGCAGAACCGCCGTATCTTTATCACGGTTTTCCCAGGCCACCAAATGGCGACGCTGCATATGCTGCCGCAACGCTGTAGTCCCAACATGGGCCCCCTGGCCACGCTTGACTTTCTGGCCACATAGTCGACATACGGCTACGTTTACTTCCTCGGGCGGCTTGACGAAAAATTGCCACACCGCCGAGTAGGAAACTTTGCCCCCGATACTCCTCACTGGCTGACTGCTGCTTCCTCCGTGCACACCGGCACCACTACTGGCCGTGGTGGTAGGCTGCAGTGGAGCTGGTGCTCTACTCCGTGGACGTTTGGCTCCACTGACACTGCTGCGACCCTGCTACTGTCTCCTGGGCAACCCACCGACTGTTTTGCTCGCTGCCAAGCTGCCACCCTCTTCTCCTGATGATGCGGAAGAAATTGCCTGATGACGACGAGGCTGCCAAGTGCGATCAACCTCCTCATCATCAAGTAGGGTCTCCGCCTCACTACTAGCCCCCTCGGCTGCGTCTGGGTCAGGAGACAGACCTGTCTCTAGACCGGCTACCGAGCCACTCTCCTCGCCACTACTTCTTCGCCTGGCTGCTGAAAAGGCGGATGTCTCCCCCCGTTCCTGACCGCCCTCTGTTAGCTCTTCCTCACTGTACAGTGGGGCTGAGCCCACAGCATGCGATACTTCGCTTGGTGAGGGAACACCAAAGGACAGGGGCAGGTAGAGGACACGTGATTTCAGTGGGCTTGGTCCCGGGCCATGCCAACTAACGGTTGTGTCTGACGTACCCACCGACCGTTGGCTGTAGGTGTCAGAGGTGACCTGGGAAGAGGAAGACGACCGAGCCAACCAATCGACGACGGCAGGGTTGTCGGTGGAGACACGACCGCTGGATGACACCGGGAGCACTGGCCTCTGGCTGCGAATAGTGCTGCCTCGACCCCTTCCTCTGCTGCCACGTCTGCTCGCTCCTAAAACATTGCCTCCTCTGCCACTCCTCTGCATGTTGTCTGACATACTCTTTAATTAAACGATTATGTGTCCCTGAGTAACAATTCTGTGTCCCTGAGTAACAATTCTGTGTCTGTGCGAGTAACAATTCTGTGGCCCTAAGTAACAGTTCTGTGGCCCTCAGTAACAATTCTGTGTCCCTGATTAACGTTTCTGTGGCCCCAAGTAACAGTTCTGTGGCCCTCAGTAACAATTCTGTGTCTGTGCGAGTAACAATTCTGTGTCTGTGCGAGTAACAATTCTGTGGCCCTAAGTAAAGTTTCTGTGGCCCTAAGTAACAATTCTCTGGCACTCAGTAACAATTCTGTCTGTCCCTGAGTAACAATTCTCTGGCACTCAGTAACAATTCTGTCTGTCCCTGAGTAAAAATTCTGTGGCCCTAAGTAAAGTTTCTGGGGCCCTGAGTAACAATTATCTGGCACTCCGTAACAATTCTGTCTGTCCCTGAGTAACAATTCTCTGGCACTCAGTAACAATTCTGTCTGTCCCTGAGTAAAAATTCTCTGGCCCTAAGTAAAGTTTCTGTGGCCCTGAGTAACAATTCTCTGGCACTCCGTAACAATTCTGTCTGTCCCTGAGTAACAATTCTCTGGCACTCAGTAACAATTCTGTCTGTCCCTGAGTAAAAATTCTGTGGCCCTAATTAAAGTTTCTGTGGCCCTAAGTAACAATTCTCTGGCACTCAGTAACAATTCTGTCTGTCCCTGAGTAACAATTCTCTGGCACTCGGTAACAATTCTGTCTGTCCCTGAGTAACAATTCTCTGGCACTCAGTAACAATTCTGTCTGTCCCTGAGTAAAAATTCTGTGGCCCTAATTAAAGTTTCTGTGGCCCTAAGTAACAATTCTCTGGCACTCAGTAACAATTCTGTCTGTCCCTGAGTAACAATTCTCTGGCACTCGGTAACAATTCTGTCTGTCCCTGAGTAACAATTCTCTGGCACTCAGTAACAATTCTGTCTGTCCCTGAGTAAAAATTCTGTGGCCCTAATTAAAGTTTCTGTGGCCCTAAGTAACAATTCTCTGGCACTCAGTAACAATTCTGTCTGTCCCTGAGTAACAATTCTCTGGCACTCCGTAACAATTCTGTCTGTCCCTGAGTAACAATTCTCTGGCACTCAGTAACAATTCTGTCTGTCCCTGAGTAAAAATTCTGTGGCCCTAATTAAAGTTTCTGTGGCCCTAAGTAACAATTCTCTGGCACTCAGTAACAATTCTGTCTGTCCCTGAGTAACAATTCTCTGGCACTCGGTAACAATTCTGTTTGTCCCTGAGTAACAATTCTCTGGCACTCAGTAACAATTCTGTCTGTCCCTGAGTAAAAATTCTGTGGCCCTAATTAAAGTTTCTGTGGCCCTAAGTAACAATTCTCTGGCACTCAGTAACAATTCTGTCTGTCCCTGAGTAACAATTCTCTGGCACTCGGTAACAATTCTGTCTGTCCCTGAGTAACAATTCTCTGGCACTCAGTAACAATTCTGTCTGTCCCTGAGTAAAAATTCTGTGGCCCTAATTAAAGTTTCTGTGGCCCTAAGTAACAATTCTCTGGCACTCAGTAACAATTCTGTCTGTCCCTGAGTAACAATTCTCTGGCACTCCGTAACAATTCTGTCTGTCCCTGAGTAACAATTCTCTGGCACTCAGTAACAATTCTGTCTGTCCCTGAGTAAAAATTCTGTGGCCCTAAGTAAAGTTTCTGTGGCCCTGAGTAACAATTCTCTGGCACTCCGTAACAATTCTGTCTGTCCCTGAGTATGAATTCCGTGGCCCTAACTAGCGTTTCTTTGTCCCTAAGTAAAGTTTCTGTGGCCCTCAGTAACAGTTCTGTGTCTGTGCGAGTAACAATTCTGTGGCCCTAAGTAAAGTTTCTGTGGCCCTAAGTAACAATTCTCTGGCACTCCGTAACAATTCTGTCTGTCCCTGAGTAACAATTCTCTGGCACTCAGTAACAATTCTGTCTGTCCCTGAGTAAAAATTCTGTGGCCCTAAGTAAAGTTTCTGTGGCCCTGAGTAACAATTCTCTGGCACTCCGTAACAATTCTGTCTGTCCCTGAGTAACAATTCTCTGGCACTCAGTAACAATTCTGTCTGTCCCTGAGTAAAAATTCTGTGGCCCTAAGTAAAGTTTCTGTGGCCCAGAGTAACAATTCTCTGGCACTCCGTAACAATTCTGTCTGTCCCTGAGTATGAATTCTGTGGCCCTAACTAGCGTTTCTTTGTCCCTAAGTAACAGTTCTGTGGCCCTGAGTAACAATTCTGTGTCTGTGCGAGTAACAATTCTGTGGCCCTAAGTAACAGTTCTGTGGCCCTCAGTAACAGTTCTGTGTCTGTGCGAGTAACAATTCTGTGTCTGTGCGAGTAACAATTCTGTGGCCCTAAGTAACAGTTCTGTGGCCTTCAGTAACAATTCTGTGTCTGTGCGAGTAACAATTCTGTGTCTGTGCGAGTAACAATTCTGTGGCCCTAAGTAAAGTTTCTGTGGCCCTAAGTAACAATTCTCTGGCACTCAGTAACAATTCTGTCTGTCCCTGAGTAACAATTCTCTGGCACTCAGTAACAATTCTGTCTGTCCCTGAGTAAAAATTCTGTGGCCCTAAGTAAAGTTTCTGTGGCCCTGAGTAACAATTCTCTGGCACTCAGTAACAATTCTGTCTGTCCCTGAGTAACAATTCTCTGGCACTCAGTAACAATTCTGTCTGTCCCTGAGTAAAAATTCTGTGGCCCTAATTAAAGTTTCTGTGGCCCTAAGTAACAATTCTCTGGCACTCAGTAACAATTCTGTCTGTCCCTGAGTAACAATTCTCTGGCACTCAGTAACAATTCTGTCTGTCCCTGAGTAACAATTCTGTGGCCCTAATAACATTTCTGTGGCCCTAAGTAACAATTCTCTGGCACTGAGTAACAATTCTGTCTGTCCCTGATTATGAATTCTGTGGCCCTAACTAGCGTTTCTTTGTCCCTAAATAACGATTCTGTGGCCCTCATTAACAAGTCTGTGTCCCTGAGTAATGGTTCTCTGTCCCTAAGTAACTTTTCTCTGTCCCCAATTATCGTTTCTGTGGCCCTAACTCTGTCCCTGTCCCTAGTACAGAGCGGTCTGCCTCTGTTCAATAACTGCAGGCAAATGAAGAATTCCAAAATGGCCGCTATTTATAGCTCGACCATTACACAGTGCTGGCTGGCTGGCTGCTGATAGGCTGATGCGATCACATGTAGTTGAGGAATGCATTATGGGTCAGCGCGCCTTGTCTGCGCGCCTTCCCAGACATCCCCGCTCCGTCGCCGCACATGTCAGCCGCCATTTTCTGAAAAATTTCGATTCGCGCGTCCAAATTAGGCTATTTTTCGGATTCGGCACGAATCGAAATTTTTCCGATATTCGACTCGAATTCCACTTCGGATACTTCGATTCGCTCATCTCTAATTGAGATGGCAGAGGATACAGCTATGTACAATTGGCTAGCAGTAGGACAGAGATCAAAGGCAATAGGTCTAACTGGTTAATACCTGCACTTTATTTATATCTAGTAGGATGGGGGTGCATTAAATGTGATTGACATAGATGAGGTGGTATAGGTGCACACTATTTCTACACTTTTTTGCTTTTTCTTTTCTTTCAAACAATGCAGTGGCATGCTGAGAACAAAAGGCAGTCTAAAGAAGAGATAGGCAATGCCAAGTAAATTATCACCAGTAAGACAGAAATAAAAAACTCACAAACAGGTATGAAAACCCAAATTCAGCTCCTGAAATAAATCAAACTTTTTTTAAAGTGAAGCTTTGCACGAAAAAAAAAATTAATAAAAGATGCACAAAATAAAATGAAAGACAAAAGGACCCCAACAATGATATAACAAATAATTAATTAAATATGGTTATGTCCGTATATGAATAAGGACATCACCTTGGATACCCCACCCTATCTTTATATTCCACTGTAGGAAAGAGGAGCTCTCATTTTTGGTGAGTAAGCAAATCAGTTTTTTTTCTTTTGGCAGATTGGCAGGCATTGTTCATCATGATCGATGAGGATAAGCATCACTGGACTTTTTTTAATAATCTTATTGCAAAAGAAAACAGAACATACAGGCGGTTTTCCAGATATGCAGTTGACTTCTCTACAGGTATAAGTGTAATGAAGTACTCTGATGCATTATTGCAGCATCAGATGTAGGTAGTACAGAAAAATTGCCTGCATGAGACTGACTGATTAATGAATCAGTAGATCAAAAAAAAATGCAAACCTAAACAGTTTGAGACATGAGAGATGCTAGCAAAAGTGAAACAGAGGGGGTTATAGGGGGAAAGAAGAAAATGGCAGGAAGGGTTGAATGCCTCTGAGTCAAAATAAGTCAGATTAAACTCAGGATCTTTTCTTTTTATAATAGACTTGCCAAAAATGTTTCAGTGTGTTTATTTACTGTTTATTTTTTGTGAATGAGTAGGGTTAGTATGTACCCCTCATATGAGGGTCTGGTATCTGGGGGCCATATTATTTTTATAGGAGGCTTCCAGACTCTGGTAAGCTCCCTGCCTGCAGATCCCAACAACCACTGTGTTAGGGCTTTGGAGAAAGAGGCCCTTGTGTTCATCCTCATCAATTAGGGATACGGTGCTTGTTTCCCCATGGCAAAGTGCCCTCTCCATATTGAGGGCATGTGGCCTGGTATGACTTAGGAGGAGAGTGCAAACTACTTATCCCTCTTTCCTGTCCAGCTAGACTGCATGCTCTGATAAGGGTCTGGTATAGATTTTGGGGGGTACCACAATTTTTTAATTATATTTCTCATGATTTTTTTTTAGGTTGTATACATCAAGCAGAGGCACCACATCACAGGGAGGATGAGGGCATCCTCCATGCATGCTATTTAAAGGAATTGTGCATTTTTACTGTTTCACCTCAAACATTATTAAAATCACTGTTTCCCACCAAACAAAATGTTTAAAAATTGTTCACTTTGGTACATGTCCCCCAAGGTAGTGCCCAGTCCCCAATGCCTATCTTTGACAATTTCTTGCCTATCAGCATAGAAAATGGCCATTACTGATTTCTAACTTTTTGCTCCTGCCCTAAACCTAACAAAGGTACATCCGGCTCATGACTAAAAATCCAGCAAACCAAAATGATCCATATTTTTGTGAGCAACATTGAATTCTTGCATTAGTAATATGGTGAAAACTTTGCTGCTTCCACTTTGGAAATCTATTAACTGGCACTAACTTTTTAATGTCATATATGCACTCTAAAGTAATAAAACAGGTCCTGATAATTCTGAATACAAAAACACATTATAAATACTGACCAGCAAGTGACAACCAAAGTCAGCATGATCTGAACAGCTACAGAATCTAATTACCAAACTCCAGGAGGGATAAATGTTAGTCCTTTATTAATGCAAAATGGCTAATTAAAATCAAGCAAAGGTATGGGATGAAAGTTGTACAGGTGATCAGTTTAATAGAGAAATTAGCTAGTAATTGGGTGTAGAAAGCAGCCACGTTAGGGAATGTTACCTTGTCAGCTAAAAGTATTGCAATATATTAAATAAGAACTGATAGAATACTATTTGCATTTCAAAATGTAATCATACACTGACACTGTTCACAACTGAGTGTGAAAATATTATGCCCCCGCAAACAAAGCATATCCAATACTAGAATTTATAACAAATTTATATTTATCTTTTGCCTAGTGTATTAGTCAATTATAGACAAATAACATACTTAATGCTGAAGCTTAGGTATGAATTTTATTGGACTTGGACCAATATAAGTATGCATATCTCATCCCTGAGCGATCCCTGTGGAAGCTGTAATTTTTTATTTACCTTTTGTTCTCATTATTATGTACTGTCATTTTCTTTTTTCTTATTTTATACAATATTGTTTTGCTTTACATGATTTTGTGGATACCCTTGTATGCTATTTTCTATTTGTGTCTGTCTGTAGATTTGTTTGTCAGTCCATCTGTGGTTTGGAAGACTGGTCTGATAGAAGTCCATCCTGTTCCCTATAACAATTTTTGTGCAGTCCATACATAATTAATGGGCCATTCCTGGGAGTCATCTCTCCATGGCAGCCATGACGCCAGCAGCTTCACATGGCTCCAGCATCCTTATAGTATAGTGTGCAGTGATTTCTCTGACTGGGTTCATTCATACATTTGCTCAGTTGGTTTGTATATATTTGTACAAGCTATGAATACATCTGCTGTGTACTTAATGTGCCTTCTATTGCTGATCTGACCTTGTCAGATGCCTTGTGGATGTCTTGGTTACCACGAGTTACTTCCTTTGCCTAGCATTTGTGGGTGGATAGGGCATGGCATGCAAGTATTCAGTCTTCAACAATCTGGTTGTTACTTTGATAAAGATGGGCTAAGCCCCATGAAACATCAGACACAGTGAAATATTCACTGTCTACTCTAATTCTCTTCTTGCAAGACCTGAGAATGCCTTGATCTCTACTTGTTTATCTAATTACTTTTTGACTGCAGTACATCCAGTAAGATCTCAGGGCAACTGGCAATATGTAATTATACATAAAAGTATGTTTCAACTGCTATATGGCTATCTTGTGGCTGATTTACAAAAGAATTTGAAAAAAGAATGTGTGAACGTTCACTTCAATTATCCAATCGTATGAAAAAACAATGCAGGTATGTGGATAATTTAGGTAAACATTTGCACAATTTATGTGTGAAAATTCTCAAATCCTTTAGTAAATAAACCTCATTTGATTAGCATTCACAAACTAGCAAAGGATACATAGGGATTGATGTACTAAAACTGGAGAGTGCAAACTCTGGTGCAGCTGTGTATAGAAACAAATCAGCTTCCAGGTTTTTTTTGGTCAAAGCTTAATTGAACAAGCTGAATTTAGACACTGATTGGCTACCATGCACGGCTGCACCAAATTTTAGTAAATCAACCCATAGAATTTAAAGTGTAACTAAAGGTAATTTTGTTTTGGGTAGTGTAGAGAGCGATTATAATACTTGCAAGGTTTTATTGCGTTCTGTGCCCCCATTAGGGAGAATTATCCTCTCTATTTATCCTATTTACCATTATCACCAAAAGTGAAAATAAAATAAAATCCCAGATTTTGGGTTGTCACCAGGACAGTGGTACAAGGGAAATCTTCCAATGGGGACACTAGTTCTGGTGACACTGGTGACATCCTGAGATTCTCTTTGGAGGGATTTCTTCTCATTTCTTGCCTTGGCTTTGGGACAAGAAGTGAAGGGAAATCTCCCAAATGGGAAACAGATGGCAAAAAAAAACAAAACATCGACAGGGATTACAACCTTCCCTTACTCCATCCGAAATTAACAAAATTGTTTTGCCTTTTGTTACACTTTAAGAAATAAAAATAATATTGTCAAGCACCATTTCTATTGTTTGTCAATTGAATTACGTTCCTTTGACAAGTACATAGATGTTACATATACTGTAGTCGTTAAAGTTTGCAATGTGTCATTAAGTCATGAATTTCTAATAAACAAATCTTTTTCTATGGATAAAAGTTAGGATAAAATGATAACAAATAACTTAAAAACAATACTAGGGCATTAGTGGGTGAATTTATTTTCTTATCAAATATTAAATAATTGGCAAATTATTTTACTGACTGCAGTTTTCTTATAAAATAATGTACGTGTTTTAAAATAAAGTTTCCCCCTTTTTTTAATAGGCAGCATTTAGATCATTCAGCACTAATTTAATTGACCTATTTTTAAATCCCTTCATTATTATTTATATTTATTAGCAAGCTATTAGATTTTATGCTTTGCTACTCAAGCAGAGAATATTTAAATTACTTTTACATGAATGGTTAACCACAGAGTAGTATGAGCCTTTTCATAGCTGCTAGGTTAAATTAGTTAATTGTTATCGTCCTCTATTTCACCTTTAGTTCTTCCTGTTATGTTTTTTACTTAATACTTTCTACACCTTAGGGTTGTGTAGTGATTACACTGCTTCAGCAAGTAAAAAACCAACTGTAAAGACAGAATATTTGCTGGTTAGGGCAATAACTAAATTCTTGAGGCTGGGTTTACACTGATGCAGTGCAGAATTCGCAGCGTTTTCTGTGCAAATTCAACACCGCATCAGAATTTCCCCCCATTCATGCGAACCGATGCAGGTGTGTATGTTGAGTTAACAACACCCTGAAATTGGTCCGCAAAATGTGGTGCGATGTGCAAAATCAGATCGGATAGGTGTGAATACCAATGCAATCCGATTCTAGTGCAGACCCAAAAAAGGGTCCTGCACCTTTTCGGTGTAGATGCGGTGCGATTTGAGCCATACATAATGTGTGGCTCCAATCGCACTGCACACAAATCACTTGTGATTTGCACATGAATGCGGTGTGGTTCCTGTGTGAATCACATGGGATGTACCTCACTGCATTAGTGTGAACCTAGCCTCAGCAAGTGAACTACATTTGCATGATATATCACTGTGATACCCACACACTGCTACTACTGTCCTCTCCTTCTCCCATGCCACAAGTGTGCAGAGTGTCAGTGCAGGGAGAAAGGAGTGGGAGAGACACAGACTTTGTCACAAGCTGCATGCCTGAAACCACCTCTATGGAGTGCCCTGCCCAATAAATGTCCAGGATTGAGAGAGGGAACTCTGGTTGGCTAGAGCTGCAGTCCGGGATAATCCCACCCACCAAATACTGGGGCTGCAAGTGATTAGAGGGGATGTAGCCTCCTGGGAGGACAGTGCCATTGAGTAAGTCTCAGACACTGACTTCGAGTGACAGGGAAAGACTGGAATCCAAGACTCTGGGAATAGTTTCCATGCAGAGAGCCAAAGAAAACTGCTAGTGTCCTGCTGAGTCTACTTTGCCGCTAAGTGCCAGTGCTCCCTATGTTAATGGATAGGGACTGAACTGTTGTAGCTGAGGAGAGGAATAAGGTAAACACCACTTCAGGTATAATTGATAAGTGTGCTATATCCTCTGCCTCTGGTGCCAGCACTGGTCTGCAACTGTCAGTAACATGAAAAGGAAAAGGATTTGCAGCTGATGTACGGAAAGTTTATGCTGCACTTTATTTAATAAAAACATGTAAAAAACCAACAAACACAGCCCCAAGCAAAGGCACAGGTTAACGCGTTTCATGCAATGTTGTTCTTAAACATAATTTTATGAATAAGCGCAGCATTATGTGAAACCCGCTAACCTGTGCTTCAGCTTTGACCTGAGTCTGTTGGTTTTTGACATATTTTATTTAAATAAAGTACAGCATAATCTTTCTGCACATCAGGAGTGCCACAAATCCTTTTCTGACTGAACTATTGTACCTGCCAGAAATCACCACCCTGGAAGAATGTGAACAGGGAGCTGTGTTCTGGAGTGGAGGGACCCAGTGAACTGTAGGGGAGGACATCTACACCCAGAATGTATTTAGCTTTGCCCAGAATTGCTGTTACATTGCTCAGAGCTGCTGTTGTCACACTCAGAGACCGCAGGAGACAAGATTGTATGTCCAGTGTTGCAGACACCCACAAGAGGAAAGAGACTCCAGAATGGTCTTCAGAGTGGTATGAGGCTGGTGACCACCACCTTTGCTACTTTGCTCCTGTTTAAAGAGAAAGCACCACCCCAATTTGGTACATCCAAGGCCACTGGTACATTTCTGAAGAAGAACAAGGTGAAAGTGATTCAGTGGCCAAGTATATCTCCTGATCTGAACTCAATCAAACACCTATGGGGAATTCTGAAGAGACAAGTTGAGCATCACTCTCCATCCAACATCCAGGCTCTAAAAGAGGTAGTTCTTGAAGAATGGAAACAAATAGATGTTGCAATATGTCGGCAACTTGTTCATTCCATGCCTAGAAGACTTGGTTCTGTCCTTACAAATCATGGAGGTCATACAAAATACTAGATGTTGTGGTTTTTGTTGTGGGGTCTATTCATTTTTTGCATCAACTAATTTGAGTAAAACTGAAGATATTATTGCCTTCCTTTCTTGTAATAAGCTAAACAAATGTTCTACAAAACTCAGTTTTGTCAAAATTTTGCAAATTGTATTAATTGAGATATTGATTAAAATCTTACTTTTCAAAAGGCGTGTATTCATTTATGCTGAGAACTGTATATACCATATTTAGGGCTTTCCCACAAGTCAGGGCCTAGGAGGCATGGACTTTGGCCCTTGAACCAGGTTTTATCTACCCTGTGTAATCAGGATTTCAATTAAACTGTTATTGGAGCAACTGTTGTTTGCCATTGTCATTGTTCTTCGGTCTAATGGGTGTGTCACCTAAATAATATCCTTTTCTTCAGCCTTGATGTGTCAGAGGGTGTTGTTCTGTCTGAAGGGTCATTATCATCAGGGACCCCAATCATCCAGGTGCTCCTTTGGGGTTGCTACATAAGCATGAAACCATTTTTGTTTTATATTGCACATATAACATGATGTTATATCTACTGAAACAATTAGGACAAATGTTACAAACATTTCCAAATCAGACTCAGAGCTTGATTTTTCATGGGCCATGGGAGAGTAAAGCTATCCCTTTTGCTCTGGCACATGTTTCTAATGAACACAATTTACAGCGATTAAATACATTTTCACATGCACCCTTAAGGATGTCATAAACCGGCTGATCTCACTCTCTTATTGATGGTCCCCATATTGAAAAACTTGGGAACTGGGTCAGATATATATCCTAAAGGGTGATTCCAAGTGCTTCCCACTGTTAAATGTTCTCATTAATGAACACAGACTTTACAACTTGTTATTAAAACAGTAGCAATGTCATTATTAGTAGTATATTAATGTTTAATTAAAGCTGCTAGAAAACAGTTAGCTACACACATTAAATACATAATATGGGAGTTTTACCTTCCAAAGTGCAATGTTTACTGCTTTGCAATCCGTTCTGTGTAAATAGTAAGGCTTATACCCAGTTTCCCCTATAGTTGCTGTCTGTCTCATAGTATGTCTACTGGTACTTGGATCCCTACAGGATTTAAGGAGCAGTGCTACATTTTTGGGACTGGGGTGATCCCCAAAACCCCCAGACACTGAGAAAGAGAGAGAAAGAGAGTTTATATATTATGTCATATGGCTTTACAATGTGGAAAATGTTTAAGGCAGGTATTTTGTACAGGAGTAATCAAGACTAATGACTGGTAGCTTACCAGGTGTTCAGTGATCAGGACTGGCTGGCAGTGGGAAGAATTCATAATCCAAACAAGGGTCAGGGCCATCTGCAATATCATATACCTTATCTAAGTAAGGGTCAGGGTAGGTAGACATCAGAAAGTAATCCATATCCATGCAAAAGATCAGGACAGGTGGTAATCAGAAGAATAATCTATCACTCAGGCTAGGAGTCAGTAACAGGAAAATATAGACACGACAAGGCAAGGCTGACAGAGACAACACAGCAAGGCAAGAGTAAAGGTGCCAGATAGCAAATGCTATCACATGCCCAG
This sequence comes from Staurois parvus, assembly GCF_062004578.1. Lineage (NCBI taxonomy): Eukaryota > Metazoa > Chordata > Amphibia > Anura > Ranidae > Staurois > Staurois parvus. The sequence goes on from NW_028317815.1 coordinate 6,974,613, forward strand.
AGCTTGTGATGTTTAAATAAAACACCACAGCGCTATCATTCCACTAGCTAGCAATAAGAATGCCCCCCAGACAATTGAAGGGGGCAGTGCCAGCAGTACAGAGATGTTCCAGCCAAGAAAGGGAGATTTGCCAAGTGGCAGCTGAAGAAGTTGCAGGGAGAGGTACAGGAGGAGTGACAGCTGCATCGTGTCTGGCACTGGTGCTTCTAACATTACCTCCTCTAAGGAGGGGCCTCCTGCCCCAAAGAAGCAGGCTTATCAGGATGAAGGTAATTGAAACTATTTACCAGAAATAACAGAGGAGACTGATACCCATCAAAATTATTCCTGTCCAAAGGCCTTTCAATGGATGAGGTGCTGAAGCAAGTTCTTAACTCTTTACTGCCCACCCCTCAGCATCCCATTAATTGGGTCTATATATCATTGTGATTGGCTTTCACAGGGGTCACATGATCAGGAGGCATATCCCAATGCTTCCTGATTATTGGAGCATGCAGGGAGCATGCTCTCAGTACAGAAACCGTGGCAGTCCATGGACACATATTTGAGGTGTGTTGGTGTTAAAGCTCTTTGCCTCTGTACAAATGAGTTAAATTGGCCACAAGAGGTGAATCTTCCTGGAAGCTAATATTGTTTCTACTCCAAACTACTCCTGACCATTTACAATAATCAGAGGTTTAAAGGTGACAGTAGTATCTGGGTTGACTCGCTTCATCAAGAAACCATGCAATGGAGTACGTTTTGCCAGAAACAAATATAGTTAATCTGTTTGATAACTTTAAAAGGTCCAATAAACATTGGTGCTAATTTCTGAGAGTAGACCTTCAGAAAACCATGGCAGAATGACAGCCCCACCAATTTCCCAGCCTTAAGGGTGGAAGTAGCAAAACACCGGTTATCAGCAAAGGCTTTCCGTGAGGCTAAGGCATGCTCATGAGTGTTATGGTTCAAAAGCTTGTTGACCTCTGGAAAATTAGACCTGCAAAAAAAAAAAAAGAGACACAAGGAGTGTGTCCAGCTGTTATAGGTATTTTGCCCGCAGTAGGAATGAGGCCCATTTTGTTTGCTTGTTGGATATGAAGCAGAGGAGGAAGCATTCTGGGGACTGATATGTGTGGTCAGTTTGCCCATTTTACTAGAACATAATGAAGACTGACATTTTTTGTATAAGAAAAGGTGGACAGCTATTTGGCAGAAGGCAACTTGGGTAATGCCGTGATATAGGCCATCTTGGTAAGGTTATTCACAATCATCTTGATGATAGTCTTGCCCTTAGACAGGGGCAATTGAACAATAAAATTCATCAAGAGATAGGTCCGCAGACATTCAGGGGCAGGTAGTGGTAAAAGCAGGACAGGAGGATGGCAAATTTTTACTGGGTAGAGGTCTGCAGGCTTTTACATAAACATCCTTCCTGAGAGATGGCCATCAAACAGAATAAGGGAGAAAAACAAAGGTCTTGCTTATGCCAGGATAGCTAACAGACTTGAAGCACCTTAAATTAGAGCTGAGGAGGAGCAAATAGCCAATTGACAAGGGCTTTGCCAGGGGTAGAATTCTGAGCTAACTGTAGCGGACAGGAAAGGTCATTAAGGAGTGTGGCTCTGATCTGGGCCAACCCAATGTAACCAAGTTATGGATGGTAAATGGATGTTGGACCCCCTGGAGCCCAATAAATAGATACATTTCCTGATGCCTTAATACCTACCTGCATTAATTTGTGTATTTTTATCTGCCAGTGTTCATTATAATTCTTTATTCAATGTGTAAACACACATACACCCATTCTAATACGTTTTATAGCTTTTGAATCTTAACACAATTATTTATTATTTTTCAAGAATTAATTAATAAGCTATATTACATTGTGTGACATTTCATTTAACCCACAGGTGTAACACGTGACATATTAAAAAAATAGTTTCTAAAACTGTTAACATCTGCTCTAACTGATAATGAACGTTACCTAAGATTGCTTTATTGGGCTCATTAATAAAGTATGTCACTGGAAAGAGAACAAATAATCATGTGTTTTGCAATTTATGTTCATACACATGCACACATACATAAACATGCACAGCCTAGGTGTGTGGAAGGGTACCTGGAGTACTTTTTATTTATGTTATTATAACTTCTTTAACCCTTTTCGTTCATTTAATATTATTGTTATTACAAAGGGGCTAACAACCTGCCTATGTGATAGTATGAGCAGGTGACAGGTCCTCTTTATGGAGACATCAGGAGTCTATTACACCAATGTCTTACTTGCTCTCCACTGTTGCTAATCAAGCTATTCCAGTAGCAGCCGTGAGCTTGTTTTAGCACTGTAAAGTTTTTGGATCACAAAGAGGAAACCATTGGTTAGGGATTCTGGCTCCAAAAGGTTTGAATGCAGATTTTAATATTAATTGATTTTTATAAGTGTTTTTTTATACTGTCTTTTAGGAAAACCTTTTTGTATTGCAGCAGTTTGTATAGTATCAATATTGTATGTGTATATTTGCATGTTCTCTGGGGAAGACTCATGCATGGTGGTGTTGTGGCTAAGACTTGTGACCAGGGGCGGACTGACCATTTGAGCACTGGAGCACTGCCCGAGGGCCAGGGGTCAATAGGGGGCCCCATGACATGCCCCTGGTACCTTTCATAGGCTTTTTTGGATGTGGTTTGAGTGTGGGCAAGGACACAGGGGCCCCATGATCCCCTATTGTCCGGGGCCCCATGAGTTGTCAGTCCGCCCCTGCTTGTGACCTTGAGGTTGCTGGGTGAGAGTGCTGCATACTGAACCCCAGTGCTGACCAGGTATTGGGGATATGATTTAACACTAGAGGACATTACCTTTTATTGTGTTTACAAAATGTTAACTAGTACTGCCTATTAAGGGAGGGATTAATGGACCTGGTTTACATGTATATATAAAAAAATGGACAGAAGTTGGCTCTTTATCCCCTGATGAAGGTATCTGGGCCTTTGAAACACGTTGGGTTATGGTAGGAGCCAAGTTTCTTTGGAAGGAAGGAACCATAGCCTATTGGATTCAGTTTTGGAATGCTGGCTCCAATTAGATGTTACCAGTGGGGAGTTGACCCCCTTCTGATTGCATGTATAGACTGTACTCTTTTGAGTAGTACTTTTATCATGAATAAAGCTCTTTTATGCTTCTACTGCAGAAGGAGACTTTTTCTTTTTGTTTTGCCTTCAAGGACAGTGTTAGCTCTGGAGTAAGAGCGAAAGATTGTGTGTAACACTGCATCTTTTGGAGAGGCAGGTTGGTGCAAGATCAAAGGAAGTAACACAGAGAAAGGCTGACAGTGAAGCTTTGTCAGTTTAATGCCTGTGGTTGTAGGAGTGATCCAGAGAGAGGCTTAGAATTCAGGAAGCTGGGACAGTGTCATCCACCAATTGTTAAAGTCCCAGTAAGCTGGGACTGCACTAATTCAAACAAGCTTAGTGTGGTCAGACTTTTTACATTTCTACCATGGAACTGGTGTGCTTTAGGGCATCATGTATTACAACAAGTGTGTTTAACCACTTCGGTGTCACCCTATAGCAGAAATACTGCTACAAGGCGGAACAGGTGCACAAAATCATGTATACATACGTGATTTTGCAGCTCCGAGTAGGGGTGTGTGCGCGCCTACTCACGCCACCATTTGCAGCCTCTGCTGTCAATCATGGGTCCCAGCCGGTGATTCCCCACCACCACCCAGCGATCTCTGAGGATTTCTGAAGGGGGAGAGAGCTATATGTAGACAATACAGATCTCTCCCCTGTCAGCTCCTGCACACTGCTTTGTATGGCTCTGTATAGCAGAGCCGTACAAAGCTGTGTGGTTACAGTGAAATATACACAGAGCACACTGTAAAACAGCACGCAGCACACAGCTAACCCTTTGATCACTCCACATGTTAACCCCTTCCTGCCTAGTGCCATTAGTACAGTGTCAGTTCCCCCCAGTGTCTGATGCACGCCACAGTCCTACTACAAATCGCTGATCGCCGCCTTTACTAGTAAAAAAAAAAAAACATTCCAATATATATACCTCCATTTGTAAATGCTATAACTTTCACGTTAACCAATTAATTTACACGTATTGGGATTTTGTTTAGCAAAGACATGTAGTAGAATACATTTTGTGTAAAATGTATGATGAAATTTTGTTTTTTAAAATTTTTTACTGGATATATTTAATAGCAAAAAGTAAAATATATAGTTTTTTTTCAAAATTGTCGGTCTTATTTTGTTTATAGTGCAAAAAAAAATGCAAAGGCGATCAAATACCACTGAAAGAAAGCTCTATTTGTGGTAAAAAAAAAAAAAAAAGGTCCTCTTCAAATGCACTAGTTCTGGGTTTTTTTAGGAAGAGGAGAACTAAGTTGAGACTGCTTCCAGAGAGTAAGCTTTGGACTTGAGATATTTGTATACATATAGATTAGGCCTTATGCACACTGGATGTTATAAAAATTCCAGTAGCGTTGCCACATTAAAAACACGAGTTTTGCAGCGTTTTGTCACTTTTTTTCATTAGTGATTTTGCTTTGCTGCATTCACGTTTTTTTAATGGTTTTTAGCAAGAAAACACCTCTTTGCTATTTTTAACATCCCCTTTCCCACAACGCATCTCTGACTAGTCATTGTATAGTTGTTTAGTAACCATTTTCAGAGCAGAGAGATTACCAGAGCAGAGAGAGCACTGTGTTGTTCAGGAGCTATCTTTCTTTTTCCTGCTGCATCTATTATGGATCATGTAATTCAGAAAATTGATGAGGCTATGCTACTAACTCTGTTAAGGATGGTGAGGTGAAAGAGACAGCTGGAGGAGAGAAGCATCCATCAATGATGATTCTGGACCCATCCTTTAATATCCCTTTTTGTATCCTCCATATCTCCATAAAAGGAATTTCCTGATTGCACACAGTTCTGCTAGCTGAGACAATGAGGCCACTAAGAACACTGGCAAATGTTCCTGTTTGCACACAGCACAAGTCAGACAATGAAAGCAACAGCAGCAAAGCACACTGGAAAATAAAGGAATTTACTGCAGAAAAATGGCAGTGTCCAAAAATATTGCTTTCAAAAAAAGCTTGAGTCTCAAAAATGCTCATGAACACCGGATAACCACATTTTTCAGTGTTAGAGTGTTTTACAGCTGAAAAACTCCTCTTCAAATGCAGTGGTTCTATGTTTTTCCAGCCTGAAAATGCTTCTGCCAAAAAAGTCATCTTTTTAATAGGAGGCAGAGTCAGCTTCTTTCAGCTAAAATATGAATAACAAATGTATTTGCTAGAAAGACTTTATATGGAAATTGAATGGATTACCTACAAAGAATTACATAAAAAATGCAAGAATACAAAAATTCAAAAGGGAGCTCAAAGGTACCTACATCCCAAATAGCAACTTGATGCAAGAGAAGGGAGGAGGGATACAAAGAAAGATAAAGAAGAGGAGAATGAACTCTTCACTGAAAAGAAAAGATGATCGGGACTTTAAAGGTGCCAGTAATAATGAGAGAAATTTTATTAAAAAAATGCATAATTTATTTCAGTCATTTAAAATGGACAAGTATAACATATACATTTGAGTGTTCAAAATTAGTAATAGTACTAGTTACAATAATCTATATCCGGTGCATTACTTCTCAACATGTTTCACCTATTTTAAGGCTTCTTCAGGAGATATTGCATATAGCACCTACAACAATAATTCATGCAAATTGCAAAATATAACAATAAATATCTTAACAAATCAAATAAGCAAAAACATACAAAAAATATATATATATCATGAACATAAATCAAAAATTGATAAAGGGCAACTTACCAGCAGATGCATAACTGGCTCAATTATATGTAATGTCAGTAAGACCATTAATGAATAGTTTGAAGGAACAAAAAGTTAATTCAATCAACCTGGACGTAGAAACAGCTCAAATGGTTGGTGAGGGAACCCAAAGGCTAACTGCAAAGATACAGTATGTAAGGAAAGAAATCAACTACCACCCAATATTATAGATTGACAGCTTACAGCAGAACAAACCTTAGTTTAGTACCTGTTAAAATGGAGGTATCACAGTGAATACTACTCAGTGAACACTATTTATCACCGCTGTAACAGTGGCAGTACATCAGAAAAAGGGCCAAAAATGCCAGTCCAATTAGAACACTGAAACAAAAATAATAATGAATTAGAAGCAGAGATCAGATGAAACCAATCAACCTGCCAATAATAGAAACCCTCACGATGGAAATAGTACTAAATTTACCTTATTTATGTAATTCTCAAGCCAAAAGTGGGGAGGTAGTAGCGGTTAACCAAGGCTATAGAGAAGCCCAATCTTCAAAGAGGAGTCACTTGCTAAAAGACAAAAACCAAAAACACCAAAAACATTGATCTCAATAATGGTGGGAAACCTACAATAGAATGCCAGCCACCAGCCTGAACAGATGTCTAGCAGGTCTCACCACAGCAAGCTCCAACGCCACAACACCACCTTCCCATCATTCAAGAAACACACAAAAACAGTTCCATTAAATAATGGGTTTTTCCTGCCAAAAGCAACACTAATGACATCAGTGACGTCACAATGTCACAACGCTGACACCTATATAGGACAACGCTTCTGCCCTCCATTGGACAGTTGCCAACCAACGGAGGCCACCAAACTGGCCAAACACCCCAGAACCAGGTAAAAAGAGAACAACAATATACAAGCAACTAATTGCCGACACTCAAAAAGACACAACAGGCCACAGTAATTAGACCTAATAATTGGCCAATAAGGGCTCGACAGTGCACCCAGATGCCATCTGGTGGACAACTAGCAAATTACAATGCATCAGAGATTAATCCATCTAGGTCAGTGGTTGGCAAGCAGCGGCTCGTGAGCCACATGCGGCTCTTTACACACTTTAATGCGGCTCTTCTGTGTTCCGGGTGCCCGCTCCCCTCCCTCCTCTCGGGCGGCCGCCCCAAAAGTCAGGACTCTGCAGCTAGCCCAGCAATGGGCAAACTACGGCCCGGCGGACCTTTTAAACCGGCCCGCGGAGCGTGATCCAAAAAAAAAACAGCCAGGGCAGCACGCTCAAATGCAATGATTGGCCAGTCTCGCTGCCACTCACATCCCGATAGCCAGTGATTGACTGTCAGGATGTGTGTAGGCAGGGCAGCGTGACGAACGTGAGAGGAGCTAGGCTCCTCTCACAGTCCGCCCTGAAGACCGGAACGGCGCGGGAACACGGCGAGAAGAGCGCGCGGAGCAAAGGTAAGTGAATTGACACAGGGGGGACTTGGCTTGCTACTTGCTACTTACTTACTACTACTATATGAGGGATGAATTACTATATGGGGGATGAATTAATATGGGGGATGAATTACTATATGGGGGGTGAATTACTATGGGGGATGAATTACTATGGGGGATGAATTACTATGGGGGATGAATTACTATATGGGGGATTAATTACTATAGGGGGGATGAATTACTATGGGGGATGAATTACTATATGGGGGATGAATTACTATAAAAACTTATTGAAACTAAAAACAGTGTACCATCCTACGTATTTTCAGTTTTAAAAATGTGGCTCTCAAAATAAATTTCAATCGTGGTTTTGGCGAGATTTGGCTCAGTTGAAAAAAAAGGTTGCCCACCACTGATCTAGGTTATACTTGGAAGGCATGGTGAACATCTCACTAGATGTAAACCACTCATCAAAGCGTCATACATCCAGGTTGAAAACAAACAAATATGTATCTGAAAAAGAATACAAATTACATCAACTAATTAGACCAAGCAAAGATGTTCTTCAAGGATGAAAAATGGTACTGTAATATGAAAATGCATAACAAATTCAATGGAAGGCAGAAAACATATGGAACCATAAATGGCCATTGATAGGACCAAGCCCAACTGAGATATTGGAACTATAGAAAGGATTTGAAAATTAAGGTATAATTTAAACCTGGAGGTTTTGTGGCCTGCAGAGTAAAAACTCACTTGATTTCACGCTGCAGAAGAAGATGGTCCACTTCTCCACCTCTCTTATGGATAGGGATGTGCTCTAAAGCAAAAAAAAATTATTTTAGATAAGTCATAGTTGTGATAAAGACCTACATGTCTGCTGATAGGTGTTTCCGGTTTTTTTTTTTTTGGTCTTTATACATACTGTATATTTTAATCTTTGAGGCATAGAGTAGTCCTATTAAAAAAAGAAAAAGTACATTTTTTAAACACCACATGTAATTTGTAAATCTTTTTTTATGGGAAATAATTTGGGAGGAAGAGAGTTGACATATTTCAGCTATAATTACTAAATGAAAATGCACTGTTTGCAAACGCATTTTATAAATTCAACTGAATTATTTGCTGAACTGAATTACATTCTTTAGGATGTGATGTGGTTTTGGAGCATTCACATTTCACCCAGAAATTTTAAGTTAAACTTTATTTTTTTTAAAGACAATGATACCACATGCATGGTTATAGGATCTTTACAGCATAAAGTAACTCCCTGCCTACCTGAGCTCTATATGCTGGTAATGAGCTGTGCTTACTGATGATCATATAGTTCCACATACCAAGTGTATTGTCACAGACTAAATTCTACTCCCACAGCATGAAGTAACTACTGGCATACTTGAGCTATACATGTGGACCTTTTGCTGAACTTTCATTATTTATCACAATGATCTGAGTGAATTCCCCATCCGGGCGGCTCACAGGACTGAATTTTCCACGCCTGTAATTTGATGGGTTTTTCTGTGATTCAGGACATTCAGTGTTTATTATAGGCAAAATGACAGCGACTATTCAGTTACTATGGCTGCAGCACTTTCTATGTGATCCTCTATATTTTTGAATCCATCATTCCCATTGATTTCCATGTATGCATGTGTGTGGTTAGTTGAGCAGCTGCCTTGTTGTTTAGACAACGTTGTCTTTTTAATTTAGTGAAGTGTCGGTGGTGTTTGTTCACCTTAAATATCTATTGTGCAATGCATATACATTTTTTCTATTAAAGCCAATTTTTGATAAGCTGCATGATCCCTTATAAAACTTTCTTTTGGGGGTACACTTTAGCCCCTTTTTTTCACTTATATGCTATTTGTAAGTTTCGGTGACCACACCCAAAATGAATTTGTTTATTTGGGGTGGAGTCAGCAATCACTTGGTGCCCCCTTCATGCAGGATTATGTATACTCCCTAACACTTCCTGCATTGGCTATAGAGGCCTGTGGCATACCTTTTTTTTACAGTGTGTTGCATCCTACGCTTGTCCCTACTGTGCATTGCACCATACTGACCACCTTTCCTACTGGAAGAGCCATAAGGCAAAACTCTGTCACCCCTTGAAAGGCTTTCATCCCTATTGCTAGAGGCTTCTGATGAGGACCTTTTATCATTGTCATAGAGGTTGAAAGGTAGGAGCTGCACAAAGGAAGAGTTTGGCCCTTTTCCTGCCTACAGCTAGCATTTTGGTGCTGTTCCAAATTCATTGTGTGGTGAGAAGTCATGTATATCTTCATACATGTGGTGCACAAATGGTACTAGCACACTTAATATGCTTTAGGCAGAGACTGCAAATTACTATGGTGCAATCTACAGAACAGGTGTTTAAAAAGTCCAGCCCAGCTGAGCTCTGAGGAGTGGACTGGGGGATAAGAGTGCTTTGGGCCCACAAAAGCTATGTTATTTGCTTGAATAGAGTAACTGTTCCCTACACTTCTCTGGGACTTGCCCCTGGATGACATTGTGCCTTGACTGCTTCTAGCTCAGTTTTTTCCTCTGCTATATCTGACACCCAAGAAATGTCAGAGACCTCATCATCTCCCCCCTGCCCCATTACTCAATCCAAATTGGAAGTAGGCTATAGCAACACAGCAACATCTGTGGTATACGGTTTTCCTTGCCTTTTGTCACCTACTTTTATGCTCCATTGCTCTCCTCCGCAATGTGAGGATGCAAGTGGTTCATGATACAGTGATGGGAAATGCTGTGTATAGGCAGAACAGGGGGTTTTAGCAGATGATGACTTCAAGCTACTCTCCACCTGGGGAAGAGGAGAAGATATGTAAAGACTTGGCTAACCATGCCATCTCCTCCTCCACATGCTCTGGGTGTATATCATACCCACTGCCAGAAAAGAAAGGCACAGGTGACCTACCTCTAGATGCTACACCCAGATGACCACCTTTGCCTGTGGACATGGATGCTGCTCACCTCCTAATAGTTGCATTTTAACCACTGTTGCCTATCCCTTTGAGATTCCCAGACCTGATGTTGTTAACATTAGTAGCAATGGCAAGAGATGTATGTGGTGGATGTTTTCTTGGGTGCAATGGATTGATTCCTGCCATTAATCCCTAAGAGAGAGAAAGTATGTTGCATCTGTAAATAAAGAGTTTTTTTCCTTAGTCTGAAGACAGAAAAATGTTACAGATTTCAACCACAGCAGTTCAGTCCGTATAAACAAAGTATGATTTCTAAGAGAAAGAGCAAGCAGATTGCATCTGGAACTAGAAAATGAGCGTCTTTTTTTTTTAGAGACTGAAAATGGAAAAGTTTCACACATTTGTGCCTCAAATATAGAGCCTTTTTTGATAGGCTGCAATTTCCAAGAGTTTGAGCAGACATATTGCTTCTGGAAGTTAAAAAAGGGGTTCTTTTTGTGTTTAATTTAAAAGATAAATACTATTTAGATTTGGACCACACCTCTGAAGTCTTGATTGGATTAATCACAATTATGAGGGAGAAAGAAAGCAGACTGAATTTTGCAATGAAACATTAGCTTCATTTTTCACAGACTGAGGAAGATCAGTTTTTACTGATTTTTTGCACAGTTTTTATTTCTTTTCAGATATACTGCTACTTCTGAGGGAGAGAGCTGGAATGAGAAATTGTTGCCTTTTATCCAAATTGAATGAAGACAGTAAATTTTAACAGATTTACAACACAGCTTGCAACCCTGTTTGTACAGGTTGCTATATGTGAGCTATAAAGAATGCAGATGGCAGCATGCAATAAAAAATTGGGTTATTTTTCCCCAGGCAAAGAAGGGAAAAATAAAGTATATAGATATGCATTATTTTTGAAAGATATTTAGAATCAAAAACAGGTCAAATTGACATCAAGTAAATACAAGTTTCGGTTGATAGGTACATTACATACTTATTCATAAAATTAATAGGCAAAGGTTGCGTAAATTGAATATAAAATAGTTCAATAAGTTTCTAGATTTGCATTTTATGCTAGCCCTGCATAATAGCAGTAACTAGGAGTAGGATATGAAAAGGAATTAGAAAAAAAGGGGGGGTAAATAAATAAATAAGGGGTGGGAAGGGAAAAAATCATCTTCCCTCTAAGGCAATTTCTTATCAAAGTTGTCAGATTAAGATTGAGTTACTATACAATAACCAGGATGTCCAAGGTTTAAAATGTTGTTAAAAGTGTTCCATTCATGGAATTTCATAAACTCTTGCATGGCAATGTGCTAAGGTTGCCAGGTCTGTTTTTTTTCAGAGAGCAGGTATGCAAGCCTTCACCACGTTCAGGAGGTGTCTGAGATGTGAGTTTTTATAACATTTGAATGATATTTGCATATTGTGCAAAAGGTAGGCGAAAGGTACGTCAGTGGTATATTCGGAAGAGACAAGCCTGTCAAATCTTTAGTGGAAGTCTTGACACCAGACCAGAAATCGGCTAACACTGGATAGTCCCAGAAAATATGTAGGAGAGATCCCTCCATTTTGAAGCATCACCAGCATAAAAGGGAAACCCGGGGATTGATTTTATGTAATTTTGGGGAGGCCTATACCATCTCATAGGTATTTATACCCATTTTCTTGATAATTATTAGCTAATGATGCTTTTTGAGCAAAAAAGAGGAATGGGAAAAAATAATTTGTTTACTAGCGGTTGGAAGTGGTATCCATGCCAAACCTTCAAGGGGTAGGGGAAGTAAAGCTTGTTCTAGGTCTAGCCAGGGTTTACAATATTTTTTTGGGTACACCAGTCTACGAGACTCATTAGGTGAACAGCAGCATGATATTTAAGTGTATCAGGAAACCCATTACCACCTCTCAATTTGTGAAGATTTGAGATTGATCTATTTATTACAGCCTTTTTTCCTCCCCATAAGTAATTTAAAGAATGGGTTCATACATAGTTACATAGTTAGTCTGGTTAAAAAAAAGGCAAAAGTCTATCTAGTTCAACCATAAAAAAAATTTATACTCCTATACCCACAGTTGATCCAAAAGAAAGGCAAAGAAACCCTGCAAAGCATGATCCAGGGAAAAAAAATTCCTTCCTGATCCCTCGAGAGGCAATCAGATATTCCCTGGATGAACTTACCTGTACATGTTAGTATCCAGTTATATTATGTGTATCTAGGAAAGAATACAGGCCTTTTTTAAAGCAATCCACTGAGCTGGCCAGAACCAACTCTTGAGGGAGTCTATTCCACATTTTCACAGCTCTTACTGTGAAGAAACCTTTTCGTATTTGGAGATTAAATCTCTTTTCCTCCAGACGTAAAGAGTGCCCCCTTGTCCTTTTTGATGACCTTGCAGATAGTTCTGTTGAAGGTTGACTGGTAAAGTCTGTAGCAAATATAATACACAAGACAGGTCATTTATTTTTAGAATGCTATTCTTTCCAAACCAGGTGAATATCTCTTTATTCAAGGTCTGTAAATCCATTCTGATTTTTTTATATAGAGGGTAAAAATTCAGCTCAAATGTGCGTGTTAAGTTTGCTGGGATTAGCATGCCTAAGTATTTAACATGAGAGGAGGACCGACGGAAATGGACATTTTGTTGTATATACTTGAATTGAGGTGGGGGAAGGGTAATATTGAGGACCTCAGATTTTAATATATTTATCTTATAATTAGAAAGGGATCCACATGATTCTAATTCCCCTATTATTATGGGTAAGGTTGTTTGGGGAGATGAAACAAAAAAAATAAGGTCATCTGCATATGCAGTGACCTTATGGATGATATTGCTTGTGTCAAGGCCAGTGGTTGCAGGATTTACTCTAATAAAGTGAAGTGATGGTTCTAATGATAATATAAAAAATTAAAGGGGATAAAGGACATCCGTGAGGTGTTCCATTGCTAATTGAGAAGGGTGTAGAAAAGTGGCAAACAAGTAATGCTAACAATGGCCATAGGGTGCGAATATAAGGCCCCGATCCAAGATATCACAATAGTATCCAGACCTATTTGAGTCATAATAGTGATGATGAAGTTACAGTTAACTCTGTCAAAAGCTTTTCCCTTATCTGCGGAAAGCAGTACAAAGGGGTGTTCTTCTTTTTAGCATATGGCAGTGTATGGCATTTAAGACTCGCTGGTCATTGTTCCTTGCCTTTATTTCTGGTACAAAACCTGGTTAGTCTGGGTGTATGAGGAGTGGGTTATGTGGTAGTAGGTGAATGGCCAATATTTTTGTAATAAGTCCACATTAAATAACGAGATGGGCCTATAGCTTTGGAAGAGAAGAGGATCTTTTGTTTTCTTCAGAACGTATTGTAATTGTGGCCTGGAGAGTGTCACATGGGATATGTTCAACTTTCAAGATGGAGGTAAAAGCCATTACAAATTGAGGACCTAGCGTATCCTGGAAGATTTTATAGTAGGTAAGAAAAAACCCATCTGGACCTGGGGCTTTTCCCATGTTCATACTTTTGAGGGCTAGGTTAAATTCTTCAATCGAAAGTGGATGTTCAAGGTCTTGATTAGTTACCTCAGATAAGAGTGGCATACCTGAGTCTTTAATATAACTTGCTATGGTGGATTGTATTTGAGGTGTAGAGCTTTCATTATTTTGCAGGAATAAGTTACATAAAGTAGAATAATTGGACTGGAATGTGGAAGCTATAGAAGGGAAATCATTACAAATTGTTTCTGTTGAGTTTTGCATTCATGGTATGTAATTCCTAGTTCATATATTCTGTAGGGCTCTAGCTAATAGCTTACTTGGTTTGTTACTGTACTCATAAAAGGTGCATCAGAATCTGATTAATTTTCCTTTAGCCCTATCAGAAACCAGCTCATTAAGTTGGTCTCATAGGTAATTAAAAATTTCTTTAATAGCCTGTGCGAGAGTCTGCTTGGGAGTACTTTCAAGCACCCTGATATGTACAATCAAAGAATCAATTTGTTCGGAAATGTTTTTTTCTCTGAGTATCTAGCATTATTTGAGTGCTCCTTATGAAGTATTTATGTGTTTCCCGGCATGTGAGAGGGGAAGAGTCTGTACTTGAGTTGGTAAAGAAAAACAAATTTATGTCTTGGAGAACTTGTGATTTATAGGTAGTATCTTGAATCAACTATTCCTTTTTTTGCCATTTCTATTGTTTGGATATATTAGGACCCGAATTCAAGGTACAATGTATAGAAGCATGATTAGAGGTAGAAAAAGATCCAATCGATGAGGATTTTAGAAATGGGATAGAGGGTTGATCAATGAATATATGATCAATTCATGAGTAAGTATTATGGGATGTAAAAAAGAATTTATAATCCCAATCCTGGGGGCGAAGAACTCACCAGGTATCAATCAATTGATAGGAGTGAAGAGTTTTTTGTTCCTGCATAGAGCAGTATAGGATAGGTGTAAGGCGCACCAAGAGGCATAACTTAAAGGGTCTAGAGCCATATTAAGATCACAGCCGATGGTAAGGGTACCCTCTCTCTGCTAGGCAATACGTTCCAGGAAGGGATCAATTGTTGAAATGTTTTTATTTGGAATGTACTTGTTGGACAAAGTGACCTTGCAATCATAGATAGTGCCTTTTACTATCAAAAGGCATCCTTCCATGTCTGGGATAATTTCTGTCTCTTGCTAGGGAATTTGATTAGAGCAGAGTATTGATACTCCTTTATATATAGAATTGGAAGAGATGCTATGATAAACATGAGGGTATCTGGGACTGAGCAGGTGAGCAGTTTTGTCCAGGCCAAAATGTGTTTCCTGAAGAAACACTACTTGGGCTTTAATACGCTGAAGTTTGGATAACAATTTAGAACATTTTTCTGGTATGTTCAGTACATGAACATTGCAAAAAGTGAACTGTATGGATGGCATATGGGAGAGAGGGCGTTTATCAACTGTAACAAAAGAAAAAAATTCCTGACGTACTGATAGAGCAGTAGAGAGTAAAAGGAAAAGAGTTGACTGGGGAGGGGAGGGGAGGGGATAAAAGTGAAAAAAAAAAGGAAAATAGAGTAGGGCAAGAGGGCATTAAAGGGAGATCTGAACCTCACTAAGAAGGGTTTATTGAAGAGGTCAGGAACACGCTGACCTCTTCGATAATGTTCAGAATAAAAATTCTTCAAATGTATCCATTTATAAGGTGGAGGAAACATTTATGTGGTGGAGGAAAAAGCAATGAAGATAGTGTGAGATGTAGGTTGCCAAGGAGATCTGAACCAAAACATTAAAATGCAATTTGACTAACAGCATAGTATGCGATGTGTCATTTAGTGAGCTTTCGGCAGTATGACCAGTCAATATTATATAATACATATGTATATATCAAAAACTTACCTGAAAAATTAAAAAAAAACTTGTTACTACATAAACACATTTACCACTCAGACTGGTAATGGCATAAAACAAGGTATATAAAAGAAGATTTTTTTTTTTTTTAAAGTAAACGTATAGCTGCCTGGTTGCTTAAAGCTTTTATAGAGGGAGTATATAACATCTTGCTTCTTTCTTTCCCTTCTCCCCTTTATTCCCTCATTTTTCTTCTTTACTCTTTTCTTCCTTACCTATCCATTTTTTGTATAACTGTCTGTTAGTAGCCTGTGTAGCCTGTTTAGTTAAAGGTCTCTCCAGTATAACGGTGGGATTAAAGGCACTAGAGTAGATATGAGGACAACACTTCCTTAATAAATAATAGGATTAAAGTTGCATGGTCATTTAAATTACAAGACCAAATCATTAGATTTCTAACTGAACCCAGATAAAGGGATCTGGGGAAGGAATAGTTGTAGCTTTAGCTTTACGTGCCTCTCAGGTCAATCCAAATAGTTCCAGGGTTTTAAAATCATTATAACTTTGGTAAAATGTTATTATTATTATTATTATTATTACTACTAAGGTATAATACTGAATGTATATATTTTCAGATACAAGGTAGTGAGAGGCAAAGGAAATTTTAACTCACATAGGCAGGGTAAACCTGCAACCTATCACAGCTAGGAATCATAGAAAAAACAAAACAAAAAAACAAAATCAAGTGCAATGTAAAAAAATTATGAGAGAAAACCAAACGTTGCTTTACGTCTAAGGTAAGATACAATTCTGATAGACAGATTATCTTCGTTGACTATTAAAATGGGTGAATCATTAAGCCAGTAAGCATTACAGGTTTCGCTAGGAACTTATGCTGAATGCAAGCTCTCAGAGATGGTCATTCAAGAGGAGTGTCCTGTTTAGGCAGCTTTGAAGAAGAATCCACAGTAAGTAATAAAAATGGACCTTACAAGATGCTATAGGTGGAAAATTTAGTAAAGTAGATTCCCAATATTATAGGGGATTAAACATCATGTAGGAACATAAATTCTAATGATCCCTGATAGTTACAGGCATATGAAAACTGGATTTGCCTGTGCAGGTAAGTGTATAGGATTTTTTTAGGTAGGTAATGAGGTTAGTCACATCACGCAGTAGGGAGTAGTATCCTGATTATAGAAAAAAAAAATCAAAACAAGCTTCTGGGTGTTTCCAAGCCTATTGTATGCTGTGGATCTCTGGATTTTGATCATTGCTGTCATTGGGGTCTTGGAAACAGAAGAGTAGAGGATTCTCCATCTTCTAGGTATCCAAGTCAATTTGGGACCTGTATTTCCTTGCAGTCGAGAAAATGAAACATGGCAGTTAACTTCACCTGAAAATACAGTGTGAAAGAGCTTAAAAGGGTATCCCCATCGATATGTGACTCCCAATGTTTGCATAAGTTCTAGAAGTGGTTTAAACATACGTCTCCTGTAAAGCATTTGTGGGAAAAGGTTCAGAAATATTTTTATAGTAGTTCCATAAAAGTTAACATCCCCTCTCTGCCATACTTGGCAGAGGATCTCTTCTTTAATTTTGAAAAAATGGACTCTGTATAATACATCTCTGGGGTAAGTAGAGGCTGTTGTTTTGGAAGATTGAACTCTATGTACTCGATCCAGTTCAATATAATTTATATTTGGTTTTCCTAGAGTTATATTCAGAATAGCTAGAATTGTATCATGCAAGTATCTAAGCATGTTGTGGTTTCAAGAATGCCTCTAAGTCTAAAATTATTCCTTCTACTGTGATTTTCACTATCTTTCACGTGAAGTTGCATGCATGGAGGTTTATGCATAATAAAATTATGGTCCTCCTCTAGTATATGAATGCAAGTGTCTTTCTGTGTATCTGATTTTTTCCAAAGAATGAGCTCTGTGGTCAGTGTCAGCAATGCTCTGTTTAATATCAGAGAGCACTGATGGTAGTGCTACAATAATTTCCCCTCTTAGGGACCGGAGGTCTGTGATGTACTTCTAGTTGACAGGTATCCACATATAGGTGAGTGGATAGGAAATAAGAATATCTGGAGAGCTTTCTGCTCATTTTCATCAAGGTGTATCTAGCTGTCAAAGGGAATAGCTGCTTAGTGATCTCCTCTGTTTACAGAGCTTACAGGAGAAACATCTTCATTCCACCATCGCTTAGCCACACCCCCACATTTTTATATGATTTTGATTTGATCTATTGTTATTTTAAACTTAACACAGAAAATGCTAGCAATTTCAAACACACCCTATAAGTCTTTTTGGATAGTCTGTAATTTCTGTGAGATTGCATCTGAACTTTACAATTTTTTTTAAGGTTAAATTTTGCATTCCTCAGTTTTAAGCCTATTTGGGTAAGCCACTATTTCTGAGGGAGAAAGCAAACAGATTTCATTAATAAACATGAAAATGAAGCTGCTTTTTTAGAAACATAATATACAATATACCAATTAGCTGCAGGGAATCTCACTCTTATTTCTAGGCAAATTTGTAGCTAAAGAGTAGGCTTATTTCAGTTACAAATATTACATGAAACTCCATTTTTTTGACACAGTATATAAAAGATCCACAAATTTGTTGAACATAACATCATCCCTTTGATAGAAGGACATTTTGTGAGAGAAATAGTTGGCTTATTTAACCCATAAATATTACATGAAACTGATTTTTTTTCAGACATTATATAAAATGTGTGTGGATTTGCCAAACAGAATCTCATCCTTCTGGATGTGAGGCAATTTTGAAGGCAGTATGTAAACATATATCAGCGCAACATAAACTGAAATTGTATTTGTTCTGAGATAGTATATAAATATTGAACAGATTTGATGCACAGAATGAATCACATCTTATTTTAAAAGACAGCACTTTCAGAAGTAGGGAAAAGTCATATTCCAGTCAGAAATGATCAATGAGACTGTTATTTTTCTCAAACATTATGTTAAAATGATACTGCTTTGCTGAAAAGCTCTTTATTGATCTTTATTTTAGAGGAAGGAATTTCAGAAGCAGAGATTAGACATATATCAGTCAGAAAAAAATTTAATCACATTGTAATTTTTCTGAAAGACACACAAATTTTAAATATTACAGAGCTATTTATCTTGAAAAAAGCACAATCATTCCTTTTGTAGGAATGGGGCAAAAACTAATGTTATTAGAATATTTTCTCTCCAGGTTGAAAGTCTTTCAATCAAACAGAATAGAGTGAATCAGGAAAATACTGCATTATGGCCATTAAATGGAGCACAGTACACTACTTATTTACCTTGATCATCAGCTCCAACTAGTGCCTGTAATGCAGTATTTTCCTGGTTCTTTTTATTCTGTATAAATGAGAAACATTCAACCTGGAGAAAAAATATATGTTGCCCAATTTTAATAACAATGCACAGCAGTATGGAACACAAGGTAAGTAATAGGTCCACCTGCGCTGCTAAGCCTACAATATATAATATATAATAAAATATATAGTAAAGAAACAGCTGCCAACATCCAATCCTCACCTTTTAAATGGACATATAGGTATACAAATAATCAATAGTGATGCAGCGCTGATATAATTAACAATAGAGTGGATTTCAACCGTGAGAAGAAAGTGAATACGGTGTTATACAGCCCGCACAAACACGGCACACAATAATTCCCTCTATAATATATAATTGCTGTTTGTAGATATAAATGCAGTCCACAGTATATATAGATGAATAAATAAGTTCTTAGAGGACACACATGCTTCTGTGCTGGTGCAAAGTGGTAGGTGACAATCCTTAAATGGCTAGCATGCCCGCTCACATTCCCCCTGCGACCCACAGGGGCCAAAAAGCCTGCCGGGTCACACCTTGACCCTATGCGTTATCTCCAAGTGCAACACAATCTTCACTCTCCAGTACTCTCTCCTTCACCATCTGCTATTCCCCTTGAATAGGTACCGCTGTACGTGTATTCAAAAAGCTCATAGGATGGTGATAATCATGGAACAAAAACACAAAGATCCTCCATAGTGTAACACTGTATATCACGTTTATTCCTTAAAAAACGCCAAGTCACAACTCACATTTCAGCAGATGAAAAAATCGCTTGTAACACCTCTCATGGGTGTACTGAGGCACTCTGGTGTAGCAAGATGGCGCCAACCCGGAAGTGCGTCACCACGTCACTACGTCACATCTACGCGTTACGCCACGCCCCTCGTAGCTTCGTCAGGATAGTGTCATGGTCATTTCCCCTGGTATTTATAGCGGGATCTTGTTGTCCATTTGTCGGTAGTTATGTCAATCATCACGGCCATTTTGTCGAAGTCGCGATATTAAGGGACATTATACCGCAGCCATTTTCTTATAGTTTTCCATTTCTATACTATGATTACTTAATTCACTGCCGCAACCCAACGTGACTGCTAAATGGAATAACCCTTAAGATGTTAATTATCGTATTCTAACCGGTAAAAGGTCCTTATTATAGTCCTATATGCCCAAAATAGTATCTTTGTTAATAATAGATTTATTCAATCTACTCTTTACCTTGGTGTGTGATGCTGCTATTCCTTGGTGATAAGCCAAATATAACTGTCGTAACTGTTTGATTTAAAAATTTGTAATATCATTAAAAAATACATAAAATGACAATTTTATTAATATAATATAAAAAATAAAGTCTTTTTACTAGAAAAGCGTAAAAACGCACGACGATAAAAAATAGAATTACCAGACTGGCACAGTATGCCCATGAGGGATGTACTTATCAAAGCATATCAATATAAAACAATTAAAAATCGCTAATGAAACAGTTCAGATCGAATTCCACATTCAACCCTTTTGGGGCTTGGGTTTGTAGAACATATATCCACTTTGACTCCATTTTACTCAGTGTGCGGATCTTGTGGCTCCCACGCCAATGTTTTTTGTATCTTTCTATACCCCAAAATTGTAGTTCTGCTGGATCTTTATTGTGGCATATTGCAAAGTGTTTGGATACACTATGTTTGGGGAAGCCCTTTCTTATGTTCTGAACGTGTTCCCTTATCCGCTTCCAGAGAGGTCTTTTGGTGCGTCCAATGTACTGAAATCCACATTTGCACTGTAATCCATATACCACCCCCTCCGTTTTACATGTTATGAAGTCATTGATCTTGAACTCTTCTCCACTAATAGTTGATTTAAAATTAGACCTTTTCTTATTCAGCCCTTTTACAGCTTTACATGCATAACATTTTTTGCAAGGAAAAAATCCATTTGTATCTAAAAACGTAACCTTTTTATTTTTAACAGGTGGATTCACTATATTTTTCACTACTTTATCTCCTACATTAGGTGCCTTTCTGTTTACGAATCTTGGTTGCTGTGATATTATTTTGTTCAATGTATGATCCATTTTTAAAATAGGCCAATGCCTTCTAAAAATTTGCTCCACCTTTCTATATTGGCTGTTAAAATCCAGGATCAACATAGGTTCATCTGTAAAGGCCCGGTCATTAACCCTATCCTCCAAGAGTATCTGCCTATCCATATTGGACACCTCCCTAATCTGGGCTTTAATACGTTCCTCTTTATACCCTTTTGCTGTAAATCTTTTTTCCATGATATTAACCTGTTGTTGGTAGTCTTCTTCATGTGTGCA
Source organism: Staurois parvus (assembly GCF_062004578.1). Lineage (NCBI taxonomy): Eukaryota > Metazoa > Chordata > Amphibia > Anura > Ranidae > Staurois > Staurois parvus. The sequence goes on from NW_028317815.1 coordinate 6,995,789, forward strand.
ATTGCGTCTCAACCTAATGAACTGACCCTTAGGGATATTCAAAAGCCAGGGTGGGTAATGACAACTGTCCAAAGGTATGTATCCATTACGGTCCACTTCTTTATAAAAGTTACGTGTATAAACATTTAATTCCCTAATGGAAATTTCCAAATCCAAGTATTGGATGTTTTCTACACTATGGATCCACGTAAAACTAATGTTTTTATTATTGTTGTTGAGTGTACCTAGAAATTCCAATAAATCAGATTCATTTCCTTCCCATATCATAAAGATATCGTCTATATATCTTTTATAAACTATCAGTTGTGTAGGGCTTTGTCCATATATACTCTCTTCCTCCCATTGGGCCATAAATATGTTAGCCACACTAGGGGCAAACCTCGCCCCCATGGCTACACCCTTAGTTTGTTTGTAGAACTTATCACCATGCCAAAAGTAATTGTGTGTAAGACAATACTGTAGGGCTTCTAGAATATATTTCCGTTGTTTCCACTTCAATTGACTATATTCCCTAAGGCCCCAGCTCACTGCTGATAGTGCCTCCTCATGGTCAATAATTGTATATAAAGATGAAACATCTCCACTTACTAATATTCTATTCTGCCCTGGTTCTAATTTATCCAAGGTTTGGATTAAATGTTTGGTGTCACGCAGATATGATTTCGTATTCTTTACCAATGGTTGTAAGTGGATATCCAGGTACCGACCCATCCTTGCCATAATGGACTGTATTCCACTCACTATAGGTCTTCCTGGTGGATTTACCATATCCTTATGGATTTTTGGCAGTGTATATATTATTGGTATTCTACAAGCTTCCGGGATAAGGTATTTCGCTTCTTTCTTATTAAGAATACTTAATTCTTCTCCCTTTTTCACTATCTTTTCTAGCTCTCTTTTATATTGAAATGTAGGATCTTTACTCAACACCATATATGTAGTAGAGTCAACTAGCTGTTTACCAAGTTCTTCCAAATAATACTCCTTTGACAGGATGACAATACCTCCACCCTTATCGGCTGGTCTGATAATAATATCGTCTCTCTTGGACAATCTATTCAGTCCTATTTTCAATCCCATATTATTCCGTGTTTTGGGTAAATGTAGTTTCTCTAGGTCAGCATTGACCAATCTCTTAAACACCTCAATCTGATTATTATTATTAATGTGCGGGTTGAATAGTGATTTATTCCTTAGCTGTGTATGCATACTAGGGCCACCAATGGTATTAGTACTCAATTTTTTTCCGGTTTGATCTAAAAAGTATTTCTTAATATTTAACTTTCTTATAAATTGCCAGTCTGGTAATTCTATTTTTTATCGTCGTGCGTTTTTACGCTTTTCTAGTAAAAAGACTTTATTTTTTATATTATATTAATAAAATTGTCATTTTATGTATTTTTTAATGATATTACAAATTTTTAAATCAAACAGTTACGACAGTTATATTTGGCTTATCACCAAGGAATAGCAGCATCACACACCAAGGTAAAGAGTAGATTGAATAAATCTATTATTAACAAAGATACTATTTTGGGCATATAGGACTATAATAAGGACCTTTTACCGGTTAGAATACGATAATTAACATCTTAAGGGTTATTCCATTTAGCAGTCACGTTGGGTTGCGGCAGTGAATTAAGTAATCATAGTATAGAAATGGAAAACTATAAGAAAATGGCTGCGGTATAATGTCCCTTAATATCGCGACTTCGACAAAATGGCCGTGATGATTGACATAACTACCGACAAATGGACAACAAGATCCCGCTATAAATACCAGGGGAAATGACCATGACACTATCCTGACGAAGCCACGAGGGGCGTGGCGTAACGCGTAGATGTGACGTAGTGACGTGGTGACGCACTTCCGGGTTGGCGCCATCTTGCTACACCAGAGTGCCTCAGTATACCCATGAGAGGTGTTACAAGCGATTTTTTCATCTGCTGAAATGTGAGTTGTGACTTGGCGTTTTTTAAGGAATAAACGTGATATACAGTGTTACACTATGGAGGATCTTTGTGTTTTTGTTCCATGATTATCACCATCCTATGAGCTTTTTGAATACACGTACAGCGGTACCTATTCAAGGGGAATAGCAGATGGTGAAGGAGAGAGTACTGGAGAGTGAAGATTGTGTTGCACCTGGAGATAACGCATAGGGTCAAGGTGTGACCCGGCAGGCATTTTGGCCCCTGTGGGTCGCAGGGGGAAGGTGAGCGGGCATGCTAGCCATTTAAGGATTGTCACCTACCACTTTGCACCAGCACAGAAGCATGTGTGTCCTCTAAGAACTTATTTATTCATCTATATATACTGTGGACTGCATTTATATCTACAAACAGCAATTATATATTATAGAGGGAATTATTGTGTGCCGTGTTTGTGCGGGCTGTATAACACCGTATTCACTTTCTTCTCACGGTTGAAATCCACTCTATTGTTAATTATATCAGCGCTGCATCACTATTGATTATTTGTATACCTATATGTCCATTTAAAAGGTGAGGATTGGATGTTGGCAGCTGTTTCTTTACTATATATTTTATTATATATTATATATTGTAGGCTTAGCAGCGCAGGTGGACCTATTACTTACCTTCTTTTACTTATAATACCTTACTCCCTCCTGCAGCAGCTATGGAAGTATTTAATTTTTTGGAGCATAGAACTGTGAATATAGAGGATGTTTTTAGTACCAATAATGTCCCAAAGAATAGCTTTGACTCCATTTTCAGGAAATTAGGTCATCTGATGGAGAAAAAAGTTTCGGTGTGGTGGGACATACTAACACATGAAAAATACCTTAAGGATGGTTTAGTACCAAGACGTCTAAGGTGGGATGTTCCCATCAATGACGGGCTGACAGACCAGGAATCAATAAAAGAGTGGTATGGTTTTTTTCAAGAAAAGAGTTTGGAGTTAGTTAGATTTTTATTAAAAAGAAAGCAGAAAAAGATGAGACACTTGGATACACAAATAGGAGAAATTAAAAATCAACTTGAAGAGCATAAAGAATCTATAGAGGTAATCAATCTCACCAAAAGATTAAATAAAGATTTAGAAATGGTGGATGTAGAAGTTAAAACCAGAAAATCTAAGAAGTATAAGAGGGACCTCAATGATTATAAAAATGATCAAGCCTTCAAGTGGCAAATTACATCTAAAGATGTAGAAGTAAGCTTTACCAATAGCACTCCAATAAAAGAATATAGAACAGAGAGAAACAAAGATCCAGTAGTGATACATATGGAACCCCCGAGGGCACCATATCAAAACAAATATCAGAATCACTCTACACCTAAGTTTCGCACTCCACAGCAGAAATGGAAACCTGGTATGAAAGGGACACATAACTTTAGACCACAAGGAGGGAGGGGAAAAGGGAAACCCCCCTATAAACCATATAACAACCACCAAATGGGTTGGAACCATCAAAATGGGGGAAGTTTCCGTCCCTATCAAGGGAGAGGTGACCATTATCAGTACCAGCGAAGCCCGAGACAAGAATATGAGAGATGGTATCCCCCTAGAGATGATAGGCGAAGTCCCATACCATTATCTAACAGATATGATCCCATTCGTGATGAGTATAACCAGAGAGATTTTTTAGAGAGATGCCAAATGGAGAGGAGCCCGAGACCAGACAGAGGGAGAAGCCCAGGAAGAGGAGGGGATGCAGAGCAGGGTTCAAAACACAAAAGAAAAAGAGAGTATTAGGGGAAGGAATTTTTAACCTGAGTGAAAAGATCCTAACTTCAGAAGAACTTCAAGTATTGGACAAAGGTTTAAAATTTGCCCCGCCTAAACCTGCTGACAAATTCAGTATTTTTATTGATATACAGAAATTTATAAGAAAGTTAAATATTAAGAAATACTTTTTAGATCAAACCGGAAAAAAATTGAGTACTAATACCATTGGTGGCCCTAGTATGCATACACAGCTAAGGAATAAATCACTATTCAACCCGCACATTAATAATAATAATCAGATTGAGGTGTTTAAGAGATTGGTCAATGCTGACCTAGAGAAACTACATTTACCCAAAACACGGAATAATATGGGATTGAAAATAGGACTGAATAGATTGTCCAAGAGAGACGATATTATTATCAGACCAGCCGATAAGGGTGGAGGTATTGTCATCCTGTCAAAGGAGTATTATTTGGAAGAACTTGGTAAACAGCTAGCTGACTCTACTACATATATGGTGTTGAGTAAAGATCCTACATTTCAATATAAAAGAGAGCTAGAAAAGATAGTGAAAAAGGGAGAAGAATTAAGTATTCTTAATAAGAAAGAAGCGAAATACCTTATCCCGGAAGCTTGTAGAATACCAATAATATATACACTGCCAAAAATCCATAAGGATATGGTAAATCCACCAGGAAGACCTATAGTGAGTGGAATACAGTCCATTATGGCAAGGATGGGTCGGTACCTTGATATCCACTTACAACCATTGGTAAAGAATACGAAATCATATCTGCGTGACACCAAACATTTAATCCAAACCTTGGATAAATTAGAACCAGGGCAGAATAGAATATTAGTAAGTGGAGATGTTTCATCTTTATATACAATTATTGACCATGAGGAGGCACTATCAGCAGTGAGCTGGGGCCTTAGGGAATATAGTCAATTGAAGTGGAAACAACGGAAATATATTCTAGAAGCCCTACAGTATTGTCTTACACACAATTACTTTTGGCATGGTGATAAGTTCTACAAACAAACTAAGGGTGTAGCCATGGGGGCGAGGTTTGCCCCTAGTGTGGCTAACATATTTATGGCCCAATGGGAGGAAGAGAGTATATATGGACAAAGCCCTACACAACTGATAGTCTATAAAAGATATATAGACGATATCTTTATGATATGGGAAGGAAATGAATCTGATTTATTGGAATTTCTAGGTACACTCAACAACAATAATAAAAACATTAGTTTTACGTGGATCCATAGTGTAGAAAACATCCAATACTTGGATTTGGAAATTTCCATTAGGGAATTAAATGTTTATACACGTAACTTTTATAAAGAAGTGGACCGTAATGGATACATACCTTTGGACAGTTGTCATTACCCACCCTGGCTTTTGAATATCCCTAAGGGTCAGTTCATTAGGTTGAGACGCAATTGCACACATGAAGAAGACTACCAACAACAGGTTAATATCATGGAAAAAAGATTTACAGCAAAAGGGTATAAAGAGGAACGTATTAAAGCCCAGATTAGGGAGGTGTCCAATATGGATAGGCAGATACTCTTGGAGGATAGGGTTAATGACCGGGCCTTTACAGATGAACCTATGTTGATCCTGGATTTTAACAGCCAATATAGAAAGGTGGAGCAAATTTTTAGAAGGCATTGGCCTATTTTAAAAATGGATCATACATTGAACAAAATAATATCACAGCAACCAAGATTCATAAACAGAAAGGCACCTAATGTAGGAGATAAAGTAGTGAAAAATATAGTGAATCCACCTGTTAAAAATAAAAAGGTTACGTTTTTAGATACAAATGGATTTTTTCCTTGCAAAAAATGTTATGCATGTAAAGCTGTAAAAGGGCTGAATAAGAAAAGGTCTAATTTTAAATCAACTATTAGTGGAGAAGAGTTCAAGATCAATGACTTCATAACATGTAAAACGGAGGGGGTGGTATATGGATTACAGTGCAAATGTGGATTTCAGTACATTGGACGCACCAAAAGACCTCTCTGGAAGCGGATAAGGGAACACGTTCAGAACATAAGAAAGGGCTTCCCCAAACATAGTGTATCCAAACACTTTGCAATATGCCACAATAAAGATCCAGCAGAACTACAATTTTGGGGTATAAAAAGATACAAAAAACATTGGCGTGGGAGCCACAAGATCCGCACACTGAGTAAAATGGAGTCAAAGTGGATATATGTTCTACAAACCCAAGCCCCAAAAGGGTTGAATGTGGAATTTGATCTGAACTGTTTCATTAGCGATTTTTAATTGTTTTATATTGATATGCTTTGATAAGTACATCCCTCATGGGCATACTGTGCCAGTCTGGTAATTCTATTTTTTATCGTCGTGCGTTTTTACGCTTTTCTAGTAAAAAGACTTTATTTTTTATATTATATTAATAAAATTGTCATTTTATGTATTTTTTAATGATATTACAAATTTTTAAATCAAACAGTTACGACAGTTATATTTGGCTTATCACCAAGGAATAGCAGCATCACACACCAAGGTAAAGAGTAGATTGAATAAATCTATTATTAACAAAGATACTATTTTGGGCATATAGGACTATAATAAGGACCTTTTACCGGTTAGAATACGATAATTAACATCTTAAGGGTTATTCCATTTAGCAGTCACGTTGGGTTGCGGCAGTGAATTAAGTAATCATAGTATAGAAATGGAAAACTATAAGAAAATGGCTGCGGTATAATGTCCCTTAATATCGCGACTTCGACAAAATGGCCGTGATGATTGACATAACTACCGACAAATGGACAACAAGATCCCGCTATAAATACCAGGGGAAATGACCATGACACTATCCTGACGAAGCTACGAGGGGCGTGGCGTAACGCGTAGATGTGACGTAGTGACGTGGTGACGCACTTCCGGGTTGGCGCCATCTTGCTACACCAGAGTGCCTCAGTACACCCATGAGAGGTGTTACAAGCGATTTTTTCATCTGCTGAAATGTGAGTTGTGACTTGGCGTTTTTTAAGGAATAAACGTGATATACAGTGTTACACTATGGAGGATCTTTGTGTTTTTGTTCCATGATTATCACCATCCTATGAGCTTTTTGAATACACGTACAGCGGTACCTATTCAAGGGGAATAGCAGATGGTGAAGGAGAGAGTACTGGAGAGTGAAGATTGTGTTGCACCTGGAGATAACGCATAGGGTCAAGGTGTGACCCGGCAGGCTTTTTGGCCCCTGTGGGTCGCAGGGGGAAGGTGAGCGGGCATGCTAGCCATTTAAGGATTGTCACCTACCACTTTGCACCAGCACAGAAGCATGTGTGTCCTCTAAGAACTTATTTATTCATCTATATATACTGTGGACTGCATTTATATCTACAAACAGCAATTATATATTATAGAGGGAATTATTGTGTGCCGTGTTTGTGCGGGCTGTATAACACCGTATTCACTTTCTTCTCACGGTTGAAATCCACTCTATTGTTAATTATATCAGCGCTGCATCACTATTGATTATTTGTATACCTATATGTCCATTTAAAAGGTGAGGATTGGATGTTGGCAGCTGTTTCTTTACTATATATTTTATTATATATTATATATTGTAGGCTTAGCAGCGCAGGTGGACCTATTACTTACCTTCTTTTACTTATAATACCTTACTCCCTCCTGCAGCAGCTATGGAAGTATTTAATTTTTTGGAGAATAGAACTGTGAATATAGAGGATGTTTTTAGTACCAATAATGTCCCAAAGAATAGCTTTGACTCCATTTTCAGGAAATTAGGTCATCTGATGGAGAAAAAAGTTTCGGTGTGGTGGGACATACTAACACATGAAAAATACCTTAAGGATGGTTTAGTACCAAGACGTCTAAGGTGGGATGTTCCCATCAATGACGGGCTGACAGACCAGGAATCAATAGAAGAGTGGTATGGTTTTTTTCAAGAAAAGAGTTTGGAGTTAGTTAGATTTTTATTAAAAAGAAAGCAGAAAAAGATGAGACACTTGGATACACAAATAGGAGAAATTAAAAATCAACTTGAAGAGCATAAAGAATCTATAGAGGTAATCAATCTCACCAAAAGATTAAATAAAGATTTAGAAATGGTGGATGTAGAAGTTAAAACCAGAAAATCTAAGAAGTATAAGAGGGACCTCAATGATTATAAAAATGATCAAGCCTTCAAGTGGCAAATTACATCTAAAGATGTAGAAGTAAGCTTTACCAATAGCACTCCAATAAAAGAATATAGAACAGAGAGAAACAAAGATCCAGTAGTGATACATATGGAACCCCCGAGGGCACCATATCAAAACAAATATCAGAATCACTCTACACCTAAGTTTCGCACTCCACAGCAGAAATGGAAACCTGGTATGAAAGGGACACATAACTTTAGACCACAAGGAGGGAGGGGAAAAGGGAAACCCCCCTATAAACCATATAACAACCACCAAATGGGTTGGAACCATCAAAATGGGGGAAGTTTCCGTCCCTATCAAGGGAGAGGTGACCATTATCAGTACCAGCGAAGCCCGAGACAAGAATATGAGAGATGGTATCCCCCTAGAGATGATAGGCGAAGTCCCATACCATTATCTAACAGATATGATCCCATTCGTGATGAGTATAACCAGAGAGATTTTTTAGAGAGATGCCAAATGGAGAGGAGCCCGAGACCAGACAGAGGGAGAAGCCCAGGAAGAGGAGGGGATGCAGAGCAGGGTTCAAAACACAAAAGAAAAAGAGAGTATTAGGGGAAGGAATTTTTAACCTGAGTGAAAAGATCCTAACTTCAGAAGAACTTCAAGTATTGGACAAAGGTTTAAAATTTGCCCCGCCTAAACCTGCTGACAAATTCAGTATTTTTATTGATATACAGAAATTTATAAGAAAGTTAAATATTAAGAAATACTTTTTAGATCAAACCGGAAAAAAATTGAGTACTAATACCATTGGTGGCCCTAGTATGCATACACAGCTAAGGAATAAATCACTATTCAACCCGCACATTAATAATAATAATCAGATTGAGGTGTTTAAGAGATTGGTCAATGCTGACCTAGAGAAACTACATTTACCCAAAACACGGAATAATATGGGATTGAAAATAGGACTGAATAGATTGTCCAAGAGAGACGATATTATTATCAGACCAGCCGATAAGGGTGGAGGTATTGTCATCCTGTCAAAGGAGTATTATTTGGAAGAACTTGGTAAACAGCTAGCTGACTCTACTACATATATGGTGTTGAGTAAAGATCCTACATTTCAATATAAAAGAGAGCTAGAAAAGATAGTGAAAAAGGGAGAAGAATTAAGTATTCTTAATAAGAAAGAAGCGAAATACCTTATCCCGGAAGCTTGTAGAATACCAATAATATATACACTGCCAAAAATCCATAAGGATATGGTAAATCCACCAGGAAGACCTATAGTGAGTGGAATACAGTCCATTATGGCAAGGATGGGTCGGTACCTGGATATCCACTTACAACCATTGGTAAAGAATACGAAATCATATCTGCGTGACACCAAACATTTAATCCAAACCTTGGATAAATTAGAACCAGGGCAGAATAGAATATTAGTAAGTGGAGATGTTTCATCTTTATATACAATTATTGACCATGAGGAGGCACTATCAGCAGTGAGCTGGGGCCTTAGGGAATATAGTCAATTGAAGTGGAAACAACGGAAATATATTCTAGAAGCCCTACAGTATTGTCTTACACACAATTACTTTTGGCATGGTGATAAGTTCTACAAACAAACTAAGGGTGTAGCCATGGGGGCGAGGTTTGCCCCTAGTGTGGCTAACATATTTATGGCCCAATGGGAGGAAGAGAGTATATATGGACAAAGCCCTACACAACTGATAGTCTATAAAAGATATATAGACGATATCTTTATGATATGGGAAGGAAATGAATCTGATTTATTGGAATTTCTAGGTACACTCAACAACAATAATAAAAACATTAGTTTTACGTGGATCCATAGTGTAGAAAACATCCAATACTTGGATTTGGAAATTTCCATTAGGGAATTAAATGTTTATACACGTAACTTTTATAAAGAAGTGGACCGTAATGGATACATACCTTTGGACAGTTGTCATTACCCACCCTGGCTTTTGAATATCCCTAAGGGTCAGTTCATTAGGTTGAGACGCAATTGCACACATGAAGAAGACTACCAACAACAGGTTAATATCATGGAAAAAAGATTTACAGCAAAAGGGTATAAAGAGGAACGTATTAAAGCCCAGATTAGGGAGGTGTCCAATATGGATAGGCAGATACTCTTGGAGGATAGGGTTAATGACCGGGCCTTTACAGATGAACCTATGTTGATCCTGGATTTTAACAGCCAATATAGAAAGGTGGAGCAAATTTTTAGAAGGCATTGGCCTATTTTAAAAATGGATCATACATTGAACAAAATAATATCACAGCAACCAAGATTCGTATACAGAAAGGCACCTAATGTAGGAGATAAAGTAGTGAAAAATATAGTGAATCCACCTGTTAAAAATAAAAAGGTTACGTTTTTAGATACAAATGGATTTTTTCCTTGCAAAAAATGTTATGCATGTAAAGCTGTAAAAGGGCTGAATAAGAAAAGGTCTAATTTTAAATCAACTATTAGTGGAGAAGAGTTCAAGATCAATGACTTCATAACATGTAAAACGGAGGGGGTGGTATATGGATTACAGTGCAAATGTGGATTTCAGTACATTGGACGCACCAAAAGACCTCTCTGGAAGCGGATAAGGGAACACGTTCAGAACATAAGAAAGGGCTTCCCCAAACATAGTGTATCCAAACACTTTGCAATATGCCACAATAAAGATCCAGCAGAACTACAATTTTGGGGTATAGAAAGATACAAAAAACATTGGCGTGGGAGCCACAAGATCCGCACACTGAGTAAAATGGAGTCAAAGTGGATATATGTTCTACAAACCCAAGCCCCAAAAGGGTTGAATGTGGAATTTGATCTGAACTGTTTCATTAGCGATTTTTAATTGTTTTATATTGATATGCTTTGATAAGTACATCCCTCATGGGCATACTGTGCCAGTATGGTAATTCTATTTTTTATCGTCGTGCGTTTTTACGCTTTTCTAGTAAAAAGACTTTATTTTTTATATTATATTAATAAAATTGTCATTTTATGTATTTTTTAATGATATTACAAATTTTTAAATCAAACAGTTACGACAGTTATATTTGGCTTATCACCAAGGAATAGCAGCATCACACACCAAGGTAAAGAGTAGATTGAATAAATCTATTATTAACAAAGATACTATTTTGGGCATATAGGACTATAATAAGGACCTTTTACCGGTTAGAATACGATAATTAACATCTTAAGGGTTATTCCATTTAGCAGTCACGTTGGGTTGCGGCAGTGAATTAAGTAATCATAGTATAGAAATGGAAAACTATAAGAAAATGGCTGCGGTATAATGTCCCTTAATATCGCGACTTCGACAAAATGGCCGTGATGATTGACATAACTACCGACAAATGGACAACAAGATCCCGCTATAAATACCAGGGGAAATGACCATGACACTATCCTGACGAAGCTACGAGGGGCGTGGCGTAACGCGTAGATGTGACGTAGTGACGTGGTGATGCACTTCCGGGTTGGCGCCATCATGCTACACCAGAGTGCCTCAGTACACCCATGAGAGGTGTTACAAGCGATTTTTTCATCTGCTGAAATGTGAGTTGTGACTTGGCGTTTTTTAAGGAATAAACGTGATATACAGTGTTACACTATGGAGGATCTTTGTGTTTTTGTTCCATGATTATCACCATCCTATGAGCTTTTTGAATACACGTACAGCGGTACCTATTCAAGGGGAATAGCAGATGGTGAAGGAGAGAGTACTGGAGAGTGAAGATTGTGTTGCACCTGGAGATAACGCATAGGGTCAAGGTGTGACCCGGCAGGCTTTTTGGCCCCTGTGGGTCGCAGGGGGAAGGTGAGCGGGCATGCTAGCCATTTAAGGATTGTCACCTACCACTTTGCACCAGCACAGAAGCATGTGTGTCCTCTAAGAACTTATTTATTCATCTATATATACTGTGGACTGCATTTATATCTACAAACAGCAATTATATATTATAGAGGGAATTATTGTGTGCCGTGTTTGTGCGGGCTGTATAACACCGTATTCACTTTCTTCTCACGGTTGAAATCCACTCTATTGTTAATTATATCAGTATGGAACACAAACATTAAGGGCCAATGCAGCATTTACTTATGAACAAAAAAATTAATTAACTATGGCATACAGTAGGAGAAATTTTAGGTTACGGGTTTTATTTATGCCAAAACATCATAACCTAATACAAATTTTCATGCAGAGCACATATTGGAGAGTGACAACGCTGTACAACAATGGGACCAATATCAAATGGAATGGGGCAAACCTACTGTACATCAATGGCAGTATATGATTACAATGTCAGGCCAGCAGCAGTATAAGGAGGTGTTAATGATGGCAGTGTATGTTCATGGGATAAAGAAATGGCAGCTTTATTTCAGACTTGCAGCAGTGAATGGAAGAGCAAAGGCTGTACACTATAGCATTATTTTTGAGACCAGAATCCCTTAAATAGTATAATCTGGGGCACCTTCAGCAGGTACTTTGTAGGTTTCACTGACAGAACTGATTTAATTTCATAAAGGTCAGCTGGTCAACTTTTCCTGGGGACAGAGGGACTCTTTTTTTGTAACAAAGAATCCCATAGTACTAAATGTATGTTCAGAGAACGCACTGGCTACAGGGCAGACCAGCAACTAAATTTTACACTGGGAAAGCACTGGCCAATGGCCCATCCTTATTATTCATATAATTTCATTGCAAGGGTGTCAACTTATGATGTGGACTCTATGTAATTGACCACTATATGATTCAGACACTGCCTATAGCTGCTGGCAAAAGATAGCCCTGAGTGCTGGGTACAAAATAATGCTTTAAAAGCAATGAAAGAATCTTTGCCCCAGTGTGGCTCCTGTTCATTAGCTATACCAGCTGCAAAACTATATGAAAGTATTTTGCCTGAGCCATTGCATAGATTCTTGAATGCTTGGGGGGATGGTGGTTCTGAGGGTGATGCACTGGAAGAGAAAATTAAGGAAGAGGAGAACAAGGTAAAAGTGACAGATCTGCCACTGTTACTAGGTGTCAGGATGCATGGGGACAAAACCTACTTCTCAGGTGTGCCCCATCTTGCATTCTTCCCAGCCACCAAAAAAGTATTCAGTGGACTGTCAATGAGATATAGCATCTATGCCCATAATTTCTGGACCATACGTTTGTAGTCATGTGGACCCTGCAGCTAACTGCAAGGTCTAACATCATGAAAAAATTACCTTCCACATGGCAGCCAAGAATTTGCCATTGCGGCACAGCACGGGCCTCAATTTCACAGAAAGCAGCAGACTTTATCAGATACCAGAAACTGTAAATCCAGTGCTAAAACTGGAGATGGCAGGGCGGTGTTGACAAAATCAGTGTATGGTTGTAGTCTACGCCTGTCCCTACTCTGCATGTCCTCATGCTAACCCTCTTCCCTGAAACTGGCAGTGCCATAATATAAACCTCTTATAGCAAACTCCTTGAAATATTTTGATCTATTTGGAAATCTGCTGTTCAGATGAATAGGGCAGCTGCTCCCCCCACTCCTCTGTGAGCTGCCCCCAGATGACATTCTTCTCTGCTGATATTTTGATTTTTTCTCATCTTCCTTCAATCAGAGACCTCATCATCACCCTTCCAACTTGGCAGTAAGATGGGCACAGTCAGCAAATTGTCAGCAGAAATCCATGTTTTCCCATACATTTTACATTTTTTTTATAGTGGTTGTACCATCAATATTGCCAGCGCATAGGGAAACATTAGGCCAAACCCCCTACTGAATTATCTAAATAGAATAGACTCACATCAGAATGCATTTACAAAGAAACACATAGAACTTGTTCATCTTTGACATATAAAGAACGACAGCATTCAAATTCTAAAATTGCTTTTATTTTAAGAAGTTGATCATTTACAAGTGTCTATGGTGACCTTGGGTATCTCGCTACTTACCTCCTCATTTTGACAAATCTCTCCTGCTCCCATGATAACTACTCTCCTTGCCCCATATCTACCATGCTCAGCAGCCTACACCTGAGGTTTAACCCTGGGATATTTCCCTTTCCCTCCCATCCCCACTATCTTTTACTACTTACCCTTGTCCTGATTTTCTGTGTTTTTCTTTCTTTTCTGACTCCTATGCTTGGTTGCAACTAGATGGTTTGGAATATTTTTTTCCCCTATGGTTTGGCTACCTGTTTATGTGTAACAGAGATTTCCGTTGACAACGATTGTAATAGAAACCTTAGCCTTGCTTTACTGTAGCTGCCTTACCTTATTGTGTTAGGTTGTTCTTTTTACCTATGGATCATGGATGATTTTCTGAACACTTTGATCATTGGTGCATTCAAACGTATTGTCACGTTGCCAGTATAATTGCTTCAAGCATACTTGTTCATGTTAAGCTAAACTAATAAAAAAACAAGAAGAAGTTAAACTTCTTAAAGAGGTTTTATGTTTGTGTAGGAGGATATCTAACTGACTTCTATATCACAGGGGGCATAAGGTTTCCAGACCCTTTTAAACATTACTAAGCAGTCCATATGAACATATGAGTCCTTGATTAGATTAAACATGCTGCCTTCACTAGTGGGTTGGTCTGTAACAGAATATGTCTCATTTCCTCTACAAACTGAATTGGCAATATGCTACATATCCCCCCCCCCATTTAAACTACACCCATTAATAGACAATACTCTTATACAATCAGTTGTGCTTCTTCTGCTTCCTTAGGTCCATCAGGCATGTCACCTATAATTATTGGCTATATGGGTTTCCCACCTGGCACCTCCCATCCACAGTTTAAACCACTAACCAATTCTGGATAACATTTTTATAGCTGTGGGTAGATGGAAATCCAATACAGAAATGCAATTCTGGCAGGCCCTCCAAATGAAAAACTTTCTGTAGCTATCAAGCCTCTTGCTGCAACTTTGTAGCCATGCTCCCTTTTTGAGACCTATTCTGCATTGGAAAGCATGGTTTTATTGGAATGCTTTTTAATTATCCCAGGACTACCACTCATACCTTGCTCAATGACCTCTGCATCATACACCAAATGGTGTTCTGGTGGGGGGGTTTTCAGTACTCTTATATGCAGGAGGGGAGGAGTGCCCATATTTACCCTTGTATTTACCCTTTCTCTTTTCATGTAGCCTCCCTTTTTCCCTATCTACCCCCTATCTTCTCCATATATATTTTATATTTTTTTAAATTTTGTTCTCTTTTCTTTTCCCCCTCCTTTTCAGTTATAAGATTATTTGTGGTTTTTCATTTGTACAAAAATTCCTGTCCTACGGAATTGATGTTCAAGATGCTTAAACTGTGAACGATGTGTCTAAATTTTATTAGGGTAATTTCTGTATCCCTTTGGTTATATTTGCTGCTAATACTTTGACATTGTACTTTTGATTTAGTTATTTTATTTGTCTGTCCCTTCATGTAACTGGTGATGTGTTTTTTCTTGATATCTGAGCTTGCATTTGTGTATTATACACTTCTATGGAAAGACCTAGTAAAATAAAGTTTAAAATAGAAGATATACCTGTGTGTACTAATGTTATGTTACCTTAATCTACAAGATTTAACCTAATTCTAAAGTCTTGGCAAAAACTAAAAGCCCACATAATAAAAGTACTGGTCTGATGTAAAGAAGAAGGATACAGCTCACCTGATAAACCTCAATTTTTTGTTTGTTTGTTTTAAAACTGTATAGGTTTTGAATGGATTTTACTTTTTTTAAGTTTATACATATTTAAACTGATATATATTACTATATAGAGGTAAACGTGAAAAAGATGTACCAGTTGTCTGGATAGAAGATTGGATATTATTCATGTTCAGTGTATTTTATATTTATCTAAAATAAATGATAACGTTCTTACTATAATAAATAAATAATGAAATTCATATAAAAAACATCTATATAGTCCATTTAACAAACAGAAATAAGAGCAATAATTTAAACACTTTCTTTTCTCTAGTTCTGATGGGTTGGATTGTGCCTAGCTGCCTGTGAGCTTTTTTCAATCTACTCTACAGCCCTCCCTTTGGTCTCTCTGCACAAATCAGTTTACCCTGGACATACATTGTTTGTTTCTGGCTAGCAGAGTGAAGAGCTGTGTATTGTCTTGGCAATTAAATCCCCTAGCTGTTAATTGATAAAAAGGAATCTGGGCAGTAACATACTTGCATGAGTAATTCTGTTACATTTACATCTAAGCTTTACGTTTAAGCGAATGTCTGTGTATGAGTGTATGGTTAGTAAGCCATTAAGGTAGTTGAAACAAGAAGATCAGAATATAATGCAGTACTAGCACAAACTCTTTTCCTTATAATATACTCCCCCAGACTAATATTTTGAGGTACAGAGTTGCTGCACTACGTTATGTGACCTAAACATTAAAAAGGTAATTAAAACACTATACTACACTTAACGTGTAAGTAAATGCAAATATATCTAAAGTTTAAAACATTGCTATTCCCTCCTCATTCCTCTTTTGCCCACAGTTTGTAAACTAGCTCCGGATAAATACCTTTTTTATGACCTTTGGTATCACAGGGGAATTATTTTACAAACAGTAAACAGCAACAGCAACAGCATGGGTATGAGGGGGGAATCAACATTTTAGACTTTAGGTATATTTGTCTTTACTTACATTTTAAATGATTTAATGTTAAATGTTTTCTATTACATTCTGTACATTCTTTATAAACTATGCTTTTATGGGAGTCTATAGTTAATCTATAATCCAGCATACCATAAACAGGATTAGGAAACAATAATTTGGATGAATTTATATTGTTTTCAAAAATATACTGCTTATACAGTTTGCCTTGTGAGTTGTTAACTTCCTGAGCTCTCTGCTTCTGAACTGTTAATAATTAGTATTGTTCTTTGCTACCCTGCTATCTCTGTGGACTACAAAATATACCTCCTTTATGGAGAATAGTGGTGAGTGTTATGTAGTCCTCACACAGTGCCCTAATGTGTGTGTGTGTGTGTGTGTATATATATATATATATATATATATATACACAGTGCTAAGCATAAATGAGTACGCCCCAAAAGATTTCTCAGAAAACCTTTCCTTTCCTTTCAGAATCAAGATTTTCTATGGGACACTATACTACAAAATACTCCCACAAATGCGGGCCATTGATTACAAACAAGATTTGTTAATTTGCACACACAAAAAAGTATTTTTCCTAACAAATTATTTCAAGACCACTTTGCAAGAAATAATACATCCCAATGAAAGTCTTAGGAGCAAAGCTAAATGTAAGACAACAAAATCCTAATTAACAAGAATTTATCCACAGGTGAGTCTAATTAGTCAATAAACAGGTGTCCAGCAGACAGTTTGTAAGGGACCGCCCGGCGGTACCACTAGCAGTCCACTGATCGGATGTTCCCAGCACACGGAGTCTAAGCCCCAGGGTACTTGTTCACCAGGGCCCCTGATGGTGGGGATGGACTTGGAGTACCCCAGGACCAGGTCGTGACTACTGAGGACACCCGTCAGTGGTAGGGGTATTCGCCAGGGGCTCCCATGGGAGAGAGCCAGGTACGAGGAGGTCTGGAGACCCCGTTGAGAGGGACGGATGGATGGATGGCTGAGCAGGAGCAGGGTCATACAAGCCGGGTCGGTAACTATGGGGACGGTGCGGTACAGAGCAGCGGGCAAAGAATAGTCGGGTCACACGCCAGGTCAGCAACAGCAGGTCAGATCCAATAGGGGGCATTCAGGAGAGAGGTCAGGCAAGCAAGGGTCAAGAACAGGAGAAAACAGCAAGGTCAGGGCACAATCCGGGTCAGCAACTTACTTCAAACAGGTTCACAGGTTCACAGGATACAAGAGACCAAAAGGCACTGAATGACAGCTCAGGGCCGTTTAAATATCCCGCCCTGCGCTGTCATTGGTGCCAGGTGCGCGCCCGTGGTCACTACTGCGCATGCGCGAACCTGATTGCCGCGGTCGGCCAAGTCCCGGCGCTCGCGTACAAGGAGGTGTACTGCGCCTGCGCCGAGCCCAGCGGCGCGATGGTCTCCAACATTGCCCCCCCCACGGGCAACCTCCGGATGCCCACCCGATCTCTCCACCACGGGTGATCACGAAGAAACTCCCGGACTAGTCTAGGTGCGTGGACATTATGAGCCGGTTCCCAGGAATTGTCCTCAGGACCATAGCCCTTCCACTTAATTAGGAATTGGGTCTGGCCCCCCCTTCTTCGGCACCTAAGGATCGTTTCCACCTCAAATTCCTCTTGTCCTTCGACCGTTATGGCCTCTGGGGGTCTGGATTCTCGTTCTGGGAAGGCATCTGGGATCACTGGCTTCAGCAGGGATACATGGAAGACTGGATGAATTCTGAACGTGTCCGGAAGGATCAGCTCATATGCCACTTCATTGACCATCCGCTTTACCCGAAAAGGCCCCACAAATTTAGGTCCCAATTTTTTCGAGGGACAAAGCATCTTTAAGTTGGTTGTGGCCAACCACACCTTCTGCCCAGGCCGCAACGCCAAATCCCCTCTTCGTTTCTTGTTAAACTCCTTCTTATTGTCCTCTTGGGCCCGAGCGATGGCTTCCTGGAGTAATTTGTTATTGACGGAGAAGAAGGTCAACGCATCCTGCGTTGCTGGAACTGGGCATTCAGAGACCAAATCAGGGAGAAAGACAGGGTGAAACCCATAATTCGAAAAGAATGGGGACTGTCCTGTTGCCGAATGGCTTGCGTTGTTATAAGCGAACTCCGCCAGGGGTAAAAGAGACAGCCAATCATCCTGCAGGAAAGACGTGTAGCAACGCAAGTATTGTTCCAGGGTCTGGTTCGTTCTCTCGGTCTGACCGTTGGTCTGAGGGTGGAATGCGGAGGAGAGGGACAACTTGATGTCCAGGGCCTTGCACAGAGCCCTCCAAAACTTAGATGTAAACTGGACCCCTCGATCAGAGACGATGTCCTCGGGTACTCCATGAAGTCTAACGATCTCCCGGATAAATATTCGCGCCGTCTCGGTTGCTGACGGAGTCTTCCTTAGTGGCACGAAGTGAGCCATCTTGGATAGGCGATCAATGACCACCAGAATTGCTGTGTGGTCTTGTGACGGTGGGAGCTCGACTATGAAGTCCATCGCGATCTTCTGCCAAGGCCGTTCGGGAATCGGCAAAGGTCGCAACAGCCCCCAGGCTTTGCTCCTTGACGGTTTGCTCTTCTGGCAGATGGTACAGGATCTCACGTAGCGCTTGCAATCCTTAGCCATGTTTGGCCACCAAAACGAGCGCCGGAGAAGCTCCAGAGTCTTGACTGGGCCAAAGTGACCTGCCAGCGGGTGATCGTGGCAATGCCCCAAAACCAGGGTCCAGACTTCCTCAGGTACCACGATAGAATCCTCCTTCCACAGGAGTCCCCCTTTGTTCTGGAGGGATACCCCAACTGGGGTTGGTGTGGCCGTAGATGCTTCTATTAACTTGGAGCGAAGGTCCGTCTGGAGCGCCAAGAAGTTCCCTGAGGACAAGATAGTGTCGGGTACCAGTTCTTCTTCGGAGTCCTCAAACATACGAGATAGCGCGTCAGGCTTCGTATTTTTAGATCCGGGCCTGTAAGTAATATGGAAATTGAATCTGGAAAAGAACAGGGCCCATCTTGCCTGCCGTGGGCGTAGACGCTTGGCAGTCCTCAGATATTCCAGATTCTTGTGGTCTGTGAAAATCAATATGGTATGTGAGGCACCTTCCAGCAGGTATCTCCATTCTTCTAGCGCTGCTTTGATAGCCAGCAGCTCTCTATCCCCGATATCGTAATTCTTCTCTGCTGGGGTGAGTTTCCTCGAGAAGAATGCTACAGGATGGAGTAACTCTTTGGTGCCTTTCCGCTGAGACAGGATGGATCCTACCGCATTCTCCGATGCATCTACCTCCAAGATGTAGGGCAGGGCCGCGTCCGGGTGGCCCAGGATGGGTGCCGAGGTAAATAGCTTTTTCAGAGCTTCGAAAGCTCTTTGAGCCTCTGGTGTCCATTTGAACCGGGTTCCAAGTTTGGTTAGTTGAGTAATGGGGGAGACCAGACCCGAGAAGTTTTTGATGAACTTCCGATAAAAGTTCGCGAACCCTATAAACCGTTGGACACCTTTTTTGTCCGTGGGTTCAGGCCAATCTAAAATTGCAGAGACCTTCTGGGGGTCCATTGCGACCCCCGCAGTGGAGATAATCAGGCCTAGAAACGTGATGCTAGATTGCTCGAAGCAACATTTCTCCGCCTTAGCATATAACCCATGCTGCCGCAATCGCCCCAAAACTTTTGCCACATGTATCCTATGATCCTCTAGAGAGGGTGAAAAAATTAGTATGTCGTCCAAGTAGACGATAACGAAGACATCCAAAAAATCCCTGAAGATGTCGTTCACAAAGTGTTGGAAGGTGGCTGGTGCATTGCACAGCCCAAATGGCATGACCAAGTATTCAAAGTGGCCAAACCGGGTACGGAAAGCAGTTTTCCACTCGTCCCCCTCTCTTATGCGTACCAGGTTATAGGCCCCCCTTAAATCAAGCTTTGTGAAAATAACCGCAGCCTTTAGGCTCTGAAACAGTTCTGGTACCAATGGCAATGGGTAACGATTTTTGATCGTGACCCTGTTCAGCTCCCGGTAGTCGATACAAGGTCTCAGGGTTTTGTCTTTTTTCTCCACGAAGAAGATTCCCGCTCCTGCTGGAGAAGTGGAGGGGCGGATGAATCCCTTCTGGGGGCTGTCCTCGATATATTCCTTCAGGGCCCCCAATTCAAGCTCAGATAGGGGGAAAATACGCCCAAAAGGGATCTCAGAGCCTGGTAACAGGTCGATTGGACAGTCATACGGGCGGTGGGGGGGCAGAGTATCGGCTCCCCGCTTACTGAACACGTCCAGGAACCCATGATAGGCTGCGGGAATAACCTGTTTCAAGTCGGAGTTTCCTTCGGAGCAAAGGAGAACTCGGGGCCCTGCGGGGCCCGAAGTGCGACAATGTTCCCGACAGTATGGGGAAGGGAACGAGATTGACCCGGTTTCCCAGTTAATCTGGGGGTTATGGGCCCGTAACCATGGGAGCCCCAGAATGACTGGGAAAAGAGGTGATGCAATAGCGTCCAGGCGGAGGAACTCCTGGTGCTGGTTGGCAATGATAGTGGCAATGGGGGGAGTTTCCTGATTAACTACCCCCGATTTTATCTGGGAACCATCAGCCAAAAAGATGTTGAAGCCCTTCTGTCTGTGTTGGAGAGGGATACCCTGCTGGTGAGCAAACTCTAGATCCAGGAAACAGCTGCATACCCCCGAATCAACTATGGCTGTCACCTCCACGATCTTTCCTGGAAGCTGAAAGGAGAGGGGCACTACTAAGTATTGCGAAGGACAGGTATTGCTAATAGACAAGGAAGAAAAACGGGTGCACTTACTCATTTTCTGAGGGCAGGATCGCACCATATGACCAGCTTCACCGCAGTAAAGGCAGAGGTTCTGGGCTCGTCTGCGCTGGCGTTCCTCCGGTGATAATTTAGGCCGTGCCAGACCTAGCTGCATAGGTTCCGGAACATCTCCTGGTGGTGGGTTCTGGATGCTTTGTCGGGTTGGTGGGCTGGGGCCTAGGAATGGACCCCAGGTATTTCCGCGACCCTGGCCGGACCTCTCAAGCCTGCGTTCCCGCAGTCTTCGGTCAATCTTAATTGTCAGGGCAATAAGGTCTTCTAGAGACTCGGGAACCTCCACCCGGGCCAGCTCATCTTTCAAGGGATCGGAGAGCCCCATACGGAACTGGTGCAATAGAGCGAACTCATTCCAGCGTGTGTCCCCCATCCACCGCCTGAAATCAGAGGCGTATTCCTCTGCCGCCCGCCGGCCCTGTCGGAGCGCATATAAGGTCGCTTCGGCAGAGGCTGCCCGCTGTGGGTCATCATACAAGATGGCCATTGCTTCAAAGAAACTATTGACCGATCCCAGGTGAGGATCATTGTTTCCCCTTAGCCGGTGGGCCCAATCCTGGGGTTCACCCTGTAGTAGTGAAATAATGAATCCTACCTTCACGTTTTCGGTCAGGAAGGTACGGGGTTGTAGCTCAAAGAACAAGAGACAGGAATCACGGAATGACTGGAAGCGTGTGCGGTCCCCGTGAAAACGCTCCGGTAGGGGTACTCGGGGTTCTGCCATAGGGAGCGGGGCGGAAGCCCCTGAGACTGGCTCCTGAGCTACCAGGGTCGGGGGTGCAGAAACCGGGGCCTGTGGGGCAGGGTCAGAAATAGAGCCAGTCTGGATGCGATTCTCCAGCTGCATGCATCTGTCCTGCAGGACCGTTACGGCCTGCGTCAAATTAGCTAGGTGCCTGCAAATTTCCTCTAGCGGGGAGGGCCCTCCTCTAGGCTCAGTCATGGCCTTTTGGTACTGTAAGGGACCGCCCGGCGGTACCACTAGCAGTCCACTGATCGGATGTTCCCAGCGCACGGAGTCTAAGCCCCAGGGTACTTGTTCACCAGGGCCCCTGATGGTGGGGATGGACTTGGAGTACCCCAGGACCAGGTCGTGACTACTGAGGACACCCGTCAGTGGTAGGGGTATTCGCCAGGGGCTCCCACGGGAGAGAGCCAGGTATGAGGAGGTCTGGAGACCCCGTTGAGAGGGACGGATGGATGGATGGATGGATGGCTGAGCAGGAGCAGGGTCATACAAGCCGGGTCGGTAACTATGGGGACGGTGCGGTACAGAGCAGCGGGCAAAGAATAGTCGGGTCACACGCCAGGTCAGCAACAGCAGGTCAGATCCAATAGGGGGCATTCAGGAGAGAGGTCAGGCAAGCAAGGGTCAAGAACAGGAGAAAACAGCAAGGTCAGGGCACAATCCGGGTCAGCAACTTACTTCAAACAGGTTCACAGGTTCACAGGATACAAGAGACCAAAAGGCACTGAATGACAGCTCAGGGCCGTTTAAATATCCCGCCCTGCGCTGTCATTGGTGCCAGGCGCGCGCCCGTGGTCACTACTGCGCATGCGCGAACCTGATTGCCGCGGTCGGCCAAGTCCCGGCGCTCGCGTACAAGGAGGTGTACTGCGCCTGCGCCGAGCCCAGCGGCGCGACGGTCTCCGACACAGTTGATTATAAAAGGACATTACTTAGCAAAGAAAACCCCTTCCCATTTCATGCTGTCAGCAATGGCATCACATGGAAGAGAAATGTCACATGGCTTGAGAAAGAAAACAATTTCTTTACACAAGAAAAGTGAAGGCTACAAGAAGATCAGCAAAGCTTTACTTATCAGTCAGAATACTGTAGCAAAAGTCATACAAAAATTTAACAAAGATCAACCATCTCACAGAGACTTCCAGACCATCCATGGGAGTTAACAACTCGGCAGAAGCAACTTCTGATGAGAAAGGTTGAAATAAAAGAAAGAGAGACGTGCGCCAGACTAAGTGCAGTAAGATTATAACAGTTTATTGCACACAAAATTAAAAACTCACAAGATGTGGGTAGGCATCAGGCATCAAATATAGCAGGAAGAAGAGGACGTCATCTGTGCTGCAGATCATGGGCGGATGGCTACAGTGCCAGGGTATTCAGCGGCTGATGCTCTAGGCGGGTCCCACAGGAGGAAGCAAGGACGGCAGGCGCAGTAACCGGGAGTCGCGGCACAGAGGAGAACCGTGATCCAGGGCAGGCACTGCTGATCTCTCACATCAGCGTGGACAGTGGGGCCAGCTTGAGGCGCATCCAAGATGGCTGCCGGGCGGAAGTGATGTCAAGACGTTGCTGAGAATCGTCCAAGGGGGCGGTAACGCGTTTCAAGGCAACCAGCCTTTTCTTCAGACCTGAAGGTCTGAAGGTCTGAAGAAAACCTGGTTGCCTTGAAATGCATTACCGTCCCCTTGAACGATTTTCAGCAACGTCTTGACGTCACTTCCGCCCGGTGGCCATCTTGGATGTGCCTCAAGCTGGCCCCACTATCCACGCTGATGTGAGAGATCAGCAGTGCCTGCCCTGGATCACGGTTCTCCTCTGCGCCGCGACTCCCGGTTACTGTGCCTGCTGTCCTCGCTTCCTCCTGTTGGACCCGCATAGAGCATCAGCCGCTGAATACCCTGGCACTGTAGCCATCCGCCCATGATGTGCAGCACAGATGATGTCCTCTTCTTCCTGCTATATTTGATGCCTGATACCTACCCACATCTTGTGAGTTTTTAATTTTGTGTGCAATAAACTGTTATAACCTTACTGCACTTAGTCTGGCGCACGTCTCTCTTTCTTTTATTCTTCTACTACAGAGTCCGGTTTACTCTAGAGAGTGCAAGCCTCACGAAGGTGTCTACATTGCAGCTTTGTATATATATGTATATACATATATATATGTATACCATATATTTTATTCCAATACTGTTTGTACCACAAGCCCCCTTTTTTCCCCCCTCCTTCCCCCCTCCCCCCTTCCCCCCTCCCCCCCCCTTTCCCTCCTTTTATTATTATTAAGACTTTTTGAGTGAACTTTATACCCACCACGATCTCTCTTGCGCCAATTACATTTTCGTTTTGATGAGAAAGGTTGAAGCACCTGGAGGGTGCAGTTCAAACAAACAGAAGATTTCCCAGCACACTTACAGTACCAGCTAGCCTGCAAGTTGGCACTGTCTCATAATTTACATCACAACAGTGGGGGCACATTGAGTGCATTCAGCTGCCATTTTGCTTTTTCTTGTCTTCTAACGTGTCCCTGCTCCTTTAACGACTTGTCCTCTGGAAGGTTTTCCCCTCTTCCTGACCAAGCCATTTTCCGTTATACCGCACTGTGTTATTTTAACTGACTATTGCGCAGTCATGCACTACTGTACCCACATGAAATGTATATACTTTTTTCAACCAAATAGAGCTTTCTTTTGATGGTATTTAATTTCTAATAGGGTTTTTATTTTTTACACTATACATGAAAAAAGACAGACAATTTTGAAAAAGAAACTGCATTTTTTACTTTTTCCTATACAATATATCCAATAAAAAAATAAAAAAATCAAATTTATCATAAATTTAGGCAAAAATGTATTCTGCTATATATTTTGGGTAAAAAAAATCTCAATATGTATATATTGGTTTGTGCAAAAGTTATAATGTCTACAAACTATGGGATATATTCTGGAGTTTTTTATTTTTTATTTGTTTATGTAGTTATGTATTATGCTAGTATGGTGGTGACCAGCGACGTATAGTGAGACTTTATTAGTATGGCAGTCAATCTGACACTAAGGCCCTGATTCACTAAGATGTGAGTGTAATAGCAGAGACTGACCATTCAGGCAGACTCCGGTCAATCAATCAGTCGTCTGACCAGCGTCTAGCAAGCTCATTGACGAGCGTCTATTGACTACTTTGCTATCACTGGCACATTTTTAGGTGCAATACCGGATATGTTCGCTAGATGGCGCACAAGCGCGGGCTTTATTTACATTGGCGTTTTCATGATAGCAAAAGAATTCTTAGAATGTTATAAATACACCTGTACACCTGTATTCGAATTTTCTATTTTCTTCTATTTATTTTCTTGCTGTGTCTCCAAAATGATCAGGAAACTAATGCATTTACTAATGAATGTCATACATTCTGTACTCAAATGTTAAACATTTACACACTTATATCTCAAATAATTTATATACTTCTAATTTCCCAATATAATTATATATCTTCATTCTCTTTAATCACGTAACTATTCTATGGTAAAGACAAGTGCAGCGCTATAAATGCATGTGATCAATAATGAACGCATGTAAAAACCAAAAAGTGCAAAGAATTGCAACAATGATGTAATATTGTAAATGGTGCTAAAATAAGTTCATAGAATCATTCCTGAATAATGGAATGTCCTTCGTGTGAGAGTACCAACTCAGAGAGTGCCTATGAATGGCACGTGTGGTCTCTCCGTGACGGACAGTAGTGCATGAACTCGTGAAAGGTAAACCACCCTTGGGACTGGTCTACACTCACCAGAACAAAAGTATTAATGTGTATGGGTTATACACTCCACACATCTGGGGGTGCAGCGGTATGCTGGCAGTTATGGGTTAGTCATCCAGCTCCATCCATCCATCCATCAGGGTGGGTGCCCAAATGGTCCTGGGGAGGAATTAGCTCAGCCACAGGAGCCAGAAAGGTGCTCAATAGTGTAGTACACTGTCACAGGGGTGGATGACCTTTCACGAGTTCATGCACTACTGTTCGTGGTTATATTTATCTTGTGTAATACCATTTTAGTAGTCTATATAATTTGACCAGCGCTCGCTCTATCATTTTCAAACAATGGAACTATTCTACATTATAGCTCAAACTGTGTCTCCCACAGTGGTTTAGTGGTTAGAGCTCAGAACTTACAGCACTTGGGTCATGGGTTCTAATCCCAGTCTTGGCAACATCCCAAAAAAAATGGAGATCAATTTTCTGGGTTGTGTCAGTGCCAGGAATATTGATCAAACAATTATGATTTTGCCTAATGACTAGAAAGTGGATGAATGTACTCTTCTGCCAATTAGGAAATGTGCCATTTTCATGCCGTGTATATTTCATTGTAACATTTTTCTCTTTTAAATCTGTCTCCTTATACAACTTGACCCCCTCCCCCACCCCGCCATCACCTGTCCCATATGCAAATCTATGGATCACCGCCCCACTCTTTAACTATCTATTTACTGATCAAGTGAATGTGTCTCATTTTCTATCAGCTACAGCTCAGATCTCACATTATTATACAATTGCTGATTGTATCTCACCACTAGTCTGATTGAATTCACAATTCCTGGTCAGTCCCGTTCCCTGACCTCTAATAAACTTTAGGGCCAGTTCACACTACATGTGTTTCAGTTGCTTTTTCGGCATCACAAACGCACAGAAAGAAGGTTATATGGTTGTCAATGTCATAGTTCACATCAGCGCTTGCATTTTCAGTGCATTGCAGGTGCTGTAAACAAAGTTGACCACGCTGCATTGTTTCTGCACAGAACTGTACTGGAACACATTGAAACGTCCTTGAATGTACTAAAACGCACATGTCCCTAACTACATTGAATACAAAGAAAATAGAAAAAAATAAGTGGAAGGGATATAAAAATGCAATGTAAACATGTCCAAAACGCATTCAAAATGTACTGGAACACACTAAACATGCATGCCAAAAGGGCATGAAAAAAACCCATCAGGAACACATCTAGACTGTTTCTATAGTGTGAACCGGCCCTTAGGACTTGTTCACACCATTGGTGGTGCAGAAACGCATGCAAGAACACACATTTTCCAGCACAGCAAAGAAATGCAATGCCCTATGTAGATGTGCGCAGGTACCATGATGAAAACGTTGTTGCACCTACACACGTCTATTAAAAACAGCCCCATTCACAGCCACAAATACGCATGGCACCACACTACTGTGCGGTTAGGTGCGACACACTTGGAAAATAACATAAAAATAAGCCAACATGGCTAAAACATATCTTGAAAATATGGGGACTCTGATATCCGGCGACAGTCCGTTCACGAACGAGAAGCAATTCTGCACCCCTAAAACCAACATAGAGGAAAGGGATGGTCAAATTGCTGTGCTGCTTCCAAACCACCTCTGGCATGCCAGGGTCATTATGCAGGTCCTCGATGCCAGTTCTTGCCTGCGGCCACAAAATATCCACTGGCCACAAGTGAAGGTGAGTGGAGGACGTGAAGGTGGATTTCTACCAGCTTCAACCGCAAGCAGTACCACTCCTGAAAAATGAGAGCAAATAATCATTGACACGTCATCATGACAGTCAATTCTCAGTGCAGGCTATCTAGAGTGTCTTTCCTTTTTAACCATTTCAAGAGTTCAAGGAAACATTCTTGGAGCATCTACTGTGTTTGGAAAGGCCAAAGGTCCCCCCCCTCCCCCAGGCACACTAATGCTTATGCAGACCATAGACGGGGAGAAAAACGGCCGATTTTTCTTTTAAAAAATGAAAAATTGGTTGTTCAAGCGGCCAACGTTGCCAGCAATGGTAAAAAAAAAAATCGGCCGATTTTCATCCCGTCTACAGCCGGCAAAAAGTGTCTCTGCAGAGAGCTCCGCTATTTCTTTGACAGTTCCTTGACATTTACAGCGGTTGCAACAATGTATCTATTTGTATCCATTTAGGATACAGATGTTTTTATTCGGAAACAAATAGATACAATGTTGCAACCGCTGTAAATGTCAAGGAACTGTCAAAGAAATAGCGGAGCTCTCTGCAGGGACACTTTTTGCCATACTGGAATTCCTCTCATTTTTCATCCTTCTTCTTCTTCTTCTTCATCATCATCCTCTTCTTCTTTTTCATCATCATCCTCTTCTTCTTTTTCATCATCATCCTCTTCTTCTTCATCCTCTTCTTCTTCATCTTCTTCATCCTCTTCTTCTTCATCCTCTTCTTCTTCATCATCTTGATCATCATCATCCTCTTCTTCTTCTTCTTCTTCTTCATCATCATCCTCTTATTCTTCTTCATCATCATCATCCTCTTCTTCTTCTTCATCATCATCCTCTTCATCATCATCATCCTCTTCTTCTTCTTCTTCATCATCCTCTTCTTCTTCTTCTTCATCATCATCCTCTTCTTCATCATCATCATCATCATCCTCTTCTTCTTCATCTTCTTCATCATCATCATCCTCTTCATCATCATCCTCTTCTTCATCTTCTTCTTCTTCATCCATCATCATCATCCTCTTCTTCTTCTTCATCATCATCATCATCCTCTTCTTCTTCTTCATCATCATCATCATCCTCTTCTTCTTCTTCATCATCATCATCATCCTCTTCTTCTTCTTCATCATCATCCTCTTCTTCTTCATCCTCTTCTTCTTCTTCATCATCATCATCCTCTTCTTCTTCTTCTTCATCCTCTTCTTCTTCTTCATCATCATCATCATCCTCTTCTTCTTCTTCATCATCATCCTCTTCTTCATCCTCTTCTTCTTTTTCTTCTTTTTGTCTTCCTCTTGCAGGTCACTGCTCATGTGCAGATTTTTTATCAGTAAAAAATCGGCCAATTTGCCCATCATTGCCGCGAAAATCGGCCGATCGGCAAATTCGGCCGTTTTTTTTTCCAACTTTACCGAAAAAAAAAATCTGCCAAAATACCGAAAAACGGCCGAACAAATAGCCCACTAACGATCCGAAAATCGGCCGATTTTATTTTCGGACGAAAAATCGGCCAATTTTCGACCCATCTATGGCCTGCATAAGATATGGTGTGGCCCTAGGGTCAATGTGTGTTTAGAATACTTCCAAAATGCACATACAAAAACACTCCATCCAAATGCATGTTGCATTTCTATAGCATGTTAAACAGAAAAAAAATGCACTTACATAATGTTAACATGCGCAAGTAAAAGTAGACAAAATCCACATCCTTTTATTCTGGCTTCACATACATGCATTGTGGTCTAACACCGCACTCCTGGGCAAATCACATGCAATTTGTGTGCGTTGCAATTAGAGACAAACATTTTGCACACCTCAAATTGCACCGCATCCGGGCCAAAAATGTGCAGGACCCTTTTTCAGGGTATGCACATGTATTGTACTGTCCAAGGCATTGCACACTAAAAATGTCAAATACGTTAGTGTGTACAGTGCATGAGTGTAAAATGCTTTAGTGTGTACAGTGCATGAGTGTAAAATGCTTTAGTGCACACTGCAGTGTACAACGCATTGCACACTGTAATACACTGTAATACCGTGTACACCCACACATTGTAGACTGTAATGCACTGTACACTATCATGCAGGATGGAGCAACGCATTGCACACTGTGATACACTGTCCACTGTCATGCAGAATCCAGCAACACATTGCACACTGTAATACCATGTACACCAACACATTGTAGAATGTAATGCATTATACGCAGTATACATGTCCAGATATTCAAAGATTAGCCATGAAGGCCTAGCTGGTTACCTATTGGGCGACCGCAGATAGCCGAATAACGCTACACTGCATCCAGGCAGCTCTGGGAGGGTGTCATATGACATCCTGGCAGAACGCGCTCTCCGTGATTGCTGTGTCCTAAGGACACAGCTGATCACGTGATGTGGTAAAGGCCAATCACAGCGGCTTTTTACCATGTGATCAGCCATGTCCAATGACACGCTGATCACCGGGAAATGCATTTGCCGGGTCTTGGCTGCACTTTCATCACGCTATCAGAATGTGTGGAAAGTACTGCCGAGAACCAGCAGTTATCAAAGCAGGGGTCGGCCCCGATGATCAGTGCCACCCAACAGTTACGCCCACCTGTGGCCAGCAGTGCCACCCACCAGTGCTGCCTCATCAACGCACATCAGTGTTGCTAAATTACCAGTTTACCAAATGTTATAATATAAACAGACTTTTATTCATTATGAGCTATTTTGTGGTTTATCGAGCAAAAAGTAAAACACACAGCAGCAAGTCAATACCACCCAAAGAAAGCTCTATTTGTCTGAAAAAACTGATATAAATTTAAGATGGGTACAATGTGGCATGACCGCACAATTGTCATTCAAAGGGTAACAGTGCAGAAAGATGAAAATTGGCCAGGACAGGAAGGGGGTAGGAGTACCCAGTAGGCAAGTGGTTAATATCATTGACCCATCAATACCCAGGAGCTAATGTACAGATAAGTAGCATGTGCACCAAGTGAGATTCTGCTAGGCCCCACCCACAAAATTGCAATTACCTGTCCCTCACATGTTATAAACATGTTTGCAATGGCCACACTTACTGTACATATAAGGATCATCTCCTCAGTTGATAACTGTGCTCTCGCCATGTCCAAATGCCAATAAGGTTATCAAAATTTTCAACCAACACAAAACCTCCAACCACTTGTCATCCACTTACACTCCCCACAACCACTTCCGGGTGCGCGCGCACGTGATGACGGACTTCCAGGATAGCCGTTCATGCGCCATGCGGACACCTGTTTGGTGCTTATTTGTTTGCAATCGCGCATTTTTATGTGCGGCTATGATAGCTTTCGCAAATGTGTGTTTCTTATTGATTTGTTTTTTTTAACCTTGGCTAATATTTGTTGCCAAAGGCCAAAAATCAACAAAGTGTGGACTATTTTATTACTGTAAATCGAATTGTAGAAAACCTGTAGCTGGCTGCACAGTGAATGTGACATTCATTAGTACATAATATTGTGGTGCAAGTGGGTTTTTTTTTTTTGGTTTTGAAAAAGCCAGTTTGCACCCACTTGCATATTCACGCTCTTACAAGCTACATTTGAGCAGATTATATAAGTATACAAAGTAACTATTAAGGTTGTTCATATATTGAACATAAAATAAACACAAAAACATCGGTCAAATATTTATTGATCAAATATATCGTCATTTATTTGGTCAGCAGGAACAAGTAGGTACAGTCAATATCTTGGTGAGTCACAAAAATAGGATTGATGTGGCAAAAATAAAACACTCCTTCTCATAAGAGCTTACAATCTAAAGATACTTCTAGTGAACTGTGTGTGCTCAGGTTATAGCAGGAAACAAAGGGGAAGATGAATCAAGTAACATTTTCATGCACATAGGATTTACTTACACAATCACGTAGTATAAAGATCCATTCAAAAAAAAAAGTCTTCAGATCAAAATATCAAGAAAACAAAGCATGTGAAAAAAACCCTCCCACCTCTACAAATCCCCTCCCACCTCTACAAATCCCCTACACATACATTTGTCAGCAGGTTTGTCAGAAAAATGCATTGGAGTCTAAATAAGCAAGCAAAATTAAAACAAGAGCAGATTTTAAACAAAACGATTGACATGTGTGAGGCTTTCAATGCAAAGAGAAAAAAACACAATCATTGTGCAATAACACACAAACACTTTACAAGGCCAAAAATATGCAAACATTTCCAGCCCACTTCCAAACACAGCCTGGGTGGTGTCTGGGGCAATTCAGCACAAAATCTCTTCTTCCCCCAAACCACTACAAGCAAGGACTTAGTCACAAACCACCCGGCCTAGTAACAGGCCAAATCACTCCCTACTGCACATCTTTATATAAGCTAGGTTGTATTTGGAGCAAACAAGGCCCCACACCCAATGAAGCCACACCCACCACTGACCTTAATTTGGTCAGTGAAAGTGTTTTCACCTGATGAATCCGCTTCCTACCTGCATTAACCCTTGGTATACAGGCCCCACAAATCAGAAAGAAATATACAGTGAAATGTACGTGTGCAGCATACCACAGAACATTGAGCAGGGATGTGAAAGGGAACCCCAATTGGAACCGTTATTGCTACTATGGTCACAATTCCCTCCAGATTCTCGCATGAGTTAAGACAGTCACATGACCACATCTTGTATGCAATACTGAAAATGACAAATCGATTTGACTAGTATGGTGAATTTCCCATCAATTGGCAAAACACTCCAGAAATCAAACATCACCAAACATTACACTCTGGGCAAAGCTGATTTACAAATCCTGCGACTTACAGTAAAGTTTACCATTTTAATGCAATTTTCAAGACATCTGACACAGATCTCTATGCAAATTGCCACTAAAGTAGTACATGTACTACTATAGAAATCAGTGTTTGAAACGCACCCATGTGGTCGCTCTAATAGCAGACAATAGGGTGCGACTTTGCAGACGATTTACAACTTGCATGTTGTGCAAATCACATGCCAAGTCCCACTCAATGTGCACACTATTGGAGCGTTCATATTGTTGTGGTTCAAACTTGGTTGGAGCCGCAAGTAATAATAGAGTAATGAATACACTACTTTTCATGCAATTTGCTGAGAGATCGGTGTCGATTGTCTTGCAAATTGCACTTGAAATCACCATGTACCCTAACTTTGAAATCATGCAACTTCTATGCAAGTCACATGATGTGACTGTGGTGTCAATAACACCACTTAGAAATCTGCTTTAATGTGACCGGGTAGCCCCCAGTAACATTGTTTGCGATTGCCATGCAATTGGCATTACAGGCGACTTGCAAATCGTAGACCAAGTCGCACCCTATTGGCCACTGTAGGCTCTGTTCACATCCAATTGGATTGTGAACTCGTGCAACTTCACTGTAAGTTGGGCAATTGCCGCATCGGATTAGATGTGACAGTGGTGTTAGCCCCCAGTAACATTGTGTGCAATTTGCCATGCAAAGGGCAAGTTGCTGGCCATGCCAATCGCATGACAAGTCGCATCCAGGGTGTGCAATTTCAGGTGCGATTTGTGAATTGACATGGTACCTGATATTGGATATAATGAATGTGAATGTGAGTGTATTAACGTACGCCATTTGTTGCAGCGAGAGTTCAAAGGTATTTGAAGATTTTGGCCATTTATTAGCAATTTAACATCTAGACTCAAATAGAAATCGCAATGCTACACACAATTGAAAACACAACTAGTTAGTAATTCTCTAGAAAACACAGTAAAATTGGCAACTAAAACAGTAATTTTCATTTGCATATAGTGTGAGCGAAGCAGGAGAATTAACAAAGGAAATAAATCTTTGAAGGCGTGCAGTCTGCTTTGCATTTGGTGGAAAAATCCATACCAGTATTTGTGACAAGTTTGATGTGTGGATTCACCAACCAAGTCTTTTCTCTCTCGCTCACTCTTCTTTGTCTCACTGGCTCGCTCTTCTCTCTCGCTCACTCTTCTGTATGTCTCTCTTTATCACTCTTCAGTATGTTTTTCTCGCTCACTCTTCTTCATCTCACTGGCTCGCTCTTCTCTCTCTCTGTCAGCTCTTTGCTTGCCAAATCCTTCACAAAAGTGGGTTGAGTGTAAACCATCATTATCAAATCTATTAGTGCTCCAGGCTCTTATCTTACCCCATTGTATGACATTCACATAAGGTGCAGCTTTGAAGGTGTTTCAACAGACAAGGCCTCATTCTAATTCACATTTTAGGGATCACTTAGACAGAAAGCAAAGATGTTGCCAGAACATCTATTTGAAGACAGCCACACACGGAGATCATACTACTTCCTTGCCGTGGTTGGGATTCAAACCGACAACCCTAGAGTTGTGAGGCAGTAGTGCTAACCACTAATCCACGGAGCTACATTGCTAATCCAGCCTGTATTTCTGTGCTGTGAATCAATCCTAGGTCCCTGGGCAAGTTCAGTGTAACTACCAGATATCTCCAATGTGACACAAATGTTGTGCTATGTTGCCAATTCACATGTATGATGGTTCTATGTATCCCAATACAAAGGATTGCAATACTAATACAGGCGTACCTCGGTTTACCAATGCCTCAGGGAACGTCATATTTGGGGTACAAATGCCAAACCATTTCAGTTAATTGGTCTGTTTACAAATGTTTGAATAATTTGGTATGGGCATGTGGCCTGGTATGGTTCAGGAGGGGGGGAGGCGCTCGCTTGTCCCCCCCCCCTTTCCTGACCTGCTGGGCTGCATGCTCAGATAAGTATCTGTTATGGATTTTGGGGGGTACCCCATGCTGTTTTTTATTTAATTTCAGCGTGGAGTTACCCCTTAACATCCATACGAGACCCGAAGGGCTTAGTATGAATGGGAGGGGGGACCCCACGCCGGGTTTTTTACAAATTGTTTATAATTCCCTGCAATACTTTTACATCAACTGTCAGTGGGGAACTCCGCCGACAGCTGAAACATGAGCGCTGCATTGGTTTTCGCTACTAAAATGCTGCATGAGTTGATAACATAACTCATGCGGGATTGTAGGAGCGACAGCCATGTGTTAATGTTTCAACTGTCAGCGGGGTTCCCCACTGACAGCTGAATGTAAAAAAAAAAAAAAAAAGCGTGGGGTTCCCCCTCCCATCCATACCAAGCCCTTCGGATCTGGTATGGATATTAAGGGGGAACTCCACGCTGAAATAAAAAAAAACAGCTTGGGGATCCCCCCAAAATCCATACCAGACCCTTATCCGAGCATGCAGCCCGGCAGGTCAGGAAAGGGGGGGGGACGAGCGAGCGCCCCCCCTCCTGAACTATACCAGGCCACCTGCCCTCAACATGGGGGGGTGCTTTGGGGAAGGGGGGCTCCCCCCCAAAGCACCTTGTCCCCATGTTAATGGGGACAAGGGCCTCTTCCGTTATTGGGATAATTGGTCAGCCATTTTTTGGGATTTTAGCATATTTTGTTTACCAGTAAAGTTGAAAATTTTTTGTTCCAAATTTACTGATAAAAAAAATGTGCCAAAATCCCGAAAAACAGCTGACCAATTAACCCACTAATGGCCCGAAAATCGTTCGATTTTCTTTTCGGCAGAAAAATCGGCCGATTTTAGACCCATCTATGGCCTGCTTTACATGGGTCTAAAATCGTCCGCAAAAAAAATCGGCTGATTTTCAGCCCGTTAGTGGGTTAATTGGTCAGCCATTTTTGGGGATTTTGCAACTTTTTTTAATTGGTAAATTTGGATAAAAATTGGCCGATTTTGCAGATCGGCCGATTTTAGCTGCAATGATCGGCAAATTGGCTGATCTTTTAACAGATAAATAATCTGCACATGAGCCATGACCTGCAAGAAAAAGAATAAAAAAAAAGAATAAGAAAAAGAAAAATGCAGGCCTTAGATGGGGCGAAAACTGACCGTTTTAAAAAAAAAAAATCGGTTGTTCAATGGGCCGACGTTACCACCAATGGCAAAAAAATTGTTCGATTTTCGCCCCATCTACGGCCTGCAAATATAATAGCGAAGTAATTACTTCTGTCCCTGCAGAGAGCTGCGCTATTATATTTGACATTAAAAAGTATAAAGGTTGCAACATTGTATCTATTTGTATCCGAATAAAAACATCTATATCCGGAATGGATACAAATGGATACAATGTTGCAGTCTCTATACTTTTTAATGTCAAATATAATAGCGGAGCTCTCTGCAGGGACAGAAGGAATGTTTCAGCTGTCATCGGGGTTTCCCACTGACAGCTGAATTTTAAATTATTTCCGTGAATTAAATAAATAATAAAAAAAACAGCGTGGGTCCCCCCTCTCATCCATACCAAGCCCTTCAGGTCTGGTATGGGTATTAAGGGGGAACTCCACGCTGAAATTTTAAAAAAAAACAGCGTGGGTCCCCCTCAATATCCATACCAGACCCTTATCCGAGCATGCAGCCCGGCAGGTCAGGAAAGGGGGGGGACGAGCGAGCGCCCCCCCCCCTCCTGAACCATACCAGGCCACATGCCCTCAACATGGGGGGGTGCTTTGAGGCAGGGGGGGCTCCCCCCCAAAGCACCTTGTCCCCATGTTGATGAGGACAAGGGCCTCTTCCCCACAACCCTGGCCGGTGGTTGTGGGGGTCTGCGGGCGGGGGGCTTATCAGAATCTGGAAGCCCCCTTTAACAAGGGGGCCCCCAGATCCCGCCCCCCCCCCCCTACGTGAACGAGTCTGCGGTACATGGTCCCGCAGACTCCTTCACAAAAAAACTAAGTGTGGTGTAAAAAAAACACAGTACAGGGTCTTTGACAAGTCCTTTATTAAAACAATGTCCCCCGAAGTAGATCCAACGTCAATCACGGCGGCGGCGGCAGGGACCCGAAAAAAGAAAAAAAAAAAAGGTTCCGCTCCCGTCGGAGGCTCCCAGCCTTGTGAAGAAGAGGCTAGCTGACAGTTCTTATATAGGTATGGGGCGGGGCCAGCCGGGCACATCATCCCCGCCCCTTACCTATTTGAGAAATGTCACCCTGTCTCTCCGCTGAGGCTAACTAGCTGAATGCAGGAGACAGTCTGACATTTCTTATATAGCTATGGGGCGGGGCCAGCCGGGAACAGCAAGCATGTGACATGGGGCGGGTCACTCGGATGATGTCCCCGGCTGGCCCCGCCCCATAGCTATATAAGAAATGTCAGACTGTCTCCTGCATTCAGCTAGTTAGCCTCAGCGGAGAGACAGGGTGACATTTCTCAAATAGGTAAGGGGCGGGGATGATGTGCCCGGCTGGCCCCGCCCCATACCTATATAAGAACTGTCAGCTAGCCTCTTCTTCACATGGCTGGAAGCCTCCGACGGGAGCGGAACCTTTTTTTTTTTTTCTTTTTTCGGGTCCCTGCCGCCGCCGCCGTGATTGACGTTGGATCTACTTCGGGGGACATTGTTTTAATAAAGGACTTGTCAAAGACCCTGTACTGTGTTTTTTTTTTTACACCACACTTTTTTTTTTTGTGAAGGAGTCTGCGGGAGCATCTACCGCAGACTCGTTCACGTAGGGGGGGGGCCGGGATCTGGGGGCCCCCTTGTTAAAGGGGGCTTCCAGATTCTGATAAGCCCCCCGCCCGCAGACCCCCACAACCACCGGCCAGGGTTGTGGGGAAGAGGCCCTTGTCCTCATCAACATGGGGACAAGGTGCTTTGGGGGGGGGAGCCCCCCTGCCTCAAAGCACCCCCCCATGTTGAGGGCATGTGGCCTGGTATGGTTCAGGAGGGGGGGGGGGCGCTCGCTCGTCCCCCCCCCTTTCCTGACCTTTTTTTTTTTAAATTTCAGCGTGGAGTTCCCCCTTAATATCCATACCAGACCTGAAGGGCTTGGTATGGATGAGAGGGGGGACCCACGCTGTTTTTTTTTTTTTTTTTTATTGTGGACCTTTATTTTTACATTCAGCTGTCAAAATAAATATTATCTAGACCTTTGAAATAAGTAAAATCATTACAGAAATAATTATAAATGATAAGAAACAAAAATAGAATCACTAGAACTAAGGAAATCTAGTTAGATTACATGAAGATATGCCGAGTGCTGTTTATTAAACACAATAGTCGCGAGCGAGTGCCGGCTCTCAGAGGAATCCACAATCAGATTCACTATTAGTCAGTGGCTAAAAAGCAAACGCCCATGGCAGAGGTCTAAAAGGTGTTCTGCACATGCTCAGTTCTATCTGCCAAAGACACTGCACGGGCTTCTAGATTTTTACTGTGTCGATTTCCTTGAAAAAAACGATTTTTAACACATTTTTAATTTTTTTGGAAATAGCAGATATTGTTTAAAGTGAAGTCCTGATATTTGGCAAAGCAAATTTCTAAGTGAACATGTCTCTGCAGTGATTTTTCATGGTTTTAGACTTGCTTCTTAGCAAGTCTGTTTTGTGAGTCTGATTTCGGGCGTGTGTCTTTTTGTGAATTAGATTGGGCATCTGCTTATGGGCTCTGCTCAATAGTGAATTAGGTTGCAGGGTAAAAAATGACGGACGCCCATGAAAATTGGGCTTAAGCCCATAAATATGCGCCCACGCCCAATAGTGAATCAGGGCCTAACTGACACTTTGTGGGAACCAGTGACACTAATACTAATAACAATAATCAATGCTAATAATATACACTGACACTGTACTAATGACACTGGTTGGGAGGGGGTTACCATCTAGGGGCGATCAAAGGATTAAGTGTATGCCTAACAGTGATTTGTGTGTGTACTTTTACTAGGGGATGAGCTGGTTTTTATTTCTTGCTTCACCGCTGACAGGGCAGAGCTTTGTATTATTTACATACACAAAGCTCTGTCCTGTTAGCCTTTTTGCAGATTGCCGAGTCCCAGACATCAATCATTGGCTGGGACCCGCTGCTCAGATTGTGCTGAGTCTAATCACAACACAACCGGGGCAGCGTGCACGCTTGTGCACACCCCCTACCTGGAAGAGCTGGATCATGTACTAGATACATAATCCAGCATAGGAGAGCTGCCTTGCCGCCACACATGTACTGTAAGTGATGCGGCCAGCAAGCGATTAAGGAAGAATGGGCTCCCTCCAGGCATACCTGC
Source organism: Staurois parvus (assembly GCF_062004578.1). NCBI lineage: Eukaryota > Metazoa > Chordata > Amphibia > Anura > Ranidae > Staurois > Staurois parvus. The sequence goes on from NW_028317815.1 coordinate 7,034,438, forward strand.
CCTTTAATTTTTCACTGCTAACTATGCTCCAACTTAGAGACTCTTAAATATAAATGTTAGGACTGAACTTTACAGAGGTAGTGTGCGTTACACATGTATTTGCAAATGTGTACAAGTAAACCTCTGTTTGATTATTTGGCATACATTGTTTATTTGTTTTCCAAGCTTGAAAAAAATTCAGCTACAAGCATATAATTTTTCAAGGGTACCTTTTTAATTTTAGATGGATTTCCATCTTTCAACAATTAGAACAATCAAAATCAGAATTTGTTTATTATGCAGTTTTGAAAAAGAAATCAAATGTTGGGATAGTTTATGTTACCTATAGCACTTCTGTACTGTACACATTTTTATTGGTATCACTATATGAGCGCTGGTTATGATATTTCTTAACTGTAAATTGCAGTCGATTTACAATTCACACCGGCCAAGAACTAATATGAAAATGTATCCTGGGTTAAACTACTTGATGAGATGAAAAGTTGCTATTAATTTAAAATTATTACCATCCAAGTCTAATAAAAAAATAAACCAGAGGTTAAACTACTTGATGAGAAGTTGCAGTGCATTATTAATTCAAACCAGGCAATACTAATAAAAAAAATACATCTCAGGCCAAATTGCTTGATGAGTTGCAGCCTTGTACCGAGGAGAAGGAACAGCATTAATGTCATGTTAAAATTATGCCTGTTTGTGAAATATTCCAACTTGAGGTTTTAAAGAGATTTGGTTGTTGCTTTACACTGACAAATTAACCTTATGTGGTACATTATTAAATTCTGCATGCAATAAATGTGATATTTCACATCACTTTATATCTGAGATGTTAATATATTTTGCCCCTATTTCGTTTGCCTTGATAACTGAAAAAAAATAACATCTCATTAACTCTTTTCTCTAAAATTCATGATACATCTGTTGTATTTTTTTTTAATTAACTAGATTCAAAACATTACAAAATAAGTCTTTAAAAGGCCATGCTCTTTAAAAAACAAAAAAACAAAAAAAAACTAGCAACTTGTAAATGTCAATTAACCATTTGGTGCTCAGTGGTCATTAATGTCTAGATGTTCACATTTAGCAGAAATGTCAGTGAAATATTTGACTGTTCTAAAACAATGTTACAAAGAAAAATACCTTAATCATTATTTTGTCATTAGCACAGAAAAGAGCATCCCCACGTTTTGGAAGGAACGTTGGGGTTCTGCTGCTTCTCCATGGATGGCAGTGTACTTGAGATCACATTGTAGAGCTAGAAATAGTGTATTTAGCATAAGGTGGAGATCATTTGCTAGCCATCCTGCCAAGATCTGATAGTATTGATCAGCTGTATCTCTGTAATTATGTGTTAGTTTGTCCATCAAACACGTATGATCATTTTTTTTGCTAGCCAGTCAGCTATCAGAGGTGATTTGGCTACTTTCCATTTTTAATAGAAGCTGAATATTTTGGACTTTTTGAAAATCTATGAGTCTAAGAATTTATGCTTTGGTCCAACAGAGAAATATCCAGTCTGTTTCCCAAGAGGGTAGAAATGTGTCCCAGTAAACGGAAAAGTGGGAAATGGTACTTCCAGTTAAACTGTTTATGTATCTTTTCCTATGTTGTAAGGTAATGATGATTATTTGACAGGTATCATGAGCTAGGCCCCTATATATGTCTGGTATTCAAATCATTAAATCCAGTGAGTCATTATTCTGGAGCACTTTGGGGCCATATACAGTGAGGAACAGAAGAATTTGAACACCCTGCGATTTTGCAAGTTTTCCCACTTAGAAATCATGGAGGGGTCTAAAATTCACATTGTAGGTGCATTCCCACTCTGCGAGACAGAAATAAAACAAAAAAATTCAGGAAATCACATTGTATGATTTTTAAAGAATTTATTTGTCTTGCACTGCTGAACATAAGTATTTGAACACCTGAGAAAATCAGTGTTAATATTTGGTACAGAAGCCTTTGTTTGCAATTACAGAGGTCAAACATATCCTTTAGTTTCTGGGGGAACTTGTAGAAGTTTGTCCACCAATGCATAAAATGGTTTCTGGCCAGCCTAGCTGCATCCTCAGGTAAGGGTTTGGTATGGAATTTTGGGGGGAACCCAAGCCATTTTTTTAAATTTTGGCATGGGGTTCTGCTCAAAATCCATTCTAGACCCAAAGGGCCAGGTATGGATTAGGGGACCCCCATGCTGTTTTTTTTATTTTTTTGTTAATGCCGGAACTCGTTTTGTTTACATTCTGCTATCAGCAAGTCATGGTTGTTAAGGACGTGGCTGCTGCCAGCTCCATAACCCCTTCACGCCGGATTGTTCCGGAGTGCAGAGGAGTTCCTGCGCCAGGAGGTGGGCGGGACGGGGCGGGGCTTGGTGTCATGTGGCCGCCGCGACGTGAAATTTCATACGAATTTCGATTCATAATGAAACAAATTGCACATGTCTATTTGCAAAGTGCACTGTATATTTGCCTTTAGTAAATCAACCCCATAGGGTCCTTGCCTTATTTCGGGAGAGCAGTAATGTGTGCAATTAAGGATTCAGAATCCTTCTGCACTCCGTGTCTTATCGAACTTATAGAGGAAAAGAAACAAGGAGTAAGTTGTTCCTGTGACTGCTTGTAGAACTAAAAGGAAAATTCGCCAGGGCCCAGACTTTTATCTGTGTTTTTTATCCCCAGATTGATTTCTTCTGGAGTAACATATTTTTCATGTTGTTCTAACACTTCCCTTGGTACAGAAGGTAAGTGCTCTGTCTTTAAATATGCATGTATCTTTGCCTGCTGAGTTTGAATATCAGATGATCCTGATGGGTCATTAACTTGGTGCAGAGTTCGATGATATTTTTTATATGCATTTGCAGCCATTTTTCCTCACTTTTAACTTGCTGGAAAACCTCAACAGTATTGTGCATTGGAGAAGGGGTTTAAGTAGCCTTTGATTGACAAGTGTTTCTATGACCTGATCTGTAAAAATCTTTAAAGTAGCTGTAGCAATCAAAGCAAGAAAAGCCATATTCGTTTTTTGTCACTAGGGCATTCTCTTCATAAAAATAAATCTTTACAATTAAATGTCATGGTGTGCCTAGGTTCAGCCGGAGAGATCTCAGGGCCCTGTGCATTCTGTCAAACTACAAGTCACACATCTACCCAGTATGGAGTTGAAAACCTCTCTCACAGTATCCCCTGGGTTTCATAATGTGTTGCCTCTGGTAGGCTGTAAACACACAGGTTACTTTGTCTATTCCTTTTCTCCTGGTCTTCTATTTTGTACACTATCTGTCACATGGATCGGGAGCTGGGTTTTTCCTCCTGTCCCAGTTGCTCATGTTCCTGTCAATATGCCCTGAACCTAAGCATTATTCAGCCTCATGGAGCCCCTCTGATTCCTGTGCTGTTCACCACCGCTTGATTATTCCCATATTCTGTGTGTTGTTTGGTCCTGTCTTTGTTCTCAGTGTTTTTCCTCTGGCAGTGCAGTCATATTCCCTTTGGTTTGTATCTGTGGATTCCTTTGTTTCCTGTTGCTGTGTGTCTTTTTTTAGCACTGTGTCTTGTTGTTTTTTGCCCTGCAGCCCTTTCCATCTTGCTGAGTCTCTCTCTCTGCACCATTGCGCAGCATCCCCCACTCTCCTGCACTTTATGCTTGTTCCCTGTGTCCTCTCCCCTGGCATCCCTTCCTAGCATGCTGCAGTAGGTTACCTTGGTTCCTAGTATCCTGTGTGTACTCCTTGTCCTTCCAGCATTCTATTTGGTTGCATTGTGCCTGCACTGGTGTGCTAGAGAGCCACAACCTGGAGGCTTCCTCACAGCGTAACATCTACACCTCTAATGGCTCTGGTGAAGACCACGTTGGTCCTTAGATCCTTCAACTCTGACACACATCTGTCTGCATGCAGTCACATTTCTCCTGCATCTGCAAGGACTGGTACCTGGGTACACCTGTTTAGTTGTTTCCACTGGCCTACTAGATCAGTTTACAGTCCCTGGTAATCTTATCCTCTGATCATGCCCCAATCGCTCTCTGATAAATCTCAGCAGATCATTCCAGTTGCTGGAGATCCATAATAGCTGAGTATGTGCATCTAACAGCTCTTCTATATCATCCATGTCTCCCACTCTCAGTTCACTCTTTACCAAGGAGATTCCTACATTCAAAACTTTGCAAGAATCTCTCCTGCAATGTTGCATTTGATTTGTAAGGAGTGAGCTGACAAAGATGCTCTCCTCTCTGATGCCCAGACAGATTCACATTAAGCCTGCAAAGTGGATAGTGAATAAGGAGACATCACAGTACAGAAATGCAAAGCCCAGCAGAATTCCTTATGGTCTACCAGGCACAGGCAGGAGATGGTGTCTCTGCAGAGAATTCTAGGTGCAGTATCCCTCCCGTTTGTTAGTTTTCTCTCCTATCTTTTGGTCTAATGGTTTGGGTAGCTATATGTAGGAATACAGTGCAAAGCCAAAATTAAGTGCATGTCCAGGTCATGATCCCCTGCAATATATTTATATAAGGGGTTTGTCTGATGAGCGAGTGTGGAAAGAGCGGGAAAGCACAAGGGAGAATGGGAGAGTATGCAATGCAGCATGAAGGACTGCTCTGAATATCAGCAAAAAAAAAAAAAAAGTAAAAATAGATTTACATTTCTAACTTTTGTGAACCTTCACAAGTTAGTAACCATTTACCCTGAGTAATCCACCTTGAAAAAGGCAAACGTATACAGTACATAATATGAGCTTGATATTCCTGCGAGAACTAGCACAGCAGGTTCAACATTAATGTAAATATGGCATATGGAACAAAGAAGCAAATGTTCGTTGGATTTATTTTTCCTGCAGACGCAGTCACCTTTTTGTGAGGCGTTCCCAATTTAACATTGTAATTTAACACTTGCTAATGTACTGTATGTGTTCAAAGAACATTTGTGAATATTTGAGTTTCTTAATGCCTTTTCTTGCTTTATGGATGAGTACAAGGTTTTTTTTAAAGCCCCACTCTTGAAAAATATTTTTAAAAATTTGTTTTCCATTACTCAAGGGGTGCATTACATTCACTTCAGTGATTTCTATCTAAAATATAATTTTCACACATTTATCTTTTTTCAGATAAAACCCTACCCTTACAATTTCTTTTCTACTTCTGTCTGTTATATAGACATGTGCTGAATGTTTTAAAATCCCTTATTGCTCTGTTTACATAATTCATAGATGGTTGTTGACATATTCCATTAGTTCTAGTTTTTATATTCCTATGGTCTGTATTTTTACAGTGACTACAGCTGCCCTTCCAAATGTAATTTAGTTAAAATAAGTCAAGATGCAGGTCTGTATTTATTGCAGAAAATACCTGTATTTAAACATACAGTATACATGTTTAGTATATGAATTAGATCTACAGCATGGAGTTACTGTTTAATTCTGCGTTTATCAAGTAGAATTAGTTTCTACATAGCTTTGAAGGAGAAGTTTGGGGTTGTTAAAACCCAAACATAGATAATAACCTCCATGCTGCAGCAATAGTCTGATGCTACAGCTGTCCCCCTCCAGCTCTAAGCCAGAGAACTGAGTGATCACATGACTGTTGCTTGCTCAGTTCTTGCTTACCTCTGATCAGAGAGCAGTGACTTCTGCACTCTGCCCCTTCAGCGTTCTTTGAAGTGCCAGGTCGGAGTGGGGGGAGAAGGAGTGGTTGGCTCCCTCTCTCAGCCACACACAGAGAGGTTAAGCCATCTGCCAATCAAGCATCTAGGTGTATCCTGACAACATGGTCAGGATCTTTCCAAAGCCTGGAGTGGCTCTGTGACATCAGCAGATGGCAGGCTTTAGCCTACTTTCAACTAATTCTTGGTCATAGAAGAGCAAAAGTAAGCTCATTCTTGTGACCCACAAGACAAGCATGACCAAAAAAGCTTTGACCATGCTTCTCTTTTAAGAATTCCAGAAGGTAAAGTGTCTTACATACATGGAGGAGCAAATTTATTTGAGTAAGTCAGAACTTCAGCTGCCAAATCCAACTATTTCTCTTTCAACAAGATACTAGTAATAGATAAGGACAAAAACAGAAGAAAATACAGATCTTGTGCAAATAAAAAAGTAACATTTACTTTATAAAACAAAATAGCAATTCATGCTTGCTCAGTTTTTACTGGTTCACCTCAGGCCTGCAGGGGACAATTCTTTTAAGTCTTAATGCCATAGCTAGTGTCGCAGGTAGAGGGGAATGTGGCAGCTGCCACTCCTGCAGACGAGCTGTGCTCTCAGATGATAGATGGGCTTGAGAAAGAGGGACATTCTCACAACTCTTCATTAGGACCCACACTTGTATGCAGCCTACATCCCTTTTCCATCTCAGTGCATACAGGAGAGTCACATTGGTACTGCATCTGTCACCTGGGAATAGATCTTGTCTGCAAGAGTGACAGCTGCTACATTCTCCTCCTCCAGCCACTCCACTGACCATGCTATTTGGGTTTAAATAGAACTCTCTCCTGCTGCCTTGATGTGCACAGTCCAAGCTGAGCATATGTGAATTGCTATATTTTGTATATATTTAAATATATGTATATATACTCAATAGCCTCTTTATTAGGTACGCCTGTTCGATTGCTTGGTAATACAATCAGCTAATCACATGGCAGCGACTTAATGCATATTAGGCATCTAGCTGTGGTGAAGATGACTTGCTGAAGTTCAAATTGAGCATCAGAATGGGGAAGGAAGGAGATTTACCCACTTGCCCTCCAGAGGATTTACCCCCCTTCTTGAAAAGGCCATTTTTTGCAATACGATGCTGTGTTACTTTAACTGGCAATTGCGTGGTCATGCAACACTGCACCCAAATAAAATTTATGTCCTTTTTTATAATAAATAGAGCTTTCTTTTTATGGTAGTTGATCACCTCTGTGCTTTTTATTTTTTGTTTTATAAACAAAAAAAGGCCGACAATTTTGAAAAGAGACAACATTTTTGACTTTTTGCTATAAAACATATCCAGTAAAAAAATTCAAAAAATCTAATTTTGTCATAATTTTTGGCAAAAATGTATTCTGCTATGTGCTAAAAAAAAATCCCATTACATATAAATCAATTGGTTTACGTGAAAGTTATAGCATCTACAAATGGCGGCATATATACTGGAATTTTTAAAAAACGTTTATACTAGTAATGGCGGTGATCAACAACTTACAGTGGGATTGTGACGGGCATTCCGACACTGGTGGGAACTAACTGCCACTGACATCCTAATGCCACTAATAAAGTGGTCAGTGCTAATAAAAAGCACTGACACTGTACTAATGACACTGGGCAGGTAGGGGTTAACATCCGGGGTGATCAAAGGGTTGTGCTGTGTTGTGTTTTACATTGTGTGCTGTGTGTGTTTTACTAGGGAGACAAGCTGCTTTGTATTGCTCTGCTGTGCCACCAATGGCGGTGCAGGTAGGGAGGCACGTGCGCACCCGACCCAGAAATGCAAAATCATGTATATATACTAGATTTTGTGCAGCCCTGCTGCCCTGTAGCAGTAGTTCTGCTATAGGGCGGTGGGGAAGCAGTTAAACAGGCATGGTTGTTTGTGTCAGAGGGGCTGCTCTGAGTATTTAAAAAACTGCTGATCTATTGGGATTGTTACACACAACCATTTCTAGGGTTTACAGAGAATGGTCCAAAAAAGTGTACCCAATAAAGTGACCGGCGAGTGTGTATATATATATATATATATATATATATATATTTATTTATGTTACATTTTATTGTATGAAATCTGTGCACTTTTCTCTGTTTTTGTTTTTCTCTTTTAGTACATGGATACCCTCCACAGAACTTCAGGAGCTTGATCAAGTACTATTTTATACCTGTTGATTTGTCTACTATCCTGAACGTTATCAGTGCAGTTTGCTGACTATGCACCTTTTTCTACCTTCTTTTTTAATCACACATAATAGTAGGCTGTGGTTTGGTGTCTTGTACCACTTCAGAAACATGTCTACAATTTTTTTCTCACATAGGTCAGCCCCATCATAATACCTTATGCTCCTCATATCCAGCAAAGAGCTTTCCTACAGTAGCCAGTCTGCATGATTGAAATACCTGGATATACAAAATTCAGTTATATCATATACAAAGCATAATTAAAGGAGTATTTAAAATATGTTTCCATCCACTTTTCCAGGGCTAACAACTTTCACTTCTTTTCCAGAGACTGTAACATTTATTGGATCCCAGAGACAGATGACAAGTACAACAGAGTATACACAAAATAATACAACGATCATAAACTCTATGGCCCTGATTCACTATTGGACGTGGGCGCATATTTATGGGCTTAAGCCCAATTTTCATGGGCGTCCATCCATTTTTGACCCTGCAACCTAATTCACTATTGAGCAGAGCCCATAAGCAGACGCCCAATCTAATTCACAAAAAGACACACGCCCGGAATCAGACTCACAAAAGCAGACTTGCTAAGAAGCACGTCTAACACCATGAAAAATCACTGTAGAGACATGTTCACTTAGAAATTTGCTTTGCCAAATATCAGGACTTCACTTTAAACAATATCTGCTATTTCCAAAAAAATTAAGAATGTGTTAAAAAACGTTTTTTTCAAGGAAATCGACACAGTAAAAATCTAGATGCCCGTGCAGTGTCTTTGGCAGATAGAACTGAGCATGTGCAGAACACATTTTAGTCCTCTGCCATGGGCGTTTGCTTTTTAGCCACTGACTAATAGTGAATCTGATTGTGGATTCCTCTGACAGCCGGCACTCGGTCGCGACTACTGTGTTTAATAAACAGCATTAAGCATATCTTCATGTAATCTAATTAGATTTCCTTCGTTTTAGTGATTATATTTTTGTTTCTTATCCTTTATAATTATTTCTGTTATGATTTTACTTATTTTGAAGGTCTAGATAAAATTTATTTTGAAAGCTGAATGTAAAAATAAAGGTCCGCAATAAAAAAAAAAAAAAAAAAACAGCGTGGGTCCCCCCTCTCATCCATACCAAGCCCTTCGGGTCTGGTATGGATATCAAGGGGGAACTCCATGCTGAAATTTAAAAAAAAAACAGCGTGGGTCCCCCTCAATATCCATACCAGACCTTTATCCGAGCATGCAGCCCGGCAGGTCAGGAAAGGGGGGGGGGACGAGCGAGCGCCCCCCCCCCTGAACCATACCAGGCCACATGCCCTCAACATGGGGGGGTGCTTTGGGGCAGGGGGGCTCCCCCCCCCAAAGCACCTTGTCCCCATGTTGATGAGGACAAGGGCCTCTTCCCCACAACCCTGGCCGGTGGTTGTGGGGGTCTGCGGGCGGGGGGCTTATCAGAATCTGGAAGCCCCCTTTAACAAGGGGGCCCCCAGATCCCGCCCCCCCCCCCTACGTGAATGATTCTGCGGTACACGGTCCGCAGACTCATTCACAAAAAAACTAAGTGTGGTGTAAAAAAAACACAGTACAGGGTCTTTGACAAGTCCTTTATTAAAACAATGTCCCCCGAAGTAGATCCAACGTCAATCACGGCGGCGGCGGCGGCAGGGACCCGAAAAAAGAAAAAAAAAAAAAGGTTCCGCTCCAGTCCAAGGCTTCCAGCCTAGTGAAGAAGAGGCTAGCTGACAGTTCTTATATAGGTATGGGGCGGGGCCAGCCGGGCACATCATCCACGCCCCTTACCTATTTGAGAAATGTCACCCTGTCTCTCCACTGAGGCTAACAAGCTGAATCCAGGAGACAGTCTGACATTTCTTATATAGGTATGGGGCGGGGCCAGCCGGGAACAGCAAGCATGTGACATGGGGCGGGTCACTCAGATGATGTCCCCGGCTGGCCCCGCCCCATACCTATATAAGAACTGTCAGCTAGCCTCTTCTTCACTAGGCTGGAAGCCTCCGACGGGAGCGGAACTTTTATTTTTTTTTTCGGGTCCCTGCCGCCGCCGCCGCGATTGACGTTGGAGCTACTTCGGGGGACATTGTTTTAATAAAGGACTTGTCAAAGACCCTGTACTGTGTTTTTTTTTACACCACACTTCGTTTTTTTGTGAATGAGTCTGCGGACCGTGTACCGCAGAATCATTCACGTAGGGGGGGGCGGGATCTGGGGGCCCCCTTGTTAAAGGGGGCTTCCAGATTCTGATAAGCCCCCCGCCCGCAGACCCCCACAACCATCGGCCAGGGTTGTGGGGAAGAGGCCCTTGTCCTCATCAACATGGGGACAAGGTGCTTTGGGGGGGGAGCCCCCCCTGCCCCAAAGCACCCCCCCCATGTTGAGGGCATGTGGCCTGGTATGGTTCAGGAGGGGGGGGGTGCTCGCTCATCCCCTCCCCCTTCCCTGACCTGCCGGGCTGCATGCTTGGATAAGGGTCTGGTATGGATATTGAGGGGACCCACGCTGTTTTTTTTTTTACATTTCGACGTGGAGTTCCCCCTTAATATCCATACTAGATCCGAAGGGCTTGGTACAGATGGGAGGGGGGACCTACGCTTTTTTTCTATTATTTATGCAATAAAGGGAATTATTTTACATTCAGCTGTCAGTGGGGAACCCCGCTGACAGATGAAACATTAACTCATGGCTGTCGCTCCTACAATCCCGCATGAGTTATGTTATCAACTCATGCGGCGTTTTAGTAGTGAAAACCAATGCAGCGCTCATGTTTCAGCTGTCGGCGGATTTCCCCACTGACAGTTGAATGTCAAAGTATTGCAGGGATTTAGAAACAGTTCTTTAAATAACTGGCGTGGGGTCCCCCCTCCCATCCATACTAAGCCCTTCGGGTCTCGTATGGATGTTAAGGGGTACCTCCACGCTGAAATTAAATAAAAAACAGCATGGGGTACCCCCCAAAATCCATAACACATACTTATCCGAGCATGCAGCCCGGCAGGTCAGGAAAGGGGGGGGGGGGGACGAGCGAGCGCCTCCCCCCCTCCTGAACCATACCAGGCCACATGCCCATACCAAATTATTCAAACATTTGTAAACAGACCAATTAACTGAAATGGTTTGGCATTTGTACCCCAAATATGACGTTCCCTGAGGCGTTGGTAAACCGAGGTACGCCTGTATTAGTATTGCAATCCTTTGTATTGGGATACATAGAACCAACATACATCTGAATTGGCAACATAGCACAACATTTGTGTCACATTGGAGATATCTGGCTAGTTAAACTGACCATGCCCAGGGACCTAGGATTGATTCACAGCACAGAAATACAGGCTGGGTTAGCAATGTAGCTCCGTGGGTTAGTGGTTAGCACTACTGCCTCATAACTCTAGGGTTGTCGGTTCGAATCCCAACCCCGGCGAGGTAGTAGCATGATCTCCGTGTGTGGCTGTCTTCACATACATGTTCTGGCAACATCTTTGCATTCTGTCTAAATGATCCCTAAAATGTGAATTAGAATGAGGCCTTGTCTGTTGAAACACCTTCAAAGCTGCACCTTATGTGAATGTCATACAATGGTATGAGATAAGGGCCTGAATCACTAATAGATTTGATAATGATGGTTTACACTCCACCCACTTTTGTGAAGGATTTGGCAAGCAAAGAGCTGACAGAGAGAGAGAAGAGTGAGACGAAGAAGAGTGAGCGAGAGATACATATGAAGAGTGATAAAGAGAGACATTCAGAAGAGTGAGCGAGAGAGAAGAGCGAGCCAGTGAGACGAAGAAGAGTGAGCGAGAGAGAAGAGCGAGCCAGTGAGACGAAGAAGAGTGAGCGAGAGAGAAGAGTGAGCCAGTGAGACGAAGAAGAGTGAGCGAGAGATACATACTGAGGAGTGATAAAGAGAGACATTCAGAAGAGTGAGCGAGAGAGAAAAGACTCGGTTGGTGAATCCACACATCAAACTTGTCACAAATCCTGGCGTGCATTTTTCCCCCAAATGCATAGCAGACCCTTATCCCAGCAGGCAGGTACCGCACGCCTTCAAAGATTTATTTCCTTTGTTGATTTTCCTGCTTCGCTCACACTATATGCAATTGAAAATTACTCTTTAAGTTGCCAATTTTACTGTGTTTTCTAGAGAATTACTAACTAGTTGTGTTTTCAATTGTGTGTAGCATTGCGATTTCTATTTGAGTCTAGATGTTAAATTGCTAATAAATGGCCACAATTCTCAAATACCTTTGAACTCTCGCTGCAACAAATGGTGTATGTTAATACACTCACATTCATTATATCCAATATCAGGTAAGATGTCAATGCACAAATCGCACCTGAAATTGCACACCCTGGATGTGACTTGTCATGTGATTGGCATGGCCAGCAGCTTGCTCTTTGCATGGCAAATTGCACCCAATGTTACTGGGGGCCAACACCACTGTCACATCTAATCCGATGCGGCAATTGCCCAACTCACAGTGAAGTTGCACGAGTTCACAATCCAATTGGATGTGAACAGAGCCTACAGTGGCCAATAGGGTGCGACTTGGTCTACGATTTGCAAGTCGCCTGTCATGCCAATTGCATGGCAATCGCAAACAATGTTACTGGGGGCCACATTAAAGCAGATTTCTAAGTGGTGTTATTGACACCACAGTCACATCATGTGACTTGCATAGAAGTTGCATGATTTCAAAGTCGGGGTACATGGTGATTTCAAGTGCAATTTGCAAGACATCCAACACCGATCTCTCAGCAAATTGCATGAAAAGTAGTGTATTCATTACTCTATTATTACTTGCGGCTCCGACCAAGTTTGAACCACAACAATATGAACGCTACAATAGCGTGCACATTGAGTGGGACTTGGCATGTGATTTGCACAACATGCAAGTTGTAAATTGTCTGCAAAGTCGCACCCTATTGTCTGCTATTAGAGCGACCACATGGGTGTGTTTCAAACACTGATTTCTTAAGTAGTACATGTTCTACTTTAGTGGCAATTTGCATAGAGATCTGTGTCAGATGTCTTGAAAATTGCATTGAAATGGTCAACTTTACTGTAAGTTGCATTATTTGAAAATCAGCTTTGGTGATGTTTGATTTCTGGAGTGTTTTACCAATTGATGGGAAATTCACCATACTAGTCAAATCGATTTGTCATTTTCAGTATTGCATACAAGATGTGGTCATGTGACTGTCTTAACTCATGCGAGAATCTGGAGGGAATTGTGACCATAGTAGCAATAACGGTTCCAATTGGGGTTCCCTTTCACATCCCTGCTCAATGTTCTGTTGTATGCTGCACACGTACATTTCACTGTATATATCTTTCTGATTTGTGTGGCCTGTATACAAAGGGTTAATGCAGCTAGGAAGCGGATTCATCAGGTGAAAACACTTTCACTGACCAAATTGGTGGGTGTGGCTTAATTGGGTGTGGGGCCTTGTTTGGCACGCTCCAAATACAACCTAGCTTATATAAAGATGTGCAGTAGGGAGTGATTTGGCCTGTTACTAGGCCGGGTGGTTTGTGACTAAGTCCTTGCATGGTGTGGTTTGGGGGAAGAAGAGATTTTGTGCTGAATTGCCCCAGACACCACTCAGGCTGTGTTTGGAAGTGGGCTGGAAATGTTTGCATATTTTCGGCCTTGTAAAGTGTTTGTGTGTTATTGCACAATGATTGTGTTTTTTCTCTTTGCATTGAAAGCCTCACACATGTCAATCGTTTTGTTTAAAATCTGCTCTTGTTTTAATTTTGCTTGCTTATTGAGACTCCAATGCATTTTTCTGACAAACCTGCTGACAAATGTATGTGTAGGGGATTTGTAGAGGTGGGAGGGGTTTTTCACATATGTCTTGTTTTCTTTATATTTTGATGTGTAGACTTTTTTTGTGAATGGATCTTTATACTAAATGATTGTGTAAGTAAACCTTATGTGCACGAAAATGTTACTTGATTCATCTTCCCCTTTGTTTCCTGCTATAACCTGAGCACACACGGTTCATTAGAAGTATCTTTAGATTGTAAGCTCTTATGAGCAGGAGTGTTTTATTTTTGCCACATCAATCCTATTTTTGTGACTCACCAAGATATTGACTGTACCTACTTGTTCCTGCTGACCAAATAAATGAAGATATATTTGATCAATAAATGTTTCACCGATGTTTTTGTGTTTATTTTATGTTCAATATATGAACAACCTTAATAGTTACTTTGTATACTTATATAATCTGCTCAAATGTAGCTTGTAAGAGCGTGAATATGCAAGTGGGTGCAAACTGGCTTTATCAAAACCAAACAAAAAAATAAAAAACCTGCTTGCACCACAATATTGTTATGTACTAATGAATATGTCACATTCACTGTGCAGCCAGCTACAGGTTTTCTACAATTTGATTTACAGTAATAAAATAGTCCCCACTGTATGTTAATTTTTGGCCTTTGGCAACAAATATATATTAGCCAAGGTTTAAAAAGAAAAAAATCACTAAAACACACATTCGCGAAAGCTATCATAGCCGTGCATAGAAATGAGCGATCGTGCATAGATATGCGCGATCGTGCACAAATAAACGCCAAACAGGTGTCCCTCATGGCGCACGAGCAGCTATCCTCCTGGAAGTCCGTCATCTGGTGCGCGCGCACCCGGAAGTGGTTGTGGGGAGTGTAAGTGGATGAGAAGTGGTTGGAGGTTTTGTGTTGGTTGAAAATTTTGATAACTTTATTGGCATTTGGACATGGCGAGAGCACAGTTCTCAACTGAGGAGATGATCCTTATATGTAAAGTAACTGTGGCCATTGCAAATATGTTTATAACATGTGAGGGACAAGTAATTGTAATTTTGTGGGTGGGGCCTAGCAGAATCTCACTTGGTGCACATGCTACTTATCTGTACATTAGCTCCTGGGTATTGATGGGTCAATGATATTAACCACTTGCCTACTGGGTACTCATACCCCCTTCCTGTCCTGGCCAATTTTCATCTTTCTGCACTGTTACCCTTTGAATGACAATTGTGCGGTCATGCCACATTGTACCCATCTTAAATTTGTATCAGTTTTTTCAGACAAATAGAGCTTTCTTTGGGTGGTATTGACTTGCTGCTGTGAGTTTTATTTTTTGCTCGATAAACCACAAAATAGCTCATAATGAATAAAAGTCTGTTTATATTATAACATTTGGTAAACTGGTAATTTAGCAACACTGATGTGCGTTGATGAGGCGGCACTGCTGGCCACAGGTGGGTGGAACTGTTGGGTGGCACTGGTGGGCACTGATCATCGGGGCCGACCCCTGCTTTGATAACTGCTGGTTCTCGGCAGTACTTTCCACACATTCTGACAGCGTGATGAAAGTGCAGCCAAGACCCGGCAAATGCATTTCCCGGTGATCAACGTGTCATTGGACATGGCTGATCACATGGTAAAAAGCCGCTGTGATTGGTCTTTACCACATCACGTGATCAGCTGTGTCCTTAGGACACAGCAATCACGGAGAGCGCGTTCTGCCAGGATGTCATACGACACCCTCCCAGAGCTGCCTGGATGCAGTGTAGCGTTATTCGGCTATCTGCGGTCGCCAAATAGGTAACCAGCTAGGCCTTCATGGCTAATCTTTGAATATCTGGACATGTATACTGCGTATAATGCATTACATTCTACAATGTGTTGGTGTACATGGTATTACAGTGTGCAATGCGTTGCTGGATTCTGCATGACAGTGGACAGCGTATCACAGTGTGCAATGCGTAGCTCCAGCCTGCATGACAGTGTACAGTGCATTACAGTCTACAATGTGTGGGTGTACACGGTATCACAGTGTACAATGTGTTGCTCCATCCTGCATGACAGAGTACAGTGCATTACAGTCTACAATGTGTGGGTGTACACGGTATCACAGTGTGCAATGCGTTGCTCCATCCTGCATGACAGAGTACAGTGCATTACAGTCTACAATGTGTGGGTGTACACGGTATTACTTTGTACAGAGTATTACAGTGTGCAATGCGTTGTACACTGCAGTGTGCACTAAAGCATTTTACACTCATGCACTGTACACACTAACGCATTTGACATTTCTAGTGTGCAATGCATTAGTGTGCAATGCCTTGGACAGTACAATGCATTTGCAGTATTGGTGTATGTTTATTAAGCACAGATAATTCATCTGATTTTAGTTATCAAGGAGAAGTCTTCTCTGTCCCCCTGTTTATGAGGTGGAGGACAATTGTTTTCCGAAGAGGAGAGGAGACATTTTTTCAAGGAGATCTGTATAGATTTCCAGAGATATGTGTAGATGGTTGAGGGGCTGCATGTGATCTCCGGAGATAATTGTGATTAATGATCACCTGAGTTAAACCAGTGAATGAAAAGTGTAAAAAAACATGGATTGAAAATAATCTGCACTGACCACTGTGCTTTGTCAAGCCACATATTGGCACATTCTGGTGTCACACAGATGCGATGTGAAATTTGCAGTGTTTTCTGTGCAAGCGCTGCACCGCATCACAACCGCAACCCCTTCATGCCACCTGCTGCGGCTTTCTAGGTGAAGTTACCAACACACCAATATTGGTACACAAAGCGTATTGCGATTTGCCAAATTGGATGGCATGCCTATTCACACCCATGTGCATACCCTGAAAAAGGGTCCTGCACATTTTTGGCCCGGATGCGGTGCAATTTGAGGTGTGCAAAATGTTTGTCTCTAATTGCAACGCACACAAATTGCATGTGATTTGCCCAGGAGTGCGGTGTTATACCACAATGCATGTATGTGAAGCCAGAATAAAAGGATGTGGATTTTGTCTATTTTTACTTGCGCATGTTAACATTATGTAAGTGCATTTTTCTTCTGTTTAACATGCTATAGAAATGCAACATGCATTTGGATGGAGTGTTTTTGTATGTGCATTTTGGAAGTATTCTAAACACACATTGACCCTAGGGCCACACCATATCTTATGCAGGCCATAGATGGGTCGAAAATCGGCCGATTTTTCGGCCGAAAATAAAATCGGCCGATTTTCGGATCGTTAGTGGGCTATTTGTTCGGCCGTTTTTCGGTATTTTGGCAGATTTTTTTTTTCGGTAAAGTTGGAAAAAAACGGCCGAATTTGCCGATCGGCCGATTTTCGCGGCAATGATGGGCAAATCAGCCGATTTTTTTACTGATAAAAAATCTGCACATGAGCAGTGACCTGCAAGAGGAAGACAAAAAGAAGAAAAAGAAGAAGAGGATGATGATGATGAAGATGATGAAGAAGAGGATGATGATGATGATGATGAAGAAGAAGATGATGAAGAGGAAGAAGAGGATGATGATGAAGAAGAAGAGGAAGAAGAAGAGGAAGAAGAAGGATGAAAAATGAGAGGAATTCCAGTATGGCAAAAAGTGTCCCTGCAGAGAGCTCCGCTATTTTTTTGACAGTTCCTTGACATTTACAGCGGTTGCAACATTGTATCTATTTGTTTCCGAATAAAAACATCTGTATCCGAAATGGATACAAATACATTGTTGCAACCGCTATAAATGTCAAAGAACTGTCAAAGAAATAGCGGAGCTCTCTGCAGGGACACTTTTTGCCGGCTGTAGACGGGATGAAAATCGGCCGATTTTTTTTTTACCATTGCTGGTAACGTCGGCCGCTTGAACAACCGATTTTTCATTTTTTAAAAGAAAAATCGGCTGTTTTTCTCCCCGTCTATGGCCTGCATAAGCATTAGTGTGCCTGGGGGAGGGGGGGACCTTTGGCCTTTCCAAACACAGTAGATGCTCCAAGAATGTTTCCTTGAACTCTTGAAATGGTTAAAAAGGAAAGACACTCTAGATAGCCTGCACTGAGAATTGACTGTCATGATGACGTGTCAATGATTATTTGCTCTCATTTTTCAGGAGTGGTACTGCTTGCGGTTGAAGCTGGTAGAAATCCACCTTCACGTCCTCCACTCACCTTCACTTGTGGCCAGTGGATATTTTGTGGCCGCAGGCAAGAACTGGCATCGAGGATCTGCATATTGACCCTGGCATGCCAGAGGTGGTTTGGAAGCAGCACAGCAATTTGACCATCCCTTTCCTCTATGTTGGTTTTAGGGTGCAGAATTGCTTCTCGTTCGTGAACGGACTGTCGCCGGATATCAGAGTCCCCATATTTTCAAGATATGTTTTAGCCATGTTGGCTTATTTTTATGTTATTTTCCAAGTGTGTCGCACCTAACCGCACAGTAGTGTGGTGCCATGCATATTTGTGGCTGTGAATGGGGCTGTTTTTAATAGACGTGTGTAGGTGCAACAACGTTTTCATCATGGTACCTGCGCACATCTACATAGGGCATTGCATTTCTTTGCTGTGCTGGAAAATGTGTGTTCTTGCATGCGTTTCTGCACCACCAATGGTGTGAACAAGTTCACACTATAGAAACAGTCTAGATGTGTTCCTGATGGGGTTTTTTCATGCCCTTTTGGCATGCATGTTTAGTGTGTTCCAGTACATTTTGGATGCGTTTTGGACATGTTTACATTGCATTTTTGTATCCCTTCCACTTATTTTTTTCTATTTTCTTTGTATTCAATGTAGTTAGGGACATGTGCGTTTTAGTACATTCAAGGACGTTTCAATGTGTTCCAGTACAGTTCTGTGCAGAAACAATGCAGCGTGGTCAACTTTGTTTACAGCACCTGCAATGCATTGAAAATGCAAGCGCTGATGTGAACTATGACATTGACAACCATATAACCTTCTTTCTGTGCGTTTGTGATGCTGAAAAAGCAACTGAAACACATGTAGTGTGAACTGGCCCTAAAGGTTATTAGAGGTCAGGGAACAGGACTGACCAGGAATTGTGAATTCAATCAGACTAGTGGTGAGATACAATCAGCAATTGTATAATAATGTGAGATCTGAGCTGTAGCTGATAGAAAATGAGACACATTCACTTGATCAGTAAATAGATAGTTAAAGAGTGGGGCGGTGATCCATAGATTTGCATATGGGACAGGTGATGATGGGGTGGGGGAGGGGGTCAAGTTGTATAAGGAGACAGATTTAAAAGAGAAAAAAGTTACAATGAAATATACACGGCATGAAACTTGCACATGACCTAATTGGCAGAAGAACAGTACGCAAGTAACATTCATCCACTTTCTAGTCATTAGGCAAAATCATAATTGATTGATCAATATTCCTGCCACAACCCAGAAAATTGATCTCCATTTTTTTGGGATGTTGCCAAGACTGGGATTAGAACCCATGACCCAAGTGCTGTAAGTTCTGAGCTCTAACCACTAAACCACTGTGGGAAACACAGTTTGAGTTATAATGTAGAAGAGTTACATTGTTTAAAAATGATAAAGCGAGCGCTGGTCAAATGATATAGACTAGTAAAATGGTATTACACAAGATAAATATAACCACGAACAGTAGTGCATGAACTCGTGAAAGGTCATCCACCCCTGTGACAGTGTACTACACTATTGAGCACCTTTCTGGCTCCTGTGGCTGAGCTAATTCCTCCCCAGGACCATTTGGGCACCCACCCTGATGGATGGATGGATGGAGCTGGATGACTAACCCATAGCTGCCAGCATACCGCTGCACCCCCAGATGTGCGATGTGTATAACCCATGCACATTAATACTTTTGTTCTGGTGAGTGTAGATCAGTCCCAAGGGTGGTTTACCTTTCACGAGTTCATGCACTACTGTCCGTCACGGAGAGACCACACGTGCCATTCATAGGCACTCTCTGAGTTGGTACTCTCACACGAAGGACATTCCATTATTCAGGAATGATTCTATGAACTTATTTTAGCACGATTTACCAGTTTACATCATTATTGCAATTCTTTGCACTTTTTGGTTTTTACATGCGTTCATTATTGATCACATGCATTTATAGCGCTGCACTTGTCTTTAACATACAATAGTTATGTGATTAAAGAGAATGAAGATATATAACTATATTGGGAAATTAGAAGTATATAAATTATTTGAGATATAAGTGTGAAAAATTTGAAAATAAAATGTATGACATTCATTAGTAAATGCAATACTTTCCTTATCATTTTGGAGAAACAGCCAAAAAAATAGCAAAAGAGAATTTTCAGAATGTAATAGTACAGCTGTATTAGAATTTTCTATCAGAAAAACGCCAATGTTAATAAAGCCCGCGCTTGTGCGCCATCTAGCGAATATATCCGGTATTGCACCTAAAAATGTGCCAGACAGGATACCACATTCACTAATGGAAAAGTAGTCAGTAGACGCTCGTTAATGAGCTTGCTAGACGCTGGTCAGACGACTGATTGATTGACCGGAGTCTGCCTGAATGGTCAGTCTCTGCTATTACACTCACATCTTAGTGAATCAGGGCCTATGAGTCCTTTCAGAATGAAGAATTCTATTCATAAAAAATAGTAGGAATACAGATGCTCCACATTTCCAGCATATATGTTAATTTTTTGAACACAACTATGTCCCTTTCATATATGTGCATGTATCCATGCACCCTCTACACTCTCTTCCCATCACTCTCACCCTCGTAAAAGTATCCAGCACACAGGAGCAAGATGCCATTTTATGTGCACACCTACTATTAATATATTATTATACAGTATTTATAAAGCGCCAACAGTTCGCTAAGCGCTGTACATTACAAAGGGGGACAGAACATGCGACAGTACAGTAACAATACAATGCGATACACGAGGGGTTCGAGGGCCCTGCCCTTTCAAGATTACAATCTAGGATCATCATCCTACTCTTCATTACATTACTATCATCATCATTCTCTTATAAAAATCTAACAGACAAGAGCAGGCTGCCATTTCATGTGTTGTGTAAAGAGGTAGAGGGTGGAAAAGAATAATGAATATTAGAGAAGCATGCAGGTAGCAGACCAACTATTTTTTATTTCCATCTTTAGAGCTGACCATCAATGTTCAAAATAGTGTTTTATGAAAAGCTGGATAATTTAATCAAAATAGAGTGCTATGTCACCTTCAGGAGTTGAAAGTCTGTTTTTTAACTCGGTGTACTATAAACTGTACTTTTTGTTGGCTCAAATTGATTTTTTTTTTATTTTTAATGTTGCTGTTGTGGTGTTGGGAAGCTCAAGTGCACTAGAAGCTGTAAAAATAGAGTAGTTTTAGACCCAG
This sequence comes from Staurois parvus, assembly GCF_062004578.1. NCBI lineage: Eukaryota > Metazoa > Chordata > Amphibia > Anura > Ranidae > Staurois > Staurois parvus. Next base: position 7,055,478 of record NW_028317815.1, read on the forward strand.
AAGCTGCATACCTCATTATCACAGTCCAGTAAAAGCGTATTTTGTGGTGAAAATATAGGCTAGTTTTGACAAAGTACATTGTTGTTTTAGGTAAAGAAGCTGACTATGTACAGTATATCCACCATCAGTATACTAAAAGTGGCACATCTTTTATTTATTTTGAAAAATGCATTGTTATTCCCAATGAACTGACAAATTATTTTCAAACTCTGCATGCTAAACACTGCACCTAAGTAGGAAAAAATATATACAGTATATTTGTTGTTATGAAAATAATTGTTGACTGATGTCAAAATGCTGGAAATCTCTTTTTAAACTTAAAGTGGAACTTTACCCATAACAACTTGATAAAAAATAATGTTCTTTAGCAAGGAACATATATTCCACATTAATAATTATCCTACCAAAACTACTGTGTGCTGTAAATTGCCTCCAGTATTACTTTTTTTCTTGCTGGAGGCTGCCATTTTGCTGAAGCACTGAGCCCCTGAGCAGCAGTAAATCAATAGGCTGGCAGCAGATCGGCCTCTAGTGGCTCTGATTTTTGGCACAGTGTCAAAAGCATACTGCAACTGAGCATGTGCAGAGCAGGGTGAGACAGTGTATTACTGGATTTGACTTATTTTTAATGTTTTACATAGCTATCCCTGCAAAAGAGACCAGCATGAAGTGATCTAGCAGGACTTAATTTTCTGAATAAAGCTGCTTTAAAGTACTTAATTGGGCAAAAAGAATGCACTGTATTTGTGTATTGCTGACTGTCACCTCTTTGCCAGGAGCACAGATAGAGAGTGGTTGGGAAAGAGTTTGAAGCAAAACTCCAGGCAGATGTGGAAGACACAGTTAATACAAATCTGTATTCAATAATACACAATTAAATATTTTTCCTTATTTCAGCCAGTGTAAGTGCCTGAATTTGACTTTGTATCTGCTTCTTGCAATCTCCTGTGCAGCTCTTAGAGGAGTGGAGTGAAACATGAACACCACACTATTACTTGACTGCAAGTTATGTCATCCACTTGATCAAGCTATATGACAGTAAATCTCAGAAATTAATGGACAGAAATATATATTTTTTGGAGGGTAATACAGTGGCTTTATATGTCTGCATGTATATATATGAATACACTACAGGAATATTCCTCACAAACAAGAGGCTGCAAAGGAGCAAAGAGCAAGCTTTACCCTCACAGTATTATTATTATTAATATTAGTAGTAGTATTTTTCAGGGTTTATACAGCACCAACAGTTTGCAAAACATTTTACAATATAAAGGTTGGCAGTAATGTTACAATACAAAAGAATACAAGAGGGTTAACAGAGCCCTGCTCATAAGAGCTTACAATCTAACAGGGTGGGGCAAGTGTACAAAAGGTAATACCTGTGGGGGATGAGCTGATTAAAGAATTTAAAATTAATTTGTTAGGTGGAGGTGGGATAGGCTTCTCTGAAAAGACGAGTTTTCAGGGATTGCCTAAAGGTGGCCAGAGTAGGAGATAGACACAGACTGAAGCAGAGAGTTCAAGAGGATGGTAGAGGAAAAGTCCTGTAGATGAGAATGGTAGGAGGAGACAAGAGAACTATAGAGCAGGAGGTCTTGGCAGGAGTGGTGAGGATGGTTTGGGTGGTATTTTGAGACAAGATTGGTGATGTAGCTCAGGCCACAGTTGTGAATGGCTTTGTAGTGTGATACCATTATGTACAGTATTACGATGTCTTTCAGCATGATTGGATGTGAGCAGAATTAAAAGTATGTATGGATACGCTAGGAGATGGCTAGTAGATGATAGATAGATAGATAGATAGATAGATAGATAGATAGATAGATAGATAGCTCTGATAATGCTAATAGTATATTTCTATTGTAAGAGAATGACCCAGTAAAGTATATGCAATTTATTGGAACAGGGTAAATATAACTTCAAAATCAAAGTAGTGGCATATTTGAACAAAAAAGAACTAATGCATTTCTTTTGTATTCAGTGAGCAAATATCTTCAATCTATTTCATACCACATTGCCTCATTTAACAACTGAAGATTCTCCATAGGTTTGATTTCTTTTCCATTTGTCAATATTTCAAAGGCTCAGGTAATGCTTTTACTTAGACTCATTCAATAAAAGGATTACAGAAACTTGTGTGCTATTACCAAAAATGTCAGAGCAATTTGTTACAAATCAGAGCAGCAATTCCTTCTTTGTAGTGCCATGGATAAAAAAGGATCTGTGCTAATTAAGGCTGAGTATAGAGAGAAAGCAGCATCATCCTATTTTCTCCACATTGAACATATAGAAAAGAAATGAGGGTAAAACATTCTGAAACAAGATCATGGTTTGTAACTATAAAGATTCTTCATAGTTGTGGTAAAACAATCTAAAATCCTAATTTAAAATGTGATGCATTTTTATAAGAACAATTTAAAATGTCATTATTTATCTGGCATTTTAGGATACTTTGCCTCTTTGCTTATTGTGACGGCCAGTCCAGTATATCTGCACTTCATGCAGGTCTCCAACAAGTGGTTACACCTCTTACCGAAGTTATCACACTTACATTGTAATTAGTACAGGACCAGTGGCCATATGATCAGGATGGGACAGGGCTTCTGCTAGACGTAGCCTCCCAAAATGCAGGATTGTGGATAAAGGTGAGTATTAATGGGTATAATACTCATAAAACATGACCTATAGTTTGTATATAGTTAGGGTGAATTGTTTTATGTAGCCAGATTTCTGCTTTAAAACTTACAAAGCTCTATTCCAATCAAGGTAGATATATACAGTATATATGACTATTGCAGATGCATTGCCATAGGTACATGCTCTAGGACTAGGGATGAGGGAATGCTCACAGTTTCTGTTGGCAGTGGGTTCATTGAATCCTGCTTGAAATCTGTGAAACCCAAACTTAGCATTCAAGCCCACCAAAGCCTATGAGGGCAAATTTTGAAAATGCATTTTTAAAGGTTAATAGGCAAGCTATTGTCAAATGTTGTAAGGGCACAGAAAGCTGGACACTGTCACGAGTGATGTCTAACTAAGCACAAATTCCATACAGCAAGTAGAGGGTCATTTTATTGTGACTTTGAGGTTCATATGTTAAAAACACCAATTCTTTAAGCTGCATGCTTTGGAGATGCTCTTAAGCTATATGTGATGCTACAGCACAGTGTGATTTTCACAGATAGCATCAGTGACACAGTATTCTGTCATCACATATTTTGGATATGTAATCAACTGTTGGAATTTACAGTTAGCGTGAATTAAATATAGCAACAGCACCCCAAACCAATAATTTCAATTTGAAAAATAGTTTTTTTTTAAATTTGGTTTGACTACGACACTTGATTTTTTTGTTGTGTGGCAATAGGCCTGCATTAATCAGAGAAATTAGCAGCCACAACACATTTAAAAAGCTATAGGAAAATTTACTCCTAAAAAATAAAGCTAAAGTCATCAACTTTTTATAAATATGCCTGTGACAAAAGAGTTTAATACATAGTTTTAGAGTTTTTTCATAATACGACACTGTGTTGTCTTACAAATTGCACAAACATACTTCAAAACCACAACTGCAAATTCCCAAAACCCTTCCCATTCTTCCATCCTAATTATTCCTTTAAAATTCAAAAGACAGACTTCAGGCATGTATTTGGTAGAAGTTGGCTAGCTTCAGAGCAGTAAGTGAGCACTTGAATAGTCAACAAATAGAAAGAGACAAAGCAGGTTTTATCTTGAAATACAAATTAGAGTGTAATTAAAGGTGCAACACAGCATTTACTCTGCAACAGACATTAGAGACTTGGCAGTTGAGGTGAATCTGTGCATGTTGCAGCAAACTTTGAAGTTGCAGCAAATTTGTAAGCATGGTTTACCCTGCAATAAAAACATAAGAATAGAGCAGAACAGATGGCAAAAGCTGGTAATGGTGGCAGGAATAATTTTTTCGGAGAGGGGGAGAGTAATTGACAAGTTAAAGCTTAGTTTGTAGCATGAGCAACAGTCATTGGTAATCCAGGATAAGTTACATTTAAAAGAAAATGAATTGGTCAACACTATCACAAGACAGGCAGATTGACTTCTCTGTAACACAACCTCCTGCTGCTCTGAAGACCTTCAGCATTCTGGCTGCAAAGCAAGCCAAAAGAATACACACTGTAGTCAACCACGTTGCAAACCACAGTAATATAGCGCAGTGCAGACTGTCAGCTCTCCCTAAGCTACTCCAAAACATACTGATAAATGGCTGCTGGGAACCCATCCTTTCATAGTGTGGGAGCTTGTACACAACAAAGCCCCTATTATTGGAACTAAGCTCACGGGCCATGCAGTACATTACAGTTACAAAGAATTTGCCATCAAAAATTGATATTTTTATTGTGTCCTGAATTTGTTTTAAAAACCTCTATAATAATTGCTGAATATACATAATTCCCCCCTTTTTTTTGTTTAGTGATATAAGCTAATTACAATATTTCCTGATGCATTTTTAATTACGATTTTCCTAAGTATGTTGTATTTCTTTTCATTGACATTAATCTAAATAGCTAGCACAAAGGCCAGTTAGAAATTGTATTTGTTTACTTTGAACATGATTGACATTTTAAAGTTTTTATAATTATCCTGGTTAAAATGAATGCAGATTACCTAATCAACAAACGCAGCAGTGTGTGATAAATGTGAAGTCAGGCGAAGATTCTCAATGAACAACTCATTAGCATGCATTGGTCTCAGTGTTTTGATGATGTAATAATAGATGTTTAAGAATATACTTGTTGGTATGAAGGATGTAGGAATGTTCTTGTGAATAATTTACACTGCCTGTTTTTTTGGACCCAGCAATATGTTGCACAATATTGCAACTTTTGCAAAGATATATATAAAAAAAGTTTAGCAAATATCCTAGTGTCTCAGAGATGTGGCTAATTATTGGCCAATTTCTCTAATCAATAATGATTTGAAATTATTCACAAGAAATTTAGGGAAAAGGCTGTTGACCTTCTTGGCTCACTACATACAGTACACAACAATCAAGTGGGTTTCTGCCACATAGACAGGTGTAAGACCAGGTAAGGTGAGCAATAGACTTTATTTCCCTATTACAGTCTTCTTGGGATGGAGGTTTGGCTAGACATGGAATGCTCTTGTCGTTGGATATCCGCAAGGCATTTGACTCACTCTCATGGCCCTACATTTTTTGGTTGCTGGAAAAATGAAACTTTGGCTCTAAATTTTTGACCTTGCTTCACTCTCTTTATAGCATGCTCACAGCTCAGATAACTTTGCAGAGTCATAGATCGGACCCAATTTCCATTTACTCTGGCACTCGACAGGGGTGCCACGTGTCGCCCCAATTGTTCACCATAGCTATAAAACCTCTGGTAATAGCTATCCGTCAGGACCCGGATATTTTGAGGATAAAGAGCGGGGGTCAGAGCCATAAGTGTGCATTACTCATGGATGATTTATTGGTATTTATTACTTTCCATCACACTGCATTGTAGAATCTTTTCTCCCTTCTAGATCATTTAGGGGAAATCTCTGGCCTTTTAGTTAACTGCGTTCTATCAAAGGCGATGAATATAAATTTGACAGACTCACTGTTTACACACTCTCTGGGCTCAGTATCCCTTTCAGTGGCAACAAGTCTTATTTGGGCATTAGATTGACCCATAATATTTAATCCCTTTATAAAGCGAACTACCCCGCTTTGTTCAGTAAACTATTGGATGATGCGAGGGCATGGTATGACGTGAATTTGTCGTGGATGGGTAGAATCGCTTCGGTAAAGATGACAGTCTTACCCAGGCTGCTATACTATTTCAGAACGCTACCCATTCTTATTCTGCTAGATAAAACTCAGCAGTTTCAATCAAAATGTTTTAACTTCATCTGGGGCGTTGAGGGTAACATTGGCTCGTGACATGATGTACGCTCCTAAAGATCTAGGTTGACTGGGGGAAAATATTATGAGGTGGCGCAACTAACGCAATTATGCCAATTTCATTGCAATGGTTATAGGCCGGATTTAGTGTCCCTTGAGGTCCAAGCTTGCTCCATACTCCCTGTGGATCTGATGCTATGGATCCCTCCAAAACATTGCAAAGCTATACTGTGTCATGCTCTCCCACTCGTTAAATTTCTGGGATTTGAGCTGCAAATGATGGTCCCTGTGCTCCTCACACATGGCAGCCGCCCCCCTTTCAATAACCTCTTATTTCTCTCAGGTATGCACTCTAATCGATACAGCTGGTTGAATAAGGGACTACAGGAAAGGAAATTTTCTAGACCATCATCAAATTTTTTGCTCAGCTAAGAGATGCCCTCTTTGGAGAGTTTTCATATGCAACAAATCTATGATTTCTTAAATACTTTACAGAAAAACAGTCCTGGTATGTTTGTATGCACTGTGCTTGAAAACAGATGTATGCAAGATACTTAACAGCGGGGGTGCATCATTTTATCATTACAAAAGCATAAAAAAAATTTATTATAGATCATTGTTTTTTGATCTTGAGTTCTTTCTTGTTTTATTGAACAAAGATGTGTTACTTTTGATGGATTATTAAAAAGAAAATCCCTAAAAGTGTCCACAGCATAAATTCACATGGTTAACCTTTTCCCACTTAGTGGCCTCTTGGTGGGTGGGCTTTAATACTGAGTGGCTGCATATATGCATCTATTTGTAAATACTTTACTATGCTGAGAAAGAATTCACTGCATGCTCCCAGCACAGCTCCCAATGCATACTTGCGATCGGGAGCTTTCTGATCATGTGACCGCTGTGATAGCCAATAATAGCTGTCACATGACTGGAATGCCCACTTCTGTCTCCTGGCATTTCAATCCAGTTAAAGGGCTGAGAAGTGGCAGTAGGAAGGGTTAGAATCTGTATGAACTTTTCTAGCTTAGAACCCCTTCAAAAATGTTTAGGGCAGGTGTTAAAACCGGTGGGACCCAGTCATGGTGTTTTCTAAAATGTGAAGACAGATTGTGAGACTATTTAATAATATCTTCCACATTGAAAAGCCTACCATTTTAAAAAAGTAAATCTTTTAACCTTAGAAGGGTCCACTCTGTTCAATGCTAACATTAGACATAAAGATCATGCCTTCCATTACAGCAGTTTTGATTTATTAGGTAGGAAGGGACCTCAAATTTTGTCCTTTATTAAAATGGGACAATGTTTTCATAAAATAGGTTCCATTTTCTTAAATTGGGTTAAAAGCCCACACATAACTTTCTCTTTTGTAAATGTGTGAATTTATAAATTCTCTACTTTTATACACTCCTGTTTATTTATCTTTTTTAAATGTGGAAGATAGCCTGCTGAACTAACATACCAAGAAAAGTCACAGATTTTATTTCTAATGCTAATTAGAAAACGTTTACCATTACTATGGTTATTTCTTGAAACACGAATATTTTCTTGAAACTGGTCAAATCTTTATGAAAATAACAAATATATTGGATGGACCATCAGGGCTTTGGGTGAGCACATAAGAAATATTAAAATAGTCTGAACTGGGAGATTAATTCTAGTTATATTTGGATCTCATTTTAATAAGGACACTTTGCATATAAATTAGAATTTCTCATAAATAAAAACAATATTTTTTGTCAAATTGCTGATAAACAGCATATACATAACTATAAATGGAAGCATTTCTACTATGTTTACAAGGGATTCAGTAATAATAAAGCCCACAAGATTACTGCAATCAAGCACAGGGCATGAACATTAAGCTCTCTGAAGCACCACAGTTTTTAGAAAAAGGTCACTTCACCCTCCTGCTAATGCCAAACCCACTCTAGTATGAGGGCACATTCAGTGTGCTCCAACATAAAATGACATATACTATTATCAATCAGCACATCCCAGAGAACACTTGAATAAAGCTTCTCTTTATTTAGCCCATTTAAACAAGGTTACAGCAATGCTGGGCACATGTTTTAAACCTAACTGGGTTTTGATTAATTTTTTCCTTACTTTTTATTGTAAATAAAAAGTCCTTTTGTTCACAATCCATTTTACATTTTGACACTGGCCTTTAGCAAGCTTATTATGCTTCTTTAATACAAAGAACTTGTGCTTATTTTAAGAAAACCAACAGTCCCATGGGAAGAACATAACCATTAATATGTTTTCTTCAGTTTTTGTTGTGCAGCATAAGAGTCCCCTGTTGAGAATTACATTCATCTGGTGGTTTTCATATTTGCCATTTTAACTCACTATGTGAAACTTTATGCAAAGCACATGTAAAACCATTAATTATTACTTATGGTAGGGTATGAATACTATGCTAACACTACAAATCAGCAACAACACAAAATGCAATGTAGAATGAAATAGTATGTATAAAGTAGTTATATACTTGATAGTATTTTTTTAAAGAAAAAAACATTTACTGAGAACCCACGGCCAGGATCAAAGTCAAAGGGATACATCCCAATCCTTCTCCATTGCAAATGGAACAAGGCACAGCTGCCCTTTATCACCCATGTTATTTGCCCTAATCATAGAGGCATTGTTCCACAAAATTAAGTTTAACTAGAATATTTGGGGCATCCAAAGAGGATCTTCCAAACATAAGCTTTCAACCTTTGTGGGTGATATTTTATGTAACACAACTGCACTTTATTTTTTAATTTTATTATTTAATGTTTTTAAAATTTTTCTACATTGTCTCTATTTTTTTATCAACATTATTTCTATCACAGGGGACGGACAATGTTCCTCGGGACAATGTTCCAGTGACAGGTACTCATTAGTGATAGATATGGGTTCTTTTAGACCCCAGATCTCTCCTCTGCCCTGAAACCATCTGATCAAACCAAGTTTGGTGGTCATGACACTGGTACAACCACTGAAATCCTAGGACATACATGTGCAATCATTTTCTTGAATTTGCTTAGCACATACCTCATACCTTGCTTGACACATATTGTAAACTGCTCATGAGATGGTATCTATCCAAATATGCCCAACGCATGCTGGAGAGAATAAGACACATTCCTCTATACAGTATATGGTATAAATGTTCTGAAATCAAATAATACTGGAAGCCTATTTTTTGTCAGCTTATCGAAAACAACACAGAAGATTTTTTGGTAGACATTTCCATTCTGATTTTCTTCCACCTAACCCCATTTTCTATCAAATATTACACAGCTACACCTATTTAATGCTACAATGGTACCTAAACCCCTTATTGGAAACAAGAACAGCCTTCTTCGATGCAGGAGTGGATTGCTAAAATCAATGATATTATGGCTGTGGAGGGATGGGTTTATCTTTGCTGGGACCGGTAGGATAAATATAATAATATTGGGGTGACATGGTTACATTTTAGCTCATCAGATACCAGGGCAACACTGCCTGGTACATGTACACTAGGAATTATTGCAGGTAGAGAAATTATCCTATTAGGCAAAGCATTCCCTGTGTAATGGACATTATTGTTTGCTCTCCACACAGATCTTCATGATCTTAGTTTTCCCCCAAATTACCCTACAGTTTTTTAGTAGACCTGCAGGCCAGAACCTCATCATATTCCCACCGTATTTCCCTACCTTTGTTGTGTTTGGTTGTTACACTATAGAAAAAGTTGTAGGGGTTCTGCAATATGGAATTGACATGTGTGAAGTTCAGGATATCTTAATCCAAATATCATGCACCAATTATATATAGAAACAAAAGAAATACAAAAAAGACAAACTTACATAGACAATAAAAAGTCAAAGGAGAGATACGTTTACATTCATCAATTTCATAAAATAGTGTCTGCTACTCTTTAGTCACTTGCCATCCAGAGGATTTACACCCCGTTGTGACCAGGCCATTTTTTTCTCTACTTTAATTGGCAATTGGGGGGTCATGCAACACTGTACCCAAATGAAATTTATATCATTTTATCACATAGATAGAGCTTTCTTTTGCTGGTATTTGATCACCATTGTTTTTGTTTATTATATAAAATGAAAAAAGACTGAAAAGTTTGAACAAAAAAAACAATATTTTTTTAACTTTTTGCTATAAAACATATCCAATTAAAAAATTTAAAAAAAATCACATTTCTTGATAAATTTAGGCTAAAATGTATTCTGCTACATGGCTTTAGTAAAAAAGATCTCAATAAGTGTATATTAATTGTTTGTGTGAAAGTTATAGCGTCTACAAATGAAGGTATATATACAGGAATGTTTATTTATTACTAGTAATGAAGGCGATCAGCAACTTAAAGTGGGACTGTGACAGTGCGGTGGGCACTGAAACTGAGTGGGAACTGACTAACTGCCACTGACATCACCAGTGACACTAATACAGTGATCAATATTATGCACTGACTCTGTACTAATGATGCTAGGTTGGAAGGGGTTAACATCTGGGGCAATCAAAGGGTTACCTGTGTGTCTTAGGAAGTGTTACTGTGTGTGCTGGTTTTACTAAGGGATATTGTTGTTTTTTTCCCTGCTTAGCAGGGAATTAAAAAAACAAGATAGACTGCCACCTATACAGTTTACAATCACAGAGCTCTGTCTATGATCACTGAGCCCATCAGCAGGTCCCAGCAGTTAATCATTGGTTGGGACCCACTGATTGGCTTGCGCTGAGATGAATCACAGCACAGCTGGGTTAGTGGGCACACACATGCATGTCCTACCCAGAAGCGCTGATCACATACTAGGTACGTGATTCAGTGCAGGAGAGCTGCTCTGCAGTCGCATAATAAGATATGCAGTCAGCAAACAGCTAACATACTGATTCTGTATTTTCTAAGGTTGGCCATATGTTATGTGGGTCAAAGGAAAGAAAATCCATTGAATCCTTCCCGCTGCGAGAGGTTTCCCCGCCATTAGAATACAATGATCACTGCTGCTGATTAGAGCCACCGGCAGTGACCACACAAAAGAAACAGATAGATCAACTTCAGTACAACTAGCCCGCGCATAGATGGATCAAAATTTGACCGGTTCCTGCTGAAGCAGACAAATTTTGATCCGTCTATAGCTGGCTTAAGAATCTTTCCTCTTCTGTCTTTACAATATGTTAATATATATATAGCACACTTATCCACAGCAAAGATGAGATCGTAACTTTCAAAGGAAAGTTAGGGTTGTAAAGGTTTGAATATTGCACTTTACAGACTCCAGTAGATATTTTTCTGTTATTCTTTAGCAATAATAAGTCAAACTAAATGTATAAAAATGCATACATCCATTACAAACTTTTAAAATACAATGGATAGAAGCTAGAAATAGTTTTTTTTAACATTAATTTAACTGCTCTGTGCTTTTTCTATACAACGTAAAACAAGCTCCTTTTTATGTTAGCCCTATCAGCTGTTCATATTTACCTTTCCCCATTCCCTCCCTCATAAAAAGAAGCTTTTAGGCTGAGGACACTCTCCATGCCCCCATGTGACAGAGCTAGATGCCAATCATCATTCACTAGCATTGTCACATTGGAAGAAGGAGGGGAAATTTCATGCTTCGGCATACTCAGAAGTCCTCAGGTAAATGTTGAAAGAGTGAAGCAAAAGTAAGTGTATGCTGGAGATCAGAATTAAAGTGAGCCTGTTATTTTGCATTGAATGGGCAAGCACACATGCAATTTTCTGACAAACAGAGCTGAATTATACAGACTTAGTACACTTCTTTAGGAACTTTTTTCTGTGCCTGTGATGTATCAGCCATATTCTATTTATTCTTCTGCCGGTAGATGTAATAGGAATACTGGTAAGCTGTCACTAGAACCTGTAGCAAGGCAGTACACATATTATAAAGCTGAACAAAAAAGCAAGTTGGGTTATCCCAGCTTACTTCAGATTCTGGGGAAGCAGCTAAACACACAGTAAAGTAAATAGAAGAGAATTGTTTTAACTGCTAAATGATTTGTATTTTGTGTATAGACAATCTTGAAATTTGCCCAATTTTTCCACACTGTATCATCGGGCAAAAAAGTGACACTATTATCTATACTAGCTTTGCAACAAGTATTGTGTCACCTGAATACTCATGGGATGGTGAATTAAAATGATCACATTGCTGATTAATTTTAACAAAATAAAGTAATAAACAGCAGCAAACACTGTTTTTTAGTATAAATAGTAGGTGCAGCGCTAAACCTTGAATACCATAAAGTCAGTAAAGTGCAAAATTAATCAAAAGTGCCAATGCTGTTATGGAAGCATGAACCAAAAAACCATAGAAACAAAATATAAATAAATCACTGTTTCAAATGATAATCAACGTGACTGTTTGTATATAGAAAGTGACCATGTAATGATGACACTAATATGTCCATAAAGTGACAAGGTGGTTGTGATGACACAATATACTGTCATTGAAAGGTGCCTAATAGTGCTTAATAAAGTGACAATTGTGATGAATATAAATAAATGTCAAAAAAGAAGTGATAAAATTGGAGATCCAATGTTACGATCTCAGTAGTTAGTGATCCACACTTTACATCCAATGGTATGGTGATGTGCCAGGTAATAATAGAATTACGCACTCACCAGATGCGCAATTAAATCACGAATTTGAGACACATACTCTCTGTGGTCAGTCGGAGGTCTCTTTAAGGATATTCACAGCCTGATCTGGAGTCCCCCTCTCTGGGTCATCCACAGTACCTCTGCCTTCCTCCTTATAAAGCTCTGCCAGTGTCCAGGGGCAGCACTCAGCGATGAGTTCACTATGGTGACACTGTACTGCTAGGGTGACAGTATGTAAAAAAATAAAAAAACATAAATTATATAAAAATATAAAATAAAAATGTAAAAAAATATATTTTTTTAAATTATAATTTTTGGTTATAAACTAATTTGGGTTATTTTTTTACTAAAAAGATAGCTGAATACATTTTGGCCAAGATTTATGAAAAGGATTATTTGCAAAATTTTATATGAAAAACACTTTTTTTTTTTTTTTTTGGGGGCTTTTTCATTTATATAGCAAAAAAAAATCCCAGTGGTGAATAAATACCACCAAAATAAAGTTGTATCTGTCTCAAAAGAATGCTAAAAAAATCATATGGGTACAGTGTTGCATGACCGAGCAATTGTCATTCAAAGTGTGACAGCGCTGAAAGCTGAAAATTGGCCTGGGCAAGAAGGGGGAAAAAGTGTCCAGACTTGAAGTAATTATGCAGGGTGCTACAACCAGGAATGATGTTCACCTCTATGGCATCAAGCTGCTTCTCACTCTATTACAGTGTTTCTCAACTCCAGTCCTCATGGACCCCCAACAGGTCATGTTTTCAGGATTTCCATTATTTTGCACAGGTGATTTGATCAGTTTCACTGCCTTAGTAATTACCACAGCTGTTTAATCTGAGGGAAATCCTGAAAACATGACCTGTTGGGAGTCCATGAGGACTGGAGTTGAGAAACACTGCAGTCTATCACCATCCTGGCCCATCCTTTTTTCAATACACACAAGAAGCTCAAACAAGAAAAATATCCCTAGTGCTTTCTGTGTATATATGATTTATTTTTAAGAAAATCCACCAAACATACAATATATACTCAACTTTTACAGAAGCAGTTTGTGTTACGGTGCTGAGTTACTTTAACTGACAATTGCGCGGTTATGCAATGCTGAACCAAAATGAAATTTGCGTCCTTTTTTCCCCACAAATTGAGCTTTCTTTCGGTGGTATTTGATTGCCTGTGCATTTTTTTGCGCTATAAAAAAAAAAAGACCGGCAATTTTGAGAAAAAAACAATATTTTGGAGTTTTTGCTATAAAACATATCCAGTAAAAACATTTTAAAATCAAATTTTGTCATAATTTTAGGCCAAAATGTATTCTGCGACATGTCTTTGCTAAAAAAAATCCCAACATGTGTAAATTAATTGGTTTACGTGAAAGTTATAGCGTGCACAAATGGTGGTATAGAAACTGGATTTTTTTTATATATACTAATAACAGCGGTGATCAGCATCTTATGGCGGCAATCAGCAACTTATGGCATCGATCAGTGACTTATGGCGGGACTGCGGCAGCGGACATTCTGACACTGGGGGGAACTGACTTGGGGTCACTGACATTCCCAGTGACATCAATACAGTGATCAGTGCAAAAAAAAAGCACTGACACTGTGCTAATGGCACTGGGGAGGAAGGGGTTAACATTTTTAGGCAGTCAAAGGGTTGACTGTGTGACGGGAGTGTTTTACTAGGGGGCGGGGGGTGTTCTTCACTGTTACACACTGTTCCAGAAAGCTGAACTCAGCAATCCTGAACAGTGTGCTGAAAACTGACAGGGAGGAGAGCTGCATAAAAACAATGCAGCTGTGCTCCCTGTCAGTGTTTGCCTGCAATCTCCAGGCTCCGGCTGGTAATCACCGGCCGGGACCCGGTGATTGACACCCACGGCCGCAATCGGTGCCGCGGGTAGGGCGGTCACGTGCCTTTCACGAGCCCCCTAGCAAGTAAACAGGTTGACATTTATAAACGTGATCCTGCATACAGGGGCCGCTTTGCTGCAGTATATGTACTGTGGGTGGTCCCCTAGTGGTTAAAATTGCAGTACAGCTGGTGCCCTGTAGTGTATTAGCATAATGTAAATCAATGGAGTAGTCTCACACAAAATGGTGGCCCGCTCACTTCCAGTTCATGTGGTGTGATGTCACTAGCTCCTCCCTACATGTTACATGGCCAAATCTCATGACTTTACATTCACAGAAAGCCTTGTATTTTCTATTAGTAAATACAAGGCTTTTTTCAATAGGCTAAGGTGGAAATCATGCCATTACCTGGCAACCTCTCCACCTCATCCAATCAGTGGAAGCATTGCATTTATTGGAAAAAAGGAATTGCTGAGCAGCGCTTAGCCCAACTTGATGTTATTATGGCAGCAGACAGGACGTCCCCACTGAAAAAACACCGTAGGTATACTGTATGCAGCTGTATGCAGCTACAAACATTTTATACACTGCTGTCAGTGGCCACATCAAGTTGGCTCAAATTAGTTATTTAAAATGGAAAGGTTATGGATTAAGGTTTAATTTAGGCATTAGGTTAAAGCAAATCTAAACCCCAAACAAGAATGTTATATTTTCAGCAACTACAAAAAAAATACATGCTGATCTTGCCAGAATTGCAGTGTTACTTTCTGTGAGCAGAAATTAAAGTATATACACCCTGTGTAAACTACAAGTCCCATCAATCCACCATGTAATGGAGATAAGTAACGGCAGGCATGTTTGAAATCCATCCTGTGTAACAGCCATGGCCCCTTTTACAGATATAGTGTAGAAATTAGTATAGCCGCAAATGGACAGGAAGTGTGTTTTTTTGCAGGATTATCAGATGATAACAAAGGGGAAAAAGTCTTAAAAAATTAAAACTAAAGCAGCCATTACCAATACTGGTCAGCCTCAATATCTTACATTCTTGCTGTTGGGTTTAGATACGCTTTAAGTTTTGGGTGTGCAGTATATTATTTTTCAGTTCTGTCACTTTGGCCCTAATATTTTTCAACGAGTCTCATTGCTGTGAACAAGTGTAAATTCTGTAGCTCTCTAAAAGAACCCTCAAATATTAACCTAAACCCCTTAATATAAACCCCTTATGTCTTACTCCCCCCGGACCCTGCATTTACTATATCTGGTCTCCCACAGTACACAGAACATGGAAGAGGAATTATTTTAGTAAATATAAACTGCTAAATACCTTTTCTCATCAGCAGGTAGAGCAGTCTTGTGACTTCTATCAGTGTTCAGCAGAGCACTGGTTAAAGCTTGTAAGAGTTTTCTTTCTGCTCTAAGAGGATGCAAAACTCTTGACCTCTGTCTGGAGAGTGCTTATTGACCCTGTACTGATCAAATGCACTCTACCAAGGAAAAAAAAAAAACCTCTCTAGCAATACACACTAAACTGAGCATGTGCAGAATGGCTACAGTTAACTCTGTCTTATCAGAAGATAAGACGTGGACATTTGAACAAGAGGAAGAGCAGAAAATTCAGGATCAAATGGCATTTTTACACAATGCAGAGGACTAACCCCTTAGGTTACACAGTGAGTATAACAAGCATGCTTTACTACATATACAGACTGATTTTACTGTTGTGGGTTTCGTAACACTTTAATCCCCACAATACCTAACCCATAACCTGGCCTTATCATGTAACCTGAACCTTAACTTAAAGTGTATTAAAAGAAAGAGCTTTTTTTACATTTTTTTTTTAATGAGTGGTGAGGCGTTAGAATCCCTGACAGTTATTTATTACTGTCTGTGCCCCTGCTAGGTAAATGTTTTAACACTTTCATTTTCTAGTCGACAGATTTGCCACCCTGACAGGAAGTTTATACATTACATATGCAACATTGGTTTTACAAATAAACATTTAATACATGACAAAATATGCCAGCAGCACAATGTGTTACCTAAAAACTACAATAGACAACGACTGCTGTGAGGCTCTGTTTGTCTGATTAAAATCTTTATTTTCTAATTAAATATGGGTCTGAAAAAAGGTTTCTACTTTGGGGCTTACTCGGGTTGACTAAAGGAAAATAGGTTTACTTTGCAATGGAATTTTTGCTTCATTAAGTGAATTTGGTGAAAATTCACTTTTCAAAAATTATCCTATTTGAAAAACAGTATTTTTGCTTGCACATGCTTGGATGATGAAAGTCTGCAGAGCTCCACCTAATTCACTAAGCTAAGGGAAAGCTTCCTATCAAAATGAAAATTTGATTGTGAGCAGCTTTTTCGCCTTTAGTAAATTCACCCTATTCAGTAAACAGCCTTCGTACTGCGTAGCTGAGAGTAATATTGCTTCACAGGTGGAAAATGAGACTGCAAAGGCACATGCTGGCTGAATCAAAGACCACATGATATTGATATGCATTATTTCATATTTACATATGTAACAGTGTTTTTTTAGGGGGATGTGATGTGAGATGAGTCGACCCTTACCTCATAGCGTTTGTGTCCTAATGCTGTAGCAGCACCTGAGTAACCCGAGCTTTTGTTAAGTGGGATCTTTACCATCTAGTGTCCTACAGTTTTACATTTTTAAAGTGCCTCCTCTTCTACATACAAGAGGTACTTCAGATAGGAAATTCCTAGTTCCCAGCTAGATCCTATCTACAGTACCTGCCCTTGAAAGAATTAGGTCCACACTTGAAGGTAGTTTTCAATGCTTTACTTGAACGTGGTAGGACAGGATGATAAAGGAGGGGGAATACCCCAGGGTTACACAGGGTTCTGACAGCCCCTTGACTAGAAGCTTTTGGGTGGGTCTCAGGCTTTAGAAGCACCGCAAAAACTTCCCATTAGCTCCACAAAACAAATATACTCTAGTGATGGCTCTACCAAATATCTTCTTAGACCCACACGGCTTGCTTTTTTATAACAGAGAGGTGGCACCCTCTAGGCCAGGGCTTCATTCCAGGGGCTTAAACCAGACACAGGGTTTTCTAGCAACCATCCTTTCCGCAGTAGGGGAAAAGCTGAAAGACCTCCTTTCCGTAGTGGGAATTGCTGACAGGGGGTCCTTTCAGATCACTGCATCCCTGTTCTGTAAAATCCAGGTCCAACCCAATAATGACAAGCTTAAAAAGAGTTTCCCAGTTGACAAAACAGACAGGACTATTTGTATCCACTGCTAACACAGGACTCTGGAGCCAACTTAATATAGTGGATGGTAGGTGATATGATACTGATGCTTTGCAAGACAAGACATAAAAATGAAAGTAAAACAGAACGGGGGCCTTAGTGGTTAGCACTTTTGCCTTGAAGCACAAGGGTTCTTGATTTGAAACCCAAAAAGGACACTACCTGCATACATGTTCTCTCTTGTGTGGGTTTCCTCCAGGTACTATGGTTTCTTCCCACACCACAAAATATGCTGGTAGGTTAATTGCCTCCAGTCTATATTGATACTAGTATGCATGTGAGGTAGGGATGTTAGAGTGTGCGCTTTATTAGGGTAGGGACTGATGTTAATATACAATATGTAACTCTCTGCATAAATTGTTGGCACTATATAAATATGTGAAATAAATAAATAAAAACAGCAAAACTATTAAGAAACACATCCCCATACCAAAATTTTTTTTTTTACAAAACTACTATATGTTCAGTTTAAGATCACAGGCTATAGGAATTACTTCATTCTGAATGTAACAAGAAGCGGCCTGACATTTTATTACTTAAAACATAATTTTATATTAAAATTCATACACAATTAGTGATATCAGAGCTACTCTTGTATTTGATGTAAATGCATGAACTGGACCTATTTTTTTTCAGTTTTTACTGAAGATTAATGTAACTAGTTTTAGAATGTCTACACATTAACAATGGCCAAATCACTATGTACTGCCTTATAAAATAGATTAAAAGGACAGTGAATTAATAAAATTATGGCAAACACAGAATATGGGAACTGTGCACTCATTCACTATTCTTAGAAAGAGTTTTCAGGATCTTGATTCAGACTATAAAAATGGAAATTTAGTCTTTCGAAACAAGTCTTCTTAAAAAAACCTAAACATGTAATCTTTCATTTAAAGCCATTTTGTGTGCAATCCTAATTTGTATTGTGGGGATTTTATAAACTGTTTCATCTAACATTGACCTTTTTTTGCCTTTGTAATTGCTTTTTCTATACCCATGACTGTTCTATGACCTATAACTGAAGCATATTTCCCACCATGTGTTCACTTATGAGCCTACCATGTGTTTACTTATTCTGCTTGGCTTCCAAAATGTTTTTAAGCTTCAATAGTTATAAGATGTTTTAGAGTGCATTTTGTTAAAAGTACTTTATTCTAAATCTATTCTATTTTAGCCTTGCTATTCTAGAATGTGTAATTTATTTTCAGTTTAATTATTCAGATTTTATATGGCTACATGTGTATTAAAAAGAGAAATGGTATCATAAAACAAATCTAGTTTTGAGTTAAAACATGTGCAATAAAGTATGTTCTTGTTAGCAACCAGGCGTAGCCAGTCCACAGCAGTAACTACAGCAGCTGAGTACAATCAGACTGCAGCAGTAGCCAGGAGTGATGATAGAAGAGTTACTCTTTAAGGGTTATAAGGCTGGTGTGACCTCCTGTAATTTAAGAGGTCGAATATCTCAGGTGAGAGCACACCCAAAAGGCATGGGAGGTGAAAAACATTCACTGTGAGGCACATATGTGTACTGTGTGAAGAAGATCATACTGAATTTGAAACAGAGATGTGTTTTGTTTAAATGATGTATAGACATATAAAAAGGGACTTTTTCACACTGATATCACTATGTATGGTATATTTATTATTATGTTTATATTTTTCACATTGATGTTATGGCATATGGATTGCATATTACGATGCATTATTGAGTATACACAGGTGTTGTCCCTGCTTACATTTCCCTTTACGTTATTTTGATATGGTGATTGGCCAGTACGTTTGTTGTTTTTCAACAGAATAAGCTACCCTGCAGATTTAGCAGTTAGGCTACGTTCACACTAGCCTTGTGTGCAGGCGGCAGAGAGGCGTTTGGGAAGCGTTTTTACCGCTTCCCAAACGCCTCTGCCAATTCTGCACATTACAGCACATGGTGCTGTTCTAACGGGAGCGTTTGCGTCGCGTCGCGTTGCGTCGCGGCAAAACGGGCGCCTCTGGACGAGTCAGGAGGCTTTGAAGCCTCCTATTCTCGTCTATGGTGCCGCTCCGGCCGGCGTTTGCGGTGCGGTTGCGACGCGTTTGCGGGGCGTTTGCGGAGCGGTAACACCACTCAAACTGCATTATAGGCGTTTGTGGGGCGTTATTAACGCTCGGCAAATGCCTAGCAACCGCCGCTAAACCGCGCATGCGGCGTTTGCGGAGCGTTTGCCGAGCGTTAAAAAACGCTCCGCAAACGCCGGACCAACGCTTGCCAAACGCTATAGGGGCGTTTGGCAAGCGTTGGCAAAACAGCCTAGTGTGAACGAGCCCTTAGAGTTTTGAGACAAACAATTTACCACTGACAGGAGAACTTACAATAATCAGCTTTTCTTCATTTATGAAAAACCTGTATCCCAAAAAGGAAAAAAAAAAATTCTGTAACTGCATAAAAAGTGTGAGATGGAGTTTGTCTTCGATTTGTTAGTGTATCTAAATCTGCTACTACATCTAACGTTACTCTCCGCCCAGATTAACGATGCTGCTGTGCAGAGGTGTTTATGTGCTCCTTCATCCAGAGTGTAGGCACTTAATGCTCCCTGCTGGAGTGTTACTGACCAGATCACCAGATAAAAAAGTAGAAAAAGAAATGAATTCAGCCACCACATCTATAAATTGGTAAGCTGCAATTTGGTATATGTTTGGGTTTGGGTTTTATACCCCTTTAAGTTCCAGCATAGTAATTTTCAAGTGTATTAAAAAACATTGAAAATGTGTGTGTAAATCCCATGCCAGGACACCTATGTACTTAATCTATTTTGTCTTTCAATATGGGTGATTGCTCGCATCAAAAGGTGTTCCCACCAAAAAATCAGTATTTCATTATGTGCATTGTTGTGCCTCCCTGAGTGTCAACAGAAACCTCCCAATTTACATACAAAACTAAAGAAAAATATTCATTAGCAAAAGTGTTTGTGATTTCAAAGTCCAAATACGTAAAATCAACAAATCCGTACATGTGCCAAAGTCTGAAATCACATAAATCACAATCAAGAGATATAAACAAACAAGTGCTCATACTAAGGTGCACGTATCGCTTATGAAAAAAGTCCATATATCAGTGCAATAATCTTATATTTTCTTATAAAAGTCCATGTACTCTTTCAAAACCTTGCAAATGTGCGTGATCCTCCACCATTCAAATCTGCGCTCACCTCCACTCTGCAACCTGCCCTCTTACAGGTCAATATGCTTGTTTCCTTATAATTAGGATCCTAAAGGCAATCTTTCTCTCATGTATGGTCTCTCTCCCAACCAGTGGCTTGTTCTCAGTAGTTCAAATGGATCCATTAGTTGTATGTGTAACTGGCCCTTTAAATTAGCGATCTCTAATCTGCGGTACAACTTACAGAAACAAGAGGGCCCCCATGGTGTAGTAATTCCTCAGCAGTGGTACTACTGAGGAAGTCACGTGGCTGTGATGATATGCGTATAGGTGGAGCCAGGCGGCAGGGCGCTTGGGACTGCAAGTGATACGAGAGTGTTAGCTCCACGATTCACAGTTATGCGTTTGCCTTTTAAAAATTTTGTTCAATAATGTGATTTCCTTTTTTACTACACCATGCGTGAGTTTTAATCCTCAAAAAAAGTCCTTAAGAAAAATAAAAATCCCCAAAATATCCCACAATGTACATCCACAGTTAATTATGATACCCTGTGATATAGATCCACTTTTTTTGGTTTCCATTTTTATTAAAGGACTTGTGAAAAACAGTTTTTTTTTTTACTGTTTATATTTATTGTGAATGAGTAGGGGTACTCATTCACATGGGAGGGGGTGTCATGCTGTATCTGGGCCCCTTTATTGTTGAAGGGAGCTTCCAGATTTTGATAAGATCCCTACCCACAGACCCCCACAACCACTGGGCCCGGGTTGTGGGAGAAATCCCTGGTCCCCATCAACACAGGGACAAGGTGCTTTGCCATAGTACCTCCCCATATTGAGAACATGTTGCCTGTAGCCTTATGGTTCAGAAGGGGGGTCACGCTTTTCTTCCCTTTTTGTGGCTAGGCAGACTGCATGCTCAGATTAAGGCTCTATTATGGATTTGTAGGAGGACCTCATGCATTTTTTTTGCATGGAGTCACTCTTAAGATCCATACCAGACTGTAAGTTTCTGGTATGGATTTCCTTGAAGGACTTTAGGCATTTTCCTTTTTTTTGCGTAGGAAAACCTCTTAAAATCCATATCAGAATGAAAGGGTCTGATATACATTTTTTTGGGGGGTTCCACCCAATTTTTTCCATTCATGCTATAGGATGTGCTACAGCACAAGGAACATTTACAATAAAAAAATTATACAGTTTAACCAGTTGCTGACCAGCCACAGTATATATACTGTGGCTGGTGGGCACATCTGCGCAAAATCATGTTTATATACGTGATTTTGCATTTTGGGTAGGGGGCGCGTGCGAGCGCGTGACCGCCCTACCTGCGCAACCGATCATGGCCGCGGGTGTCAATCACCGGGTCCCGGCCAGTGATTACCTGCCGGAGCCCGGTGATTACCGACCAACACTGACAGGGAGGACGGCTGCAGTGTTTATACTGCAGCTCTCCTCCCTGTCAGTTTGAGTACACTGGTACCCCCCACCCCCTAGTGAAACACTCCCCTCACACCCCCTCCCCTAACTATTTGACTGCCTTCAAATGTTAACCCCTTCCTCCCCAGTGCCATTAGTACAATGTCAGTGTTTTTTTTTTTTGCACAATCACTGTATTGGTGTCACTGAAGATGTCAGTGACCTCAAGTCAGTTCCCCCCCAGTATCAGAATGTCTGCCGCAGTCCCGCCATAAGTCCCTGATTGCTGCCAAAAGTCACTGATTGCCGCCATAAGTCACTGATCGCCCCATTATTAGTATAAAAAAAAAATTAAAATTCCAGTATATACACAGCCAATTTTAGACGCTATAACTTTCAATTAAACCAATTAATTTATACGTATTGGTATTTTGTTTTAGCAAAGACATGACACAGAATACATTTTGGCCTAAATTTATGACAAATTTTGATTTTTAATTTTTTTACTGGACATGTTTTATCGAAAAAATGTCCAAAATATTGTTTTTTTTTCTCAAAATTGTCGGTCTTTTTTTTTATAGCGCAAAAAATTAAAAACGCACATGCGATTAAATACCACCAAAAGAAAGCTCAATTTGTGGGCAAAAAAGGACGTAAATTTCATTTTGGTGCAGTGTTGCATGATCACGCAATTGTCAGTTAAAATAACACAAACCACTTCTGCAACCGCTTCCTGACCGCCCTATAGCAGAAATACTACTACAGGACGGCTCCGGTGCACAAAATCAAACACACACACACACACATATATACAGTCAGGTCCATAAATATTGGGACATCGACACAATTCTAACATTTTTGGTTCTATACACCACCACAATGGATTTGAAATTAAACTAACAAGATGTGCTTTAACTGCAGACTGTCAGCTTTAATTTGAGAGTATTTACATCCAAATCAGGTGAACGGCGTAGGAATTACAACAGTTTGCATATGTGCTTCCCACTTGTTAAGGGACCAAAAGTAATGGGACAATTGACTTCTCAGCTGTTCCATGGCCAGGTGTGTGGTATTCCCTCATTATCCCAATTACAATGAGCAGATAAAAGGTCCAGAGTTCATTTCAAGTGTGCTATTTGCATTTGGAATCTGTTGCTGTCAACTCTCAAGATGAGATCCAAAGAGCTGTCACTATCAGTGAAACAAGCCATCATTAGGCTGAAAAAACAAAACAAACCCATCAGAGAGATAGCAAAAACATTAGGAGTGGCCAAAACAACTGTTTGGAACATTCTTAAAAAGAAGGAACGCACCGGTGAGCTCAGCAACACCAAAAGACCCGGAAGACCATGGAAAACAACTGTGGTGGATGACCAAAGAATTCTTTCCCTGGTGAAGAAAACACCCTTCACAACAGTTGGCCAGATCAAGAACACTCTCCAGGAGGTAGGTGTAAGTGTGTCAAAGTCAACAATCAAGAGAAGACTTCACCAGAGTGAATACAGAGGGTTCACCACAAGATGTAAACCATTGGTGAGCCTCAAAAACAGGAAGGCCAGATTAGAGTTTGCCAAACGACATCTAAAAAAGCCTTCACAGTTCTGGAACAACATCCTATGGACAGATGAGACCGAGATCAACTTGTACCAGAGTGATGGGAAGAGAAGAGTATGGAGAAGGAACTGCTCATGATCCTAAGCATACCACCTCATCAGTGAAGCATGGTGGTGGTAGTGTCATGGCGTGGGCATGTATGACTGCCAATGGAACTGCTTCTCTTGTATTTATTGGTGATGTGACTGCTGACAAACGCAGCCGGATGAATTCTGAAGTGTTTCGGGCAATATTATCTGCTCATATTCAGCCAAATGCTTCAGAACTCATTGGACGCCGCTTCACAGTGCAGATGGACAATGACCCAAAGCATATTGCAAAAGCAACCAAAGAGGTTTTTAAGGGAAAGAAGTGGAATGTTATACAATGGCCAAGTCAATCACCTGACCTGAATCCGATTGAGCATGCATTTCACTTGCTGAAGACAAAACTGAAGGGAAAATGCCCCAAGAACCAGCAGGAACTGAAGACAGTTGCAGTAGAGGCCTGGCAGAGCATCACCAGGGATGAAACCCAGCGTCTGGTGATGTCTATGCGTTCCAGACTTCAGGCTGTAATTGACTGCAAAGGATTTGCAACCAAGTATTAAAAAGTGAAAGTTTGATTTATGATTATTATTCTGTCCCATTACTTTTGGTCCCTTAACAAGTGGGAGGCACATATGCAAACTGTTGTAATTCCTACACCGTTCACCTGATTTGGATGTAAATACCCTCAAATTAAAGCTGACAGTCTGCAGTTAAAGCACATCTTGTTCGTTTCATTTCAAATCTATTGTGGTGGTGTATAGAGCCAAAAATGTTAGAATTGTGTCCATGTCCCAATATTTATGGACCTGACTGTATATATATATATATATATATATATATATATATATATATATATATACGTGATTCACGCTCCCATGGTTTTCACGCCCTTCCCAGATAGTGTCAGATTGCCCCTCAGTACACCAGTAATCACATTTAACCCCTTAATTGCCAGGAACACGCTCATACAAAATAAACCTCCATTGCTAGTATAGTTTCTGAACAGATCAATATCTTTGATCAGATCAGCAGTATACCAGCGTTAGTATAGTGTCCCCCAAAAATGCAGCATTACCAGGATCAGCCCTGGCACCTGCCAGCACTTGTGTTTAGCCCCTATGCTTACCCCCCTTCTAACCCAGAAAGTGCAGTGTCAGTAGAGTACTGTCACTTGATACATTGCACACAAAACCGCAGTGTTCACAGAATCAGGCTTGATCTCTGTTAGCACTTGCCGGTAAATTTTGATGACTCTCATATGCAGCAGAGTGCCAGTACTAGTACCGCGCTACTTTTTGGTGAACTGGCAAGCACTAGTGGCGTAGTACATCCTTGTCTTTCACATACCAGCACTGCAGTATCACTTGGTGATGTGTAGAGTCCCATAAGTGCAGTACAAGCTGGTGTGGTGGCGAGCACAAGTACTGTCCCGCAACCACCAAGAATTCACACACAGGCCCATAGATCCCCCAGTATCCTTCCAGATGTGCTTGTGAATCCCAATTGGCAGCCCACAAATTCTGCAGCACCCGTACTTCCCCCATTCACTGCCCAACCTGAAATTCAGGTGGAAACAGCAAATTTAACTACTCCCCTTGGATTTGTGCAGCTGTTATTCTTGGAATATCTGTATGCATTGATTGTGGATCAAAGCATTTTATATGCACAACAATTTATCGCCGCCAACCCAAATTCAAACCTTGCCAGACCATTCACATGGAAACCCTTTACAGTTTCCGAATTAAAATTTTTTTGGTGGCCTAACCCTCCACATGGGCAATACTAAAAAAAATTTATTGCGGTTGTATTGGTCCACAGAATGGATTAATCATATGCCCATGTCCTCTGCTGCCATGGCCAGGCATAGATATGAGATTATAATGTGTTTTATGCATTTGAATGACAACACACTCTATCGTCCTCGAGGTGACCCTAACTTTGACCGGCTCCACAAAATTCAGCCCCTCGTAAATCACCTTAACCAAAAATTTGCAGATGTCTATACTCCACAGAATAAAATCTGCATTGATGAGTCCCTCATTAATTTTTCTGGCCGCCTTGCATTCAAACAATTTCTCCCCAGCAAGCTTGCCAGATATGGGGTCAAGATGTATAAGACCTGTGAGAGTGCAACAGGCTATACTTATAAGTTTTGGATTTACGAGGGAAAAGATAATCACATGGAGCCCCCCGGATGCCCAGACTACATGGGGAGTAGTGGCAAGATAATTTGGGACTTGGTGTCATCCTTTTTCCATATGGAGTACCACTTATACATGGACAATTTTTATTCAAGCGTGCCACTATTTAGAGATTTGTACAATCTTGGAACTGGCGCATGTGGCACCATGCGACCTAATGTGTGCCCACCATTAGAAGTGGGGGGATGCAGGGTGGTATATTCTAATGGTGGGAAAACCACACACTTTTTCTGGCAGAGATTTATTCTCTTTTGCTCATTCAGTCCACAGGCTGCATGCAAAAAAAAAAACATAGCATATATACCCAACAAGGATCAGCGACGTACTGGAATTTGAATGGTTATACCAGGATGATGCCTACAGCTGCAGGCATCATCCTGGTATAATTTATTTCAGCCGGTGATCTGCTTTTATGTAAAAGCAATCCTAGTGGCTAATTAGCTGCAGGATTGCTTTTACAAGCAGCAGAAAATTATGCCCCCCTCCCCCACTGCCTTCTACGGCCTTCTTGGGCAGTCCCGTGCCATCAGGGGAACCAGAGAATGCAGCCGGTGTTTCTGGCAGCTGACCATAGAGCTTATTGGAGACCAGAATGGTGCCAATCATCTCTATAATCTAAGAAATCAGAAGCTACGAGCATTTCATCACTTCAGTTTTGCAGGATATAAACAGCGCCATTTGTAAATTGGGAAAGCATCTGATCACACCGATCTTGGTTTAATTAGATAATGTAAGGACAGAGAAGATATCTAGAGACTGATAGACCCCAGATTTCTCAAAAAAGAATAGATGACAATGCCCATTGGAGTTATAGGGGATATTTGCATTCCCTGTGATAGCATTAAAAGCGATTAAAAAAAAAAATTAAAAGGACAGTGTAAAAAAATCAAAATAACTTAATAAAACTCCTAAGAAAACAAACCCTTGACCCGCCACGTGTGCACACCTGAGTGCGTGAGCGTTGACCCTGTGCCGGTATGTAAACAGCAGTTGCACCGTGCATGTGAGGTATCGCCGTGAATTTCAGATCAATGGCAGTAATTCTAACACTAAACCTCCACTGTAAATCTAAAATGATAGCTTGTAAAGGCTATTAAATTGTTGCCTCTGGTTATTAAAAACGTATGTAGTTTGTTGCCATTGCACGGGGCATGTGCAGTTTTAAATCATGTCATGTTTGGTATCTCTTTACTCGGCATGCCGTCATCTTTTATATTTTACCAAAAAATTGGCCAATACAGTTGCAAGAAAAAGTATGTGAACCCCTTAGGATTACGTGGAGTTTTGCATGAATTGGCCATAAAATGTGCTCTGAACGTCATCTAAGTCACAACAAAAGGTCTGGTGAATGAGCAATTTTTACTTTCTCCTGCTGGCAGATTCAAGTCACTCTCTCTTTGTTTGGTTCGGGTCACAGTTTTAAGAAGCTGCAAGGACTGTCACTTTTATTACATGGACTTCTAATTATTTGTTACACTTGTTTTGATATTTGTTTAAATTATGAGATTATAGTTTGCACACTGAGATATTTATTTACATTTTAAAGGTTATAACAAAGGGGCATGTAGTGATTCTAGTCTTCAAATACAGTTGCAAGAAAAAGTATGTGAACATTAGAGATGAGCGAATCGAACCAGGCGAACCGGAATTCGATACGAATTTCAGGAAAAATTCGATTCGCGTCGAATCCGAATATTTGCCTACTTCGGGTGCACGAATCGGATTTTTCCCGATAAGCCGGCAAAAGTGTCCCAGGAGAGAGCTCCGCTATTTCTGACATTTCTCTGACAGTTCCTTCACATGTACAGCAGTTGAAACATTGTATCTATTAGTTTCCATTTAGGATACAGATGTTTCAACCGCTGTACATGTGAAGAAGCTGTCAGAGAACTGTCAGAAATAGAGGAACTCTGCACATACACTTTTTGCCGTTTTGGAATTCTTATTTTCATCCTACTTCTTCTTCTTCATCCTCATCCTCAGAAGAAGAAGAGGATGAGGATGAGGATGAAGAAGAAGAAGAAGAAGAAGTAGGATGAAAATAAGAAGAATTCCAAGCCGGAAAAAAGTGTATCTGCAGAGCTCCTCTATTCTGCAGATACACTTAGAGGAGCTCTGCAGATACACTTAGAGGAGCTCTGCAGATACACTTTTTGCCGGCTTGGAATTAATCTTATTTTCATCCTACTTCTTCTTCATCCTCATCCTCATCCTCAGAAGAAGAAGAAGAGGATGAGGATGAGGATGAAGAAGAAGAAGAAGAAGAATTATGATGAAAATAAGAATAATTCCAAGCCGGCAAAAAGTGTATCTGCAGAGCTCCTCTAAGTGTATCTGCAGAATAGAGGAGCTCTGCAGATACACTTTTTGCCGGCTTGGAATTATTCTTATTTTCATCATAATTCTTCTTCTTCTTCTTCTTCATCCTCATCCTCATCCTCTTCTTCTTCTTCTGAGGATGAGGATGAGGATGAAGAAGAAGTAGGATGAAAATAAGATTAATTCCAAGCCGGCAAAAAGTGTATCTGCAGAGCTCCTCTAAGTGTATCTGCAGAGCTCCTCTAAGTGTATCTGCAGAATAGAGGAGCTCTGCAGATACACTTTTTTCCGGCTTGGAATTCTTCTTATTTTCATCCTACTTCTTCTTCTTCTTCTTCTTCATCCTCATCCTCATCCTCTTCTTCTTCTTCTGAGGATGAGGATGAGGATGAAGAAGAAGAAGTAGGATGAAAATAAGAATTATTCCAAGCCGGCAAAAAGTGTATCTGCAGAGCTCCTCTATTCTGCAGATACACTTAGAGGAGCTCTGCAGATACACTTAGAGGAGCTCTGCAGATACACTTTTTGCCGGCTTGGAATTAATCTTATTTTCATCCTACTTCTTCTTCTTCATCCTCATCCTCATCCTCAGAAGAAGAAGAAGAGGATGAGGATGAGGATGAAGAAGAAGAAGAAGAAGAAGAAGTAGGATGAAAATAAGAATAATTCCAAGCCGGCAAAAAGTGTATCTGCAGAGCTCCTCTATTCTGCAGATACACTTAGAGGAGCTCTGCAGATACACTTAGAGGAGCTCTGCAGATACACTTTTTGCTGGCTTGGAATTAATCTTATTTTCATCCTACTTCTTCTTCTTCTTCTTCATCCTCATCCTCATCCTCAGAAGAAGAGGATGAGGATGAAGAAGAAGAAGAAGAAGAAGTAGGATGAAAGTAAGAATAATTCCAAGCCGGCAAAAAGTGTATCTGCAGAGCTCCTCTAAGTGTATCTGCAGAGCTCCGCTATTTCTGACAGTTCTGTGACATTCACTCCATACAGCGGTTGAAACATTGTATCTATTTGTTTCTATAAATGGATCCATTTATGGAAACAAATAGATACAATGTTTCAACCGCTGTATGGAGTGAATGTCCCAGAACTGTCAGAAATAGCCTATTTCTGACAGTTCTGTGACATTCACTCCATACAGCGGTTGAAACCGCTGTATGGAGTGAATGTCACAGAACTGTCAGAAATAGACAGAAACTGTCACAGAACTGTCCTTCTTCTCATCCTTCTCCTTCTTCTCATCCTTCTTCTCATCCTTCTTCTCATCCTTCTTCTTCTTCTCATCCTTCTCCTTCTTCTCATCCTTCTCCTTCTCCTTCTTCTCATCCTTCTCCTTCTTCTCATCCTTCTTCTTCTCATCCTTCTCCTTCTTCTCATCCTTCTCCTTCTCCTTCTCCTTCTTCTCCTTCTTCTCATCCTTCTCCTTCTTCTCATCCTTCTCCTTCTTCTCATCCTTCTCCTTCTCCTTCTTCTCATCGTTCTCCTTCTTCTCATCCTTCTCCTTCTTCTCATCCTTCTCCTTCTTCTCATCCTTCTTCTCATCCTTCTCCTTCTTCTCATCCTTCTCCTTCTTCTCATCCTTCTTCTCATCCTTCTCATCCTTCTTCTCATCCTTCTCCTTCTTCTCATCCTTCTCCTTCTTCTCATCCTTCTCCTTCTCCTTCTTCTCATCCTTCTCCTTCTTCTCATCCTTCTCCTTCTCCTTCTTCTCATCCTTCTCCTTCTCCTTCTTCTCATCCTTCTCCTTCTCCATCTTCTCATCCTTCTCCTTCTTCTCATCCTTCTCCTTCTCCTTCTTCTCATCCTTCTCCTTCTTCTCATCCTTCTCCTTCTTCTCATCCTTCTCCTTCTTCTCATCCTTCTCCTTCTTCTCATCCTTCTCCTTCTCCTTCTTCTCATCCTTCTCCTTCTCCTTCTCCTTCCTCATCTCCAAGGGCATTTAAATTAAAGGTACAGTGTTCTGCACTAATTTAAAGGCTCTCTGAAGCCTAGAAACCCTTTTTATAAGTTAACTTCGTAGCGAATTAATTCGCATCGAATCGAATTTCTTCCTGAAATTCGGCGAATCAGCCGAATCGAATTTTTGAATAATTCGCTCATCTCTAGTGAACATCTTGGGATTACGTGGAGTTTTGCATGAATTGGGCATAAAATGTGCTCTGAACGTCATCTAAGTCACAACAATAGAAGAACACAGTCTGCTGAACATAATACTACACAAACATTAGATGTTGCCATGGTTTAATTGTACATAACATGGAAACATTCACAGTGCAGGGAGGAAAAAGTATGTGAACCTTTGGACTTAATAACTGGTTGACCCTCCTTTGGCAGTAATAACCTCAACCAAACGTTTCCTGTAGTTGCAGATCAGACCTGCACAATGATCTGGAGTCATTTTGGATCACTCCTCTTCACAAAACTGTTTCAGTGTAGCAATATTCTTGGGATGTCTGGTGTGAATCGCTCTCTTAAGGTCATGCCACAGCATTTCAATCGGGTTGAGGTCAGGACTCTGACTGGGCCACTCCAGAAGGCGTATTCTGTGCTGTTGCAGCCATTGTTTTCTTGAATTACTTGTATACTTTGGGTCATTGTCCTGTTGCATCACCCAAACTCTGCGGAGCTTCAGTTGGTGGACAGATGGTCGTACGTTTTCCTGCAAAATGTCTTGATAAACTCTGGAATTCATTTTCCCATCAATGACAACAATCCGTCCAGGCCCTGAGGCAGCAAAGCAGCCCCAAACCATGATGCTCCCTCCACCATGTTTTACAGTGGGGATGAGGTTTGGATGTTGGTGTGCTGTGCCTTTTTTTCTCCACATGTAGTGTTGTGTGTTCTTCCCAAACAACTCAATCTTGGTTTCATCTGTCCACAGTATATTTTGCCAGTAGTGCTGCAGAACATCCAGGTGCTCTTTTGCAAACTTCAAACATGCTGCAATATTCTTTTGGGACAGCAATGGCTTCCTCCATGGTGTCCTCCCATGTACTCCATTCTTGTTTAATGTTTTCCTTATTGTAGATGTGCCAACAAAAATGTTAGCATGTGCCAGAGATTTCTGTAGGTCTTTAGCTGACACTCTGGGATTCTTCTTTACTTCATGCAGCATTCTGCGCTGTGCTCTTGCAGTCATTTTTACAGGACGACCACACCTAGGGAGAGTAGCAACAGTGTTAAACTTTCTCCATTTGTAGACAGTCTGTCTTACCGTGGACACATGAACATCAGGGCTTTTGAAGATACTTTTGTAACCCTTTCCAGCTTCATGCAAGTCAACAATTCTTGATCGTAGGTCTTCTGACAGCTCTTTTCTGCGAGGCATGGTTCACATCAGACAGTGCTTCTTGAAACCAGTAAACCCAAAACAGGTGTGTGTTTTTTAAGGGCAGGAAAGCTGTCAGCAACACATCCAATATCATCACACTGATTGGAGTCAAGGTTGGCTCACTCTTGGCTCCAATTAGCTCTGGGAGAAGTCATTAAGCTAGGGCCTCACATATTTTTTCCTCCCTGCACTGTGAATGTTTACATGTTATGTGCAATTAAACCATGGCAACATCTAATGTTTGTGTAGTATTATGTTCAGCAGATTGTGTTCTTCTATTGTTGTGACTTAGATGACGTTCAGAGCACATTTTATGCCCAATTCATGTAAAACTCCACGTAATCCCAAGGGGTTCACATACTTTTTCTTGCAACTGTATATTGTGTTTTTGTGTATTAAAAGTAAAAAAAGTGTATTTTTTAACATTTGCTTTTGAAAAATCATTTCTGGAGTACAATGTGGCATAAAAAATTGTAGCACCCACCATTTTATTCACTAGGGTGTCTGCTTTAAAAAAAAATATAATATTTGGGGTTTTAAATTAATTTCCTAGCAAAAAAATACTGATTTTTTTTCATGATCTACAGGTGGTTAGAAGAGTGACTGATGTGTGGCATAAACTTCTAATGCTGGGCACCCCCCAAAACGACCCATTTTTGGAAAGTAGACACCCCAAACTATTTGCTGAGAGGCATGTTGAATCAATAGAAGAATTTATTTTTTTTATCACAAGTTTTTGGAAAATGACAAAAACTTTTTTTTTTTTTTTTTATACAAAATTGTCATTTAAATTATTTACTGCTCACACATTCCATGGGTATATGTGGAATTACTCCCTAAAATACATTCTGATACTTCTCCTGTGTATGGGGGTACCACATGTGAGAGATGTTTTGGCAGTTTAGCGAAGTACAGGACCCCAAAATCCAATAAGCACCTTCAGGCTTTTAAAGGGCTTTATTTCCTCAGTACACTTCCTGACTACCTATCACAGTTTCAGAGACCCTGAAATGCCAGGATAGCACCAAACCTCCCCAAATGACCCGTTTTTGGAAAGTATACACCCCAAGAAATTTGATAAGAAGCATGGTGAGTATTTTGCAGATCTCGTTTGTTGCCACAGGTTTTGGAAAATGAAGAAAAAAACAAAAATATATATTTTTTTTATATTTCAAAACCTTGTGAGAAAAAATGGGATCTGCAAAATACTCACCATGCCTCTTTGTAAATTCCTTGGGGTGTCTACTTTCCAAAAAGGGGTAATTTTGGGGGTCTGGTGCTATCCTGACATATCAGGGCCTACGTGAGGAAGTGAAATGAGGACGCACCTTCAGGCTTTCAATGTGTTCCTTGGATTTCAGGCTCCTGTATGTGGCTAGGCTCCCAAAAAGTCTCACACATATGGTATCCCCATACTCGGTAGAAGTAGAAAAATGTATTTTGGGGTGTAATTCCACATATACTCATGGTTTGTGGGAGAAATATATAATTTAAATGACAACTTTGTGTAAAAAAAATGTTTTTGTCATATTCCAGAAACTTGTGAAAAAAAAATATTCCATGGACTCAATATGCCTCTCAGCAGATAGCTTAGTGTGTCTACTTTCCAAAAAGGGGTCATTTGTGGCCGTTTGTACTGTCCTGGTATTTTAGCACTTCAAAAAATGTGATAAGCAGTCAAAAAGTAAAAGCTGTGTAAATTCCATTATCTATCCCATAGTTTGTAGACGCTATAACTTTCACACAAAGCAATCAATATACACTTATTGGGATTTTTTTAACCAGAAACATGTAGCAGAATACATTTTGGCCTAAATTTATGACGAAATTTTAATTTTTTGGGGATATTTTTTATGACAGAAATGAGAAAAAATAGTTTTTTTAAAAAAAGCGCACAGGTGATCAAATATCACCAAAAGAAAGCTCTATTTGTGTGAAAAAAGGCCAAAAATGTTATTTATGTACCGTATAGCATGACCGCGCAATTGTCCGTTAAACTAGTGCAGTGCTGTATAGCAAAAAAATGGTGTAATTTGCAGTATCTATACCATAGTTTTTACCAAAAACATGTAGCAGAATACATTTTGACCTAAATTTATAACTAACTTTGAGTTTACTATATATTTTTTATAGCCAAAAGTAAAAAATATCGATTTTCTTCAAAATTTTTGGTCTTTTTTTGTTTATAGAGTGAAAAATAAAAAAACACACAGGTGATCAAAAGAAAGCTCTATTTCTGTGAAACAAAGGATGTAAATTTAATTTGGGTACAGCATTGCATGACCACGCAATTATCAGTTGAATTACTACAGCGCCGAGTAACAAAATGAGGCTTGGTAAATCCTCTGGAGGGGAAGTGGTTAAAGGCTGCTCCTGGCCAAATGAAATTTAAAACAAATTTGCACTGGTACATGTTCTCAAGGGCAGTGTCCACCCCCCATGCTATTTTTTTTTGCCAACTATTTGGCAATCTATCTAAACTAGCTAATAGTCATTTTTTTAGGCGATCTTTTGATAGATTCCGCTCCCATTGATTTCAAAGGGGTTCAGGTTCAGCACTTGAACTTCTTTGAAATGGGGCAAACCCTGCTCGAACCAAACACATTCAGTTCATCACTAGTCAGCAGATTCTCCCACTTCCTTTGTGCACTCTTCAGTAGATAAATGAATTGGATGACAACATCAATGATGCATCCATTCTTCTTTGAAAAATATCAAGATGCAACAGGTGTTCTTGACCAGCTGTTCCCGGATGAAAAGAAAATAGCACCACTATCCCTGGTTTGCTTCCATGCTCCATATATACTCACTGACAGCTTTACTGGTTTGGCACACGTAAATGTTGAAGTTTCACCTGATAGAAGGATCATATAGCCAGTGAAGAGGAATGCAGTACTGCCTTTGCAATGTAATCAGAGTTTCTTTATCATTCATTAAGGAACACAGTATTATGTTAAAGTGGTTGTAAAGGCTAAAGGTTTTTTACCTTCATGAATTTTATACATGAAGATAAAATACATTCTGTGTGCAGCAGCTGCCCCAGACCCCTAATACTTACCTGAGTCCCATCAAGATCCAACAATGTGCACAAGAGCCTCAGCTCCCTCAGGTCTCTCATTCCTGATGGGCTGAGACATCAGTGAGAGCCATTGGCTCCTGATGATGTCAATAACAGCCAGTGAGCCAATGAGGAGAGAGTGGGGTGGGGCAGAATCGCAGCTCTATGTGTGAATGGACATGCAGAGAGGCGGCTCGGGAGAAAGCCTGGTTAGATGCCTCCATTGCAAGATGCTTGCTGAGGGGCCTTGAGAACCATTGGGGAACCCAAGAAGAGGAGGATTGGGGCTGCTCTGTGCAACACCACTGCAAAGAGCAGATAAGTATGACATGTTTGTTATTTAAAAAAACTTGCCTTTAATATCACTTAAATCTGAGACAAAAGTGTAACACTGCCGTCTACAGGAGAATTTGGATACTGGCAAACAAAAAAATCTGTCCAGCAAAGGAATAATCCAACCCATTCCCAGCATGCTTCATTTTTTGCCAGTGGCCTACGACAATGGACTTCTTTTCTCTTTTGAGAAAAGTATACCCCCTTATTGTTAGTCTTTTTTACTGGTCTTTTCATTTTTCTTTATTTAAATATTTTCTTTTATCAAGATATATTTTCTTCTATCAAGAGCATCATCTACACACTGCTGAGCTTGGCTCTATATGCAGCTTACTAGATCAGCTACGCCTTTGTTCTGCCTAGAAGGCAATACCCAAACCTCTGGCAGGGTATAGTGGCCTGTTTGGATTGTTTATGAAAAAATTATTATTTAAGACGCCAACTGTGACAAAAATATTAATAAAGTGTGAAGCTGCCCCTAGTTTAGTGGATAACCACTATGGTGTCAATATGTGATAAAGTAGGTAGGCGCTACATATGCAAATACAGATGAGTGAGAAAATGTGCAATTATTTGGGAACTAGTATCTCTACATGCCCCTTTGTTATAACTAGAGATGAGCGAATTTTTCAAAAATTCGATTCGGCTGATTCGGCGAATTCCAGGAAGAAATTCGATTCGATGTGAATTAATTCGCTACGAAGTTAACTTATAAAAAGGGTTTCTAGGCTTCAGAGAGCCTTTAAATTAGTGCAGAACACTGTACCTTTAATTTAAATGCCCTTGGAGATGAGGAAGGAGAAGGAGAAGGAGAAGGATGAGAAGAAGGAGAAGGAGAAGGATGAGAAGAAGGAGAAGGATGAGAAGAAGGAGAAGGAGAAGGAGGAGAAGGAGAAGGATGAGAAGAAGGAGAAGGAGAAGGATGAGAAGAAGGAGAAGGAGAAGGATGAGAAGAAGGAGAAGGAGAAGGATGAGAAGAAGGAGAAGGATGAGAAGAAGGAGAAGGATGAGAAGAAGGATGAGAAGAAGGAGAAGGAGAAGGAGAAGGAAAAGGAGAAGGAGAAGGATGAGAAGGAGAAGGATGAGAAGAAGGATGAGAAGAAGGAGAAGGATGAGAAGAAGGATGAGAAGAAGGAGAAGGATGAGAAGAAGGAGAAGGAGAAGGATGAGAAGAAGGACAAGGATGAGAAGAAGGAGAAGGATGAGAAGAAGGATGAGAAGAAGGAGAAGGATGAGAAGAAGGACAGTTCTGTGACAGTTTCTGTCTATTTCTGACAGTTCTGTGACATTCACTCCATACAGCGGTTTCAACCGCTGTATGGAGGGAATGTCCCAGAACTGTCAGAAATAGTCTATTTCTGACAGTTCTGGGACATGTATGGAGTGAATGTCCCAGAACTGTCAGAAATAGTCTATTTCTGACAGTTGTGGGACATTCCCTCCATACAGCGGTTTCAACCGCTGTATGGAGGGAATGTCCCAGAACTGTCATAAATAGTCTATTTCTGACAGTTGTGGGACATTCACTCCATACAGCGGTTTCAACCGCTGTATGGAGGGAATGTCCCAGAACTGTCATAAATAGTCTATTTCTGACAGTTGTGGGACATTCACTCTATACAGCGGTTTCAACCGCTGTATGGAGGGAATGTCCCAGAACTGTCATAAATAGTCTATTTCTGACAGTTCTGGGACATTCACTCCATACGGCGGTTGAAACATTGTATCTATTTGTTTCCATAAATGGATCCTAATAGATACAATGTTTCAACCGCTGTACATATGTTCCTTCTGTCAGAGAACTGTCAGAAATAGCGGAGCTCTCTGCAGGGACACTTTTGCCGGCTGATCAGGAAAAATCCGATTCGCGCACCCGAAGTAGGCAAATATTCGGATTTGACGCGAATCGAATTTTTCCTGAAATTCGTATCGAATTCCGGTTCGCCTGGTTCGATTCGCTCATCTCTAGTTATAACCTTTAAAATTTAAATAAATATCTCAATGTGCAAATTATAATCCCATAATTTAAACAAATATCAAAACAAGTGTAACAAATAATTAGAAGTCCATGAAATAAAAGTGATAGTCCTTGCAGCTTCTTAAAACTGTGACCCGAACCAAACAAGGAGAGAGTGACTTGAATCTTCACTTGCCAGCAGGAGAAAGTAAAGATTGCTCATTCACCAGACCTTTTGATTCCAATTAAGGTGGTCAGATGTGCTTTTTGGTCATATAGGAGACCATCCTCTCAAATGATATCTCCCCTCCAGCAATTCTCCGCTTGTGACCATATGCTAAGGAATAGGGACTCCCAAAATGCCTCCAAATTTTATGATGTTTGATATGGATAATCCTTTCCTCACTCTTGAAGAGAATAATATTCTATTCTATAAGTCTCTATTCCTTAGCATTAAAATTTTAAAGGTTATAACAAAGGGGCATGTAGTGATACTAGTCCCCAAATAATTGCACATTTTCTCACTTACTGTATCTGTATTTGTATATGTAGCGCCTACCTACTTTATCATATGTTTGGAATGTTTCTTTAAGGCATTGGGCTTTGCCAGTGGTGTTTACATTCTCTTGGGTATTGTGGTATTTAGCTATTTTGTGAGATCCAGAGCCATGGCACAGCATTAAGCACCATTATTACTTCTCTGTTCTATCAGGAAAGTGGAAAAAGGGTTAACATGCTGTGGAATTTCATGCTGCATCACCAGTTGGAGTGTTCCCACATTTTTTCCCTTAGCATGAAATAGATTTTTCCTGTAATTGCTCCTATATGCATGGTGTCACCTTGCTGCTGCCTACAGTGAACTAGTCAC
Organism: Staurois parvus; assembly: GCF_062004578.1. Lineage (NCBI taxonomy): Eukaryota > Metazoa > Chordata > Amphibia > Anura > Ranidae > Staurois > Staurois parvus. The sequence continues at coordinate 7,093,393 of NW_028317815.1, forward strand.
CTCTGTCCATTAGCTTCATCTACTTAAGCAGTTGATTGTTAGTAAACCAAGGTTTTACATTGTGTTTTCTCTTAGTTGTTCTTGTTAACACAGTACAACATACCCAAGCAGAAAGGAAACAGTCTCACTGCACTGAGTCTTTGCAGATGAGTCCAGAACTTTTAGGATCGTGAACTGGAGTGTCCCTCCTAAAGGACCTAGTGCCAATAGCCTGGATCAGTTTCCCCTATTTAAACCAACACACTATTTGGCCTCTGCCTTATTCATGTAAAAATGTTCTTCAGTTTTGCTAGATTTGAAAAGTCAAGCTGCAAAAATGATTTCCAACTTTGATTGCAGAATGTAAGTGTATTTCTACTACTCCTCCAGAATCTTTTTCTAACATTCCTGCTGCTCTAACAGCCTGTGGGTCTTCTGCTGTGGCTGTCTAACAAAGAGTCTCACAAATCTTTTATGGATGACTTTGTTCCTGAAATAGCTGTCAGGCTACAGGATAGCACATTGACTCTTTTCAATGCTGCACAAGTCACATTTTAAATGGGACAGCCCTTGGCTTCTATTAATACTTCTTACTTCACCCTGTTCTGTACAGACTCTGGGACACGCCTGACAATTTTTTTACGCCTCCAAAATGAGTCACAGACCAATATCTGTTTGATGAGGACTTTCTAAAAATGTGGACTGTCCCTATTGTGAATCTGACAATATCCTGCTTTAGCAAAATACTGACTGTACCCATTGAGGATGCTCTAGTGCAATGGTTTCCAAACTGCAGCCCGAGGGCCTGATGTTGCCCTTTGCTTGCCTTTATCTGGCCCTTGGGGCACTATTCCTCTCTCTCTCTCTTCCTCCTTCTGACACAAACAATGGGGCACTATTCCTCCCACTGACGCCAACAATGGGACAATACTCCTCCCACTAACATCAAAGAAGAGGCACTATTCCTTCCACTGACACCAACAATGGGACAATATTCCTCCCACTAACATTAACAATAGGGCACTATTCCTCTACTGAAACAAACGATGGAGCACTATTCCTCCCACTGACACCAACGATGCAACACTATTCCTCCCACTGACACCAATGATGGGGCACTATTTCCCTAATACCAAAAATAGGGCATTGTTCACCCCCACTAACACCAGGACATTTTCTACTCCCACTGGCCACAGTCAGCCCCTCTAAAGTCTGAAGGCATTTAGACCAAAGGCTTTTAGTTTGTCAGTTACCAAATCCTGCTCTAGGCAGCAGTATAACTCAATTGAATCCTGTGTCCCTTAGTGAACTTCCAGAAAATAATTTTGCAGTAAGTATAAAAATATCATGTTTATCTGGCTTTGGTCAATATTCCTTGAAATCCTGGATACTTTCTTGTGAAACCTTTTGAATAATGAAATTAGATCATGGGCAAATCAGAAAGCACAAGTGAAGTTCCCAATTAAAGGACAGTGTTGAATATGGCATCATTGTTTTTAACTTGGGTGTCCATTTATGCACAGCTAGGAGAAAAATAGTTTGTTGGAGACAGGGTGTTTTTCTCCCAAATTTCACATGGTAAAGTATGGCATGCCAATGTTTCACTTTGTAGGTGTTGTATGCGTAGAACAGTTGAAACTCTGTGGGATAGGAGGAGGACAGATCTACCAGAGCTCCTTCTGACATGCTTCATACCCTCCTGGTATATACACACTATCATGTTATAAATTGGTCAAATTCATGCAGTATCTGAAGGTTGGAGTAAAGAAATGTGCACTGACAGCTGCAGCCACTGTAGAAAGGTTGGAATATTGTGAATGCAGCTACTGCCAGGGGGTAATGACTGTATATATGGATTTATCTTACCTGCTCCAGCTGGAAGCATTTTTGTAATAGAAAGATGTAAAGTTTTTTTTACAATAAAAGTAAATAAAAAGTTTAGGTATACATAAAGATTGCTCATTTTTTATTTTAAATGATTTGCTTGGAGGCATGCAAAGCTGTAAATGACTACTTATTATTCATCATTTTCGTACTAAACATATTAGACTAGTTCCTAAATAAAAGCTTGTGCCTGCACTAAATTCATGAAAAACAAAATCAATATAATACTGCTTAATGACTCTGCTTTTTTGTAAGTCAACAATTCTCCAATTAATTAACCAGTGATTAAAGTCAGCTTCTGAGAATTAATCACAGCCTACAGAAGTCATTGTCCTTGTGTGCTTCATTAGGGCTGTGTTTGCCCTTCAGACAAGAAAGGAGCAAGTAAAAGCCAAAACTGTGACCTGATTTACATATATGCAAAGCCAAAAAGTAAAATGAAGGATTTGGGGGGATTTTTGGGAATCTCATACAGATCCTGATACTCACATATCCCTGGGTACGTTACAATGTCCGTACTTAATCATTTTCAGATTTTAAGTTGATTAGCATAGATAGATTTTCTGGAAAACTGTATTTTCCCCTCCCATCCCAAGGAAAGCTTATATCAGGATATTTGTAAAAACAAAGAGCAAAACATATATATACTTGCTTAGCAATCAGACTGTGCCAGTATGTCCATCCGTCATACTATGTCAATAGTCAGGCTTATCCGTATTTGAAATGTTACTGTTTTATGATATAGGGTCACATAAGAAAGAAAATGTATTTAGGACATAACAGGGTTATAAAATATCTGCCTACAAAACATGCACATAAAAATAAACTTTAAGGTTCTAGAAATTAAATTATATATTAGCTATTCAAAAATTTAAATATGTGTGTGCATTTTTTTTGTTTGTTTAAATCTAATTCAATTACTAACAATTTTAGAATTATTCATAGTAAAAAAACACACATTTTAGTTGGGTTTATTATATTTATTTTGACACAAAATAAAAGTCACCCAGTGTTTTATAATAAGGAATAATCAATCCAATTTCAGCATGCCTGACTGATTAAAAGTATTTATGACTGACTATGTTCGGTTATAAGAGGCTAACATGATTATTATTATGATTATTATTATGATTATTATTATTATTATAAGGATTTACATAGCACCAAGCATTTGTGCAGATATTCACAATATACAGGGAGACAATACAATACAATTGAATACAATACAAGCAATACTGTGATAGGTATTTATGTGATACCTTAACATCTAAAAGGTAAGAGCAGGTGATACAAAAGGTAGTACTGTAACTATGTGTGGATTAGATGATGGAGAAAGTAAGATTAACATGGAACTTTAGTCAAAAATTAAGTCCTGCCAGATCACTTCAGACTGGCCCCTTTTGCAGGTATATTTATGTAAAACATTAAAATAAGTGCCTATACTGTTTAAAATCCAGTGTGCTGAAAATGTAGAGGCTGATATGCTGACAGCCAAAAGATTTACTGCTGCTCAGGGGCTCCGGGCTTCAGCAAAATTTCAGCCTCCAGCAAGGAGAAACAAGAACAATGTTGGAGGCAATTTTCAGCACACACTAATTTTATTAGCATAATTATTAATGTGGAATGTGTGTTTCTTTCTAAAAAAAAATTCATTGTTTTTAATTGAGTTGTTATGAGTAAAGTTCCAGTTAAGTATAAGTGAGTTAGGCTTCCCCGTAGAGATGAGTTTTCTGAGTTCACCTAATGTCAGATGGAGTAGAAGATATTTGTACAGATTGTGTAATGAGTTCCAGAAGATGGGAGAGGCTCTGGAGAAGTAAAAAAATGAGCAAGGGAGGAGGTAATGAAAAACTGTCTCATATATGTGTTTTGCAGGTTCCTGATGTTGTCAGCATAAGAACACTAATTTGTTTCTGTTTGTACATGCATATTTATTATACATGGTCTTGATGTTCACTAAAGTAATTCCACCAAAAGCCTCCTTTCATATTACCGGCTTTCTTTCCTGTACTCCCTTGTGGAATAATCCGTATTATGTAGAACTGGCTAAACTGGAGGTTTTTCATGACTGCAGGGATTGAGGCCTGAGATTTGTATCTCAGCTGTATTCGGGGGCAATCCTAAAGTCATTTTCTCAACTGCAAACGGAATTTACATTTACACATACGCATTTTTATCGTTATCTTCAGCTACGCCATGTGATACAGGCTCAGTCTTCGCTCTCTAATCTCACATTGACAGACTCAGTTTTTCTTAAGGATGTCACTCAGGTAACCCATAAGAAGGGCATGATTTATTGGGTATACTCCCAGCTGTTGTCCACAGTACAGGATCAAGCTAGTCTCTGGAGCAGGGCGCAGTGGTCATGGGATATTGGAGAGTTTGCTGGAGATGTCTGGGATGCTGCCCTGGAATCTGTATTGGGAATTTCTCTTTCTCCCTCTCATAAATTGTCTCAGTTGTTTATTCTCCATCGAGCGTATAGGACCCCTGTGCAACTGTATCGGTGGGGCAGGCGGGATTACCCTGAATGTCCGAGGTGTAGGGTCCAGCAGGCAGATTTCATTCATATGCTTTGGCGTTGCCCCAAGTTACATAGATATTTGAGTGAGGTTCTCCAATTTATTTCTTTAGTATTACAATATACTGTTCCCCAGGATCCCTTGCATTGTCTGTTGGGTGCAATGGACCAAGAACTGTTCCAATCAGGTGTGTATATCATGTGCAAAAGAAATTCCTGTTTCTTTTAAACTTCTGTGCATTTGATTGGGTGTTGAAGGTAAACACAGATTAACTTGGCTAAGTGAAAAATGTACCCCTTGTTTAAATTCTCATGCCCCACAGAGTCAGCTATAATGATTGAATAGGTCACTCACGTGGTTGGGGCAAAGCAGTTAAATTTTTTTGCACCTCAATAAAGGGCAGTTTTTTTTTATCATTGACAACAAATGATAAGAATTATGCCCAGCTTTGATAATGACAGACTGCTGGTTTAGGTACACCATGATTTTGATGCCAACTGGCTGTTCAATGTTTGCCAAATGGGTGAACAAAATGACCATATTTGGAGAGTTTGTGAGCTGACTTGTTCAATTTGTAAGCTGATGGGCCTCCTGGGTGATGTCTTTGACCAGCAACCTGGCTGATTATCAACAAATCTGTAATTTGTAATGGCAGTAGTAGTGGAAAATGATAATTTTGGCAGCTGCCTTACCCCCTTGGCAAGGTACCTTTCCCAATGTTGAAGGCACGTGGCCAGGTATAGTTCAAAAGAGAATGACCCACTCAAAATCCATGCCAGACATTGGGTTAAGGGTCTAGTATGGATTTTGAGGGGGACCATATGGCATTTTCTATTTCTTTTTTGCATGGGGTCCCCCATAAAATCCACAGCAGACCCTTATGGCAGCAAAAAATATATAGCTAAAACAAAAAATCTTGCAAGCAGCTATAAATTCCAAACAATAGCAATAAACTAAAATCAATTCAATTGGGAAGCAGCCCACACAAACACACACACATATCAATGTATCATAACATAAAAATAAATATTAATGCCACGCTTCTCAAATGTAAAAAAAAATGCAAAAAACAATAATTCATTGTTTTAAATTCCGGGAGTCCTTTCAGTTCTATTTGAAATATCACAAATATTATACCATCATCTTCTCAAGCCGATATCCATGCTCTTATGATTATATCAATATCTTCATAACCCAATATCCGTGCTCCTTTACCAAACACCTCATTTGTTCCCTCACCTGAATATTTTGACCTTACATACAATGCTTGGTCATAAAACGCTTGTGTCCCTTTAATGGACTGGGGTGGTGCTGAAGAGGAATCTTCTCTTAAAGTAAATAAATCACCTTCTCCAAGCACCTCCTTCTCCTTATTTCTCCTCCGCTCAGCATAAAAATATAAAAGACCAATAGTGCCTTATCCTTATAAGACATTTGTTTATTAAAAAAACCTAAAAATGACCACTCACATAAAAAGGTGCTGTATGGCACTACATGTATTCAGCATTGTAATCCATTATATGGATCCATATATCTCACTCATATCACTTTTTCGAGAAGGAGGTGCTTGGAGAAGGTAATATGCTTACCTTAAGAATAGATTCATCTTCATAGTTCAGTCCATTAAAGGGACGCAACTGAGGTGTTTGGTGAAGGAGCATGGATATTGGGTTATGAAGATGGTAAAATATTCATAAGAGCACGGATATCGACTTGAGAAGATGATGTTACAATATCTGTGATATTTCAAATAGAACTGAAAGGACTCATGAAATTTAAAACACTGAATTATGTATCACTTTTTTTTTTTGCATATTAATTGTTTTTTGACATTTGGGAAGCACAGCACTATTATTTATTTTGGAGAAAAAAGTATATAGTCTTTAAAGTGGTTCTAAAGTTCAGAAAGTTTTTTAGCCTAATTCATTCTCTACATTAAAGTAAAACACCTTCTTCATACAGCTTCATTCTAGTACCTTATACTTACCTGAGCCTGATCTCAATCCAGTTCTCTTGGTTCTCCCCCTCCTCCTTGGTTCTGATACAGCAGCCATTGGCTTCCACTGCTGTCAATCACAGCCATAGAGGAGGGACCAGGGGGCGATGCCGAGCCACGTTGTGGTTGTCTTATAGACACACACAGCTGGCTCGGGAATAAGCATGAATATGTGCCCCCATAGCAAGCGGCTTTTTATGGTGAGCACTCTGCAGGGAGGAGGGGCCAGGAGCACTGGTAGGGGGTCTGAGAGAAGGAGGATTGTGGCTGCTCTGTGTAAAACCATTGCACAGAGCATGTAAGTATGGCATGTTTGTTATAAAAAAAATATCCATTACAATCACTTTAATATGGTTCAGGCATGTTCATGGTTTGCAGATTTCTCGCACATTTTCCTACAGTTTACCTGTATCAACCTGTTGTTCTCTTTTTGCGGTTTCAATTTGTCATTTTCCTGAAATTAAATAGCAAGTTATTGCTACAAATCAGTGGGAAATGCATACCCATGTCCTATCTTCATACACCAGGTAATAAGCAGGTATGTTAAAGAAAATATTGAGTTTTGGCATAACCCTTTCTTGTCTAGTCAGGAACACAATGACCTTGATTTACTAAAGGAATTGAGCAAATTCACTTTGAAAATTGAATTTTTAATCTAGAAAGAAAGATCTGATTAGTAAATGTGGTAAAAATCACATTACAAAGAATATTCAATTTAGTACAAATACATTTTTTAAAAATAGGATAGCATGAAGTCAGCACAGATTACTAAGTAAAAACTAAGTGAAATTTCCCTTGCTAAGTGAACATGCTCATATCTTTTAGTAAATAGGGTCAATATCAAGCATAGAGGTTGTGTACCTAAAACAAAATTGGGCAAATAGTTTTTTAACTTGGATATTGAGTATAGAACAATAAGAGCAGAACATTGTTCTAATTTAAACTGGATCCAACAGGTAAAATTTTCATTAATCTATTCAACTATTTATTTTGTCTTTATTTCTCTCTGAATCACATTCTAGCAGTGACTTATCTTCATTTATCATCAATGTCATACTAAAGTAAACATGCTACCATCTTGCTTTTATTGAATAGCACATAGGCACTCCCTATCAAGACTCTGCTTGTCACCACAAAAACTTTCATAACAGTATAGATTACAGTCAGTCATGATGATTTGATGGATATATTTACTATCTGTGAAAGTAATATTATCCTGCATTCTCATGTCCAAAATGATAGAAACATTTCATCAAAAAGCAATATTGTGGTACCAATAAAATGTGTCATTAAATATAAGACACTTTTTATTAAAAGGAAGAAAAGAAAACAAGAATCAAGATACTGTAAAGCATTAAACCTTAAGCCCTTATTGGAACTTTTAAGTTAATATCCTGGTTTTCTATTAACAACCCTACAGTCACATCAAGGCTAGTTTGGTCAGAGGGCTGGCAATCTCCCAGCATGTTTGTGGATTGTGCGGGAAACCAGAGAACCTGCAAGATACCCAATCAAACATTAGAAATTAATGAAAACTCTGTATAGATGGTGCCCCGATGGGATATGTAAGCAGGACCCAAGTGTTATAAAGCATCATAATTTACCATTGTGCTGCATTTTTGCTTTATAGCTCTATTGTCTCTTTTTGTCCTTTCTGTAAAATACATCTTGCATTTGGATACAGTTTCTGAATTTTAAAACCACCTAAACAGAGCAGTGTTATTGTTTCAAACCTAAGTGGACCTCCTTAGATATCAACCCCCTCTCCATTATTAATAGTTGCATTGAAAGCCTGTAGATAAAAGGTACGGAATATTTGTACCTTTTCCCAACTTTCATATTGACTTCAGGAATGCAGGGCAACCCAGCTCTCATAAGATGATGCTCCAACACAGTGTGGGAGCATTATCCCTTAAGATTTAGGCTATTTGGCATTTCCTGGAATCTTGATTTAAGAGGCATGAGCTTATCCTGTGTCGGCTAGATACTGTGGGTGGAAGCTGAGCTAAAAGTAAGTATATCTAGTAACCCCCTCGGTTTATTTTCATTAAGTGGCTATTAATGATGGGGAAGGGGCCACATAGATTAAGGAGGAGCCTACGCACGCCTTGACGTCACGCCGTCGGAGCATTGTGGAGCTCCGGCGGCCACTACATCTGACAGGACGGTTAGTCCTGTCCGTTTTACATGTGCTAGCTGTCTGTGTGCTAGCCTTTCTTATGCCATTTTACTGGATGCATCCTGCTTTATCCCAATAAATTAGTTTTACAGTACTTCACTATGGGCATTTTTTCTTGATCCCTTGTGGGGAGCATTTTTTCTAGATATCGTTGATGTGCAGTGGAGGAGTGGTGCTTTTCTTTGGTGGAGCCGTGATTCCTTTTTCTGCCATCCAGTGGATTTATTCTGAGTACTGTACTCATCGTGTGGACCTTCATTAATCAGGGGAATACATCTACCCTCTTCATGCTGAGGACGGCTTTCTGAACTCCATCTTTTCTACATTGCACTAATTATGTGCACTTCTGGTCAGTGTGCACTGTTACCCTAGGTCACCTTTATTGGGACTTTTTTATGAATATTTTATCTTGTGTCACATTTATATTTAAGCGCTGCACTTTATTATATTTTCATGTGGGGATTTTTTTGGTTATCCTGTGTGTTTCAGCTGCTTGTCTATCTAAAAAGCGCTCACTTTTTTTGCTCTCTGTTCTATAGATTAAGAGGACCTTGCATTTTTACTGCAAAGTTTGCTTAAATCTTTGATATCATAACAGGACTATAATTTACTATAGACTATATCAATATAAATACACATTGAACAATAACATCTGTAACATATAAATATATCACTTCGCTGGTGTGTATATCTAATGATTACTTTAGCAATCTGTTGAAAGCAAGCAAAAAATTAAAGGAACACTTTTTAATCAGAGTATATCATCAAGTCAATTAAACTCCTGGAATATTGATCTGGTCAGTTAAGTAGCAGAGGGGGTTGTTAATCAGTTTCAACTGCTTTGGTGTTAATGAAATTAACAACAGGTGCACTAGATGGGCAACAATGAGACAACCCCCAAAACAGGAATGGTTTTACAGATGGAGGCAACTGACATTTTTTTCCCTACTCATCTTTTCTGACTGTTTTTCACTAGTTTTGCATTTGGCTAGGGTCAGTGTCACTACTGGTAGCATAAGGCAATACCTGGACCCTACACAGGCAGTCCAACTCTTCCATGATGGCACATCAATACATGCCTTTGCCAGACGGTTTGCTGTGTTTACCAGCACAGTCTCAAGAGCATGAAGGAGATTGCAGGAGACAGACAGGTACTCTAGGAGAGCTGGGCAGGGCCGTAAAAGGTCATTAACCCATCAGCAGGATTGGTATCTGCTTCTTCATGCAAAGAGGAACAGGTAGAGCACTACCAGAGCACTGTCAGAGCCCTTCAAAATGACCTCCAGCAGGCCACTGGTGTAAATGTCTCTAACCAAACAATCAGAAACAGAATTCATGAGGGTGGCCTCAGGGCCCAACATCCTCTAGTGAGCCCTGTGCTCACTGCCTGTAACCATAGACCTTGATTGATATTTGCCAGTGAACAGCAGAATTGGCAGGACCGCCACTGGAACCCTGTGCTTTTCACAGATGAGAGCAGGTTCACCCTGAGCACATGTGACAGACATGAAAGGGTCTGGAGAAGCCATGGAGAATGTTATGCTGCCTGTAACATCGATCAGTATGACCATTTTGGTGGTGAGTCAGTGATGGTCTGGGAAGGCATATTCATGGAGAAACGCATAGACCTCTACAGGCTAGACAATGGCACCTTGACTACCATTAGGTATCGGGATGAAATCCTTGGACCCATTTTTAGACCCTACGCTGGTGCAGTAGATCCTGGGTTCCTCCTGGTGCACAACAATGCCGGGCCTCATGTGGCAAGAGTATGCAGGCAGTTCCTGGAGGATTAAGGAATTAATACCATTGAATGGCCCCCACGCTCGCCTGACCTAAATCCAATAGAACATCTCTGGGATATCATGTTCCGGTCCATCCGATGCTGCCAGGTTGCACCTCAGACAATCCAGAAGCTCTGGGAGGAAATACCCCAGAACACCATCCGTTGTCTCAATAGGAGCACGCCCCGGTATTGTTAGGCATGCATACAAGCACGTGGGGGCCATACAAACTACTGAGCACCATTTTGAGTTGCTGCAATAACATTTCAGAAAAATGGACTAGCCTGCTGCATCATTTCTTCACTTTGATTTTTTCAGGGTGTTTTTGAATTCAGTCCTCTGTAGGTTGTTCATTTACATCAAACGATGGGGCATTCTTACATTCCTAACACATTGCCCAGTATATATCAGTATAGATATCCAGCATGATATTTTTTCCCCATTGAGATCTGATGTGTTTTCAAAGTGTTCCTTTAGTTTTTTTGACCAGTGTATAAGAAATTGCATACTTTAATGACAATGGCCTTATTTATTTTGAGACAAAGTTTTGTTATAAAACATGTTGTTATATTTTTAGATTGCGTGCAATTGTTCATTCTAGTTCTTTTAATTTTAAGGTAGAATATTGTGGTTTCTTACATATTTGAGGAATAGAGATAAACTAAATGGTATGCTTTCAAGAGAATTAAACAAGTAAACTTTGGATGAGTATAAAAAGGGGAGAGTGGGAGGTGGGGGATGAAGGTAGAAAGAGAATGCTAGATTGTAAAAATAACAGATATTTAAAATATACATTTATATATCTCATAAATATGTGATATATTAAAAGGCAACCAGTAGGTGTGGTTTTTAGCTTCATTTTATGTTTCTTTTTTTTTTCTGACTTTTGTACAAACAAACAGCTGGTAACAGAGCTTAACGGCTTAAATTGAGACTTATACTTGCAACTGAATGAATCAGAGGAGTGACTCACAGCTTATCAGACAGTTCTGTCATAGAGGTTTCAATAAAGTTAGCATGACTGAAGGAGGGGGGTATTCTGCCGTGCTTTCTCTTTGGCTAAACCAGAGGACTGTGGGAGCCTCAGTAATGTTTCTATTTGTAAAACTTGTATATACATGTAAAAAACACTGATATAAAACAGTAGTTTAAAAACCTAGGGTTCTTTCACATGGGAGTTTCATCTGTTTAAGGATGAAAAACAGACAGCAATGCATTCCTATGGGCAAACGGATGAAAAATGGACATTGTGTTTATATTTACATAATTTTTTTTATCAGCTTCCTTTTGAGGTTTGCATTCTTGTTCCGTTTAGAACTGGAATGGACAAAAAACAGATGTAAACAGACACATGGTCCCTTTTTATCATTGATAGTGGATGTGAAAAACGAATGTAAAATCGGACGTAAAAATAGATGTAAAAACTCAAGTAAAAACTGATCTACAACTGATGTAAATCTGATGTAAAACTGATCTGTTTTTCCTTTGAGAAACTTGATGAGAAAAACATTACGCCAATGTGAAAGGGGCCTTAGGAACATAAAACAAAAAATATACCTACACGGTTTAAATTAACAACCTTATAGTTTTGTACTTTGAGATTATGATAGCTGATATTATATTAGCTAACATAACTGCTGTTTGCCTTGGAATCTTTTCACAGCAGGGACATAACTTCAGAATATGGGTCCACAAAACAACATTTTTAGGGAGCCCTACAGTGACATCTTTCTCTGGCCCCTGGCAAGGTCAACTGTGAAAATATTGTAATTTTAAAAATAAGTATGCCTAAGTGCTTTATTAGGAGCTCGTTCATTAAATTGGGCTCCAAATGGACAAATTTTCCAATCTGACGGCCCAAATTCACTCCCTAGAGGCACAACACAAAAAAATCTCAAGTGGTTATACTGGCAGCAGAGCTATGTGCTCTTCATTAACAAGTCAGTTATATGCTTTTGACTAGGATCAAAGTGCGAATGCTCTATAGCAGGTGTACTACGAACTTGATAACAAGTCAGGTAGGCTTCTAGCACGATCCCTTCAGAACCCCTGTGTGCAGGTCTTCATTGCCCAAATAATCATTCCTTCAAACCACAAGCTTATTAAACCTTTAGAAATTTCTGATTGTTTAAAATATTTCTACTCGATCATATATAATCTTCCAAGCTCCTTCAATAATTTCCTTCCAGATGCAGGGACTCTCTTATCTACCAATATCTCAAGAAAGCCTCCCTTCATAAACTGATGCATATGGAATGGGACGTAATTAATGGCCCACTTATAGTGAAGACATTTTCTATGGCTTTAAAGTCAATGCACGGGGCCCAGTTGGTTTCACGCTTCCCTACTATACATAATTCCACCAATTTTTAGCCCCTCAGTTTGCAAAGGCATTCAACTGTACACTCCAGGGTCACCCCCTATCCAAGGACACTTCTCATGCCCATATCACAATGATCCCCAAGGCAGACAAGGATCCCTCACTGTGTGCCAGCTTGTGTGTGTGTGTATATATATATATATATATATATATATTAGAGGTTTTGTGATTTTCTCAGACTCATATAAACTTGTATGTTTATTGAGTGAATACTTCTCAAACAAATGCCATTGGAAATGTTTGCACACGCAGTCTTCTAATACAATGGCAACATGGAAACTAGTGTTGTATGTAGGGCACATGTCAGTTGGCAGTTAGATGCTCCCATTATTGCATAAATTCTGTACCAAGGTCAACAATTCTGCAACCGTTGGTCAAGCTTTACCAATGACATGTATAATACAACAGTACTGTCTAGAGGTACTGTTTATCCACACAAGCTAAAGCAGAAAAGGATACGCCCATGTGGGTTTGCTTTCACCTAAACTTTACAAATAAAAGGCTAGCAGCATAAGCTGACAGGGGGACTCCATAATGACATAACAATGACATGACATAACATAATAGAAAGGTATGTGCCAGAAGAAACCTTACCTGACACTATCATTCAATTTCCTGCAATCTCTAGTAGAGTAGAGAAAAGCCTGGGGTTATGGTTGCCTACAGAGATGGTGAAGCCACTATAACATGAGCTAAGTAACTTTAGCATCTTCCTTTTGTATAGAGTACATGCTTGTTGCATGTATATTTGTCTGTCTGGTATTTTATTCCTATAATTTTAATAGTATGTTTGCACAACATTTTGTTTAATAAAAGCACATTAATACACAACTTTGCCTTTAATGCAAAGAACCAAAAGGATGCAAGCAAAACACAGCTACAGACCAATCTCACTATTAAGTATGGATCTGAAAACTTTTGCTAAATTACTGGTATTACACCTACTCCTGTTCTTGAGGCAGGACATACATCACAATCAAACCAGCTTTGTTCCTGGCAGAGAGGGGAGGAACAACAAATGCAGGGCCCTTAACGTTGTCCATATTTGTATCTTCAGCTCCCTGCCAATGTGTTTACCCTCCACAGATGCTGGAAAGTCATTCGATAGGGTGAGCTGGAGATTCCTGAACACACTTTCCAGTATGTGAGGTTTAGAGAAAACATGTTAAAATGGATCAGCTCTCTCTATGACTACCCTGTCTTGGCTGTTAAGACCAATGAAGTGCTTTTCTCAGACTTCAAGTTAGTAAATGGCACTCGTCAGGGTTGTCCTCTCTCACCATAATTTTTTCTTTTTAATCCTCAAGCCTTTATTGGGACATATTAGGTCGAACCTAGACATTAAGGGTGTAAAAGTGCAGACAGCACAACATAAAGTTGTTGCATACACAATTTTTTTTTTTTTTTCACTAGTCCAGAGATAACCATTCTAAATCTGTTCAAACAACTGTATTTTTATTCCCACTTAATTATAAAATGAACCTCTCATAACTTAAAGCTTTGAAAGCACAGTTTCACTAGACAGACTTCCTTGCTTACAACCAAATTTCTTGTTTAAATTGGCATCTAGGAAACTTAAATATTTGGGCATCTTTCTTACAGTGATATTTACTTCAACAAGAAAACTTCCCCTAGCAACACTCCCTAAAGACCTTCAGAAATGGCTCCATTCAACTTACATCTGGATCAGTAGGAATAGTATATTAAAAATTAATATCCTCCCCTGCTTACGGTATCTTTTCCAGTCACTCCCAGTTGCCATCCCACAAAACTTTTTATTCCAGGCCAGCAGTGAATTCCTACAGTATTGTGGGTCAACTGCCCTCCCAGAATAAAGATGGATGCCCATAGTCAAAACATTCAGAGGGATAAGTTTCCCAGATTCTATATGCTACCACCAGGCCATTTACTGTACCTTTTTAGGGTTTTGGACTGATGTAAACCTACTGACTGTAAATGCTGGATGTCCTTGTAGCAAGCTCTTTCTCCTGTTCCCCTACATGCATTCCCTTTGCTGCATGACTCATGCCCTGCCACAGTCAAAGACTACCAAATTATGGGTACTACCCTAAATTATCCTTGAGACTCTAAAGCATTGCCTATGATTCCTGATTCTCCTATATTACCAATAATTGGTAATCCTGATACTCTTCCAGGGCTCCAGGACATCAGATTTTGCCCATTCCTGTTAGCAAACAAGTTTAGGATGTAATATTTTTTGGATAACAGAGGCTACAAATTAGTGTCTGCTATTCAACCTTTGATCAACCACCCCTTTTACCTTTCTGGCAGGCGTACCAGCTCAGACATTTCCTTCTTTCTATTCCATTTAGTCAGGCCATAATCCCTGATCCCATATCTTTTGAAACCATCTGTATGAATCCTTTGCCCCTCAGACATGGTCTCTTAATCACCTATGCCACACCTATTGCCCCTCTGGTTTATTAGGTCCCCTCTTTTCTCAAGGACTCTGTAACCAACTTGACTCAATACTTTACTGTCTACAAACATGAGTTTGTCCTCTTTTTTGTCCACAAGTCCTCTATTTGCTCAAGACTACAGGAGTTTGGTACAAGTTGTTAACCAGGTGGTATAGAGTCCCAGTAAATCTACATCTCATTTTCCTGAATGTAAACCCCAGCTGCTGACATAAGCCCCACCAGGGCATCTAGAGACAAGGTTTTTTTTTTTGGTTCTGTCCATCAATCCACCCCTTATGTCAGAGTGTCTCTGATCTGATCTGAGATCTTACAGGTCTTTCCCTAGAGCAGTACCCTGTGACCTGTTTTATACATCTATATCGTTATTCTCAAACAAGAAGACCATTTCTGTAAGACATGGTTCTACTGGACTCAATCCTCTTTCCTCTATTCAGATTGTGCTGTAAAATTGGCAAGATTCCTAGTGTCCTCCCACTAGTGACACATGTTTGCTTTTCCAATGGTTGATGACCTACCTAACTTAGCTTATGTAACACTTACAATGGGTCTCAGTCCAGCTGCAGTCTAATAGATTTGGTCCTAATATTTGTTTCTTCATCATAATGTCTTTCAGGATATCTCAATTTCTATTGATATTACTTACAGATCTCATAACATGATAAGACAACACTTATCCCAAGAATGGCTGTCAGTAATATCTATTATGTTATTTCAAGGGTCGTATCACCACATGTGAGAGTACAAAATGGGTGATGGTAAGACCAAAAGAAGTACTTTCACTAAGTAAGGCCCCCAGATGTATACCAGCAGAAGGAGTCAAATAAATCCCACCAGCTCATGGGGAAACTCTAGGGCAAAACGAGCACAGACAATTTTGGGCCACCATACATCACTAAAAATTACATATCAAAACTCAATACAAAAACGACCAAAGAAAATATCCTGTTGTGCAAATCCACTAAGGGTTCACAAATCCCACAGAAACATAACTGGATAGTGATTACATGTGATCTGGGAAACAAACTAGATTTTTACAATTATAGTCGTTAATAATATTATGTTACAGGTTGTTATAAAGGTGTCACAAAACACTCTTCAGTTAAACAAAAAAATAACAATGTATCAAAATAAATCAAAATCAAAACAGAAAAATAAATTCCGGAGGTTAAGCAACAACTAGACATAAAACACTAGTAAAATTAGCCTGCCTCTTCATATCATGCTTGGGAAACCACAATCTGCAAGAAATGAGAAAGGAAGAGGAGTGCCATATAGTGTAGTAGGTCACTTTATTGAATAAACATATAAAAATAATCATGTATGCACTCACAAGCAAAGGAGAGTTCTGGGCATGTCACGCTGGGGAGAAGTCTGAGCCATGGATAGATGGATTAGCAGGGTCAGTACAGTCGATGTGTAGGGAAAAAAGCACTGCTGCTATGAGGAACCACTAAAGATGCCAATGAAGGACCTTAATTATGGCCTATTACTGGTACTTTGAAGTATGTACAAATATTTCCCTAAAACATTTCTCTCCTTTGTCCCAGGAACAATAAAATGTATTTTTTGTATTTACAGCTGAACCTGCATGCTTTCTTCCTCTTGAATTGCCTCTGATGAGCACTATTTATGTTTTGTGCAGAAAATTGGTATGATTTCTAGGTTATGCATCAATAAAATCTGCATGCCCTCTTCCTCATAGATAGTCCTTTTCAAAAAATGTATAAATGTTGTGCTGCCAAGTAGTTTTTTCCCCATCTCCTTTGTGTAAAAAAATAATTGTAAGGTGCAGTCTGATTTTTCTCTCACTCTTCCAAATAGTAAAAATGCTGAATAGTATAAAAAAGTGTGCAAAGTATCTGTAAAATTTGTTGTTAAAAAAGACAGCCATGCCTACTCAATCTCTCATACATTGCAGGCAGTTTAAACAGGCTATCTAGTTGTGGTGCAAACCTGTATACCATTTCCAACAGCTGTGTCCAAAAAGGCCAATTTTTTTCCTGATGCTAAATTTCTGCTCCATCTCCATGGAATTGCTTTTAGAATTGCAGGCTTTTTAGCTGTGGTACAAATCTGTAGACTATTTCCATCCTCGGTGTGCAAAAAAGACAATTACATTTCTTTATATACAGATGCTAAATGCCTGCCCGAGCTCTCATAAACTGTTTTTTAGCTGTGGTACAAACCTGTATGCTATTTCCATTCTCAGTGTCCAATACAATTTGTCATTCAGTCCCGGCTGCATCAGAGGTCACTGTCATAGAACACTGGAACACCTCCTATGAAGAAGATCACACAGTTTTAGTGGGTTTATATATATATATATATATATATATATATATTTATTTTTTTTTAATGATATTTGTATTATGTGATCATCTGGATTAAAAAAAGAATTGAGATTTGAACACAGCTTGCTCATGGTTTCTATGGGTTTTCTGTTTTGTAAATGTATATATTTTTAGATTTACAGTAGTATTTTAAGCCCTTAACACTTAATCTTTAAAAGTAAAGTGTTAGGGAGAAGTTGAAGGTTCATTTTAGGGGTTAGATTTTGTGTTAAGGGTTCAGGTTGGGGAAGGCTAGGGACACCTTACAAGTTAGGAACCATATGAGGGGCTTAAGGATTTTCAAAATTGAACTGACAAATCCACAAAATACCTACCAGCACCAAGACAAAATTGGGTTTGGATGTGCTAATGCTTAAATAGTATTTTCTTGTATAATAAATACAGTGTGTGACTTGGAATTTTGCCTACTGCAGATATCTCACTGTATATTCTGAAGGCAAACCAGTATTCACTTAGTAATATCTTTCAGCATAAAATAAAATAAACTATAATATGTCACCCACTTATAAGTCAGTTGTGCACATCATTGACACTATATTGTTCATTTTTTAAATTGAATACCAAGTGAAGCAAAGTTCACTGCAGAGATTATTTTAGATCTTTATTGGATATTTTGAAAACTTCAGAGAAACTTTAAGGTTTTATTGTATCAATCACTGATATTGTTCAGTTCAGTTACTTCTGGTCAGTGAAAGTAACAGATTTCCTCACAGTTCCACATAATTGATTTTGACAGCATTGAAATGAACTGACAAGGTGATTGCAACAGTAAGTTTGTTCTCAGTGCATCTGAGCGTACAATAGTTGTTTGACAATATAAAATATAGTATATTTATCTAACACAGACACGCACACACTCACACACATATATTTGTGATGTGTGTGTTAATATTTTAGGTTTGGCAGTTTAATGAACTATATGGCAAACACATTAGGGTAAAATTATCTGTATGATTGTAGAAAATCTATTATGAGAGAAATATGACAGACCAAAATATAATCTGCAGGCTACAGGTGTGTTATGGTACTTCTTGTATGGTATTAAGGAGCAGAGCTTTCAAATTATCTTGAACAGGAACAAATCTCTAAAAAGCATCAGTGCTTACAGTCAGTTGCACCTTGAGAATAGGTGCAGTCCCAACTGAGAAAATATGTCAGCTACCACAGATTATAATGCAAATGATGCTGTATACAGAAGTCATTTATTGAATAGTAGGAACAATTAGCATTCAGTAAACCATCAAAATAGATATTTTTTAAATAGGAAGATTTTTACAATGTACAATGTTCAGTCCTCATAGCATTTCTCAGTGAGGGCATACTGCATTAATTTACAGTCTGCCCATGTGCTTTCCTAAAAGGTTTACCCACCAATGCCTTGCAATATGCAGGTCGCATTAGTTGACCTCATCACAAATTTCAGAGGAAAGAGCAGCCATATTTTAAAAGGGCAAACGATTAGCATCAGTGTTGCCTTCTGGAGACTACTTCTCCATAAGTAATCTATTACAGTGATCACCTGCAAAGAAAACATGATTAATAACAAATCATGGTAATAGGTCTAGTATGAGCTACAATCATGTCCATCAAAGCATGAGGTTGCAAAGAACAACTTTGCATAGCATAACAGGGTCTTCCCAAGGTGTCATAGGTAAACACTGGTGGGGGTCCTCAAGCACAATTTCCTCTCCTCAGATAGACAGTCATTAGTCCAGAAAGTCCTGGGATAGTGTCAGGATCTGGTTCACCTGCTAATGGCACCATGGTTCTCTGGGCTGAAAGCTGTAGTTTCAATGACAACCAGCAGGTGCCAAAATTGTCAGGACAGTACAGATATCCCCAAAATGAACCCTTTTTGCAAAGTAGACAGTCTGAGGTATTTAGTAAGAGGCATAGTGTGTTTTTTGAAGTGTTTTTTAACATACTGTCACCAGTGCAGTACAGCGTCATTATATAACTGGTATGGCGGTGATCAGATACACTGACTTGTAACAGTATGAAAATTTTTTTTTTTTATTATCTTTTTATTTTTTTTAGATTTTGTTTTTCATAACACACTGTGACCAGATTAGTATAATGTTACCATAGTAAGTGATCAGTATTTTGTTTTACACATAATGGTTGCTTATAGCAAATCATTTCTTTGCTATAATCAAGCATTTAACTGAATAAAATCGATTAATTCAGGTTTTTTTGTTGTGATGAGCTGTGATTGGCCACAGTTAACCACATGTCACAGATGGGCTGTGATTGGCCCAGTCTTTACATGTGATAACTGTGACTAATCACAGCTAGTGACACAATTGTATGCATGAAAAAAGCCATCCATTGTTTACAATTGTCATGTGACCTGCTGTGATTGGTCACAACAGGTCACATGGTACCGGCAATGGGCTATGTCCAAGGTACACAGCTGGTGACAGATCTCACCACAGTGAGGCCCCGATCCAGGAAGGACATCATACGACCCCTACCCAGATTGACAAGAGTTCCGCTCGGTTATCATTTTGATATTGGCTGGGCAGGAACAGGTAAGGTCCCACTCTGCTACTTCTCCTTGTGTCAGTGTTTTGATTGCCTTGATTGCTACCAAATTCATCCTGATTTTGAGCTAGCCTTGCATCCTGTTTCCTTACATCTGCTCTCCTTGTTCATGTACCCAGTCCTGGTTTCCCACTTTTTACTTGCATTGCTGGTATTCCCCTGTTACCCATGTTTCCCATCTCATTGATATTTTGTATATGTTGTATATAGTTAATTTGTTAGGGATCTGTTACTTAGGTATTTTTGACTTTGGGTCACTTGTTTGTTATGTTCACTGTTTGCTGATATGTGCATGTCTTTTGCTTTGCTGTTAATAAATTTACTTTATTATATACTGTTTGGTCCCAGTGCCCTTGTGTAGCTACCCATATCTAGTCATCTCTACCACAGATTCCTGACATAAAACTGACACCCACTAACAGCCAGATAATCTGCACTTGGGAACTGGGAGACATTTTCTCTTAGTATTGCTGTCTCATGTCAAAATGCTTCTAGGGGAGGCTATTGCTCATGTGATTTTGGCATTAGAAAATAAAGAATTTGTTGCTTAATTTGGCAGAAATTCAGTGGTGAAAAACTGTTGCAATGCATACAGGTAGCACATACTTTAGTTGATCAGGGCAGATTTTCAGTTAGTGAACTGCAAGTCTTTGTTGCAGGTCTGTTCTGAATTAGCTTTGCCTGCTATATCTCAAGGTCATGATTTTTTCACTCCTCTCTTTGGCATGCTTCAGACTCTTTAGTCAAGCAAGGGAAATGCAAACTGACCTTACTTTAGTCTGTGCTCCACGCCTGGTCAGAGATGCTATCCCCAGGTTCAGATGATTCACATAAAGTCAGATCTTCTGCTAAACATCAAGAATCTCTTCCTTTCTCACCCTTTAGTAACCATAGCTGCTACCGATTGTTATTTACCTTCTACAAATCAGTACCCTGCTATCATTAACCACAATTCCTCTGCATTTAACCCACTGAAGGCTCTCCCTACATTTCAGTTATCCATAGAAACCTCTCAGGCCTCTTCCTCTACTTATGTTACTCTTTCCTCTATGCTCCCCGGTATTGTTACCACTTTTCCATCAGCAGTGAAATCTGGCCAGCACCATACAACTATTTGTAGGACTCCAGTATCTAAACCAAAAAAGAAACAGAAGTTTTCTCCTGCTCATCTAACTCTGCCACTATCCACTGCTGCCTCAACCATTATTCAGCCAGTTCCAAATGCCATGCTGCTTGCTGATGGGGTCCAGTCCTCCTTCATGCTGCCTGCTAATGAGGCTCAGTCCTCCTCCATGTTACCTGCCAATGTGGTCCAGACTGCCTCTATGCCTGCCGAGGGGGTCCATTCTGCCTTTATGCCTACTGAGGAGGTCCAGCCTGCCTCTATGCCTGCCGAGGGGGTCCAACCTGCCTCTATGCCTGCCAAGGGGGTCCACTCTGCCTCTATGCCTGCCGATGGGGTCCAGCCTGCCTCCATGCCTGCTGGTGGGGTCCAGCCTGACTGTGATGACTTGATGTCTGCTGTCAAACCTACCTCTGATGACCTGCTGTGTGCTGTCAAGCCCGCCTCTGATGATGTGCTGCCTGCTGCAAAGCCCAGAGCTGGTGATTTGCTGCCTTCTACCCAGCCTCCTTGTGAACTGCTGCCAGCTGGCCAGCCCAACTATGCTGATTCCCTACCTGCTGCCCAGCCAAATGGATTATACTGATTCCCGGGCTGCTGCCTAGCTGCATTATGCCGATTCCTGGTCTGCTGCCCAGCCAGCTTATGCTGATTCCTGGGCTGATGCCCAGCCAGACTATGCTGATTGCCTTCCTTCTGCCCAGCCAGACCCTGTTAACTGGGTTAAGCTCCTGCCTGCTGATGGGTTTGAGGTTTCTAGGTTTCCATTGTCATGTTAATATCCCTACTATTGCCTGTCCTGAGTTCTTTTTGCAGTTGATCCTGTTGTGCCAAGGCCAGGAGGTCCGGATACGTACTTTGAGCATGAGAGCTGCATTTGCTAATATAGCTCCAGTAGTAGAGGTCCTCAGGGGATACGCAAAGTTCCAAATGAACCTTATCCTGACCAAAGTGTTATCTCTGTGATAACAGAGGTGCATTTGGGGACCTGAATTGGGTAACCTATGGCTAGGGTAAGACACAGGGATGGTTGGCACTCAGCATGACATCCATAAAGTAATAAAGTAATAATCATTTAATGAAAAGACATGTAAAATGCTGTAAAAACAGCCTACATGTTTTGGATGTTAGTCCTTAATTGTGGCTGATAAGAAATGATACATAAACACTAGATACTGTATACAAAGTGAAATGAAACAACAAAGATAATGAAAATGAAAAAGAAGAAGAATCCTGTTTGTTCAATCATTTAAGGAATGGATCCACATCCCACCTATGATTCAATCCCTACGGGGTGCGTGTCTGCATCCTTTATATACTTTGCGTTCTAGAAGCCTGTGATGTCTATCACCACCCCTATTTGCAGGTAAAATCTTCTTGATAACACAAAATGAAAAAGAGGACATGTCACCCCTGTGCTCAATATCTTGCATTGCTGGTAACTTATTTATCAGCAACTGCAGGATAGATTACCTTGAGCAACTTTCCTAGAATCAATTCTAGCCTTCTCACAAACACAGAAACATCCTCTATCTCTGTATGCTTTTTCTGTTTAAAAAAGGAAGTATCCTACCAGGATTACCCTGCAGTCAATAGGCATTTGTCAAAACATGAAAAAGTCTAAGGCAGTGGTATCAAAATAAGCATCCTTAAAAGCTCTAACAATATCAAGTGTTGATGGTCTCAGGCTTTCCATGATGTGCTGTTTTTTCTTTTCTTCCATCACGTTATGCAAAAACTTTCCATTCCTGAAAGCTTTGTCCACCAGAAGGAAAAGGCAGCAGGGCAGGGCTGGTAGCTTGTGTATAACTGGAGGTGACATTTCTTGAAAAACTAGAGCACAGCCAGTTACCTAAGCTCTTTTTAGACACATGCACTTAATTTACCTAATTTTAATCCTCCTAATCAAGACAATGATAGTGGATATAAAGTTCATAACCTCATTATCTTCACCTCTATCCACAGGAGTGGCATGTTATAATATTTCATTAGCTTTTATTGCCTCCTGTAGATTTTGAAGAGTAACAGAGATAGGTACACATGATTCAACACATTTCCTTTGTGAAGTCTCTCTTCCTGAGTACACTGCCTTATAGACTCTGTAGATAACTGTGACTTAGTGGCAGGGGCGGACTGACAACTCATGGGGCCCCTGGGCAATAGGGGATCATGGGGCCCCTGTGTCCTTGCCCAAACTCAAAAAAGCCTATGAAAAAGGTACCAGGGGCATCCCATGGGGCGCCCTACTGACCCCGGGCCCTTGGGCAGTGCCCGAGTTTCCAAATGGTCAGTCCGCCCCTGCTTAGTGGTACTTTAATGTTCTGATTCAAGATAATCTCAGCAGTGTTCCCAAATGTAACCCTATTTTTACACTCTCTGCAGGCTACATGCATGTTGTGAGGCTATATTTGTGGTATTATAAGGCAGAGCCTTTATTTTATGTTTCAGTCTTATTTAGAGAACTATCAAACTTCACCTATATGATTCACATAAAGTCACATCTTCTGCTAAACATCAATAAACTCTTTCTTTGTCACCCTATAAACATATAAAAACAAACACCATGAACATGGTATTAATAAAATCTTCACTTAGACACAATTCAAGTCAACATGACTTTGAACATTTTTGCAGTAGCTTCTACTCTAAAGGGACAAGTGATCCATTCACTAGGTGAAATGAAAAAAAAAAGAACAAAAAAGGAATCAACATTTAGTGGGAATAAAGCATAAAAATGGTCCACCTCCCCAATAGTCATCATATATTCTAATATCTTACCAGCCACAAAAAAAGGTGAAAAATGGTCACCAGTAACCTGGAGTTGCCTCAAAGTTATGCTGCAGTAGTTACAAATGCAGCTGACAGGGCCCTTAAATATCTCCCCATCCTCACTGGTGATGTCAGATGAGCTGCGGACACCACTAGCACCAGTGTGCATGTTTCATCATATCCTTGACATCATGGCACATGCAAGGTTGTGCGACACCATCACACGCATGCATGGGACACCACCCACACTATCTTGGAAGATCTAGTCAGTCTGCCCACCAAAGCCAGAAAGGCACAGCCAATCCCACAACAGCAGAATGACCATCGGGATAACCCAAGAGCAAGAACCCAATAGAAGGGGCCCAAAAGGGATGGTGGTCCAGACACAGGTGCCAATCCCAGGGACAGTGCACTAAAAATTCCCTCCCTGAAAGAGATGCCTCAAGCGTCTGTATGGCCACCAGTCAAACCCCTAAAGTCACCCCAACATAGCCAAGAAGTCCTAATTTCCAATCAACAAAAAATGTGTTAAATTCAGGTGCATCACAACCTGAAACAATTAAAAAGAGAAGAAAAACATAGGGCAGTTCCAGGCATAAGTCACAACTCAACACAAAGGCAATTTAATCATGTCACCATGGACACCTCTGGTAATTCACAAGGACAAATGGAATCCCATAAGGAAATCATGATCAATGGATCAAAGCCAATATCATACATCAAAAGTGATTGCTACATAAATTCAATACACCAATAAATTGGTCTCCTTACTTCTAGCACAGCCCTCAACAGCAGAATCAAACCATAATATCTATTATTGAAAAGGCTTGAAACTTAAAATGTCATTCAGCCCCAGAGGTCTAGTAGCTGTTAAATTATGAATGTATAGATTTTCTTGCTATAACAGCAGCTTGTCTACATTCCCACCTTTCTCATGTCGGGGTATGTGGGTGAAAAAATGCATTTTAGTTAAATCAAATGCATGGTAAAGGCCTATATGCCGACTGATTGGAGTCTCCAGTTTCTTTTTAGAAACCAGAGAATCATGGTCCCTGTTTCTTTGAAAAAATACTCTTTTGGTTTTGCCAATATAGAAGGCACCACAATCATACTTCATAATATACAGGTGAAACTGCAAAAGTTCATTTATTTCAGTAATGCAACTTAAAAGGTGAAACTAATATATGAGATAGACTCATTACATGCAAAGCAAGATAGTTCAAGCCATGATTTGTCATAATTGTGATGATTATGGCTTACAGCTCATGAAAACCCCAAATCCACAATCTCAGAAAATTAGAATATTGTGAAAAGGTACAATATTCTAGACTCAAAGTGTCCCACTCTAATCAGCTGATTAAGCCATAACACCTGCAAAGGGTATCTGAGCCTTTAAATGGTCTCCCAGTCTGGTTCAGTAGGAATCACAATCATGGGAAAGACTGCTGACCTGACAGTTTTGCAGAAAACCATCATTGACACCCTCCATAAGGAGGGAAAGCCTCAAAAGGTAATTGCAAAAGAAGTTGGATGTTCCCAAAGTGCTGTATCAAAGCACATTAATAGAAAGTTATGTGGAAGGGCAAGGTGTGGAAGAAAAAGGTGCACAAGCAGCAGGGATGACCGCAGCCTGGAGAGGATTGTCAGGAAAAGGCCATTAAAAAATGTTGGGGACTTTCACAAGGAGTGGACTGAGGCTGGAGTCAGTGCATAAAGAGCCACCACACACAGACAGATCCTGGACATGGGCTTCAAATGTCGTATTCCTCTTGTCAAGCCGCTCCTGAACAACAAACAACGTCAGAAGCGTCTTACCTGGGCTAAAGAAAAACAGACTGATCTGTTGCTCAGTGGTCCAAAGTCCTCTTTTCTGATGAGAGCAACTTTTGCAGCTCATTTGGGAACCAAGGACCCAGAATATGGAGGAATAATGGAGAGGCACACACTGCAAGATGCTTGAAGTCCAGTATGAAGTTTCCACAGTCTGTGTTACACTGAAGAGATTATATTGTGAGAATCACAAGACCCAGACCTACATTTTTATGCATAGTATGTCTCTGAAATATTAAAAATGAAGGCAAAGTCGCAGTTTAGAAATTGCCCTTCAAATTTGAGGTGGCTAGAGTGCATTTTCAATGAATGTCAATGGGCGGCATGAGTTGCAAACAAATGGTCATATTGTGAAAACTATCAAGACTATGGCTTAGCCGTGGCAGCTGGGATAGCCGAACGTTTTGATATAAGATTTGTGTAGGTGGGCTTGAAAATGAGGGAGTGGTGGCAGTTTAGAAATCATGTCCTGATTTTTCAGCTCACACTCTAGCTTTTGTCAGCTCCCACTCTAGTTTTGAACATTCCGCCATTCATTCCTATGGGACCAATTTCACCACAAAAACGCCAATATTTTGTGAACCATTTGGCGAAACGTTCCACAAAGTAATAGCAATCGGGAACAATCCACATGTTTCGGTATATTACTGTCTATGTAGTGTAAAAACTGTGGGAGGAGTTAGAGTGGTAAATTTGGCTATAATAATAAGAATATATATGTGAGATAACAGTAAGTGGTCTTGCCATGCAAGAACACTTAATAAATGAACTTTTGCATGATATTCTAATTTTTCGAGTTTCACCTGTATACAATGCCAACTGATTGACAGCCAGCATAGAAGCGTGGTTTAAAGGTGCGCCCATTGGCAACATTATTTTTTACACCCCCAAATGAAATTGCGAAAGTTGCATCTTCCATATAGGGCTATCCCATTCTTTGATACACTAGTTTTTCTGTTGTTTGTGTAATGGCTATGAACCAATTGGTCTTTCAAAGATTTTGATTTTCTAAATGTTTTCTCTGGGTGAATACCAACATATTTGGAGACAGTGTCATCCGATAGGAGGAGGTACCAATATTTTTCTATGATGTCGCAAATTTGTCTCTGTTGTCCGGAATATTGTGTGATTAATCGGACTGTTTGTTGATCAGAATTCTTTTTTGTAGTGTGGATCAGAATATCCCTATTCTGATCTTTGGCTCTCTTACAATGGTCTTACAATGGCCTCTAGCAGCAAGTCGTGTTTGTAGGCCCTTGACCTGTATTTTAAAATCCTCCATTCCACTACAGTTTCTTTTGATACACAAATATTGGCTGTACGGAATACTTGACACCAAAGGTGCCCGATGGGAACTAGTAGCATGTAGAACAGTGTTCCCAGAGGAAGACTTCCTAAACAAGGTAGACCCCAAACTACCATCACTATTGACAAAGATCTGAACATCCAAAAAGCTGATAAATTGATGGTGACAATTCATAGTAAATTTCAAGTTAAAACTGTCACACTTTAATGTCACCACAAAATTGTGCAACTCCTCTAAGAAGCCAGACCAAATCATAAACACATCGTCAATAAAGCTACGCCAGAGTAAAACATTACCCAAAGTCTCCTGTATGTCCTCCCTAAAGAATAGATTGCGCACCCACCCCCCCCCAGGTACAGGTTGGAGTATGATAGAAGACACTTGGTCCCCATTGCAATGCCCTGTACCTGGAGGTATTGGGAGCGCCCAAACATGAATATTTTGTAAGTCAGAATAAAACAAAATAAGTCCGGGATAAACTGATTGTAAGGCCCAGCCAGAACCCCTTGTTCAGAAATGAAACCCTCTGCAACCCGAACCCCCATATCATGGGGGATCGAGTTGTAGAAGGCATCCACATCAATCGCTATCAACCAGGCACCCTTTGGGATACAAATTCCATCAAGGGCTCTCAATAAATTCATGATATTCTGGCTAGATGAGGTTAATGCCCTGACATTGGGGGCATAAGTTGTCGTCTACCAGCTGACTCACTGGGCTTTTTATTTTGTGTGATAAAAAAGAAAAAAGAGCAAAAATTAAAAAAAAGATATTTTCTAATTCTGGTTATAAAAAATATCCAATAAACTCAAAGTTAGCCATAAATGTAGGCCAAAATGTATTCTGCTACATGTCTTTGATAAAAAAAAATCCCAATATGTGTATATTAATTGTTTTTTGTGAAAGTTATAGCATCTACAAACTATGGTATATATATATTGGAATTTATACTTTCTGACTGCCTATCACATTTCTTGAGGTGCTAAAATGCCACTGCAGTACAAAAAAACCAAATTACCCTTGTTTGGAAAGTAGACACCCCAAGGAATTTGATAAAAGGCATATTGAATATTGTAAAGATATTATTTTTGTTAAAGGGTTTTGAAAAAGAAAAAAAATAAAAGAATACATACATTTTCTTTTTCCTTCTTCATTTTCCAAAAACATGTGGCAAAAAATTAGATCTGCAAAATGCTCACCATGCCCCTTAGCAGATACCTTGGAGATTCTACTTTACAAAAAGCGATTGGGGTTGGGTGCCTTTACTATCCAGGGCAAACAGTAGAAACTTTCGCCATACACCACCCACTCTTCTAAGCACTTGAAGACCAAGCTTTATCTGACACTTTTTGTTTAGAGAAAAAACAGGGGGTATTTTAGCTAGAAAATTACTTTGAACCCCCAAACATTAAATATTTTTTTTAAAGCAGACACCCTAAAGACTAAAATGGTGGGTGTTGAAATTTTTTATGTCACACAGTATTTGTGCAGAGATTTTTTTAAATGCAATTTTGTTTTAAAAAATACACTGTTTAGAATCTGAATGCACAAAAAACATAATATATTGCCCAATTGTTTAATAAAATACAAAATATGATGTTATGCCGAGTAAATGGATACCAAACATGACATGCTTTAAAATTACACACACCCGTGCAACGGCGACAAACTACGTAAATTTTTAATATCCATAAGCAACACTTTAAAAGCCTTTATAGGTCACCACTTAATTTTTACATAGGAGGTCTAGTGTAGAAGTACTGCCCTCAATCTAACATTTGTGGTGATACCTCACATGCATGGTGCAATCTCTGTTTACATACTTACTCGGGACTGCCACTTGCCTTTGCGCATGAGCACAGGGATAGGGGCAGGGGGCTATTATTTTTTTTATTATTTATTTTTCATTTTTTTATTTTTACACTTTCCCTTTCATTTTTTTTTATCACTTTTATTGTTATCACAGTGAATGTAAATATCCCCTGTGATAACAATAGGCAGTGACATGTACTCTTTTCTGAGAAATCTGGGGTCTATTACACTCTAGATCTCTCCTCTGCCCTTAAAGCATCTGATCACACCAAGATCGGTGTGTGATCAGATGCTTTCCCAATTTTAAAATGATGCTGTTTATATTCAGCGAAACAAAAATGATGAAATGCTGGTCAGCCAGCAGAACTGCCGGCTGCATTCTCAGGCTCCTTGGTGGTAAGGGAGAGCCCAAGAAAACTGTGGAAATCGTCAGAAAGGGGGGGGGGATGTTCTTTCCAACTGCTTGTAAAAGTGATTCAGTAGCTAATTAGCCACTAAGATTGTTTTTACATTAAAGGCTGAAAAAAAACAATAACAGGATAATGCCTGTAGCTGCAAACATCATCCTGGTATAGCCACTCAAAGTCCAGCGACGTTCCAGTATGTTTCTAGTCCATGTTAGGCATACAGCAACAGCAGAGCACATGGGCATATGATGAACCTGATCAGTGAACCAATATGACCACAATTCATTTGTAATGCCCATGTTGAGGGTTAGGCCCAAAAAAGTTTTAAATTCGGAAACCGTGGTAGGTTTCCATGCGAACTGTCTGGCGAGAGTTGAATTAGGTGGGTATCAATGTATTGTTGTGCATATAAATTGCTTTGGCCCACAATCAATTGGTACAAATCTTCTGTGAAAAACAGAAGAGGGGCTAAATGCTAGTGCTGGCATCGAACAAGGCTGATCCTGCTAATACTGAATTTTTGGGAACACTATACTAAGGAGACATTAGAATAGCTCTGTACGTGATCAATATATTGATCCATACAAACACTATACTAGTAATGGCGGTGATCAGTGACCTATAATATGAGTGTGATACCCCCAAACCATAATTTTCTGAAAGCACATGACCTGTAGAATAAAAAGAAGGTACTACTGATTTTTTAGACCTGACAATAGTTGGCACAGGGGTTGCATTTTAGGTGAATAGTTCTAATCAGTGTATTGTCATCCGATTTGTTCTGCTATAAGTTCATGGTCACTGAAGTGACTGCATTTATAGCAGAAGGAATGTCAGGTCCATATGGCCAGGCCAGGCTAACTGGAAGCAGACCTGGCAGTGAAAGGGTAAGAAGCCACACCAGAACATTATGTAAAACAAATGGCATTTGAGGCACCCATATCCTTTTAATGAGGTTTACCCTCCGTACTATTGAAAGAGGTAATTTGCACCAACTTGTGGCTTTCTGTTTAAAATTAATAGGCAGTGGATTAATATTTAAATCTACATATTTAAAGATATCAGGATGTATAGTGATCCCCAAATATACAAATGTTTCTACCCCTTTTATCTGAAAGGCAGTTGGCAGCAAAGGATCCCTGAGAGGCTCAATCGGCAGGAGAGTGGACTTATTCAAATTTATACTAAAGCCTGAATAAGATCCAAAAGTATTGATTAGAGATGAGCGAATTTCTCAAAAATTCGATTCGGCTGATTCGGCGAATTCCAGTGTGAAATTCGATTCGATGCGAATTTCTTCGCTACGAAGATGACTTATAAAAAGGGTTTCTAGGCTTCAGAGAGCCTTTAAATTAGTGCAGAACACTGTACCTTTAATTTAAATGCCCTTGGAGATGAGGAAGGAGAAGGAGAAGGAGAAGGATGAGAAGAAGGAGAAGGATGAGAAGAAGGAGAAGGAGAAGGATGAGAAGAAGGAGAAGGAGAAGGATGAGAAGAAGGAGAAGGATGAGAAGAAGGAGAAGGATGAGAAGAAGGAGAAGGATGAGAAGAAGGAGAAGGAGAAGGATGAGAAGAAGGAGAAGGATGAGAAGAAGGAGAAGGAGAAGGATGAGAAGAAGGAGAAGGAGAAGGATGAGAAGAAGGAGAAGGAGAAGGATGAGAAGAAGGAGAAGGATGAGAAGAAGGAGAAGGATGAGAAGATGGAGAAGGAGAAGGATGAGAAGAAGGAGAAGGATGAGAAGAAGGAGAAGGATGAGAAGAGGAGAAGGAGAAGGATGAGGAGAAGGAGAAGGATGAGAAGAAGGAGAAGGATGAGAAGAAGGAGAAGGATGAGAAGAAGGAGAAGGAGAAGGATGAGAAGAAGGAGAAGGAGAAGGATGAGAAGAAGGAGAAGGAGAAGGATGAGAAGAAGGAGAAGGAGAAGGATGAGAAGAAGGAGAAGGAGAAGGATGAGAAGATGGAGAAGGAGAAGGATGAGAAGAAGGAAAAGGAGAAGGATGAGAAGAAGGAAAAGGAGAAGGATGAGAAGAAGGAAAAGGAGAAGGATGAGGAGAAGGAGAAGGATGAGAAGAAGGAGAAGGATGAGAAGAAGGAGAAGGAGAAGGATGAGAAGAAGGAGAAGGATGAGAAGAAGGAGAAGGATGAGAAGAAGGAGAAGGATGAGAAGAAGGAGAAGGATGAGAAGAAGGAGAAGGATGAGAAGAAGGAGAAGGAGAAGGATGAGAAGAAGGAGAAGGATGAGAAGAAGGAGAAGGATGAGGAGAAGGATGAGAAGAAGGAGAAGGAGAGGGATGAGAAGAAGGAGAAGGAGAAGGATGAGAAGAAGGAGAAGGATGAGAAGAAGGAGAAGGAGAAGGATGAGAAGAAGGAGAAGGATGAGAAGAAGGAGAAGGATGAGGAGAAGGATGAGAAGAAGGAGAAGGAGAGGGATGAGAAGAAGGAGAAGGAGAAGGATGAGAAGAAGGAGAAGGATGAGAAGAAGGAGAAGGAGAAGGATGAGGAGAAGGAGAAGGATGAGAAGAAGGAGAAGGATGAGAAGAAGGAGAAGGATGAGAAGAAGGAGAAGGAGAAGGATGAGAAGAAGGAGAAGGATGAGAAGATGGAGAAGGAGAAGGATGAGAAGAAGGAGAAGGAGAAGGATGAGAAGAAGGAGAAGGAGAAGGATGAGAAGAAGGAGAAGGAGAAGGATGAGGAGAAGGAGAAGGATGAGAAGAAGGAGAAGGATGAGAAGAAGGAGAAGGAGAAGGATGAGAAGAAGGAGAAGGATGAGAAGAAGGAGAAGGAGAAGGATGAGAAGAAGGAGGAGGATGAGAAGAAGGAGAAGGATGAGAAGAAGGAGAAGGAGAAGCAGAAGGAGAAGGATGAGAAGAAGGAAAAGGAGAAGGATGAGAAGATGGAGAAGGAGAAGGATGAGAAGAAGGAGAAGGAGAAGGATGAGAAGAAGGAGAAGGATGAGAAGATGGAGAAGGATGAGAAGAAGGAGAAGGAGAAGGATGAGGAGAAGGAGAAGGATGAGAAGAAGGAGAAGGATGAGAAGAAGGAGAAGGATGAGAAGAAGGAGAAGGAGAAGGATGAGAAGAAGGAGAAGGATGAGAAGAAGGAGAAGGAGAAGGAGAAGGATGAGAAGAAGGAGAAGGATGAGAAGAAGGAGAAGGAGAAGGATGAGAAGAAGGAGAAGGAGAAGGATGAGAAGAAGGAGAAGGAGAAGGATGAGAAGAAGGAGAAGGAGAAGGATGAGAAGAAGGAGAAGGAGAAGGATGAGGAGAAGGATGAGAAGAAGGAGAAGGAGAAGTATGAGAAGAAGGAGAAGGAGAAGGATGAGAAGAAGGAGAAGGAGAAGGATGAGGAGAAGGAGAAGGATGAGAAGAAGGAGAAGGATGAGAAGGAGAAGGATGAGAAGAAGGAGAAGGAGAAGGATGAGAAGATGGAGAAGGAGAAGGATGAGAAGAAGGAGAAGGATGAGAAGAAGGAGAAGGAGAAGGATGAGAAGAAGGAGAAGGATGAGGAGAAGGAGAAGGATGAGAAGAAGGAGAAGGAGAAGGATGAGAAGAAGGAGAAGGATGAGAAGAAGGAGAAGGATGAGAAGAAGGAGAAGGAGAAGGATGAGAAGAAGGAGAAGGATGAGAAGAAGGAGAAGGATGAGAAGAAGGAGAAGGAGAAGGAGAAGCAGAAGGAGAAGGATGAGAAGAAGGAAAAGGAGAAGGATGAGAAGATGGAGAAGGAGAAGGATGAGAAGATGGAGAAGGAGAAGGATGAGAAGAAGGAGAAGGATGAGAAGAAGGAGAAGGATGAGAAGAAGGAGAAGGATGAGAAGAAGGATGAGAAGAAGGAGAAGGATGAGAAGAAGGAGAAGGAGAAGGATGAGAAGAAGGAGAAGGATGAGAAGAAGGATGAGAAGAAGGAGAAGGATGAGAAGAAGGACAGTTCTGTGACAGTTTCTGTCTATTTCTGACAGTTCTGGGACATTCACTCCATACAGCGGTTTCAACCGCTGTATGGAGGGAATGTCATAAAACTGTCAGAAATAGACTATTTATGACAGTTCTGGGACATTCCTTCCATACAGCGGTTGAAACATTGTATCTATTTGTTTCCATAAATGGATCCATTTATGGAAACAAATAGATACAATGTTTCAACCGCTGTATGGAAGGACAGTCCCAGAACTGTCATTAATAGTCTATTTCTGACAGTTCTATGACATTCCCTCCATACAGCGGTTGAAACAGCTGTATGGAGTGAATGTCCCAGAACTGTCAGAAATAGACTATTTATGACAGTTCTGGGACAATCACTCCATACAGCGGTTTCAACCGCTGTATGGAGGGAATGTCATAGAACTGTCAGAAATAGACTATTAATGACAGTTCTGGGACTGTCCTTCCATACAGCGGTTGAAACATTGTATCTATTTGTTTCCATAAATGGATCCATTTATGGAAACAAATAGATACAATGTTTCAACCGCTGTATGGAAGGACAGTCCCAGAACTGTCATTAATAGTCTATTTCTGACAGTTCTATGACATTCCCTCCATACAGCGGTTGAAACAGCTGTATGGAGTGAATGTCCCAGAACTGTCAGAAATAGACTATTTCTGACAGTTCTGGGACAATCACTCCATACAGCGGTTTCAACCGCTGTATGGAGGGAATGTCATAGAACTGTCAGAAATAGACTATTAATGACAGTTCTGGGACTGTCCTTCAATACAGCGGTTGAAACATTGTATCTATTTGTTTCCATAAATGGATCCATTTATGGAAACAAATAGATACAATGTTTCAACCGCTGTATGGAAGGACAGTCCCAGAACTGTCATTAATAGTCTATTTCTGACAGTTCTATGACATTCCCTCCATACAGCGGTTGAAACAGCTGTATGGAGTGAATGTCCCAGAACTGTCAGAAATAGACTATTTATGACAGTTCTGGGACATTCACTCCATACAGCGGTTGAAACATTGTATCTATTTTTTTCCATAAATGACATTCTGCAAATACACTTAGAGGAGCGCTGCAGATACACTTTTTGCCGGCTTGGAATTAATCTTTTTTTCATCCTACTTCTTCTTCTTCATCCTCATCCTCATAAGAAGAAAAAGAAGAAGTAGGATGAAAATAAGAATAATTCCAAGCCGGCAAAAAGTGTATCTGCAGCGCTCCTCTAAGTGTATCTGCAGAATGTCATTTATGGAAAAAAATAGATGCAATGTTTCAACCGCTGTATGGAGTGAATGTCCCAGAACTGTCAGAAATAGACTATTTCTGACAGTTCTGGGACATTCACTCCATACAGCGGTTTCAACCGCTGTATGGAGGGAATGTCATAGAACTGTCAGAAATAGACTATTAATGACAGTTCTGGGACTGTCCTTCCATACAGCGGTTGAAACATTGTATCTATTTGTTTCCATAAATGGATCCATTTATGGAAACAAATAGATACAATGTTTCAACCGCTGTATGGAAGGACAGTCCCAGAACTGTCATTAATAGTCTATTTCTGACAGTTCTATGACATTCCCTCCATACAGCGGTTGAAACCGCTGTATGGAGTGAATGTCCCAGAACTGTCAGAAATAGTCTATTTCTGACAGTTCTGGGACATTCCCTCCATACAGCGGTTTCCGGCAAAAAGTGTATGTGCAGAGTTCCTCTATTCTGCAGATACATTTAGAGGAGCTCTGCAGATACACTTAGAGGAGCTCTGCACATACACTTTTTGCCGGCTTGGAATTATTCTTATTTTCATCCTACTTCTTCTTCTTCTTCTTCTTCTTCTTCATCCTCATCCTCATCCTCTTCTTCTGAGGATGAGGATGAAGAAGAAGAAGAAGAAGTAGGATGAAAATAAGATTAATTCCAAGCCGGCAAAAAGTGTATGTGCAGAGCTCCTCTAAGTGTATCTGCAGAGCTCCTCTAAGTGTATCTGCAGAATAGAGGAACTCTGCACATACACTTTTTGCCGGCTTGGAATTATTCTTATTTTCATCCTACTTCTTCTTCTTCTTCTTCATCCTCATCCTCATCCTCTTCTTCTTCTTCTGAGGATGAGGATGAGGATGAAGAAGAAGAAGTAGGATAAAAATAAGATTAATTCCAAGCCGGCAAAAAGTGTATGTGCAGAGCTCCTCTAAGTGTATCTGCAGAGCTCCTCTAAGTGTATCTGCAGAATAGAGGAACTCTGCACATACACTTTTTGCCAGCTTGGAATTATTCTTATTTTCATCCTACTTCTTCTTCTTCTTCTTCATCCTCATCCTCTTCTTCTTCTTCTGAGGATGAGGATGAGGATGAAGAAGAAGAAGTAGGATGAAAATAAGATTAATTCCAAGCCGGCAAAAAGTGTATGTGCAGAGCTCCTCTAAGTGTATCTGCAGAGCTCCTCTAAGTGTATCTGCAGAATAGAGGAACTCTGCACATACACTTTTTGCCGGCTTGCAATTATTCTTATTTTCATCCTACTTCTTCTTCTTCTTCTTCTTCTTCTTCTTCTTCATCCTCTTCTTCTTCTTCTGAGGATGAGGATGAAGAAGAAGAAGAAGAAGTAGGATGAAAATAAGATTAATTCCAAACAGGCAAAAAGTGTATGTGCAGAGCTCCTCTAAGTGTATCTGCAGAGCTCCTCTAAGTGTATCTGCAGAATAGAGGAACTCTGCACATACACTTTTTGCCGGCTTGGAATTATTCTTCTTTTCATCCTACTTCTTCTTCTTCTTCTTCTTCATCCTCATCCTCATCCTCTTCTTCTGAGGATGAGGATGAAGAAGAAGAAGAAGTAGGATGAAAAGAAGAATAATTCCAAGCCGGCAAAAAGTGTATGTGCAGAGTTCCTCTATTTCTGACAGTTCTCTCACAGCTTCTTCACATGTACAGCGGTTGAAACATCTGTATCCTAAATGTAAACTAATAGATACAATGTTTCAACCGCTAAACATGTGTTCCTTCTGTCAGAGAACTGTCAGAAATAGCGGAGCTCACTGCAGGGACACTTTTACCGGCTGATCGGGTAATGTTCGATTCGCGCACCCGAAGTAGGCAAAATTTCGGATTCGACGCGAATCGAATATTTCCTGAAATTCGACTCGAATTCCGGTTCGCCTGGTTCGATTCGCTCATCTCTAGTATTGATAATAGACATCTGGAATTCAATAGCTGTAGAAGTATCACCCAACAATAACAAAGCATCATCTGCATATAATGT
The DNA here is from genome assembly GCF_062004578.1 of Staurois parvus. Classification (NCBI taxonomy): domain Eukaryota; kingdom Metazoa; phylum Chordata; class Amphibia; order Anura; family Ranidae; genus Staurois; species Staurois parvus. The sequence goes on from NW_028317815.1 coordinate 7,129,908, forward strand.
CAATTTCTCCTCTCCAAAATCCTACTATTCTGGGATCACCCCGAATAGTTGCAGCCACTGGCTCTAAAGCCAAGGCAATAATAGGGGAGAGAATGGACATCCCTGCCTAGTACCTCTACTTAACATGAATGTTGCAGATAAAGTATGATCCTACAATGAGCTGTTGGAGCTTGATATAACAATGTATCCATGTAATAAATTCTTCCACTAAATTCAATTTTTCCAGGACATGCCAGAGATAACACTATTCCACACTATCAAATGCCTTTATGGCATCTAAAGACAAGATCGCTCTATTGCAAACAATAAAAAATGGTTTTCTTTAAAACTGTCTTCACTACTTTATCTAAATAAATATATAAAGCTATACCGTTTTAGTGGAGTCCAGGGAGCTCAATATCTCTTCCTGGATTTTTCCAAGTTTTATTTTTAATTCTTTCATTTATGTTAAGGTCTGCAACACAATATAATAAATGCATGTACTGTATTTGTCCAGCAGTTGTTCAGTCTATTTTATTATAACATGTGTATTTTAGTATCACTTGAAATGAATAACTAATTTTCAAGAGGATACTGTGATTCTTACAAATCAATGAAAAGATAGATGCACCATCTATTGTAACAATAATTTGTAAAATGCCAATTTATATAGCTATTCTTCCATAAATATGATGTTTTCTGTTGAACGAAATATTATGAACCAGAATTGATTCAGCTTTTGCTACGTTTCTGTGCTGAAAGCAGAACTCTGCCAGAAAAGCAAAGCCATCAATTTGCTTACTTTTCAGCTGTCAGCTTGTGATCAATGGCTAAGCAGTTTGGTATAATCGATTAAGAAGGTATGTGAGCCATTGATCCTGAGGATATGTATTAATTTATGTACTGCATTGTGAAAAATAGAGAAAATACATTGTGGGTCCTTGTTCAAGACATGAAAATTACCAGTATTTCTTCATTTTAAAGTGAATATATTGTTAAAATTAAACTTTGCCCCATATACACTCACAGTTGGCAACCTATCCCTTCAGCTACTGATGTATTCATGTAATACAACTTCCATGGTTAATTAGATCATCATTGTCTTTCCTGTATTCAATCAACCACAGATCATGCATTATTTATATGTGTCAGTAATTAAGGGGATGAGTAACCTAGTATCTATTATGTTGCAGTGATGATGCCATTAAAGATATTTTGCATCCTCCTCTCACACTCACATTAATAGTTCAGCAAATGCTATAATTGCATCACACAAAATATTCAATGGCTCAGCAACAAAGTACTATACATTGCTCTATGCATTACATTTACACATGTGAGAGACTTCTTCTGTGTGCAGTCAGTGGCTGCCTCTTTATACCAAACAAAGAATGATTTCAACCAGCTCCAATAGAGGGAAGCAGAGAATGAGCACTAATACAAGTGGCAATTAGCTTTTTAAAGAGTAAGACATTATATTTTTATATATTCCTCATAGAGAATGATTTTCTGATGTCTATTTTTAGTCAGGACATTTAATTTTAAAAGTTCAAAATGGCTGGCATGTTTTCTTGAAATGCATCTCTTAATTTTATTTTAGTTATTTTAAACTGTTTTACATGAGTTTTACTACCGGTATATACCTTACAATCATTGTTTTACATATAAATATCTACGTGGAATCAATATTTTATTTGGTTTCAGTAAATGGTTACATAAATTACTGCAAAATATTTGGGATAACACACACATTAAGACCACAGCAGTTAAACATAAATCTTTCTTGGTTTAAGAGTCTAACAGAAGTACTTCAAGTGAAACTAAGTTTGCATTATTTGAACTATGGGGTTGATTTACTAAAACTGGAGAGTGCAAAATTGGGTGCAGCTGTGCGTGGTAACCAATCAGCTTCTAACTTCAGCTTATTAAATATCCATACCATATTTTGCACTCTAGTTTACATAGATCAACCCCAATGTGGTTTTTTAGATTAGCAGTTTCAGGCGAGTATTGTACTGGTCTTAAGCATTTTTCATAAAAACATTTTTTTTGCATAGTTAAGGAGCCCAGTAGTATAAATAACAAGGCTAGTGTCGGCAAGGCGCTATTATATTTCTGGTACATTTGGTTGTAGAATGTAGAACTTTGAAAAAAAGAGTTATATTCATGGAAAGTCCCACCATAGGTGAAGGTAGATGCCCTTTTTAGGTACAGAGTCCAGAGTATCTGGGAATATGAGATGGGTGCTGGCTGGGTCTTTGTGCTAACTGGACACTATCATAAATCTTTTTTCTTGGGAATAACAGGAGAGTTAGGTCTTGTGATGCATGTTGTTTTTGCCAGTTTTCTGGAGTAATCTGGGTGTTAAAGTCTCTTTCTCAGTCATGTATGAAAGGTATATGGGTGCCAACTCCATCCACTAGCACCCAATAAATCTTAGATAACACATGTTTTGGTAGTTCAAAAAAGCACATATTTTTGAAATCTGTAAGGATTCAGTATACTAACGAAGAAGTGTGTGGATTTAAGCAGAAAATGCATAGTTGTAGCTTTGTTAACCAGTTGATCAGGTTGTTGTGTTGCATATTGGTAGTAGGTAATAGAAGAGAGCCTTAGGAAGAGTTTAAGAATTCCTGGCCTAAGGTCACCAATTACAATAGCATTTACTCCAGTTGGTGGGTCTGGGTTGTGAAACAGATGAATACAAGGAGACGGTATAGTCATATTATCTCTGGTAGTGTTCTAGGTCAACAGGATCTAGATGGTAAGTGTGGATAAGTCTTTTTGAGGGAGTGTAGTGTATTTTGGAAGAAGTGATCTATGGTAGGACTTGTAGGGTGAATTAGAGAGAGATCCTGAGTTAGAGAAACTGCTAATTTTTGATCTTTAGTGTTTTGCTATTCTCATTCCAATCATTCCCATATAGAATATATAATATTGAACATGCTTTAACCATTTCAATACCGGGCAATTTTACACCTTCCTGCCCAGGCCATTTTTCAGGTTTCAGCGCTCTCACACTTTGAATGACAATTGCGCGGTCATACAACATTGTACCCAAACTAAAATTTTATCATTTTCTTCACACAACTGGAGCTTTCTTTTGGTGGTATTTAATCACCGCCAGGGTTTTTATTTTTTGCTAAATTAACAAAAAAAGACCAAAAATTTTGAAAAAAAAACACGTTTTCCTTTGTTTCTGTTATAAAAGTTTACAAATAAATAATTGTTCTTCATAAATTTAGGCCAAGATGCATTCTGCTACATGTCTTTGGTGAAAATAACCCAAATTAGGATGTATTTTTTAGTTTGTAGGAAAGTTATAGAGTTCGCAAACTATGGGATAGATCTGAAAATTGATCAATCCTGAAGTACTGACAGTCAATCTAATTTCTTGAGGTCCAAGAATGTCAGAACAGTACAGATATCCCCCAAATGACCCCTTTTTGTAAAGTAGACAGTCCGACGTACTTCATAAGAGGAATGGCGAGTTTTTTGAAGTTGTATTTTTTTTGTCATAATTTTTCGGAAAATGAAAAAATTAAAAAAATAATTTTCACTATTTTTTTTTTTACATACTGTCACCAGTGCAGTACAGCATCATCATATAACTGGCATGGTGGTGAACAGGGACACTGACTGGTGACAGTATGAAAAAAAAAAATATATATATTTTTTTATTGATTTTTATTTTTTTATTATTTTTAATTTTTTATTACATTTTTTTTTAAGATTTTTTTTCATATTTTACTATGACCAAAGTAGTACAATGTTACCATAGTAACATTGTACTACTTTGGGGAAGTGGTCAGTATTTATTTATTTTTTTTTTTTTACACAATTTGCTTATAGCAAAGAATTACTTTACTATAAGCAAACATTTACCTGAATGACATCGATTCATTCAGGTTTATTTTTTTTTTTTTTTTGTGCTTAGCTGTGATTTGGCCACAGCTAATCACATGACATGTGCATGTGACCTGCTGTGATCATTCACAGCTAGACACTAGTATACAATGGATGGCATGAATGAAGCCATCCATTGTATACAACTGTCATGTGACCTGCTGTGATTGGTCACAGCAGGTCACATGGTACCGGAAACAGGGGCCGGTACTCAGATCTGTCATCGGCCGTGTCCGAGGTACACGGCCAGTGATAGATCACGCCACTGTGCGGCTCTGCAACCGCGCGAACTGCGCACGTGCGGGAGGACGCCAAATGGCGTACACCCCAGAAAGCTAATGCATTTTTGTGGCCGCCAAACGGCTATAGGCCGGGCGGCTAATGGTTAAGGTATAGTTTCAGATCAAAAAGTCCCATACTACCTTTAAGTTTTCAACACACAGAGGGATTTATAGTTAAAATGTTCAAGGTCTTTGGATCAAAAAAAGTCAACAATTCAAGGACTTAAAAAAAATAGGGGGTATATTTTGGATAATTTCAAAGATGTATAGACAAGATGTCAATTTTCACAACATTACGCCATCCAAACCAGTAGATATTATACTTCCAAAACTCAGAACAGCAAAGCTGCTTGCTGCTTGAAACTTTGGACTGAGTTATCAAATAAGTAGTGAACCACTGTGGATGAGTGATTGAGCATGCAATCAATAGGTTTCTGTCATCCAAAACTAAGAGCTTCTAAAAATTGAAAGGAGCCTAAAGTTCCTCTTGCTGGCTCAATTGCAGAAAATAAATGATGACTTTCTTAATATTTGTTTGTGCAAAAATATTATTTTTACAATTTTCTTTTCTTTTATCAATCTTGACTGTAGCGCTACCCCCTTAAAAACCGCTTAGTGTTTTTGAGTTCCTGTCTGTTGTGAGCATGTTTTGAAAATACAACCCCTGCTGACATCACCATAAAACCTTGGCCAGGAGGACTCCCTGGTTTGAACCATACAATAAACACATAATTTAAGGTAAGCAATTATTCTAGCTGTATTGAGGTCAGAATATATAGAGGACAAGCGAGGACAGTAGACGTGCATAAAAAATGTAACACTCTAAAAGACAACAAAATAATGGAGCATAGTATCACTTTTTGTTTACAAACGATTTTATTGAGTATAAGTAGACAATAAAATAACAGCACATTTTCAAATATTAACAGCAAAAACAAGGCACTTTGGAAAAGTACAATTCAGAAAAAGATATCATAATAATGAAGAGAAGAAACAGAAGAAAAGTAGATTGCAAGTACATGAAATACGTTAATGATAAGAGAAATTGAATAATACGTCTGTCAACAGCATCTGTCAGTCATTGTTCACTGAAAACGTTATCAATCATGCAATAAATGTCTATAATCCCTCCATGACTCCCATTTTTTATCAAATAAGTGCATCTTATCCAGCAAAGTATAATGAATGCGTTCCATGAGCATTACAGCATCAATTCTGTGCAGGATGGAGGCCAAAGGTACAGCATTGGATCTCCAGTGTAAGGCAATAGACCATAAAGTGGCAATACAAATAGTATGTATCAATCTCATAATGGCATCAGGGACCCCTGGGATATGAGCCCCCAATAGGCAAGTCTGAATAGATAAGCATACTGGGGTACCCGCCAGTGAGGTGGCCACCTCGGATATCCTGCGCCAAATCAAAGATATGGACGGGCAATCCCAAAATATATGCACCAAAGTGCCTGTAAAACCACAGCCTCGAAAACATAGAGGGGACGTTTGTGGGTACAATCTATGTAGTCTTGATGGGGTATAATACCATCTAGTTAAAACCTTAAGGGCCGTTTCACGAACCGAAAGAGATCGAGAGCTTTTACAGATATTGTCCACCATGGAATCCCAATCCTCATCCGAAAAAGTGGTACCACTATCCTCCTCCCACCTCTGTCGGTACAACGGAGGCGTATGAAAAAGACAAAGTAAAGATTGGTGATAAAAATTGGAAATAAGACCCTTACCCCTGGGAGAGTCACGGCTGGTACGTTCAAAAAAGGAAACCAGAGAAGACGGTGTAAGGCCAGACATAGTATCACTTTTAGCAAACCCAAATGTTCTGCAGGATCACAATTTAAACATCAATTCCAGCTTCTGAGATATTTTTCCCCAAGTGAGCTGAAGTGGCCTTCTCCACACACACACACGTCCTCCACCTCTCACCATCTACTTCTTTCCTGTAAATTTCACAGGCTTCTCAATATATAAGCTCCCACCTCTTTGCCAGCTGTTCTGGGAAATGTAGTCTGCTCACTCCTTTTCTGTTAGTAAAAATCCTACTACCAGCATACAAGTTGAACAAGGCTTTGCTTCAATAAAGTCTGAATAACTGAACTGCAGAACAGTCTTGTGTTTAATTAAAATCATTCAATCAGTATTAGTGCAGTGTGTTACATGACCATAATAAATAAATTATGTACAAAGCCTTTGAAGTAAACTACATTCAGACTTGAAGAAATTACATTTTAACTAGTGCAAAGGACAAAGTACACCTTCTATGGAAGTAGTCTCTATTTTGGTTAAATCCCATGACTGCTCTTTTAGTTCCTTCATTCCGATGAGCATTTACAGTGCTTTGGTAAGAATACAGAATTATGTGACAACATTTCTTGAATTGACTATAGTCAACTAAATAGACATTTTTGCTTTATTATGTTTCCTAAACAGTATTCACATGCAAGTGGTTAGTTCAATTTGCTGGCTATAGCACATGCAATTTAGAAAAACATTTGACAACTGTTTGCTTTTATACTAAAGGACATACAGTCAGGTCCATAAATATTGGGACATCAACACAATTCTAAATTTTTGGCTCTATACACCACCACAATGGATTTGAAATTAAACGAACAAGATGTGCTTTAACTGCAGACTGTCAGCTTTAATTTGAGGGTATTTACATCCAAATCAGGTGAACGGTGTAGGATTTACAACAGTTTGCATATGTGCCTCCCACTTGTTAAGGGACCAAAAGTAATGTAACAGAATAATAATCATAAATCAAACTTTCACTTTTCAATACTTGGTTGCAAATCCTTTGCAGCCAATTACAGCCTGAAGTCTGGAACGCATAGACATCACCAGACGCTGGGTTTCATCCCTGGTGATGCTCTGCCAGGCCTCTACTGCAACTGTCTTCAGTTCCTGCTTGTTCTTGGGGCATTTTCCCTTCAGTTTTGTCTTCAGCAAGTGAAATGCATGCTCAATCGGATTCAGGTCAGGTGATTGACTTGGCCATTGCATAACATTTCACTTCTTTCCCTTAAAAAACTCTTTGGTTGCTTTTGCAGTATGCTTTGGGTCATTGTCCATCTGCACTGTGAAGCGGCGTCCAATGAGTTCTGAAGCATTTGGCTGAATATGAGCAGATAATATTGCCCGAAACACTTCAGAATTCATCCTGCTGCTTTTGTCAGCAGTCACAACATCAATAAATACAAGAGAACCAGTTCCATTGGCAGCCATACATGCCCATACCATGACACTACCACCACCATGCTTCACTGATGAGGTGGTATGCTTAGGATCATGAGCAGTTCCTTTCCTTCTCCATACTCTTCTCTTCCCATCACTCTGGTACAAGTTGATCTTGGTCTCATCTGTCCATAGGATGTTGTTCCAGAACTGTGATGGCTTTTTTAGATGTCGTTTGGTAAACTCTAATCTGGCCTTCCTGTTTTTGAGGCTCACCAATGGTTTACATCTTGTGGTTAACCCTCTGCATTCACTCTGGTGAAGTCTTCTCTTGATTGTTGATATTGACACACATACACCTACCTCCTGGAGAGTGTTCTTGATCTGGCCAACTGTTGTGAAGGGTGTTTTCTTCACCAGGGAAAGAATTCTTCGGTCATCCACCACAGTTGTTTTCTGTGGTCTTCTGGGTCTTTTGGTGTTGCTGAGCTCACCGGTGCATTCCTTCTTTTTAAGAATGTTCCAAACAGTTGTTTTGGCCACGCCTAATGTTTTTGCTATCTCTCTGATGGGTTTGTTTTGTTTTTTCAGCCTAATGATGGCTTGCTTCTCTGATAGTTTCAGCTCTTTGGATCTCATTTTGAGATTTAACAGCAACAGATTCCAAATGCAAATAGCACACTTGAAATGAACTCTGGACCTTTTATCTGCTCATTGTAATTGGGATAATGAGGGAATAACACACACCTGGCCATGGAACAGCTGAGAAGCCAATTGTCCCATTACTTTTGGTCCCTTAACAAGTGGGAGGCACATATGCAAACTGTTGCAATTCCTACACCATTCACCTGATTTGGATGTAAATACCCTCAAATTAAAGCTGGCAGTCTGCAGTTAAAGCACATCTTGTTCGTTTCATTTCAAATCCATTGTGGTGGTGTATAGAGCCAAAAATGTTAGAATTGTGTCGATGTCCCAATATTTATGGACCTGACTGTATATGTTCAATTTTACTTTCCATAAATGATATCAAACTTACTGACTCTGGTATACTGACACTTTTGTAATTGTGAGTTTTGTTTGATTTTTACTTTAAAAACTTAACTTTTTTCATACATTCAGTTGTAGCTTTGTAGTATTTCCTGGTGCTTTTGAAGCATAATGAAGCATACTAGCAAAGGCACAGTGTGGTCCTTCACTCAAACGGACACATGTTCAGTTGTTTAAATGTTTTGGTATTTTTGTTTTTAAAATAATAAATAATTTGTTCACTGTCTGCAGCAAATGTGTTCATATGTTCTGAAAATAATATTTTAAGTAAATAGTGAAATATATAAAAAAGATTTTTTACCACTTGAATTCTGGAAGGTTTTACCCCTTTCATGGCCAGGGCATTTTTTTGCTATTCAGCACTGTGCTACTTTAACTGGCAAATGCATGCAACACTGTACCCAAATGAAATTTATATAATTTTTTTCACACAAGTAGAGCTTTCTTTTGGGGGTATTGGACCACCACTGGGTTTTTTATTTTTTATTATATAAATGGAAAAAGACCAAAATATATTTACTGTTATAAAACATGTCTTATAAAAAATCAAAGTTCTTTCATACATGTCTTTGATGAAAGAAAAATCCTAATAAGTGAATATTAATTGGCTTGTGTGAAAGTTATAACATCTACAAACTATGGAATATATGCTGGAATTTATGCAGCTATAGACGCTATACTTGTAATGGCGGTGATCAGCGACTTATAGAGTGACAGTGATAGTATTGCAGACAATCTGGCACTAACAGACACTGGCTGGGAGGGACACTAGCTGAATGACACTGACATTGTAGTTGACACTATTACAGTGATGAGATATAACATTGTATACTGTACACTGTGTTAATGACACTGACTGGGAAGGGGTTAACATTAAGGGACAATCAAGGGGTTAACTGTGTGCCTAACAAGTGTAATGTGTGCTGCTTTTACTCACAGATCTGGTTGTTTTTTCACCTTGCTTTTCGGGGAGAAGAAATATCCAGATTGCTGTTCTGATTACTCAGAGTTCTGTGTGTTTGTAAATACAGAACTCTGTGCTGTGATTGGACACAGCCGATCAGCACGTTTCAGCCAAAATCATTGGCTGAAACCTGCTGACAAACATCTGCTGTGTCCAATCAGAGCACAGGTCAGCATGGGGAGCACGTGCACCTGAAAAAACCTGGAAGCGGATGAAAACGTACATGTACATTGTTGAACCTGTAGCTGATGCCCACTTGCACAAAAATGCAATGATAAAGTCCTTAACCTCCCTGGCGGTATTCCCGAGAGTAGCTCGGGGTAAAGTTTCAGTACCACAAGCGGTAACCCCGAGCTACACTCGGGAATACCATGCGGTGCTGCTCCGCGATCCCTTGATCACTTACCTTGTCCTGCTGTTGTAATACGGCGGATGCTGGCATCTGTCATCTGGGTTCCGTGCCCTGCGACGTCGGGATGTATGGGGACGGAACGGCGGGAAATTTGAAGATGACAAAAGTGACATTCACTAATATCACTAAAATCACATAGTAAAACATTACTGTATCAAACCATTTCACATACATTTTGTCCCTAGTGCTTTGTCCTGTGCCCTGCCTGCATTTTTACTGTTCTTATTGCCTGGAAACTGAGAAACGTCCATGGTGTCCAAAAAGCGTCCCTTTAGGTCAAAAGTGGTTTTAGACCAGCTAGAGAACAGCGATAGTAAATCAGAACCACTTGCAGAATTGAGTGATAATGATTCGTGGGGAAATTCGTCATCAGACACGGAAAACAATTTTGCGACTTTGCTCAGTGATGTGCGAACTTGGCGCTATATTTCAAATTTCAGTGTTTTTGGTTTGATTATATTATTGAATTAAATTTATTATTATATTATTATTTTTTATGAATATTTATTAAATTATAATTTATGATTTCGTGTTTCAAGTTTTATCCTACCTGGGATGTTTACTAGACTCTTGTTCGGACAGATTTCAGTGAGTTATTCCTAAGAATTACAGACCTACAATACAAAAATCCAAATTTCAATGCAAAATAATGGTACCGCTTTCAGCACCAAAATTCTGAAATATTCATACCGCCAGGGAGGTTAAATGAATTTTGCCATATGTATGCTTCAGGGTAAAACAATTCATCCAGCTCATATAAGCAGCTCAGCCAAGACATTGAAAAAAGAGGTTAGAGGAATGTTACTGTATGTCCCTGTGCTGGTTGGGGAAGTCCCACAAACTCTATTGTGCCAGTGGATAAGAGTCAGCTTTAACCACTTCAAGTCCGGACACTTTCACCCCCTTCCTATCCAGGCCAATTTTCAGCTTTCAGTTCTATCACACTTTGACAATAGCGAAGTCATGCAACACTGTACCCATATGAATTTTTTAGCATTTTTTTGAGATAGATAAAACTTTATTTTGGTGAAATTTATTCACCACTGGGATTTAAATTTTTTTGATATATAAATAGAAAAGTTTTGCAAATACCGTATTTTTCGCTCCATAAGACACACTTTTTTCCCCCAAAAAAGGGGAGAAAATATCAGTGCGTCTTATGGAGCGAATATGGAGCTGCTGGTCTGGTATTTCCACCTCCGCCACCACCATGTCAGAATACCGGGCCACTGCTCGTCTCTTCTCTGCAGCAGAAACTTACCTGTTCCTCGGTCCAGCACTGTACAGTCTTCCGGCACCGGCATCTTTAGTGTGGGCACCCGGCTGTGATAGTCGGGTGCCCACTGCGCATGCGCAAGGAGCGCTGCACTTTGTGAATGGTACGGTGTCTTCTGGGACACGTGATAGGTCCCAGAAGACTCTGGACCAATCACAAAATGCACCGCTTCTCACGCATGCGCAGTGGGCATACGGCTGTCAGCCGGGTGCTCCCACTAAAGGGAGGGCAACTTCACGGAAGTGGGAGAGGGTACCTGTCAAATTCAGGTACCCGCTCCCCCTCCCTCCCCAAAGGTCCGCAGTCTCTTGGTCATCCCCTGTACTGTCCACAGTCTCTGGTCATCCCCTGTACTGTCTGCAGTCTCTTGGTCATCCCCTGTACTCTCTGCAGTCTCTGGCCATCCCCTGTACTGTCTGCAGTCTCTGGTCATCCCCTGTACTGTCTGCAGTCTCTGGTCATCCCCTGTACTGTCTGCAGTCTCATGGTCATCCCCTGTACTGTCTGCAGTCTCTTGGTCATCCCCTGTACTGTCTGCAGTCTCTGGTCATCCCCTGTACTGTCTGCAGTCTCTGGTCATCCCCTGTACTGTCTGCAGTCTCATGGTCATCCCTGTACTGTCTGCAGTCTCTTGGTCATCCCCTGTACTGTCTGCAGTCTCTTGGTCATCCCCTGTACTGTCTGCAGTCTCTTGGTCATCCCCTGTACTGTCTGCAGTCTCATGGTCATCCCCTGTACTGTCTGCAGTCTCTTGCTCATTACCTGTACTGTCTGCAGTCTCTTGGTCATCCACTGTACTGTCTGCAGGCTCTTGGTCATCCCCTGTACTGTCTGCAGTCCCTCGTCATCTCCTGTACTGTCCGCAGTCTCTGGTCATCTCCTGTACTGTCCGCAGTCTCTGGTCATCTCCTGTACTACATTCACAGTCTCTGGTCATATCCTGTACTATGTCCGCAGTCTCTGGTCATCAACTGTACTGTCTACAGTCTCTAGTCATCCCCTGTTCTGTGTCCCCAGTCTCTGGTCATCTCCTGTAGTATGTCCGCAGTCTCTGGTCATCTCCTGTAGTATGTCCGCAGTCTCTGGTCATCTCCTGTACTGTGTCTGCAGTCTCTGGTCATCTCCTGTACTGTGTCCGCAGCCTCTGGTCATCCGCTGTATTGTGTCTGCAGTCTCTGGTCATATCCTGTACTATGTCCGCAGTCTCTGGTCATCACCTGTACTGTCTACAGTCTCTAGTCATCCCCTGTTCTGTGTCTGCAGTCTCTGGTCATCCCCTGTTCTGTGTCCGCAGTCTCTGGTCATCTCCTGTAGTATGTCCGCAGTCTCTGGTCATCTCCTGTAGTATGTCCGCAGTCTCTGGTCATCCCCTGTACTATGTCTGCAGTCTCTGGTCATCTCCAGTACTGTGTCCGCAGTCTCTGGTCATCTCCTGTACTGTGTCTGCAGTCTCTGGTCATCTCCTGTACTGTGTCTGCAGTCTCTGGTCATATCCTGTACTGCAGTCTGCAGTCCCTGGTCATTTCCTGTACTGTGTCTGCAGTCCATTGATTCAGAATATTTTTTTTCTTGTTTTCCTCCTCTAAAACCTAGCTGCGTCTTATGGTCAAGTGTGTCTTATGGAGCGAAAAATACGGTAAATAATCTTTCTTCATAAATCTTAGCCAAAATGTATTCAGCTATCTTTTTAGTGAAAAAAAAAAATACCCAAATTAGTTTATAACCAAAAATTATAATTTTTCATATTTTGTTTTACATTTTTATTTTTTTTTATATTATTTATGTTTTTTTAAACATACTGTCACCCTAGCAGTACAGTGTCACCATGGTGACACTGTACTACTTGTGGGGGGTGAAGATTTTTTTTTTTTACACTGATTGCTTTTAAACCCATAAAGGCTGTAAAATCAATAATTTCTCCTTCTATCTTGCTGCATTCTTACAGCCATTGAAAAATACTGTGAGAGATGTGATTGGTCACAGCTTGTCACATGGTGCAAGGCTGTTGTGAATAGCCTTGTACCATGTGACCTTTATGATCATTCACAGATTTCACAAGTAGTAAGCAGGGGCGGACTGACAGCTCATGGGGCCTCCGGGCAATAGGGGATCATGGGGCCCCTGTGTCCTTGCCCACACTCACAAAAGCCTATAAAAAAGGTACCGGGGCATTTCATGGGGCTGCCTACTGACCGTGGGCCCTCGGGCAGTGCCAATCAGTGATCACATGTTCAGGACCTCACACAGAGGTCCCGTACAGCGATTGGTGTTCCAGAGGACACAGCGGGCACCAGATTGCTGTGCCGCGTGCTCCAAGGGAGCGCGCACAGGCAGGGAAGCGGGAGGACGTTTATAAATGGCCACCCGCTCCTGCACTGCTCCTGTCTGGCTGTTTATGTACATGGGCCGGAAAGGAAGTGGTTAATCTACTGTACCCTGTTACACTTAGATCTGGCATTTAGAAATGCAGGTTTCCTTTTCCTTCCACTGTATATGATTTTGTAACTCATGCCTGTCAAAATGTAAATCATGCATTTGTGAGTTATAAAATATTTTAAGTGTAAGGAGTGTTAAAATATGCCCCTGGAAGCCTGCCCCATATCCACCTCATCAATGCTGGCACCTCAACTCTCCTCCTCCTTATGCTGTTCCCATGCCTGGTGTTACCTCTCAGGGATGGAGTCGGGATACAGTGGGCTCTGAGATATCAGGAAGTTATCCTTGTCATCCTGCTACTGTGCCTCAAGTGCCCTGTCCATTACACTAAGTAGTGTGTGTTCCACAAAGAATACTACAGGAATCATGTTGCTGATCCCTGCCTTGTCACAGCTCACAATTTTGGATTGTCTTTTAAATAGTGGTAAACATTACATGCATCCTGGATGGGGAGTCACTGATGTGGTTAAAAACAAATCACCTGAGCCTGTCCTAATACTAATCTCACAGAAGTACTCATTGATGGTCTGCTGATTCAAGTACAGCTTCTGCATCATAGCCAAAGTGAAGTTTCAGCATGTGGATGTATCACATATCAGGGAGATTGCAGGCAGGGTTGAATTGCTGGTGAATTTCAGCAAGGCAAACACTTGCTGGGTATGACCACCTGAAGTGGCTGCATACTCTTCTAGCCTATCTTGGAAAAACATGTAAGACACCACCAGATTGAGCTCCTGATCCCCAAGTATACCAGCTGCAAAACATCTTGGTAGAATTTTACTTGGGCCATTTCATAGTCAACTGGTTGCACGAGAGAACTGGTGGTTTTGACAACAACTCACTGGAGGAGGCTGTTGAAAAGGATGGGATGAAGGTAACTGAGTTGTCACCTTCACCAAGTTTCAGAATGAGGGGCAGCTCCACCAGATCTAGTGGTTTTCCCCATCCTGCATCCTTCCTGGTCAGTAAAATTACCCAATGGGCCCTGAAGGAGAGATAATGCTTGCTTGACCAGTCTATGACAATATTGTCCTCTGTGACCTGAGGACTCGAGTTTTTCTGACTCTGAAAATTTGTAGCAGATAGGCATATTAATAATATATGCCTGTGATGGAACCCCATGATTCTGGTCATAAGAAGGAGGGATCATTATTGATTGATAAACCTTTTGGATCCGTTATAAGGGGAATCATTAGAGCTCATCCTGTCCCACAGAGGGTGCAGAAAATTAAACATTTTGAGGATGTGCTGTGGAGGAACCTCTTAATGCCCAGAAATTTGGCAATATCTCCTCCATGGCCAGCGTAGCTTGGATACCCCTGATAGTAAAGGTGGAGCAGTGATGGAGGTGACTGCCTTAGTGAGCCTTTCAAGTTCTCTCTTTAGTATGCAGCACCTCCCAGACACTATAGTTATTTATTTTATTTATGAGATCTGCTTGCTTTTATCTCCTAGTAAAAGAAAAATATCTGTGCATCAAATTTGTACAATTTGTTTCTGTCTTCTGTCTGAGAATGAAAACATTGTGATTTTCGTATTTTCAGATGAGATCATCATGCTCTCTCCCTCTGAGTAATATTTAAAATAACATACTGAGCATTAAACATGTAAAATTGTTTGTATTTAGTCTCAGACTAAGTTACTGAAATTTTGTATTTCCAGATGAAAACTGCCTTGTCTCTCCCCTTTAAATAATTTCTGTATGATTTTTCTGTTTTCAGTCTTAGACAAAAAGGCACTATAATTATTTATTTCCAGGCGAAATTTGTCACCCTTTGCAGATCCATACTATCAAAAATGGTAACAAACTGAGCATCAAATCTGTACAATTTTTCTGTCTTCACTCACAGAAAAAGTAACCTGTATTTTTTTATTTCTAAATCTGCATCTCTCTCTTCCTGTGACATTACATCCTATTAAAGTGGAGTACATACTGTGCACCACCTCTGTACAATTTGGTTCTGTCTTCTATCTCAGAGAAAGATACTCTTTTTTTTTTAATTTCCAGATTAAATCTGTCTGCTGATTCCCTCATTATTGCTTTCAGGCAAAACAAAGAGTGCATACTGTGCATCAGATCTGTACATGATGTCTTCTGTCTTAGAACAAAGATGCTATTGTTATTTATTTGCACCAATTCTGTACATTTTTTCTGTCTTTTGTTTCAGAAAAAAAAGGCACTGTCATACTTTATTTCCAGAGGAAATCTGCCTGCTCTCTCTCCCACTAAAATTGCATTCTATTAAAAAAGGTGTACACCAAACCTGTACACTTTTCCTGTCTTCTTTCTCAGAAAAAAGCTATATCTGCCTGCTTTCTCCCTCTAAAATTGGACCCTAGCCAAATAAAAAGTACATGTGGTGCAGCAAATCTGTACAATTTTTCTGCCTTTGGTCTCAGAAAAAAACCCCACTGTAATGTACCTTGTAACATTTGTCTTCTTAAATTGTAGCCAACAAAGTATGAACATTATTTTTGGCTCTTCTGTCTGAAATAATACACTTTCATTGTTATTTCATGATACAACATGCCCAGTCTTTTTTTCTTTCAATGCAGCCTAGTCAGAATGTGTACATTATGTAATACTGTACTATGTAGTGTGTAAGTGCACTGTCATTTTTTTAGGTTGAATATATATTTATTGAAATCAAACAGAAATTCAATCATAAAAAAATAAAAAGCAGAGCTCAAGGCCCCCCCCCCTCAAAAAAAAACTAAAAGTCAGCAGCTACCAATATTGTAGCTGCTGACTTTAAAAATAAGGACACTTATCTGTCCAGGGATCCAGTGATATCCTCACCTGAGTCAATTCTTCAATCGGCTTTGGGTGCAGGTGCCTGCATCTTCAGTAAGGGAAACCGGACGTTAAGCCTTTTGGCTTCACAGCTGGTTTCCTGCTGTGTGAAGCTAAGCTGCACTTTGTGAATGGTCCCACAGTCCTCTAGGACCCATTAAGTGTCCCAGAAGGTTCTGGGGAAGGAGAGGGGCTGAACATTGGATTTTTTCCACCACTACTATGCATGATACCTTCCATCATGTCAGTTTTCTTTTATAAAAGTGGTGGGTGCAGGCACTAATGAACAGCTGAACTGGATCTTCTCAGCGGGATTATTTTCTTTTAGTGGGTCAGTGGGTATTGTTCATCATGATTATCATTGATCTAAATTGCTGGATGGCATTATTGATTATGGGTATATGTAATTGGATTTTTTTAATGAAAGGACTTGTAAAACAAGTGGAATGCTCTAATTTACTATTTACATTCCTTAAGTGAATAAGCAGGACTACTGTGAATCCCTTACTCACATGGGGACAGTATCTGGGTGCATCTTATCTTAAATAGGGCTGTCAGAGTCCGAAAAGCCTCCTGCCCACAGACCCCCACAACCATTGTGCCAGGGTTGTGGGGAAGAAGCTCTTGTCTTCTTCAACATGGTACCTGGCCTGGAAAGGTTGGGGGGGGCGCATATTGAGATAAGGGTCTTGTATTGACTTTGAGGTAACACCATGCTGTTTTCAGTGTGGGGTCATCCAATAACATTTATAACATACCTTCATACAGCATAAAAGTCTGGTATAGATGAATGTAGTCCTGCCCTTCTGTTTTTTAAACAAAATCAAGCACCTGAAGCTGTCATTTACTGGCAATTTAAATAGCATTTTTATAGTAGAACATTTTTATGTTTCACTTAAAGCCTTCTAAAAACAGCTTCTCCCTACCAAACGGAAATTAAAAAAAACATTATTTTGTATATGCATAACCATGTTTTAGAAAATCCCTAGCCTTTTAGCCTATAAAATGACCATTACTGGTTTTTACCATTCTGCTCCTATTGACTTGAAATAGGTTAGGTTTTGGCACCTGAACATCAGTAAAGTTTATCAATCCACTCCCTCACTCTTGAAATTATTTCCTGGTGGCTCAATGCCAGCATTTAATGAATTGTGCCTCCATTGAATGTATCTGTTCCAGTAGGTCCATATTATTACTATGTACCCTCACACTACTATATTGGAGGCCTTAGAGACAAATTCTTTCTAAACCTCCACACAGACCCCTACGCTTTTTCTATTACATTACACCTCTTACTTCTGAAGTGGAAGGAGGTTTCCTAGCTCGCCTCCTGGTTGTATTCACCTTTGGTTTGTGAGTATATATCTATTTGATTACACAATAAACACGTGGTGTACCACGGTAATGCAAGATGAGAGTGCGCCCTTGTTTGTTTTTTGTCCATCAGTATCCAGATTTCCCGATCTTTGAAGGGCTGCACCTTTTCGTTTGGCATTCTGTATTCCTTCTAGTCTGCATGAGGATTTGAGCGCTGGTTTCGTTTGTTTGTCTTTGGAATGCCCTGACTCCACTCTGATTTCGATGAATCCTCCAAGGAATGCCAGATCAGCACTCCTGAACACTTGCTCTGCTAATAACAAGGCACTACTTATCTCAGACTTTATTGTAGACAATAAGTTGGATCTTCTGTGCTTAACTGAAACCTGGCACAAACAAAACAATGGGATCCTTTTCAACCAACTCACCCCTGCAGGGTACGGTTTTCTTGATCTCCCGAGTCTCCCAGGCAAAGGCGGAAGTATAATTATTATTTACAGTTTGTTGAATACTTTATCCCCTGTTAACATACCCTCTTTATCTTCATTTGAATACCTTGTTCTCAAGGTCATTGCTCCCCACTCATCTGTTATTGTTACTGTTTATGGACCACCCAAGTCTTGTAGAGCATTCTTAGGTGAATTTGCTCATATGCTTTCATTGTTATGCCTTAGTTGTAAGAGAATCATTATCCATGGGGATTTTAATATACACACTGACTTAGAGTCTTCCAGTTTAGCTAATTATTTTTTGGCTTTATTTGAATGTTTTGACCTAACTCAATTTGTTTACACCCCCACGCATATCAAAGGACACACCCTGGACATTATCATTGCTAATGGCTCTTATATCTCTGACTACTCTTCCCTTGACTTAGGACTGTCTAACCACTTAGCTATTATTTTCAGTATGGAATTAGCATATTCTAACACCTCCCTGGCTCAATCTGTTAATTATCATAGCTGGGCTACTATTAATCAACCCAAACTTGCAATTTCTGTTACTTTCTCTCTGTCTGGCATCTCCTCCTCCCTTGTTGACAAAATAGATGCCCTTAGGCGCTTTCATATTCCCTTGACACCATTTACCCATTAAAAACTCAAATCATCTCAATCTCTCACCCAGCTCCATGGTATAATTCTCACTTACGTTCAATAAAGGTAGTCTTGCGGAGACTTGAACATAGGTGGCAACATTCAGGCTTGACTGTTCACTATAAGGTTTGGAAAGATCATTTGTGTATCTATAAGGGTCACATTGAGATGACTAGATCAACCCATTTCTGCTATGGCATGGAAAAAAAATCTAAGCAACCCTAGACAACTCTTCTGCACCATGGATAGATTATTAAAATCTTGCAGTACCTCCACATTACCAGCCTCAACACAGTTCTGTAACATATTCTTCCAAAAAATAAACAAAATAAGGCATCAAACTCTTACCTCAGCACAAATTTCTTCCATACCATTTCATGATCCACCCAGTTTTCCTGGCTCTTCTCTCTCCCACTTCTCTGCACTTGATTCTACATCTCTGATTAAATTGGGATCTAATATGAAATTTCCTCCTTCATACTTAATCCTATTCCCACCCATTTATTAAAATCCTGTTTTAGTCCTATGCCCCATTAGTATCAATATTATAAATAACTTCCTTAGCACCAGTTCTGTACCGATGATCCTTAAAACTACCGCTATCACCCCGGTACAGAAAAAAAACCCAACATGGCTCTGGACAATTTAAACAACTTTCACTCCATACCTAACTTACCCTTCTTTGCCAAGATGCTCAAGCAAGTTGTTTTATCTCAGTTACATAACCACCTGGGTTTAAATAACCTATTTAAACCCCTCCAATCTGGTTTTCGGCAAGTGCACAGCACAGAAAGTCACTAATGACCTTCTGTTAGCTTCTGATTCTGGTTCATTGACTGTCCTTATTCTACTGGATCTTAGTTCTGCCTTTTGATACTGTAGACCACACTACTTTGATACTGTAGACCACAATATTTTACTCTCTTGCCTTGAAACCATATTTGGAGTCTCAGAATTGGCTCTGAAATGGATTAAGTCATATTTTATTGAACTCTGTCACTTTGTTTCTCTTGGTGGATTTCAGTCTGAAGTCGGTCCAGTCAAGTACGGTGTTCCTCAGGGCTCAATCTTTGGTACCTTACTTTTTAGCACTTGGCCAACTGCTTAGAACACATGGGCTCAATTAACACTTCTATGCTGACGACCCTCAGATATACATCCACACTAAACTGGTTTCTACTTTGGCTGCTTCTCTCCTATCTAACTGTATTTATGATATAAAAACTTGGATGGCCTATAATTTTCTTCAATTAAACTGTGGCAAGACTGAAGTCATGCTTATTAGCACCCCATCAATTGTGTAAGGCCAGTCTTGGTAGCCTATCCATGGCACTGTACTTGAGCGTCAGTCTAAATTGAGAAATCTAGGGGTGATATTTGATGCTAGCGTAACCTTTGATCCACATGTACAAAATGTTGCCAGAACATTTGTTTTCCACTTAAGAAACATTGCTCGGCTGCGTCCTATGCTATCATACACTGTAGCTGAAAAGCTGATCCAAACACTTGTGTTCTCTCGACTTGACTATTGCAGTGCTCTACTCACTATTAATCAACTACAATATGTACAAATTCTGCAGCCAGAATCCTCACTAGGTATGGTACAAGTGACCATATTACCCTATCCTGGAGTCCTTGCACCTGGCTACCCATCAGGATTCGCATAGACTTTAACCACCTTCCGCCCGCCCTATAGTACAATGATGGGCGCAAGGTGGTTCTCTCATTCTGATAGGAGGTCATATGACGTCCTACCATTCTCACTGCGCATGCACGGCTCAGGGAGCGCGCAGTGTGGTGATCGCCGGTCCGCTGTGTCCCTCGGACACAGTGGATCACGGAAAGAGCCGAAGATGTCGGCTTGGTCATGTGATCAGCTGTGTCCAATCACAGCTGATCACATGTAAACACGGAAATGCCAGTTACTGGCATTTCTCTCCTCTCGAGCTGTCACGCTGACAGCTCGAGAGGAGAGCCGGTAATTGGCTTTCCGCAGAGGGGACATGTACACTGATCATCAGGGCACTGATGATCAGTGTGCCCTGATGATCAGTGTGGCCCCAGAAGTGCCACCTGCCAGTGCCCATCAGTGCCACATGCCAGTGCCCATCAGTGCCACATCAATGCCACATATCAGTGCATACCAGTGCACATCAATGCCACATATCAGTGCCCATCTGAGCTGCCTTTCAATGCCACCCATCAGTGCCAGTCAGTGCCACCTACCAATGCCAATCAGTGCTGCCAATCAGTGCCACCTATCAGTGCCAGTCAATGCCGCCTATCAGTGCGAGTCAGTGCCAGTCAGTGCCGCCTATCAGTGCCAGTTAGTGCTGCCTAACAGTGGCAGTCAGTGCCGCCTGTCAGTGCCAGTCAGTGCTGCCTATCAGTGCTGCCTATCAGTGCCATATATCAGTGTCATGTATCAGTGCTGCCTTTCAGTGCCCATCAGTGATGCCTGTCAATGCCTAACAGTGCAACCTACCAGTGCCTCCTCATCAGTGCCCATCTGTGCCACCTATCAGTGTCCATCAGTGCAGCCTATCAGTGCCCATCACTGCAGCCTCATTAGCGCACATCAGTGAAGGAGAAAAATCACTTATTTACAAAATTGTATAACAAAAACTAAGAAAAAACGTTTTTTTTTTCAAAATGTTCAGTGGTTTTGGTTTGTTTAAGAAAAAATAAAAATCCCAGAGGTGATTAAATACCACCAAAAGAAAGCTTTATCTGTCTCAAAAAAAAAGGTTAAAAATTTCATATGGTTACAATGTTGCATGACCGCGCAATTGTCATTCAAAGTGTGACAGCACTGAAAGCTGGAAATTGGCCTGGGCAGGAAGGGGGTATAAGTGCCCTGTAGGCTCGTGGTTAAGATCCTCTTGCTCACCTTTAAAGCTCTTCATGGCTTGGCACCCCATTATTTGTTTTTTTTTTGTATTTAAATATTTATTAATAATTTTCACAGAAATAACAATAGAAAAAAAAAGATAAAAATAGACATTTTCATCTCAAACATCATAAATATACAATCATTTCTTATTTCTTCCTTTACCCCCCTCTTAAAACCTTGACCCCTCCCCCCCCCACTCTGCATTTCCTTGTCTTGTAACCAAAGCAAGCATATCCTACCCAGTTGTTTCTCTATGACGTTCTACTTTTCACTTTCTCATACTTATTACAAAATTTTCCCATTTTTCCCATTTCGTGAGATATAATTCCATCTTATCTTCCTGTATATAATATGTCTTCTCCATCTCCTTAGTCCAGTTTACTCTCTCTATCCACTCCTCCTCTTTCGGTATTTCTTTTTTCTTCCAATACTTGGGGATCAGGCTTTTTGCTGCGTTCAAGTAGTACCCTAAACCTAATTTCTTATATTTACTAACTGATATCTCTGAACTGTGTAACAGGCACATCCCAGGATCTAACCCGATGTTCATTTCAATGATGCTCTCTATTAAATATATTATTTTTTTCCAGAATATTTGAATATTTGGACATTCCCACCAAATATGATAAACTGTCCCCACTTCCCCACACTCTCGCCAACACCACTGTGATTTCTCCGCACTTATCTTACCCTCCACACTTGGAACAATGTGCCATCTTGTCAAACATTTATAATTTAATTCCACATCCCTCAAACTTACATTTCCGTGAACTAATCTGTTTATTTTTTTCTGTTTTCCTTCATCTAATACCACCCCCATATCTCTTTCCCAATTCACAATGTGCAATGGTTTAGTGTTTGTGTCAAGATCTGTGAGAATTCCATATACTTCAGCTATTCCGTGTTTCCCATCACCCCGTGCATCTAACAACCTTTCAAACAAATTCCAATCCTTTTTGGTTATCAGGGGTTTTGGGAGATTTCCCCAAAAACATTTAAGTTGATAATAACGCCACTCATCTAGCCTAGTGAAGATGTTTCCCTTTTCCTTTTCCAACTCTTTAAAGGTCTTCAATTTCCCATCCCCCATTATATCTCTGAGTTGGACATCCTCCTTTATAAACCATCTACCTGTTATCTCTTCTCTACCTGGTGTAAAAAATTCTGTGTTTCTTAGTGGCATAAGTATAGAATTAAATTCCCATTTCATATTTTTGTGTATTTTATCCCATTCCCTTAATACATTTACAGTGTACAAACTTAAATCCTCCCTCAATCCTCTATATTGTGTCGGTAGCCATATTATTCTATTCAAATTAGTTCCACTAAGTGTATTCTCAATTTTCACCCAACTCTTCCCCTCTGAATTGAACGTCCAATCAAAAATTCTCCCTAATATTACTGCTTTATAATATCTCTTTATATCTGGAACTCCCAGACCTCCCCTCTCTTTATCTCTACTTAGTATTTCGTGGGACACCCTCGGTTTTTTCTTCCTCCAGATATATCCCGTTATCATTCTTTTTATTACTTTGAAAAAAGCTTCCTGGAGTTTAATTGGTATCATTTGGAATCTGTATAAAATTTTTGGTACGATTATCATTTTTACCAGGTTTATACGTCCTAACCACGATGGAATTCCTCTCTCTAATGCTTTTAATTCCCCCTTTACTTCATTTAGTAATGAAATATAGTTTAGCTTATACAAGATTTTATACGACGCGCTGAGCCTTACTCCCAAGTATTTTATATCTCTTTCTTTCCAAATAAAGGGAAATTCTTCTTGTATTTTCTCTTGTTCACTCTTTGGGATATTTATGTTTAAGATCTCTGTTTTTGTTGGATTAATTTTTAAATTTGATAAATCTCCATATTCCTTCAGCAGCTTCATTAGATTTGGGAGTGTTATCCTGGGATTCCCCACATAAAACAGCAGATCATCAGCAAAAGCTGCCACTTTATGTTCTACTCTTCCTATCTGAATTCCCCTTATATCTCCATTTTTCCTTATTGTTGATAAAAGAGGCTCTAATGACAAAACATATAATAAGGGGGACAAAGGGCAGCCCTGCCTTGTTCCATTTGACATCCCAATGGGCTCTGTTTTTTCCCCATTTACTATTACCACTGCAGAGGGTTTACTGTACAGTTTTCCAATCCATTCCCTCATTCTACCTCCGATTCCCAGGGCTTCTAAGGTGTCCATCATGAAGCCCCAGTCTACTCTATCAAAGGCCTTTTCTGCGTCGACTGAAAGGGCCACCACCGGTACCTCCCCCTTTTTACCTCTCTGTATCAGCATCAGGGATCTCAGCCCATTGTCCCTGCCCTCTCTTCCCGGGACAAAGCCCACCTGATCTCCATGTATCCATTCAGGCATAAACTCCTTCAACCTATTCGCTAGGACCTTTTCATATATCTTAGTGTCTAAATTCAACAGTGAAATGGGCCTATAACTCGAACATTGCGAGGAGTCTTTCCCTTCTTTATGTAACAGTACTACGTGAGCCTGTAAAGATTCTCCCCTCATGTCCATCTCTCCTCCCAGGGCGTTCATATATTTTTCCAATTTGGGATATAATATTTCGCTAAATTTTTTATAGTACCCTGCTGTATACCCATCTGGTCCTGGACTCTTCCCCATCTCCATGTTTTTTACTACTACCTTTATCTCTTCTTGTGTAATCTCTACTTCAAGGGAATTTAGTTGGTCCTCTTTTATTTTCGGTAATCCCGCATTTTTTAAATAAATCTTCCTTTTTTCCTTTTTTTCCTTTTCCATATTATTTATTTCCTCGTATGGGATGATATTATACAACTTCCTATAATAATCCACAAACATCTTTGCGATCTCTTTATTTGAGTGGACCAATTCTCCCTTGGGGCTCTTTATTTTGTCTATATAATTCCTATTTTTTTTTTTCCTTAAGGTTCTCATTAGATATTTTCCTGGCCTATCTCCCCATTTATATTTTTCACTTAATACTTTGTTATACACTCTCCTTCTCTCCTCTTCCATCAGAGTTTCCAGTTCCTCTTTCTTTTTTGTTATCTTCTGCTTAAATTCATTTACCATTCTATTTTTATGTATCTGTTCTAACTCCGATATATCCTTTAAGAGCCCACAAATTTTTTCTCTTCTTTCTCTTTTTTTTCTTGCCCCTATTGCAATCAGAATTCCTCTTATATATGACTTGTGAGACTCCCATACTGTTGCCTTAGACACATCCTCTGTCTCATTCTCTCTAAAGAATCTCTCAATTTCCTTCCCAAACCTCTGTGCAATATCCTTGTCCATGAGAAGTGCTTCATTCAGCCTCCAACCTACCCCTTCTGTTCTCCTCTTTCCCCATCCCATCCTCAATACGACCGGGGCATGGTCCGAAAACGTCATTACTCCTATATCTGCTTTAACCATTGAGTCTATAAAGTGATGTTCTATCAATACATAGTCCAACCTTGAATACATCTGATGTGCATTTGAGAAGAATGTGTAGTCTCTATCTTTCATATGCAAGATTCTCCATGCATCTACCAATTGGCATTCATGGATCACCTACTTTAATAGTCTCAAAGATCTACTCCCCTCTCGCTGCACATTAGAAGTTGTATCATTTTGTGGATCCATACAAAAATTAAAATCTCCCGCCACTATTATACAACCCTCTTTAAAATCCATCAACTTTTTTAGCACACCCTTCAAGTACTCCTCTGGTTTTTTATTTGGACAATAAATATTAGCTACTGTACACTCCACCTCTTGTATTTTACCCTTCAAAAACAAATATCTCCCCTCTGGGTCCACTTTTCTGTCCTTCAGTTCAAATCTTATATTTTTTCTGAACCCTATTGCCACACCTTTAGCTCTCTTAATCGGGGAATCTGCATAATACCATGTTGGGTAATCTCTAGATTTCAGCTTCACCTTAGATTCTATCTCGAGATGTGTCTCCTGCAAAAAAACCACCGAAACTGCTTGATGATGTAATTCCTTAAATAACCTAAATCTCTTCCCAGGACAGTTCAACCCCTTCACATTATAAGTGATAACTTGTAAATCTTCCATCCTTTTTATATCCTTCTTTTTTCCCTTCTAACTGGAGATCACATAACTATCCTCCTTCTCTTTACGCTTGCTTTTTATACCTCTCTCTATCCTGCAGAGTATTGCCCTTATTATCCATTTCTATCCCGCCCTCACCTCCCCCCAACCCCCCCCTCCCTAACCCTCCCCCCCTGCCATCTCCTCCCCCCCCTCCCTCCCACCTCCCCACCCCCCCCAGGCCTCCTATGCCTTTGGATCATATTCCACTTTTGATCCCTCTATAGGGGTTTGACTCTGCCCATGACCGCTTACCTTCCCCCCCTCCTCCCCTATGTCCCCTTATCTGTTGATTCTCTAATTCCTCTTTTAACCAGCTGCCACTTTCCTGACCCACAAATGTCCAGCTCTGCCTCCTCCCCTTCCCAACCAGATATCACTTGTCTCTGCAGTCCAAATTTATCACAAAATTCTTCCATATCCTCCGGGAATCTTAAGATAGCTGTAGTTCCATCCCTCCACCCAATTAAGCTTAAGTCACGGCCCCATCTGTATTTCACTCCTTGTTTTTTCATCACTTCTAATAGGGGTTTCAATGATCTCTTCCTTCTCAGAGTTTCTGCTGTCAAATCTGCAAAAATGTGAATATTTTTCCCTCCATATATAATATTTGATCTTCCTTTAATCTTTTTCCATATCTCTTCTCTATCTCCATAGTTGTGGAATTTAACAATTATATCTCTTGGTTTTTCTACCCCATTTCCTTGTTGATACTTCCCAATCCTGTATACTTCATCCAGTTTAAACGTCTCCTCATCCGATTTATCCATTATGAAGTTCAAGATTTTGCCAGATAGCTCTTTTAGATCTTCCCCCGTGTCAATTCCGAGACTCCTCTTACTCTGATATTATTTCTCCTTTCTCTATTTTCTTGTTCTTCCATCCTATAAAGCAATCTCTTATGTTCTTTTCTATCTTCAATTATCCATTTCTCTAGTTTTGGGATGGTCTGAGCTTGGGCTTGTACCTTCTCCTCCATTTCCTCCACCCTAGTTAACAATTGTCCCAGATCTTCCCGGATCATCCCCATCTCTTGCTTTATTGAATTTTCCAAACCTTTAAACATCTCCGCCATTTCTTTTTTGTTAGGTAATTGCATATCTCTTTCCAACTCTCTCGGTTCCATACCTTCCATTTGGCTATTGTATACTGGGCCCAGGGAAAGTCTCGGGCTATTATCCAAACTTATTTCCGATTCACTTTTTTCACTTATTCCCTGAGTTCTTTCTGGGGTAACATTTCCTTGTGACACATACTTCTTAATCGTACCCGTTTGGGTGTTCTTAGGCCCGCTCCCTTTGATATTTTTACCTTTCATGTTGTTGTTGGAATTTTAACTCTTATTTCATGAAACTCCTGTTCTCTTACTCCTCCCAATCTTCAGACCTGTCCTAGGAATCCCCTATTTCTTTTATTTTCAGGTTGAGTATTTAAGGCACTGTCTTATTCCAGGCACCTAGCAATCTAGTGCAGGAACTCAATATATATAAAAGTCTAATATACAAGTCCAATGTATATGCAGTGTAAAAGAGGACCTGCAGGAAAACCCACGGTCATCACTCACCCACCGCGTTGGAACCTCACTTCAGAAACAGTCCTCCTCTGTGTTTAAATCCACTTGTCTCCTCTTGAAGGGATTCCTAGGGGTCTCCCGTAGCTCATATAGCTTATCCTCCCATCACAAGTCCCCTTAGATTAGAGTTGATATGCAAGTTAATAGTTGAATAGCGAAAGGAGTAGTGTGGGAGTTAGGATGTTTAGCCGTATTATGAGAATGGTTATATATAATTATAAAGCTGTAAAGTTGAAAATGATATGGAGATGATATGGATATGGTGTGGAGTTAGGGTGGGTGGAGGAGGCAGGGAGATGTTATGCTTATGTAAAAGTTATATATATTGTGGGGGCAGTAAGACCTTTACACTCAGCCACTTCACCCACTTGCTGAGATGCCGGGCAATCACTCTCATTCACGGAGCTCCCAGAGCTCCTCCGCGGCTTCCCACGTGTCGGCGTCAGCGTCTCTCCAGTGTCCCGGCCGTCTCACTGACGTCTCCCTGGCAACCCTGCTCCTCCTCCGCAGCCGCCGCCGCAAGACGCCAGACACCAGATGAAGCCTCGAGGCGTCCCTCTCCCGGCTCTCTCCTGGTTCCAGGCTGCCCAATCGTCTCCCAAGCAACCCCACTCCTCCTCAGTAACCGCTGTAGGGGGGAAGACCCCGAGGTGTCCTTCTCCCAGCACTCTCCCGACACTCCACTGGGTCCGACCGTCCCCGGGACTCCGCAAACACTCTCCAGCAGGTGGATCCCCGCACTCACTCAGTGCAGCTGGTCACTCTGACGAGGCCTCATAGGGAGATAGACGAGGGGGAGGCTAACGGAGAGTGCTAACTACAACCTCTCCCGTGCCGCCATGTTCAGGCTCCACCCTCAAGACTGATCCCCTTCTCACCCCATTATTTGTTTGAACTTTTATCAACTTACTCCCACCCTAGTAACCTCTGCCACTCAAATTCTGGTCTTTGGTGTGTGTCCCCTGCTCACCTACACTTGATGGGAGACAGAGCCTTCTTCTGCTATGCTCCAAAACCCTGGAAATCCCTTCTAAGGAACATCACAGAGTCATCTGCGCTAAACTCATTCAAATCAAATTTGAAACTTTTTTCTTTAGACAAGATTTCATGTAATAGTCCCCTTTCTCCTTTGTTTTATCATATATATATATATATATATATATATATATATATATATATATATATATGTATATATATATATATATATATATATTTTTTTTTTTTTTTTATATATATATATTATATCTTTTATTGATTTTATGAAACATAATTATTTCCAATACTATAATCATACATCTTCAATATCAAAATTTTACAAAAACCCTTTCCTTGCCTCCTTCTCTCCCCCCCCACCCTTAACCCACCACCACCCCCAAGTCACCCTGGTCCTCTATTAACTTCTATCATCCATCCACCACCTCTTACCCCACCTCTCAAAAATATTCAATAAGACAAAAGTAAGCCTTCAATCTTACTGCCTCACATTCTTATCAATTCTAAATAACTCTTAGTTGTTTTATAACTTATCCATTTTTCCCAGGTTTTTCTTAATTTTTCAATTTTATCCACTCCAATATGGTATAGTTCCTCCATCCTGTATATGTATTCCACTCTATTGATCCACTCTTTTATTTTAGGAATTTCTCTTCTCTGCCAAAATCTAGGAATCAATCCTTTGGCTGCATTTAATAAGTGAAATATTATCATATTCTTATATTGCTTCACTGTAAAATCCATATTATGAAATACACAGGCCCAAGGGTTACTTGGTATTATAATTCCTGTTATCTCCTGAATTTGTTGTATTATTCCTTGCCAGAACTCTTGAATTTTAGGGCACTTCCACCATATATGTGCCATAGTTCCTTCCTTCCAACATCCCCTCCAACAAAAAGGTGAACTCTATGGTCATTGCTTATGTGCCACAGTAGGTGTAAAGTACCATCTTACTAAGCACTAAGCATTTGTAGTTCGTTTCTACTATATTCATATTTACCATGCGTAAGTGTGAGTATTGTCTTTTTGTCTTGCTCCTCCAATTTTATTCTAAGCTCTTTTTCCCACTTCCCCAGGAACGGTGGAGAAACTAATTCTGATATATTAGTAAGAATCTTGTAAATATAAGAAGTTATATGTTTGCGTATTATTTCTTGACTAAAATAACGTCCGAATGGATACATGTTCTCCACCATCCTTAGTGGCTGCGGGAGAGCTACTACAAAATGTCTCAGTTGATGATACCACCACTCATCCAATCTAACAAACAAATCCTTCTTATTTTTTATATCTAAAATAGAACACAATTCCCCATTATCAGTGATATCTTTCAAACGTGCATTTTTATCTTTTATCCATTTGCCTGCAATGTTCTCTTTTCCCAGAGGGAAGAAATCTGTTTCCTCCAAGGATATTAACAGTGAGTACTCCCATCCCATTTGCTTATGAATTCTATCTCACTCTCTTATAACATTTCATGTTAAAGTGCTAATATTTTCGGAAAAAAGTCCATATTGTTGTGGAAGCCAAATTATCCTATATATTTCTTGTTTGTTTTCTTTGTAAAGCGCTTTTATAAGCTACCTTTAAAGGCGCTATATAAAATATTGATTATTATTATTAATAATACTATTAATAATTATTATTATAATAATAATTATTATTAATATTATTATTAGGGAAACTCTGGAAAAACGGTGAATCCCTTTTGTTTTGTGGGTTATACTGAATTCACTCCACTTTGGGATAACAAATATTTGCAAGAACTGATTGATTTAGGGGCCTTTAGTGACTGGATGGGGTGTTACATAGGGCAACTTGTTATAATGTTAAAGTCCTTTCAGGAGCTTATGGAGATGTACTCCCTCCTGAATTGTACATTTTACCAACACCCAGGGCTGCTGCTTCCACTAGGCGAACTAGGCAGCCACCTAAAGCGCACTGTCACCTAGGGACGTCTAGGTACAGCACAGGCCGGCACTCTCTCTGTATGGCCTATGGACCTCTTGTATAAATTTTTAATTCCTCTGCATAGTTCCCCTCTCCTCATACAGAGAGAATGATGGTATCTTTACTCTGCACAATTGCCTCGTAGCCTGTCCACACACATGACCATTTAGTACATATATATATATATATATATATATACATATACAGTATAACAGTATTCCATGTAGCAGTGAAGTGTCGGCTCCTCCTAGGATGGGAAGTGATGCCATTAGCCCAGGACCCTGGGAGGTCAGCAGTCTCTGCACCTTCTTCTGCACAGCTATAGACAATCAAAAGGTGGGGGTGTGCTCTGGTTGCAGGGTTAACCCTATGTGAGTAGGATGATCAGGGCCCGATGTGTATGAGAGGGAAGCGGTGTAGTGCTGTGTGGCTGTCTGCCCTCACTGAGAGCTGCAGCCTGGACTCTGCACCCAGGCAGGAGCCATCAGAGGTTAGTGGAGCCTAGGAGGATGGCGGGTCATGGAGGTGACAGGAGGAGGGGGTGCACAGTGGTCGGGGTGAGGGGAGTGGATGCTGATTGATCTTTTGGGATGCCTCCACATCATGAAGCTGGCAGAGGGGAGGAATAAAGGACAAATGAAGATGCCGGGTGTCTGGGGCCAGTGTAGCAGCTGAGCTGCTGCTCCTTACAGTATTCCTCTCAGACTCAGTTTCTTACTGCAAGCCGACTGGTGGCTGCTGATCACTGGAGTTTTGTAACTCTGTGTCTCTTTTTTTGTTTCTCTGTCTGATTGGTTAATACATATATATATATATATATATATATATATATATATATATATATATAAATGCGTAGGATGGAAGCATGGTGATGTCATATCCGGTATGGACAGCAACCGCCATCTTGGTACTCCTGATCCCATACACCTTCCCTGCAGTTTTTTACTGCAAGAATTTTTCCTGTTTTGGTCTATTTTAAATGTGAGTAGTTATTTTTGGATGTTGTTCAAAATAAAGTTTGGGACATATTACACTATGGGAGTCTTCTTGCTTGCATCTTCTATGTGAGGTACTGGAGATGACAGAGGCCTGCGGCCATTTCTGGAGCATGCTTGTGAGTGTTTGTTAGCGCCATTGGAGATGACCTTTTGCTCTTTGATTGCTATCGAGGACCAGTTTCTTGGAATCATCATTTGAGGTTCTCTATGCTTTATGACTCCTTGTGGGTCGCATTTTGAAGGTAAGCGCGCACGCTAGCCGGTGGAAGATATTTTCGTATATTTGTGCAGCACTGGATGTTTCACTGCGTGCACTGAAGACTTACTGTGTTTTTTCCTGTGTTTTGGGACTGTCATATATATATTTTTGGGGACTGAGTCACTTATTGATATTTTTGGGACTCTTTTATTCACTATAAAACTATTCACTATTACTGAGTAATTCACTATTACTGAGTCACTTTTATTACACTATACACATCATCATTATTGATATATTCACTCCTGTCACCAGCACATATATAGCACTTTGTGCTGCTGTTATTGTCATTTGTAATTTTTTGCACCCATTTATGTTTTTATTCGTTCACCAAGTAGAGCAGCACAGTTTCACTCATTTATTTGTTTTCACTATTTTGGAATATAGTTAGGTGTTTGCAGCCACTTTTTTGGGGGGGTCATTGCAGGTAGGGAGGAAGCACATAAGGACCATCTCTATATTGCTTCCACTATGCTTCACTTTAGGGATGGTATTGGCCAGGTGGTGATCGGTGCCTGGTTTCATGCAGACATGACGTTTGGCATTGAGGCCAAAGAGTTCAATCTTTGTTTCATCAGACCAGAGAGTTTTGTTTCTCATGGTCTGAAAGTCCCTCAGGTGCCTTTTGGCAAAATCCAGGCGGGCTGCCATTTGCCTTTTACTGAGGAGTGGCTTCCGTCTGGCCACTCTACTATACAGGCCTGATTGGTGGAGTGCTGCAGAGATGGTTGTTCTTCTGGAAGGTTCTCCTCTCTCCACAAAGAAACGCTGGAGCTCTTTTAGAGTGACCATCAGGTGCTTGGTTACCTCCCTGGCTAAGGCCCTTCTCCCTTGATCGCTCATTTTGGCCAGGCGGCCCCCTCCAGGAAGATTTCTGGTGGTTACAAACTTCTTCCATTTCCGGATGATGGAGGCCACTGTGCTCATTGGGACCTTCAATGCTACAGAAATGTTTCTGTACCCTTCCCCAGATCTGTGCCTTACAATACAATACAATCCTGTCTCTGAGATCTACAATTCCTTGGACTTCATGGCTTGGTTTGTGCTCTGACATGCACTGTTAACTGTAGGACCTTATATAGACTGGTTTATGCCTTTTCTAATCATGTCCAATCAACTGAATTTCCCACAGGTGGACTCCAATCAAGTTGTGGAAAAATCTCAAGGATGATTAGTGGGAACAGAATGTACCAGAGCTCAATTTTGAGTACCATGGCAAAGCCTGTGAATACTTATGTACTTGTGGTTTTTTTTTTCGTTTTTTTTATTTTCAATAAATTGCAAAGATTTCAAAACAAACTTCTTTCATGTTGTCATTATGGGGTATTGTTTGTAGAATGTTGAGGAAAAAAATGAATTTAATCCATTTTGTAATAAGGCTGTAACATAACAAAATGTGGCAAAAGTTAAGCGCTGTGAATACTTTCTGGATGCACTGTAAATGTTCTCCCAGAGAAGCAGGTGCATCAACCACCCATTTCATTATATTGGTCCTTTGTGAGATGAATAAATCTTGTTGTATTTAAATAACACATAGGGATTGATTTACTAAGACTGGAGAGTTCAAAATGTGGTGGAGTTCTGCATTGAAACCAGTCAGCTTCCAGATTTTTTTTTTGTCAAAACTTAATTGAACAAGCTAAAGTTAGAAGCTGATTGGCTACCATGCACAGCTGCACAAGATTTTGCATTC
Source organism: Staurois parvus (assembly GCF_062004578.1). NCBI lineage: Eukaryota > Metazoa > Chordata > Amphibia > Anura > Ranidae > Staurois > Staurois parvus. The sequence goes on from NW_028317815.1 coordinate 7,163,072, forward strand.
TCCTGTTTTAGTAACTCAAACCTTTAATGTCAAAACAACTATATTATAAGAAAATGTATATAATGGAATTAAGCTATGATGAGTGAAACTGCAAATATAAAAAAGAAATACAAAAGCTGCACTCAAGCAATAAAATATTATTTTATTTTAAATTTTTTAACTATATAAATTGATGAATATTTGCCTGATAGCATACACTTTTGAAACCATGATCACGTCAGCGAACAAAGGACATAGTTTAGATATTGCTTTAACCAGAAACTTGGAAGGACAAGAGCTATGATTCATAAAGTAATTTATCTATAATTAAGATTCAAATTCATAGGATGCCACATTTCATATAGAAATGTTAAAAAATAAAATTGTTAGCCATTAATCAAACTGCTGCACCTGTTTTCATAATTATACAGGAATACAACGTAAATTGCTGATATTATCATACAGTAAACGTTTAATACTAAACTTTAACAACTCTGTACAATTGTACAATTCTTTGGCATCATTACAAGCCCAATAGCAATACTGATTTCTCAGACAGTAACTAGCAATTACCCTCTTTGACCCTAGTGTATAATAATAAACTGATTTTTGCATGTAAAAATGTAATTCATCCCTAACAAACAGTTGTAGGATATATATATATATATATATATATATATATATATACTATATTGGCAAAAGTATTGGGACACACCTCCAAATCATTGGATTCAGGTGTTTTAATCACCTCCATGGCCACAGGTGTATAAAATCAAGCACCTAGGCATGCAGACTGCTTCTACAAACATTTGTAAAAGAATGGGTCAATCACAGGAGCTCAGTGAATTCAAGCATGGTACCGTGTTAGGTTGCTACCTGTGCAATAAGTCCGTCCATGAAATTTCTTTGCTACTAAATAATCATCGGTAAACTGTTAGTGGTATTATAACAAAGTGGGAACAACAGCAACTCAGCCACTATGTGGTAGACCACTTAAAATGATAGAGTGGGGTCAGCGCATGCTGAAATGCACAGTGCGCAGAAGTCGCCAACTGTCTGCAGACTGAATAGCTAAAGACCTCCAAACTTCAGATTAGCACAACAACAGTGAATAGAGAGCTTCATGGAACGGGTTTCCATGGTCAAGCAGCTGCAGCCAAGCCTTACATCACCTAGTGCAATGCATTGAATGCAGTGGTGTAAAGCACACCACCACTGGACTCTAGAGCAGTGGAGATGTATTCTCTGGAGTGAAGAATCACACTTCTCTGTCTGGAAATCTGATAGATGTGTCTGGGTTGCCAGGAGAATGGTACTTGCCTGATTGCATTGTGCTAAGTGTAATGTTTGGTGTGTGGGGGGGGATTATGGTGTGGGGTTGTTTACCAGGGGTTGGGCTTGTCCCCTTGGTTCCAGTGAAGGGAACTCTTAAGGCATCAGCATACCAAGACATTTTGGACAATTTCCTGCTCCAAACTTTGTGGGAACAGTTTGGGAATGGCCCCTTCCTGTTCCAACATGACTGCGCACCAGTGCACAAAGCAAGGTCAATAAAGACATGGATGAGCAAGTTTTGGGTGGAGGAACTTGACTGGCCTACACAGAGCCCTGCCCTAAACCTGATAGAACACCTTTGGATGAATTAGAGTGGAGACTGAGAGTCAGGTCTTCTCATCCGACATTGGTGAATGACCTCACAAATGCGCTTCTGGAAGAATGGTCAAACATTCTCATCGACACACTCCTAAACCTTGTGGACAGCCTTCCCAGAAGAGTTGATGCTGTTAAAGCTGCAAAGGGTGGGTCAACTCAATATTGAACCCTATAGACTAAGACTGGGATGCGATTAAGTTCATGTATGTGTAAAGGCAGGCGTCCCGATACTTTTGGCAATATAGTGTGTGTGTATATATTTATATATATATAAAATAGATAGATATATTCATGACTTTACTTCATTATCAAAGTGTATGCATTGCAATATGGTAGCTTTGGACATTTTGTTTTTAAGCTTGTTTATTGCCACTCATAGATTTTAGTGGGAAAGTAAGATACATCAGTTTAAGATGGATAAGTAATCAACTGTGATCCCTCAGATTCCCGTGCTTGAGAATATTTGTTGGAGTGCATTTGATTCCAGTTCAGGTAATTTCTATATACAGTATTATGGTAGCATGTTGTAGGTACTTGATTATATATTGTATCAGCTGCAACAACTATACGATTGTATCTTGGATCACAATTAATCTACATTGCTTGAGGACTTTATCTTTATTGTACAAATGTTAACACTATCTACTTCTAAAAGAAACATTAATGCTTTGCTGAAACATACCAGAGATATTCAATATAAAGACAGCTGTAAAACATTCTCATGAAGCATAGGTCAGAAACAAATTATTTCAGTTCGATAAATGATTTGTTGAAGATGTTTTGCTATTAAGATTTCCTAGGAATGCTCACCCATTGCCACCTTGATGCTAGTAAATCTGAGTTTCTGACAGTTTTGTCACGGTTATGATAAATGATCCATTTTGTAGATGCTGATTGTGTGACCTATTTAACTAGCAGTGGTCCTGCAGTGACATTATGAAAGATGTTTAGCAGCAGCAAGAAAAAAACCTCTTTGAAGTGAAAAAATTAAATAATGAAATGGTATATTGAACATTTTGTTCAGCACAAAGAGTAAACTGTCTTCCAATTTAAATATACATTACACTTGCCTGTAAAACATTCTGTCACAAATATTAACAAACAAACAAACAAATAAGCATTCTCTTTTTTCCTAGTAAATAGTATATTTTTTTCCTATACAGTATACAACATTTTTCTATATTTAAATTTTTTTTGTATATTCTTAATTTCAATCAACAGGACTTAAAATCCAGAAAGCAACAATTTTTGTACAAACTTTACAGAATGTGAGCCATAAGTGGCAATACAAGTAGTGTGCATTCCATGAATAACTAATTGATTCCAATATTTCAAGATTGTCAACCCAGTTTGCATTTTTTTGATGGGGACAAAGTAGGAGGGTAAAAAGAATGGTAAGGGCAGGATAGGGTAGGGTAGGGTAAGGTAGAGTAGGATGGAATAGGATAGGAAAGATAAGAGAAAGAAGAAGTATATTTGGGGAGGGAGTGAAGTAAGGGCTGGAATAGAGGAGAAGGGGAGGAATGGTAGATGCTCTGTGCCCAGGGGCGGACTGACTATTTGGAAACACGGGCACTGCCCAAGGGCCCGGGGTCAGTAGGGGGCCCCATGAGATGCCCCTGGTACCTTTTTCATAGGCTTTTTTGAGTTTGGGCAAGGACACAGTGGCCCCATGATCCCCTATTGCCCGGGGGCCCCATGAGTTGTCAGTCTGCCCCTGTCTGTGCCACTCCTCCTCATATCTCTCAAAGGAAAAATGGGGCTGGAGACAATTCCTCAGGAAACTATTGTAAGGTTTGGGTTTAGTTATTGCCAAGGATAGAACTGTATTCTTAAGTATAGGTGTAATCTATCCAGCAATATCATTTGTTTCTAAACTTCTCTTTCTAGTATTTCAGTGAGCCTGTCAAGCCTTCTTTTTATTGGATTTAGTTGATTCTGAAAATCCGTATCTTTAACTGGCAGATGATAATTTAAGTTGATTTGAGAAAATACATTAAAAGGGACCTTTCATAACTGTTCCTGGGCAGTCTTGTAGAGTAAAGTATGTAGAAGGCTGGATTTCCACCAAAAGCAACATGTGTTTTTTTTAATTTCTCTGACCCTGTTTCAGAAATCCTGAAACCTTGTACGAGACCAAAAGATATTCAAAACAGTGCCTTCAGCTTGACTGCATCTCCGACACAGTCTGAAAGTTTGCAGAAAAATTTTATGGAGGACAGCTGACACTGGCACCCTGTACCATTTGGAAGTAGTTTATATCCAGCTTTCTGAAACCTACTTGCAATGGAGAAGACATGCAAGAAATAGGGTATGTAATCCTTTTGCTCAAGGTGGTGCCCAGATCTTTCTCTACATAAGTTGGAAAGATGGTATAAAGCACACATATGCTGGTAAAGTGTGAGCATGACAGTTTTAAGGCCCTGTTGATGAGTTAATCAAAAAGTGCAATAATTACAAAAGTCTCCAGTTATCAATCAGATAATCTATCATCTGCTGTATATCATTGGGTAATTTATCCATAATGGAGAAGTCTTTACATCTGAATTTTTTGCCATCAAGGTATCAACATAAATAGCTATTTCCAAGACCTGGGATAAAGTCCAGGTTGCCTATGATTGAGGTCAGCATTGTAGTCACCTGTACAGGGTTTTGCATACATTCATCATTCAGCTACATTTTGAGAGCAGGTCCTATGATATCAGGGAGATCAGGGATTATTTATGTCCCTGTTCTATCCAAGAGAGACAGTCAAAATGTAGTAGATGCTTGTTCTAAAAAGATCAGTTGTTTATACTTGCTTCTACACCATTCACAAACCATGGAAATGTGTTCAGCTTGGTAGTATCTTGGGCTCAGGGAAGCCCTTGCCTCCATAAATTGTAGGTAGTGTGAGAAGATGTGAGCAATCAAGGGATGCCAATTGGACTGCGTAAATTTAGTAAATATTCTGCGCAGTGATTTCAGGACAGGGATCAGAATAGACTAGGGGAAAGTTTGGATGAGGTAGAGTAATCTGGGTATAACATTTATTGTCAGGATAGAGCTCCTACCAAACCATGTATACATGGTTTTGTGTCATTTAGAGAGGTCTTGCGTTATATTGTGTAGAAAATAAGTCGCTATGAATATTCAATCAATTGTAGGCATGATTTTAGTACATATAGTAAATATAATAAGTTATATTTGTTGTATTCTATGTGAAGTTGGATTTAATGGTGGCAAGTCTGGACAAGGACAGTGTAATGTTGATATAAAAAAAGGAGGGCGACAGAAGTGCCTCGACGTGTAGACACTCTGTAAAATATATTACTCAAAAAGTAGGCAACTCACGTGGAAACAAGATACAAAGACTCATATGCCTTTTACATGTATTGGAGCCAGCTTCTGCTCCCTATATGAGGCCTGTCCTTAGTGGATGGTCAATTTCCTTTTATTAACCTAACCCATTACTAGGACTACATTATTGGACATTTAGTGATTCATTTAATGTCTGGAAGTGTTCATTCTTTTTGTGCCTTTTTTCTACAGCTAATGTTAATGGCTTCTGATTTATGGAAATTGATTTTGAAGTTGGACAATTTGCAATAGCCAGTTAGTTCAGCCATTTAGTTAGAAAGTGTAATTTCAGGGAAAGTGATAAAAAAGTTGCCATATATGCCACCACTTTATGCTGGATACCATAAATTAAAATGTCTTTGATATTTGCTTTTTGGCAAATGTGAAGTAAGAATGGTTCAAGGTTGAAAATAAAAATGAATGGTGATAAGGGACTCATGCTATTATTAAGCAGGAAGAATAAAAACAGAGTATCATTTGTGCAAGCTGCTGCAGTGGGGGTACAATTAATTAACCTCTTGCCATGTGCACATTTTTGGACTCAAGCCTATAGGTCAAAGGGTGGCAAGTAATAATGACCAATTTACCCTTTCAAAGGCTTTCTAAGCATCTGTTGAGAGTATACACATTTTTTAAATGAACCAGATTAATTGAATTTAACACTCTCGTGATATTGTCCTTCCCCTTCCAGATCCCTACTTGGTTGGGATGCATGGGGTAACCTTGTAAGATACAGTTGTAAACATTATAATATTTGTCTGCAAAGCCATCTGGGCTGAGTGCCCTTCAAGGTTTTAAAGTTTTGACCACAAGTAGAAATTCATGCATTCACAGAAAGACCTGAAGCAGTTGGGTAGTCTGACATTTCCTGCCATTACTGGGAGTCAGTGGCTGTGGTAGGCAGTTTTGGAAAGTTGTACAGTGCCTTATAGTAATCTTTGAAGAAGCCTGCTGTCAGGAATGGACTCGCCAATGGTGGTGGGACTCACCTGCCTTGTGGGCTGCAGTACCAGGGCTAGCAAGCGGGTGCTCTCAGCAACCAGAAGCTCATTCCTGCAATCAGCCATCACCTGAGGCTGATTGCAGGAGGTGTATTTAAGGAATGGCCAGACCTGCAGTCAGTGCCTTGGTGTTTGTTTCCCATGTACCCTGTTTCCTGTATCCTGTCTCCTGCCTGCCCGACTCTCCTGCTTGACTCTGACTCTGATAGAACTCCGCCTGCACTGACCCCGGCTATTCCTGACCATTCTTCTGCCTGCTCCCGTTGTACCTTTCTGCCTGATTGTTCCTGACCCGGCCTGCCCGACCACTCCACCTCTCCAGCCCTGACTGCACCTGTACCTATTAGTTTAAGGTTTGTTTTGTTTTGCACTTTGTTTGTTTATTTTGTGCAGCTCATAATACATATTATTATTATTTAATCATTTCTGAAGCCTGCTGTTTCCCTGTGTCAGTCCACACATCTCTGGTCATACCTGGATCCTTGACACCTGCAATGTCTTTAGGGAAACAAGTGTTGATTTTCTAAAGGTAGTCGAGGAAGTTGCATGTTGCAAGGGAAGTCACCTCAGAGCTTAGTGAATGTGGTAAAGTTTCACTTTGTACAACGATAGACCATTGGATAGAAAAAATCTGAAAAATTAGTCTGTTTCAAAATGAGTTACTTTAATAAATGTTACCAGCATTTTAAGCCCCCCAAACTGTTCAATGTGCAGGACTGTTTCTTAGGTGTGTTCAGGCCCTTTACATTGAAGTAAACAAAACTAGTCTCTACTAATAATTACTACATCTTTCTCAGTAGATAAGAGTTGTGTCTTGGAGATGTATGCCTCAGGCGAGGGCAGATAGAGTAACCCACTGCACAGACCAACAGGATGTGGGAGTCAAATGGGTAGCAAAAATTCATAGGAGGCAGGTAAATGAGAAAGTAGAAGGTGAGTTATGGGGAAAGGAAGAACTTTGGTGTTGAAAGGGGATATGCATAGAGGGGAGCAATGAAAGAAAATAGGAGGGAAGCTAAGTACTGTGGCCGAGCTCAGACAAACTTCCTCCGTTTCATATTTCCCTTTTTAAGTAAAGGAATGGGAGGAGTATCCTACTTGTGGTGAGTAGTAGAGGGCCATAGTTGGAGAACCCTAGTCTAAGGCAAGCTGAAGTCAAAATCCAGAATCCACAGAGCAAGGTCAAGAACAAGCCGGGTCAGCAATGGAAGAACAGCCAGTACAAACAGGAACAGAGGAACATGAATCACAGCAAGCTGAAGAACATTACATTAGTACACAGCAGAGTCTCTTTTAAATAGGCTGCTTGGCGCCAATGCACAAGAATGTGTGCGCTGATGTGCGCTGGCCTGGTGCACAGAAATGTGCCCACGTGTCAGTGCATGCAGTATATTAGCCTTATCTTGTCTGTGGGCTGGTACACATGCACAAGCATAGCTGCATCAGAATGAGCAGTTGCTGCACGAGATTGAGCATTAGCTGTAGAGAATTAGCATTAGCTGCAGAAGAACTACCATTAGCTGTACTAGTTTCTGACACCATGTTCATTATCACAAATGGTACTATTTTCATCTGCAAATTCTAGGATTTGATCCTTTATTGTTCCTGTTATTAACATTACTGTCTTATTTATTATACCTCTCCTTTTCATTCATATACATTCATATACACTGAGGAGAAGAGCATATTTAATGAGGTTGTTTTCTCACTTGTGACCAACCTCCCTTATCATCTTTTATGGGGACAATGAGGTTGAATTACTAAAACTGAAGAGTTCAAAATCTGGTGTAGATGTACATGGTAGTCAATCAACTTCTAGCTTTAACTTGTTCTTTCAAGCTTCAACACAGATAAAAAAAGATAGAAGCTCAATGGTTTCTATGCAGAGCTGTACAATATTTTTCACACTCCAGTTTTAGTAAATCAACCCCAATATGTTCTGACCTAACCTTTTTACTATTAATATATTTGAAAGAAATTTGTTGGATGTAGCACAGATTCTCTAAGGGACCACTGATTGTCACAGGTTCTTTAATTCCCAGAACAGTGCAATGACAGCCAGGCACAAACAACAATAATGTTTGCTGGCTCAATGAACAGTTTAGGGGTAGTCTTTTTTTAGATTTAATGCTGAATTAACTTGGGTCAGATGTGGGAAGCCATGGGATACTCCAGCCACACAGTACAGTAATATGAGGACATTCTTTGCTTTATCAAAGCTTCTTGATACCTCTCCTAGGTGGGGCCCTCTTGACTCCTGGGCAATGACCCCCTGTTTGCCAGGGTGGAGCCCAGAACCCTGGTTAGGCCTCTACAAAAAAGCCTGCACACACCTGTGCAATCAGTGTGCTGGCTGCTTTCAAAAAATGGTCCCAGGATTGGAGATTTCATCCCTCCCAAATCATTTAGAAATCTCCAGGCCACAGGTCCCAAAACAGGCTTTACCAACCAAAGAGGAAACTGACAACCCAGTTTCCTCTGCATTAAGAGAACTGCCTGGAGCCCCTCAACCTGTATGGTTGAGAATCCTGGGTTATAACCTTGATTTTCACTGTGGCAGGATACTGCACTGCCACAGGAGGAGGGCTGCTTTGTTTACCAATAGTTTTCCTCCCTGTCTGTTCGGCCACACTGATCTGGATGGCTGTGTACAGCCATCCAGAACAGTGTGCTTTACAGTGAAGCACACCTCCCCTGCCCCCCATTAAAACACTCCCAGCACACAGGTAACCCTTTGATCGCCCCTCATTGTTAACCCCCTCCTGCCCAGTGCCATTAGTACAGTGTCACTGCTTTTTTTTTAGCACTGATCACTGTATTGGTCAGTGACACCAAGTCAGTTCTCTCCAGTGTCAGAATGCTCGCCGCAATCCTGCAGTCCCGCAGTCCCACTATAAGTCTCTGATTGCTGCCATTGTTAGTAAAAAATAAATAAATAAATTCCAGTATCTATACTGCCATTTGTAAGAGCTATAACTTTCATGTAAACCAATTCATTTACATGTATTGGGATTTTTTTTTAACAAAGACATGTCACAGAATAAATTTTGGCCTAAATTTATGCCGAAATTTGATTTTTAATTTTTTTTTTACTGGATATGTTTAATATAGTAGAAATACTGCTACAGGGTGCACAAAATCACGTATATATATATATATATATATATATATATATATATGTGATTCGCGCTCCCACAGTTTTCGTTCCCCTCCAAGATAGCGTCAGATTGCCCGTCAGTACACCAGTAATCACATTTAACCCCTTGATTGCCATGAACATGCTCATATACACAGTAAACCTCCATTGCTAGTATAGTGTCTGAATGGATCAATATCTTTGATCAGATCAGCACTATAAAAGTGTTCACATTAGTATAGTATCCCCAAAAATGCAGCGTTAGCAAGATCAGTCCTGGCACCTGCGTTTATCCCCTACACTTACCCCCCCCCCCCCTTCTCCCCCAGCAAGTGCAGTGTCAGTAGGTTACTGTCATTTGATACATTACACACAAAACCGCAGTGTTCACAGAATCAGACCTGATCTCTGTTAGCACTTGCCGGTAAATTTTTTAGTAGTGATTCAAGCAGTCCCTGACAGCCAGGTGCTCTTTTTCCCTTGAGTCGCATTGGGTACCTATTAATTTAGTGGCCAAAATGTCCAACAAAAGGTTTTCTAGTGACGAGGCCTACAGGATTCTGATCATGTGAGGTGAGAGCAAAGGGGAAGACTCACTGACATAATCAACCTCAGAATATGAACCTGTAGACAGCAGTGGCACCCTGACAGATAGCTCAGATAATGGAGAAGAGGTCCCTGCTAAGATCAGGCGTACCCAACCCCATTCCCAGGTTGCTGAGATATTACAATCGCATGATGATTCTCATATGCAGCAGAATGCCAGTACTAGTGCTGCTCTACCTTTTGGTGAACTGCCGTGCACCAGCGGCCTAGTACATCCTGGTCTTTTACATACCAGCACTGCAGTATCACTTGGTGACGTGGCGAGTCCCATAAGTGCAGTACAAGCTGGTGCGGTGGTGAGCACAAGTATTGTCCCGCAGCCACCAAGAATTCGCACACAGGCCCACAGATCCCCTAGTATCCTTCCGGATGTGCTTGCTAATGCTGATTGGCAGCCCACAAATTCTGCAGCACCGGTACTTCCCCCATTCACTGCCCAACCTGGAAATCAGGTGGAAACAGCAAATTTAGCTACTCCCCTTGATTTTTTGGAGCTGTTTTTCACAGAAAATCAGTATGCATTGATTGTGGATCAAAACAATTTATATGCACAACAGTTTATCTCTGCCAACCCAAATTCAAACCTTGCCAGACCATTTGCATGGAAACCCTTACGGTTTCCAAATGTAACATTTTTTTGGACCTAACCCTCAACATGGGCATTACTAAAAAAAATGAGTTGTGTTTGTATTGGTCCACAGACCTGATTAATCATATGTCCGTGTTCTCTGCTGCCATGGCCAGGCATAAATATGAGAGTATAATGTGTTCTATGCATTTCAATGACAACACACTCTGTCATCCTTGGGGGTGACCCTGAATTTGACCGGCTCCACAAAATTCGGCCCCTTGTAAATCACCTTAACCAAAAATTTGTAGATGTCTATACACCCCAGAAAAACATCTGCGTTGATGAGTCCCTCATTTTTCTGGCTGCCTTGCATTCAAATAATTTCTCTCCAGCAAGCGTGCCAGATATGGGGTCAAGATGTATAAGACCTGTGAGAGGGCAACAGTCTATACATATAAGTTTTGGATTTATGAGGAAAAAGATAGTCACATGGAGCCCCCCAGATGCCCAGACTACATGGGGAGTAGTGGCAAGATAGTTTGGGCCAATTTTCATTCAGGTGTGCCATTATTTAGACATTTGTACAATGTGTGTGTCCACCATTACAAGTGGGTGGATGCAGGGTGGTATATTCTAATGGTGGGCATACCACAAACTTTTTCTGGCTGAGATTTCTTCTCTTTTTTTCATTCAGCCCACAGGCTGCATTAAAAAAAAACAACATAGCATATACACCCAACAAAGACCAACGACGTCCTGGTATATCACTGGACTTTGAGTGGTTATACCAGGATGATGCCTGCAGCTGCAGGTATCATCCTGATATTGTTTTTTTCAGCCGGCGATCGGCTTTCATATAAAAGCAATCCTAGTGGCTAATTAGCTTCAGGATTGTTTACACAAGCAGCGGGAGAAGATGCCCATGCCATAAGGGGAACCTGAGAATGTAGCCGGTGTTTCTCCCAGCTGACCATAGAGCTGATTGTAGACGGGAATGGTTGTCAAGGTCCTACCTTTTCCCAGAGGTTATGTTACTCCATGTGCTGGCATCCATCTTGGATTTCTGCTGAGCATGGTGGGAAGCTTTTATGCCTTCAGGTCTCTGAGGTCCATCCCCCAGAGGGGTGTGGCTGAGTACATATAAGCCTGTGATCCGCACATGCTCTTTGCACTTGTGTCTTGTGTCTTTGTCTTGCTACAGCTCTGTGTATACATTTGTGACTCTTCTGGTATTCTGACTCGGCTTGTGACTAAGACCATTCTCTGTGTTTTCCTTCGATCTGACCTTCCGTTGCTGAACCTGGCCCGTGACCTGTGATTCTCTGTCTACTGTTCTGTACTGTTTTGTCCCGTTGTTGTCGACCCGGCTTTCCTGACTACGCTATTGTCATTCTCACCAGCTACACGCCATTGGCAGCGGCCATTACCGCAGCCGGGGTGTCTCGGGGGCCGCGACCTGGTTCCTGGCTGCGTCAAGTCCATCCCCACCGTCAGGGGCCCTGGTGAAGGGCAGCCTGGGACTTAGACTCCGTGCCCTGAGGGACTTCGATCTGTTGGTGGTGGTTGTCGTCAGCCAGTGCGTTACCCTGCCACTAGGCCTACCTGTCCGTTCCACAGCCCTGCCCTGACATTGGTGCCAATCATCTCTATAGTCTAAGAAATCGGAAGCTACGAGCATTTCATCACTTCAGTTTTGAAGGATATAAACAGCGCCATTTGTAAATTGGGAAAGCATCTGATCACACCGATCTTGTTGAGATTAGATAATGTAAGGGCAGAGGAGATATCTAGAGTCTGATATACCTCAGATTTCTCAAAAAAGAATATATGACAATGCCCATTTGAGATATAGGGGATATTTGCATTCCCTGTGATTGCAATAAAAGTGATGAACAAAAAAAATGAAAGAGACAGTGTAAAAATTATTTAAAAAATCAAAATAACTTTAAAAAAAAAAAGCACCCTTTCCCCCCGCGCACGCGCACCTGCGTGAGAGAGTGTTGACCCTGTGCCAGTATGTTGAATCATGCATGTGTGGTATCTTTACAAACGTCAGTTCATGGGCAGTAATTCTACCACTAGACCTCTAGAAATCTAAAATGGTAGCTTGTAAAGGCTTTTAAAGCATTGTCTATGGATATTAAAAATGTATGCAGTTTGTCGCCATTGCACTGGGCATGCAGTTTTAAAGCATGTCATGTTTGGTATTTATTTTCTTGGCATTTCTTTGTCATTTTCCAAAAACTTGTGGAAAAAAAATAAATCCTCCATGGAATTATTATGCCTCTCAGCAGATAGCTTAGGGTGTCTACTTTCCGAAAAGGGGACATTTGGGGGTGTTTGTACTGTCCTGGTATTTTAGCACCTAAAGAAATATGATAGACAGAAAGTAAAAGCTGTGTAAATTCCATTATCTATACCATAGTTTATAAATGCTATAACTTTCACACAAAGCAATCAATATACACTTATTGGGATTTTTTTAACCAAAAATATGTAGCAGAATACATTTTGGACTAAATTTATGATGAAATTTGAGTTTTTGGGATATTTTTTATGACAGAAATGAGAAAATGTTTTTTTTTCAGATTTTTTGGTCTTTTTTTGTTTATAGTGTGAAAAATACAGGTAATCAAATACCACTGAAAGAAAGTTCTATTTGTGTGAAATAAAAAGGACATAAATTTAATTTATAGACAGCATTGCATGACCGTGCAATTGTCAGTTAAATTAGTGCAGTGCTGTATAGCAAAAAATGGCGTAAATTGCAGTATTTATACCATAGTTTGTAGATGCTATAACTTTCACACAAAGCAACCAATATACACTTATTGGGATTTTTTAACCAAAAACATGTTATAGCATACATTTTGGCCTGTATGACTAACTTTGAGTTTACTATGTATTTTTTATAGCCAAAAGTAAAAAATATTTTTTTTCAAAATTTTCGGTCTTTTTTTGTTTATAGAGCAAAAAATAAAAAGCACACAGGTAATCAAATACCCCTAAAAGAAAGCTCTATTTTTGTGAAAAAAGGACATAAATTTTGTTTTGGTACAGCATTGCATGACTGCGCAATTACCAGTTGAAATAGTTCAGTGCCAAATAGCAAAAAGAGGCCTGGTCAGGAAGAGAGGTAAATCTTCAGGAGAGCAAGTGGTTAAAGGACTGTTTTTTTTGTTTTGTACATATTTACATTGGTGTAACTTTTGTTCATTTATATTTGTTGCCAAGTGGAATGCCACTTTTCTTCAGGTTTCTTTGTTACACGAATTTGATCCCATTTAGTGTCATGTAGTATGGAGCACAGCTTTTTAAAACTGTTTTGAAATGTACTGTTCTTGTCCTACCTTCGTGTGTCCTTTTCCTATAATTTATGGCAAATTATTCTGTGATCACTGTTACCTAAATTATTCCTTACTTCCACATCTGCAATCAACTCTGTGTTATTTGTAATTAGTAGGTCCAACAGAGCATTATCAAGAAAAAGAGAGGAAGGCGCCTCTGAGTGCAGTATTGACAATTTATTTAGTAAACAATAGAAAATTTGCACTTGCAAGATAAATAGTTAAAAAGACTCATCTTGTGATGTATTAAGATCCAGGTGGGACATCCAGCCGACCAGCAGCAAACTCTGTCTATAGGATCAGGAAGTAGAGTCCAGGATGTGCCTGTGCATCAAAATGAAGCTAGGAGAGCAGAGTCGGATGTAGGAGGTGAAGGGGGGCGGTAATGCATTTCGGAGCATGCTCAAAAGGGTCCTTCTTCAGACCTGAGCCCCAGTAGAACCCTGACATTTTTATAGTGTGAAGGGAATGGGAGGGAGGCAAGTAGTTCCTGGGTCCTAAGGACCTACATATTTTCCTGCATTGTACAGGAATTAATACAGGAATAAAAAAGCTATAAAAACAAAAATGAAAATAGAAATAAAAACACAAGACAGAATATACATATAATAACATATAGCTAAAAAATGGCATATTCGATAGAAGTGAAATAGAAAATGACAATTAAATTAAATCTAAAAATAAATAGAACAATGGAGGTGAAAATAAATGTTAATAATAATGAATAAATCAATGAGATAATTAAAAAGGTAGATTATTGTACCATAAATAAAAAAATAGAAATAAATATAAAAGCAAGATTAAAAATAAAGTTAGAAAAACGCATTTTAATAAATGGGCTTACTATAATCGTATGTGAATTTTATGTATTTCCTTATTATCCCTTTGTGATGTACTAGAAGGGATCGTAGTTAAGTGAGAGAGGGATAAGGAAGGGATATACCTAAATTTGTTGGAGGAAAGGACTACTAGTGATAAAGTACAAACAGCTGTATAAGGATATTGTGTTGATATCTGTAACCACCATTTGGAAGGAAGTGAATGTCTCTATAAAATGGAGCTTATTTCAAGCTCTTCATTTAGGCCACCAGGGGATAACACATCCAAGGTGTAGATCCAAAAAGTTTCCCTCTGACAGAGAAGCATAAGGCGCTCTGCCAGAGGGAGGTCCCGTGGCATTCCTTCAATGATCCACACACTAAGACCATCAGTGGATTTGTCGTGGCATTCAAGGAAATGTCTGGGTATGCTATGCTGATCTTTTCCATCCTCTATAAGGCAACGGTGCTCACCAAAACATTTACGAAGGGTACGTGTGGTTCTACCGATATAGTTCAGACCACGTATTCAGAAGAGCATGTGTAAAATTCCTTAATCTGATATGATATCCCTTTGACAGTGAACACAGTTGATTGTTTCTGAAAGGGATCTACTGTTGAGGAAGGAGTCTATTGTTGCTGGCTGATGGAATCTATTGATGCTGGCTGCTAATAGATCTGTTGTTGCTGCTGGGAGTCTATTGTTGCTGAGGTGGTACTTGTCTTACGTAAGGGTTTTTTGCACTGATAAACAATAGGGGAAAGGGTGAGAGGAACTGTGTTCTTTCTCTTAGTTTTAAGTTTGTTGGGTGCTATTTACACTTTTACCACAACAACCCCAGTTTTCATACAGGAAAGCTCCCAACGTAAAAGGGAAAATAGCACCCAGTAAACTTAAAACTAAGAGAAAGAACACAGTTCCTCTCACCCTTTCCCCTATTGTTTATCAGTGCAAAAAACCCTTACGTAAGACAAGTACCACCTCAGCAACAATAGACTCCCAGCAGCAACAACAGATCTATTAGCAGCCAACATCAATAGATTCCATCAGCCAGCAACAATAGACTCCTCTCTCAACAGTAGATCCCTTTCAGAAACAATCAACTCCCCAGCAACAATAGATCCCCACCAGCAACATTAGACTACCACACAAAAATAGATCCCCTCCATTGATAATAGATCCCCAGAAGCCAGCATATATAGACCTTTCAGCACACTCCTGTACCCCTTACCAATATAAACATTCAGTGTTGGAGGTGCAGGAACTGCGTTCCCCCACGTTCCTGCTGAAAAAAAGCCCTAGGTCTCCCCCTCCACTTTAATGTTAGGGGGCCTATAGCACACACCCACAATTAGTTTACCACTTGTTTCACCCCTTTGAAGCTTCAGCCACAAAGATTCCACCTTCTTACTAGCCCCATTAGCAATGTCATCCATCATATTCACTATGAAATCACTCTTCACATAAAAGTACACCCCTCCCCCTCTTTTACACACCTGTCCCTTGGGTACAGGGAGTAACCCTGGACTGTCGTAAGCCTGCCATGTGAGCTGTCAAACCAGGTTTCAGTTTGTCCCACAAAGCCAAAATCCTCCTCATGTAGCAGAAGTTCTAGTTCTTCCATTTTATTATCCAAACTTCTATCATTTGTGTACATGCCTTTTAACTTTGTACACATGCACATTTTAACCTTGCACACCTTTTGATTCCTTTTGGGTTCAACATCCCTGCTAGTCTTGGAAACTTTAGTTTCTCTATCATCTGGTTTGAGGCCCCCTTCCACCAGACTTTGACCTCATCTGTACACTCTGACCCTTGTTCACTGCATGGTATACTTCCCTCTGATCCCTCCCCCCATATCCTAGTTTAAAAGTTCCTCCAACTTTTTGGACAACTTCAATAGAGCTGCACCCTCCTCATGTATGTGCAGTCCATCTTTGCTGTGGATTGTAGGTAAAAGACCACAAAACCAGCCCATTTCTCCATGAACCCAGAACCCCCCCCCCCCTGCTTCCACCAGTTCCTCAGCCACTTGGTTACCTCTGTAAGATTCTGCTGCCTCTCTGGTTACTCAAGGTACAAGCAGTATTTCTGAGAATGTTACCTTGGAGGCTATTTTGTTTAATATAGCACCTTGAAGTA
The DNA here is from genome assembly GCF_062004578.1 of Staurois parvus. Classification (NCBI taxonomy): domain Eukaryota; kingdom Metazoa; phylum Chordata; class Amphibia; order Anura; family Ranidae; genus Staurois; species Staurois parvus. Next base: position 7,179,665 of record NW_028317815.1, read on the forward strand.
TTTTTTAAGGATTCTCCACTTTCCTCTGACTTTGTTGTTTGTACCAATGTTTTCTAAGACAGCTGGATTCCCCCAGCCCCACTCAACAATTTGTCCATCTGATCCACAATATGCTGAACCCCAAGAGCCCAGTAAACAACATACTGTTTGGTGATCACGGTCTTTGTGACAGATTGCCCTATCTGTCCTTGTAATAACTGAGTACCCTACCACCAGTATCTGTCTCTCCTTACCTGTAACCTTGCTTTCCATCCTTACATTTTCTAACTGTTAATAAGCTACCTACCTCTAGTGCTTGCACCTCCATATCACCACCCTCCTATCCAGGTTGCTGATGCTTTGCAGTGTTGTGAGCTGATTCTGTAGATCCAGTATCTAGTCTTCCAAACAACTTGCTCACATTTTGCACAGCAGTATTTACCCTTGAACGGTTGTTCAAGTAACACATACCTTGAGCAAGATGTGCACTGGGTTGCATCACTACTTCTGTAGGATATAATAACTAATAACATAATGATTATAATCAAATTCTTTTATATTAATATAATTTTATTTTATTTAAGTTTATTTTTAGCACTATTTGTTTGCTCAAAATGTTTAGGAATCTCGCAATTATGGTACCATTGGTACTCACAATGCCCCTCCTGAAGTTTGCTTCAAGAAGATTGGCCTGTATTTTTCTTTTCAGTTGACTTTATTAGATTCCTTTTAGACATTGTACTATTTTTGAAAGAAATCTTTTTAGACTTCATATATGTCCTTATAAGTATGTACAAGTTCATCCTTACGGGTTTTAGGATAAAAAAATGGCTGATTGCTTTTGTTTCAGTACTCATGCTAACAATCAGCCAAGTTTATTTTGTCATTCTTAGTAATGTCTGGAGAGGTGTGACGATGCCAAACGTGGAATGATTTTTACATGCACCTATTCCAGTTGTGAAATTTCAGTTCCATAATCCTACCAGTATCCCAAAGAGAGAGTCTATGAAGGTATGCTGGGTAATTGTATATATTTAGTGAGTACACCAAGTTCTGCATCTTTCCTGTATAAGAATGTTCCAGCATGGAGAGGACATGCTGCCCTTCCAGGCAATGCTGCTGGATCTACTTCTGTAGGCCTCAGATGGACAACCTGAGGGCCTGAATGCTGAGACCTGGGTTCTGCTAAAGCTGACTGAGGGGCTGTCTACTGAAGATCTGGTCTGGTATCATGCAGGAAGGGAACCTGCTGTTCTTGGGCTTTTTGAGTACAGACACCCCCTAAAGGATCTTAGAGACTGTGTGCTACTTTACCCCCATCTAGTGCTAGGGAGTCAGCTGTGGGCTTAGCTATCCTACAAGTTATGCACAACCCCAATTAGTAGGCCTCTAGAGTTTACAAGGAGGCTGGAGAAAATACATACATCTTATAGTTGCTTGTATGTTGACCTAGGTATAATACTAGAACTAAGCTGTAGTAGCCCCCAGCAAGCAGAAACATTTAGATCACATCTGATGATAAACAGAAGGTTAAAGATGATAAAAGGATTGAAGATTCCAACATAACACCAGATGACCATTTAATTAAACAAATTAAAGCCAAATTTACCAAGAAATGTGGAATTAATCCTTGTGCCCAGCTACAGCAATGCATCTAGGAATCAAAGGAAGATGCAGTCAGCTATTTAAAGTGATTTAGTGAGATCCTAATAGAGGGGGAATTGGATCCAAGAACCAACATAGCTGTGGATAAAGCAATCAAAGATAAATTTATGAAGGATTAAGGCCCCCTCTGAGAAAGGCAATAGAAATTGCCAGACCTGAATACATGGATATGGAGGAAGATAGTTTAATACAGTTGGAGCAAAGGGAACTAGAGCAAACAAGAAACAAAAATTTTTATAAGTGAATTCAGGAAGGACAAAGGCAAGTGAACAAAAGATGAATAAGAGAAATTGTTATAATTATGGGAAACTAATACATTTTGTGAGAGACTGCATGGCCCCCCCAAAGCAAAGATGCATTACACCCCCAGGGGAAGATTCAGATAGCGAATAAGGAGAAGGTGAACTAGTGTCTACGTGCCCTGTACAAATGAATCAGCTGAGAGGCAAAGCCCAAATTAAACTAATGTTTAAGGAGCTTACATCTGATCAAAGCTTTGATTGCTTAGTAGACACTGAAGTGGCCAGACTATATCAGTGACACTGAAAATAGGGAAACATAACACAGTCATATCACAATTGCTATTGTCAGATTCAGTACCTGTACAGGAGGAGGTCCCAAGCTACCTGTGTCTGATAAATTATGGACAAAAAATTAAATATGATATGGGATTATTGAATGAGACTCTAGTAAAAGTCCAGATCCAGATCCACCCAGACTGCTGTCATTTATTTGCTTTAGTTTCCAATCTAAGCAGTATGCATGGATCAGGTTATCTCAGTGGTGTCTAGTTTCTCCAACTGAGTATGGTAACAAGCTTAAAAGTGTATTGCAATGGTGGAAATCAACACACCCAAAATACTGTTATACTCCAATATGTAGATTGTCTTCTTTTTTCTTGTGATTCTTATGAAATTTGTGAACCATAAATGTTGAGTTTGCTGTTTATTTTTAGCAGAGATTAACAATAAGGCTAGCAAATAGAAATTGCAATACTGGCAGGAAAACAAAGTGTTTTTGGGACACTACGTCATCTCACATGGAACTAAGCACCTTACAATGGATAGGATATTTGCAGTCCTCAGGTTTGAAGCACACAGGAATGAAAGGCAGCTAAAAGCATTTCTTAAACCTTTTTGGACAGAGCAGAAACTGCATTGCAAATGCCTCATAAATGATGGCTCCATTGTAACAGCTCTTGACCATGTTTGTCTATGTTTTTAACCCCTTCATGCCAACTGTACGCAAATATGCGACCCCACTGGACTGCGCTTTTTTCCATGGGGCTGCATATTTGCATACCTGTACTGGGAGCGCGTCAGATGGCGTGCTCCCAGCACAGAGACCGGAGTCTCACTGAAAGCCTGATCTAGCGATCGGGACCTGGAACTCTCGAATCCAGGTCACCTGATCGCTGTGATAGCCTCCGATTGTGTCACTGTGAAGCCCACCCCCAGTGTTTTCTCTCTCTGAATGGAGGACAGAGATACATTGTATCACTCTCTGTCCTTTCAGATAAAAAAAAAAAAAGTGTGTGTAAAAAATAAATAAATAAAATAATACTAATAATAATATTAATAACAAAATAAAATTAAAAATACCTAGATCAAGGTTTGATCTAGGTCAGTGCCAAGGTTAGTGTTTGGGTCAACGGGTAAAGATCAGAGTCAAAGGTCAGTATTTTTTTTTTCTTTGGTCAGGATTTTTTTTTTAATTTTTAAATTCATATCAGTGGCTGGATAAAAAAAAAGCAAAAGGTGCACTATTGTTTCTTGCCGTACTACGGGTACAAACAACAACTAACACCCATATATGTGGTATCACTGTGATCATCAGGAGCAGGAGAAATTATTTTGGGTTGTTCTTTGGTGGTAGGTTATGATAGTAGCAAAAAATATACAGCTAAATTAAAAAAAAATTTACTATTTTGGCCCAGTTTTCCTTTGATAATAAACAAAAAATCAGGAGATATCAATTACCATTTACCACCAAATAAAAGCCCAATTTTTCCTGAAAAAGGCAGAAAAAGCAACAAAGTAGTTGTGATGATATGTGCGGTTTTGCTAACACGTCAAAGTTACAAAATTGTGCTTAGGCATTAAGATTTGTTTTACCATTAGGCGCGAAGGGGTTAAAATTGTATTTTACACCTGTGTGCAGAAGCTTATAGCAGCAAATTTTCCCTGCTATTAAATACCTGCATTATCTTGCCAGTTTTATGGGCACCCTTTTGGTGTGCGGCAACAATACAGCAGCTAGTCCTCTGGCCACACTCATTGCACATACCCAACCAGCTCCCCTGTAAAGGCGAATCATTGTTTCGCCTTCTCTGGAAGTTGCCCCACGTGATTCTTTCTGCTGGCCTGAAGTTTGAACAGGTTGAATTGCTGCTGATAACCCTGAACTTGCTTACATGGGTTTAATGTAAATTTAATACCGACACCAAAAGTACGTATACCTTTTGGGATTGCCTATGATTGTTGGTCCTATCTGGAAAGCCAGAAACTTTTTGATTTCATCAAGTAATCCAATTAAGCATGCTAAGTTGCTAAAATTGTTTTTCATTATGTTCCAGCGCCCTTCCTAAGTGGCCATACTAAAGGTAAAACCACAAAAAATAACATCATGGAGGCAAGAGCAAATGGAAAAGCTGATCAGTCATCAAAGGGAGTCACCTCAAAAACACCCAATGTAAGGGTGAAGGCTGCAGTAACAAGAGAGAAACAGTGGAAAAGTATGGAGATTTTGGTATCATTGCAGAAGCAAGATTCAGAAGCAGACAAAAAAGAGGGGCAGTGCCAGATAAAACAGGATGCTGGAGGAGTGATGAATTACTATGCCTTTCATTAATATTGTATCCTACGACAGCTGAAATAGCATGTGTTTTCTGTCACCAGTCTAACACAATCATTACCACTCTGGTAACTGAGCACTGGATAGCCCCAGGGATTTGATTTGTGGCTGCAAGCCACACTGCTTTTTGTTTTGTCTTCTTGCTTCTTACTGAAAGCGTTTGCTTGAAGTCATTGCTGGCAAACTGGTTCGACCAGCTATTAACTCCAAGAAGGGGCGGACTGACCATTTGGGCACTCGGGCACTGCCTGGGGGCCCAGGGTCTGTAGGGGGCCCCATGAGATGCCCTTGGTACCTTTCATAGGCTTTTTTGAGTGTGGGCTAGGACACAGGGGCCCCATAATCCCCTATTGCCCGGGGACCCCATGAGTTGTCAGTCCGCCCCTGACTCCAAGGGTTCACTTACTTTATCCTCTATCTCTGTAAATGTTTCATAGGTGTGTTCAAGATACAAGAAATTAGAATTGTTTATTGTTATTAGCTTAAGCACATTGTCAATTGTTGTGACTTACATATACACAGTATTCCAATACCTATCTATATGTTTATATATCTGTATATACATATATCTCTTACTATCAGTGCAGCATGTGCATGCATGTAGACACATGCACACGCTGAAAACACCACACACACACTCACACACGTGCATGCAAAAACATTTGTACTTAAACCGTACCTTGCGAATAGCCACTAATTTCTGCCATCAGAAGGTGGGGTATGACATGGTGTTGTCTTGCCAAATGGCTGCTACTGAACACACCATTGTGGGTCAGAAGGGCAGGCATGTTGATGTATTTCTGGTAGCAGCCACATGCGGAGATATCCACTTTAAATTAGCTTAACATCATTGTGCATATTTATTCTTTTATTAGAAAGTAATTAGAGAACATAGTAGTGTACCCATTTAAACAATTTATGCAAGTTGCCTTTAAAGGTTTGATTAGCTTCACACCCTCTAAATACATTCACACATGTCTGTATGTTTTGGCATCAATGATTTTCAAAAAACTAATGTAAGGAATGGATAAATTGTCTAAATTGTGAGAGAAAAAAAGATGTGTCTATCCACCAACAAGACATAACTTTGCCCCCCCCCCACCAACAACCAAAAATAATAGATTTGAACTTTAAAGTGATACTAAAGGTTATACCTACCTGCTCTGTGCAATGGTTTTGCACAGAGCAGCCCAGCTCCTCCTCCTCTTGGGATCCCTGCTGGCTCTCCTGGCCCCTCCCCCTTCTGAGTGTCTCCAAAGAAAGCAGTTTGTTCTGGGGGCACCTATGCATGCCCATTCCCAAGCCACCTCTGTGTATCCCTTCTCACTGGCTGTGATTGACAGCAGTGGGAGCCAATGGCTCCAGCTACAGTTTTTCAGCCAATGAGAAGGGAGAGACCTGCGAGAGCTGCTGCTCTTGTGCATATCTCTGGATGGGGCTCAGGAAAGTATAAGGTTGGGCTGGGGGGAAGAGCTGCACACTGAACGTAAAAAACCTTAAGCCTTTAGAACCACTTTAAGGTGGCATTCATTGGTCAAACAATTATCACACAGACCACAAACAACTATTCATATGATATATCAAATGAGCATACAATTTAAATAACTAAGGCTGGATACAGATAAATAGATGACAGATGCAAATTTGGGAGCATTTTAGAGCAGTTTTCAACTAATACTTATTTATTATGAAGCAAACAAATACTTGTACCTGTAGATCAGTCAGCGTCCTTTATATAACACATCTGTGGGTGCAATGTTCAACGTTTGATGCAAAATCATCAGTGGATATGTGAAATTACTCTTATATGCTACTAGCACAGTTGGCACATGCACATTTCTAAAACAAGTGCCCTTTTTTGTCGCCTAAGTCAGTGTCATGTCTTCAAAGCTAGACAAATTGATGTCTTATATGGATGAAAGCCATATGTTGTCCAAGTTATGGAAATTTCTTTTTTTCCAGATTAATCAATAGACATCTTTTGGTGGTCTCCCTACCTCTAGATCCCATATACTATCTTCCTGGATTGACATTTATAGGCAACCACAAGCACCACATAAGGCTAGTCACCCATATTCTAACAGCCACTAGGAGACTTATTCCATTAAACTGGATGATCTGTAAGACACATTCTAACATTCAATTTGTGTCTGTTGTCACGGATATAAGACAATGATATCTGTGACTGCAAAATCGCAGTGATCTGTGATGCTATTTAATAAAATTTGGACTCTATAGGATCAATCTAGGTATGGTGGACCTCCTTTATCTGACGTCTCTTCCTGATAACTATTCACTGTATGACTATCTACAGACTATACAATATACTGTATGCCCTAACTGGTATGTACTTCCCAAGATATATAAGAGAATATATAAGGCTTTACTACTCAGTTCTTCTCTAGTTTTTCCTTTTCACTTGTTAGACTAGGATAGTTCCAGACCAATTATGTTATCTTCTCTACTACCAGGGCTAGATCTAGCCTGTCTGATTTGGGGATGCAATGAAAAATGTCAGGAGAAGAGGATGCGAGGTCGACAAAGCAGTGTATAGTGTTTAAGAGTCAGTAGAGCAGTGCACAGGGGGTCAGCAGGGCAGAGGAGAGGGTCAGCAGTTTGTACGGCAGTCTACAGAGGCCATTAGTTTGTAGAGCAGTGTACAGTGGGTTATCTAGGTAGTGTACAGAGGTTAACATGGCAGAAGACAGGGGTCAACAGGACAGAGGACAAGAGTTAGCAGGGCAGGGTGCAGGGGTCAGCATGGTGGAAGACAGTGGTCAGTAGCACATAGCTAAGATCGGTATCCCTCCACACAGTGTGTAGCTAGTTACTGCAGCTGCCAATCTAATCAGGGAATTTCACAGGTCAGAACTACAACATAGCAGCCAGCTACACATTGTGCAGATCAATACTGTGTCTTTTAACTAGTTGCCGACCGCAGATAGCCGAATGACGGCTGCACTGTGGCCGGCCAGTTCTGGGTGGACGTCATATGACGTCCTCCCAGAACGCGCTCTCCTGCGCGCCCCAGGGGGCGCACACCCGGCGATCTCCGTGATCGCTGTGTCCTACGGACACAGCTGATCACGTGATGTGGTAAAAGGCCAATCACAGCGGCCTTTTACCACGTGATCAGCGGTGTCCAATGACACGCTGATCACAGGAAAATGCAATTGCCGGTTCTCGGTTGCACTTTCCTCACGCTGTCAGATCGTGAGGAAAGTACTGCCGAGAACCGGCAGTTGTCAGAGCAAAGATTGGCACCGATCATCAGGGCACTGATGATCAGTGCCCTGATGATCGGTGCCCAGCAGTGCCACCCGCAAGTTCCGCCCACCTGTGCCCAGCAGTGCGCCCACTAGCTCCGCCCACCTGTGCCCAGCAGATCACCCACCTGTGCCCAGCAGTGCACCCACCTGTGCCCAGCAGTGCACCCACCTGTGCCACTTTGAACTGTCACACAATTGTGCCCAGAAGTGCCACCTACCTGTGCCCAGCAGTGCCACCCACCTGTGCCCACCCACCTGTGCCCACCAGTGCCACCCACCTGTGCCCACCCACCAGTGCCGCCCACCAGTGCCACCCACCAGTGCAGCCCAGCAGTGCTGCCAGTCAGTGCCCAGCGGTTGTGTCAGTCAGTGCCGCCAGTCAGTGCCCAGCAGTGATGCCAGTCAGTGCCGTATATCAGTACCCATTATCAATGTCACCTATCAGTGCCGCCTATCAGTGCTGCATATTAGTGCCGCCTATCCGTGGCACCTCATTAGTGCTGTCTATCAGTGCCGCCTATCCGTGCCACCTCATTAGTACTGCCTATCAGTGCCCTTTAGTGCTGCCTATCAGTGCCCATCAGTGCCACCTATCAGTGCCCATCAGTGCTGCCTCATCAACACACATCAGTGAAGGAGAAAAATTACCTGTTTGAAAAATTTTATAATAGAAACAAAGAAACTTTTTTTTTTTTTCAAATTTTTTGCACTTTTTTTATTTATAGCGCAAAAAGTAAAGTGCCCAGTGGCGATTAAATACCACCAAAAGAAAGCTCTATTTGTGAGAAAAAAAATGATCAAAATTTCATATGGGTACAATGTTGCATGACCGCGCAATTGTCAATCAAAGTGCGGCAGCGCTGAAAGCTGAAAATTGGCCTGGTAAATAAGGGGGTATAAGTGCCTGGTAGGCAAGTGGTTAAGGAATCTGATCTCAGCTATGTGTTATGTGGGGAGGAGATCTGTTGAGTGCCTTGTGTGCAGTGCCGGGACAAGGTCATCTACACTCAAGGTGCAGGTGACCAACTGAGCCCCCACATTCCACCCCCCCAAAAAACAGCACTAATCACAATATCACCCCCTTAGCAAGCCCAAATTCTACCCAACCAAAATACAAAAATTCTCCATCCTCACAGTCCAAATCATCATCAAAGCACAAATCTTTGCCCCCCACAAAATCAAACACTCCCCTCAAATTCCTCCTCTTAATACAAATTCTCTCTAGAAACCCCCCCAGTAGAAATCCACCCAAATCCCCACCCCTAGTGTAAATGCTCTCCCCAAACCTCCCCCCAATCCCCACTCCTAGTACAAATCCCCCTCCATCCCTCTTACTAGTACAAATCCCCCTCCATCCCTCTTACTAGTACAAATTCCCCCCATTCCCTCTCCTAGTACAATTCCCCCCACCCCTAAATCCCCACTCCTAGCACAAATGCTACAAATTAGACTTCCTAGCACAACCCCCCCCCCCCCAATCACCCCGCAGCACTAATAATCCACAGTTCCCTTCTCCTAGCTCTAATCCCCCATCATTCCCCCCTCCTAACACAAATCCTCCCCAATCTTGCCTTGTAACACCCCCTCACCCAATTATTCTTCCCAGTACAAACAGCCCCCACCACCCCTCTTCCACAAGCTCCCCCTCCCCCAATCTTACTTTTGTCTGTGACTTAATGAGATTGAGATGACTGATTGAACTACACTTTTATTATGTAACAATATACAGTACGGGGTTGCTTTGCAAATATGCTGTGAACTGCAAGTGCATTCCAAGTGCACTTGGAAGTGCGCTGCAGGTGCTCTGAAAGTGCAGTTGCTCTAGATTTGAGGGGAACATGCAAGGAAAATAAAAAAGAGCATTTTTGCTTGCACATGATTGGATGAATAAAATAAGCAGTTTCACCTCATTTTAGAGCTTTTCCTCGGATCTAAAGCAACTGCACTTGCAGTATACTTGAAGTGCACCTAAAGGTATACCTGCAGTTCACTTGCAGTGCACAGCATGTTTGCCTTTAGTAAATCAACAACCCCTATGTACATTTGTTCTAACATACTGAAACTGGTTATTTTGACAGTCAGTTTTCTTTTTTTGATATCTGCACTCATCCTTGTATCTTTTCAAAAATTAATAAAAACATAATTATTAAAAATATATGAGTGAGAGTCTTACTTTGCAGTGTGTCCAGTTGTATTTATAGTGAGACATCTGGCTAATGTGTAAACAAGTTAGAGATCCCAATGTGATATAAATCACAATTGCACAGACTGAAAGATTTATTACATTGTGGGGGAAGTAAAAACAAAAAAAAAAGTAATTTCTTGTCTCCCTAAGCTGCCTGAATAAATGTTACATATCTACAAATATACTGTATTGATACAAAAAGGCATACAAATGAAAGTTAACAGAGCTTAAGACTAATGTAAGGCTAATGATATGAAATGCTTTTGGCAGAGGATGCTGTAAACACCAGCCATAGACCAAATTCATTGCACCAGGATGTTGAACTAGCACACCGCCAGGGGCGGACTGACAACTTATGGGGCCACGGGCAATAGGGGATCATGGGGCCCCTGTGTCCTTGCCCAAACTCAAAAAAAGCCTATGAAAACGGTACCAGGGGCTTCTCATTGGGCCCCCTACTGACCCTGGGCCCTTGGACAGTGCATGAGTTTCCAAATGGTCAGTCCACCCCTGTACACCGATTTATACATAGTTCCACCATCATGCATTGCATTGGTAAATAATAATAAGGCTCAAAACCTCAAGCCACATAGTGCGCCTGTATGTAAGTACAGTGGTAACTCAGATTACAAATTTAATGTGTTCTCCGGGACGAGAAATAGTGAAAAATGTGTTAACCTAAATGCGGTTTCCCACAGGAATGCTTTGAAAAACACCTCCACACTTGACACCACGTGTTACCCACAGACTACCCACAGACTCCAGCGTGCATGGGGGTGGCGCTATAAACCTTCCAGGCACAATGCATCCTGGGGAAACTTGTTTCATATTGCGAAAAACATTTGTAAACTGAGGCATTATGTTCAATGGATTTTCATTCGTAAACCGAAAATTATGTTAACCGAGGCGTTCGTATACCACAGTATTAGAGTATCTTCCTTTTCAAAAATGTTTTTAGATCCATGTACCGTATGTTTATCATGTTTTCTTAATTAACATTAATTTCATTTAGATTTTTCCATGTGTACCTGCATATTAAATCAATTTTAAACTGAGGTGCACCACTGCATCCCTAGTGTAAGTGCACTTCTCTCATGAACACTCTCAACCAGGTTCCTAAATTGAATTTACTGCACCAAATGCCACTGACAAATTTGTTCCATTGCTCTAAAGTTTGATAAATACGGGACAGAGTGAATTTGCTCATATGCTAAGCAGTTATGATGTGTTTGTGATAGCTTTAATAAGTATTATATGTACAATGAGACTTATATTTTAAAATGAAATATTCATTAACCAAAAATGGTCATTACTCAGCAGGCCCGAAGTGGTGTGTCCAAAGAACCAGCACTACTCAGTATTTATTTACCCACTCTGTATCAATTTCCATAGAATTTACATGTATCCGTGCAAATTCCAACCAAATGATTTTGAGTATAGAACCACACCTTTCACAGTGTTTTTTTTTTTAATTCCTATTAAATAAAAAATATAATTAAAAGGATCTGAATGTTTAAAAAACTATTTCGCAATCTCAGATTGTGCGTGCTATATGGTTTCAATTAAACATGTTAAGACCATATTTAACCACTTGCTTAGAGGGCACTTTAAACCCCTTCCTTCCCAGGCCAATTTTCACCTTTCAGCACTGTCGCACTTTGAATAACAATTGCATGTTCATGCGACACTGTATCCATATGAAATTTGTTTCAATTTTTTTAACACAAACACTGTAGAAATTTATTTTGGTAGTATTTAATCACCTCTTGGTTGTTAGTTTTTGCGCTGTAGACAAAAAAGATCAAATATTTTGAAAAAAAGTGTTTTTCTTCATTTCTGTTATAACATTTTGCAAATAAATAAAATTTCTACACAAATTTAGGCCAAAATGTATTCTGCTACATGTTTTTGGTGACAAAAACTAAAATCTGTGTTTATTATTTAGTTGGTAGGAAAGTTATAGCGTCCACGAACAATGGTAAATATAAAACAATTCATAAAACCTGATGTGCTGACAGCCAATCTCATATTATGAGGCCCAAAAATGCCAATAACAGTACAAATACCCCCAAAATGACTACTTTTCGTAAAGTAGACAGCTTGAGATATTTAGTAAGAGGCATGGTGAGTTTTTTGAAGCTGTAATTTTTATGTCATAATTTTGTGGAAAATAAAGAAATGAAAAAAAAGTTCACTATTTTTTTTTTTCACATACTGCCCCCAATGCAGTACAGCTTCATCATACAACTGGTGCAGTGATGATCAGGGACACTGACTTAAGACAGTATGTATTAAAAAAAAAAACTTTTTTTTTTCAATTTTTTAAAGTGTTTAATTACTTTTCTCTAATGATTTTTTTTTCTACTCCTGTGACCAGAGCAATACAATGTTACCATAGTAACATTGTACTACTCTGGGTAAGTGATCAGGATTTTTTTTACACAGGTTATGTGTGGATTTAGATTTACACTAATTTCAGGGACTGGGTTCTTTGAAGTGTGTGTGTGTGTATATATGTGTGTGTATATATGTGTGTGTATATATATATATATATATACACACACACACACACAGTAATTTATGACACACATCCTACATTTTGTACATCAAGATATGAAAAAAGAATGTAATAAAATAATAATAATGCTGTGGAACAGCGATTATGTGTTCATTTCAGATATTTTATCAGTATCAAATGAAATTTCCCTTAAATCAGAGTCCCAGCATACAATATGAAAAACATACACTGTTTTGCCAAAAGCATTGGGACGCCTGCCTTTATACGCACATGAAATTTAATGGCAACCCAGTCTTAGTCTGTACGGTTTAATATTGAGTTGGCCCACCAATTGCAGCTATAACAGCTTCAGCTCTTCTGGGAAGGCTGTCCACAAGGTTTAGGAGTGTGTCTATGGGAATGTTTGACCATTCTTACAAAAGCGCATTTGTGAGGTCAGGCACTGATGATGGACAAGAAGGCCTGGCTCACGGTCTCCGCTCTAATTCATCCCAAAGGTGTACTATCAGATTGAGATCAGGACTCTGTGCAGGCCAGTCAATTTCCTCCACCCCAAACTAGCACATCCATGTCTTTATGGACCTTGCTTTGTGCACTGGGGCATAGTCATGTTGGAACAGGAAGGGGCCATCCCCAAACTGTTCCCACAAAGTTGGGAGCATGAAATTGTCCAAAATGTCTTGGTATGCTGATGCCTTAGAAGTTCCCTTTCTCTGGAACCAAGGGGCCAAGCCCTACCCCTGAAAAACAACCCCACATCATAATCCCCCCTCCACCAAACTTTACACTTGGCACAATGCAGTCAGGCAAGTACCGTTCTCCTGGCAGCCGCCAAACCCAGACATGTCCATCATATTGCCAGACCTAGAAACATTATTCTTCACTCCAGAGAACACATCTCCGCTACTCTAAAGTCCAGTGGTAGCGTGCTATACACCACTGTCTCCGACGTGCTGCATTACATTTGGTAATGTAAGGCTTGGATGCAGCTGCTCAGCCATGGAAACCCATTCTATTAAGCTTTCAATGCACTGTTGTGCTAATCTGAAGGCCACACAAAGTTTGGAGGTCTTTAACTATTGATTCTGCAGACAGATTTGCGCATTGTGAGCTTCAGCATGCGCTGACCCAGCTCCATCATTTTACATGGCCCACCATTTTGTGGCTGAGTTGCTGTTGCTCCCAGGTGCTTTCACTTTGTTATAATATCACTAACAGTTGACCGTGTAATATTTAGTAGCAAGGAAATTTCACAGATGGACTTATTGCACAGGTGGCAACCTATCACAGTACCATGCTTGAATACACTGAGCTCCTGAGAGTGATCCATTCATTTAAAAATGTTTGTAGAAGCAGGCTGCATGCCTAGGTGCTTGATTTTATACACCTATGGCCATGGAGGTGATTGGAACATCTGAATCCAATGATTTGGAGGAGTGTCTAAATGCTTTTGGCAATATAGTGTATATGTAAGCTGATTTGCCTACCAAAATATTTGAAATTCTCTTCAGTCATTTTAACAACTACTTTCCTACTACATTTCAAACCCAGTAGAGTGGCAACAGTACTACTATTGCAGTTCTACAGCCTAAGGTACTACCAGCATAATTTGGGTAAGAAAACCAAAATATACTTTTTTCAGCAGGTTTTCATTTATATGGAATGTTACAATATCTGCAACATTCCGAGCATTGCTTTAAATATTGCAATTATGGTGTGCGAACATATGTCATTTGTATAAAAGTAATGGAATGGTTTCACAAAATAGAACACATATGATTTTCACTGTATAAGTGCTCTCTATTGTATGCTTTATTGTACAAAAAATATATTGTCAAGACATATTGCAACACTGACAGTACTAACAGGCTTATAATACAATGGTTCTTTGGGTGCACTATAATTTGTCCTTTTATGATATGGCATTTGGGCATTATTTTTTATCTAGCATCACATCTCCCATTTTTACTATAATGCATTTCATACATTCCAGGTCATCTAACCCATGGCATTGGCAGCACTCTTTTCCAATGTCTTTCTCATCAAATTGCTTATGAGTGGTACATACAGAGAGAGGGACATTTGATTGATTTCAGTTTCTCTTTGAAGGTACACTTGCATGAAGATGGCTGTGCAAAAGCACAATAAACTTATTACCAAGGATCTCCTTTTAAATCATAAACTACAAAGTGACTTTGGTCTAACTATGCACACTGTAAACAAACAGTATCAGATGAAATATCTTTTTTACTGTATAGTTACAACATAAAAAAAGAAATGGTGATGATTAAATATTGCTATCACAAATTCCCCAGGGCTCTGCAACCTTGTGAATGGTGAAATGAACAAACCACCAAATTTATGAAACAACAGTAGGCTATCACTAGTCCATGATGACTAGGTTCATGATGGTGGTTCTAAGTGTGCCTGTGATATTCAAAGATACACCAGCTAAGCAGTGGAGAGCCAAGCTTTCAAATTCAGTTTTTTTTTTTTGCCTCATTCACACTGTCATGAATAAATAGCATTTACAGCCATTTTTTATTTACAGATGTGAATACACCTGTATTGTTTTCAATGGAGACATTCACTCAGGTGCATACACATGCACTGTGTTCAGATCCGTAAGACAAAATCTAAAAATCTGCATGTGAGGACCAACGTATACATTCATATCATTGAAAAAAGAAAAGAATAATTTTTACACATTAAAAAAATTATCTATATACTGATCATTTACGCAAGAACTTTTGTTCCTTGCCTAATGATCAGTAAAATCTTTACATATTTGTTACAGCCATTCAAATGTAGCCTTATACTGACTTGTTATTTTTGAAAAACAAGATTGCTAGCCATGTAATAAGCAAGGTGATAGGTACCTAATAAGTGCCAATTACAATAGTGTTTAGTAAGAAACATGATAATTAGACCTGATTCCAATACACAGCTGACGAAGAAGAAAGATGGAATGTTGGTAACACACATGCATGTTCTCCTAACAGCATTCTAACATCAGTTTTTTGCTTACCCGTAGTACTAGTTGTTTTTTGTGTTAAATGGGTGTCTGTTCATTGCTTGAGTCAACTGCCAAAGGTGAAGCAGCATATTTTTGTCTGGAATGTCATTAAGAATTAATAGAGGCTGCCAATACTGCATTCTTTTTGTTAAAGCTTTGTCTTAGATTGTTATTCTGAAGCTTAGGCAGCAATACTATTTAAATAGTGATCTGTAACAAATATAGAATGAACATACAGAGACAAACAATATCAGCACACATACTTCTCTGATCAGTCGCTTGGGTCAATCTGGGCTGCCTGGGTGCAACTGAGTTAGTTTAATACTTTTTTTTTTCAAAATAATTTCAGACAAGTAACCTGCACAAATATCAGCACTCACAATCTGGAATATTTCAGCAGTGCCTTATATACACAATTTTTGTCCAATTGCCTGTAAGTTTGCTCTTTAGAGGAATAATTAACCCTAAGCAGTGTTGCAATGTTTTCTGAAAGCTATGTACACCATCTTGCTAGACCCTTACACCAACTACAATGTTCCTGCATCATCTCCCTGCATTTAATAGTGAAAACAAAATATGAAGTCACTGGATCCCAAATCAGACTTGTCAAATAAAGCTTTGGATTTTTTTGGGTACTTCTTTTATTTTTCAGGACAAACTAATATGAGTATTTCATGGAAGTACCACTCTGCAGTATTTAAAATGATCTCCATATACTGTATAGTTAAAGCTGATCTTTTAGGTTCCCTTGCAGTAGATATAGTAAGGAATGGGAAAAAAAATCATGTGTTTTTTCTCTGGGTTTCTGACATATGTGTCTCATTTGGGAAATATGCCTTTACTTCCTCTCCTGTAGACTTTATAGGAAGTAATTCTTCCTCTCTTAGTAAACATGTTCCCCTTGCTATGTGTTCCTAAGTCTATAGTATGAATAGTTCATGCAGCATGTCCAATTTAATGGCAAAAATTGCACTAAAGAAGGATGGTTATTCTAAAAACGTGCATGCGCTAGGCTTGCTAGCCAGTACCAGTATCAATATTGCTTTTATTTGCATGTAGTATTTTCACATTAGTAAATGTGAGTCAGTTATTATGCTCAAGTACTAACAAAATTTGAATGTGTTGTGCATATCACCTTGTCATTTTAAGTGCATTTTGGATATAAGTGGCTCTTTCAGGATTCTTGTTCCATATAACAATTGTTATATCATTGCTTGCTTCTTCAATGTTGATATACTACATATCCCTTTTGTAACTTTTGTGTCAGAAAACGGAAAGCAGTACTTACTTTTTTGGAAAGGTGGGTGCAGGGTATATTTTTTTCCTGGAGGGGGTTATGATGGATAGAAACATCTCCTTTTTTCCCACACAGTTTAGCCTCAGCTTCTTTCTATTGAGATTCCTTTTTTGAATCTGTTGGAAAGCTGTGAACATGCATATATGAATTGGTATCTTTGCTTCCAGTGCACTCCAAAAAAAATCTGACATAACAAGCTAAATTAAATGCCTAATTCTGGAAGAAACAAAGTTAAAGTATGTTTTTTTGAATTTATGAGAAGTTAATGCTCTTCTATACATTTTTACACTTAGCAAGGTTTGTGCAGGAGTGTTAGATGACGAGTTTATGTGAAATCTCCATTAACAGATGTAAATAATATAATAATTATGGGAGGGCTTGGCTTGGTGCCGAGCCACATGGAGGCATACTAATAGAGAGCTCTGGAGAGCTGATCACTACACAGCTCTCACGCAGGTCCACGGGGGGACAAATATGGGCAGAACTACAAAGCCCACAGAGCACAACCACTCACAGAGTTCCTCCGCTGTATTCACGCGCCATGTACCAGAGATATTCCAGATAAGATCAGCCCTGAGAAGCGGCCTCACAGCAAGCAAGATGGCAACCCCCGGCCATGAGGAAGAGTTCATTGAAAAGTCACTACCTGCTTCAGAAGACCTGGTAAGAGAAACCGCTCAATCTGAACAAACACTGACATATTCAGAAATGACCCACATAGCTGCAGACCTGAAAAGATCATTTCAAGCAGCCATAACAGATCTAAAAGAAGATCTTCATACTATATCAGAACAAATGGCAACACATAAGAAAGCTAGTATACAGCAGGATAGAGCCATAACCAGGTTTGAACATATCACTGAATCCACTGATGCCACACATCTAATTGACATAAATCGCCATCTGGAAGATTTAAACAATAGAGGGAGGAGGAATAACATCAGAGTGAGAGGTATACCTGAGTCAGTAAATGCAGAACAAATACAACCAGCTTTGCAATCCATCTTTAATAACATATTGGAGAAACCCTCTGACTCTGAAATTGCTTTTTACAGAGCACACAGAGCCCTAAAACCACAGGGAGTTGAAAATGCGCCTCCAAGAGACATTATCTGCTGTGTTACTAGCTTCCCACTGAAGGAAGAGATATTAAGAAAAGCAAGACAAAATTAGCTCATAACCTTCAATGGGGAGGAAGTCTCCTTATTCCAGGATCTCTCTCCTATCACTTTGAAAAATAGGAGAGCGATGCACCCTCTCCTGGTGATCTTGAAAGAAAAAGGTATTACATATAGATGGAGTTTTCCTTTCACTCTGCAAGCAACTTATAATGGCAAACAATACATCCTAAAACTGCCCAGTGAGATCCAAAGCTTTTGTGACAACCTACAACTACCATATGTGGCTCTACCAGATTGGTATGAGGAATTTAAACTTTCAACAACACCTCCCTCTGTACCATCAACACTTCAGTTCTCTCCAGCTAAGCCAACACAGAAGAAAGGTAGAAACTACAAGCAAACTGGGCATGGCTCCAACTTCTCATCTCCAAAATCTAAACAAATCAGAATCAGGGAAGATTTGGAAGACATAAATAAAATATTAAGTGTGTCGCGCTCCTCAATATTGTTTAGTAGTGAATAATGTATAAATATAAAAATAATAAATAAATAAAATTTAAATAATTCTAAATAGATCCATAGTGATAAAATTTAAAACCCCTGGTGTTATATTTAATTAACCATACAAATAAAATAGATAGTGTGAAAAAAAGCTGATAAATTCAAATTATATGGACACAATATTAATTAAATCAGGTAAACTAAAAAACGCCCATACGTAGTGGTATATTATGTGCAAAACTTATATGTGCAAAAAATGCAAAAATATTACATAAAACAGTGAAGAAAAAAAAAAATATATATATATAATAAAAAACAGTATACTAATTCATATAAAAATTGATAAATCAAAGATAATAAATAAATAATAATAAAAAAATAATAAGACAATACAAATAATATAGTTTGCTCACTCTCACTTGTGCAGCCAAAAAATAGTAATGAGAGCTATATACTGGTTATCCTTAACTCAGGTGACAAATAATTATCCCAAACGTGGAAAATGTATTGCTGTTGAGGTAGATTGTAATGTTCCTTTCCTTCCACTAGATGGCCTTTTCTTCTGTGTTATAAGGGTTGGATAGATGGAAGTAGATATCTCCCCTCGTCCTATTAAAGACTATCTCCTTTATCCTCTTCCTCCCTTTTGCTCCTCCAATTTAGGCCATGTTAAAGAAAGATTCCCACATAGTGCTTTATCCTTCATATAGGGTTTAATGTGTCTCCAGCCAAATGCAAACTTACATTTTACAGGGTAATACAGAGCGTTTTGAAAATGTGTGTGCCCTCGCACAGTGACAGTACTCGCCGTTCCGTTGTTGGTGGCGTCGTGACGTCAGAGCCCCTCCCCTACGCGTTACGCCACAGGGTCACGTGGCTTCCTCAGGGGGATGTAATTGTAATTACATCCCCCTGAGGAAGCCACGTGACCCTGTGGCGTAACGCGTAGGGGAGGGGCTCTGACGTCACGACGCCACCAACAACGGAACGGCGAGTACTGTCACTGTGCGAGGGCACACACATTTTCAAAACGCTCTGTATTACCCTGTAAAATGTAAGTTTGCATTTGGCTGGAGACACATTAAACCCTATATGAAGGATAAAGCACTATGTGGGAATCTTTCTTTTACATGGCCTAAATTGGAGGAGCAAAAGGGAGGAAGAGGATAAAGGAGATAGTCTTTAATAGGACGAGGGGAGATATCTACTTCCATCTATCCAACCCTTATAACACAGAAGAAAAGGCCATCTAGTGGAAGGAAAGGAACATTACAATCTACCTCAACAGCAATACATTTTCCACGTTTGGGATAATTATTTGTCACCTGAGTTAAGGATAACCAGTATATAGCTCTCATTACTATTTTTTGGCTGCACAAGTGAGAGTGAGCAAACTATATTATTTGTATTGTCTTATTATTTTTTTATTATTATTTATTTATTATCTTTGATTTATCAATTTTTATATGAATTAGTATACTGTTTTTTATTATATATATATTTTTTTTTTTTTTCTTCACTGTTTTATGTAATATTTTTGCATTTTTTGCACATATAAGTTTTGCACATAATATACCACTACGTATGGGGGTTTTTTAGTTTACCTGATTTAATTAATATTGTGTCCATATAATTTGAATTTATCAGCTTTTTTTCACACTATCTATTTTATTTGTATGGTTAATTAAATATAACACCAGGGGTTTTAAATTTTATCACTATGGATCTATTTAGAATTATTTAAATTTTATTTATTTATTTATTATTTTTATATTTATACATTATTCACTACTAAACAATATTGAGGAGCGCGACACACTTAATATTTTATTTATTAATTTTCACATAATATTATGAGTATGTGTTTTTGTGTTGATGCACCGTCACATTTATAGGAGTTAATTATTTATAAGTATCTATATACCACCATAGTAGCTCACAAGTTCACATCATTAGAAGATTTGGAAGACACTTGACCCCTGACTCTTGGGAGTGCAAGCCCTTTAAAATCTTCCACCCTGTTTTCATAACAGGAGATATCTATCTTCATGGACAGCTACACAACTGGAATGAGTATCCTCTAATAGCTTGACCAAAAGTTTATGAGTTGCCTCATGGTGTTCTACAAGAGCATGCACATGCATATGTTCACTCAGGGGTATTTGCCTGCACAACCCCCCCCCCCTGCTATCTCTCCCCACCCCCCTTCCCCTCCCACTTCTCCTCTCCTCTCCCCTCCCTCATTATCCCTCACCCTCTCCCCATTCTCCCTCGACCCCGCTTACCCTCCCCTGCCCCTCTACCTACCCCCCTTACCCCCCTCTTTTCACTTATCCTCCCCCTCTTCCTCTCCTCCCTATAGATTTTGTTAGCTATTACAGCTAGTATAGCTATTGTAGATAACCTATTCAATTACAGCCATTACTTGTGCTAATCTTTACAGAGCTCATTAGCTCCTCCCACTGACACCCCCATTAAGCAGAGTACCACAAGTCGTATAATTCACAATCTATTTAAACCCATCTACTACTGCTGTTTTTCTACTATTTTGATACTTCAAAAGTTCGGTATCAGAGGTTGTGTTCAATTTGGTTGTGTTCAATTTTGTTATTTTTTCTACCTCCTTTTCTGCAGGAGTTCTTAATTTACGACAAAACAGTCTTCTCACCGAATCAATATGGCCTATTCCTCATTGGGTAAAAACCCGCTAATCACCTATCACAATGTTAGAGGTTTAAACACCCCAGAAAAAAGATCCCAACTTCTATGACAGCTTAATAAAGTTAAACCCTGGGAGGTGTTTTTACAGGAAACACACTTTAAGACTTAACATGTTCCTAAATTAAACAACAAACGTTTCACTAAAACATTCCACTCAGCTAATAATTTAGCAAACTCTAAAGGGGTCTCCATCCTTATCAGCAAAGAAGATGATATCTCTATCATGGACAAATTGATTCAGAGGGCAGATATGTGTTTCTGAGAGGATCTTGGACTGGCAAACCAATCACTCTAGCAAATGTTTATTTTCTCAATATGGCTCACATAACTTTCTGCCATAAGATTATTGATGAACTGAAAGGCTTTGCCAGTGGGTGTCTGATCTTAGGAGGTGATTTTAATATCCCCTTAAATCCTTTTCTGGACACCTCTAACGGAAAGACTTGTATCGCTTACAGGGTTCTTAAAAAGATAAAAACACTTCTCAGTTCCTTTTTGTTGGTAGATACATGGAGAACACTAAACCCCAATGGCAAAGACTATACATGCTGTTCTCCTTCACATAACAGATACTCACACATCAACTATATTTTTATTACACACTTCCCCCCCCCCAACCTGTCAGAGGCAAAGATTGGGATACAATCCCTCTCAGACCATGCACCAATCTCCCTTAATATGAAGCTTGTAGGAAAATCTGACAAACCTTTAACTGGAGACTCAACCCCACATTACTAATGGACCCTGAAATTAAGAACATGATGGATAACTCTATCAAAACATACTTTGAGACCAACACGAAAAACAAACTTTCACAGATTACAGTTTGGAAAGCTCACAAATGCGTAGTTAGAGGAGAATTCATTAAGTGGAAAGCCAGAAAGAAAAGAGAACGTGAACGTATAAAATGAAAACTTTCTGGAAGCACAACATAAACAGTAACTTTCATCTCTCTTAGCTAAAGAATTAAATGATGCATAGCAAAATTTGCAAATGATTCACGACATAAGCTACAAATGTTCCCTATTGTTTAAAAAGTGTATATATTATGAAGGTGGAAACAAAAGTGGAAAGTTTTTAGCTAAAGCCCTGAAAGAAGCCAAAACCACTGAAAATATATTTGGTATAAAAAATCTGAATGATAAACTAGAATACAATACTAGAGCTATAACATCCATTTTCCATCAGTATTGTATAAAACTATACAACATTCCCCACAACACAAACCCAGGGACCTAGAGGGTGAGAAAATAGACATAATCAAAGAATTCCTTAAAAAAAGCAATATGCCCTCCATCTCAAACTCCTAGAAAGACCCAAAGAGGATAAGGAATTGGCTTCAGCCATAAAAAGCTTAAAACCGGGTAAAAGCCCTGGACACACCTTACATGTCAATATTTTAAGACCTATTATATCTTAGTACAACCACTGCTTAAAACTTTCAATTCTTTGATAAAAAAACAACCTCTACCTGACTCCTTCCTACAGGCCCATATTTCTGTCATACCAAAAAAAGACAAAGACCCATCCGACTGCGCAAACTACAGACCTATATTCCTACTCAACATTGATCTTAAACTATTTGCAAAAGTAATAGCAAACAGACTCAGACAGCTACTTCGTAAAATCATTGACCCAGAACAGGTAGGATTTATGCCAGGAAGAGAAGCCAGGGATAACATCACCAAAGCCCTACACTTGATCTTTAAAGTCTATATGGAGGGCATCAATACTCTTAGAAGGCCTTCAGTCATGTCTCAAGGAACTATAAGTTTGCTATTTGTTCACACATTGGAATCAAAACAAATATGATAAATTGGATCACTTCACTTTATCAAAATCCCACAGCTAAGATTAAAGTAAACGGCTCCCTATCTGAGACTATCAATATTAGAAACGGGATTAGACAAGGATTCCCACTCTCTCCATAACTTTTCATTCTAACCCTTGAACCTTTTTTTACATCAGTCAACCTCATTAACTCTATACAGGGATACATAACAGCACACAGGGAATATAAGATTGCAGCTTATGCTGATGATCTCTTATTCTTTCTGTCTCAACCTCATACATCTGTCCCCAACCTGCTAAATTTGTTCAGTTACTACCAATAACTCTCAAATCTCAAGAAAAACTATTGCAAATCAAAGGTCCTAAACATCTCCCTATCAAAAACATAATTAAACAGCAAAACAAAACAGCTCTTTTAGATGGGTTCCTAATGCGCTCAGATATTTGGGCATCATGCCTCCTACAAGATTGGAATATTTATATAAATAAAACTACCGGTATATACCCTTGGTACAAAACATTGACAAATACCTCAAAAATTGGCATCGAAAAACCTTTTCATGGTGTGAAAGGGCAGCCATTATCAAGATGACGATACTACGCAGAATCCTGTATTGTATGAATGCACTTCCAATGAAGCTACCTTCAACATTTTTCAAAAGATTACAGCAGGCACAGAGGGCCGTCGTCTGGGCTCATAAAATATCATGTATCCGTTTCCAGCTAATTACTCGCTCCAAAGAGCAAGGAGGTATGGGTCTCCCAGACTTCAAAAGATACTAGTATGCAACATTAATCACTAAAATTATTGATTGGAACTGTCATTCTAAAAATAAAGACTGGGTTTATCTAGAAAAATCATATACTAACCTACCATTGAGATTCATACCATAGATCTCACAGGTATACTGCACTGGACAATTAAAGACCAACCCTATAATTGCTGCCGCACTAGAGCCTTTCCATAAAATCATCAAAGATATTAAACTAGTCAATGTCCCAGACTCCACTGGCTAACAATCTGAAATTTGCCCCGGGGTATTAACACCAATGCAATTCCCAGGAAAAACCAGAGCACCCCCTTATTAGCAACACATTGTTTGAATTCAGAGTTGATGGAAACCAGAGCGGAATTACAGGAAACTTGTGGGAACGCAAATATTGCCATTTTGGACGTACCTGCAAATAAGCAGCTATCGAACAAACTATAAACAAAAATGACAATTCTCCCAACCCCCGAAAGTTTTAGAAAAAACATGTCTCAATGAAGCCAACATATGTCACACCACCTCTTAAAAAAATTCTTTGGGAAAATTCTTTGGATATGGCAATTACGGATGAATAATGGAAAACAGCTTGTATACTCTCACATAAGTGCTAACACATGGATGCAAGAAACATCCTATAAAATACTAACAGTGGTATGCTACGCCGGATAGACTGAGGAGGTGGTTCCCCCAATTACCAGACACTTGCTGGAGATGTATAGCTAGCAAGGGCACCTTACTTCATATTTGGTGGTATTGCCCACGGATCTTCAGCTTTTGGAACCAAGTCTATGACTTAATTGTACAAATTACTGAAAATAAAATACAGTTAACCCTTGCTTATTGTCTGCTACATGTTACTACATCCTCTCTTAGACAATATAAATCGACCCCATTGAGACACCTTCTCAATGCTGCGAAGACTTTGATTCCAAGGTCTTGGAAATCTTCACGGGTCCCATCAATCCAAGATTGAATTCAAGAAGTAGATATATGAGATGGAAAGAACGTTACCTATGACAGATGATAAGATGACCAGATACCATAAACTATGGGCCGACTGGTATATTTTCACCTTTTCAGACACTTACAAGACATTGATGTCTGTTTAAATGCCGCAGAATGTACTGTTTTTGACAAAACTGAATGCAGAAAAGGAAAATCTGATTTAACACCAGCTTGTTAATCTTTATATTGATATGCTTATCATTTCCTACTTTTACTCTAAGTCACAATCTGTGGCAGTTCTCAAATGTAAGATTTACTCCCCTTTTTTATACTTTAAGATTGGCAATAATTGTTATAGATACTTTTGACTACCTGTAACTTTATCATACTTTGTTACACTACAGTGTTCAACAATAAACTTCTATTGTTTTTAAAAAAAAAATAAATAAATAAATATATATATATATATATATATATACAGTATATAATTACAAGTATATTTTAGTTAGATGGAAATATACAGTATTTTAGTGTTTTGCAGCAGCAAACTATTCCTAGTTCCAATATTGGTGTGAATGTATGTAGTTTTCCACTGTATAAATTCTGGTCTTCTGTTGTCCCTTATCAGATCTCACATGTGTTGTAAACAGCAGCCTTCTTTGAATCTTCCAATCAGGCTGTGCCCAATGTACGTTTGCTAGGTACAGTGACCGATTAGGGAGCATTATATTACCACAGTACAGAAAGGAGGAGGGAATATAATGCTTTGTCACCAAACTGTGGGTCTCTTTATGTTGGGACACACAGCAGCCAATATGACCAAACCTGAAGTTGAGAGCTAAACTAACTTCATACTTGCATTGTACATTGCATTGTAAACATGGTTTTGTGGGTAATTTGTAAATATCATAAAAGTCAAGGGATTTATATTGTACATTGTGTTGTGAATACCATTTAATGTGTAATATGTACAGTATATATTATGAAACTCTATCAATAAATGTATATTGCAGATGGTACTACCTCTTTAGTGTAAAAACTCTCAGATCTAGCTATGTATATGTAAAGATTCCCACAATGATTAGGGTGCATTCACATATACACATAACCTAGTTAACAAGATCCAGTAAATTGACTTGGATTGTTCACACCCCCCAGGGTAACCCAATGTGCTTTGTGTTCCTTTAATTTCTTGTCTGTGGTGTTACCAGGGGTCTCTATAAAGATGGCCATACACAGTTCTGCTGAATTGGCCAAAATAAAAACTGTGTGTAGCCCTGTCAGCACCCCTTCACCCAAAGCCCTTGTACTTCTGATCAACTTTTCTTGAAGGAGTGGGTCCTACATTTTTCATCTGAACAGTGCCTGCATCCCATCAGATACAGGCACTGTCCAAATAATAAGCAGCCGCTGCACCATTCAATGCAATACAATATACTATAATATCCAGCTGTGGAGCTTCCCAAAAAAGGTTGCTCACATAGGGGTTTTTCACCATCAAAAACAGTTAATGAATGTACTACCAAGCCACCTGACTCTCTCTAAAGTAGTGCTGCTGCTTAGGCCTTACGCAGTACCTCCTTGTTCATTCAGCTTTTGCAGCTCTCCTGGCTCTCTCTCAGCCTTTTTAATTGCACCCTGCTGCATGGGCCCATGTCCTGACTCCTAGGTGATCTCCTGAAACCCCAGACACTGAAAGGACAGACATTTTTGATGGATTCAGAGGTCATAGCAGCAGCAGAGCAGTTTTTCACAGAGCAAACAAAATATTGTTTTTGGAAGGAGTAATAAAATTTTGGAGAGACTTGTTAACTGTAATAAATACAATAAAATGCTGCACTCCTCTTATATACATAAATACAATGCTGTTATTATCAAAGTAAAACATGTGAAAAACATATTTGATAAATAATAAACTCATTTAACATCATAAGTACCAGAAGGATTGCAAAAGAGAGATTAGTTTGAACTGAATTTTCTAAGCCTGTAGATTTTATCTTACACATTAGCCATCATTATATTGTTTAAAAATCTATTCCAGATGATGGATGTTATCTAAGAGGGTTCTTGTTTGACCTTCACAAGATATTTTAATATGAGAGGCCATTCCTATCAGCTTTCCTCTGACTATGGCAGTGTGCACCTCCCATATGGGAGGAAGAATAATGTTAATTAACATTTATTTTAAAATAGTGACACATGCCTTGGATAAGTTTGAGTTTAACAGAGAGATCAGCCATGAATAGACCCTTTAGGGGAATGAGGGAGTGAACTACAGGGTCACAGTGAGAAAGTGTTATAGCTGGGTTGATAAAGGATAGAGTTATAGCTGATTTGATAGAGTATTGACATTGTCTAGTATAAAATGGTCTATCAGTATGTAATCAAGACATGAATTATGAATTTGGCGATAATAAAAGTGATCTGTGTCTTTAGGATGTTGAATATGCTACATGTCTTCTAGCTGGACCTCATGAAAAATATATTTAGCCTGAGTCAGCTGTTTGCAGGGTAAGCATTTGGATAAAGAATCTAAGGTGGGGTCTAGACAAAAATGAAAATTGCTTCTAAGAAGGATGAAACCTACAAAAGTAATTCAAAGCTTCTATGATCTATCTCAGGAAATAATTATGTTGTTGATTTGAACAATGAATGGTACGTAATGTGCATAGGGTATCTGACTGAAGTGGTTTAAAAAAAAAAAAGGTATCTTCCATTAGTACATACCTGAATATTGCATTGCACATTAACCACTTTGCCCGGATGGATGTCATATGACAACCTGGGAGTGAGGGGATAATACTGGGGTAATACTGGGATGATACCATAATCTCATTATCACAATTTACAGCAGCTGATGATCTTTAAAGCAAAAGTGATTCAAATGGCTGTACAGCCACTTGATCACTTCTGCTAGACAAGTCTAGTTTATGTGTTGGTGAATGGTATTTGGAACTGCCTGAAGGCCCCTGCAACAAAAAAGAACAACCAAATAAAGATAATAAACCCAATTGATATATCCTTGCATTATGTTGCAAACATTTTCAAGAATCAGAGATATCATCATTAATATACCTATATTCTCCTTCAGGCTTCCCTGTAGTGAGATGGAGCTCTCCTCCTACTGATGTTGTGCTGTAAATCACTCAGATATTATTTTGATGATCATTTGTGCTGCAATATAAGCTTTACATTTTTTTAAGGATTATGTCCTTACCAGGATGGTAACCAGGGTTCTCATGAATGTGCATCAGAACAACATCTACAGGAGGGCACTCTTCTGGTTGGAGGCATAGGTGACAGGGCAACTCAGGTTGGACTAGTTCGAAATACAATTTTAATTATATCACATTTATAAAATCATGGCAATTTAAAACATTAATATTCTTTCGGTTTGTGACAAAATACGTTAAATTCAATTAGAACATGGCAAGTGAGAGAATACAAAACAACATTATCAGGTTGCCAATCATCCATATTATCTCTGTAATCCACACCAGAAACTGTTTTTGGGCCGATGATCGGAACAATGTCTGTTCATATTGACTGAGTTGATCAATAGAATCAGGTAAATACACTCAGATCTGCATAACCTCCTTGCCAATTGCATCTTTGGTGTGGCCCACAATTTCTGCTACATGCTTCTTAACCTGGTCTAGGGTGAATAGCTAATGGCCCACTGTATTGCCTCTTCAGGCAACTTCTCCCAGAACCTCTTCCTCATAATTGCAGAGATCTGGGATTTCAAGCCACCCTTGAAGTTTGTCATAGTGTCCTACAAATGCCTCTGTGGGGGCATTGCTCTGCTCAAAGCGATGTTTCTAGCTCCTGTCACTTTAGGGCACCCTCAACAGTTCCTCTTCTAGGCCCACAGATGGTCTGTTTTGTGGGCAAAGAGCTAATGTTCGATTCTCCTGTACACCAGAGTCAACTGCCTGCCTGAAGAAGTCCTCCCCTAGCCTACTCGCTGAAGAATTTCTGAGGACCTGACTTCCTTTACCCTGAATTTCAGGCAATATTTGTGCCATTTATTGCATTTATTGGTGGCATTTTGTGCTTGTTTATTTTTTGTTATCCAAACAGATGGGCCTTTTAGATGCTAGCAAAATGAGAAGTAAGTGATGCTGCAGTCTAGTGCTTTCTACAGGACCATGCTGATTAATTATTTAGTTAAGTTATGAGATTAGACAATTAGTTAAGATCTGTCCTTCAAGTGTTAACTAGCTACATTTGTTTGTTTGCTAAGATAGCAATTAATGTAACTAGACTTGTAAATTAGAAAAACAGTAAATAATACCAATATTAATAGAGAAAACCATGTATAACTGTGCAAGTAAAAAGGACGATGCATCTGTACAGTCTCATAGAGCAATAAATCAGACCTCAGAAGGGATGGTGAGGTTGCTGGTGACCATTTTTTATTTTCAGTAACAGCTCTTTCCAAAGTATTTAAAGAAGTGCAATTGCCCTATAGCTGGTCTGTTGGTAAAGCTCGTTTTTTTGTGTTAAAAAGTATACAACTTAGTAGATGTCATTTATTTATTGTATTTACAAGGCAAAAGAGAGTAACTAGTACATTGCCTGGCTATGACTAAACCTATAACACATATTAGCATCAAATTTTGTTACAGTTCTGGAAATCTAAAGGCAAATTTATATGTGGGTTAGGATGTGCCCTAATACGTTTAAAATGATTGTCTATCTTTTGTTTTCTGTACTTGGGGATGTGAGCTATGCACATCTCACTTTGCTCATAACTCTGATCAAGTACCCCTGGCCTACAGTTGAACATTGCTACATGGCCTAAAAGAGAACCCAGGCACTTGTGGAGACCACAATTTGGGCTCCTCAAACAATGATTTTTCTGCATGGCACGGTCTATGGGAAAGCTCTCCTCAGAAGGCTGCTAAGATTATTGTTGGCTCTTGTATACTTCATAACATCTACATGGGATGGCATGATTCCTTTAAGATCTGCACCACAAGCCAGAGCATAGAGTCTGGATGTGTGACAAGGGAAGATTTGACTAGCAATATCTTTACACATATTGATTGTAAGCATATAATACTATAATTTGAACTAACCCACAAACATTTTGCCAAGCAATGTTGAACCCACTTTGTGTATTTTGTCTCGTGTCACCTCGTATAAATCCTCTTCTCTCCATCTCTCCTTCATGCTTTACCTGTTACTCTCCCTAACTCTCTCTTGCTTTCACTCTTTCATTCTCCCTCTCCTCTGATATTATTCAAATAAGATTTTTGGCAGGCAAAATTTAATTTAGAATTGCCAAAGTCATTTACAAATTATTATAAATGATGGTGGTGGAGATAAGATGGTTGTGGCAAGAAAAAACTAGATATTGTTTAGGGGAAAACATAAGGGGATAGAAGTTGAGCCCAATAATGTTATAAGGTCAGAGGTGTCACGGTCAGGGGTCAGGTTTGGAGATCATTAGTTATAGCATTAGAGAGCTTCACTCCAACTAGAAGGATCAGTAAATGAGCAGGTCGCCATGGCAGATGACATAGGCTCACCTCAGGTGCAGGATCTAAGCACTAACCAGTTTTACCAGAGATCCTGATGGTGGAGATGGGGTTTATTGCATGCTAATGCCAGATTGTGGTCGTCATGATCGCTCCACCAGGAAGTTAGCAAACTGGAGTCTGGTGGCAGATGGAGCAGGTAGGGTTCAAGCAGAAGCATAGATAGTAAACAAGCCAAAGGTTGACAACAAGTAGTTGAAGGCCAGAATCAAGCAGAATCATAGTCAAGGAACAAGCCAAATGTCATTAACAAGTGGTAATGAAGATACAGATGGTAGCAGGAGCAAAAGGAGAAAGAAATTGGCTGGAAAGGACCACAATAATCTGGCAAACAGAAGTGCAGAGACATGGCTTTTATCAGGAAGTTCAGGGGAGGAGCAAAGGCTTCAAGGTTCACCAGAAACAAAGCAAGGTTGTCCAAAGGATCAGGCAGGAAGCCGTTGAGCATCTCTAGTGGCAAAGCAAGAAGAAATTCAGCCAAACACCACAAAATAATAGATATATATGTGTACTAGATTTTGAAATTACATTTCTATGTCCTAATTAAAAAATAAAAATTGACTATGTTTTTTTTAGGCTGCTAACATTCTGGTAAAGTCATTGTATGTGACTTGGAAAGCCTGTCACGACATTTATGAAGGAGGTGCTATAGTTGTGGTAGTGCTTATAGTTCTTGAAGGAAGTCATCTTGATACCCTTTGCATGATTTGTTTACATAACGTGGGTTTATTTTGGGTGCAAGACACTAAGACTAGCATAAACACCCTGCTACCCTTGAGGTAGGTGGTAAGGAGTACAGCAACCATGTAATGTCACTATAGGTGTTCCTTCGCATTATGTGGTATGTTCCCTGGTCTTTTTTGAAAAATGTTATAGTTATGCTAAATTAATTAGTTTGAACCCCAAGTTCAAAATAATCAAGACCAAAGCCTAGTGCAAGGGTCATGCAACCTGCCTACTTGGACCAGAATCAGTGGATGACTCTTGCTTAAGAATTAGAATAAAATATTCTTTTAACTTGATTAAAATGGTGGGTAAGTCTCAGATCATTTTGCAGACTTTTGCTTTGAGCACTTTTGTTTAAGTACAGAGAGA
Organism: Staurois parvus; assembly: GCF_062004578.1. NCBI lineage: Eukaryota > Metazoa > Chordata > Amphibia > Anura > Ranidae > Staurois > Staurois parvus. The sequence goes on from NW_028317815.1 coordinate 7,210,937, forward strand.
AGAAAACAGTGTCCTTAAAGTGATTTTAAGGGTAATTTTTTTTATCCAAAACATAACAAACATCTCTATACTTACCAGCTCTATGCAATTGAATTGCACAGAGCAGCCTCAAACCTCTCCTTCTTGAGTGCCATGCCGGCGCTCCTGGCCCCTCTACTTTGTCCAGTGCCCCCATGGGAAACTGCTTCCTATGGGGTCATTCGTGCATGCTTGTTCCCGAGTCCCCCTGCTGTGTCCATTGACACAGACAGCAGGACTCAGACCTGACCCCTACCCCCTCCTCACTGGCTTTGATTGACTGCACTGGGAGTCAATGACTCCCGGGGCCCCAGCAAAGCCAGGGAGACACAGAAGAGAGGGGAGAGAAGAGCTGCACACATGTACGGTGCTGGATCACATGAGGGCTCAGGTAAGTAAAAGGGGGGGGGGGGTGAGGGTGGATGCTGATGCCTAAACAATTTTTACCTTAATGCAAGGAATGCATTAGGGTAAAAAGAATTTAGGCTTTAGAACCACTTTATGTCAGTGGAAAGTCCTTCATGCCAAAACACAAAGAAGGGATAAGTCAAAGGCAGAGATTAAGGTGCCCATACAGTAGATGGATTGACATTGAGCTGGCTTAATCTAATGATTAACTTCTGTCAAACTGTTGGAAATTTTTTCTCAATCAGCCAGCTGCAATTAATCAACTGCAGCCAATATAAATAGATATGCAGCGCTAAGAAATAATATATTCAAAATGTTGATATAAAAAGGATAAGTGGGCACTCATGATAGTGCAGAGATAGTGTAGTGGTGATCACGTCTAATAACAACGCTTAAGTCTATAATAAACCAAATGATGGTGTAATAGTGATGGTGAGTCCAATTACAGAGTGGTAGAGTTCAGCAAAAATGGTGCTCCTGTGTTCCGTGCCTTTTAATTGCTGACGAGAAAATTCAGTACAATAATGCACTTACCAGAAGTACATATAGTGAGAGCATTATATGTATATCATATATGCGGTGTCATCCAGGTCTGGTCTAGGGTTGTGGGGTCATCAGGCTCAACAGTGGACTCTCGGAGATGAAATGGCTCACACTCGGGGATCCCCTTCCACTCACAGACTCCTCAAGATAGCTCAGCACCCTGGTTACACCTTCCCAGATGGCTCCACCTTATAAGGCTCGAAATAACCAAGCCAAGGGGCAAATGGTACTAATAGTGTAGTATGTTTATTGCAATGTAATAGGATCCAAAATAAAATAAATGACAAAACTCACATGTGATCAATAAAAATGGCCGCCAGGTCTTCCTCACGGCCGTATGCAGCTAGGGCGTCAATTGGGTAGGTTCCCCTGACATGTTTCGTGCACCAAGCACTGATTAGTGTATACTGACAACAGAGGAGTCCTGCTGTCAGAATGCAATGTCACTGTGGGGAATATTCCTCCATCCACCTCTGGCTGACAGAAAAACAATTTAGCATCTCTGGCCACCCTAAGGCCTTGGAAAACATACTAGTAGTGTGTTCAATTGAATAATAGTCAGTACAATGATTTGCAAGACCAGTGTCTAGCGCTCATGACAAAATCAATGCTTTTAGAAAAAGTAAGGACTGTAAATCTGTTATTAAAACAAGGGTATGCACCACTGTCAAGCTGGGATTGCAAGGGTGTTTGTGCCCCAGGTGATAGTGGGGAGGAGTAGACTGAATGATGATGATAATGATGATGATCACACAGTGGGTAAGAAGAGTGTCAGACATTTTGTTACTCAGCTTTGTAAAAGGCAACATGAGAGAGACAACATAGTAGATGGGGGAGTATATTACCACAACCTTAGAGGTAGAATTTGTAGAATTTCAGAGGTTCATAAAACTCTTATTAAGTTGTCACCTATGTTTATGGCATGATCTACAATTGTGCCAAGGCCCACGCAAGGCCCACAAGTGTGAGCTAGAAATCCTGAGAGATTGGATAGTCCTAGTATTTGCTAGTCCTGATTACCTGGAAATCACCTCCATGTGCAAATCAAAAGAGGAAGCATTGCAAAGGGAGATGTATAACTGGACTCACTAAGATATGAAACCCTTCATGCATGCTCTGCTCTCAATCAATGAGCCCTTCAATCCTACAGCTTCTTTACTCCTTTAATCCTATGGGCTCCTTTACTGTCCTGGCTGGGAGGCCTCGGATTAAACAGCAAAATTCTTGAGGCCACTACCTTTTTAAATCAGTCATGGCATTAAATAAATTTAAGACCAGACATTAGGGAAAAAAAGCATAAACAAGAAAAAAGGGAAGGCAGGATAGAAGACAGGAGGTGAAGGCAAAAAGTTATGAGTACCTAAACATGAGCTAAATAAGGTTTCTACTGTAGACCTTCTGAAGAGATGGAAACAAATAGTGAGGAAAATAGTTGGGGTTAGGACCACTTCTAGTGAAGATAACATCACCATGGAGTTAAACTAAAATAGGTCCCTCCTGTTATGCAGTGTGTAGGTACTGCACTGCCAATAGCCAAGTGGTAATAGTAGTGGGAAGCAGCCTCAGCCTTGGCTCCTCCTAAGCCACGTTCCCTGGTAAAATGCCTCATTTAAAAGCAGGCAGCAGAGCTTGTTACTTTAACCTGCAGCCAGCAGAAGAAATTCCTGAGCTGCAGCTATCCCTTATTCAAGAGGCTTGAGTCTCTGTCAGATAACAAGAAATAGTCTTTGTGATTCACTGAAGGTTCAGCCACAGTGACATTGTTTTTGTGTCAGTGGAAAAGAGCATCTTACAATCCAAGTACTTAAACACTCCTGCATGCAACAAGAATCAAAGAATCAAGTAAGTATGCAGAGCTGAAAGCTGTAGTAATGACCCTTCAGCAGAATTCTTCTGCCCATGATGAAAGCAACATATGAATAAGTACAGCAGAAAGGATTACCCATAACCATTAACAAAAACTGCACAGTGTGTAGAGAGGCATGACAATGGTCATTACATAAGTACTCCACCGGGACAATCAAGTGGGATTAAAATCCTGTAGAGGTTTGACTTCATTGGTGCCCTGCCCCAGGAAAACAATGGACTAAGATTGTTAGGAGCTGAGCCTTCCGGTTTTCAAATTCTGGTTTCCCACAGGCTGGAGCACACCGTGTCTGTTCTGCCACTCCAGTTTTTGCATTTCCATTGGAATTATTATAGTTCTGCATAATTTCATTGCAGTTGCAGTGAATCTCACCTGCATCTGATCACGTGGCCAGTGGGAGTGATTGGCCAGCTACTTAAGAAACGTTCCTGCTTTCCTGTTGTCTATTGCCTTGCCAGATTATTGTGGGCTAACATAATCCTGTCTACTGCTCTGTGATTCCTCTATTGCTACTTGTTACTGAACTTGGATTGTGCCCCCTATGATGATTCTGTGGTACTGGCATGGACCTTGGCTTGTGATTTCAATGCTAATTCTCTGCCACCTGACCTGACCCTTGCTTGGGACCCCAACGTTGACTCTCTGTGAAAGAGGGATCAAGTAGTCCAGATCGCAAGACAAAGAACTGTGCCTAGCTTGAAGTTTTTGGTCACTGGTCTCCACTCTACAGGTACATTCCCAACAAAGCAATTTTTGCAGTGGGTATGCTTGGGAGTGATTCCTTCACCCATAGGCTCCCATGGCCCATTCATTGTAGGTGGCCTCACATCTCCACTGTAGCTGGATCATGTGACAGGAGTGGGCTTAACATAAGTAAATATACACATCTTTCTTACATAGGTTAGTCAGTATTGGTATTAGGAGGAGGAAGGGAGCATTTTAAGACTAGTTCAATTTATCCTAGAATTCTAGTTTAATTCAAAGAATTAGACATACAGTTGAAAAGATAAAATCCCAGAATAGAACCTAGACTAGTAATTTGGTGGTTTGTGATATCCTCTAGCTTTGAAATAGGAGCTTTTTAATAATGATAATATTTGATTCTACAAAATATATATATATATGGTTCGGGTCATGTATGATTAAACCGTTTTAGATTTATGATTGTCATCTCTCCTGATCCTAAACAAAAACTGTGAAAATTCTGCTGTATCTTTGTGAAGGTCAAGATTTATACCACCTTTTTACTAAACTAGGATTGCTTCCCACATTTGACATTCTTGAACAACGTCAAGATAATAGAATAACAAAGCTGATTTAGGAAAGGAGTAGTAACATAAATACCCAAACTAGTGTTAGGGTATTTAGTAGTGTACTAAAGGCAAGGGAAATCTGAATTTCTCTTCTACATGACTGCATAACTAAAGTGAACACAACTTTTCAGGGCTAACTGAACATTCCACTCAACCCCAATTTTTCAATAATATAAATATCACAATTTGTGAATCATAGTTTTTCTTCAAGCAAATCTAGTCAATTAAAATGCACATCCCTTAGAGACCAATGTTATGGATTATACATATTATGCTTTCAAGTAGTGCATGTCAGCAATGCAGTTTGTGTTTAAAACCTTGTTTATCAAAGGAACCTAATAAATTGGTAATAACTTAACTGGTTACATGCAAGCATCATAGATCAGTGACCCTAATGGAGCTCTGACTAAATTAAAATAAGTGATCTGTCATTTCATTTATAGAGAGTTAATATTTTTCTCAGAATTAAATGCTAATGTAAGTGTGCTTTAGGTTTCCAAGTCATATAATTGGCTATTGAACTTCATAATTGCACATTACAAGTTTTTTTATTGATTACATACTCATTTTAAAATGTTCAACCAGTGTTGATTATAAAACAATTATTGTTCTAAATAGGTAGTGAGTAAATGTTGTGCATTACTTGCATCAGTAAGTAAATAATTGTGCAAATGCTTGTCTATTTTCTGAGCATAGGTTGTTTAAAAGAAATTTCAGATTAGATCGTCTTGTATTTTCTGCCTGGTTAGAGGAGACTGTAGGTAAGAGAGTCTCATTAAAGCGGTGTCAGTTTTAATTAATTTTTAAGTATTGTGCTAAATAAATGAGAGAATAGCTTTGATCAGCACCTTCACCTGCAACATTTATCAGGCAACTGATCTTTATCAACTATCCCAATGACAGTAAATCAAATGTGTTCTCCTTCTCAATCCATAAAACAAATGATTAAAGTGTCTATAAAATTTTCAATTCAAACTTAATTTAATTGTGTGTGAATAAGAAGTTCACTTGTGTGATGAATGTGGTTTCACTTTTTTGGTTATTTGAAAGAGAATTCACTTGGAAGTGTAAAACTTTATAAATGTTGTTAGTCAGCATATACAGTAGTTAGGTCCTCTGAAGAACAGCATTAAGTTATATCCTGATCTTCCTTACACAGCATGGGTTTTAAATGAAAACTGACAAAGCAATAGAGATGATCTTGTTGAAATTTATAAAATACCGTTTTCTAGAAAATACCATTACAATTAAATTTACTAGACTTTTTTGTTGTTGTTTGCTGTTTTTGAATAATACTATAAACTTGTACGAAACTTACTTTACAACACGTTAGTTGGATTATTAGGATGACTGTCATGTAACATGACTGATTTTGGTAGGATCACGAGATGATCATTATGTTTTTGGATTCCAAGACTTCTTGCCATTTTATGAGTGCGGTAGTAGAGGGTGTGTTTTAAGTGTGTTTTAGAGTAGGTTAGTTGGTTTCAATCAGTATTCATTTTACATTTATTTATTTATTTTTGATAGCTAACGTTTTATGTTTTGGATAGCTATTTCAGCACTGTCGCTTTGAAGCTAAACTCCAGGCAAACAGCAAATTAAGCAGTTTAAATACATGCATGACATCTGTTTAACCGCTTCTGCACCGCCATATAGCAGAAATGCTGCTACAGGGTGGCATATATATGTGATTTTGCAGTTCCAGGTAGGGGACGCGGCCTCGGCTGTCAATCCCTGGGTCCCGGCAAGTGATTACTAGCCGGCACCCGGTGATCGCTAAGTATCTCCAACAGGGAGAGGCCTGTGTAAAAACAACACAGATCTCTCCCCTGTTGGCTTCTGCACACTGCTTTATAAGGCTCTGAGCCATACAAAGCAGTGTGCTTACAGTGAAGCACACACACAGCCCCCCATAGTGAAAAAGCATACAGCACACAGTTAACCCTTTGATCACCCCAGATGTTAACTCCTTTCTGCTCAGTGCCATTAGTACAGTGTCAGTGCTTTTTATTAGCACTGATCACTGTATTCGTGTCACTGGGGATGTCAGTGATACCAAGTTAGCTCCCCCCAGTGTCAGAATACCCGCCGCAGTCCCGCTACAAGTTGCTGATCTCTGCCATTACTAGTAAAAATAAGGAAATAATTCCAATATATATGGAGCCATTTGTAAATGCTATAACTTTCATGTAAAGCAATTCATTTACACGTATTGGGATTTTTTTTTAGCAAAGACATATAGCAGAATACATTTTGGCATAAATTTATGACAAAATTTGATTTTTAAAATTTTTGCACTGGACATGTTTAATAGCAAAAAGTAAAAAATATAGTTTTTTTCTCAAAATTGTAGGTCTTTTTTTGTTTATAGCGCTGTCACGGAGTCCATGCTCCTCTTCTGCCACCCCCCACCCCCCCCAGGTGCCTGTGTCTCCCCTGTGTCCCCTCACCCTCTTCTCATCCTGTCGCAGCCTTTGAAGTTAGGCTGCACAGGATGAGAAGTGGCACCTCTCCCCCCCTGCCACTTGTCACCTCCTCACATCCTGATGCAGCCTTTGAAGAAAGGCTGCGCAGGATGGGGGGAAAGTGACCCCCCACCGGGGTTTTCCGGCGTGGTGCCACCGACCTGTCTCCACACGCCCCCTGTTGGGCACAACGCGGGCATGAGGCTGCCCGCACTCTGCACCCACCGGAGACAAAGGCTGCGCTCCCGAAAGCGCGGCCAGAGTCAGGGGGCGTGCCTCGTTGCCCCAGCAACCCGACGCTGGGCCGGTCATTGCCGGGGCAACCAGGAAGTGTCCTGCGCTGGCTTAAGAAGGCCAGCGTGGGACCCAGGTGGGTGGGTGTGCTCATTCCCCGCTCAGGACAGGGTGCTGTGCCGAGTCCCTGTGAGCCTGCTGTGTCCCTGGCAAGCTGACTGCCCTGTTGGTCTCCTGCTCTTGAGAGAAGCACTGTGTAGGGTCTGAGCTGAGGCCAGACCCCACAGCCAGGACCCCTGCTGAGTCCCTGTAGGCCTGCTGGTTGTCCCTGGAAAGCTGACTACTTTGAGGGTCCCTGTCTGCTAACCGCTGCTGTCCCTGGATAGATGACCGCTGTGAGGGTCCCTGTCTGCTGATCGTTGTTGTCCCTGGAAAGCTGACCGCTGTGAGGGTCCCTGTCTGCTAATCGCTGTTGTCCCTGGAAATCTGACCGCTGTGAGGGTCCCTGTCTGCTGATCGCTGCTGTCCCTGGAAAGCTGACCGCTGTGAGGGTCCCTGTCCACTGACCGCTGCTGTCCCTGGAAAGCTGACTGCTGTGAGGGTCCCTGTCCGCTGACCGCTGCTGTCGCTGGAAGGCTGAGCACTGTGATGGTTCCTGTCTACTGACTGCTGCCGTCCCTGAAACCGTGAGTGTTCCTGCACATTGTCTGCTGGTTGCCCCTGGAAACTACCTGCCGTGAGTGCTCCTACAAGTCGCATGCAGCGGAGTGTGGAACTGTCCCTATTGTGCGCCCTATTGCCCTTGCCCGGACTGCCTTAGTGTGTGCCCATATCACCCCTGCCTGGACTGTCCGTGGACTTCCCTCCCTTACTTTTCCCTGCCTGGACTGTCCGTGAGCCTGTTGTTGTCCCTAGAGAGCTGTGTGAGGGCTGTGCTGAGGTCAGACCCCACAACCAAGACCCCGCTGAGTCCCCGTGAGCCTGCTGTTGTCCCTAGAGAGCTGTGTGAGGGCTGTGCTGAGGTCAGACCCCACAGCCAAGATCCCGCTGAGTCCCCGTGAGCCTGCTGTGGTCCCTAGAGAGCTGTGTGAGGGCTGTGCTGAGGTCAGACCCCACAGCCAAGACCCCACTGAGTCCCCGTGAGCCTGCTGTTATCCCTAGAGAGCTGTGTGAGGGCTGGGCTGAGGTCAGACCCCAAAGCCAGGGCCCCGCTGAGTCCCCGTGAGCCTGCTACCATGTGTGTCTCTAGAAGCCACCTGCTGCTGGGTGTCTGCAAGCCGCTTACTGTGAGTGTCCCTAAAAAGTCGCCTGCTGCTGAGTGCCCGCAAGCCGCTTACCATAAGTGTCCCTAGAAGCCGCATGTTGTGGAGTGCCCTGGACTGCCCCTATTGTATGCCCAGGTTACCCTTGCCTGAACTGTCCTTATTGTGTGCTCGTTAATCCCTATTTTAGACAGTAAAGGAGAAGCAGCAAATTTATGAGCTCATCTCTCTGTCACTCAGCTCTCTCCTCATATCTGTGTGTTACTTTTCAACACATGAACACTGCAGTATTTGAGTGGATCCCAGTTTTGACCCTTTGTCTACCAGTCTGAGTTCTGCTGTACAGGGAATGTCTACCAGTCTGAATTCTGCTGTACAGGGAATAACAATAGGCTGGTATGAATTTAAATTCAAGTATTCACAACTAGTTGCTTTTAAAAATAAATTGTGAGGAATTTTTCAGAACTGTAGCGACCCAAATATTGAGCAGTTCAGCATTCAGCTTCTATCTTCAGCTTGTTAAATTAAGTTAAGCTTGTTCTGTAAAATTAGAAACTGTTTGGTTGCCATGCTCCAGATTCTGGCTGCTCCAGATTTGATAAATTCCCTTCATAGTCTTTTTCTTCCTGGGAAAAAGAAGAAAATAATAAAGCTAATTAGGGGCTATTTTCTGGTCCAAGATATTTGGAAGGATTGGAAGGAGTTTACATAATCCTCAGGAGCCCCTTGTAACCTAAAAACCAGGAGTAAAATGTTGCTGAAATCGCCAAATTTGTGTTTAAATATTGGTAAAATATTCATATTAGCTCATCCTTATACCTGACGTGGCTACAAAGTTTCCTCCATTTTATAAACACATTGCTTTAGGATTGCAAACAATGGTTCAGTGGTCAGATCATACTTTCATGTTCAATTGGCAGCTTTATCAGAAACTAAAATATTTCACAGTTGCAGAACTCATTTACAAAACTGCTATTTTAATAGCAACATGATTTTAAGATGATAGTGGAGCATTCTTAAAGTGGAGCATACTTAACTCAAGATACAATAACAGCAATACAGAGAGAGATGGATATTGGTAATTATCTACCAATCATGTTTTCTAAGTGGATCTCTTTTGTCTTTTTCAAAGAATTACCACTGAATACTTTAAGGGGGATGAGATAGGGACTTCAAAAAAAAATCACACTTCGGGCTTAGTTTGTACGGCAATTTGTAATTTTTCAAAAGAGAATGCAATACAAAATTCACACATGCCCATATTCAGCTGGGCTATGAGCATGTATAAAATGATTAAAGTCAAGCACACATTCAATTGGTTGTAATAACATAATCCCAAGCATACATATTCTCATTCAATTTTCAAAAGTGAATACAATTAATTTTTTTTAACCTTTTGATTCAGTTTTAATTTGGAATAATTATTTTTTGTATTATCAGCTCTCAAAATTGTACTCATTTTGCACGTGACAATAGAAATTTCTCTAGATCCACAGAGATGTAAGTGATAAAAGTGCTCAGATATCTTTATTGAAACATGGTGCATGCCAGTTGATCATGCTCAGACTTGTAGTTATGCAGACCCAATGGACAAACATATGGAGTATATTATGACTTCATGTTTTAAAGAAAAAAAGTATGAATGGAGGTGTAATGATTGGAGCATGAGCATGCTGGCTTTAAGAGCTCCAGACCATATATATATACATTTCTCTAGATTTCCCTCAATTCAGCTGTTAGAAACCTTCCTTAATCTAATATCCAATCTCTGCTTATTAACATTATTAACAGATCATATGTATGAATGCGTTCAATCTTAACAGAATAATTGAGTTGTTATATTTTTAGTTGTTCTAGATTTGTAGTAAAATAGATTTTATAATCTATGTGAAAAATATATAGGTTTGGTTTTTCTATACATCTCTGGTGAGCTTACATATGGTAGTAATTAGCCATGAACATTCACTCTACTATTCTCCCCCTCCCAAATAGTGTGGAGCAAAGACTTACTTCTGCTGAAAGTGTATAGGAGTTTATTAGGTATGAAAAGTTAAAAGATAAGTTCACCTTTCATAAAATGCTACATGTTACACACATTTTCAGGGTGTGACATGTACCATGTTATGAATGCATTAACCCGCCCCCCCCCCCGGGTATGACAGCTAGAGGGAATCCTCTTCCCCCTTGCTAGTTGCCAATTTTTTTTTAAAAAGTGGCTGTGCCCGGCCACGTCTCTCATTCACTTTGTGTTCTATGAATGAGAAACTACAAGTCCCGAAAGCCCTAGCAGTTATCAGCTTGTAGTTCTTAAAGAAAAATGTTCATTGAGTCTTCCTATCAGTATATCTGCTTGCCCATACAGAATGTACACAGGAGACATGCATGGCTGGTGCGATGCTATAGAGGCTCTTGCAACAATAATAACAAAGCAACAATAATACTAAATGCATACTTTTTTTACCTGCAAAAAAAGGTGAATTTATTATTTTTTGTATACTGTAAAGGTGAACTTATCCTTTAAGAATATAAGTTTTATACTATAGTATTTCTTGATTAAGATATTAATATGGGAAAAAAAAAAAAAAAAAAAAAAAAAATATATATATATATATATATATATATATATATATATATATACACACTATATTGCAAAGAGTATTGGCACTTCTATCTTTACACGTACATTAACTTTAATGGCATGCCAGTCTTAGTCCGTAGGGTTCAGTATTGAGCTGGCCCTCCCTTTAGAGCTATAACAGCTTCTGTAACATAAACGTAAGAGTAGGGTAGTTGAGATGTGATGTGATCAGTAGAAATATGTAATTGTAGACCTAGTTTAACCCCTTCACGCCGAAGGGTAAAACAAACCTTAATGCCTAAGTAAAACTTTACAACTTTGACATGTGTTAGTAAAACCATACATATCATCACAACTACTTTGTACATCCAGGTGAATTATACCTTGTTTTTTTTCAGGACAAATTGAGATTTCATTTGCTGGTAAATGGTAATTGATATCTCCTGATTTGTTTTTATTATCAAAGGAAAATTTGCCCAAAATAGTAAAAATAATGTATTATTTTTTAATTTAGCTGTGTGTTTCTTGTTACTACCATAACCTACCACCAAAAAAACAACCCTAAATAACATTTCCAGCTCTTGATAATCACAGTGATACCATAGATGTGTATGTTATTTGTTGTTTTTACCTGTGCTACAGCCCTGAAACAATAGTGCACATTTTATTTTTTGTTTTTTGACCTAAAACACACTGACACTAACTGACACTGATACCAATAATAATAAAAATGTTCTATTTTATTTTTTAATAGTTCTTATTTTTTATTTTTTTTTACAAACAGTTGTTTTTTTTCTCTCTCTGCAAGGAGAGAAAAAGATACAATGTATCTTTCTCCTCCATTCAAAGAGAAAAAAAAGGGGGACGGACTTCACAGTGACTGATCACTGCAATAGCCAATCAGAGGCTATCACAGCGATCATGTGACCCGGAATCGGGAGTCCCAGGTTCCAACAAAGACAGTTCCAACAAAGACAGGTACGCAAATATGCGGTCTCATGGAAAAAAGCCCAGTTCTGTGAGGCCGCATATTTTTGTTATGTCGGCGTCAAGGGGTTAATTCCATGTTATTAGAGTTATTAGAGATAAATATTCAGTATTCAGTCAGACATATGTTCACCAATTAGCATTAGCAAGCTTCTAGGCTAGAGTTGACACCTAGATGCCAATAAAACATTCTCATCTATGTAGCCAGAGTTTGCCACCTTCTTGAACCTAAAAGAATAATCCTAGTCAATTCAGCTGCAAGAATCAGCAGGAGACTGGGAGAAGGCTCCAAAAGGTCTGAATTTTTTAAATATACCAATAAATCAGAGGAATCTATTTAATCTCTCATATAAGCTAAAATATTAGTTGCAGAGAGTTGGAAGTAATTCCTTCTGATTGGACACATTTTAGGCTCAAAGTACATGTAAAACTGTATTTGTAGCCTCTGTAGAATCCCTGAGAAACACATAAAATGGTTATATGGCGCCTGATTGCAACAGCTGAACAATGATTGACTGATGCATTGGTGCCAGAAATCCTATCCCTGACCCAGTGATCCAAACCATTCCTGACCCATTCGAGATTGGGCACTTCAGAACACAGGATGTCCTGTGGGCTGGTACATGAACACCACCCCAGGGTTGATTGGCCAAAGTCTAAAGTCCAGCCCACATCCATATTTCAATGAATTCAGGACCCTGAGATATGGATGAGATATGGATGGGGTGATTCATTCAGAGCCGGTTCCATATGACTGGCGGATCTGTGACTTTCTTTGACTTGCTCCAGTTGCAGGACAAAGTTTTATTTCTGTTTTTATTCCCTTTTTATTTCTTAGCCAATTCTGTGTCTTTTTGTATTTTCTGTAACAGTTTTTTCTTTGTACATATTTTATGCAATGCCCATTTTCAGGATAATAAACCATACAATTACTAAGTGACTTATGTGTACTTAAGCTCAGGCTCATATCTCTGGAGAGATTGTTGTATTTTAGTGTCTATGTGCTTGGTTCTAAGTACATTGCCAATCTGTATGCAGTTACAGTGCGTGTTGGCAGATTGCATGCAGACTGTAATGTAGCAGATCCACCTGACGGAGATCTGTGTTTGTGTGGTGGCCCAGAAGACCAGTCTGCAGACAAACTGTTGGGTGGTAGAAGCTACTGTTGTGTGTCTGATGTGGGTTCTATGTGGACAGTGGAAGAGTAAATAACACCGGGGTTCTAGCTTGTAGGATAGCTGGAGGAATCCTAGAAGAGTGTGCTAATTACTAGACTGCTCTCCAACCCTTAGAGTGAACCAGATTGTATATAAGACTCGTATCTGCCTGGTTGTGGTCAGCAAGCAGGATTGGAGTGGAGAGTTGGGAGCATGAAATTGTTCAAAATATCTTGGTATGCTGATGCCTTAGAAGATCCCTTTACTGGAACTAAGGGGCCAACCCCAACTTCTGAAAAACAACCCCACACCATAATCCCCTCTGCACCAAACTTTACACTTAGCACAATGCAGTCAGGCAAGTACCATTCTTCTGGCAACCACCAAATCCAGACGCGTCCATCAGATTGCCAGACAAAGAAGCATGATCCATCACTGGAGAACACATCTCCACTGCTCTAGAGTCCAGTGGTGGTGTGCTTTACACCATTGTATCCAACACTTTGCATTGCACTTGGTGATGTAGGGCTTGGATGCAGCTGCTTGGCCATGGAAACCCTTTCCATGAAGCTCTCTATGCGCTGATGTTGTGTTAATATGAAGGCCACATGAAGTTTGGAGGTAGTTAGCTATTGACTCTGCAGACAGTTGGCGACTTCTGCGCACTTCAGTATGCTCTGGTCCCGCTGTCATTTTACGTGGCCTACCACTTCATAGCGGAGTTGCTGTTGTTCCTAGTTGCTTCCACTTTGTTATAATACAACTAATAGTTGACCATGTAATATTCAGTAACAAGGAAATTTCATGGGTGGACTTATTGCACAGGTGGCAACCTATCATGGTACCACGCTTGAATTCATTGAGCTTCTAAGAGCAACCCATTCCTTCACAAATGTTTGTAGAAGTAGTCTGCATGCCTAGGTGCTTGATTTTATATAGCTGTGGCCATAGAGGTGATTGGAACACCTGAATCCAATGATTTGGAGGGGTTTCCCAATACTTTTGACAATATAGTATATATATATACTGAATATATATATATATATATATATTATATTGGTTTTTGTAGTAAATGATTTAGATGATAGATAAAGATATATTGTATCATGTATATCATTGCTTAAACATGGCCCATGCCCATCCCCCCTAACTTTTATGGAATGCGTGGCTTTAAAAAGGGACCCAGAGAACTGAGTTTCAAAAGCCAGGTTACCAGAGAGGGAACGGGAGTAAAGGCTGAAAGTTACTATAGAGGGACAACAGAGCTCAGGAGAAGTAATTTAAACCAGGCCATTTTAGGAGAGAGGGGTGGCTAAATAAATACTTTCAGAGTACAAAGACAACCATTTCTAAGAAGTAAATAGAAACCTGACCAAGAGCAATACAACTGTAAAAACTTGATAGAGCTTCTAACCCTGTCCCACTCTATACAAATAAAAACAAATTTAGGTTTTCCAGCTGCATCAAGAGCTGCACGCTTCTGTGGGAGACCACAGCTATTTGCAAAAGATAGTACTTACATCAGCATCTTTCTTTGTCCATATTTTGTAATGTGGGCTCTTTGTAGGAGTGTATCTCCTTCATTTACATGATGAAAAGGTTAAATATGGCTCATTGCACTTTGCCTTAGCAAACTGTTCCTGTACATCTGTTGATTCACAGCCCTCTGATTAATTGTGTTTGTCTATCTGCTGCCAGACCCAACCTTCTCCCTATACAATTGGCTTTCTCGGAACCTGCCTCAGATTTTACATGTTATTGCAATCTACACTTGCCTGAAAAACTTTGCTTGCCTTTTGTCTTTTTGTCAACTGTCACTGGAGGGGAAGCCTTAGAGCAGAGAACTAGATGCATCAGGCAGAGCTACTAATCCATTTTTTAGGTTTCATGACAAATACTCTATCCCAGGAGAGTCAACACCTACCACTGGTGAAACAGATGGCCACTTTAAAGCTTGACAGGCTAAATAGCAGAGTGGGAAAGGCCAAAGACAAAGATGTTTTCTTACTGTGTGATATACATGCTTTATTTTACATAGATACAAGATATATACACAGGGCGGGGAAATACACACCCAGAACAGGAAACACATCAGCAGGCCGTCCCATCAGGCCGTCCCAATAGTTTGCTTCCAAGCTGCACCACATGGCAGTGAACAATGAACAACCCCCACACCAATACACAAACATTACATCCCATAATAGTTTGCTAGAACAATGGGATGCAGCCGCATGGCAGTAAACAATGAACAATGAGATGCAGCCGCATGGCAGTGAACAATGAACAACCCCCACACCAATATTAGAACATTTCCCCCTGTACCCCTAACAGGCACAGGGGGACTTACACATAATAGGGAGCTGGGGAGCTGACACAGGGGTCTCCCCACCCCTCAAAAGGGGGCTGTGTTCCATGGGCCTCCCACCCAAAGTCACTCCCATCAAATACACTGGTGAAACAGATGACCACTTTAAAGCTTGACAGGCTAAATAGCAAAGTGGGGATGGCCAAAGACAAAGATGTTTTCTTACTGTGTGATATACATGGCAAGTGTGTGAGGAAACTTGCAAGCTTCAGCTCATAAAGAGAATTTAAATAATCAGTAGCTTACTGCATGCTTTTTATTTGAATCCACATATTTATAATAATGTCTTTATATACTTAGATCCTAGTCCCACAGTATTTTTCATAGAGTGGTACAATGAATATAATTTTATGTTCTTTTGTCTTTTTTCATTGGCTAATTCTCACTTTTGCCATACACCATTTGTGCTTCCATATTGCAACATATTGCCAATATGGACACATTTCCCATGGTATTTATTATCCTTTTTAAGAAAATATGACTATTTTTACAAATTATTTCTCCATACATTTTTTTTATAGTTTTATCAGGTGTATGCATTGATTTTCATTGGAATTATTTTTCTTATTTTTTGCAACAGTAATTGGCAATAGCAATTTAAGCATCAAAGTTTTTTCTTAGCTCATGCGTGAAGAATTTTAGCCTGATTGATGACAGCTATGGAACCTTTCCTTATTCACTAGGCAGCACTAATTTGCAAGGTAAAACAATATTAGCAAATTGTTAATGATCCATGAAACTGTTCCAAAGACTCAAATATCGAACTAAGAAATTTTCAACCACTAAAGATAGTTTGCTAAACTGTGTATAAAATATAAATATTGAAAGTTTTTTGTGAACATAAATACATTTATAATCATGATTGCTAATGCTATTCATCATTGTTCTAGCTTTGATAGATTTTATATATCATGACCATTTTACTTTTGATCCTTAGAATATGCAATTTTATAATATAGAAATGAATGTCTCATTTATTATCTAGTTTTTCAAAGTATGTGTTTGTGCAGTAGCAACCATTTTTTTCCATAATGGAGCTCTAGGCAAACAAATATACATATGTTTACTGTTTTAGACTTTGTAATTTTGTAATTTTGATTCATTTTATTCTTGTGAAATACACACATCTGATGAGTCAGTACCTTCTTAGTTAAAAATTCCTAGATTAAAGGAGGTGATTGTAGCCGTATTAGTGCATTTGCGACAGAAACAATTGAGTACTGTCCGTGATACTTTTTTTATTTGCACTAACATACAATTTTGAGGACAAGCTTTTGGGGAGTGTCCCCTTCTTCAAGGTCCAAGCAATACTATCAATAGTACTGATAGTATGATAGTACTGCTTGGACCTTGAAGAAGGGGGCACTCCCCGAAAGCTTGTCCTCAAAATTGTATGTTAGTGCAAATAAAACAAATATCACGGACAGTACTCAATTGTTTCTGTAGCTTAAAGGATAAATTTACCTTTGGAACATGTTACATGTTCCACCCGTTTTTAGGGTGGAACATGTAACGTGTCCCATAGCCGCAGCCACGCCTGCCACCCCCCTCCCTCTGACAGATAGTACTATCTGTCAGATTTGAAAACAGCACAGCCATGCGGGGCTCTGCCCACATGCCCGTGTCACTCATTCACAGTGTTCTGTGAATGAGTGCCTACAAGTCCCGACAGCCTTAGCGGCTGTGGGCTTGTAGTTTTCAACCTCTATGGTGCTGTAGAGCACCGTGGTAGTTCATTGAAGCTTCCTGGGCACAATTCACTAAGCAGTATCTTATCACATCTGAGTATACGGTAAGACACACACAGCATTTTTTTTTTAAAGTTTAAATTAAAACGCCTTCAAAATATAGCATGAGTTATTTTATTAAGTCATGCAGTATTTTTTTAGTGAAAACCATGCAGTAACGTTTCAGCTGTCAGCGGGGTTCCCCACTGACAGCTGAATGTAGAAAAAACAATTGACGGCAATAAAAATAATATTTTTTAAATGTTGTGGGATCCACCCCTCCATCCATACCAAGCCCTTCAAGTCTGGTATGGGTTTTTAGGGAAACCACCATGGCAATTTTTTTTTTTTAAATGGCATGTGGTCCCCCCCAAGATCCATGGGGACAGGGGACTCTTCCCCACAACCCTGGCCAGTGGTTGTGGGAGTCTGTGGGTGGGGGGGTTAATGGAATCTTGAAGCCCCCTTTAACAAGGGGGCTCCAAGATCCCGCCCCCCCCCACGTAATTGAGTATGTGGTACATGGTGCCACTATCCATTCACAAAAAAAACTGTAGCGTAAAAAAGACAGGAGACAGTCTTGACAAGTCCTTTATTGAAAGAAGAAAAATAAAAAAATGTCCCCTGAACATCAATCACAATGCCCGCCGCCACCGCCGACCCGAAAAAAGAAAAAAAATCTCCATTCATGACGCTAGCTCTCGTCATCTGACTGCTCCGCCAGCCTGACAGTTCTAATATCTATGGGGCGGGGCCACCCAGTGACATCACAAGCATCGTGATTGACGTTGGATCTACTTCAGGGGCCTTTTTTTATTTTTCTTCTTTTAATAAAGGACCTGTCAAAAACAGTCTCCTGTCTTTTTTTTACACTACAGTTTTTTTTAAATGTGTAGCGGCACCATGTATCACATACTCATTCACATGGGGGGCAGGATCTGGGGGCCCTCTTGTTAAAGGGGGCTTCCAGATTCTGATAAGCCCCCTCCCGCAGATCCCCACAACCACAGGCCAGGGTTGTGGGGAAGAGGCCCTTGTACCCATCAACATGGGGACAAGGTGCTTTGGGGGGAGAGCCCCCCTGCCCCAAAGCACCCCCCAAGTTGAGGGCATGTGGCCTGGTATGGTTCAGGTGGGTGCTCTCTCATCCCCCCTTTCCAGACTTGCCGGGCTGGATGCTCGGATAACACGCCCTTTTTGTTTATTGTTTTTTAATTGCCAGCAATTTTTTTTACATTTAGCTGTCATTGGGGATCCTCGCTGACAGCTGATAACTCATAGAATGTTAAGGATGGGGCAGTCACCCACTCCTTAACAACACATGAAAGTTACCAGTACATACCTCATGCCTGGACCACTACTTAATTACCGCAAGCATTTGATTATTTTTTTCCTTTTGTGAATTGAATTTAGAGTCTTTTTATGTCGTATTTACTGAGTGTTTTTGCTATTTTCGGTAAATACTTCAGACTAGTAATAGTGAATTGACATTTTCAATGTCGCATGTGATGTGTGGTCATGTGACTGACTTAACTCATGCAATAACCTTTAGTGCATTGTGCCCACTGTCAGTATGTCTGCTTGCTCATACACCCGCACGGCAAGCAGATATTCTGACAGGTCTACAGGAGACCTGCATGGCAACAGTGATCTACTGATCGCTGGTGCAATCCTGTACAGGCTCTTTTAGACAAAAATAATAAATGCACATTTTTTTACCTGCAAAAAAATGTGCATTTATTATTTTTGTCCAAAAGGTGAAATTATCCTTTAACTTTACTGCTTCCTAGGTCAGTTCTTTGTTCACTGGAAGGAAGCAAATATACCAATTCACTTTGCAATGGGGATGCTTGTGTTTGATGTATTGGCAACATGTTTTAACAAGCTTTGGTCAATGGTTGTTAACCCTATCCACTCCAAATTCTAAATTCAAAAAAAAAATGAAAATGCATTTTAATACAGAAGTTTATTAAAACTGAAAAAAAAACAGACCCTAATAAAATATTTTAAAGTAAACATTAAAACAACTGAAAATATGTGCTTATTTAACCACTTGCCCTCCAGAGGATTTACCGCCCTTCCTGACCAGGCCATTTTTTGCAATACAACGCTGCGTTACTTTAACTGGCAACTGCGCAGTCATGCAACACTGCACCCATATGAAATTTATGCCCATTTTTCCCCATAAATGGAGCTTTCTTTTGGTGGTATTCAATCGCCTCTGCATTTTCAATTTTTTGCGCTATAAACAAAACGAAGACAACAATTTTGAGAAAAAAACAATATTTCTTACTTTTTGCAACTAAACATGTCCAGTAAAAACATCTTAAAAATCAAATTTCATCCTAAATTTAGGCCAAAATGTATTCTGCTGTCTTTGCTGAAAAAAAATCACAATACGTGTAAACTAATTGGTTTGTGTGAAAGTCATAGCGTCTACAAATGGCGGTATATATACTGGATTTTTTTTTATAATACTAGTAATGGCGGCGAACAGCGACTTATAGCGGGACTGCGGCGGGCATTCTGACATTGGAGGGGAATGGACTAACTGTCACTGACATCCCCAGGGACACTAATACAGTGATCAGTGTTAATAAAAATCACTGACACTGTACTAAAAACTGAGGAAGGGGTAAATATCTGGGGCGATCAAAGGGTTAACTGTGTGCTATGTGCTGTGTGTTGTGTTTTACAGTGTCAGCACATTGCTTTGTATTGCTTTGCTATGTAAAGTCACAAATATATATACATACATGTGATTTTGCACAGCCCTGCCACCCTATAGCAGTATTTCTGCTATAAGGTGACAGGCAAGCAGTTAATTACGCTATATTTTCTTATTAAAAACTGTAAATGGTATACTGACAAGGTAGACTACCTCCTGACTACAAACTTTGGACTTGAATTACTAAAAGATAAAGAAAATACAATGGTGCATTGATCATACATGGGCGACAAAATTGTATCCTAATGATATTTACTACATCCCTGTGATGGGCATGGATAGACATGCACAGGTTACAATATACATATACTGAATGTACTAATAAGTGTGGTTTGCTAGGTACGCTCTAGTGTCCTAATGTATCCTGGCTAAGCCTAAAATCATTTTTTTCTCAAATCTTTTGGGTCTATCTGACTGCTGGCCATAGCCAATATGTATATGATTTCATATGCTACTGCTGGGAATAAGCAAAACTGAGGATTTTATTGTCCCTGAAATCATGAGATTTAAGTTAAATGTCACGATTTTGCAAAATGCATTTGAGTCATTTAAGTGGTTTTTAAGGGTGTATTGGGGTTTAAATAGCTCCCAAATGTTACAGAAACTGCTTTAACTATCCTGGAATCCGTGTCCCTCATATGTCTTATTATTATTTTTTTTTACAGAAATAAAAAGAAAGCACAGAGAGTAAAAAAAACAGTACACAAATAACAATCAGATACACAAAAAACACCAAAACAAAGAAAACTAGGGGCATATTTGTAAAACAGTGAATTTGGCACTCACTGAATATTCATTGCAGATGAATCAACCACTGTATTTTTAAATATATGCTCCATGCCATATACATTTAGTAAAGTAAGCCAAATTACCTTAAACACCCTAAAAACATACCCTTTTTATAAAAATGAAAAAAGTACAACTTTCAATTCCATTTAAAGCAAAACAAAAAAATTATATATATATATATATATATATATATATATATATATATATATACACTGGCCAGTTATATATGGGTGTTTTCTCTCTGTTGTATATATGTACTATTTAGAGTTTTTGTGTTTTATATAAATTTTAGATTCAATATGTGTAGAGTGTCTTAAAAGTGGGTGCACACTGCTGCTTTTTTTCTTAACATTTTTACCTGCTGTACACATGTTCCTTTCCTAATTATTGGTTATTCTGTTTATATTTTAGATTGTGAATCTTCAACAAGCCATCTGCTGGAAGCTGCTCCCTGAAACTTCTCCATCAGAGTTTTTGCTAAGCATTTTCTGTACCGCATTACATGCATCTTTATTTTTTATTTCTGTTGTGCTTAGAAAAACTAGGCTTCACCCCGTCCCCTTGTAGTTTTGCCCTATCAGAAGCTGGTTGGCAAATGGTCCAGCCATGCTATGGTTGGCAAGTCTTGGGAGCAGGGAGGAACCAAAAGTGATGTCACTCCCAGAAATAGGAACCGGAGGTTGTTACATACAGCCGACTGGGTGATGTAGCTGACAATGGCAACCAGTGTATATAAGATACATGTGCTCCAGTAGGAAATTAGGAAAGAGGTTCTTGAGAAATGGGGTCTTTTGAATCCCCTGAAATGATGTTGTTTTCCTCCTCCTCTCTCTTTTCACCAGGGTCTAGCTCAACTTTCCTTATAACTCTTTTGGTGGTATTTATTAATTGATGTTTTTTATGATTTCTTTTTACTATAAAAAGGATAGAAGACCAAACATGTTGAAAAAAAACTTGTTTCTTTTACTGTCTGTTAAAATGAAAATGCCAGAATAGTGCAAAACCCCACAAAATGTCCCCTTTTTGGAATGTAAATGAAGAAATAGGCTGGTACTGAGGGGGTTAAACATGGGGCTTGAGACTGGTGCACTAGATAAACTAATGTACAGGGGATCATGGGGCCCCTGTGTCCTTGCCCAAACTCAAAAAAACCTATGAAAAAGGTACCAGGGGCATCTCATGGGGCCCCCTACTGACCCCGGGCCCTCAGGCAGTGCCCGAGTTTCCAAATGGTCAGTCTGCCCCTGCATACAGTGGAAGGTTGGAGGTGAAGAGGTTAATGTTCACATGTGCAGGATATGTGTAGAGCGGAGGGAGGAATGAAAGGGCTAAAAAGATCTCTGTGTCACTAAAACAGAAGGAATGAATCTGCAGCTGCTGATCCATTCATTCTGCACAGGTACTCAATCTCTTTCTTTTCTTTGTTGTAAGGAGAAGGGGAGGTATCAACACTGTGAACAGTACCAAATGATTGCTGTGTTCTTAACACTGCAGTTTACCTAAGTGCACTGAGGAATGGTGCCAGTGTTGGGCCAAGGTCATCTAGCACCCAGGGTAAATGGTACCCCCTTCCCCCCAAAATTTTGAGTACTAATTTTACTAACACTTACCTCCTAAGCATAAATTCCCTTTGCAAGCCAAAATTTTCCCCAAACAAAAATGCCATCTCTACCAGTACAAATCCCCCCTCCCAGCTCAAATCCCTCTCTCCCAAAATCCCCCCCCAGCACAAATCCTCTACTCCTCAAATTTCCCATTGGAGCAAAAATCATCTCCCCTCTTCCAAACCCTCCTCTCTCCCAGCACAAATCCCCCCAGATCCCCTCTTCTAGCAGTAATCCTCCCCCCCAAAAAAAAATTCCCATCCTAGCACAATTCCCCAGTCATCCCTATGAGCACAAATCCCCCCCCCCCCCCCAGTCCCCCTTCCTAACAGAAATCCACTCTCCTAGTGCAAATTCCCCCTCCAAATCACATGTTCTAGCACAAGCCCCCCCCCCAAAATTCTCACCGCACTGAGGGCAGCTCCTCCTCCTGCCCACCCCTTGTCCTGGCCCTGAATGATGCACATGTTGATTTGAGTGTATTTTTCTATATTTTTATTAAATAGAAAACACTATGTAGCTTGTTTTTGCTTGCCTTGAGTGACTGAGAGGAAGTGGACATGTTCTGAGACCTCTGGACCCTAGGAAGGGAAAACATTTTTAAATGACCTTTATAACATGCAGGGCATAACTTTAAGGTGAGAACACATCTGTAGTGGCGAACTTGTGGTGGGGTAGACAAGAAGTGTATCAGAGAGTGGATATTGCACAAAATGATGGGAAGAATTTTCACATATATTTTTCCAGCATGTAAGACTGATAATATTGTTGATTGAATTTAAACAATTTAGTTATGTGTGTTCACACGGATAATTAAGTTTGATTGTTCACAAGTATAAATGGTAGATTATTGCTTGTTTTTGTCACATGATATATCTTATTGTTTGAGAGTAGAGCAGCACTAATATGTGTAGTGATTTCTTCATCACTATCTGGCAAAATAAGAGGAGAAATCAAAAGCACCAAATGTGTGTACTATGTAGAGGGGAAAGACAATGCTGTTCAGTAATTACAATATCCTATTCTTGATAAAATTCTTAAAGTTTTCTGAAGTTCAGGTAATGTTTCAGTTTGGCCAGATAGCATTCTATTTATCATACTGTCAACCTTTTTTTTTTCAATTTATAACCTACATTATATGTAAATTACAATTAAGGAAACTCAGAACAAAGTATTTACTTAGTCTTAGTAATTACAATTTTCAGGAAAGACAATAATGCCGTCATTTTATTGGATATATGTTCATCCTATTCATAGAATGCAGGTAGATTTAAATAAAGTGCACTGCTATTGGATTTTATTTACTTCTCAGTTGTCCGTTTTTTATTAAATATTTTTTTAACCTGCATGCCTGTGATTAGGAATTTGTGCTTTTTTTCCAAAGTAACTATTAAAGTACATTAAAAAATAAAACATTCTCTTGTCTTTTGGGGACAAAAAATCTTTAGCAGCATTTATGTATTTTTCTTTGTCAATTAACCATGGAATGACCTTGTGTTTTAACATTAAATTTCAAATCATTCTAGCTAAAATTAAAATACATTATATCAAGTCAGATGTAAAAGTAGAATGAGCATGGTAGATGTGTATTGAATGCCACACCATCTGCACATCCTCATAATGGTGTTGGTTAGCACATCTGGCACATTATTAACAGAGATTTAAAAAATAATAATTCATTCCTAATTAATTCATATTCATCTAAATGGAAAATTGGATCACTCTCATAGAGATTCCAAGATGCTTTTTCTCAAAGTGGGAACAATGTAAGGTTTATCTTCTTATCAATTACATTTTTTATGGACAATCAAATAATTATTTCACACTTCTGTAAAGGTCGTGTGGTATCTTATCTTTTAAAAATTGCTGCAATGAGAGAAATATGATGCACAGATATAGAAGAGTAAGAATGTAATGCATAAAAGTTTGCGTTTGATGACCTGTACTATTATTAGTGTGGAAATGGGACTGCCAGCATTGCCTATTATAGCATATGCTCTGTCAAAGTGCCAAGTGAAAAAAATATTAGGGATGAGCTCCCAGTTGATTGGACCATACTAAATAGGTGTTATGATGGTTTATTATTAATATGTATATAGGTTTTTATGGTGTAACTGCGTTAATTATGTGAAGCACAATTCAGGGAATGCAGATAGAATTTTAATGATATGTTTTATACAATAAAGTCTTATAATTATTATCATTATACAGTAATCATTTGGTCCTCTATGATATTGTTCCCAATGATGCTGCATATCTAGAAATATTACAAGTGCAATGTTTTCTTTTAGAACAGAAATCTGGCACCAATTGATGACAGAAGGCTCTTGGAGGTTGAGCCAGAAAAAAGAAAATGTGCATAGGAGTAGAACTACTTTAGCCTAGAAATGTTGCTGCCATGTGGTTGTTACAGACAAGCATCTAGACCAGGGGTCTGCAACCTTTAAGACATAAAGAGCCACTTGGACCCGTTTCCGAGAGGGAAAAAAAGACTGGGAGCCGCAAAACCATTGCAACATTTAAAACAAATCCGACACTGCATATATTGCGAAAAGCGCTCTGGTCATGAAGGGGGTTTAAGGGCCCAGTAAGCAAAGGGTTAATCAGGGCCACAGTGTATCGTCATAATCACAATCATAGCCTTAGGTCAGTGGTGGGCAACCTTTTTTTTCAACTGAGCCAAATCTCGCCAAAACCACAATTGAAATTTATTTTGAGAGAAACATTTTTAAAACTGAAAATACATCCCCCATATAGTAATTCATCCCCCATAGTAATTCATCCCCCATATAGTAATTCATCCCCCATATAGTAATTCATCCCCCATATAGTAATTCATCCCCCATAGTAATTAATCCCCCATATAGCAATTCATCCCCCCTATAGCAATTCATCCCCCATATAGTAATTCATCCCCCCTATAGTAATTCATCCCCCATATAGTAATTCATCCCCCCTATAGTAATTCATCCCCCATAGTAATTCATCCCCCATAGTAATTCATCCCCCATATAGTAATTCATCCCCCATATAGTAATTCATCCCCCACATAGTAATTCATCCCCCATATAGTAATTCATCCCCCATATAGTAATTCATCCCCCATAGTAATTCATCCCCCATATAGTAATTAATTCATCCCCCATAGTAATTCATCCCCCATATAGTAATTCATCCCCCATAGTAATTCATCTCCCATATAGTAATTCATCCCCCATAGTAATTCATCCCCCATATAGTAATTCATCCCCCATATAGTAATTCATCCCCCATATAGTAATTCATCCCCCATAGTAATTCATCCCCCATATAGTAATTCATCCCCCATAGTAATTCATTCCCCATAGTAATTCATTCCCCATATAGTAATTCATTCCCCATATAGTAATTCATCCCCCATAGTAATTCATCCCCCCTATAGTAATTCATCCCCCCTGTGTCAATTCACTTACCTTTGCTCCGCGCATTCCTCTAGCTGTGTTCCCACGCCGTTCTGGTCTTCAGGGTGGACTGTGAGAGGAGAGGAGTTCGTCACGCTGCCCCACCTACATCCTGACAGCCAATGTTTGGAGGAGGGAGGGGAGCGGGCGCCCGACACATAGAAGAGCTGCATTAAAAGAGCCGCGGCTTGCCGACCCTATTGCCTGTCACCTGGTGGGCAGTGTGCTCCGGAGCCGCAGGAAAGGTGAAAAAGAGCCGCATGCGGCTCCGGAGCCGCGGGTTGCTGACACCCGATCTAGACAATACACTGGGATTAGTGGTTGTGCAGACATGGTACGCTGAGTGAGCCCTTGCAACACTAGTTGTGTTTTTGTTGTACTTTTTGTTATCTGAGCTTGCAGTGTTGATAAGTTGAGCTGAGAGAAAAAGGAAAGAGAGGGCTGCCCTTGAGATGGACAAATGGGACCCACTCCTTATAAAGCAAAGTAGTGTAAGTATAGCCTGCATGCAGTCATGTCACTACCTCAAACAGAAGAAACCAAAGCATAACCCTGATTGTTTCCAGCTAAGCTGGGAGATACTGGCTGGGTTGCCAGTATTACCTTGCCAATTCTGAAGAATTTATAGTTCTATTGTCTGTGTTTAAGTATTTTTGCCTGTCACTAAAGGTAGTGACTAGTATGGTTTTGCCTAGGACTTTGCATGCTTTTGGTAGGGCTACCCTTATATCAAAGAATTACATGATAAACTTCATTTATTGGTCTCATTTATTGGTTGATGGCTTTTTTTGTGTATATTGTATCATCTGGATATCTGGTTCCTGTACATTATGATATTTTAATTATGTTGCCAAGTCCTTCTCCGACAGGACTGTTACAAATAGAAGCCTGAAAAAAGTATAAAATAAAGTGTTCAAAACCAAAACCTTGTTTTATTGCAAGATATGACATAATGATCAGTAAACCTCTGGGTGATTAATAAAGATGGTACACTGCTTTGCCTGAACTGCCTACTGTACTTACATAAACATCGGTGGACTTTGTTACTATTAGTGATAGCATGAAAACATGTGACCTGCAATATTTTTATATTTTAATCAAGTAGAAGTTCAAGAGAAGAAATCTAAATCTAAATGTTAAGTTGGAAACATTTTAGTGTAAGTACAAGAATACTAAAGTTTTTACATCTCTTTATGGCATTTTTTGAGGAATATGATAAAATGTACATAGTTGTTAAACATAAATGATGGTAATGGATGGGTATATGGGTGACTGCATAAACATATTGGAAAGTCAATGGAGATAGAAGCTAGCATTACATTTTGTTATGAAAAAAATATTTATACAATTTGTAAGTAAGATTAACAATATTTTGATGAACACTGTGAATTTTTTTTTTTTAATTTTATCATGGTGTGAGGTCAGGTTCAGAGACCAGTAGCTATAGCAGCAGACCAACCAACAGGATAGGTAAACAAGCAGGTCACCCTAGGAAATGACGCAGGCTCACCTGAGGTGCGGGGTCTAAGCACTAACCGGTATTCACCAGAGCTCCTAATGGTGGAGATGGATTTTGCTGCATGTTAGTGCCAGATTGCAGTTCTCAGGATCACCCCACCAGGAAGTGAGCAAGCCAGAATTCAGTAACTGATATGGCAGGTAGGGATCTAGCCAAAGTGTAGTCAGTAAACAAGCCAAGGGTCGATAACAAGCGGTAGCAGGTTGGGATGAGGCAGAATCGTAGTCAAGGAACAAGCCAAAGGTCGGTAGCGAAGGTATGGACGGCAGCAGGAGAGACAAAGCGAGATACTGGCTGGAGAAGGCACAATAATCTGGCAACCAGGAAGTGCAGAGACATGGCTTAAATCAGGAAGTTCATGGGAGGACCAAGGAGTTCAAGGTTCATTAAAAAACAAGGCACAAAGCAGGGCTGTTCAATAGATTAGGCAGAGTGTTGTCCCGCATCCCAGGTAGCTCAGTGAGAAGAGTTACTGCCTGACAGAGTAGAGGTCCCAGGTTCAAGTCCAGGCCCTGACAGTACTCCCCTCCTCCCAGGATGTCCTCTGGACATCTTAGGGCCAGTTTTGTGAGGAAACCTCTGGTGGAATTCTCTTGTTAATCTAGAGGCATGAACATTCTCCTCAGGCTCCCAAGAATTTTCTTCTGGCCCATATCCTTCCCATTGAACCAGATATTGTAATTTGTTCCTAAAGATCCTGAAATCAAGAATTTTCTCCACCACAAATTCTTCTTCACCCTGTACCTCAAAGGGTGGAGGAGGTGGAAAAATTCTTCCAGAGAAAGGATTTTCATGAAACGGTTTGACTAGAGATATGTGAAAAACAGGGTGAATCCTCATACTGTCTGGAAGTTTTAAACGAAAGGTGACTAGGTTGATTTCTGCAGAAATCTGAAAAGGACCCACACTTTTGACCCAACTTATTAAATGGAACCTTCAAATTTTTTGTTGATAACCAAACTTTGTCACCCACGTGAAACATAGGAAGTGCTCTCCTGTGTCTGTCAGAAGCCTTTTTTGTAACATTCCTGAGCTTCCTTCAAAGTCTCAATCAATTTCTCCTGAATCTCCTGCAATGTAGTTAGTCTGTTGCTAACAGCAGGAATTGGAGTTGTGATAGGGAGATCAGGAATAAAAACTGGATGATAACCGGTGTTTAAGTAAAAGGGACTTTGAGAAGTGGAACTATGTTTAGAATTGTTGTATGCAAACTCTGCAGTGGGAAGACAGTCCACCCAGTCATCCTGAAGATAAGGGACAAAGCATTGAATATACTGCTCCATTGTTTGATTGGTTTTCTCAGTCTGACCATTAGACTGGGGATGAAAAGCAGAGGACAGATTGATTGTAACACCTAAGGCTGAGCAAAAGCTTTTCCAGAATTTTGAAGTAAACTGCACGCCTGTGTTAGACACCACATCATCAGGGATTCCATGCAGTTTAACCTCCCTGAAGGTATTCCCGAGTGTAGCTCGGGGTAAAGTTTAAGCACCACAAGCGATAACCCCGAGCTACACTCGGGAATACCCTGCAGCGTTGCTCTGGGATCTCTTCTTCACTTACCTTGTCCTGCACTCCTGCGATGTCCCTCCTACAGTGTCCCCAGCAATGTTCTCCGTCTGATGCCGGCATCCGTCTTCTGGGTTCCATTCCCTGTGACGTCAGGGCGTACAGGGACGGAACAGCAGGAAATTTAAAAATGTGAAAAAGTGACATTCACCAAATACACTAACATCACTTAGTAAAATATTACTGTATCAAAGCATTTCACATACATTTTGTCCCGTCCCGTTTAGTGCTTTGTCCTGTGCCCTGCCTGCATTTTTACTGTTCTTTCTGCCTGGAAACTGAGAAATGTCCATGGTGTCCAAAAAGCGTCTCTTTAGGTCAAAAGCGGTTTTAGACCAGCTAGAGAACAGCGATAGTAAATTAGAACTACTTGTAGAATTGAGTGATAATGATTCGTGGGGAAATTCGTCATAAGACACTGAAACCAATTTTGCGACTTTGCTCAGTGATGTGCGAATTTGGCGCCATATTTCAAGTTTCAGTGTTTTTGGTTTGATTATATTATTGAATTAAATGTATTATTAAATTATTATTTTGTATGATTATTTATTAAATTATAATTTATGATTTCGTGTTTCAAATTTTAACATACCCGGGATGTTTACTAGACTTTTGTTCGGACAGATTTCAGTGAGTTATTCCTAAAAATTACAGGCCTACAATAAAAAAAAATACAGATTTCTATGCAAAAAAATGTACCGCTTTGAGCACAAAAATACTGACATAATCAGAACGCTAGGGAGGTTAAAGACTTCTAGAACCATCAGCTCTGCAATTTGTCCAGCAGTGGGCACCCCCTTAACTGGAACAAAATGGGCCATTTTTGTGAGACGGTCGACAACTACCAAGATAGTGGTCATTCCATTTGAGGGAGATAAATCCGCCACAAAATCCATAGAAATAGACTCCCGTGGTCTTGATGGAACAGGGAGTGGCTAAAGCAACCCCAAGGAGAGGCTCGGGGAGTTTTATTGCATGCACAGGTCAGGCATGAGGCGTTTGACATCTTTCTTGTAACCCGGCCACCAAAAGGAACGTGATAAAAGTTCTTCAGTCTTAGAAACTCCAAAATGCCCAGCAAGTTTGGAATCATGAACCAACTTGAGAGCTTCCACCCGAACAGAATCAGGTACGTAAAGATTATGTCCTTGAATCCAAAAGACATTCTTATAAGCCAGGTTAATGTCCTTAGGTGGATGATTGAAAAGTGGGTCATTCTCATACCCCTCTTTAAGAAGATTCAAGAATGCCTTAGGACTTGTGGCCCCTAGAAAGTTCTTTTGAGGCAGGATTGCGCATTCAGAATTGTTTTCCTGGAGAGGCCCAGACGACATCCGTGATAATCAGCCTTACCATTTCTTGACCCAAGTCGATATGAGATAATAAAATGAAACCTGGAAAAGATCAGTGACCAACGTGCTTGTCTAGAAGACAATCTCTTGGCAGAATGGATGAATTCTAGATTTTTATGATCAGTGAAGACAGTCAAAGCATGCTTAGCTCCTTCCAACAGATGCCTCCATTCAAAAAAAGCTTCCTTAATTGCCAGCAACTCCTTATTCCAGGGGTGGGCAACTTCGGCCCTCCAGCTGTCATGGAACTACATGTCCCATGAGGCATTGAAAGGCTGACAGTTGCATCATGACTCGCAGAGGCATGATGGGACTTGTAGTTCCACAACAGCTGGAGAGCCACAGTTTGCCCACCCCTGCCTTATTCCCAATGTTGTAATTCTTTTCAGCTGATGACATCAAGCGAGAAAAATATGCACAGGGATGAAGCTATATTTTTTCTCCTCGTCACTGAGAAATGATAGCTCCCACGGCAGAGTCTGAGGCATCCACTTCCACAATAAAAAGTAGCTCAGGATCTGGGTGTACCAATATTGGTGCAGAAGTGAAAAGAGTCTTTAGCTTACTAAAAGCAGTTTGCGCCTCAGTAGACCATGCAAAGGGCACTCCTTTGTCAGTTGTGTAATTGGTGCCATTACTTTAGAGAAGTTTCTTATGAATTTCCTATAAAAGTTGGCAAATCCAAAAAATCGTTGTATTTCCTTAACGTTTCCAGGGGCAAGCCAATCCACCACTGTCTTGATCTTTTCAGGATCCATGCTCATTCCTTCTGAAGAAATGATATATCCCAAGAACTGGATCTGGGTTTGTTCAAACACATTTCTCCAGTTTGATGTAAAGTCGGTTCCTCCTTAACCTTTTGAATACAGTGCAGACATGCTTGCGATGCTCCTCCAGGTTGTTCAAAAATATGAGAATAGCGTCCAGATATGCAAAAACAAACTGGCCCAACAGATCTTGAAAAAGATCATTGATGAAGTGCTGAAAAGTCACGGGAGCACTCCTCTCTGGCTGCAGTGGATGCAAGTTCCTGGGTACCTCAGGCTCTACTGCCGTCACTTCTGTAGGAGAGGCCAGGGATTGATTGCAGCCTACTGAGATATAGCTGGGTAGACATAGTGATCACCTCTCCTCCATGAGCAGCGCTTATACATGGCATTCTCCTGTGGGAGCTGGCTATACTTGCAGATGTTTTTTGATATACAACACAAATGCGCATAAAGATTGTGTTTCTGGTGAGTGCGCAATCTATAACCTATTTTCTCACCTTTTCCACGGTTTCAGTCATTGGATGTTTGAAGATCATCTGAGATCTCACTATCATTGTCACCTTGGACTTACCTTTAAGTTGATTGAGTACACCTCTTTCACGATACCAGCCACACATTTAGTGGCACACACATTTGCACAGTGTCACTATATTATGTATATTTATATATGAACTTATTGGATGTGCAGAGACATGGCTTCAATCAGGAAGTTCATGGGAGGAGCAAGGAGTTCCAAGTTCATTAGAAAACAAGGCACAAAGCAGGATTGTCCAATAGATCAGGCAGCACATTGTACAGCATCCCAGGTAGCTCAGTGAGAAGGTTTACTGCCTGACACAGTTGAGGTCCCAGGTTCAAGTCCAGGCCCTGACAAATTTGTTGATTTAGTTTATCTTTTCACTTTATATTTTACAAAGTGCAACAATGATTTACAGACTAGAATGCTAATATTTCTTATTTAAAGCAATCCTGTCAGGAATGGACTTGCCAATAATGGTGGGACTCACCTGCCTTGTGGGCTTCAGTACCAGGGCTGGCCAGCGGGTGCTCTCAGCAATCAGAGACTCAACCCTGCAGTCAGCCAAACACCTGAAGCTGATTACGGAGGTGTATTTAGGGGATGGCCAGACCTGCAGTCTGTGCCTTGGTGTGTGTTTTTCCATGGGCCCCTGTATCTTGTTACCTGCATTCCTGTTCCTGTTCCTGTTCCTGCCTGACTGACTTGTTGCCGACCCTGCCTGATCCTGACCTCTGCTGACTTCTCCGACCATTCCCTGCCTGCTCCTCCTGTTCCTACCTGCCCGATTGTTATTGACCCGGCCTGCCTGACTACGCTTGCATTGTATGTATTGTTATCTGTGGGTGGTTTAGTTTGGTTCGTTTGCACTGTGTTTATGTTTTAGTATTGCACTACGTTTTGTATTGTTAGTATTAATAAATTATACTGTTTATAACATATCTGAAGCCTGCGTTTCCCTGCGTCAGTTCACATATCTCTGGTCATACCCGGAGCCCTGACAAATCCTGTCACAAAAAAATGGAACAAAGTTAACACAAGTATCTAGAAGTGGGTGCCTATACAACTATCTCATGGTTTTCAAGCACTGTGGGAGCTCCCTTTCATGCTTATTGGAAACCTGAACTGAAGGAATATGTAGTCTGTTATTGTACCCATCATTTTACAAATAATAATTGCCTTGCTGTCATATTTCAAAAATGAATCATTCAGACAGAGCTAGCAAGCACATCAAGAATTCTGACTTTACTTGCTGCATACACTTTTTAAAAATAAAATAGTTCTAGTTGTGATATCCACCCCCTCTGTAGCACTGTCACCCTGCAATAATTTATTTGTGCTGCTGGATGTCCCTGGTTTTTTAAATTGAGATGTGAGGACATCTTGTGAGTGCAGAACAACCATGGACCAGTACCCTGAGGGGGTTACATCATGGACCAGCTACCTGCTGTTAACCAAATCTTTAGATTATGAAATGTAATATTTTTCTGATATGATTTGGTAAATTAAAAGTTCTTACCCTGAAGTAGAAGCTTAAAAACAACAGCAGAAATTTATTGGTAAATAGTATGAAGGTCTAAAACTAACAAAAACAACCTATCTAGTTACATAACAGAAACATTATTAAGAAACCTCTAACATATTACAAAATACAAACAGTGAGACATAAAAGACATAAGACAAACATTTAAATATAAGTGCAAGGGATATATTTCAGAATTACCATGAAACTGTACGTAAGGGCCCCATTCTAGTAACTGGTGCTCCAAAAGACCCTCTCTCTCCATCTAGTGTCTATTATTGTAGGCCTCTCCTCTATTAGTTTTCATGGCGTAGCTCTGATTTGTGGGCAAATCTATTCCCTTTCATAACTGGCTAACTTCAAATCCCCTGTATTTAGCATACGCCAAGGCAACTCTTAGCACACCCTCTATGGAATTTAAGTATGCCAGTTCATGACCTTGTCCTAGGAAACTAAGTATTCGTGAAAGGCTGGTCACCTTCATTGCATATTGAAATGAGGGATTCTTTAAAGTGGATATTTGAGAAGTCAACAGGTTTGGGCCCCATTGTTAGATAAACTAACTCTGGCCCCAAACTCTCTGAAAGAGGGTTCTGAGCAGAGGAGATTCAAGACTTTTGGTACATAGTAAAGAAATTATAATTAATAGTATATTCCCTCTGGCAACTTAAACCTTCCCCAACTATCTGTAGAAGACATATTTATGAGAATTTATGAGGATTTATGAGAGGATATATTACACACCCACACTGATACAGCTCTAACTGAAATATATTTGTAATTACAATATTATGTACAGTTGTTAATAGAGATTTCACATAAGCTCATTATCTAACACTGTGGTATTGAGAATGTCCTACCCCAGGGAGAAAATCCAAAGAAATCCACTGCACATCATGTGACCAGTCATCACCTGTTAGACAATCCATAATACCCAGTATACAATGTTTGGGATCTAGGGGGGTGATCAACTGAAATATACTATTTAGAGTAGATTTACAGAATGATCACATTGCGCAATTTGGAGCATTTCCAAAATATATGAATATGATCACCATAGTCTTTCTCACACCTACCACCAGGGAGTGTATTGACCTTAGCTATTTTACACAATTTCAAAGAAGATAATGTGTTCTTAGTATAATATAGAATTACTGAAGGCACATTATGCTTTAGGCCAAACAAAAAGTGATGACTGATTAGAGATTCCTTTATGATCACAACATATTTTACTTACTAACAGAATCATAGTGGGAAATGCCACATGCAAGATACCACACAAGTCAATTATGGAAAGCAACATATGGGTTTTGGAAAAACAGGAGAATTGTTGCTCCTTAGGATACAGATTCCTCCATAAGTCTATCCATCTCATCTCTTGTAGAAAATGGGACACTGCTTTCTCTAGTTATTGATGTTTCATGGGTAGTGGGATATATGTCAAGCAATAGGTTCTGACAATTAAAGTCACCATTTACAAGAAGGGGAATGTCAGGTTTATCCAGCATATACCTAATAACAGGACTTTCCCTGAGAAAGGAGACAGTACATAAATTATTGCTAATATACAAACAAAGGCAAACATTTCACAATGTAGAAAGTTATACCAACCTTCATCACCTACAGCTGAACTAAATTTCTGGAAACCTCATGACTTATGTACTAGTACATTTACTCCATGGAAATAAGACCGATGAGTAATGCAGGTAGCATGTAGTGTCCTTGATGAGATGCATTTTTCTGTAGTCCACATACTGCTGTATGGTATTCTTTAATCAGTTAGTGATTATAGTATGCTTAAGAGGATTTTTCAATCTTCTAACTTTCCACAAAACCAAAGCAAAAAGCCATTATCCTTTTGGTGTGTTGGAGTGATATTTGGGTCATATAGTCCATGGCGACTTTCAATTCCACAGTTAATGTGCGTAGCGAAGTCAGCAAAGAAATTAAACATATCAGGGGTCTTGAATTATATTAAATCAGCAGATGCAGTCGTGCGGTGTGCACTGGAACCGGTGCATACTAAATATTTGGATGCAGAGAATAATGTAAGCTTGAGAGGAATAGTGACGCCTAACAATCAGGTTTTTGAGAGCAAACTTGGAGGCTCACAACAGATGTTCCAAAAATAAGGCCCACAAAAACTTTTTTTTTTGTTTAACCTCCCTAGCGGTCTGATTATGTCAGTATTTCTGTGCTCAAAGCAGTACATTGTTTTCAATGGAAATATGTTGTTTTTTTATTGTAGGCCTGTAATTCTTAGGAATAACTCACTGAAATCTGTCCGAACAAGAGTCTAGTAAACATCCTGGGTATGATAAAATTTGAAACACGAAATCATAAATTATAATATAATAAATAATCATAAAAAATAATAATATAATAATACATTTAATTAAATAATGTAATCAAACCAAAAACACTAACATTTGAAATAGAGTACCAAGTTCGCACATCACTGATCTTAGTTGCAAAATCGTTTTCAGTGTCTGATGACAAATTTCCCCACGAATCACTCAATTCTGCATGTGGTGCTAATTTACTATTGCTGTTCTCTAGCTGGTCTAAAACCGCTTTTGACCTAAAGGGACGCTTTTTGGACGCCATGGACATTTCTCAGTTTCCAAGCAGAAAGAATGGTAAAAATGCAGGCAGGGTACAGGACAAAGCACTAGGGACAAAATGTATGTGAAATGGCTTGATACAGTAATTAGAGATGAGCGAAGAAATGAAAAATTCGATTCGACTGATTCGGCGAATTCGTGGACAATATTCGATTCGAGTCGAATAAATTCGCTGTGAATTTAACTTAAAAAAGGGTGTTTCTAGGCTTCAGAGAGACTTAATATTAGTGCAGAACACTGTACCTTTAATTTAAATGCCCTTGGAGTCTGCTGGGGAAGAGAAATAATACTGTCAGTCAGTATGACATGCAGATGAGTGCCGTCGATCTTAGAATCACCGCACACTTCACTCATTTGGGCAGTCACGGGGCCAAAACCAGAGTGTGGAGCCACAGTGTGGCGGTGGAGGCAGCAGCAATGGGAGGCCATACAGCACCCTATGACAAAAATGGAAACCACCAGCAGTGTGAGGAGACCTGAAAGTGGCACATGGCAGAGTGTGGCGATAGAGACAGCAGCAATGGGAGGCCGTACAGGGACCCATGACACACTCTGGACCTGGCAGCAGCATGAGGAGGCGGTACAGGGGCCCATGACAGATTACGGGCCTGGCAGCAGCATGAGGAGTCGGTACAGGGGCCCATGGCAGATTACGGGCCTGGCAGCAGCAATGGGAGGCCGTACAGGGACCCATGACACACTCTGGACCTGGCAGCAGCATGGGGAGGCGGTACAGGGGCCCATGACAGATTACGGGCCTGGCAGCAGCATGAGGAGTCGGTACGGGGGCCCATGACACACTCTGGACCTGGCAGCAGCATGAGGAGGCGGTACAGGGGCGCATGACAGATTACGAGCCTGGCAGCAGCAACTTGGACAGGAGGACGTTCAGCTTCTGCACCGTCGGGTGCGTGCTCGCAAACTGTTGTCTCTTGGAAACGGATTCCAAGAAAGACTGCTGACGGAATCCGTGAAGAGGAGTAGCAGGAGAAGGAGCATCTGAACGAGCGGAATATGCCAACAAGCGACAACAGTGGCCCATGACAGATTACGGGCCTGGCAGCAGCATGAGGAGTCGGTACGGGGGCCCATGGCAGATTACGGGCCTGGCAGCAGCTATGGGAGGCCCGTAATCTGCCAGCACCCTATGACAAAAAATGGAACCCACCAGCAGTGTGAGGAGACCTGAAAGTGGCACATGGCAGAGTGTGGCGATGGAGACAGCAGCAATGGGAGGCCGTACAGGGACCCATGAGAGACTCTGGACCTGGCAGCAGCATGAGGAGGCGGTATAGGGGCCCATGGCAGATTAGGGGCCTGGCAGCAGCTATGGGAGGCCCGTAATCTGCCAGCACCCTATGACAAAAAATGGAACACACCAGCAGTGTGAGGAGACCTGAAAGTGGCACATGGCAGAGTGTGGCGATGGAGGCAGCAGCAATGGGAGGCCGTACAGGGACCCATGAGAGACTCTGGACTTGGCAGCAGCATGAGGAGGCGGTATAGGGGCCCATGGCAGATTAGGGGCCTGGCAGCAGCTATGGGAGGCCCGTAATCTGCCAGCACCCTATGACAAAAAATGGAACACACCAGCAGTGTGAGGAGACCTGAAAGTGGCACATGTTTGGGGCATGATTCATGGCGGATTTAGTCAGTTGTGTCAGGAACTGGTGGTTTGAAATCCAGACTAATCCACGCCTGATTCATTTTCACAAACGTGAGTCTCTCCACACTTTGGGTGGACAGTCGTGTCCTCCGCGGAGTTGCAATACCTCCTGCCGCACTAAACACGCGCTCCGATGCCACGCTACTGGCCGGGCATGACAGCCTTTCAAGGGCAAATTCAGCTAGTTGGGGCCAAAGGTCAAGTTTCGTTGCCCAGTAGTCAAGGGGATTGTCTACCTCGGTTGGCAGGGTGCTGTCCAAGTAGGCCTAAGCCTGTTGTTTGAGGTCCTGCTCCAGGTCCACCTGATGCTGCTGCTGCTGCTGCGGCTGGTTAGTAGTTTCCTCACTGCGCTGGTGAAGAAAGCTACTCATCATCGACTGCAGACTGAGGCAGCCGCTGCTGGTGGAGCTGCCACTGCTCCTACCACCCCACCCCTCCCCTGCTGCCATGGCAGCGGAACACGAGCGCACAGGGCCCACAGTGTCTGAGGATGGACGTTGGCGCAGACAGGCAGAGACCAGCTGACTACATAGGTGTTTTTTATAGTACGTTATTTTGGCCTCCCTCTCAGCAGGTGTGAAAAAGGCCACCATTTTTGAACGGTAGCGAGGGTCCAACAAGGTGGACAGCCAAAAGTCATCCCTCTGTCTGATGGTTATTATTCGGCTGTCGCTACGCAAGCAACCGAGCATGCTATGGGCCATTTGTGCCAAGGAATGCGAGGGACTCCCTGCCTCCATCTCCACAGCATACTGCCACGGTGCGTCTAGGTCCTCTGTCTCCTCTTCCTCCTCCTCTACCAGATGCTCCTGCTCCTCCACTCCTGTCCGCTGAGTGGAAAAACCACCCATTTCACTCAATAATTCCTGAGCACCAATGTCCTCCTCTACCTCCTCCTCTTCTTCCAGTCCTGCCCCCACAGGGGCCATGTGGCGTTGAGATCTGTGCGCCACGTCTACCGCACCCTGACCAGCCATTGTTAACAGCATTTGTTCCAGGACGTGCAACAGAGGAATGACGTCGTTCATCCCATAGTCCTGCCGACTCACGAATAGCGTGGCCTCCTCAAAGGGCCTGAGCAAGCGCAGGTGTCACGCATGAGCTGCCAATGGCTGACATCTAAGTTACACAGGGAGTACCTTTATCTGCTTTTAACATCAGGAAATCTGTGATGGCCTTTTGCTGTTCGTAAAGGCGGTCTAACATATGTAGGGTTGAATTCCACCTTGTTGCAACGTCACAGCATGAGGAGTCGGTATAGGGGCCCATGGCAGATTAGGGGCCTGGCAGCAGTTATGGGAGGCCCATAATCTGCCAGCACCCTATGACAAAAAATGGAACACACCAGCAGTGTGAGGAGACCTGAAAGTGGCACATGGCAGAGTGTGGCGATGGAGACAGCAGCAATGGGAGGCCGTACAGGGACCCATGAGAGACTCTGGACCTGGCAGCAGCATGAGGAGGCGGTATATAGGGGCCTACGGCAGATTAGGGGCCTGGCAGCAGCTATAGGAGGCCC
Source organism: Staurois parvus (assembly GCF_062004578.1). NCBI lineage: Eukaryota > Metazoa > Chordata > Amphibia > Anura > Ranidae > Staurois > Staurois parvus. The sequence continues at coordinate 7,249,483 of NW_028317815.1, forward strand.
GTAATCTGCCAGCACCCTATGTCAAAAAATTCAACACACCAGCAGTGTGTGAGGAGACCTGAAAGTGGCACATGGCAGAGTGTGGCGATGGAGACAGCAGCAATGGGAGGCCGTACAGGGACCCATGACAGACTCTGGACTTGGCAGCAGCATGAGGAGGCGGTATATAGGGACTTATGGCAGATTAGGGGCCTGGCAGCAGCTATAGGAGGCCCGTAATCTGCCAGCACCCTATGTCAAAAAATTCAACACACCAGCAGTGTGAGGAGACCTGAAAGTGGCACATGGCAGAGTGTGGCGATGGAGACAGCAGCAATGGGAGGCCGTACAGGGACCCATGACAGACTCTGAACTTGGCAGCAGCATGAGGAGGCGGTATATAGGGGCCCATGGCAGATTAGGGGCCTGGCAGCAGCTATAGGAGGCCCGTAATCTGCCAGCACCCTATGTCAAAAAATTCAACACACCAGCAGTGTGAGGAGACCTGAAAGTGGCACATGGCAGAGTGTGGCGATGGAGACAGCAGCAATGGGAGGCCGTACAGGGACCCATGACAGACTCTGGACTTGGCAGCAGCATGAGGAGGCGGTATATAGGGGCCCATGGCAGATTAGGGGCCTGGCAGCAGCTATGGGAGGCCCGTAATCTGCCAGCACCCTATGTCAAAAAATTCTACACACCAGCAGTGTGTGAGGAGACCTGAAAGTGGCACATGGCAGAGTGTGGCGATGGAGACAGCAGCAATGGGAGGCCGTACAGGGACCCATGACAGACTCTGGACTTGGCAGCAGCATGAGGAGGCGGTATATAGGGGCCCATGGCAGATTAGGGGCCTGGCAGCAGCTATGGGAGGCCCGTAATCTGCCAGCACCCTATGTCAAAAAATTCAACACACCAGCAGTGTGTGAGGAGACCTGAAAGTGGCACATGGCAGAGTGTGGCGATGGAGAAAGCAGCAATGGGAGGCCGTACAGGGACCCATGAGAGACTCTGGACCTGGCAGCAGCATGAGGAGGCGGTATATAGGGGCCCATGGCAGATTAGGGGCCTGGCAGCAGCTATGTGAGGCCCGTAATCTGCCTGCACCCTATGTCAAAAAATTAAACACACCAGCAGTGTGAAGAGACCTGAAAGTGGCACATGGCATGAGAGACTCTGGACCTGGCAGCAGCAGGAGGAGGCGGTATAGGGGCCCATGGCTGATTAGGGGCCTGGCAGCAGCTATGTGAGGCCCGTTATCTTGCAGCACCCTATGTCAAAAAATTTAACACACCAGCAGTGTGAAGAGACCTGAAAGTGGCACATGGCAGCAGAGTGTGGCGATGGAGACAGCAGCAATGGGAGGCCGTACAGGGACCCATGAGAGACTCTGGACCTGGCAGCAGCAGGAGGAGGTGGTATATAGGGGCCCATGGCAGATTAGGGGCCTGGCAGCAGCTATGTGAGGCCCGTAATCTGCCTGCACCCTATGTCAAAAAATTTAACACACCAGCAGTGTGAAGAGACCTGAAAGTGGCACATGGCAGCAGAGTGTGGCGATGGAGACAGCAGCAATGGGAGGCCGTACAGGGACCATGACAGACTCTGGACTTGGCAGCAGCATGAGGAGGCGGTATATAGGGGCCTATGGCAGATTAGGGGCCTGGCAGCAGCTATGTGAGGCCCGTAATCTGCCTGCACCCTATGTCAAAAAATTTAACACACCAGCAGTGTGAAGAGACCTGAAAGTGGCACATGGCAGCAGAGTGTGGCGATGGAGACAGCAGCAATGGGAGGCCGTACAGGGACCATGACAGACTCTGGACTTGGCAGCAGCATGAGGAGGCGGTATATAGGGGCCCATGGCAGATTAGGGGCCTGGCAGCAGCTATGTGAGGCCCGTAATCTGCCTGCACCCTATGTCAAAAAATTTAACACACCAGCAGTGTGAAGAGACCTGAAAGTGGCACATGGCATGAGAGACTCTGGACCTGGCAGCAGCAGGAGGAGGCGGTATAGGGGCCCATGGCTGATTAGGGGCCTGGCAGCAGCTATGTGAGGCCCGTTATCTTGCAGCACCCTATGTCAAAAAATTTAACACACCAGCAGTGTGAAGAGACCTGAAAGTGGCACATGGCAGCAGAGTGTGGCGATGGAGACAGCAGCAATGGGAGGCCGTACAGGGACCCATGAGAGACTCTGGACCTGGCAGCAGCAGGAGGAGGTGGTATATAGGGGCCCATGGCAGATTAGGGGCCTGGCAGCAGCTATGTGAGGCCCGTAATCTGCCTGCACCCTATGTCAAAAAATTTAACACACCAGCAGTGTGAAGAGACCTGAAAGTGGCACATGGCAGCAGAGTGTGGCGATGGAGACAGCAGCAATGGGAGGCCGTACAGGGACCATGACAGACTATGGACTTGGCAGCAGCATGAGGAGGCGGTATATAGGGGCCCATGGCAGATTAGGGGCCTGGCAGCAGCTATGTGAGGCCCGTAATCTGCCTGCACCCTATGTCAAAAAATTTAACACACCAGCAGTGTGAAGAGACCTGAAAGTGGCACATGGCAGCAGAGTGTGGCGATGGAGACAGCAGCAATGGGAGGCCGTACAGGGACCATGACAGACTCTGGACTTGGCAGCAGCATGAGGAGGCGGTATATAGGGGCCCATGGCAGATTAGGGGCCTGGCAGCAGCTATGTGAGGCCCGTAATCTGCCTGCACCCTATGTCAAAAAATTTAACACACCAGCAGTGTGAAGAGACCTGAAAGTGGCACATGGCAGCAGAGTGTGGCGATGGAGACAGCAGCAATGGGAGGCCGTACAGGGACCATGACAGACTCTGGACTTGGCAGCAGCATGAGGAGGCGGTATATAGGGGCCCATGGCAGATTAGGGGCCTGGCAGCAGCTATGTGAGGCCCGTAATCTGCCTGCACCCTATGTCAAAAAATTTAACACACCAGCAGTGTGAAGAGACCTGAAAGTGGCACATGGCAGCAGAGTGTGGCGATGGAGACAGCAGCAATGGGAGGCCGTACAGGGACCATGACAGACTCTGGACTTGGCAGCAGCATGAGGAGGCGGTATATAGGGGCCCATGGCAGATTAGGGGCCTGGCAGCAGCTATGTGAGGCCCGTAATCTGCCTGCACCCTATGTCAAAAAATTTAACACACCAGCAGTGTGAAGAGACCTGAAAGTGGCACATGGCAGCAGAGTGTGGCGATGGAGACAGCAGCAATGGGAGGCCGTACAGGGACCATGACAGACTCTGGACTTGGCAGCAGCATGAGGAGGCGGTATATAGGGGCCCATGGCAGATTAGGGGCCTGGCAGCAGCTATGTGAGGCCCGTAATCTGCCTGCACCCTATGTCAAAAAATTTAACACACCAGCAGTGTGAAGAGACCTGAAAGTGGCACATGGCAGCAGAGTGTGGCGATGGAGACAGCAGCAATGGGAGGCCGTACAGGGACCATGACAGACTATGGACTTGGCAGCAGCATGAGGAGGCGGTATATAGGGGCCCATGGCAGATTAGGGGCCTGGCAGCAGCTATGTGAGGCCCGTAATCTGCCTGCACCCTATGTCAAAAAATTTAACACACCAGCAGTGTGAAGAGACCTGAAAGTGGCACATGGCAGCAGAGTGTGGCGATGGAGACAGCAGCAATGGGAGGCCGTACAGGGACCATGACAGACTCTGGACTTGGCAGCAGCATGAGGAGGCGGTATATAGGGGCCCATGGCAGATTAGGGGCCTGGCAGCAGCTATGTGAGGCCCGTAATCTGCCTGCACCCTATGTCAAAAAATTTAACACACCAGCAGTGTGAAGAGACCTGAAAGTGGCACATGGCAGCAGAGTGTGGCGATGGAGACAGCAGCAATGGGAGGCCGTACAGGGACCATGACAGACTCTGGACTTGGCAGCAGCATGAGGAGGCGGTATATAGGGGCCCATGGCAGATTAGGGGCCTGGCAGCAGCTATGTGAGGCCCGTAATCTGCCTGCACCCTATGTCAAAAAATTTAACACACCAGCAGTGTGAAGAGACCTGAAAGTGGCACATGGCAGCAGAGTGTGGCGATGGAGACAGCAGCAATGGGAGGCCGTACAGGGACCATGACAGACTCTGGACTTGGCAGCAGCATGAGGAGGCGGTATATAGGGGCCCATGGCAGATTAGGGGCCTGGCAGCAGCTATGTGAGGCCCGTAATCTGCCTGCACCCTATGTCAAAAAATTTAACACACCAGCAGTGTGAAGAGACCTGAAAGTGGCACATGGCAGCAGAGTGTGGCGATGGAGACAGCAGCAATGGGAGGCCGTACAGGGACCATGACAGACTATGGACTTGGCAGCAGCATGAGGAGGCGGTATATAGGGGCCCATGGCAGATTAGGGGCCTGGCAGCAGCTATGTGAGGCCCGTAATCTGCCTGCACCCTATGTCAAAAAATTTAACACACCAGCAGTGTGAAGAGACCTGAAAGTGGCACATGGCAGCAGAGTGTGGCGATGGAGAAAGCAGCAATGGGAGGCCGTACAGGGACCCATGAGAGACTCTGGACCTGGCAGCAGCATGAGGAGGCGGTATATAGGGGCCTATGGCAGATTAGGGGCCTGGCAGCAGCTATGTGAGGCCCGTAATCTGCCTGCACCCTATGTCAAAAAATTAAACACACCAGCAGTGTGAAGAGACCTGAAAGTGGCACATGGCATGAGAGACTCTGGACCTGGCAGCAGCAGGAGGAGGCGGTATAGGGGCCCATGGCTGATTAGGGGCCTGGCAGCAGCTATGTGAGGCCCGTTATCTTGCAGCACCCTATGTCAAAAAATTTAACACACCAGCAGTGTGAAGAGACCTGAAAGTGGCACATGGCAGCAGAGTGTGGCGATGGAGACAGCAGCAATGGGAGGCCGTACAGGGACCCATGAGAGACTCTGGACCTGGCAGCAGCAGGAGGAGGTGGTATATAGGGGCCCATGGCAGATTAGGGGCCTGGCAGCAGCTATGTGAGGCCCGTAATCTGCCTGCACCCTATGTCAAAAAATTTAACACACCAGCAGTGTGAAGAGACCTGAAAGTGGCACATGGCAGCAGAGTGTGGCGATGGAGACAGCAGCAATGGGAGGCCGTACAGGGACCATGACAGACTCTGGACTTGGCAGCAGCATGAGGAGGCGGTATATAGGGGCCCATGGCAGATTAGGGGCCTGGCAGCAGCTATGTGAGGCCCGTAATCTGCCTGCACCCTATGTCAAAAAATTTAACACACCAGCAGTGTGAAGAGACCTGAAAGTGGCACATGGCAGCAGAGTGTGGCGATGGAGACAGCAGCAATGGGAGGCCGTACAGGGACCCATGAGAGACTCTGGACCTGGCAGCAGCAGGAGGAGGTGGTATATAGGGGCCTATGGCAGATTAGGGGCCTGGCAGCAGCTATAGGAGGCCCGTAATCTGCCAGCACCCTATGTCAAAAAATTCAACACACCAGCAGTGTGAGGAGACCTGAAAGTGGCACATGTTTGAGGCATGATTCATGGCGGATTTAGTCAGTTGTGTCAGGAACTGGTGGTTTGAAATCCAGACTAATCCACGCCTGATTCATTTTCACAAACGTGAGTCTCTCCACACTTTGGGTGGACAGTCGTGTCCTCCGCGGAGTTACAATACCTCCTGCCGCACTAAACACGCGCTCCGATGCCACGCTACTGGCCGGGCATGACAGCCTTTCAAGGGCAAATTCAGCTAGTTGGGGCCAAAGGTCAAGTTTCGTTGCCCAGTAGTCAAGGGGATTGTCTACCTCGGTTGGCAGGGTGCTGTCCAAGTAGGCCCAAGCCTGTTGTTTGAGCTCCTGCTCCAGGTCCACCTGATGCTGCTGCTGCTGCTGCGGCTGGTTAGTAGTTTCCTCACTGCGCTGGTGAAGAAAGCTACTCATCATCGACTGCAGACTGAGGCAGCCGCTGCTGGTGGAGCTGCCACTGCTCCTACCACCCCACCCCTCCCCTGCTGCCATGCCAGCGGAACGCGAGCGCACAGGGCCCACAGTGTCTGAGGATGGACGATGGCGCACAAAGGCAGAGACCAACTGACTACATAGGTGGTTTTTATAGTACGTAATTTTGGCCTCCCTCTCAGCAGGTGTGAAAAAGGCCACCATTTTGGACCGGTAGCGAGGGTCCAACAAGGTGGACAGCCAAAAGTCATCCCTCTGTCTGATGGTTATTATTCGGCTGTCGCTACGCAAGCAACCGAGCATGCTATGGGCCATTTGTGCCAAGGAATGCGAGGGACTCCCTGCCTCCATCTCCACAGCATACTGCCACGGTGCGTCTGGGTCCTCTGTCTCCTCCTCCTCCTCCTCTACCAGATGCTCCTGCTCCTCCACTCCTGTCCGCTGAGTGGAAAAACCACCCATTTCACTCAATAATTCCTGAGCACAAATGTCCTCCTCTACCTCCTCCTCTTCTTCCTGTCCTGCCCCCACAGGGGTCATGTGGCGTTGAGATCTGTGCGCCACGTCTACCGCACCCTGACCAGCCATTGTTAACAGCATTTGTTCCAGGACGTGCAACAGAGGAATGACGTCGTTCATCCCATAGTCCTGCCGACTCACGAATAGCGTGGCCTCCTCAAAGGGCCTGAGCAAGCGGCAGGTGTCACGCATGAGCTGCCAATGGCTGACATCTAAGTTACACAGGGGAGTACCTTTATCCGCTTGTAACATCAGGAAATCGGTGATGGCCTTTCGCTGCTCGTAAAGGCGGTCTAACATGTGTAGGGTTGAATTCCACCTTGTTGCAACGTCGCAGATCAGGCGATGCTGTGGAATTCCGTTCTGCCGCTGCAGCTCAATGAGGGTGTTCTTTGCGGTGTAGGAATGGCTGAAATGCATGCACAGTTTACGTGACATTTTAAGGATGTCTTGCAGTGGGATGGTGGATTTTAGGAACCGCTTGACAACCAGATTGAACACGTGAGCCATGCATGGCGCATGGCACAACCTTCCTTGACGCAGAGCAGACACCATGTTCTTTCCGTTGTCAGTCAACATGGTTCCGATTTTTAGTTTGCGCGGAGACAGCCATCTGTCGATTTCTCTGTTCATTACACTCAGCAGTTCCTCCCCTGTGTGACTACGTTCGCCAAGGCATACCAGGTGCAGCACAGCGTGACACCGTTGCGCCCTGCACATGTGATATGCCGGTCGGGTAATGGGACTTGGCACGGGGGTGGCGGCTGAGGACACGGCGGAAAAAGAGGTGGTAGAGGCGGACATGCTTGCTGGACCAAGGACGTGCAAACGTGGAGGCAAAAGCGTCGTGACCTGTCCAAGTTGCTGGTGCGGCTGTGCCGGCACCACGTTCACCCAGTGGGCCGTAAATGACATGTACTGTCCCTGACCGTAGTTACAGCTCCACACGTCGGCGCTGCCGTGCACTTTGGCAGAGACCGACATGCTCAAAGACTGGCCCACCATCTCTTCTACATGTGAATGCAGGGCTGGCACTGCCTTTTGGGCAAAGAAATGACGGCTTGGCACTCTCCACCGCGGCGCGGCACAAGCCATCATTTCTCGGAAAGGTGCTGAGTCCACCAGTTGGAAAGGGAGGGACTGCAGCACCAGCAACTTGGACAGGAGGACGTTCAGCTTTTGCACCGTCGGGTGCGTGCTCGCAAACTGTTGTCTCTTGGATACGGATTCCAAGAAAGACTGTTGACGGAATCCGAGAAGAGGAGTAGCAGGAGAAGGAGCATCTGAACGAGCGGAAGATGCCAATGAGCGACAACTCCCCTCAGCAGAGGTGTTGGAGCCTTGACTGGCTGATAGAGGGCGATTGACGACGTCGGGTGACGGAGCAAGTAACGGAGCGGGTGATGGAGCGGGGGCTGGGGCAGGCAGAACCGCCGTATGTTTATCACGGTTTTCCCAGGCCACCGAATGGTGACGCTGCATATGCTGACGCAACGCTGTAGTCCCAACATGGGCCCCCTGGCCACGCTTGCATTTCTGGCCACATAGTCGACATACGGCTACATTTACTTCCTCGGGCGGCTTGAGGAAAAATTGCCACACCACCGAGTAGGAAACTTTGCCCCCGCTACTCTTCACTGGCTGACTGCTACTTCCTCCGTGCGCACCGGCACCACTACTGGCCGTGGTGGTAGGCTGCAGTGGAGCTGGTGCTCTACTCCGTGGACGTTTGGCTCCACTGACACTGATGCGACCCTGCTGCTGTCTCCTGGGCAACCCACCGACTGTTTTGCTCGCTGCCAAGCTGCCACCCTCTTCTCCTGATGATGCGGAAGAAATTGCCTGATGACGACGAGGCTGCCAAGTGCGATCAACCTCCTCATCATCAAGTAGGGTCTCCGCCTCACTACTAGCCCCCTCGGCTGCGTCTGGGTCAGGAGACAGACCTGTCTCTAGACCGGCTACCGAGCCACTCTCCTCGCCAGTACTTGTTCGCTTGGCTGCTGAAAAGGCCGATGTCTCCCCCCGTTCCTGACCGCCCTCTGTTAGCTCTTCCTCACTGTACAGTGGGGCTGAGCCCACAGCATGCGATACTTCGCTTGGTGAGGGAACAGCAAAGGACAGGGGCAGGTAGAGGACACGTGATTTCAGTGGGCTTGGTCCCGGGCCATGCCAACTAACGGTTGTGTCTGACGTACCCACCGACCGTTGGCTGTAGGTGTCAGAGGTGACCTGGGAAGAGGAAGACGACCGAGCCAACCAATCAATGACGGCAGGGTTGTCGGTGGAGACACGACCGCTGGATGACACCGGGAGCACTGGCCTCTGGCTGCGAATACTGCTGCCTCGACCCCTTCCTCTGCTGCCACGTCTGCTCGCTCCTAAAACATTGCCTCCTCTGCCACTCCTCTGCATGTTGTCTGACATACTATTTAATTCAACGATTAGGTGTCCCTGAGTAACAATTCTCTGGCACTCAGTAACAATTCTGTCTGTCCCTGAGTATGAATTCTGTGGCCCTGAGTAACAATTCTGTGTCTGTGCGAGTAACAATTCTGTGTCTGTGCGAGTAACAATTCTGTGTCTGTGCAAGTAACAATTTTGTGTCTGTGCGAGTAACAATTCTCTGGCACTCAGTAACAATTCTGTCTGTCCCTGAGTAACAATTCTCTGGCACTCAGTAACAATTCTGTCTGTCCCTGAGTAACAATTCTCTGGCACTCAGTAACAATTCTGTCTGTCCCTGAGTATGAATTCTGTGGCCCTGAGTAACAATTCTGTGTCTGCGTGAGTAACAATTCTGTGTCTGTGCAAGTAACAATTTTGTGTCTGTGCAAGTAACAATTTTGTGTCTGTGCGAGTAACAATTCTCTGGCACTCAGTAACAATTCTGTCTGTCCCTGAGTAACAATTCTCTGGCACTCAGTAACAATTCTGTCTGTCCCTGAGTAACAATTCTCTGGCACTCAGTAACAATTCTGTCTGTCCCTGAGTAACAATTCTCTGGCACTCAGTAACAATTGTGTGTCTGTGCAAGTAACAATTCTGTGTCTGTGCAAGTAACAATTTTGTGTCTGTGAGAGTAACAATTCTCTGGCACTCAGTAACAATTCTGTCTGTCCCTGAGTAACAATTCTCTGGCACTCAGTAACAATTCTGTCTGTCCCTGAGTATGAATTCTGTGGCCCTGAGTAACAATTCTGTCTCTGTGCGAGTAACAATTCTGTGTCTGTGCAAGTAACAATTTTGTGTCTGTGAGAGTAACAATTCTCTGGCACTCAGTAACAATTCTGTCTGTCCCTGAGTAACAATTCTCTGGCACTCAGTAACAATTCTGTCTTCCCTGAGTAACAATTCTCTGGCACTCAGTAACAATTCTGTCTGTCCCTGAGTATGAATTCTGTGGCCCTGAGTAACAATTCTGTCTCTGTGCGAGTAACAATTCTGTGTCTGTGCAAGTAACAATTTTGTGTCTGTGAGAGTAACAATTCTCTGGCACTCAGTAACAATTCTGTCTGTCCCTGAGTAACAATTCTCTGGCACTCAGTAACAATTCTGTCTGTCCCTGAGTATGAATTCTGTGGCCCTGAGTAACAATTGTGTGTCTGTGCAAGTAACAATTCTGTGTCTGTGCAAGTAACAATTTTGTGTCTGTGAGAGTAACAATTCTCTGGCACTCAGTAACAATTCTGTCTGTCCCTGAGTAACAATTCTCTGGCACTCAGTAACAATTCTGTCTGTCCCTGAGTAACAATTCTGTCTGTCCCTGAGTATGAATTCTGTGGCCCTGAGTAAGAATTCTCTGGCACTCAGTAACAATTCTGTCTGTCCCTGAGTATGAATTCTGTGGCCCTGAGTAACAATTGTGTGTCTGTGCAAGTAACAATTCTGTGTCTGTGCAAGTAACAATTTTGTGTCTGTGAGAGTAACAATTCTCTGGCACTCAGTAACAATTCTGTCTGTCCCTGAGTAACAATTCTCTGGCACTCAGTAACAATTCTGTCTGTCCCTGAGTATGAATTCTGTGGCCCTGAGTAACAATTCTGTCTCTGTGCGAGTAACAATTCTGTCTCTGTGCGAGTAACAATTCTGTGTCTGTGCAAGTAACAATTTTGTGTCTGTGAGAGTAACAATTCTCTGGCACTCAGTAACAATTCTGTCTGTCCCTGAGTAAGAATTCTCTGGCACTCAGTAACAATTCTGTCTGTCCCTGAGTAACAATTCTCTGGCACTCAGTAACAATTCTGTCTGTCCCTGAGTAACAATTCTGTCTGTCCCTGAGTATGAATTCTGTGGCCCTGAGTAAGAATTCTCTGGCACTCAGTAACAATTCTGTCTGTCCCTGAGTATGAATTCTGTGGCCCTGAGTAACAATTGTGTGTCTGTGCAAGTAACAATTCTGTGTCTGTGCAAGTAACAATTTTGTGTCTGTGAGAGTAACAATTCTCTGGCACTCAGTAACAATTCTGTCTGTCCCTGAGTAACAATTCTCTGGCACTCAGTAACAATTCTGTCTGTCCCTGAGTAACAATTCTCTGGCACTCAGTAACAATTCTGTCTGTCCCTGAGTAACAATTCTCTGGCACTCAGTAACAATTCTGTCTGTCCCTGAGTAACAATTCTGTCTGTCCCTGAGAATGAATTCTGTGGCCCTGAGTAAGAATTCTCTGGCACTCAGTAACAATTCTGTCTGTCCCTGAGTAACAATTCTCTGGCACTCAGTAACAATTCTGTCTGTCCCTGAGTATGAATTCTGTGGCCCTGAGTAACAATTGTGTGTCTGTGCAAGTAACAATTCTGTGTCTGTGCAAGTAACAATTTTGTGTCTGTGAGAGTAACAATTCTCTGGCACTCAGTAACAATTCTGTCTGTCCCTGAGTAACAATTCTCTGGCACTCAGTAACAATTCTGTCTGTCCCTGAGTAACAATTCTGTCTGTCCCTGAGTATGAATTCTGTGGCCCTGAGTAAGAATTCTCTGGCACTCAGTAACAATTCTGTCTGTCCCTGAGTATGAATTCTGTGGCCCTGAGTAACAATTGTGTGTCTGTGCAAGTAACAATTCTGTGTCTGTGCAAGTAACAATTTTGTGTCTGTGAGAGTAACAATTCTCTGGCACTCAGTAACAATTCTGTCTGTCCCTGAGTAACAATTCTCTGGCACTCAGTAACAATTCTGTCTGTCCCTGAGTATGAATTCTGTGGCCCTGAGTAACAATTCTGTCTCTGTGCGAGTAACAATTCTGTGTCTGTGCAAGTAACAATTTTGTGTCTGTGAGAGTAACAATTCTCTGGCACTCAGTAACAATTCTGTCTGTCCCTGAGTAAGAATTCTCTGGCACTCAGTAACAATTCTGTCTGTCCCTGAGTAACAATTCTCTGGCACTCAGTAACAATTCTGTCTGTCCCTGAGTAACAATTCTGTCTGTCCCTGAGTATGAATTCTGTGGCCCTGAGTAAGAATTCTCTGGCACTCAGTAACAATTCTGTCTGTCCCTGAGTATGAATTCTGTGGCCCTGAGTAACAATTGTGTGTCTGTGCAAGTAACAATTCTGTGTCTGTGCAAGTAACAATTTTGTGTCTGTGAGAGTAACAATTCTCTGGCACTCAGTAACAATTCTGTCTGTCCCTGAGTAACAATTCTCTGGCACTCAGTAACAATTCTGTCTGTCCCTGAGTAACAATTCTCTGGCACTCAGTAACAATTCTGTCTGTCCCTGAGTAACAATTCTCTGGCACTCAGTAACAATTCTGTCTGTCCCTGAGTAACAATTCTGTCTGTCCCTGAGAATGAATTCTGTGGCCCTGAGTAAGAATTCTCTGGCACTCAGTAACAATTCTGTCTGTCCCTGAGTAACAATTCTCTGGCACTCAGTAACAATTCTGTCTGTCCCTGAGTAAAAATTCTGTGGCCCTAATAACGTTTCTGTGGCCCTAAGTAACAATTCTCTGGCACTGAGTAACAATTCTGTCTGTCCCTGAGTATGAATTCTGTGGCCCTAACTAGCGTTTCTTTGTCCCTAAATAACGATTCTGTGGCCCTCATTAACAAGTCTGTGTCCCTGAGTAATGGTTCTCTGTCCCTAAGTAACTTCTCTCTGTCCCCAATTCTCGTTTCTGTGGCCCTAACTCTGTCCCTGTCCCTAGTACAGAGCGGTCTGCCTCTGTTCAATGACTGCAGGCAAATGAAGATTTCCAAAATGGCCGCTATATATACCTCGACCATTACACAGTGCTGGCTGGCTGGCTGCTGATTGGCTGATGCGATCACATGTCGTTGAGGAATGCATTATGGGGCAGCGCGCCTTGTCTGCGCGCCTTCCCCGACATCCCCGCTCCGTCGCCGCACATGTCAGCCGCCATTTTCGGAAAAATTTCGATTCGCGCGTCCGAATTAGGCTGTTTTTCGGATTCGGCACGAATCGAAATTTTTCCGATATTCGACTCGAATTCCACTTCGGATACTTCGATTCGCTCATCTCTAACAGTAATGTAATATTATAAGATTTTAGTGTATTGAGTGAATGTCAAATTTTAACATTTTTGAAATTCCCGCCGGTTCCATCCCCCGTATGCCACGTATGTCCCGACGCTCACAGGGAACGGAACCCAGAAGATGGATGCCGGCATCGGCTGGAGGAAATGGCCGGGGACGCTGCAGGGGAGACATCGCGGGACCACAGGACAAGGTAAGTGCTCGAGGGATCCCAGAGCAATGCTGCAGTGTAATACTGAGTGTAGCTTGGGGTTACCGCTTCTGGTACTGAAAGGTAACACCAAGCTACACTCGGGAATACTGCCAGGGAGGTTAATATATTTTTATTGAAAAACAAGCTTGAATTAAAAAGCAGAGGAACCGAAGTCACAAAAGGGTACTATTCAGGTACATCATCAGGCTTTTTTTTTACAAATATGTCTGTATACAAGTGAACATTAAACAATAAAAAGGTAAACAAAAATATTATTGTTGAATATAGAAAGATATAAAAGTACTCCAACTCAGATAAGTGTGAGTTGCCACTTTATGGAGTTTATATATGACAGTGTTATTAACAAATGTTCCAAAGCAAATTATAATCATATAAATACCCAATTATTGTAAAATAAATCCACTACCAATATAAAGTCCACTATGATTTTTATGTAAATACGCAAAATGTCCCATCAATAACTCCAACGGTGTTCAAAATTAGTCCACCTCAAAAAAAAGAAAACTCATATAGTGCATTAACCTTTATCAAATAAACTTTATCTATATTTCATCCAGTGAAAAAAAAGTAAAAGTTGTGAAAAACGTGAAAAACACGTGATCAGTGAAAACCCACTTCAATGTGCATAACACTATTTCAGTGCCACATCACAGAAAACTCCAATATAAAAGGGTGTATCCACTTCTAAAAGCAGTGAGGATACCCTTACCAACTTCCCAATATAATGGGCTTTGTAGTCATCCAGGAAATTCACAGGCTGATCCACTCAGGAACCTCTGCTGTATCACGCAGCCACCCCACTCTCTGGATTCCTTAGACACTTTGCTCCCAGTGTCACCACAAAAAAACACAGGACATAGTGTGATACCGCCAATAAAATAAGTAACATACACTTTATTAAAACTGCTCACATTGCCAAAGCTTTTTAACCGCATTAAAAACTGGGAGCAAAGTGTCTAAGGAATCCAGAGAGTGGGGTGGCTGCGTGATACAGCAGAGGTTCCTGAGTGGATCAGCCTGTGAATTTCCTGGATGACTACAAAGCCCATTATATTGGGAAGTTGGTAAGGGTATCCTCACTGCTTTTAGAAGTGGATACACCCTTTTATATTGGAGTTTTCTGTGATGTGGCACTGAAATAGTGTTATGCACATTGAAGTGGGTTTTCACTGATCACGTGTGGTTCACGTTTTTCACAACTTTTACTTATTTTCACTGGATGAAATATAGATAAAGTTTATTTGATAAAGGTTAATGCACTATATGAGTTTTCTTTTTTTTGAGGTGGACTAATTTTGAACACCGTTGGAGTTATTGATGGGACATTTTGCGTATTTACATAAAAATCATAGTGGACTTTATATTGGTAGTGGATTTATTTTACAATAATTGGGTATTTATATGATTATAATTTGCTTTGGAACATTTGTTAATAACACTGTCATATATATAGTTTGGTACACCTTCAGGGGAAGGTGTTGTTTGTGTTATAGGGTAATTATAGTAGGATAGGAGGTGGTTGATTTCTAATTACTTTATGGAGTTTCACAAGCTTAAACCGCTGTCCATCAGATCTAATAATACTCTCTGGTATAAGAAGAGAGAAGGGGCTAGTGGATAGAAAAGTGAAGAAAAAGGTATAAATGGTAGAGGAAGGGGAAGGAAGGGGAGGGTAAGGTTGGGATTGGATAGGAAATAGGTCTACGATAGGGGAGGTCAGTGCAAACACCCTAACTATATTAAAATAATTTTTATTAGTTTTTAACAGGTACAGTTGCAAGTGAAGAAACACAAAAAAGGGGAAAACAAGTTCTCAGTTGTACAAGTGATGATAAATTGCTTGACAATTTCAACATATTAAATGCTAAGTATTTTACATAGCAATAAATGTTTTCAAATTCCAATACAATGAAGAACCTCTAAAGGAAAAGAAGGGGGGTAGGAGGAACAAACGATAAGAAGGACATAAACAACTAAGGGATAACTAACTTAAACCTTATACCAGTCAAGGTAAAATTGTATACTCCGTATTGAGTGGGCTATCTTAATTTATCTGTACAATTTGGATTATGAGACTATATAGACCAAGAACGAATACATTTGGTGTAAGAAAGGTTGTTTAGGGCAAATCTCCTTTCAATTTCACATTGTAAATTCAGGTCATTAATTGTCAAAGTTATAGAAGGTGATGTCATTGATTTCCATAGCCTAGTAATGTTATTTTTTGCTGCATATAAAATGTGGATTATTGTGCTACGCGTGTTAGGGGAAAATTTTTCCAAGCCAATATGGAATAGTTGTAGCATGGGGTCAGGGTTTACTACATTACCTATTATTTCGGAAATTATATTACAAACACCATTCCAGAAGACCACAACAGGTGCTAACACCCTACCTATATGACCAGCAATTACATTTGAAATCCAATGTCAACAATTGTCTTTAGACATAATATCCAAGTAAGACAAAGTATATTTAAAAGTGAACCAACAGCCCCATGGCTCATGGGTAATGGTGGATAATTTTCGGGC
Source organism: Staurois parvus (assembly GCF_062004578.1). Taxonomy (NCBI): domain Eukaryota; kingdom Metazoa; phylum Chordata; class Amphibia; order Anura; family Ranidae; genus Staurois; species Staurois parvus. The sequence continues at coordinate 7,265,181 of NW_028317815.1, forward strand.
TTCATCCATATGTTCTTCCATGAGGTAGATATGAATAATTATTTGAATCCAACATTACATGGTAGGGATGGTTTTCTGTTTTCAAAATATTGGAATAAGAGATTTTGCCACGTTTAGCAGTGGAATAATATAACCCATGGTCTTTCAAATCCTTTGATGGTTTTATCCACTTCCTGTCTGGACACTTTTACCCCCTTCCTGTCCAGGGCAATTTTCAGCTTTCAGCGCTATCACACTTTGAATGACAATTGCGCGGTCATGCAACACTGTACCCATATTAATTTTTTACCATTTTTTTGAGACAGATAAAGCTTTATTTTGGTGGTATTTATTCACCGTTGGGATTTTTTTTTTTTTTTGCTATATAAATGAAAAAGTCCAAACATTTTGAAAAAAGTCTTTTTCTTATAAAATTTTGCAAATCAATAATATTTCATCATAAATCTTGGCCAAAATTTATTCCGTTATCTTTTTAGTAAAAAAAAAAAAATACGCCAAATTAGTTTATAACCAAGAATTTTAATTTTTAAACTTTTTTTTTACATTTTTATTTTATTTTTTTATATTATTATTTATGTTTTTTTTTTTTTACATACCGTCACCCTAGCAGTACAGTGTCACCATAGTGACACTGTACTACTTGTGGGGGATGATGAAGATTTTTTTTTTTTTACAGTGATTGATTTTACACCCATATAGGATGTAAAAGCAATCATTTCTCTTTCTCTCTGTCTGCATTCTTGCAGCCATTGAGAAATACTGTGTGAGCTGTGATTGGTCAGAGCTTGTCACATGGTACAAGGCTGTTGTGAATAGCCTTGTACCATGTGACCTCTGTGATCATTCACAGATTTCACACGTAGTAAGCAATAATGTCACAAGTGACATCTTGCTTACTACTTTGCATGTGATCACTGATTGGCCAATCAGTGATCACATGATCGGGACCTCGTACAGAGGTCCCGTCCCACGATCGGTGTTTCACTGTGTCCGGAGGACACAGCGGGCACCGGATCGCGGTGCTGCTCGCTCCCAGGGAGCGTGCACAACTAGAAATAGCGGGTGCCGTTTATGAACAGCAACCCACCCCTGGAGTGCCACCGCCCTGCTATTTAAAAACAGCAGGTGGACGGCAAGTGGTTAAACCAAGTTAAAGTGTTATTAAACCCACAACAGTAAAATCAGTCTGTATATGCAGTAAAGCATGCTTGATATACTCACTGTGGAACCTATCATCTGCGATGTATAAAAATGCTGTTTGATCCTGACTTCTCTGATCCTCCCCTTCCTCCAGTGTACCCCTCTTATCTTCTGATAAGACATATCTTGTGGAGGCACTCTGCACATGCTCAGTTTGGTGTGTATTGCTAGAGAGTTTTTTTTTTCTTGGGAGAGTGCATGTGAACAGTACAAGGCCAATCAGCACTGTTCAGACAGAGTTCATGGGTTCTACATCCTCCTAGAGCATAAAGAAAACTCCTCCTACAAGCTTTAACCAGTGCTCTGCTACACACTAATAGAAGTCACAAGCCTGCTCTAACTGCTGATGAGAAAAGGTATTTAGCAGTTTATATATACTAAAATAATTGCATTTCCATGTAGTGTGTACTGTGGGAGACCAGATAGAATTAATGCAGGGTCCTGGGTTTAGTTACACTTTAAGGTTATGGACCAGTAAGAACATATGAGGGGGCATTAGCACCATATATGAGCATGTGTAGCAATGGCTGCACAACCTGCTGGTTCATCAGGAAATATCTGGTGGAGTTTGGTGGGATTGTAATGCCATTGAGATAACAGCTTAAAATAGACTTCCACCATCTTAGAAGAAATAGAGGAAATGTGTTTTAGTTGTAGAATCTTATTTTTTGATCATCCGATAGGTTGGTTTTGAGTTCAGGCTCCCAAAAATCAGATAACAAGGGTATGAGAAGGGTACAAGATTCAGCAGAGCAAGGTAAAGTGTGAAATGCCCTTCTGCAAGAGCAGAGAATGAAAAGACTTTTTCAATAGGGTTAAGGTCTTTCAAAGACTGCAAAGGTTTTGGTAGTGAATTAACAAATGGACATTCTTGAGTATAACACCATTTATCCATAAAATAAGGTGTAGATTACGTAATAAGGGATTCCACAGGTTGCATGGTTTTATCACGTGGTGCAGAAGTAGTGGTTTGTGAGGTGGCCAGGATTGGAACTGCAAATTCATGGAGCCAAGTAGAAAGTAGGAGTGACTCAATAAAGGCATCAGAGGGGAGTTAAATGACCAACCCTGTTTCACATGAATAGAATCCCAGACTGCTAAGGAGGAGATGGTTAATGGAGAAGAATGATTGGATAGATTCTTAAAATATTTAGGGATCCATGGCAATGCAGCGAGAGGGGATTCACTAAGATCATATTCGACCCACAAAAACATATAGTGGAATATAGTATCAACTCAGTGTGAAAGTAAGTAATTCAACAATTCTTTTCAGGAACCCATGTCATCTAAGGAAAAATATAACCCATTGCCAGCCCTATGGTGTTGAATACACTGTCACTTAAAGAGGACAGCCATGCATTGAAGGTACACTCACCAAACTGTATATGATCACTCCACAATTGCTTGAGGTCGTTTTTAATTGCATGATTCATTATTACCCAGCCAAAAAGAAGCATCCAAAGCAGTTTCAAAAATGTTTTTCTGACCACAGTCAGTGAACCTCAATTTTGTTGGGTAAAGAATTGCATAAGACAGTTGGAGGTTTTGTGCCCTTCTAGTTACATCAATGAATTTGATTCTCCTTTGCTGCACTTCAGCAGAAACGTTAGAGCAAAAGTTGACCTTCACCCCCATTGTAGCAAACATTTTTCTGTTCTCAGACTAGCTACAGAATAATTCCCTTGTTTTTATAACGGATTTGTGCTAGCATAGGCCATAGAGGGTCCCATGGTGGTAAGGGGTGCATAGATGTCCCTTTTACATGTTATATAGAAAATAGAGGGTAAAAGCTTCCTCACCGAAAGCCTCTAGCAACCACTGTTCCACAAAGTTAGTGGGGTTTGATCTCTCCACAAATCTCGGTAAACCCAGTGTGCAGACATTATCTACCTTAGAGTCTTTTATCTGTAGCTAGTGAATTTCTGTGTGTTGTAGAAAATGTCTTGTGTGTTGTCTTTACCCTGAAGTTAAGGTATATTTACCAGATTTTTTTCATGTGATCTTTGCCTCTGTCCCTATATTGAGGACGCTGATGCAGATGCAGGTGTAGATGTCATGTTGGCTCTACTGGGTCATGGTTTCTTCATGGTTCTTGTGGGTCATACTAATTGTACAGATGGTTTATCAAGGTCCCTGGGGGTGTCAAGCTTGAATAAGTATAAGCAGCCAGGTAAACAGGCTGGGTAAATGATCTTTGAAGGATCTACATCGAGAGTTTAATAAGTTCCTTCTGCTCACATGCTGCACTTGACCATGCTCCTGCATTGTAAAGATTTATGGGCAGAGGAGAATTATAATGTCTCTTCTACAAAAAAACTCTAACCTGCTGGCAATTTTTTGTTATCCAAGTTTAGTTCTGCTTTAAATCATCACACTTCACCTACATTATTTTTACTTTAACCTGCCCTTGGTTGAGATAAAAGTCCTACTGAAGCAACAATATGTTTTCATTGTGGTACTTACTCTATTCTTACTTCAGTGGCTCCATATATTGACAGGTGGTCATTATATCCTTAACCACTTCAAGTCCAGGCACTTTCACCCCCTTCCAGTCCAGGCCACATTTCAGCTTTCAGCTCTGTCACATATGGCAATTACTCAGGCATGCAAATTATTATTTTTTTTAGGCAGATAGAGCTTTCTTTTGCTGGTATTTAATCACCACTGCATTTTTTATATAGCTTAATAAAATGTCAACTTCAGGGGAAAAAATACATTTTATTTAATTTCTTCATTTTCCAAAAAACTGTGATAAAAAATTACAACTTCAGAAAACTAACCATGCCTCTTACTAAATACCTTGGACTGTCTAATTTTCAAAAAGGGGTCAGTTTGGGGGTATTTGTACTGTCCTAGCATTTTAGGGTCTCAAGAAATGATGATCGATTTTCAAATATACTGTATACATCATAGTTTGTAGACTATAACTTTCACACAGACTAAATAATATACACTGTTTTGTGTTATTTTCACAAACAAATTAAGCTGAGTACATTGTGGCCTAATTTTATGAATACAATTATTTGCACATTTTTCTAATAAAAACCAATGAAAAAAAGTGTTTTTTCCACAATTTTGGTATTTTTTCATTTATATAATATATAATATACTAAGTGATCACCCGGACATCGTGGCAATGTAATTTGCTGTGACCGGGGGACACATAGATCACCAGGCTCCCAGGTGCGTGCTCTGTGAACTGCTGATGTGGCCTGACATAAAGGTGCATTAAACCGCATCACCACCACTCTGGTCCCTCCATCTATTGGCTGTGGGTGGGTGGTAAGTGGTTAAGAAATGGACATTGGAGCCTAAACTTTATTTATTTTTACATTTTTTTTCTTATATGAAGAACTCATTATGTATACTACTATATTAATATATATTGTCTTCAAACTGAGGAATTTGTGATAAGCAAGATTATTGAGCAAGTTATCATCAACAGGATAATTTTCTTGGTGGAGGAATGATTTTCATAGATATAGATTTGTAGATATCTTCACAAGTATGTGGTGACATAGCTTTCCATCCATTAGTTAGTCCTTGAATGGGGTTCTTTGCTCTTTCTCTTTTCTGCATAGAAGGAACAGCCGGGGGGAGATTTATTAAACTGGAGCACTCAGAATCTGGTGCAGCTGTGCATGGTAGCCAATCAGCTTCTAACTTCAGCCTTTTCAATTAGGCATTGACAAAAAAACCTGGAAGCTGACTGGTTTCTATGCAGAGCTGCACCAGAGCAGGCTCCAGTTTTAGTAACCCCTCCCCCAACCTGCAAACACCTATTGTTTAGTAGGAGATAGGAATTACTCTCTGAATAACATATGTAATCATTTGCTATGGCCATGCTAATTTGAGTCCACTCCTGGTAATTTCAGTAAGGCAAAAAACTTGTTAAACTATTATTAAACAATTTAAATTTAAATAATATTAAGTAAATAAATAATAAAAACAAATGTCCAGTTATTATCTGGCTTTAATCATTTACAAGAAGATGAAGCATCAGCCCTGAGGGTCATTCTACAATACTAATTTTCCTTCTATTGTGGACAGAATAAACTAAAATGTTCATATTATGCAAAACCTTAAAATGTATGCACAAGTATTTATTTTACATGTAAAATTCCATTGCATGCATCTACTTGTTTTACTAAATTACCTAACTTACTATTTCAGGACAATAACATTTTTAAGATTCGGTAGTGCTACTTCTTCATTGCAATGTAACAATAACAATCACCTGAACTGGAAAATGAATCTATTCCCAAAAGACTTTCCTTGCCAGACCAATGATTAGATAAATATTAAAGGCCTTGTACTGCAAGTTTCCAATAACCTATGAAACACACTGACTAAGAACATCACCACCATAGAATTATTAGGACTACCCTTAAAGTGTACATATAAGAAAATATAAGAAAGAAATGACACAATGTCATTGACATTATGTAATTGATATGGTGCAATGCAAACTGTCAGAAGGATTAACACAGAAGAGTAATCATTTTATTACATCTTGGTCCTACCAGTAGATTAATTACTATTCCACTAAATGTAAACACCCTGCCTCAGTGCTCCTTTCAAGAGTCTACAGCCCTGATGCAAACAGTGCGCTTGCTCATGGGAGAAGTTTTGCACATTTTTAAATGCCTTGGTAGGTGAATGTCGGTCTAAAGGAGTGGGAATTCTATATTTGCATGCAAACTACTCTAGGTAACTCCAACATTTGATGTCAAGCCTCCATGATTAAAATAACTGAAATATAATTAATTAAAGGGTAGGTTAAGGACAGTCAGGTTGGATGATACTGATCTTCCTTCAGCCAGCAAATGAGATGGGCACTAACTGACTTGTTGCAATTTCTAATGCACACTTTGATCTAAGTATGCAATGAAATCTGAATATGCAATTTCAGTACAGGAGAGGAGACTGTACAACTATACAAGACTGAAGGGAATTTTGGATTTAAGTTTTAAGATATCCTCCGAAAAAGACAAAACAGAAACTGGCAAGATCAACATGAATGCATGTCATTTTCCCATGGGCATAAAAAACACTGCTTTTGCAGGCATCCATCATTTAGATCTGTATTTTAGGAGTAGTGTTTAGAGGCATAAAAAATGCCCTAAGGCTGCATTTAGAAGGGGTTTATGAGCATAATTTATGCACCTAAACACAAGTAAGCATGCCTGAACATGTATAAATTCAAATATATGCGTATACATTTATTTTGGAGGCTAGAATAAATTAATATAACACCTATAATACATATAATTAATTTAACACCTATAAGCATGCATAATTACACACCAAAACAAGCATTTTTTAAGCTTGATTTTTTTCTGCTATCTCCTGGCAGAAAGATCCAGTGCAGATAGGAATATTTTAATATGACTGTGCATGAAGCCAAGAATGTAGGTCTATATACACTTTAAGATGTTAATTATTACCTAATAATTGAGATAAGTTAATATGCCCAGGTTTGGTTCATGTGGGGCTTGGTGAATCCTGCATGAAGTCTGCAAATTCTGAACCCTACTGAGATCTAAATGGAGTAAATCTTGAAAATATACAGTATTCTTGCCATTAGAAAGGCTAATAGGCAATGGAATGTTGAAACAGTTAGTAGTAGCTGAATATTGCTGGCACTCCTTCTTTGTGTTCCTAACTTTCTGCATCTTGCTCTACAACATTCTCCTGCTGCCTTTGTTGCAATATCTGCAGCCTTTAGAGACTAGCATGAAAGTTTCACAAGGGGTTTCAGAGGCTTATGTTACACCACATTAAGAGGAAAGACAGTCATGGTGCAACACAGGGGAAAGCCATGCTTGGCTTGAGTCTTTGCAGAATTCTCAGATGGTGGCAGCACAGTCATGTGTACCCCCTTTTTCTTATTGGCCTTATATTCTGAATCCTCAGAGCAGGGGCGGACTGACAACTCATGGGGCCCCCGGGCAATAGGGGATCATGGGGCCCCTGTGTCCTTGCCCAAACTCAAAAAAGCCTATGAAAAAGGTACCAGGGGCATCTCATGGGGCCCCCTACTGACCCCGGGCCCTCGGGCAGTGCCCGAGTTTCCAAATGGTCAGTCCGCCCTTGCCTCAGAGTTATCAGTCCCGCCAAGCTCCTAGGCTAAACATTGCCATTATTACCAACTCCTGCCACCTCTCTTAGCCCAAAAGGTGCTTTCAGGGGGAAAACCCTGCCATAAGATGTCTGCCTTTCCACAGTGATGAGGAGGTAAAAGGAGGAGGGACATTCTCTGGCTGGGGAAAGGCAAGCAACAACAAAGAGATAAGCATTGAATCCTACAGCTTCTCGCCCTTTTTTTCATTCTTTATTTATCCAAGGCAAAAGAACTAAAAATATATCTGGACTTACAAGTATATTATAACAGAATCAGTAGAATTAAGTCTTACACTATCAGAACATACAGCTGAACAAAAATGACCACTATGAATATTAATGAATGAAATTAATGAATATTAATAACTGTAAAGATGATAGAATAAAGAAGAGTTGCCCACGATTGAGTGGTCCAATATGACTTCACTGCTGGAAAGATGGTCATCCTACTTACAGCCTACTTTAACAATAAACATATAAGGAAGGATGTTTTTAGAGGCTCTGGGGAGCTGGGCTTTTTTTCAATCCACTAAGTGTTATTCATGCAGACAATGTGGTTGACAAAGCCTTTCTCTTCTTACCTCTTTCTGGGACATAACTGTGGCTGCTGGCAACCTGTCATTATAGTGAATGGGGCCGGCTGTCGCACCTATCCACTGAGAGCCAAAGCCGGACTCTAGAGGTTCCTGCGGCTATAATTTACACCTTAATTGACCATGTGAATGTAGCCAATTTGAATAGAATACCTAGAATAGGTCTGCATGGCACACATGTGCATCCTGCATGGTAGAAGCCAGCCCCTTCATAAATATATTTTTATGTCCTTGTGAATAAGGCCTTAAGGGAACAGTGGTCACAACTAGAAAGTGCAGGGATGAAGATGGTTGGATTGCGTAAAGTGATTCTCTCTGTGAAATCATCCCTTGGAGAAAGTCTTACTATATTCCTAATGCACTGGAGGGGAGTAACACATTTTATTTCTTAAGAACTGCCTGGAGTAAGGCTTTACATTTTATTGAATGGTTCTTTGTTGCAGTATATGTGGTGGAAGAAGGGCCTAGTGAGATATGATAAATACCTGCTCCATATCTAACAAAAAAGCCTATTATGCAACTTTATTAATAAGTGTGCACGTTTCTTTTTCTTCACACAGAGGTCAGCATAATCTAGTACACTGTGTACTTCTTAGTACACCTAATAAAGCATAGATGGTGCACTAACTTAAAGCCCAACTTCAGTATATCTTTTGTTTTATTTTACATTTTGTATAGCATGAGTAAGATTTAAAGTTACGGTCAAGTAAGAATGGGATGTGGGCTCATGGCAACTACTGCTAATGAATGGCAGCTTCCTACTATGCAGGCAGCTAGCATCATTGGTTATTAAGATGCTAGTGACAGCACATCATCACTTGTTGTAAGGGGGCAGGAGGCTGCCAGCATCCTAGCAACCACTATCCCACAGCCTGCTGACTTGTTATAAATTGTAAACAAACTGGTGGGCATCCCAGGTGACATAATTTACCAAATATAGTCATGGCAATAATTGGTTAGTAATGAAAGTGAAAACCTCCTGCACTCCTATCTAAATCCCTACAGCAATAAACTGATAGAGCTGCCAACATCCAATCATATGCCTGATGATCTATAAGTAAATAACACAACATATGATGTAGCGCTAATACCAAAAATACATACGTGAGATGCACAAATATAAGTGGAAGACCTTATATGAGCATAAATAAAATAAATAAACCAAATAAGCAATGTGACCAAACCTCACAGGTTCTGTCTGTATTGTGAGGTCCAAATGTGAAGTATGATCAACCAGGGATCAAAAATGGTGAACAATCAGTAACGTGAAAAATAAATATAAATATAAAATATATAAAAGAAGTGTCATCAATACTTGCACAATTATGTGTGCAGAGGTGTAGCTAGGATATTTTGCGCCTGGGGACGAACTATAAAATTGGCTCCCCAGCCCCCCTCCCGTTTAACCTCCCTGGCGGTATAATTATTTCAGATTTTTGGTGCTGAAAGCGGTACATTATTTTGCATGGAAATATGTAGTTTTTTATTGTAGGCTGTAATTTTTAGGAATAACTCACTGAAATCTGTCCAAACAAGAGTCTAGTAAAAATCCCGGGTAGGATAAAACTTAAAACACGAAATCATAAATTATAATTTAATAAATAATCATAAAAAATAATAATATAATAATAATAATATATTTAATTCAATAATATAATCAAACCAAAAACACTGAAATTTGAAATATAGTGCCAAGTTCGCACATCACTGAGCAAAGTCGCAAAATTGTTTTCAGTGTCTGATGACGAATTTCCCAACGAATCATTATCACTCAATTCTGCAAGTGGTTCTGATTTACTATCGCTGTTCTCTAGCTTGTCTAAAACCACTTTTGACATAAAGGGACGCTTTTTGGATGCCATGGACATTTCTCAGTTTCCAGGCAGAAAGAACAGTAAAAATGCAGGCAGGGCACAGGACAAAGCACTAGGGAAAAAATGTATGTGAAATGGTTTGATACAGTAATGTTTTACTATGTGATTTTAGTGAATGTCACTTTTTGTCATTTTCAAATTTCCTGCCGTTCCGTCCAACCGTACGTCTCGACGCTCGCAGGGCACGGAACCCAGATGACAGATGCTGGAATCCTCCGGATTACATTTCCGGGAACACTGCAGGAGGGACATTGCAGGAGCGCAGGACAAGGTAAGTGATCGAGGGATCGCGGAGCAACACCGCATGGTAAGCCCGAATGTAGCTCGGGGTTACCGCTTGTGGTACTGAAACCTTACCCCGAGCTACACTCTGTAATACCGCCAAGGAGGTTAATCACATTTTTCTATTACATTGGATAAGGAAAAACTATTTAAATTTTAATGAAACATTGTATTTAAAGAAGCAAATTTATAGAAATTATATTACATGACTCACTCAGTCACTGTCGTAGACTGGTTTACATATGCCCACTTTTTTATCAACGCTCAATACATGCAGACAGAACCGGCTGTACGCAGAATCCGTATCTCGGCTGGCTGCAGTGGCTGGCAGGCAGCATCATCACTGTGGATGGCAGACATACCAGATGACACGTCTGCTGCAGCCGCTGCAGTGATCTTGTGACCGATTTATTACCCTTGTTCACTTACTATAATGTAACGTTGTAAGCCTCATTTTGGCGCCCTGTACCTTGGCGCCCAGGTACATATGTACCCCCCTGCCCCCCCCAGCTACGCCTCTGTATGTGTGTGAATTAATCCTAATATGATCTATAGGTGGTGAAGAATATCCAAAATAGTTCAAATGGGACTAGTGCACCAAGTGTGCCCAAATTGATCCTAATTGGATCTAAAAGTGATAGTGAAGCATCCAAACAGTCCAAATGGGACTAAGACATCAGGTGTGCTCAAACTGGGATAAACAAGAAATAACGCAAGTAATCACATGCAAACAAACTCCCCAAAAATTAAAAACAACTCAAATATCTAAACATCAAACAGTGTCAAGAGACAACACACACATAACCACATGCGTGATAGTGCATAAAATATGTTACATGACATGAATATATAAACAGTCACTAGGAAAAACACGTCACTGAAAATGCATGTAAAAACTAGTAGACAAATGAATAAATGTCCAAAGTGGTGTGAACCACCATATAATCAATTAGAACAAACACCCATGAAAGGTGGGTGATAGGTGTATAGGATGACAAGAAGGTATCCACAAATGGCTGAAATGCATGCTCACCTCCTTGCTTCGACCCGCAAAGGGCCAAAACACTTTTAGGATCACTACTCTGGATCTTCCATGCATGAGACTCCTCTGGAATCGAGTTACTCTCCCCGTAGTGGTCTCCCACTCAAGGACAGGCTTAATGGTGGTAAACCTCCTCTCCAGGCAGATACGTGAGATGTTGCCAGTAATCTCATTATAAAACACAAGCAAGAACTCCCATATCGTAATACCATTTATTTTATAAAGAAGTAAAACAAAATCCACTCACATTTCACTACATCTTGGTCAGAGCATTGATAGGAAAAACCTCATGATCTGGGTGTAGTTGCAGGGGTGTACAAAGATGGCGTCCAAACCGGAAGTGCGTCACCGCCTGACACACAAATGTGTGGTGTGTTTATTTATACTGTATCTTGTTTGTGAATACTCAGGGATTATAGGTACCCCTTAGTCATTCACTTGGAGGGTATAGATTTTGGGCGGGATTCCAAACTGTTTTAGGATGCATACCAGATCCTTATAAAAAATGTGTATAACCTCCAAAATCAATACCATACCCATCCTTCATGAGATTTTAAGGAGAAACACCAGAGAAAAAAAGCAAAAAATGGTGTGGGGATCTCCCTGGTTAGTTAAGGGGACCTCTAAAAATCATAGAACTTCTCTAAAATTCAGACCCTGCCCACATGGAAGAAAAATATATTTGAAATATATTTTAAAAATATTCTTCCCAAATATATTTGAAATGCTACAATTTTGGCCATATTCAATATATTTATATATATATACTGCAAGTTGAAAATGCATTTTTATTACAAAATATACGAAAAATATTTTTAAAAATACATTTCCAATATACTCTATGCCTTTAAAAATACAAATCTACATTTTTGGAATGCATTTACAAATATATGTAAAAATATATGTTAAAATGACTTTTTTATATGTTAAAAAAATCTGAAGAATATATTTTAAAAAATATATTTAAAAAAATATATTTTTTTGCATTGGACATGTCCCTTGTGGCAATGCCCAGCTTCCCATAGTCTTTGCTTGACAATCCCTTGGCTACGCATGAAATTGGAGCAAATTGTTTTTGAGTTTTTCCTCCCATTAACTTCAATGGGGTTAATGGATTTTTGAACATCATTATTGTCAGGTTCTTATTTCTGTCTGAGAACCCACTGGGAATATTTTTCCTCACTTTCTTTCCCTAAGATGCCTCTACAAGAAATGATTGTAGGGGCATATCTGACAAAGGACTACAAACAGATGGACAACAATACAAACCTTGGGTTTGATTTACTTTCAAATTTTTTCAAAGCTTAATTGAACAAGCTGGAGTTAGAAGCTGATTGGCTACCATGCACAGATGCACCAAATGTTGCACTCTCCAGTTTTAGTAAATCAACCCCATAATCCGTGTCCTTGTTGTATAGATTTCTCATCACTTCTTGCTCTGACTGGAAGTTATGTAAAATTTCCCAGAAAGAAACATGGACAGCAATAAAAACCTTGCAGAAGCAGCTCTAAGTCTTTCCTGCTCTATCCAAAATAAAATAAAACATTCAGGCTGTAGTTGGTTTGTAGGCTTTACCATTGTTATGTGGTATACTTGGGTTTACAGCTGTTAAATTTATAATGTGAAGAGCACTAAGAGGCAACATTATTTTTTGTACAGGAATTCACTGTTAAAAGTTCTATATTAGTATGCTCAAATGAACTGTTATTACAATGAAGCGTACCTGGAGCAGCCAGATGATTGTATTTCTATTAGTTTAGAGACAAGTTAATAAAAAGGGAACTCCAGGCTAGATACATATTGCAAACAAACTTGTAGCTAAATTATGCAAGATTGGTGGTTTCATATCTTTTTTTGTTATTTTTGTTCAGAACATGATAAAATAAAACAACTCCCAGCAAGTGCAAAGGTATTTTCATTGAAAGCATATGTTTGGTGATTGCTAATTGTAATACTGTGGGATGTGCCAACTTGTGTGAGAGTAGCTTTACAATTTTGTATTGCTTCTGCAAAGCCGAATGTATGTTGAGTACAAATTTTCTCTTTATTTATTTTTTAAGCATCTAGATCAGACATCACTAAATCGCAGACCGTGATCCAAATGTGGACTGAATCACTGTCCCATCTGGACCCACCAGGGTTGCGCCATTTAGGAGCTGCTTCTTCCCCTTCAGCGCTGAAGTAGTTAAAGAGATTTAGGACTTACCAAGAAAAGTTAAAAAGAGATCTAATATATCTAGATGGCATTTAGATCATTACAAAGCAATTGTAATGTCATTAATTCCCGCTGATAAAGACAGTGGTACAGTAATACTAACTATGAGAAGATGTTCCTAGATAAACTAAAAAATTGACAATGATACCATTCGATTTCTGTTCTCCTCATGAATAGATTCAAAGCTGAAATTCTAAGATCTTTTTTTTTTTTAAACAAAGCTTTATTTGAATTTTTCAATTTACATAAACTCAGCAGATGAAACACTCCAAGGATGCTTCTTGGCAACAAAGTAACTTTTCTTTTTTTTTTTTTTTTTAACAGTACTGATAGATTGACCAATATGAGCAATACAAAATTTTGCATAGAAAACTCATCAGAAAGATTCACGATATGTCAGCAGTTAGAGCCTCTGAACAGAAACTCTGAAGGCAAATGAGACAAAAGAGGGGAGGCATTGTAAGTCAGTATAGAGTGTAGGGAATGTGTAATGGTGAGCTATGATATATATCCAAAGATAAGAAGGTCAGGACATACCACTGAACTTTGAATGAGAACTGGGGTGCTTAGAGTATGTCAGTTGTCATGCGTAAGACGTGAATGTTGAAGTAGGAGAGAAGCGTATGTAGAGGAGATAATCAAAGAAGAAGGATCAGGGAGATAGGTAGATCTATTCAGAAGGAGAAAAAAGTTGAGAAGGAAGCTAGTATGGAGAAAAGATGGAGAAAAAGATGGAGAATAAGAAAAAAAAAGAGAGAGGTGGGAAAATGATGTTGGAACGGGCCAGAGGATCCCCTCCCAAGAAGACGTTAAGAATATTTGGTAATGAGCCAAGCGCTGTGGTTTGAGAGAAAAATAGAGCTAGAGGCGACTCCCTGTATCAAAAAGTGATATACATGTTGTGAGTCCTCGCTGATTAAGGGTGGGGGGAGAAGTTATAAAAGAATGTGCGATGAAGATGAAGTATAAAGAAAATGGTAAAGGAAATAGATGAAAGGAAGTGTGGCTTGTTTGCCTAGGTTGGCTAGAAGCGGTGTGAGAGCAGCAACAAACGAGTATTGTAAATGTTTTAGATATAGTCATGCACACCTTAAATCCTCATAAATCAAGACAATAAGTCCGGGTTTACTGGATCATGTTTCCAAATTGGGGCATCACAGAAGAGCCATGAAGGAAAAACTGAAGCTCTGTGGTTGGAAAGGATTTTTGAACATAGAGTCTCCATTTTCGATTATATTGATCCTCACTGTGCTGGAGGGATGAGGTGAGGAAGTTAAGCTGGTCCAGACGAAGAAGTGCATTAAGAGCCGACTTGACATCCGAGATATTAGGAGGACTGTTGGAGACCCACTTTTTCAATATGGCTCTCCTCGCGACCATCAGGCAAGAGGACAGCCACGGTTTTGTGGCTCGGAGAATGGCAAGCTGAAGTGGATGAGCCCCTGTGAAGACTGATTCCAAGTTGCCTAAGAGAAGAGGTAAAGGGTCCCTTGGTAGTTGTAGAGAAGTGATGAAGGCGATATTGCTGAGTAGTTGGGACCAGAAAGTAGATATTAGTTGGCAATCCCAAAATCTGTGTTTTAGCGAAGGTTTATAGTGTCCACATAAAGGGCAAGTAGAGACCGAGGGATTCCCACGGACATATAGGCATGGCATATCGGCATGGTGCATTAACATTAATTGTTGCTCCCGCCAGAACTCATTGGAGTTGAAGGCACAGGTATTGTTGAAACCAGTGAGGATTTGATCCATTGAGAGTGTATTGTCAAAGTCTCTGATCCAAGGAGAAGTAGGAGTGGAGGCCTCTAGAGGGTGCACATAGTGTAGGTTTAATGGTCCATAAATGTGGGATATCTTGTATTTCCGATTTCTAACTAAGATATCTATGAACGAGGAATGGAAGCGACTAGATTTAACCAATGTTATCTTATTCACATAATTACAAACTTGCAACACATACAGAAAATGATGAGGAGGTAGATTGAAAGAAGTTGAAATCTGAGAAAAAGATAAAGGAAAGCCAGAGGCCGTATCGTATAATTGGCTAACTAGTTTGAGGTCCCTTTCCAACCATAGATCATAAGCTGCGTGTTGTTGAGGGACAGAAAAAGCAGGATTATGATGTATGGGGAGGAAACGGGAAACCCATGGGGATACGCCTAATTTACGTCTGATCTCCCTCCATGTGATAAGGGTATCACGGATGAGTGGATTATATTTTAAGTGTGGAGGGAGTGAGTTAGGGTTTGAATGTAAAAGGGCTGCAAGATCGAAAGGATGGGCCATGGCAGATTCTATTTGCAGATTAGAATAGTTGGAGGATTTGGTCAGCCAATCTATACACACCTGTAAGATGCATGAGAGATTATATACTCTGATATTTGGAAGACCAATTCCCCCCTCACATCTAGGCAGATATAGCTTATGCAGGGCAGAGCGCTTTGTTTAGTCTAAGAATGTCCGTATGCTTAAGTAGTAGAGGGATGGTCTGAAGAGGGTATAACAATTTCGGGAAGCTCACCATCTTGAAGAGGTGGGCTCTCCCTACAAGTGACAGTGGTAACTCTTTCCATACCTCTAGTTCGCCTATAATTTTTTGAATTGTTGGTGAAAAATTGAGCGAGTAGAGAGAAGAGGCAAGTTTTCCAATTTTGATTCCTAAGTATGTAATATGATGAGGGGCAATTTTGAAATGAGAATTATGAGCCCATGAGGGAGTGCGTGCATGGAATAAGGTAAGGACTTCGCTTTTCGTGAAGTTAATACGAAGACCCGAACAGTGCCTGAAGGCTGTGAAAATATCCTGTATATAAGGCAGGTCATGAGTTGGGTTGGCAGTGAAAATTAAAATGTCATCAGCAAACAAGGCTAAACGTAGATCTTGTTGAGCTATTTGGACTCCGTGCAGCTGTGAGTGGAACAGAAGGAAGCGGGCTAAGGGTTCTAGGGCCAAATTGAAGAGCAAGGGGGATAAGGGGCACCCTTGTCTTGTTCCTTTATGCAGTTTAATAGGGGTAGATGTGTGTCCTGCAGCAACCACCTGTGCTGTAGGAGCTGAGTACATAGCTTGGGCTACATGAGTGAAAGAGCCTGAGAAGCCAAATCTATGTAAAACCATCTGCAGCCACTGAAAGTTAACATTATCGAAGGCCTTTTCAGCATCAAGAGAGATTATTGCTAGATCTAGGTGAGGATTGATTTTAGCATGATTTAACACTGCTAGTACTTTGCGGATGTTTGAGGCAGCAGAGCGTCCTTGTATGAAGCCCGCTTGAGAGGGATGAATGATGGAAGGTAAAACAATAGCTAAACGATTTGCGATAATTTTCGATAAAATTTTGGCATCTAAATTTAGAAGGGAGATCGGCCTATAGGAACCTGGGTCAGACGGATCTTTGTCTTTCTTTGCTATCAATTTTATATGTGCCTGAAAGGCAGACGGAAGATAGGCACCCCCTTCTTGTATAGAGCAGTAAACTGATTGCAGGGTAGGAGAAAGGGTTGTAGCCATGAGTTTGTAGAACTCAGAAGTGTATCCGTCTGGGCCAGGGGCTTTACCATTAGCTAGAGTTTTTATAGCGGATTGAATATCGGATTGAGATATAGGAGCATTAAGAGATTGGAGTGCTACGAGATCGATTTGAGGAAGAGCAATGCCGTCTAGAAAAGACAAAGCCTTTGATTGGTCAATAGGGTCGGGGCCATATAGTTTAGTGTAGAAACTTTCCAATATGGAAACAATTTCTTCAGGGGAGTGTTTCAATATATTTGCTAAAGATAGTTATTAAGAGGTTGTTGAATAAATTATCGTGTCACCCAATATTTGGTCTCCATTCAGTAGCCAAAAGAGGCATACAAAAAAGGGGATTTGTGAAAAGAGATTCACAGAAAAGCGGCTACATAGTGAACAGAACGTGACACTCAGAAAAATTTCCAAAAATATGCTTTATTACACATATATAAATATGACATATGGGCAATCGCCCTGGTTAACCATCACCACAGTATGAGACAATACACACAGACCTAAAACCATATAAAATGACACCAAAACCGGTCTGAATGCATGTGCAGCAGAAAAAATGACTACAAGAGTCTAATGTCCCTGTAGCACAGATACATAGGTGAACACTTCCCAAAGGAGGTGTATCCAAAAATTATACCATAGGCATACCGTAATGTAAGATATAATAGATTAAGCTATTACCATGATGGTAAATCCCAATCAGGGAATCCAAAAATTATACTATGGATATGAATATCACATGTATGCAATGCAGCAAGCACAATATGCGTCAAAAAGAGAACATCAAGCCTCAGGCCTGTATGAAGGAAGACATAATGTCAAAAATATAATGCAATACATTCCTGTGCCGACACAAGTGGTTGGGGCCCATTCATCTGTAATATAAACAGCTGTTTCCTAGAGCTCTTGAATGAGAATATGCCCCATTAATTCCCAGGATGGAAGAAAAGATGCACAAAGCAGCACTCTGCTTGAAATGGTTTCTTCACCACTATATGTGGACTACACACCACTTTTTGTAGGAACAACAAGACACATCCCAATAGATCTTCTGCCTGTTGAAATATATGTGGTATATCTTGTTTCCTATACAAAGCACCATGATGTCCCCATCCTGTAGTGAAACAAACAATGTGTGGGAAGTCACTGACAGAGCTTACACTCTATATAGGATATATAGGTCATATAGATCACAGAGGACCATATATCTAATGTCCTGTAACAGTCCACTCACCACCTGTGCTGTGGATAATAGGAATGAAAGAGAAGTCCTTCATAGGTACTGCCATACAGGGCCAAAGAGGCCAAGGAACCACCGCTGACATCCGCCGATATACCGCGGGTTCCAGACCCTTCTTGGCGCTTGTGCTGCTTAAGCTTGCCTCATGGCATGTGAAGATGGCTTCCTCCTTATGGGTCAGCGTGCGTTCCACCTAGTGCGCATGACCGGAAGTGACGTATCTGACGTATGACGTCAACGCGTTTCGCCGATGGGCGTATCTCACTCAGCTTCGTCAGGACCAATGAAACAACTGCATTTCAATTTCCTATTTATAGTGGGTAAAGACCCACCCATTTATGCAAAAAACCAGCCTGCAGTTATTCCTAATGGAAGAAAAAAAGGGGGCTAAATACTTAGCACAGCTGCTGGCCATTATTGAATATAATTAAAAAGACAGACGGCTGGAGACATCAGAGAGGGGAGAGGCTTAGCAATTTTAACAATGCATATATTGATCAAAGGATCATGAATTAAATATACTAGTCAATTGAAGCATATATCACATTCTAACCAGAAGATGGCGATATTAATCAAAGAATCAACAAGTCTATTTACTGAGTCAAGTTTTTTAGAAGACAATGTAAATTACCATGAAACACCACAAGATGGCAATATAACCTGAGAATTCTCATTAAGGGTTATTTCAACGAAAATACCCCAATTTTCAAATATCCATCCTATGGTGTGGTTATTATTAAAGAAAGGAGGTACAGAGGAAAAATTAACTCAACAATCAATCCTTTTACATTTTTTTAGAGCTATATTTAAACTCATAGCATAAGATCATCCATATTGTTGTTATTATTTCCAAATACACACAGGCTTTTTTTGGGGATTATCTGACATAAAGTCCAACTATTTGTGAAAACAAAAAAATGTCATAAATTAGCCACCATATGGCAATAAAAAGGTACATAGCTATATAAAACTATTTTTCCAGAAATACTTGGAGATCACATTCCACATTTAACCCCTTAGGGTACAATGTATCAAGTTTATATATCCAGTATTTCTCCTTTTTAAGCAGTTCTCTGTCAAAATCACCTCTCCTTTGTGGAAAGTGCAGTGCATAGAAACCTTTTACTTTTGTACCGTCCAGTTTACCTCCATGATATTTAACGTAGTGTTGGGCAAGATTACTATCAGGGTCATTTGATCTAATATCTCTAAGATGTTCACCTATTCGTACTTTAAGTTGTCTTTTGGTCTTACCAACATACATCTTTTTACAGGGACAGGTTAAGATGTATAATACTCTCACTGTAGAACAATTTATGAGACTCTGAATTTTATAATGAGTGTTATTTCCTGAGTCATGAAAGGAATCCGTACGATCCACGTATTTACAAATTTGACATTTTCCACATTTAAACATCCCCTTGGTACGTGATTTTAACCATGTTGTTTGTTTTAATGGTTGATAATCTGAATGAATAAGGAGGTCACCAAGATTTGGTGCTCTTCTTGCTACCATCTGGGGGCGTTCACCTACAATCTTACTCAACCTGGGGCATTGAGTTAAAATCTTCCAATGTTTTTCTAATATCAATTTTACATCTTGCCATTGGGCTCCAAATTGGGTTATCATTCTAACAGGTTGATCACTTAATTTGGCCTTCACATCCTTTTTGGGAGATAATAAATCCTCGCGGTCAGTTTGATATGCCCGTCTCCGAGCATTTCTAATTTGGGAGTGGGAATATTCCCTTTCCCTAAATCTTCTATAGAGGTCCTGAGCCTCCATCCTAAAGTCATTGATGTTTGAACAATTTCTCCGACATCTCAAAAACTGTCCCACTGGAATCCCTGAAATCAGTGAACGCGGATGATAGCTTCTTGCCTCTAATAGGGTGTTGGCAGCAGTGGGTTTCCTATATGTCTTTGTAAGGAGTCTTCCATTCTCAAGTCTAATCTCCAGATCCAGAAAAGAAATACATCTTTCATCAAATATATACGTAAGTCCAATGTTGAAGGAGTTCTGATTTAACTCTCCCAAAAACAGTTTTAATTCCTCAGATGTTCCTCGCCATACAAGGAACACATCATCTATATATCTTAACCAGATCTGGACATTTGCAAGAAATCTTGGTGATCTGAAGACAACCTGCTCCTCCCAAAACCCTAAGTGGAGACATGCGTAGGCCGGAGCCCACGGTGCTCCCATACTAGTGCCTCTAGTCTGTTGATAAAAGGTATTATTAAATTGAAAAAAATTATGTTTTAATGCAAAATCCAATAGCTCACTGATAAATTCATTCTGTCCTCCCAAAGTAGGATATGTTTTATCAAGAAAATAGGAGACTGATCTCACACCACATTCATGTGGGATAGAAGTGTAAAGTGATTCCACATCTATTCCCACTAGAATGGAATTATCATTGATAATCATGTTCTCAATCTTAGCCAACACATCTTTAGTATCCCTTACATAGGAAGAGCAATGCCGTCTAGAAAAGACAAAGCCTTTGATTGGTCAATAGGGTCGGGGCCATATAGTTTAGTGTAGAAACTTTCCAATATGGAAACAATTTCTTCAGGGGAGTGTTTCAATATACCCTGAGAGTCTTTGAGGGAGGTGAATTGTGTAGGAGTAAACGGTTTACGGCACAAGTGAGCCAGGAGTCTGCCCGACTTGTTGCCAAATTTATGATACTGTAAGTCGAGATGTGATTGGTGCATGGATTCTTGTGCTGTTGCCCATGTTTCGAATTGGTGTTTTGCCTCTAGCCAAGCTTTCCTGTGTTCATGTGTGTTGGAGTCAGCCAAATTTTTTTGCGTCTGTCGGAGTCGGTTACTAGCTTCTGTGTATTTTAGAGCGACCTTTTTCTTATATGCAGATGTAAAGGCGATGATTTTACCACGTAAAACCGCCTTTCCTGTTTCCCAAAATAGGTTAGGATTGGATAAGTGAGCTGCATTGGTGATCTGGAAGTCTGCCCAAGTATCTTGGAGTTGACGTAACACCTCCTGGTTATTTGCTAAGAAAGAAGGAAAGCGCCACGTTTTGTGAGATTGTGTGTTGTTGAGATAGTTGAGGGTTATGGATATGGGACAATGGTCCGAAATAACTATGTCATGTATATCTGAGGAAGATGCGTATTGCAAAGCAATAGAATTGCAAAAAAAATAGTCTATACTGGAAAGCGAATGGTGTACCGGAGAAAAGAAGGTGAATTCCTTCCCATCTGGGTGGGCTAAACGCCAAATGTCTGTTAGTTGCATTGCTTCCGCAAATGTAGACAGTAGTGTGAGTGTTTATTGGGACTCCGCAAGTGGGCGGTGATTGTGTTCTAGTGATTTTGACTTATCTTCATAGGCATTCATAAGTGAGTTGAAGTCCCCTCCGACTACTAAAGGTAGATGTATGTAGGCGGACAGCTTTGATGACAGGTCCTGAAAAAACTGTTTTGACGGTGAGTTTGGAGCATAAATATTGGTGAGGACCAATGATTGAGAGCCTACTTTGAGGTGTACTGCTAGGAATCTGCCTGCCTAATCAGTGTTTACCGAGATTATGTCAGGTGCGAGCTTTTTGTGTAACAGAATGAGCACACCTGCTTTATTATTGAGTGAGGGAGAACCTATAACGTGTCCTACCCAAAGTTTCTTCATACGAACAAAGTCAGATTGGCCTAAATGTGTTTCTTGGAGTAGTGCTACATCTGCTCTAAGTCGGCGGAGATGGCGGAGAATAGCCATTCGTTTATGAGGTGATCTTAAGCCCTTGACATTCCAAGAATAAATACGAATCATTAGGTCACATGATATGAGGTGAATACAAAGGTAGTGGACTTACAGTTTTGTAGGGTGGAGCCAGCTATCCGCCCATTACCGCCCAATCTCTGACGAAGTATGGTCGACTCCCAAGGAAGGGGTGATTCTCCAGAAAAATGTAAGGAAGGAGAGCAGAAGAAAGGACAGAGAGAGTGGAACATGGTGGCCCAACTGGGGCCTATCAGAAGAGCAAAACAAACAAAAAACCATAACAGTGTATTGGACTTCACATAAATCTGCATGCTGTCCCTGTACTGCGACCAACGTATCCGGGAAATAGCAGAGTAGTGATCTGCAGCAGTGACTCATTGGAGTTGTTGAGAGGGCAGGGGAGCATGACCCCCTTGCCTAAATGGCATCGCCAAAGGGAGAAGAGGCTCAACAAATCGAATGACCAGAGCGGAACTGTGGTCGAGGCAAGGCACAGAGAAGGGATGACACAGTCAGTACATATATATGCTATCAAGCAAAATGAGAGGAAAGTACCACAGGACCAACTAAATTATTGCTTTCTAACAGCTGGTATAGCTATCTGTGGACTGAAGATGATAGCTAAAGGCACAAGAAACTTAAATTTAGTTAAATAAGGCAGGTGGTCCAATTCGTGGAGTAAACCGTGTAGCGCCTGAGAGAGTGCGCCAGCTCAGGATTGGCGAGATTTAGAGGGAGCAAAGTTAGTACGTGGGCGTTTCGGTGGATCTTTGCGAGGGCTTCGCTGATCTCTAGGGCCTGTGTTGCGAGGGTGAGGAGACGGCACACCATCCGTATCCATCAAAGAATCTTGTAAATATTGAGCGGCTTCTTCAGGGTGTATGAAAGACTTTGTATCGCCAGAAGGTGTAGTAAAGCGGAGAGTAGCCGGATAAGCCAGGGTGAATTTGTAGCCCCTTTGGTGGAGCGTGGCACATATTTCCTGAAAGGCCTTACGTTTGCGGATAATCGGCAAATAGGAGTAATTTGTGACCGTCTACTTGTAGGGATCGAGAATTGCGGAAAGAATTAAGAATATCCACTCGATCAGCGTAGTTGAGATACTTGACTATCACTGATCACGGTGTACGGCGGTCATTCGAAGGCGGCCCCAGGCGATGAGCTCTCTCGACCTGACACAAAGTGGTTAGACCTAGAGCTGAGGGTATACGTGTGGAGCATAATTCTGGAAGCACCCCGGTTGAAAATGATTCTGGAAGGCCCACTATGCGCAGATTATTTCTGCGTGAGCGATTTTCTAAATCATCCAGCTTGTCTAGGATGGATTGGTGCGTACGATTGGTTTGAAGTGCACCTGAGCGCAGCGAGTGAACATCGTCCTCAAAATCTGACAGACGCTGTTCCACTTCAGTTAAACGTTTACTATGATCACCTATGTCTTTTCTGATCTGTTCAATGCCTGTGGCTACTGCATGATCCACGGCTTGTGTGATTGTGGGCAGTAGAATGGCAGCGACTGCTTGTGCAATCTTGTCATACATTTCTGTGGAACTACAGGTGCCAGGAGTAGAGGTCAGGGCTGGTATAACATTATCACTGTGTGCAGGGAGGGTGTGTACATCTGCACCAGCGTGTGTAACAGCTTCTGTGTCTGTGTCCATTGAGATACTATGGGCGGTGGCCATCTTGGCTGCAGGAGGGGGAGAGCCGCATCCCTCTCCCCTCGTGGTGGGACCTGAGCCCTGCGGATTCGGCAGGAGGAATCGCTCCATGCCGGAGGGACCGAGGATCGTGCGGGGGGGCCAGTGGGGAGCTCCTGAATCAGCTGAAAGGAGTCCCCTGCGCAGAATGCCGGCTTTATATGCGGGGATCCCGGGAGCCGCGGGTCTCACCTCCTCACAGCATCAGCGCCGGAACCGGAAGTCTTCTCTAAGATCTGAATGTACTAAGATTCAATCAATCTATGTACTACCAAAGATTCACAAAAAATGTTAGAAATCCCGCAGATAGATCTACTATCCCAAGCAAAAACAGTCCTACTCAAAATGCTAGTAAACTGATAGATTTGTGTTTAAGGCCCTTTGTGATCAGTTTACTTTCCTATTTCAAGGACACCGTTAATTTCTTCTGGATTATTGAGGATCTCTTGATTCCTAGCACAACTTTGCTAGTAAAAGTAGATGTTGAGACTCTTTATAGCCCAATTCCCCATAAGACAGGTTTGAGGTTAACTGAACACTTCTTCCAACAAAAGCAAATGTGGGAATACTGAGCATTTATTCCTAGACTTCTCAAATTTATCCTTTATGACAATGGGATAATTTTTGAAAACTCCTACTTCCTCCAGGTGCAAGACATAGCAATGGGGACCTGCTGTGCCCCAATCTATACCAGTTTTTGCCTGGGGGAGTGGGAGCATACGGTTCTTTTACCTAATGAGGCATCATGTTTTACAAACCGCATTTTAATGTGGTTGTGTTATATAAAATACATTTTCCTTTTATGGTATGGTCCTAAGGACGTTCTGCAGGAATTTATGTCATTACATCAATTGTAACACATATAATCTTACGTTTACAATTGCTCTTGATTCCTACAAAGTCACGTTTTTGGATGTGGAGATTGAACTTACATTGCAAAGTTGTTTTGCAGCAACCTTTACCATAAATCCACAGCTTGGAACATCATTCTTGGAGCCAATAGTTTTCATTGCGAGTCACTGCAAAAATCTATACCATACAGATAGTACCTGCATCTCAGACGTAATTGTCAGGATGAGACCAAGTTCCAGGTGGCAGCTCATGATCTCAAGCTTCACTTTTTAGAGAGGATCCATTTGAAATTGTTATGTTTACAAATAAGCTTATCATACAGCCCTCAAGCAGTCTAGGTCAAATCTCCCATGCTATACTAATGTCAGAAAGATGACCCATTTACATGTATTATCACAAGATACTCCATTCATAAATAGAGAAATCTATATTAATTATTGGTACCACTTGTTCTCAGATCCTAGAATTGGCAAGTTTTTTTCACCCACCTCCCAAATTACATTTAGGAGAGCTCTCCCATTGAGAGACAAAATGGTGAGAAGTGTATTCTGATGGCAGAAATGACCCTTGTACTGTAAGGATTTGGGCACTTCTAAGTGTGGAAATTGTGGTTACTGTAAATACATACATATGGAAAAATAAATCCCATTTTGCCTAATTGTATAAAAAATCAGCCCAAACTTTTTGTGAAATGAAACACTTTTGGTGTGATCTGTTTTATGTTTTGCCCATGTGGAGTGTACTACATGGGCAAACAAAAAAGTAATTCTGAAACAAATTTATGATCACACCCTTTCCACTCAGATCAGAAATATATACTCTCCTATAGGTAAACATATTGCTGAAGTTCATGGATACCCTATGCCTAGATTTAGTTTCATGGCATTGGAAAGCATTCATTCTGACACAAGGGGCTGGCTGGAACAAAACTATCCTACAAAATTAGTTAGAAAGCCACCACCCTCCTGGACTTAATGAGAATGTAAGCTATAGACCTTTCTTGGAGGTATTCATCCCTGGTAAATCTTAAATCTAAACTATTGTTGTATTGTACTGATGGATGATGGTGACTTATTTTTAATGATCCATGCTCAAGCATAAATTTTATTGATTTATATATATAATCATGTATAATTATATTGGCAGTCCCTAGACTACAACGCAGTATGGTTTTCAGTGTATTCTGTTTAATTTTTGTTTATTATGTTTCATACATTGGTTTTGTGTTTTATTGCAGTTTGGATGGTGTGTCATGCACTGCACCTCTATGGGGGGTTGGATTGATACCTGGCACACATGGGTCCATCCTGAGTTAACGGTTGGGCCCTTAGGTTTCCCCACAGGTAGCCACTTTTCCATCTGGGTTGTTGTATGGTTTATTTGGTATCCCACCCTCTCCCTCCCAAATAGGTGGCACTTACAGTATGGACATCTGTCCTCTTTTTGATGGTGTATATTTGGATGAACATGTCAGGGTACTCAGAAGTAATGGGTGTCCATGCTTCCTGGCATCCATGTTGTGGTTCTGTGCTTACAAGAAGCTTTTTGGTGCCCAAACTCATTTAGTCAAGCTGTGTAATTTAAACTTTATTGGTCAAAGGGATCATGCAATGATATTACCCAATTACATCTTTGGATATATATATCTATCCAAGGCCTGTCTATGTAAGATGTTTAGGGTTTTTTTTTGCACAATCCCTTATATCTTTTGAACACTTAGAACATCCTGGTGATTTAGCATGATCATTTATTTGTAATATCAACTATCAATTCTATCTATGTGGGATTGAACTTTCTTAGTAAATGGTATTGTAATAGTTAATTAAGTTGTGGGCCAAGCAATTTATATACAGTATTATGTAGTCATGGAATGCAATACATATTTGTTGTATATTTACCTTTTGATATAAATATAGTGCTCATGCTTGGGTTTTGTGCATATAGTTTTTTCTTATATAATTTTAATTTTTTCTTTTGTAGTTTTTCTATATCAGTAAACCTCCCCCTGTTAATTTAAGCTATATGATGGCAAAATGGTGACAAATCAGTATTTTCCTGTGACCTCAATGCTCAGGTTAGAGGGGAATATCCATAAACTAAGGAGCTTGAACTAGTTCTTTTTGATAAATTGGTAATTTTTTGTGTTTTATGGGGCCCTTCTGTATTCATAGAAGTTCATGGCTAGGACACCATGGAGAACTCTGATGTTTATTTTTCCCCTCTGATGGTGAAGAATACTGTGATTATCGGTTTTAACTTGTAGGGGTGAGCTATCTGTAAATCCTGTGTACACCTGAAACCCATTCCATGTAAGCATATTTTATAGAGCTTATATGTTAATAATTCTGTATAAGATATTATGTTACTTTGTACTGACATACTCTTTTGTATTTTCACACAGTAGCATGCAGATCACGATGTGCCCCTGAAGAAGATCCAGTTCAAGAAACCACTTGGGTTATATACTGTGTTTATTGGAACTGGGTACTTTGAATATGTAAAACAAATAGTATGTGAACCAAGTAATAGACATCCGATCAATGTATAGCTAGTAGAGCAGTCTACCTGTATATAGTGGTAAGCTCTTATTGTATTTAAAGGTGCATATTATATCTTAGTCAAATAAAATTTTGAACTTTATTATATATGTGTTTTATGCCATTCATGGTGCCTTAAAAATCCCATTTTGCTTTATAAAAAGTTAAAGCTGTAATGTAAGATTATATGCATCTAAAAAAATTGCTTCTTTGTTGGAAATTATTGTCTCCTTGAAAGGGGCAAATCTATTATAGGTGCTAACCGGTCCTCTTCCTTGGTATGGGAAATTCCTCTTATGGGAATGGTGAGGCGTTCTGTTCCTATACTGCCCAAAACCACCTTTACCATTGACAGAACCCCAGGGATTCAGTGGAAAAGGGTAATAATGTGGGTTGTTACCTGCCCTCCCAGCAGTGGGAGTAACTACTTTATTTTCTCTAGGGAAAGGAACCCTGTTAAGGTCCAGCACAGATTGATTTGTACTATGAGCCACCCCCTTCCCTAGTTGGAATAAACAAATGGATATTGAGGTGGAGGCAGTAGGCAGGGCTTCGAGAACATCAGAAGGGTTCTTCTACAATTTATAGATCTCATTTCTCTCATAATCACTAGAATCTCTAAGGATTTTTTTCTTTTTCTTATCCTGTGCTTCCTTGTCCCATTTAACCAACTTGGTCTTAAGTTCATTAGAAAGGATAGAAAACTCTTCAGTATCTTTAAGCGGTTCTATGTGGTCTTTAATCTCCTTGATTTGTGCATCAAGTATCTGAATTCTCTTTTGTTTCTGTAAATACGAGCACTCACTTATGTTGAAAAAAGTGCTTGTTTTGTAAGTGTGTTTTTAGCTTTTTATAGTAAAATTCATCATACAGAAAGCACTATTTGCCTTCCTTTGCTTTTTCACATACATGCTTGGATCAATGGGAGGACACATCGTCTGTGAATTATTAGTTTCCAACATATTGATACCCTAGTGGGGAAATACATGTTGTGATTTCTCTGTTAATTCAGAAGTCATTCCCTTGAGGTGAGCGGCTGCATGTTTGTTTAGTGATTGAGAGTGAACACCATTTACACTTGGAAGTATATGCATGCCACACAATTGATTCACAGATTAAGTTTCTTATCCTGTGGCGGAATATATATTTTGACTTTCCATGGATTAATTTTATATATTTCTTGCACTGCACTTTATTTATTCTAAGCTTTGCATGGTATTGTGAAATCTGCCTAAGTGTTCAGCTTGCATTAGGGTTTTTATTGAACAGGGTATTGTTTGCGCTGATTTGTTTTTTCTCCATTGTTAGCATATAGGTAAGTTTAGAAAATTAAAATCTCAGATTGTTGTCTAGTAAATAAAATAATTTTCATATACAGGTTTTACAACAAAACATATTCATACCAATAAAAAAGTAGATAAATACTAAACTTCTGAAACATCTTTCAATGAACAAATATTTTATTTTTATAAAAGATAAGAACATTTTAATAACAATGTGTAAACATTTTAGTAAATCTTTGTTTAAAGTAGTTTTAATTAAAAAAAAAATTGTACTGATAGAAATAACGGGGCTGCCTTTGCTGACTTCCTTCTGCAAAAGACAACTACTTGGCTGTCACTGCCTTCCTTGAGTGAAGTTTCCATGGGCCATGGGCTTGCATGGCCCTGCTTTTGTTTGTTCCCTTTCTCCTATTTGTTAATCCTTGCAACCATTAAAAAAACAAACCTTAAAATACATACCTTTATTCTAGGTATTTTCGGTCAGGTGAAGTCAAAGATCTTCTTCACCCTCTTCTTTCTTTAGCAGTGAGCTGATGGAAAATGCTGCAGGGAACAGCATTCTCCTGTTGGATACTGGGTATACAGGTGAAACTCAAAAAATTAGAATATCATGAAAAAGTTCAGTTATTTCAGTAATGCAACTTAAAAGGTGAAACTAATATACGAGATAGACTCATTACATGCAAAGCAAGATAGTTCAAGTTGTGATTTGTCATAATTGTGATGATTATGGCTTACAGCTTATGAAAACCCCAAATCCACAATCTCAGAAAATTAGAATATTGTGAAAAGGTGCAATATTCTAGGCTCAAAGTGTCCCACTCTAATCAGCTAATTAAGCCATAACACCTGCAAAGGGTTCCTGGGTTCCTGAGCCTTTAAATGGTCTCTCAGTCTGGTTCAGTAGGAATCACAATCATGGGAAAGACTGCTGACCTGCCAGTTGTGCAGAAAACCATCATTGACACCCTTCATAAGGAGGGAAAGCCTCAAAAAGTAATTGCAAAAGAAGTTGGATGTTCCCAAAGTGCTGTATCAAAGCACATTAATAGAAAGTTATGTGGAAGGGAAACGTGTGGAAGAAAAAGGTGCACAAGCAGCAGGGATGACCGCAGCCTGGAGAGGATTGTCAGGAAAAGGCCATTCAAAAGTGTTGGGGACTTTCACAAGGAGTGGACTGAGGCTGGAGTCAGTGCATCAAGAGCCACCACACACAGACGGATTCTGGACATGGGCTTCAAATGTTGTATTCCTCTTGTCAAGCCGCTTCTGAACAACGAACAATGTTAGAAGCGTCTTACCTGGGCTAAAGAAAAACAGACCTGGTCTGTTGCTCAGTGGTTCAAAATCCACTTTTCTGATGGGGGAAACTTTTGCATCTCATTTGGAAACCAAGGACCCAGATTATGGAGGAAGAATGGAGAGACACACACTGCAAGATGCTTGAAGTCCAGTGTGAAGTTTCCACAGTCTGTGTTGATTTGGGGAGCCATGTCATCTGCTGGTGTTGGTCCACTGTGCTTCATTAAGTCCAGGCTCAACGCAGCCATCTACCAGGAGATTTTGGAGCACTTCATGCTTCCTTCTGCAGACGAGCTTTAAGGGGATGCTGACTTCATTTTCCAGCAGGACTTGGCACCTGCCCACACTGCCAAAGCACCAAAACCTGGTTCAATGATCATGGGATTACTGTGCTTGATTGGTTGGCAAACTCGCCTGACCTGAACCCCATAGAGAATCTATGGGGCATTGTCAAGAGAAAGATGAGAGAAATGAGACCGAACAATGCAGAAGAGCTGAAGGCCACTATTGAAGCATCCTGGTCTTCCATAACACCTCAGCAGTGCCACAGGCTGATAGCTTCCATGCCATGCCACATTGAGGCAGTAATTGCTGCAAAAGGGGCCCAAACCAAGTACTGAATACATATGTATGCTTATACTTTTCAGAGGTCCTATATTGTTCTATGTACAATCCTTGTTTTATTGATTGCATGTAATATTCTAATTTTCGGAGATTGTGGATTTGGGGTTTTCATGAGCTGTAAGCCATAATCATCACAATTATGACAAATCACGGCTTGGACTATCTTGCTTTGCATGTAATGAGTCTATCTCATATATTAGTTTCACCTTTTAAGTTGCATTACTGAAATAAATGAACTTTTGAACGATATTCTAATTTTTCGAGTTTCACCTGTATTACCTCAATATAGGTTTTCTTGGAATTAAAAGATGCTCCATTGAAAAAAGGACCACGCCTATTTTTTTTACAAACTATTGAAGGTCTTCTTCAACCTCTTCTTTCTTTAACAGTGAGCTGATGCAAAATGCTGCAGGGAACATCATTCTCCTGTTGGATACTGGGTATATTACCTCAACACAGGTTTTCTTGGAATTAAATGATGCTTCATTGAAAAAAGGACCACACCTATTTATTTTTACAAACTATTTTTATTGGAGAGTATAAAAGTCATACAAATGAACCAAAGGGTCAGCATCAGTAACTTGCAAAATAACATAAGTAATATGAAGCTTCCATCAAAAGAAAGAGAGTCAAAATACAAAAAGATAGCCAGTTAGCAATAAATCCATTCCAAAATTTGGTTGTACAGATAGAGATTAATTCAGAAAAAAATGACTATAAATACAAGTTATAACGGTGAGTAAGGCTTGAAACTTATAAATATAATAACAAAATATCCACTATAATAGAAAATAGGAATGGGGGGATTTCCAAGCATTCCATTTGGCATCGAAAAGGTGCGTGGTATCAAAAAACACATAGTGCAAATGTTCCATAAGCATAATAGAATCAACTCTATCGATAATAAGAGAGGATGTGACTACGGTGGATTTCCACTGTAGGGCTATAACCCAAATAGTAGCCACTAAAATAGTATGAATAAGGCGTTGCTCATGCCACGTAGCCTCGGGCGTAGGGCCAAACAATAAACACATAGAGGAAGTTCATTGGGTAGAGTGGCCCAAAATTTTGGTAGCTATGTCAGAAATTTTATGCCAACTTGGTTGTAATATTGGACAGGTCCAAAACATATGGTAAAGTGTGCCTTGAGCTGAACAACCTTGAAAACAGAAAGGTGAAGAATTAGGGAAGATAGTGTACAAGCATGAAGATTGTCTATCTTGTGGAGTACATTATAAAGTAAAATCTCCTTCCCATTTGGATTTATAAGAGAGGGTGTCAAGGATAGTGGTATCATTTAGTAAACTGTAAATATCAGAGATCAGGCCTTTACCTCAAGGGATAGAGCTACAGATACATTCATAAAAAGGAGGGGTAAGGGCATATTTAGACGCATAAAAATGTCTAATTTGAATATATCGTAAGCGTTCCTGTTGGGGAATGGTCTTTGTTTGTTGTAGCTTTGCAAAGGAGATGAAAGTAGAGCCATTTTGTAATGCTCCTAGTGTAACCAAGTGAATAGCTTTCCACCAAGAGAACTGTTGGTCTGGGGAAGCTGCAGGAAAGCAGGATCACCTAAGAAAGAAGTCAAAGGAGAAATCTGGGAAGCTAGACCAAATTTAGTTTTATGGGAGGACCAGAGGTGAGGAGTATGGGAGACTAACGTATTATAGGGGGCCAATGCAGGATAGGATGTAGAGGATGACCACAATAGGCCAGATAAATAGTAGGGATATATTGAGCTGGTCTCAAATTGAATCCATGGAACCTATAAGAAGACAATCTGGCCCTAGGCTATTTGGGAAAATCTAGCTTATAGTAAATAGAACCAAAAATTGGGAAGACCGTGCCTATTTTTAAGCAATTGTAATAGTCACTTTCTTCCTAAAAAAACATTTTTGATGGGATCCTCTTTTTGCACCTAGTCTTTGATGGAATCAGTGTTGTTCTTTATATATGGCCTACTGTATCTACCTTGAAATTATTTATATAAGGAGTCTCAGGTCTGCTTTCAGAAACATACTGACCTCTGTATGAACTCTGTGGCTGCCAAAACACTTCTTCAACTCAATGTGAAAGCTATTACACTACTTTCAGATGCAGACAGCAGAGACTGTAAAGTTTGATCACTTCTGCCTTGTCCCATTTTTGTCATTTCTGCAGCTAGTGCAGAAAGTAACAACGTTGGTCTATTTTAACATTTGTATAATTTGCATTGTGTAGGGAATGATGCTAATTTAATTTTATATATATATATATATATATATATATATATATATATACTTTATTTGTTTTTTTCAATGTATACCACATAAAGGTATTCTGGCATTTATTATGGAACAGATTGTGTTGGGATTTCTACAGGACTGCACTATGGCAATACAGATTAAGCAATTAACCTTGATGTCACTGTAATTATTAAGATACTTTAGCAAAATGAACTAATTTCCCCAAAGGATGTTTTTCTGAAATTAACTTCCAATATTTTTGGAATGCCAAAACAGGAAAAGTTAATAGAAAATGAGGATGTCAATTTTATACATCTTTTGGATCAGCAAAAACCTGAAAAATCTGAACATTTTGCACCAAACAAAAGTATGGTGCTTCAAATTTCAAAATACCACTGGAATTTGTTCAGTTAATAAAATGTTTTTCCTCACTTTGTAAAATAAATATAGGTTTTTTAGGAAAAAAAAAAGAATATAGAGGGAATTTAGAAAAAAATATATAGTTTTGAGCGTATTTGTCAAATGTTAGTTACGTTAACATTTAGTCAAAAAAACTGAATTAATGCAAAATATATTTTATATTTAAACAGCCATTGTTGAGTAACTAATATGTTTATGGTGTTTACTTTGAATTAAAATCACCAACATTTCAACAAAGCACTGTATAGACTGGAAGCAAATATAAAAAAATTCTGTTCTCCCCCTAAACCTCCTCAGCCCCAGTTACTGTATACATATCTGATTTATACATCCTTTATTGATTTGCACATCATTATTTGTTATATTTTATTTTTTATATTTGTTGATGCATTGATCTATTGATTTAATGCACTTATTTTTTATAGATTATATTTGCTATCATATGAATTATTCATTTTTATATATTTACTTTTGGGTAGCGCTTACTTTGCATATAAAATGACATTGATATGTGCCTGCACAATTAAAATGATTGTTCAAACCTTATTCATTTAAATCCCATGCAAGTATATGTGACCATACAATTAGAGAATGTGGCTATACATCTTATTTCTACCTAAAGTACAAACTATTCAGAAATACACACAGAAATTAAAAAATAAAGTGTACTTTAATCCTGCTAACAGCAGACACCACAAAGTATATGCTATTATTTTAATGACTGGGCAATATTTTGTGGCCCTTATATGACCCAAAAAGGCATGATAAAATGGGCTGCCAGGGGGTGGTAAAAACAGGCAGTTGAGTTTTGGTTTTCGCAACCCCTGACCTTCCTCTTGGACATGGACATACAGTCACTTAGGGATGTATATATGCTGTAATGCCTTGTTTCATGGATGCAGCAAAAATGAAACCCTTAGTTGTGTTTGGCAGGCAGTACAACTTCAGGTGAATGGGGCTGCTCCAAAACTGCCATGCAAACGTTTGCAAGCATGTACTTGCATTGTGGTGCTTTGGCCTTTTCAGGGTTAAAACAGACCATGAGGAGGCAACATATTGCATCCCAAATGCCCGTCAATCACCCTGTGTACGGGTATTGATGGAATGCTTCTTTTTAGAGGGGCAAGAAAGGCTGCCTCCAATCTAAATTTGGTATAAGGCTCTCAGTCTGTATTATCATATGCTGTCTCAACATGCCTTAATAAGGGGAAGTTCCGCTTTAAAGATTGGTCCCCCGCTCCCATTAAGGATTAACACCTTTGGGGAGCCAGGGTGAAACGGCTACCCGAATTTGACATGTACCATCTCCCACTTCCATTGCGATCACCTTGGCGATCGGAAATGGAAGTTGTCCTCCTACTCTTCCTCCCCAAAGTTTTGTGGGACACGTGACAGGTCCCAGAAGATGATTGAGCCATTCAGGAAGCACAGCTCTACTCGCACATGCGCAGTGGGCACCCGGCTGTGAAGCCGCAAACTGTCACAGCCGGGTGCCCAAACTGAAGATGCCGGCATCTGGAATACAGAACGGCTGGTGAAACGGGCTGCGGCGGGGGCAACGCAGGGTCATGGGACAGGTGAGTGGATATTTTTTAAAAGTCAGCAGCTACAGTTTTTGTAGCTGCTGACTTTTATTTTTTTACAGAGTGAGTGGAACTCCTCTTTAAGTGTTGTTTAGCACAACCTGCTTACAATTGCAGCTGGGCGAATCAAGGCCAATAAGAATGATAATTTATTCTAACTAAGATAATTATAAAAGTAGTTTAATAGTTTAGTAGTTTATTTTTAATTTATGAATGTTATTATTGATTAAACATTATTATCATGAACAGTTGGATTGACAGCATTCTTTGTTTAAACATTGTATATTTCTAGGGCATAAAATAAGTTATAAAAAAATACCTTTTTAACACTTTCTCATTATGGTTTTTTAAATAATATGGGGTAGCCTATTTTTTTACCTTTGTATTTTAGATAAACACAATACATATGTTTATCTGGGATACAGTCTTTCCCATACACATGATCATTGCAGATCACTGCATCAACTCTAGTAAGAACAGAATGATTGTAATGACAGAAACACTACCTAGGAAATGCTAATTTTGTCCTCCTGTATGACTGATTGGACAATTTCAGCAAAAATTGATTGTTCTGTCACCTCTTTGAGTCGACTAATGACATGTTGTTCTTCCAAAGAGACTCAGCCCTACTTGATAGACTTGGCCTCAGGTATTTCACTCAAATCTCAAAAGGAAGCAAGCAATAAGTAAGGTAATAAAAAAGGCCAAAACCTATTGAACTGAAATTAATTAAATGACCAACAGACCTTTAAGCAGCTAATTATCATAAGTGTTTGTGGAATTCTCATGCAAAATAAGGTATTCAAGTTTGAATTATATAAAAAAAAATACATATATGGGATGTGTATGTGCTTGTGTGTGGGGCATTGACGCAGAGCCTTTACATCATTATTCAATATTCATGTTTGCAAATATAACCCTGATTTATCTAATAACTCTAACAGCCATGCAGTGATCTATGGGGCACTGACATAAAAAATCATCAAACTATATGTAAATATAGTGTACATTTAACAGGAGCCTTTTTTTTTTAGCAAATAACTGCAACTTATGAATACAATAATCTAAAACGTAAGTATATACTGTAACTATACTTTATTAAATATTATGATTTTGTACTTACACCCTGCAACCTAGTATGTGTTACCTTACTGATAAATAATTCTGTGTCCTGCAAGTGATTACTTAACAAACTGTTTAAAAACAAGACTTTTAGCTGAATCATTGTGAATAGCCTCTGACTGGCTATCACAGAGATCAGTCACGGTGCAGCCTACCCATGTGTTTACTTCCTCTTTTAAATGAAGAGAAAGATATATTGTATCTTCCTTTTCTTGCAGGAGAGGAAGATGTAAACAAACAAAAGTGTGTAAAAAAATAAAAAATAAAGAACAAAATAGCTAGATCAAGGTTTGATCTAGGTCAGTGTCAGGGTTAGTGTTAGGGTCAAGGTAGGGATCAGAGGTCAAGTTCAGGGTCAAAGGAGGTTGGGTCAGGGTAAGCATATTTTGGGTAGGATTTGTTTTTAATTAGTATCAGTGTCAGCTAGTGTCAGTGTCAGTGTGTTTTAGGTAGGCTAAAATAAAAAATCAAGATGTGTACCATTGTTTCTGAACCCTAGTATGGATACAAGCAACAACTAACATTATGGGATGACATGAGAGGATGTTAGGCATTATAAACAAGATGTTGTTTGAACATATGCAGTAAGTTGATTAATGAACAGATCTAACTGTGATGTAGAAATTTAAGAACATATTTTCCAAAGGGATTGTTTCTTATTTCAGAGTGGTACATTATCCCTGAAGAATATAGGTGATTGTAACAGATTTGAAGCACGATGGATTTCACAGCATATGGGCTAATTGTTAATCAATAATTATATGGTTGTACAGTAGAGGCCAGTCCTAGGTGTACAACTTTGATGTCATAAGCCCATTATGAACAGAAATGACACTGTGAAAAAACTTGTAATTATGGACTTGTATTTTTAAGGATTGTAATAAAATGTGTTCTTTTATTTATAAAAAGTTCTATGGTTGCCTTTAAAGTCCCATTAGAGTAAATAATAGCTGTAAATGTGTGTGATAAATATATCTCCACAGATCTCTCCATCTCATTTCAGTAATTAAAGTTTTAAAAGGCATTGTGCAGTAGACAAGTGATTGGAGACTCCAGTATCTAGTCATCATTGGGTCTAACAGCAAGTTGAAACCTCCCATACATAGAACATATTGGGGTAGTTAGCAAGACACAAGAGAGCAAAGTGACCACATTTAGGGTCATGGGGCATTGAAGACACCCAGGTTTACATACGGGAGGGAGTTTATTTTTGCATATGCAAATACAAATCAACTCTTAGTATCACATTTAGAATAAATGCAGTCCCACAACACAGACCAACCTTTAGGGGTGCATTTAGTATAACCAGCTGCAAACCGCCCGATAGCAAGTTTATATATCTTTATATATATGTGGTTCTGCACTTCTGGGTGAGGGCGCGTGCCACTTCTACTGTAATTAGTCACCGCAGAAGCCAATCAGCGGGTGCCGGCCAATGGATGACCGCATGAACCCTCTGATGGGCGAGGAGACACACTGGACTGAGCTCTGCATATGAAAACAATGCAGAGCTCTGTCCTGTCAGCTTAGTGAAAGCAGCACACTGTACACACAAAAACACTTGTTAGTCACCTTTTATGGCCCTAGATGTTTAACCCCTTCCCAGCCAGTGTCTTTAGTACAGTGTACAGGACCTTATTGGCTGAACAATGCCATTTTCTGTTTTGGCATGTCAGGAGACTGGGTACCTTTCCTAAATGCACCCAGGTCTTTACTTTAAAGTGGTTCTAAAGTAAAAATGTATTTACCATCATGCATTCTATGCAGTAGAGTAAAAAAAAAAAACACTACTTGTTCCCCCATCTTTAAACACTGACTTGGCCCCTCTCTAAATCCAGCACTCTCCCTCCAGCAGTGCCGCTGCTCTTTCATCCTGGTCTCACATTATACTCTGGGAGCAGCAGGAGCCAAAGGTTCCTGCTGCTATCAGTCAAATCCTGTAAGGAGGAAATGGGGGTGCCTGGCCTGTTTACAGCCTGTTTTAGGGGCATGCCTGCACAGGTGCCCCCTCAGCACACTGCTTGCTGAGGAGGCACCTGCAGGAAAGAAGGAGCAGACAGTGCCAGCAGCGGACTCCAAAAGAAGAGGTAAGAATGTTTTTATTTTAAGGAAAAAAAATGTTTACATTATTATAGAAGAGGGGATGGATAAACACAGTATACTCCATAATTTCCCAAAGGTCCATAATAAATCCACGGTAGGTTTGCGGGTCTGGTAGTTTACAGCATGTCCAAGAATCTCCTTGAGGCAGAGCATTTCCAAAAACACTGCGATAGAGAGATGTATTAAAACTTTATCCTAGACACTTGTTGCCCTGGTGGATTAAATGAAGAATTGGATGTTAGTACCATCATATAGTATCCATTCCTATTTCTTGGTAAGATTATAAACATTGCCTATTAATCATTAAATAGTAACCACTATTTTTTGTTGCTTCCTCTTAGGGGGATATACACTCACCAGCCATGGTATTAGTTACACCTGGTCAATTACTTGATAACACAAATTGCTAGTCAGCCAATCACATGGCAGCAACTCAAAACATTTAGGCATCTAGACATGATGAAGATGACTTGCTGAAGTTCAAATTGAGCATCAAAATGGGGGAGAAAAGGGATTTAAGTGACTTTGAATGTGGCATGGTTGTAGGGGCTAGATGGGCTAGATGAGTATTTAAAAAACTGCTGATCTACTGGGATTTTCATGCACTACCATCTCTAGGGTTTACATGGAATGGTCTGAAAAAGAGAAAATATCCAGTGAGTGGCAGTTATGTGGACGAAAATGCCTTGTTGAAGTAAGAGGTCAGAAGAGAATGGGCATTCGATTTCAGCTACAACATTTATATGGTAGGGTCAGACTTTGGTATAAACAATATGAAAGCATGGATCCATCCTGCCTTGTATTAATGGTTCAGGCTTGTGGTGGGGGTGTAACGATGTGGGGGATATTTTCTTGGCACTAGCAAGGTGTACCTAATTAAGTGGCTGGTAAGTGTAGATAACCAGACAGATAATATTACATCC
Source organism: Staurois parvus (assembly GCF_062004578.1). NCBI lineage: Eukaryota > Metazoa > Chordata > Amphibia > Anura > Ranidae > Staurois > Staurois parvus. The sequence goes on from NW_028317815.1 coordinate 7,303,701, forward strand.
TTGTTATAATTATTTCACTGCAACTTAACCCAATATTATTACTTACAGGCACAATCCTACTTCATTCTTCCGCTATTCTGGGGTGGTGTTGTCTCTATCACAATAGTAACTACCAAAGTAATATCAAATATTTTTATATGTGTTATTTTATTTATTTGCGTTTTGTCTAGATCCATTTATTTGTTTATATACTTTATTTTATTTACTGTATGCATCATAACTATATCTCTTTATAATGGGAATCACATCCCTGTTTTTTTTCAGATGAAATGTCTTGTATGATAAGTATTTATGTTCATTCACCATTGTTTATTTTTATCTTACTATTATCATTCTGGACAACTCAACATTTTTATATATTTTTTATATATTTATACAGTATATTCTTATGTGATGTTAAAACATTTTCTTACATATGTATTTTTAATACGATCTATTAACCAGTAATCCTGGTATTATACGGTTGGTCCTTGTGAAAACATATTGAATATGATTTAGACCGGCTGGGCATTATAGTCCACTTCTGGCCAGAGGGCATAAGTATAGAGCTCCCATAGACTGCATCATGCTTGAGAAAGTAGCGTGCATGCCCGACCAAGGTGCATTCTCTGAAATGCATCGCATTGCATCCTGATCTTCGGTGACATCATCTGCCAATGCTGCAATCCAAGGGCCACAAGGGAATAACTGGCCAACTTACTCCTCCCTCCTGGTGCATGGTGGAAAACCTGACATCTTGCTACCAGCATACATACAGTCTGGCGTCCTTGAGTTTTTTGATGAGCTTGTTTTTAACATTGAAAATGGGAGTAGCCCATACTTGAGTTTAAATAAAATATTGGTCTTACTGCACTCAAAGACGCTTTTCCTCTGTTCCTATCCCCCGATTATACAGTATATGTTCCTTCTAGGTCTATCAGGGGTCAGTGAACATCTTCATCAGTGATTTATTTTAGGGCAAAAAAAGGGTCCAGAAGTTTATCTAAAAAAAACTGGCTTCTACAAGGGCATTACAATGTTCATATAAGTAGTTGGGTAAAACAGAGATTTGCCATAAGAGAGGGTAGAAGTCAGTTTCAAAGCTAAACTATGAGTCAGAGATGTCCAGTTATAGATGCTGCATTTCAGAGCAGTCTCAGCTAATAGATCTCTCACTCTAGATGGAAAAACAGTGAAGGCACTGATAGCATGGTGTAGATCAGGGTTTCTCAACCAGGGTTCAGTGGAACCCTAGGGTTCCTCCGGAGGTGGCAAGGGGTTCCTTGAGCAATGAGCAATTTTTTAAGTTCCCACTGACACCATTGATCTTTTAAGCAATCTGTAAGGGGGTAATTCTTCCCAATGACCGCAAGTGTAAGGGGCATTCTTACCTCTGACTATCACACTAATGTATCAGGAATTGTAGATTAAAGCCATTTTTAGCAGGGGTTCCCTAAGGCCGGAAACTTACGTCAAGGGTCCCTCTGCATTGAAAAGGTTGAGAAAGGCTGGTTTAGATGATAAAATGGTAGTATGCCATCAGCCCAGCACATGAGTCATATGAGCTGATGTAGATGATAATATGGCTGATTGTGCCATACTAAAGAGACAGTTTAACTAAGTACAGCAAGATATATGATAACTCAAGCAACCTTGTAAGCGGTGTATAACCAGTATTTTTACTGCTTGGGCATGGGCTCCCCAGGAGCATTAAGTAAAATTAGGTCCTTGCTTTTGTAGTTAAAAAGATTAGTCAGCAGTGGCCTTGGTTGTGCACCCTGGGGGAGGACTTTCAGGGACCCTATGGGCCCTCTCCATTGCAAATGATGATTTACTACTGCAGCTTACAGTGACAACAGCCTTGGACTATGAGGACTGTTGAGGTCTTACTTGTGCTTTCTGAAGCAGGCCATAGATTATCCGATTTTCTTTAGTGCAGCCACAGGTTGCAGGACAGAAAATTGCTTGATTCTCCTATAAATACGGTCAATGTTGATGGGGAAATCGCTCCACGGCGGGGGTGGAGAGCTGTCCCTGCATGGGAGAACACAGTAAATATTGCAAGCGGCTATAGTCAATGGCAATAACCACATGGTAGAAATACAACATGCTGGTTATACCCAGATCAATCGATGGATCTACTTGGTACAATCAGCCTGCCCACACATGGATCAAATCCAGCATGGACCAGCTGAGATTTGAATAATCTTAAGCAACTCAAGTCCTTTGATTACCTCCTACTCTTAACCTCTTCACGCCGGCTGAACGCAAATGTGCCTGTCTGGGCCTAGATGCCGAGCGGCCGCACATTTGCCTTCTGTTAAAAAAGGACATACAGTATGTGCCTAGAGCACGTACCCTGCGCACTCCCAGCACACATGTCTGGTACTCACGGAAAGGTCCCGATCTCCTCTTTCAATCGGGACCTTTCCCGATCATGTGACCACCGTGACGGCACGGCACGGCGGTCACATGACCCTAAACCCCGCTCCACCTCCCGGCTTCTGAAACTCTTAAAGGGCTGGGAGGCACCGACGGGAAGGGGTTAAAGCTGAGCTTCCAGAAGATTGTCATAGCAGAATTGCTTCGGCAGATTGAAAATCAGCATATAAATACATACAAATGGCACCATAACCAGTGAAAGGAGGAGGGCGTGTCCCCTCCTCTGAGTCATTCAGCTGATTCATTTAGCTGTTTCTTTTTTAACTTAAGATCATAGTTTTACGTTAACCAATCAACTGAAATATATATATATAATGCTGAAGTTAAAACGTAAGAAATATAGTACAATCTGTACATTTCCTGTTTGCAGTATTCTATTGAAAATATGGAATAAAAGCATTTTTCAAATTTAAACATATTACAGGCATTATTTCATATTTCATTAAAAGATAATAGTGTAAGAGATGTGTTCTTAATATTTAATTCAATCTATTTCAACATAATTCAGTTGGAACAAATTACAACCCCTGATTTAGCATCAATAATAAAAAAGACATATTCATTATATTTCAAAAATTTTACATCAAATATTAAAATTCATTATAGAACTCAACAGATTAAAGTATCTTTTATGACAGACAACATACTGTCTTTATTTCTTTGGTAACTTGTGATTTTCCTTATCAGCAGACATAACTAAATTAAGATAACTTGTGTAATGTATGGTAGGTACAAAAAGAAGATGTTATATAACATCTTGAAGTACATATTCAAAGCTTTTACTACTATATTATGCAAGACATTGTGCATATGCATATCTATTTGCTTTTATCTCTGTAATACCACATGACAACATTAGCTTCTCCAGTGTAATGAAAGTATTACTTAAAACAAGTGTTATTACAATTTAGCCTACTTGTGTTTTGGACTTAGTTAACCAGTGCATGCCTTTAATACAGTCAACATTGGTTAATCATCTTTTTTACAGAAAATGTAGAATTGTACTAATCTTTGAATCAGTATTTTTTACCCTTTCCATCCCAACCCTCCCCCCCCCCTCCACAAAAAAAAAGTAAGATGATTTATTAAAGGCAAATAGACTGTTCAATTTGCAAGGGAATTATTCCCAGAACTTTGTGAATGAGGTGAAGCTCTGTTGACTTTTCTCATACAATTTTATGCAAAACTGCATTTTTTTAAATTCTCCTTGGACATGATTAGGTATTCCTTGCAAAGTGAACAGCCTACCTAGATCCTGGCATATTAAGGATCCTACCCACAGATGTGTGTGTAATTTGCAGAAGGGCATTCATCTCAAACCTATTGGCTGTCACATGTTCTCCTGGTAGATGGGCATGCTGCAGCAGCTAGCAGCATGAAATAGTCAAAGACAGGAGACACTGCTGGTAACATTCACGTTACCATAATGAAATCTGAAACAAAGTGAACACTTTTGTAAGCATTGATGCTTGTAGATCTATTTGGATAACTGCACATTTTGTTTCTTGTGCCTTGCTAGAACTCAGTAGGCCTAAGGATTGTGTTCCATTTTCTGAAAGGACAATGTATGGAGGCTTAATAATCAGTCAAAAGTAATATGAAAGGGGAACTAACTAAAAATATAACTTTTCATGGCAAAGAAATCAATTTACAAGCAAAATATACAAAATACATTGTTATTGAGCTTGTTAGCTATTAAATATCTTTTGTAAAATTATGTATACAGCATACACAGATTATTTAATATCCCAGTCTAACGTTTATCGGTAAAGTAAGATAGGTAATGTCAATTTTTATTACTTGCAGTGAATTGTAATAAGACAGGTAGCAGTGGTAGAGAGTACCAGTTTAATGCAGGATTCAGAAAATTGTTCTGGACTGGCAATAGCCATTGTTAGTTCCAATTGTATGTAGTAGAACCTAGCGTTATATCACCTCCATGAAGTCAGACATTTCTAGCTTCTATTTAAAGTGGTTGTAAACCTCAGACATGAAATACAAACAAAGCATATCCCTCTATAGTATGTACCTGTCTCAATTAAGAGCACTAAGTGTCATTTCTGTCTGCTGGTTTGTTCCTCTTCTATCAGTCACTTCGGATAAGTTGTTCTGACACAAAGAGAAACATAATGACAGGGAGTGTGCTCCAGAAGACTGACAGCCTAAGCTCTGTTCCTGTGTGTCGTGTGAAGGGAATGTGTCTCTTCCCTCCAATCAGCCCCCAGAGCTTTCCTCACTGAGCTCTGCAGAGTGCCATTTCAGTTCTCCATCCCCTGTTTGATGGCAACTCAGACAAGCTTTATAAATTCAGTACTTTGAATGGATGTACAGAAGAGAATACTGCAGATAGACAGGTACAAGTTATGTAGGATGATTTGGTTCATTTCTGTGTATCACCCGAGGCCAGTCACTTCACTGAGTATATGTAAAGGTTTACAACCAGTTTAAGGTTTTCTTATTCAGATATTTTGCTAAGTAATTGATTATTTTTTACTATTCCTGAGCGAAACTAGAGCAGCTGAGTACACAGAAAAAGACAGTTAAAGGTAGCTAAACAGTATATGTTGCCTGTTTAAGATCTCTGAATATCTAGAGCATATGTATGCTTCAGTTGTGTACCATACTCATGAGAAGCTGACAACATAGTTAGTACAGTGCTATAAACAGAATTAAAGTGCACCCTAACCATAACTGAACATAACTCTAATAGACCGCATTTGTGGTATATCTGTGGTTTATCATTATCTGTGGTAAAAGCCTTTAGCATGTCACAGTGTTCATTATTTTATAATAGTTCCCTTGTAGTAATAATTTTTTTTAAGATGGACATTGGAGTTTTAGAAGGCACTCTAATGTGTTTGCTGTAGGGCTATGTCATTTATAATTATGTGCCCTTTCAGTACTTTATACTGACTCCTCTGGCTTCTACACGATAGAAGAAAATTCTACATATTTATGTGCATGAACTATATATAGGCATCCATGGGAAACATCACAATCTGCTTCACACTTTCCCTACCATGAAGTCCACATGACATGATTGTGGTTACTCTGGTTATATTGCTTCTGAAGTATTTTCCACAGTATGTCCTCCTTAGAGTTACTGAACATAGTAATGTACATAAAATATTATGATGCCAGTGATGAGTTAAATAAACTGCACACATTTGAATACAAACTATTAAAAAAATCCATTATCATTTTCAAATATACACCTTTCAGTATAAAACAATATACATGCTTTTTCTCATATAATATTTCTATTTAAATGTATAGATGCCTAATCAACTGAGAAAAATCATTCCTACAGGAAGAGGTAGATTTGTTAAATTGATAGTCTTGATGGCCTTTAGTAAAACTGAAAGCATCTATCTGCATGCTGGTAAAATGCATTAACAGGATGCATAAACCTTTGTAGGTTGCCTGCTCATGTGAGCAAAATATAACCTATCCTTTCAAATGATTCTGATTCAGCTAATGTAGGCATTAAAAATGTACTAATATTTAATGATGGGTTCTTAAGTACTTATTGTTAAAGTGGTACTAAGAGCAAAATAAAAAATCACATATGCAGTATGATGCAGTCTGTCCTTAGCATTAACACAGCAGTCTTTATTTTTCTGGCCATTCTGTAACAGTTTTTTTTATGTGTTGCTCCTACCAGTAAGTCTGTTATTTTTGAACTCCCTTCAAGACCACATTATGCAACAAAAATGGAAGTTAGAGAATTGAGACAAACCATTTATTACTGACATGGATGCTTACAATTGTCAGATTTTATTCATTTAAATCAAACTTTATCCCAAAGGGAAAAAATGACAGTTGATGTGCCAGAAATGCATTAAGCTCCCACATGTACTTTCCTGCTGTAGACTTGCAACACATTTTTTTTTCTGGATTGAAACTGCAAGGAATTCTGTCAGCCCTGCCAAGTTTTCCTTTGTTATGCTACTCAGTTACTTCCACACCTCATTTCCACAATATAGAAAATAATTGTTCTGTAGTTCATGATATAAACTGGGAGAAAACACAGGAAGTGTGCACATGATGCTGGTCAGCTCTGAATTTCTGACATGATTGTCATTTTTATATGCTATTATATGCCATATTTTTTGCATTCATTGAACAAATATAACAAAGCACTTTCAATGGTAAATCTAACAGACCAAAGGGAGCAAACAAGAAAATATATTTGTCGGGAATAGGGATCCTAGTTGCCTTGTCCCGCAAAAATCTTTTCCTTCACTGCCTGAGAAGATCAATTACTCAAGCATACAACATGCAGCTTAAAGCCAAACTCCAGCTTTCTGTCATTTCAAAAAAGTTCATTTGGACCAAGCTTAAGTCCCTTTCCCAAAACAAAACTGAGTCAGCATTCAAAGGATGTTTTATATAATCTGAATGATACAAGGCTTCCTTTGACTGGCTGAGGTAGGTATTGTGAGATCCACCCACCTCTCCACCTCAGCCAATCATGTGAAATATTAATTCAGAAAATACAAAGCTTCCTGTCAATGGCTGTGCAGTGTATGCCCAACTCAGTTTTATTCCTGGAGTGGTACAGGAAGTCCCCGTACCACTGCTGGAACACAGCGGTGTATACTGTATGTGATTGATGCTACACACAGTTTAAACAGCAGTCCCAGGGGCCACATGTGTTAGTGAAGGTGATTGTTCTGATTTAAACTATTTTAAAGTGACAGAAAACATTAGTTAGACTTTAACCAGGAAAAGAAAACTACAACACAAACATTCATCAATGAATAATCACTGATGATGAAAATCTGACTTTAATAGTACATTGTAGTAATAATGTAAAGAAATAAAAAGTGGAGTTGAATATCATCTATATAGGTGTATCTTAACATTTTAATTTTGGAATATTTAGTATTAGGTTCTATGTTATTAATTATACATTTAGTTATTTCTGTTAGTTGTGCCCTTTCCTGGAACTGTTATTTGGTTAAATGGTTGTAACCAGTTTCTAGTGGAACATAAGGATGGGCTCCTCAAAAGCAAAGGTATGCATAACTATATTTGAGTTCATTCAGGGCTCCATCATGAGTGCCTAGAACAAGAGGATCATTGCCTTCCAGGAACTTCTATTCAGATTTTGAGGACTACTCTGGAGTGGAATGATGCTCTATTCAAGTTCAAGTATGAAGTTCATAATCTGCAATCTATCTTTAATCTAAGCTAATTAAGTTTATTTTATTATTTTACTTGCAGAGTAATATGTTACCACACAAATAAGTATTAAAGACTGACCCATTATTGCAACATTCAAGCTGGTATCCCATGGTAAAGGTAATTAAATCCCAACTCAAAGCATAGTGTTTTAACATTTTTAAAAGCTTTTAATATTTATTATGATTTGTTAAATCCATAATACTTTTTTTATTTACATAGCAGTTACTAAACGCCTAGGACTACCCATTATGTTTACACCCTGAAACAGAGTGAGGTCCTTGAACCCCAAAAAACATTGACATTTTGGGTTATTGTTTGAGAACCAAAACTAATTTTAAAAGTTCTTGGACTCAGATTGTTTGGCACAATCATAAGGCTATATACACAAGTTCAATTCTGGATCCCTTGTTTGAGAGGTCCCCCTTTTTTTTATAGACAGCAGCCTTATGAGAGCCATTGTGCCTTATCATAAGTTATCTTATCTTCTGATAACTTGAATCCAGCACCTCTTTTCTACTTGTTTATATTTTTATTGCTGTCTGCATCACCATTAGGGAGGCACTCTCTATTTGTCTTGGTAAACACCATCACCAAGACTGAAAGTGAGAGAGAAACCAAAATTCTGAGTTGTGACCAGGACAGGAAAAGAAGGGAAATCTTCCAATGGTGAACACAAACAGACAAAAATGCCCCAGCACACGTATCAGCTAGCCAGTAAAAAACAAAAACAAATTGACCCTGTCTAACAATTCATATTAAAAACAGAGGTTTTAGTTGCACACATTTGCAAATATACAGTATGTGGAAGCCTACATCAAGGCTTCTCCGTGTACTGTGGTTTTAACTCTATATTTTTGAGTCTCCAAGCTGAAGCATGTGGATACATTAATAGCAGGTTTGCCTGGAGGGAGCCCACTCCTCTTTAAAAAAAACAGGATGCCCAACAAGAGCACAATGGTGGCTGGAGGCATCCAATGTGTCCCCATGCCAAATCCAGCCAAGTTATACAAAAAGATTGCAACCACTCCAATTTATAACTAGCCTTTGCAGTAAGGTGCACATGGAAGGGCAATACATAACACAAACAGACAAAAATTTCACAGTACACATCTAATGGAGAGACATTAGTATAGACTGAGGATTATTCTCGCATTAGAGAGACTTGCTTTCACTTTTTATTGTCTTTACAAGGCAAGAACTGACAGGAAATCTCCCTAATTGGACACAGACACACAAAAAAGTAACTAACTGGGGTTTTACCCACTCCCTACTCTACCCAAAATGAAAAAATGTTTTTCCCTTTAGTTATACTTTAATATGTTGATGGGCACATTTTTTTTCTATACTTCTGCTATTTTTATTGTACTGCTTTGTTGACTATTTCTGTATAACATTTAAACACCATTGTATTATTTCCTAGTATTATCTCTAAACTTTTACTATGTTAAAATATGATATAAAACATTATTTATGTTTGTTAGTTTTATTGTATCTCATTACTACATTTTATATACTATGTAGTACATAACTCTAACAAATGAATTTGCTTAGTAATTGCTGAGACACAACACTTGAATTCACTTTTTTTATTCAACCTGGCAACTTTTTCAAGCCTATTTTGGAAAGTATTCACACTGATGTGACTATATTTATTCATATGTGTTGTAGGTAATAATAGGATGTGAGGCAGTACAATGTGAAGCCTTCATGGGAACCACCAGAGAGCACTGTTGCTTTGTCAGAATGTTGATAGTTAACCCAACATTATGCTGAAATAAGAAAAAAGACAAATACAGCTCTGCTAAATATTTCTTCTCACTTTCCACATGGCAAATGTCACCAATGCAGATGGCATAATGATTTAGTTAGACTTGCAAGGCTTATTGGCCAAATCGTGCAATCGTGGAAGAGGCACCTGGTGCTTTTTAGTGTTAAACATGTATGTCATTTTAGCTTAAACAAAAATGTTCTATAAAAACATTTGGACATTATGAAGGGTGTATGCATGATTTCAAATAATTTATGAACATTTGCAAGCTATTCAATTTACTTTGCATGCAATGGCGAGTTCAACACTTGGTTTTACCTACAGCATTCACTCATTTCTAAATTTTGCATCGTAATCACTGTAATGCAATAAAATGTAAAGTGGCATTGCCACAAAAATCATATGGCGTTATGATGCCATGCATTTTAATGAATGATAATGAGCCTTTAGATTGTAGTAATATGTCTAATTATGCTATGCTTGCAGAGTTAGTTACCCATTTAAAGAGGCAGTACAGTTACATTTTAGCTTTCATAAGGGCTAAGGAGGTAAAAATATGGTTACTTGCATATGGATGCATACAGTGTATATAGATTTTGTTGCATCTGTATGCAGCAGTGCTTAAGTATATAAGCCCATAGAAACAGCTCTGTCCAGGGCAGTAATGGTACTCTCTGTTCAGCAGCATAAAAACCTAGGATGCAGCCTTTTCCAAGCTGATAAATGTAATAATTATTTACACTGTACTCATTTAAACATTTGTGTAGTGTTTACATGTGCATAAGTGTACAACATTAACCGCTTCTGTGCAACCCTATAGCAGAAATACTGCTACAGGGTGGCATGGGTGCGTAAAATCACGTATATATACGTGAATTTGCATTTACGAGTAGGGGGCGCACCTGTCCCCGGATCCTGGGAGGTGATTTCACGCCGGCACCCGGTGATCACCAAGTATCTCCGATGGGGGAAAGACCTGTGTATAACCAACACAGATCTCTCCCCTGTAAGCACACTGCTTTGTATGGCTCTTCATTGCAGAGCCATACAAAGCAGTGTGCTTACAGTGAAACACAGCCTCATAGTAAAACAGCACACAGTTAGCCCATTAATTGCCCCAGCCCTTCCTGCCCAGTGCCATTAGTACTTTTTATTAGCACTGATCACTGTATTGGTGTCACTGGGGATGTCAGTGACACCAAGTCAGTTCCCCCCAGTGTCAGAATGCTCACCGCAGTCTCGCTATAAGTCACTGATCGCCGCCATTACCAGTTTAAAAAAAATATAACTTTCACGTAAACCAATTGATTTACATGTATTGTTTTTTTTTTTTAGCAAAAACATGTAGCAGAATACATTTTGGCTTACATTTATGATGCAATTTGATTCTTAGTTTTTTTTACTGGACATGTTTAATAGCAAAAAGTCCAAAAATATAGGTTTTTTTTCTCAAAATTGTTGGGTATTTTTTTGTTCATAGTGCAAAAATTTAGAACTGCACAGGCGATTAAATACCACCGAAAAATAAGCTCTATTTATGGTAAGAAAAGGACGTAAATTTCATTTGAGTGCAGTGTTGCATTACTGTGCAATTGTCAGTTAAAATAACACAGCACCGTATTGCAAAAAATAGCCTTATCAGGAAGGGGGCTAAACCACTAGCAACATTGTATTAAGGAAAGCTAAAGTTTTTAAGATAGCAATGGTTTAGCTAAATCAGCAAAGTTTTCAGATCAAACATTGCTCCATGATCTTCTCTAACAATCTGACAAAATTTCCAGGTTTAGCCCTGATAACTGCCTTGCTATTGCCTATTGGCAGGACATTGTATGCACACCCGGATTCCAGTGCAGAAAGGACCCTGGCATGACTTCACTCACTTCTCTCTTGCGCTCATTTTTTTAGTACAGAGGGGTCTGAATCACCTGCTGACCTGACGGGGCCAAGGCTCAGTACTGAATTATTGCCTGTACCCTCACATCAGGGTCCCTGATGATACCCAAAGTAGAAATACAAACATAGGGAGGGATAAAAGTAAGGAGATAACCTATTTCACAATAAAAACTCCATGATTTAGGTGATCTCTTCTGCCTGTAACATACTTCTTTCTGCTGAATTTTAATTATTTTCTAATAGAGATGATCAAATGTGCCTGGGTTGAATTTGTAGGCTGTTCATTGAAATGATCGTAAATTATGGTAATTGCCAATCTTATTCCAACTTCAATGAACCTAGAAAATCAGTTCTGGAGATTTTTAATAGGCAAGAAAAGAAAAATGAAAAATACTGTTCAGCGGAATTTTAAAGCAATTTTGAGGGGGAAAAACACAAATTCTTTCTACATGCTTGGGAGACACCTTTAAGCTATGTGCAGTGTTATAGAACAGTACTATTCTCATGGACAGCAACATCAGAAAAGTATTTTGCATCACATCATCTGCATGTGTACTCATTGCACATTGTGTAAGCCATTTCACTAGACTGCAATTGAAGAGGAAGAGAAGGAAGGTTTCATCGTGATCTGAAATTTAGAGTGTAATATTTTAGAGACAATAAGCAGACATATTTTACTTATTCAATGCATACTACATAAGCCTTTTTTACTAGGTGGCAATTGTAGAGTCAGAGCCTGAGCAGGCTTGATATTGAAAAAACAATTAGTATGTTATTTCAGATACAACAGCTGGAAACAATGTACAGACCCATAGTTACCACTTAAACAGTTGCAATATTCAATATTTGAAAAATGACACCCTCCATGCAGGTTTTCAGGCCAAAGATTAGGTAAATAATATTTTTTACTGTAAAAAATGAAGGCATATTATAAAGATTCTGTAAGCAGCAATACTTCAATACCAATTTTCATATTTCAGAGCTGTCACACTTTGATTGCCAATTACTCAGTCATGCAACACTGCACCTAAGTTAAATTTTGAGACAGATTTATTTTGATGGTATTTATTCACCACTGGGTTTTTTTTATTTTTGGTATATAAATGAAAAAATACTGAACATTATGAAAAAACATATTTTTCTTTGTTTCTGTTATAAAATTTTGCAAATAAATAATCTTTCTTCATAAAATTAGGCCTTGTATTATGCTACATTTCTCTGGTAAAAATAATCAAATTTGTAGTTGTAATGTTTTGTAATCTTTGTAATTTTTTGTCACAATTGTTTGTAAAGTGAAGAAATGAAAAAAAATTGTCTTTTTTTCCCACATAATTTTTTGTGATTGGCAACTTCTATCACATGGTACAGATGCACTGATACACTGTGACAATTACTGTGACCAATCACAGAAATTATCACAATGGTACAATGCAATGAATGAAAGCCATTCAATTTGTACAACTGAAATGTGATCACTGTAATTGGCTAATCCAATACAAGAATCACTCATCAGCAGGTAACAGATAGCTCTGCAGGGTGAGCGACTGGGAGGACGTCATATAACATATAAATAGTGTAGTATTTTTTTTAAAAGCACACAATTTATTTTAGAATTGCACTCACAAGGCTGGAGAAAGAGCTCATGTACAATGCAGCCAATGGGTGTGATGACATCAATGGCCAAACTCCACCCAATGTGTTTTATTACAAATTGCAAAAGAAATTTATCATTGCTAATAAAGCTGGTAATGTCCCACTTGATGCTTAATCCAAACAGACTGTAAATTTTAAGCTCATAAATCTACTGTGCCTCTAGGAGTGAAATTTCTCTCTTGAAATTAATTCCACACCAATGAGGGGTTAACTTATGAAATGCTACTACTTTCAAAGAGGTGGGATCCTTATGATATCCTTCTCCTTATGAGAGGAGTATGTTTAGATAAACTGTCGTCCTTAAAGCCCTTTTTAATATTGGTGGTATGTTCACAAATTCAAACCTAGAAAGCCCATGTGGTCCTCCCGACATAGTGTAATCCACACAGAAGGTAAACAACAAAGTGTGTGCAAGTAAGATATAAAATATTTGATAGCATAAGATCTATGGGTGACAAAAAGAGAGAACATTTTTAAGCATGTACTGTTGGAACATCTACATACTCCACATTTCCTACAGGAAAAAAAAAACTTTTCAAACCAGCAAATAAAGAAATTTTTGGAGGTCCTTCTATTACATTGGGAGCAACTCAATCTTCAAAGTTTGTGCTTTTCTGAAAAATTATACCAGGATATTCAGGTAGAACAGGTCCCAATACATTATCAACTTAAGGGCTCTCCAGTGCTTATGGAACAAATGTTTGATGCTGATTAGAGAAAGTGGAAGCAAACGACCATTTGTGGTGTTGCTATTGAGGGTGATTTTGCTTTGTTTTAGGTATTGGTAATGAATATTGATAGTATTGAATATTAACCTCCCTAGCGGTCTGATTATGTCCATATTTCTGTGCTCAAAGCGGTACATTTTTTTTGCATGGAAATATGTATTTTTTTTATTGTAGGCCTGTAATTTTTAGGAATAACTCACTGAAATCTGTCCGAACAAGAGTCTAGTAAACATCCCCAGTATGTTACAATTTGAAACATGAAATCATAAATTTTATTTAATAAATAATCATAAAAAATAATAATATAATGATAATACATTTAATTCAATAATATAATCAAACCAAAAACACTGAAATTTGAAATAGAGCGCCAAGTTCGCACATCACTGAGCAAAGTCGCAAAATCGTTTTCAGTGTCTGATGACGAATTTCCCCTCAAATAATTATCACTCAATTCTGCAAGTGGTTCTAATTTACTATCGCTGTTCTCTAGCTGGTCTAAAACCGCTTTTGACCTAAAGGGACACTTTTTGGACGCCATGGACATTTCACAGTTTCCAGGCAGAAAGAACAGTAAAAATGTAGGCAGTGCACAGGACAAAGCACTAGGGACAAAATGTATGTAAAATGGTTTGATACAGTAAAGTTTTACTATGCGATTTTAGTGTATTTAGTGAATGTCACTTTTTGTCATGTTCAAATTTCCCGCCGTTCCGTCCCCCATATGTCCCAATGCTCGCAGGTGACGGAACCCGGATGACAGATGCCGGCATCCGCCAGAGGACATTGCCAGGGACACTGCAGGAGGGACATCGCGGGAGCCCAGTACAAGGTAAGTGATCGAGGGATCCCGGAGCAGCGCCGCATGGTATTCCCGAGTGTAGCTCGGGGTTACTGCTTGTGGTACTGAAACTTTACCCCGAGCTACACTCGGGAATACTGCCAGGGGGGTTAATAAACATTTTTTGTTTTAGAAGGTCAGAAGGTTCTTTTGGGATAGCCTTTAATCAGGAGGGGTAATGACTACTGCCCATTGGGATGTACCCATTTCAATCATTTTTTAAATGGGCCCTAGTTGGAAAACATTTTCTTTGTCTATAAATAACTAAATCAAGAAAGTTAATTTCAGTAACATTCCAGTTATAGGTGGATTTTAATCTCCACCAATTATCATTCATGAAATACATCCTCCAGAGAAGCAGCCTAGAGGTAGAATTACCATAAATAGCACCCTCCTCCCATCAGGCCAAAATAAATTTGCAAGACTGGAGGCAAACTTTGCACCCATTGGAATACCAGTCTTCTAAAGAAAAGAGGGTCTGACTTTACCATAAATAAATTTGCTTCATTGCAAAATTGAATAATTCAGGTATAAACTCTTTCTGGATGGGGGTAGGTCCTTATTTTGATTTAAATTGTGTTATGCTGCCTCTAGGCTTCTGTCATGTGGAATAATGCTATATAGGGAGGAGCTATCTTCCATCACCAGAAGACATTCCCCTTCATACCTAATATTCTTTAATTCATTAATTAACTGTGTGGTCTCCTTACGATTAGCTGGAGTACCACATACCAAAGGCTGTAAGAAAAAAATGTATATACTACCCTATTCGTGATGTTACAAAATCAATTCCACTGACTATGGAGCATCCTGGGGGGATGTTGCAAGTATTTTATTAATCTTAGGCAGAATGTATGCCATGCATGCCATGAATGTATGCCATGCAGTAAAGTGCATCACAAACAGATATTAACCTCCCTGGAGGTTTTCCCGAGTGTAGCTCGGGGTAAAGTTTCAGCACCACCATCAGTAACCCCGAGCTACACTCGTGAATACCCTTCAGCGTTGCTCTGGGATCCCTTCTGCACCTACCTTGTCCTGCGCTCCCGCGATGTCCCCCTGCAGCGTCCCGGGCCATCTCCTCCCGCCGATGCCGGCATTTATCTTCCGTGTTCCATTCCCTGCGACGTCAGGACATATGGGGACAGAACTGGCGGGAAATTTTAAAATGTCAAAAAGTGACATTCACTAAATACATTAAAATCACATAGTAAAACATTACTGTATCAAACTATTTCACATACATTTTGTCCCTAGTGCTTTGTCCTGTGCCCTGCCTGCATTTTTACTGTTCTTTCTGCCTGGAAACTGAGAAATGTCCATGGTGTCCAAAAAGCGTCCCTTTAGGTCAAAAGTGGTTTTAGACTGACTAGAGAACAGCGATAGTAAATTAGAACTACTTGCAGAATTGAGTGATAATGATTCGTGGGGAAATTCGTCATCAGACACTGAAAATGATTTTGCGACTTTGCTCAGTGATGTGCGAACTTGGCGCTATATTTCAAATTTCAGTGTTTTTGGTTTGATTATATTAATGAATTAAATGTATTATTATATTATTATTTTGTATGATTATTTATTAAATTATAATTTATGATTTCGTGTTTCAAATTTTAACATACCCGGGTTGTTTACTAGACTCTTGTTCGGACAGATTTCAGTGAGTTATTCCTAAAAATTACAGACCTACAATAAAAAAAACTACATATTTCCATGCAAAAAAGTACCGCTTTGAGCACAGAAATACTAACATAATCAGACTGCTAGGGAAGTTAAAGTGCAAGCTCAACAATAAATATCTCAATAAATTAACAGTATATATATATATATATATATATATATATATATATATATATATAGTGCTCACCCCTTTTGAAAACTAAGATTTTAATCAATATCTCAATGAACACCAGAACAATTTCCCAAATTTTGACAAAACTGAGTTCTATAGAAATTTGTTTAGCTCATTCCATGAAAGTAAGGTTAATGATATAACTTAGATTACACAATTCAGTTTTACTCAAATTAGTTGATGCAAAAATTAATGAACGGGGTGAATACACTCCATTTTTGCATCAACTAATCTAGTATTTTGTATTACCTCCATGATTGTAAGGACAGCACCAAGTCTTCTGGGGATTGAATGAACAAGTTGGTGACATCTATCTATTTCCATTCTTCAAGAACAACCTCTTTTAGAACCTAGGTGCTGGATGGAGAGTGATGTTTAAATTGTCTCTTCAGAATTCCCCATAGGCATTCAATTGGGTTCAGATCAGGAGACGTAATTGACCACTGAATCATTTTCACCCTGTTCTTCTTCAGAAATGCAACAGTGGCCTTAGATGTCTGTTTTGGATCATTGTCTTGTTGGAAAAGTGCACAACAACCAACGGCACAGAGTGATGGTAGCATCTTCTCTTTCAATATAGAGTAGTACATCTGTGAATTCAAAATACCATCAATGAAATGCAGCTCCCTGACACCAGCAGGACTCATGCAGCCCCTCAGAAGTACACTGCCATCATTATGTTTCACTGTAGACACCATGCATTTTTCTTTGTAATCCCCATCTTTGCGATGCCATACAGTTTTGAAGCCATCAGTTCCAAAATCATTTATCTTGGTCTCATCACTCCAGAGTACAGAGTCCGAGCAGTCTTCTACTTTTTCAGCATGGGCCCTGGCAAATTCTAGGTGGGCTTTTTAGTGCATAGGCTTTAGGAGAGGCTTTCTTCATGGTCGACGCCCATGCAGGTCATTCCTCTGCAGTGTATGCTGTATTATGTCACAGGAAACAATCACCCCCGTTTGGCTACTTCTACTTCTTTAGCTAACTGCAGTGAACTTTCATGGCGATTTTCTTCAACCCTTCTCATCAGAAGATGCTCCTGTCGAGGTGTTAACTTCAGTGGACGACCAGAACATCTCTGTGAGATGGTTGCACTTTCATCATTGTTAAACTTTGTATCACTTTTGCTACAGTATTCTAACTAATAAGTAAAGCTTTGCAGATCTTCTTGTAGCCTTCATCTTTCTTGTGTGTAGAAATTATTTTCTTTTCAGGCCTTGTGAAATTTCTCTTCAGTGTGGTGCCATTACTGAAAGCATGAAATGGGAAGGGGTTTTCTTTGTTAAGTAGCTCCCTTTTATAATCAACTGTCTGCTGGATACCTGTTTAATGAATAATTAGGCTCACCTGTAGTTGAATTCTTGTTAATTAGGATTTTGTTGTTTAAAATTTAGCTTTGCTCCTAAGACTTCACTGGGCTATATTCATTTTTGTAACATGGTCTTGAATGAATTTGTTAGGAAAAATACTTTTTTGTGTGTGCAAATCAACAAATCTTGTTTGCAATCAATGGCCTGCATTTATGGGAGTGTCCAATAGAACATGTTGATTTTGAAAGGAAAGTAAAGGTTTTCTAACAAGTCTGTTGGGGTGTACTCACTTATGCTGAGCACAGTATATAGAATAAAAGTGCATCAAATGAATATGTGCAAATTATGCTAAAAACAAATTTATGCAGAAAACTCATTCGCAAAAAGTGCCGTATAATGAATAAATTAATTTAAAAAAGCCTAACATCCACCATGAAGTGTGAAAGGAAGATGGAAATCCACCTCTGAGAGAGATTTACTCTCCAAATATGAAAAAAAGGTTTCTTCACAGAGCTGTGAAAATGTGGAATAGATTCCCTTAAGAGTTGGTTCTGGCCAGCTCAGTGGATTGCTTTAACCTCCCTAGAGGTATTCCCGAGTGTAGCTCGGGGTTAACATTCAGTACCAGAAGCGGTGACCCCGAGCTACACTCGGGAATACACTGCACCGTTGCTCTGGGATACCTCCAGCCTCTACCTTGTCCTGTGCTCCCGTGATGTGCCCCCAGCCATGTCCTCTGGCCGATGCTGTTCCGGGTTCCATCCCCTGCAAGCGTCGGGAAGTATGGGACGTACCGGGAACAGAACTGGTGGGAATTTTAAAAATTTAAAAATTTGACATTCACTCAATACACTAAAATCTGATAGTATTACATTACTGTATCAAACTATTTCACATACATTTTGTCCCTAGTGCTTTGTCCTGTGCCCTGCCTGCATTTTTACCGTTCTTTCTTCCTAGAAACTGAGAAACGTCCATGGCATCCAAAAACCATCCCTTTAGGTCAAAAGTGGTTTTAGACCACCTAGAGAAAAGCGATAGTAAATTATAACCACTTGCAGAATTGAGTGATAATGATTCGTGGGGAAATTTGTCATCAGACACTGAAAGCGATTATGCGACTAAGCTCAGTGATGTGCGAACTTGGCGTTCTATTTCAAATTTCAGTGTTTTTGGTTTGATTACATTATTGAATTTTTTTTTTATTATTATATTATTTTTTATGATTATTTATTATATCATAATTTATGATTTCGTGTTTCAAATTTTATCATACCCAGGATGTTTACTAGACTCTTGTTCGGACAGATTTCAGTGAGTTATTCCTAAGAATTACAGGCCTACAATAAAAAAAATATTTCCATTGAAAACAATGTACTGCTTTGAGCACAGAAATACTGACATAATCAGACCGCTAGGGAGGTTGAAAAAGGCCTGGATTCTTTCTTAGATACACATAATATAACTGGATACTAACATTTATAGGTAAGTTTGATCCAGGGAATATTCAATTGCCTCTCAGGGGATCAGGAAGGAATTTTTTCCCCTGCAGGAGAAAATTGGATCATGCTTTGCTGGGTTTTTCTTTGCCTTCCTCTGGATCAACTGTGGGTATAGTATAACTCTTGGTTTAACTGAATGACTTTTGTTTTGTCTTTTTTCATCCAGACTAACTATGTAACTATGTAACTCTTTAAATCAACTTCTGTGCACCTTCACCACACCAATGCACACAAGTTTGCTTACCAGAGCATAAGGCTTTGCATCAAATAAGGCCAAAAATGCTTGTCTTCACATGGATGCAGATCAGCACTTGCTTTAATATAAACATCAATGGTTAATGATCCCTGCTCTGTATAGCAAATAGCTCCATATTACCAGCCTTTCCATTGGATATAACATATGTACTCACACATGAAATAAATAAAACTTGTGCCATAGTGCATTATAAAAAACACAGCATTTTATTACAAGATATGTACTTATAGGAATATAGACACAAGTAGCATTGACCATCCACAACTCACACACTGCCTCAGCCCACGACCATGCGTAATAATGTCACTGCCAAAAGTTTGGCACTGTCAGTGACATCACGCATGCACAGCTGGTAATCAACATACAGAGCTATTTGCCATCCTGTGCAGGGATCATTAACCCTTGGTGATTATTTTAAAACAAGTGGTGATCTGCATCCAAGTGGTAGCAAGCATGTTTGGACTTATGTGATTCAAGGCCTTGTTGTCTGGTTAGAAAACCAGTTTGCATTGGTGTGGTGGAGGTGCGCAGAAGTTGATGTAAAGTCAGCGGTGGATTCAAATCTTTCTTTCACACTTTACGGTGGATGTTAGATGGACTTTTTTTTATTTTAAATCACTTTAAGATTGAGAAATATGTTCCCTCAAAGAAAAGTTTCAGAGATCTATTTCTATGTGCTTTAGGTGGGCTTTAGTATCCCATTTTTTGTCTTCAGCTCCCAGAGTGCATTATATAATGTTTCTCTTTTTCAACTATAATACAGGAAATACACATCAGTTTCAATCAAAATGTCATAGTTTGGCCAAAATTATATTAAGCATTTTAAATGTATTAATGTTATGAATTCTAGACTTTAATTTGTTACCAGACCGAGGACCTTGTATTCACTATATCTGGTCTCTCACAGTACAAAGAACATTGAAATGCAATTATGTTAGTAAATATAACCTGCTAAATACCTTTTCTCATCAGCAGTTAGAGCAGTCTTGTGACTTCTATCAGTGTCCAGTAGAGCACTGGTTAAAGCTTGTAGGAGTAGTTTGCAATCCCCACTGATTGTCTTATGAGGCTGCAGGACCCCTGACCCTCTGTCTGGACAGTGATTGGCCCTGTGCTGATCATGCACTCTCCCAAAATAAAAAAAAGCTCTCTAGTAATACACCTCAATCTGGGCATGTGCAGCTTGCCCCCAAGGCTCTGTTCTATCAGCAGATGGACAGTAGAAGAAGGGGAGGATCAGAGAAGACGGGATCAGAAATCCTTGTAACACAATGCAGAGAATGAATCCCTTAGGTTACACAGTGAGTATAACAAACATGCTTTACTGCATATACAGACTGATTTTACTGTTGTGGGTTTAATAACATTTAAGTGGTAAAAGTGTTCTTGCGTTAACATTATGTGTTAAAAACCACAAGAGAGATTTACTATTAACAACTGTGGGTGATGAGGAAAACCTCATCCAATGTAATACGTTATTTCTTATTCGCATTCCTCTTTTTTAGCCTGAGCTGCAGAACATTCCATTGGACATCGAAATGCATCAACACATTACCTGCTCATCAATTTTTATTTTAAGTATAATACCTTAATAAGAAAGCCAAATTCCTGCTGAGCTTTTGCAAAATCTACACCCAGTACTTCCTCCTGTTCAGATGTTTGCTTTTCATTCATCTGCCCACTTGCCCACCCTCCATTTAAATAGTACTTTTCATTGTGGGAAGCTATAGCACAGCTTTTCTGAATGGGGACAGAGGGGGTGGGCATAGTCTGCAATTTTGAGTCCCTGTGGCAGTTCCAGTAGCTTGTATTAACCCCCACAGCACTGGATAATCAGGGGGGATTTTTGGGGGAGTATAGGATGGAATATTTCGACACAGGGCAGTCACCAGCACAAGGAACACTTCAATGAAAGTACCATACCCTAACTAATGTATGGTACATTTTAGCTAAGACTAAAAATTAATTAAACGTAGACTTAAGGAAATCAATATTATTGTCACTAATGTAGAAGAGATTTATCGCATTTATATTGACAGAAAAAAAGACAGACTATTGGGTTATTTGGCAGTGTGCCTAATACTCTGTCTTTGTTTGTCTGCTTAATGCCCATTCATCTTTGGTACACATAACTTTACCTAGTGTGAACACCAGTACCTATTCATTTCAAGTATTTTCTGTACTTTTTATTTTTTGCTGGTATTTATAATAGATACTTTACATAACAAACCAATTTTTGTAATGTCTGTATCAAAGTACTATGAGCCTAGTGCATTAGAACATGAAAAGGGAAGCAGCTCTATGCAGAAAGCACTATGCAGAGAGCATTGCTGATGTGATTACTTCAGTGCTGCTTTCTGTATCATTATATTGTGAATGAAGGTTGATGTGGTGGTCCCCTATCAGTGGACAGGTCTACAACCCCTGGCAAAAAGTATGGAATCACCACTCTTGGAAAATGTTCAATCTATAGTTTAATTGTGTAGAAAAAAAATTCATGCCTCAAAACTATTTTCATTTAACGTTCCAACCTTCTAGCTATAAGAAACACTTAAAAAAAAATAAAAAGAAAGAAAACTGTAGTCATTTGCAACTGTTTTTGCAAATCAAGCAGAGGAAAAAAATACAGAATCACTCAATTCTGAGGAAAATATTATGGAATCATGACAATAAACCCACTACAATACACCACTAGTACTTTGTTGCACCACCTCTGGCTTTTATAACAGTTTGAATTCTCTGAGGCATGGATTTGACTGTCGACAAACAGTATTCTTCATCAATCTGGCTACAGCTTTCTCTTATTGCAGTTGCCAGTTCAGCTTTGCAGGTTGGAGCCTTGTCATGGACCATTTTCTGTAATTTCTACCATTGATTTTCAATTGGATTGAGGTCTGGACTATTTGCAGGCCATGCCATTGACATTAGGGGGTTTATTTACTAAAGCTGGAGAGTCCAAAATCAGACTCACTTCTGCATAGAAACCAATCAACGTCCAGGTTTCATTGCCAAAGCTTCATTGAACAAGCTGAGGTTAGAAGCTGATTGGTTTCTATGCAGAAGGGAGTCTGATTTTGGACTCTCCAGCTTTAGTAAATAAACCCCTAGATGTCTTTCTTGACGGAAAGCTTTCATGGCTTTTGCCCTATGGCAAGATGCATTATCATCCTGAAAGATGATGCCATCATCACCAAACATCCTTTCAATTAATTGAACAAGTAAAGTGTCCAAAATCTCAATATAAACTTGAGCATTTATTAAAGATATAATGATTCATCTCCCCCGTACCTTTACCTGGCATGCAACCCCATATCATCAATGATTGTGGAAATTTGCATCTTTTCTTCAGGCAGTTGTCTTTATACATTTCATTGGAACGGCACCAAACAAAAGTTCCATCATCATCCTGCCCAATGCAGATTTGTGATTAATCACTGAATATTATTTTCATCCAGTCATCCACGGACCACGATTGCTTTTCTTTAGCCCACTGTAGCTTGTTTTTTTCTGTTTAGGTGTTGTTTTAGTTTGGCATTTCTGCATGTAAATTCCATTTCCTTTAGATGATGTCTTACAGTTTAGTTGCAGACAATAACTCCAGTTTATGCCCATTTGTTCCTCATTTGATTTGTTGTGCATTTTCTGTTTTCAAGGCATATTGTCTTAAGCTTTCTATTTTGACGCTTTGATGTCTTCCTTGGTCTACCAGTACGCTTCCCTTTTACAACCTTCCCATTTGATTTGTACTTGGTCCAGATTTTAGACACAGCTGACTGGGAACAACAAACATCTTTTGCAACATTTCGTGATGATTTACCTTCTTGAAGAAATTTTATAATCCTTTCCTACATTTCAACTGACATCTCTGGTGTTGGAGCCACAATTCATTTCAATCAGCTTGGTGCAACAGCTCACCAAGGTGTGGAAACACTCTTTTTTAATGGCAGGCTAATTAGCAGATGTAATCTGATGAAGATATCTGTTTTAGAACTGCAAAGTACATGGTGATTCCATAATATTTTACTAAGAATTGAGTGATTCCAAATTTTTTTCCTCTGCTTGATCTGCAAAAACAGTTGCAATTGACTAGTTTTCTTTCATTTTATTTTTTTTAATTGTTTCATAAAGCCAGAAGGTTGGAATGCTAAATGAAAATAGTCTTGAGACGTGTCTGTGATTATATTTTTTTCTACACAATTAAACAATTGAATGAACATTTTCCAAAAGTGGTGATTCCATACTTTTGCCAGGGGTTATATTATGTATTAGCAATGATCACTGTATTAGTGTCAATATTGATGTCAGTGTCAGTTAGTCAGTTAATGTTCCTTCCAGCCAGCACCAGGTAGCGCCAGACTGTCCACCACACTATCACAGTCCCACTATACAGTAAGTCATCGATCACCACCATTACCAGTATAGCATGATAGCTGCATAAATTCCAGTATATATACCATAGTCTGTAGACACTAACTTTCGCACAAACCAATTAATATACATTTATTGGAATTTTATTGGAATTTTTTACCAAAGACACGCAGCAGAATACATTTTGGCCTAAAAGTATCAGGAAATGAGATTTTATTTACATTTTTTTATTGGATATGTTTTATAACAGAAAGTAGAAAATATTGTTGTTGGTTTATTAAAACATTTTTTTATATAATAAAAAATAAAAAACCCAGTGGTGATCATATAGATTTACTAAGAAAGCTTTTTATGTATGAAAAAAAATATATAAATCTCATTTGCCTACAGTGTTGCATGACTGCTCAATTGTTAGTTAAACTGGAGCACTGCCGAATTGCAAAAGCTTAAAAAGTGTTACTAAACCCAGTACTCTTCATTAACTATATTTGGTCTTACACAGTACTCAGAACATGGAAATTCAATTATATTAGTAAATATAAAATGCTAAATACCTTTTCTCATCAGCAGTGTACAGCAATCTTGTGACATCTATCAGTGTCCAGCAGAACACTGGTCAAAGCTTATAGGAGGAGTTTTATTTCTGCTCTAGGAGGATGCAGAACCCCTGACCTCTGTCTTGGCTCTGTGCTGATCACATGCACTCCCCCCCCCCCAAAAGAAAAACCTCTCTAGCAATACACACCAAACTGAGCATGTGCAGAGTGGCTCAACACAATATATCTAATCAGGAGATAAGAGGGGGACACTGGAAGAAGGGGAGGATCAGAGAAGTCAGGATCAAATGCTGATGATTAACCCCTTAGGTTCCACAGTGCTCAAAGCATGCTTTACTGCATCTACATACAGATTTTACTGTTGTGGGTTTTGTAACATTTTAAGTGGTTAAGAAAGGGTCAGGGGAAAAGGAGGGATGTAGACAGCCCCATGAGAAGGAGCTTTTGTCATAAGGGGATTGTACCACTATGGTGTGTCAGCAAGCAGTACAACATTTTTATACAGCCTCAAAACAGAAGTATTCCTAAATCAGGCTGCTCACAGTAATCTTTAAAATATGCATAAACTTGAGTATTCCAAAATACAAAGAATACACCCTACCTCTTAAACAATATTTAAAATAAACCCTTTTATTTTTATTATGGATTAACCACAGTAAATGGTAAACTGCCTTTGTAACTCATACATCTGTTAAAAGGGGTGTTTCTACCATAGTCTATAGAAGACCTAGGTTTTGGTGAAAAGTGATATCAAAATTGCTAAATAAACTAACACTCAATGAGAGGTCCAGTAATGAGTGATAGTAAACATGTAAAGTGTAAAATTAAACATAAAGAGAGTAAAACAATATCAGAGAGCTAAACAGAGACTATAAAAAGAGACTATAAAAATATTGACTAGGCTAGACGTAAATGCCTACATCAGGGAGGAAAAATAAGAATTAATCAGTCAAAGAGGTAGGTAAACCAACAAAATCATGCTCTAAACAAACAAAAAAAACCTAAAATATCTTTGAAAAATGCTAGAATAATTTAGAATAATGTGTTGCACCAATTTTTCTTTTTTTCATTAAAGCAGTAGTAATCCTCAAAAAAAAAGAGCCCCCGGGCTGTTTAAGACTTACCTGAAAACAAAGCTCTCCAGTGGCACGCTGTCACCGCTGTAGCATCTTCCATTTTACCCATTCTTCCTTCGTGGTTCGGCCATGTGAATAGCCGAGCCGTGATGGCTTTACTCGTGCGCATGCACACAGGAGTCATGGCCGCGGCACAGAGTTCTGAATGGAAAGTTAGAGCTCAATGTGCATGTGCTCGGAACGTCACTAGCTGCTGTCAAAGTAAATACCTCCTAAGCTGTGCACGTTTATACAGAGATATTATAGTTAGTTTTTCTTTTTTCATTAAAACAATATTTAAAAGTGACCTCCGGGCCAAGGATATATTGTCTATGTAGTGATCCAGTTTGAGACTTTGGGGGAGATTTACTAAAAGTGGCGCACTCAGAATCTGTGTAGTTGTTCATAGCAACTAATCAGCTTCTAACTTCTTGTCCAGTTAATCTTTGGAAGCTGATTGGTTTCTATACTGAGTGGCACCAGATTTTGCATTCTCCGGTTTTAATAAATAACCCCCTATGATTCTGTGCAAGAACTTTCTGTACTAAGGATCGGTAACTTCTGCTCTCTCTCTTTGAGAAGGGTGAATGGTCTTGTCTTCACCTCTCCTGTAGTTTTCTGCAGCAGCCTGCAGTGGGTGTAGCCAGCTTGTTGTTCAGCGAACTGGACATTTCTGCACAGAGTGAGGCTAAGAGTGCCATTGTCACACATTCTGCTGTAATTTGAATGCTGTAAAACAAGAGCCTGGCAAAAAAAATTCCTCCAAGCATATTCTGTTTAGAATCAATGACCACTAAGATGGCCCCCATCACGGAACCACAGACCACAGAAGCTTCATTGTTATTTTGTTCTCTTTCCCTCCTTCTTCTTTCTCTATACAAGCTTACCTTTTATGTGAGAAGAACAGCTGGTGGAAAGCATATCTAGCAGGAGGTCGCAGCTGATTGGACAATGACTTTTATTTAAAGGTAGCAAGATCAGATATTCCAGTTCAGAGCTTCAGCAGTGGTATAACAACTCCAAGACTCAGAAGAGTTCCAGAAGAAATCCTGAAGAAATAAATAAGGAATCCATCTGTCCTGAAGATTTTTCAGGCAAGCTGTTATACCAAACTGCAATACCAATGGAAGTCCCCAGAACCAGCAAAAGAGGAGATGGAAGAGCCGTGGCTCCTCAACATTATTGATTAACCCCTTGACGCCGACGTCACACAAATATGCTGCCTCACGGAACTGGGCTTTTTTCCGTGGGGCTGCATATTTGCGTACCTGTCTTTGTGCTGGGAGAACACCGACCTGTGTGCTCCCAACACAAAGATCACGGTGTCACTAAGAACCCCACTTGATCGCTGCAATCGTCAAGAGCTGGATAATTTATTTTGGGTTGTTATTTGGTGGTAGGTTATTGTAGTAACAAGAAACCATTGCCATTTACAACCAAATAAATGCCCAATTTGCCCTGAAAAAAACGCGGTATAATTCACCTGGATTTACAAAGTAGTTGTGATGATATGTACGGTTTTACTAACACATGTCAATGTTGCAAAATTGTGCTTAGGCATTTAGATTTGTTTTACCCTTAGGTGTGAAGGGGTTAAATGCTTGCAATGTCTGTTTGGTAGGTTAGATGTGGACCCCCTTGCTGAGCAAACAACCTGCCCTGCCAGTGCACTTTCTGTGGGGGGGAGTGTGGGAGCGCACTGGAAGTCCCACCCACAACTTCTACACCATCAATTTCCCTTATTTCTACCTTTGCTCTATCTTCCCAATGTGCCTAATTCATTACTACACCCCTGTCTGTTGCCCCACCCTGCAAAGCATTTGTTATAAAGAAGCAATGGCTTGTCATGTGTTATCTTTAGGTTTTCATCTTTCTGTCACTGTTGAAGAAAGAATTTGGAAAGGGGACTATGTTGATATTTTTGTCATTAATTATCCACAATATATTTTTCCTTGAGAGCAGATACATTAAATCAAGAACAATTTGAGGATGACAGACAATGGCCAGTAGCTAGGATATATATTAATTTGCTCCAAGCTTTTTGTCACAGTTTAGCCTGCAGTTTCCTGTTTGTGAAATTCTTACCTCCTTGCTACAGTGGTTATGATACACCTGTGATTCCATTCACATGTGTTCTGCTTGCTTCTGTGTTCTACTGTGGACTTATATCTTTTTCCCTTCTATCACTTCCTGGTCTGTTTCTTATTCCCTATATATAGGCATGCAAAGTGCAGCCCGCACTGCCTGAGCAACTTCCTAGTTTCTCTGTGCTCTTGGTTTGCCTTGTATTACTTGTATTCTGTGCCTAACTATCTGTGTATTGACCCTGGCATTGTCTACCATTTTTGCTTGCCTGCTGCCTGCCCTGACTTTGGCTTAATTCCTGGATCCTCTTCTGTCTTCCGCCATCTGTATTGTGGACACGAGTGGTCTCAACATCCTCAGTCAGGTGTACCTGGGGGCCCTGACCTGGTTTCAGTTTGCTGCATGTCCATCCCCACCATCGGGGCCCTGGTGAGGAAGCAGGCTGGGGCTTAGACCCCACGCCCTGGGGACCTTGAGTTTGCTTTCTACAAGGGCTCACTACCACAGAAACCTAAAAGTTTGCTCAAGCCATGAGCTCCTCAGTGAAGCCGCACCTGCTGCATGAACAACTTTGGGAAGAGTTTATGTCCAGCAGGCTTAGCAAGAGTGGATCAAATGATGTTTACAGGAAATTTCCTCCCATTGGACCAGTTGCAAGTTGCAGCCACCTCCTTCCTTTTCAACTCCTGCTCCCGGTCCTGCTGCTCTAACTCCCATTGTTCATCATGTGTCACTGACTCACTTTTCTGGGGAACCATAGCTTGTTGGGGCTTCACCAATCAGTTTTGTTTCTTTTCAAATTAGCAGCCCATCATTTCCCTAATGACCACTCCTAGGTGGCATACATCATATCAGTTCTAGACTATGATGCTCTGGCCTGGGCCTTACCACTGTGGAAGCATCAAGACCCTACAATTTCCAATCTTTCCGCCTCCTTGGATGCTTTCCATAAGACTTTAAATGTGCCATGCAGGGGCTCAGCTGCTTCTGGAGCACTTCTTTGGCTTCATCAAGAAAGCATGACTGTTGGCCAATACGGGGTTCAGTTTGGCACCTTGGCCTTGAAACTGGTATGAAAAAATGAGGCCCTTACTGCAACATTTTATCATGGATTACTGGCTCATATTAATGATGAACTAGCTGACCATACCCTCCACCTCAGATGACTTGATTGTCCTCAGCATCCAAACTGATGTCCGTTTCCAGGAGCAAGATCTGGAAAGGACTTGTCCACTTCACTTCCCAACAGGTCATTTAGCACCTGTGTTCCAGAAAGCTTTTGAACAACCCTTCTGCAACTATCCCCGCACAGGGGTGGACTGACCATTTGGAAACTCGGGCACTGCCCGAGGGCCCGGGGTCAGTAGGGGGCCCCATGAGATGCCCCTGGTACCTTTTTCATAGACTTTTTTGAGTTTGGACAAGGACACAGGGGCCCCATGATCCCCTATTGCCTGGGGGCCCCATGAGTTGTCAGTCCGCCCCTGTCCCCGCATCAAAAGATCCCGTACAATTAGGGCAACCATGCCTTATGCCACAAGAGCAATCTTGTTGCCTGAAACTCGGCCTATGCCTTTACTGCAGGGCCAATGGTCACATATTAAAGTCCTGTCCAGTCCATCCGGGAAGCTCTCTGTGAGATGACCTAGACCTGAACCTGAGTTCCACCACCTTGATTCATCATATCTGTCTCCATTCATTTAGCCCTGATCTCATATCAAGTATCTGCATACTGTATGTGGAATGTGGAGCAGCTGTGAATGAGCAGTCCCTGGTCGCTGAAGTGGGTATTCCTCTCATTTCCTTGGTGATTCCCTTCTCAATATGTGCAGTCAATGGCTCAATTTGCCATTTTATTCTTACCACTGTACTTGCTTTTTTTGTAGGTGCATTGCATTCTAATCTGGTTTTAGAAAATTTCTAAATATTGTTCTTTTTAAAGCAGCATGATTAGTACTGGCAGAATTATTTAATAAAAATTAAATTTATATAGACATATGGAATAAAAAGTACATGTCTTATGTTCTTATCTTATTTTGGTACTTCCTAAGCTGCTTGTCCTGTAACACACCAATGCTTTTTTACATAAATTTAGTTTCATAAGTAATTCTTGTATTTTTTGCATTGAAGAGTTTGCCATGAAAAGGTACCTATCATCATCCTGCCCATAGGCAGAGATTCTGGATATTACTAAACCTGATTAATATTTTTCTGGCCTGCTTTGAGTAAAGTTAATCCAGCCTAATTACCATGGGTTACAGTAGTTTGCTTTGTGCACTATTTTCTGACTAATCCTGAAAATGTTTCTTGATAAATGAAAAAAATACTGTGCTTATATCCCCACTCCAGAAGTGACAGCTTAAAATTAACAATAATTGAATAATTGAATACAGCAGCAAGCGATGTTTTTTATGCCACTTTGTAGTTTCTATATTAGGATAATATACAATGGTATTCATTGTTTCCATTAGAAATGTGCTCATATGACCGAGACTACAATCTCTGAAATTCTCTACTGAGTGACCTTGTTTTCTTGTTTTATTCCCCTTGATCTTTATTGGCTTTGCTAACTTTACATCCATGTTTAGCTTTAATCCATTTGATTGTATTGAGCTTGTATTAGGTATGTGATAACTTGGCACTAAGAAGGATTTTAGCC
Organism: Staurois parvus; assembly: GCF_062004578.1. Taxonomy (NCBI): domain Eukaryota; kingdom Metazoa; phylum Chordata; class Amphibia; order Anura; family Ranidae; genus Staurois; species Staurois parvus. The sequence continues at coordinate 7,333,899 of NW_028317815.1, forward strand.
TTTAATCTAGTATAAGGGATTAGAAAAAAAAATGATTGTTGCCATAGGCTAGACTTGAACTAAATGAGATTGAAGGACAAATGAAACAAAATCTAGAAATAAATCAACATAATGCTGAGTACAAAGCATATTTTTTATTTTATTACTTAATGCAACTATACAATATGTATCTGTGCATCTTTTACAATTCCCTATTCAAACACAACTATATACACACAAACACACATAAATATGAAATATCAGTGTGCTATAAGAAAAGATAAGCAAATCTTTGGATATCTACAGTTTGATGGCAGTTTGTCCATATTGCATCTGTAAACTGGTTTTACTGGGAATATACATTCTTACATTTGTATTGACCAACTGAATTTTTTTCTCCAGAATACATTTCACGATTTTTCAGATTGTTTTTATTTTTAGTCTTTCATATTTTATGTATTATTAAAAATCTATGAGCTCCCCAAAGGTTACTGATAATGCAGAATTGTACAGGCTGGTATCTCTATGGCTGCAGGCCCTAAAGTATTTGTGCACATTGGTGTCTGTTTCAGATTAAAATAATATATGAAAAAGTGCGTCTTGCTAAGGATGCATTACTCATTTTCTCAGATATTTTCCTGTTACATAATTAGGTTAAAAAGACAAATGTCTATTGAGTTCAACTTAAACTAAAAAATAAATAAAACAAAAGCCATGGTTGACCCAGAAAAAGGCAACATGCTTTAAAGTGTATTTCAATTTACTCTAACATGCAAATAATGCTTCCTATTCTATAGAGACTCTCTAGATTGAAATTCTACGATGTTAAATCATAAAATATTATTATCCAGCTATATATGTGCATTCAAAAGCAATTTAACGAGCTGGCTAGTGCTAGTTCCTGCAGAAGTCTGTACCACATTTTCACAACTCTTACTGTAAAGAACCCTTTTCATATGCAGAAGCTTATCTTTCCTCTTAGCATTCTTGGCTCTTTAAAACAAAAAAACTTTGTTCATTGTAGAAAGCTATAGATTGACATTTCTGGTTGTTATAAAAAGTGCACCTGTGACCAGAGTATCAATAGTAATGCTTATGTTACGGGCTCGTTTCACTGCCCGTCCTGTATTCCAGGAGGCCGGCATCTTCAGTGTGGGTACCCGGCTGTGATAGCTTGCTACTGCACATGCGCGAGTAGCGCTGCGCTTCGTGAATGGTTCTGTAGTCTTCTGGGACCTGTCATGTGTCCCAAAAGACTATAGGGAGGGAGGGAGGACACCTACCACTTTCAATCGCTTAGACGATCGGACCGGAAGTGGGAGCGGCTACCTGTCAAATTCGGGTCCCCGCTCCCCAAAGGTGCCAATCCTAAATGGGGAGCGGGGGAGCAGTCCTTAAAGCGGAACTTCCCCTTTTGGGTGGAGCTCCGCTTTAACCAATCTTGTACCTTAGACATGCCACATATGCCGAAAAATCTCACCATGGTACACGGGGCATATTGAAAATTGCTAGCCATGTAAGAGATAGTGCTGGTGTTGACTGCACCAAAAGTACACCTATAGCTGTACACAACTCAAGAACAACTATGCTACATTACAGCTTCCTAGTACAAGAGAAAATTAGGCTAATGCTGCTCACACCTGTCCATCTGCTACTTCAGCTTGGTTGCTCAGGCTTCAACTTTGATAAAGCTGTGTTTGTGACTGTGCTATTCATATATAAAATTTGGTGCTTACCCACATCAGCTCTTGGAGATTTACCCCCCCATGACCAGGCCATTTTTTTCTATTCGGCACTGCACTATTTCAACTGGTAATTGCGCGGTCATGCAATTCTGTACTCAAACAAAATTGATGTCCTTTTTTCAAACAAATAGAGCATTTTTTCAGTGGTATTTGATCGTCTGTGCTATTGTTTGCACTATAAAACAAAAAATAGCAACAATTTTGAGTAAAAAAAACTGTATTTTTGACATTTTGCTAATAAACATGTCCAATAAAAAAAAAATTTTAAATCTAATTTTGTCATAAATTTAAATTGTATTCTGCTTTTGGTGATATTTTATCATCACTGGGTTTTTCTGTTTTGTAATATAAATGAAAAAAGACCAAAAATTTTGAAAAAAAACAATATTTTCTACTTTTGGTTATAGAAAATATCCAATAAACTTAAAGTTAGTCATAAATTTAGGCCAAAATGTATTCTGCTACAATACTTTGGTAAAAAAAAAATCCCAATGCGTATATATTAATTGGTTTGTGTGAAAGTTATAGCGTCTACAAACTATGGTATACTGTATATATTGGAACTTATGCAGCTTTTACTTTCTGACTGCCTACCACATTTCTTGTGGTGCCCCCCCCGTAATGACCCCTTTTTGGAAAGTAGACATCCCAAGGAATTTGCTGAAAGGCATGTTGAGCTCATGGAAGATTATATTTTTAGCCACAAATGTTTGGAAAATCACAATGTTTTTTTTTTTCAAGACAGAGTTGTCATTTAAATTATATATGGCTCATGCATGCCATGGGTATTTATGGAACAACACCCCAAAACACATTCTGCTACTTCTTTCGAGTATGGGGATACCACATACAGGCCCCCAAAACCAAATGACCACCTTCAGGCTTTCAAAGGGCATATTTCTTCATATCACTTCCCCACTACCTATCACAGTTTTGGAGGTCCTAAAATACCAGGATAGTGCAAACACCCCCACAAATTACCCCTTTTTGAAAAGTAGACACACCAAGAAATTTGATAAGAGGCATGGTGAGTATTTTAAAGATATAATTTTTGTCACGGGGGTTTTGAAAAAAAAAGAAAATAAAAAATATATTTTCGATATATTTTCATTTTGTTTACATTTTCCAAAAACGTGTGGCAACAAATGAGATCTGCAAAATACTCACCATGCCACTTAGCAAATACCTTGCAGTGTCTGCTTTCCAAAAAGGGGTCATTTGGGGGGTTGCTTCTACTATCCTGGCACTTCAGGGCCAACATTAGAAGCTTATGCCACACATCACCCACTCTTCTAACCACTTGAAGACAAACCCTTTTCTGACACTTTTCGTTTACATGTGATGGCTGTGTTTGTTTTCTCTTCTATTTTCATCTGGTGAACCATCCAGTAAGTCTGTTGTTTTTCAAAAGAACAAACTCTCCAGCAGATTGTATCAGTTACAGAGATGAGACAAGCCATTTACCACTGATAGGGAGGCTTACAATGATCAGTTTTAATTTATTCATGTAAAACCTTTATCCTAAAAGGGAAAACAATGCTGTAACAGATTATAAAGTGTGAGCTGAAGTTTGGCTTCAATTTGTTAGTTTATTTAAAACTGTTAGTACATTTAACACTCCCCTCCCCCCAGACTGACAATGCTGCTGTCCAAAGGTGGCCCTTGTGCTCATTCATTTAGGTACTCCAATACAGGAGATGTGTTACTGATCAGATTACCAGGTAAAAACAGAGGAATAAAATCCTAAGAAAAGAAAACAAATGCAGCAGCCACAGCTACGCTGCAATATAATACATGTTTGGTTGTGGGTTTAGTGCCGCTTGAATTTGCAAAAAATAGCAACTCCTAGATTACAGGATTGTAAACATGTAAGATCCCAGGGTGAATGCTGGAGGACATGGCCAGGACAGGTGCATTCTTACTGCAGGTGGACGGTATGGCAACACAAAATCATGGGGGGCAAGGGAAGAGCAATGTGCAGAAAATATTGCTAGGGGGATCAACAGCAGAAGGGTTTGTTATCTTTGCACTGCATAAAGAGGCCTTCTTGGCTATGTAATGTGTATTAGACATGTGCAGTTCGGTTCGTTCTGAATCAAATTTTGGACAAACTTTTTCATTATTCGGAGATTCGGATGTATCAGAATTCCAAATTACAAAAATAATGAATTTAAACGAATCTGAAATAACAAAACAAAATTTGGCCAAAATTCGATTTGAAAACAAATTAAAAATCAAATTCGAAAACAAAATCGAAAACAAAATTCAAAAAATAAATCAAACAAACATGCTAAAATTAATTTAAAATGGAGCTGCACCCCTACTCCTCATTAAGGATTGACACCTTTAGGGAGCAGGTACCCGAAGTTGACAGGTACCCTCTCCAACTTTCTCTGCGATCGCCTAGGAGATCGGAGGTGGAAGTTGTCATCCATCCACATAGTCTTCTGGGACATGTGACAGGTCCCAAAAGACCATGGGACCATTCACAAAGTGCAGAGCTACTCGCGCATGTGCAGTGGGCAGTGGGCAGTGAAGCCGTAAGCTGTCACAGCCAGGTACCCATACTGAAGATGTCGGCGTGGGGAACACAGGGCGGCTGGTGAAAAGGGATGCGGAGGACACTGCAGGATCGAGGGACAGGTAAGTCTGTTTTTTAAACGTCAGCAGCTACAGTTTTTGTAGCTGCTGACTTTTATTTATTTTTTTATTTCCACTGGAAGTCTGCTTTAAACTCGAATTTGAAAGCAAGAATACATTTAGAAAATCAAACAAGTATTCTTGAAACAAAAATTCTTGAATGAAAATCTATACGTGTATGGACAGCTTCACGATTAGAAAATCAAATGGATATTCTTGAAACTAATATTCTCGGCTAAAAATCTACACGTGTATGGCCAGCCTTAAGCCCTCTACACACGAGAAAATTCTCATACGAAAGAAAAGAATTTCTAAAGTGATGTCATGTATTTGTATTGTATTTTTGCACAACTACTGTACTGAATAAACGAAAATCATACGATCTGGCATCTGGCCAAAAATTCTTTTGATCGAGAAAAGTTTTCCTTTTTGCTCGATTGAATTCTTCCATTTCTGCTGTCGAAAACAAACATTGATTTGACCCCACTAGCGGTTAGAAAATCAAACGATTCTTAAATGAATATTGTCAGATGAAAATCTACACGTGTATGGCCAGCTTTACTTTTCGAATTCGGCCAAATTTTTTCGAATTCGGTTGAAATCTTTTCGATTATCTAATGACTTTTGTTGAATCAATTTCGAATTTGGTTCAACCAATTTTGAATGTGAACGACTTTTCGAATTTGGTCTAAATGTTTTCGAATCACCAAAACAAATCCCTAACTAATTGAAGGAATTTACTGAATCCAACTATACAAAATTTGTTAGATTTCTAATCGAAACTAAACAATTTTTTTTTTTTGGTCACTTCTAATCTTTATTTTTGTCTCAATAGTCTGCCACAGCATAGGCGCTGTTTCAAAATGATGTACCCACATATATTAAATCTGCAATTGGCTGCAAATGGTGAACTGATACAGCAGTCAAAGAAAAATTAATATAAAAGGTTTTTTTTAGCATCATTTTTAAGATTTTGACAGTTAAAAAGTTACAAAACCATTGATAAATGCTCCCTTATATCTTTCAGATTTTACACTGCAGGTAGAAGAATATCCCCCATGACTTTTTACATTAATCCCACACTTTAGTTATACATTCAGACACTTAATCTTCCATTTAGGTGGTCAAGTAATAAAACAAAATACTGTACTGTAGTTAATGCCCAGCAACAAATCAATCTTTTTTCTCAAACTAGGATTAAGTACACAAAAACTAGAAATCACTCTGAACTTTACTTCATGTGCATATATGTAAAATGTGGTTTTAAATTTAAAAGCTTGCAACTTTGTTCCCTAATAACAGTTGGTGGGACACATCATGCTGCCTTTTAAAAACATTTTATTTTTCTATATGCTTTTTCATAATTTCTTACAGATTTCACCAGCAGAGACAAACCTAGTATAATAGTTTTTTAAAGAACATTCACTGACACTTTCTCCAGTACCTCTTAAGCCAGGTACACATTAGCAGGCTTTTTTTTTTTATTCAACCCCATGGGCTGAAGGAAAAAAAACTGCAGAGCTCAGGAGTAGCTGCTGTACTAACAATCCGATGTTAGTACAGCGATCCCCCACTGAGCTATTGTGTTCTGGCAGGGGGATGCCCCCCCGCCAGAATACCCTGGTCAGAGCTCTCAACCATTGGCCAAGAGCGTTGATCGGATGCTGATTAGAAGATTTTTTTCAGCCATGCCCCTTTGATATTTGGCTGGCTTCTGTCAGACTGGCTGCCATACACACGGGCCGAATGTCTGCCAGTTTTTATTGAACCCATGTACTAGGCTTTTGAATTACAGTATATATTCAGGGTTGCTCTCATCATCGTCCTAAAAATCACAGTTTCAGTTTATTGGTCAATTGCCTGTGTTTACTTCAGCTGCCATTCATTTTCTCTTACTCCTCACTCATTCATCATCATCATTCAGCAGAGTCATAGTACAGTGAGGGTGGTGGACAGATAAGGAGAGCTATGTAGGACACTGGTTCCCATACACCCTAACACCTAGATACATGTCTGCCCCTTGTACAGACTACTGTGATTGTTATCCCACTCCTCTATAAAGCATGGGTTGTGAATATCTACTTGGTAAAGAGAGTTTCACTTTCCATTCCAACAAATATCATAAAGAGCTTAACACTCATAAAAATCATCTCAGGTGTGATGAGGAAAGTCAGGTCCACCTTGCTTTGCTAGCATTGCTAATTAATACCACTTTACTTTTTCTTGAGTTATTGTATAATGTTACCACTTTGCAAATGTTTAACTAGTAATGTCTGCATTATGCATCTTAGCAGTAGAGATGTTTGTACGTCTGAGCCCAGCCATTGGCAGCAAATAATTGATGAGTGTCACCTATTGGGTCCCCGAACAATGAACATTTTCTTTGCCCCAGAGCACAACTCCTGTAACATTAATTGGAAAAGTAATGTATCAATTTACCACTTGCAGACCACACTATACCTGAAAGACATCTACAGCACAGTCGTCCAGTTCTGGGAGGGCCAGTGTCCAATCCCAGCTGATCACATGTAAACAGATTGTCGGTTATCGACAGTCCCCCACACACACACACACACACACACACACACACACACACACACACACTCACACTGTGTCTGTGGGAGGAAAGGAGGTCCATAAACTGACAAGCCTGGCAGGACATTGTTTTCAGTGATAATCAGGGCACTTATCATCAGTGCCCTGATTATCAGTGCAGTCCCAACAGTGCAGCCTATGATTCTCCATCAGTGCAGCCTATGATTCTCCATCAGTGCAGCCAATCAGTGCCCATCAGTACAGCCTATCAGTCCCATTAGTACCACCTATCAATGCCCATCAGTGCTGCCTATCAGTGCCCATCAGTGCCACCTATCAGTGCCTCATCATCAGTGCTACCTATCAGTGCCCATCAGTGCTGCCTATTAGTGCCCATCAGTGTAGCTCATCAGTGCGTCCTATCAGTGTAGCCTCATCAATGTCCATCAGTGCAGCCTCATCAGTGCCTCCTCATCAGTTTTTTTTTTTTCAAAATGTTTGGTTTTTAGTTTGTTTAGGAAAAACTAAAAATCTCAGTGGTGATTAAAACCACTAAAAGAAAGCTATAGCTGTCTAAAAGTAAATTATAAAAATTTCATATGATTACAGTGTTATATGCGCAATTGTCATTCAAAATGCGACAGTGCTGAAAGCTGATAATTGGCCTTGTCAGGAAGGGGGTAAAAGTGCCCTGTAGGAAAGTATTTAATATAAATACATAAGCATGTACTATCTAATCACCTACAAACAAGCAGACAAAAATAAATGTACATTTTTTCAGGGATTTGTTTACTATAGAAATCTTGGCTCTTAAACATAGTATGGTTCATCCTTCTTTTTGATTTCTTCTGGCACCCTGGTGCACCTATGATTGGCTCCTTACTGCCAACAAAGACAGCACATGGCATTAGTAGAAGACATCTGCAGGCTAAGGTTTTAGCGAAATATTGGATATGTTAGATAATGCCACTTAGTTTTAAAATTAACAAATGAAACAACAAGCAGCAATGGGTATGCTTTATTTCATGTTGAATACTTTAGACCTTTGAGTTGAAATATCAGTCTTTAAGATCAATTTGCCAGCCATGAAAGTGAATTGAATGACAAATTAATTTAAATTTACCAATATAATTTAACATACTGTTGCAAGCTACATGCTAGCAAAACCCAGACAATGTTAAGGCAGTGTTATAGTAATGAGGTAAAAATGTACTTTTATGTTCAATTGATATGTTTAAGGTTTTTGTTTAAATCATTACATTTATTAGCAAGCGTTTCATGTAGCCTTTATGAATTACGACTAATAAGCAGAAACGATAGACAAGTGCAATAATTAAGCATGTCAGGTGCTGACAAATCACAGCAAATCAGGGATGATGGCCTCCCCAGTGTGTTCCTGCTTGAACCATCCCACTTAACTCCGACATTGCTTACCCTTGAGCATGAGACACTAGTAATAAACCTAAGATTTGCTCAATAATAGAGCACTGATTTTTTTTAAGTAATATCATGATATTAAAGTACTTGAAAATACAGTGCTGTAGTTTTTACAACATTTTCAACACATTAAAAATATTTTCAATATATTTATTAGTATTGTCAAATTAATCAAGTGATTTGGACTCTCATAATTCTTGCATTTCAAGCTCTCATCAGGTCTTTCCACCTTAAGCAGCCATTAGTCACCAAGTTTGACATAAACAAATGATTCGGTATATTGCAGCTTACCACTGGCCACAAGATGTGGTGGCTGATAATGGCCACTTAGATGTGGTGGCTACATTAGTTTTCTTTTTTTAGTTTTTTTTTTCTTTATTTTAACCTGGATGCCCAGCCAATATCACAATTCCTGCCCTTGAGTTGACAATACTAACACACTCTACTGTACCTATGAAGGAGTGTCCTTATCACCCCAGGCTGCTTGCTTTTGGAATGGTCTACAGAAGGCCTCCCACTAAACTTACAATATTTCCATAACATAGAGATGACAAGATTCACAGGATGCCTTTAACATCAATGCTCTTACATAGCATTACATCCTACATAGCATGCACATAATAAAATTAGTTACAAAGCATATGTCATTAAATGTCAAATTATTACTCATTTGTAGGGACGTACTAAACTGCATATTGGGATGATGGGATTATTGGCTGCAATGCTCATCACTCTCATTAGGTATCAGTATATTTTTACACACATATATGGTAATGATTTTGTTGTTACACAAAACATGTTTTCTGCAGTGCTTGATACTATGTTGCAAGTAGTAGTGGCTAATGTTTAACTCTTCACTTACTGATATATGTGCAGCTGTAAAATGGCCTCATAGTAAATTATACAGAAATAATGGAAACATTACTGAATATATTAATAGGAATAGATTTACTGATTTCATAAAATACATATATGTGTAAAGCACTACATTTTGAACTGTTTTATTAGGAACCTGGAAAATTATGTTTAAAAAATGAAAATGAAAAAATGAGTAAAAATTTCAAATGCCAAGGAAAAAATTATTGCATTTCTGATAACAGTGTGGTTAATACTGATCTGCATGGGGATTAATCTGGAATGTAATGGTTACGGGATAGAACAAGAAGGCGCTTCTAAGTGAAGTATATCCAGAAGAATCTTTAATAATGATGGTTAGAAACACTTACAAACTCGTGGTTAAAACAGGCTCAATAAAATAGAGTGCTCAATCCACCATGCCAGAACCCACTGTGCCTGCCAGCAGCTAAAGGGGGAGCTGAGGATCAGATGTCCAAGATTGCCACCGCAAGATCGCTGGAACGCAAGCTGGAGTGCACGCTATCCAGAAGACCGCAACAGGAAGTGACGTGGGTTAGGAATGGGCGTGGAACAGTGCCGACGAGTGATAGGAGCCAAATAAATAGGAGGAAGGGGCAGCCTGAGGAGACAGAAGTGCACCCCCCCTGAAGCCCAAACAAAGGAGGCCAAGGAAAAATGGACTAACAAAAAATGGAGAAGATATAGAAAATTATGAATATAAAAGATGGACAAATAAAAACAATGATTAAAAGAAAAACCGGGGGATGGCACTGAACTGTGCTAGGGGGGAAAAAAAGAATATTATGAAAAATTTGCAAAGTGTGTGGGGTGTGGGGAAAAAAAAAGGGGGCAGGGGGAGAGGGGGAGGCAGGGGGGGAGAAAGCAAAGGGGGGGTCCGCAAGCAGGTTGTCAAAGGGCAGCATTGAGGGACAACAACAGTGGGCTGAATAACAATCAGTAAAAAGAATACAAGTATAGGGTAAGATACATGAGATTATATGGTATTCAATATACAGACTAAGCTGGGAAAATGAATTGATATATCCATAACAAATAGATGACTAAACTAATGAATGAATAAGCAGGTGAATAACTCACTGGTTATTTGCACCATTATAAAAGTCATGTTGTACAACAATAAAATATAGTATTAAAACAAAAGAGGGGGGTGGTATCTGGAGAAAAACGAGAGTAACAGATACAAGTAGCAATCGCAAAGGGGATGAGACCAGGAAAAGTGTGTGGGGGGGTATAATTCTATAGAATGGTATAAATCTCAAGGTCCTCGTTCAGACCTCCAGGTGATAGAACGTCCACAGTATATATCCAATATGTTTCCCTACGACATAAACATTGGAATCTTTTCCGCTTTGGGGAGGTCGGTGGGCATGGCCTCAATGACCTAAACCAGGGGCGGACTGACCATTTGGAAACCAGAGGGCCTGGGGTCAGTAGGGGCCCCATGAGATGCCCCTGGTACCTTTTTCATATGTTTTTTTGAGTTTGGGCAAGGATACAGGGGCCACATCATCCCCTATTGCCCGGGGGCCCTATGAGTTGTCAGTCTGCCCCTGACCCAAACTTTAATTCCCATGGTGGATTTACCGTGCTGTTTGAAAAAATGTTTGTCAATACCGTCTTCTTTCAGGCGGCGATGCTCCCCGAAGCATTTACGCAGAGTGTGGATGGTCCTACTACTATATTATATAGGCTGCAGGGGCATGCCAGACAATAGACTACAAATTCTGAAGAGCATGTGTGAAATGCAGCAATCTTGTATTTTTTACCTTTTATCTGGAATTCTTTTTGGCCATGTTGGACAAATGGGCATGTTAGACAGAGAGGTTTACATTTACATTTTACTATTAAAATGCATGTAATTTTTCTACATGGGGATTATGGATGGATTATTGTGAATACACATGCCAGGGACCATAATTGACCTATTTCTGAAATAATTATAGGCATAGTTATTTTTCTACATGGGTAATATGGGTGGAATATCATGGTGTGTCCAATGACACAGCAGATCACCAAATAAATACAGTTGCCATTTATGAGCTGCACTTTCCTCACATTATCACAGTGTGAGGAAAGTACTGCGGATAACTGGCAATTGTCAGAGAACAGATTGGCACTGATGATCAGTGCCCTGATGATCAGTGCCCAGCAGTGCTGCCCAGTAGCGCTGCCCAGTAGTTCCCAGCAGTGCCTCCAACCAGTGCCCAGCAGTTCCATCCATCTGTGCCCAGTAGTGCCTAGCAGTGCCACCGACCAGTGCCCAGCAGTGCCACCCATTAGTGCCACCCATCAGGTGCTGCCCAGCAGTGCCAACAGTGATATGCAGCAATGATGGGCACTGATAGGTGACACTAATGGGCACTGATAGTTGGCACTGACTGGTGGCACTGATGGAGAGCACTGATGGGTGGCACTGATGTAGAAAAATAACTATACCCCCAAAATGTTTTCAGAAATAGATCAAATATGATCCTTGGCATGTGTATCCACAAAAATGCACCCATAATCCCCATGTTGAAAAATTATTATATGCATTTGCTTGTCCAAAATAGGTTAAGAGTTACCATTATATTCCGCCCAAAATACCCTTACATAAAAGTAATTTTACCCCTATTTGTATCTAAAAAGATGAAATTGAATTTGTATGGGATGTGTAACCATTATATTCCAGCCATAATCCCCATGCAGATCAAATATTAACCACATTGTTATCAGAAATTAATTAACATTAGTTTCCAGGTTCCTAATAAAACAGGTCAAAATGTAGTAATGTAATGTTTCCATTATTTCTGTATACAGTAATTTATTATGATGCCATTTTACAGCTGCACATATACCAGTAAGGGAAGAGATAAACATTAACAATAAATAGAAACATTGCACCAAAGAAATAAACAATAAATCAAAGTAAATGCTGCTAATCAAAAAATGACTAAACATCAAAATAAACTCATAATGTGCCACAGTATTTGTGTTAGAGTTATATTTTTTGTCACACATTTTTGGGACACTGGACTTTAATTTGGGACTTTGTTTGTTGGACTTATATTTATTTTCTCACATCTTTTATTATTTTTATTATTTGCGCTGTGTCACTTTAAGAGTTAAACATTAGCCACTACTACTTGCAACATAGTATCAAACACTGCAGAAAAGAAAAACATATTTTGAGTAACAACAAAATCATTACCAATCATCCATCATCCCAATATGCAGTTTAGTGTGTCCTTCATTTGTATGTACAGATCATTATTTATGCAATTACCGGTACTTACAAAACATGTTTTAAAGTTTTAGAACAATAAGGAACTTTTGGGTTTTTTTCATTGCAATATTTTATGTGTACAGGACTTTAATATACTATACCTAACAAATATTCCCACTTTTAAAATGACAGCAAAACCTAAATAGACCATTAACAGTGTATTATTATTATGTGCTAATTATAATATTTATTATATATATATATATATATATATATATATATATATATAGATCTGTGGTACAATTAAAACATATAATCACTTAGTCAATTTGTAATTTTAATTCTGTAATGAAATAAGGAAGTGAATGACATGACAGGCCCTATGGCATTTCCCAGTCCCATTGCAAATCACCAGCTGACAAACTCAATGGTTTGGAACCTGGAACAGACAGGTCCAATAAAACCTCTCTCCAGTCACACAGTCTAGTTTAGTATACTTGACAAGCCACAAAATGAGTTCTAGGACAAATATACTTAACATTATACTTGTTTCTTACACAAATAATATTATGTAATTTTATCCTTCTTCAAAAGTGGCATATTCACTGTGTAACTTGAAAATGGTTAGTAAAAATGTTCAGCATCTTTTGCCCGCTGACATGGTTTTAATTCGAGCTTAATTAAAATACACAGTCGTAGAGTGAAGAAAATTGCTTAAAAATCTCCCTGTGGAAAAATTAAGTCTTCCTAGAAATGTGTGCTTTAAGTTAACTCAGTACTGATAAATTGGGAGGTTTTATTGAGCTTTCATATACTTTGTAGACATGGTTATTAATAACGTTTAATGCCTGTTCTGTAAATTAGATGGGCTACAATCCCAGGAGCCTGTTTTTAAAAATAAAATATTGTTGCACTAGACCATTAAATCATTAATTATGTATTTACTAACAATCATAATTAAAAAAGTTTGTTAAAAAGGAAAAGCTGTCTAATCTAAATGTCCTAACATCTACAGCTAGAACAGTTTATTTAAGAGCTTCATATAGTTAATTTTGGTAAGTTGTAAGGCAGTGAACGTACAGTGAGTGCTAGACAAGCTATCATGCCCCCAGTCCTCCCCAGTCCTCTAATGTTCAACCATGTCCAAAAATTAGGATGGTTATAAACTTAGGGTATCCTACACACATGCACAACTTGACACAAGGGGGTTTATTTACTAAACCTGGTTGACTCAGAATCTTGGGCACCTGTGCCAATCAGCTTCTAACCTCAGCATGTTCAGTTAAGCTTCAGCAATAAAACCTGGAAGCTGATTGGTTTTTATGCAGAAGTGGACAAGATTCTGAGTCAACCAGGTTTAGTAAATAAACCCCAAGCTGTCAGCATTGCAGCAGAGCTAAGGCTGGTATGTACACACAGTGAAGACTAACATGATATGAAAATTGTTAAGCGAATGGATGCAACTCTGTGCAGACTGTGTCCACAAAAGCGTGTTCGAGTATTGATAAATGTTCTTTGTACTTACCCAACTCTTTTTCTCTTAATTCTTTCGCTGCCAGAGCTGTTTTTACATTTTGCACCTGTTTAAAAAATTATTTTAGGCCTGAATATTACACAAAATATTACACAAAACCCACAAACAGTGTATATTTTCTGAAAGCAGAATAAAATAGTGGTAGTTCCAATTTTTTTATGTCACACGATACTACGGTGAAGGTCTAGGAAATGCAAAATTTCAGTAAAAGACACGTTAAAGTGAATTGTAGGGCTAACAAATGCAATAAATTACCAACATTTTTGATAAAATATAACAGACGAGATTGCACCAAGTAAATAGATACTAAACATGGCAAACCTTAAATTTGTGTGAACCTAGGAAATGGCGACAAACTTAAGTACCCTATATTTTCTTTAGGCAACGCTTCAAAAGCCCCTGAAGGTCATGGGGGAGGTCCTGTACTATAATTATTGCTCTTACTCGTGCATGGCGATATGTAACAAATAGGCACCCTGACGTGTGTGTGGGGGTTGGGAGGTCTCAAAATTGTTTTTGGGGGGGATGTTATGTGCTTTGGTGTATATTTATTTTTTAATTAAATTTTTTTTTGTTATCGCACAGGGGAAACAAAGTCCCCTATGTGATGATTTTTAGGTGACAGGTTCTCTAAAAGATGCAGAGTCTAAAAAACCCTGCTTGTCTCCTCTGGGCTCCCCTGGATGTATTGCAATGCATGTGGCAATTCACTTTTCCCCAGTTATTGTAGCTGGGGAAAGTGACAGTGGTGACCCGGAAGTGATGTCATACTCGTTGCCTTCTGGGTCACAGAAAGAAAGGGGGGGAAGAGGACATTCGTCCACTCTCCTCTGTCTGCTCCGCCCGGGCCTGCAGATGGGGCAAGCAGAGCCCAGATAAATGGCGGGACTATGCGCACAGGGGGCACTGTTATCAGGGGCTGTGGAAGCAATTGGGCAGCAGTGCAGCTGATGTTTCCACCTGACAGGCAGGTGTCTTATACAATCCCACTGGCTTCAGTGACTGGATTGTGCATAAAATCCCCCGCTGTCAGGTCCGTATGTCTTACCAGCGAAAGGGTTGAAGGTATTATTTTACTGAAAGGGTAGTTGATTCTTGAAATACTGTAGACTTCCAGCAAAGGTAGTGAGTCAGTCAACAGTAGGTAGTTCCAAACATGCTTAGGACAAACATAGATCTAGACAAAAAATGAACAAAAACAAAACAAAAAATACAACACTTGTATTAACCACTTGTTGACCGCGCTATCAGTGCCGCCTATCAGTGCCCATCAGTGCCACCTATTAGTGCCCAGTGTCATATAACAGTGCCCCCCACCAGTGCCCCCCATCAATGCTGTCCATCAGTGCTGCCCATCAGCTCACATCAGTGAAGGTGAAAAATTACCTGTTTGCAAAATTTTATACTAGAAACTAAGAATTATTGTTTCAACATTTTTGGTATTTTTTTGTTTGTTAAGCAAAAAATAAAATCCCCAGTGATGATTATATACACCACCAAATGAAAGCTCTATTTGTGTGGCAGAAAAAAAAATGTCATATGGGTACTGTGCTGTATGACACGCAATTGTCACTGAAAGTGCAACAGCACTAAAAACTGAAAATTGGCCTGGGCAGGAAGGGGGTAAAAGTGCCCAGCAAGCAAGTGGTTAAAAAAAGGGCAGACCCAATTGACCATGTGGTCTTTTGTTCTGCCATCACTTTTCTATATTTCTATGTTAAGGTGATTTTAGACTGCCACAATATTTGTTTTTACAACTTCCAAAGTAACTGAAAAATTATGTATTCAGCAGATGCCCTGAAATTAGTTTGATATAAATGATCTGTAGTCTGTCACATTCACGTTTCCTAGAGCCTGTTTAAGTGAAAAGTCAATTATATAATTGTGTAATCATGGAAAATGATTGATACTTATGATATACTGGTTTACAGAGGCATGTTTTATCCATATAGGTTCACTTTTGAACACTGCTTGCTAATGGACAGCTATTTTTACTAAATCCATTGTCTTCTGTGAAAAGTCAAGTCCACCTGTACATGGTTTTTCAGCCTTGTTCATGGTTAGACCCCTGCTCCACAAAATAAAATTCCCAAACTGGCTCATCAAAGGAATGAAATGTCAAATGCCTTGGCCCTATCCTGGCTGCTTAATATGTCATTTAATGTTGGATTTACTAAAGGCAAATAGACTATGCACTTTGGAAGTGCTGTTGTACTCATTTTCCCCATAACCTTGTCAATGTGGTGAAACGTCACTTTGTAAAGAATACCCAATCAGATGCAAGAAAATTAAAAAAAAAAACAGCATTTTTGCTTGCACATGATTGGATGATGGAAATCAGCAGATCTTTACCACATTCACAAAGAGCTGGAGAAAATGAACACAACTGCATTTGCAGAGAGCAACGGCACTTCCAAAGTGCACAGTCTATATTCCTTTAGTAAATCCACCCCTATGTCTTTTATGAGTAGGGCTTATATGACTACTAAATTGTACAACCAGATGGTGATATAGATGGTTATGGTGTTATAGACTGGAAGGGTACATTCATTATAAAGAACCATAAAATACACTCAGAGATATTTAATAAAGCTTCTAAGCTGGAGAAAAATACTAGAACATTTTCTAATCATTAGATTGGATTTTTAAACTCTAAAATAGCAAATGGGTTAATTTAAGCAGAACAGTCACAACAATGCTTTACTGGCAAATCAGATAACTTTTAAGCTGGACACGTATTACTGTTCAAGTGTTCCATCAGAATAAATCATGGTGGGTGACAAAGGGGTTGATTTACTATATTTTTTGCAAAGTGCAAGCTAAAGGAAAATTCCTTTGCAAAATGACAATTCCCTTACAAAGTCAACAGCCTGTTTGCCTTCAGTAAATCAACCTCAAAATGTAAACTGATTGTGGAGCAAGGGAGTATAGAAGGCTGAGAAACAGCCAAGCATGAATCAGGTAATTAAAAGGAGACAGATTGGCAGCTGAAAGTGGACAGGTGGAAGGCCCCCCCCCCCCCCCAGAGGAGGCAAAGCAGCAACTGGCTGTGCACTGAGGAGCATAGAGGAAGGAGAGTGACAAAATTAGATGTTCATGTAAGGGTGGAAGAGAGAGACATTGTGATATGTAATGGACCATTCATACAATAGACAGACTGGGACTAATCTTGGGGCAAAAGGTGAAATGATATGAACTTGGGGTAGGACATGGAGCAGGATCTGATAATGGACAGGGAATAAAGGAGGCAGAATGAGAATTGTTGCTGAAGGGTTGGGAGGAGGGAGAAGCTGCAGCTAACTATGTCCTTTTGAGAGTAGATGGAGAAGAGGACCTTGTTATTTACTGAAGAGTAAAGGGATATGATGAGGATTGTGGACTAGGAAATGATCAGGTATGAACTGTCATTTATCCTTTCTATGAGAGTTCAAATACATTTTCTTAATGTCTGAAGTCATAGCGCACCAGTTTGCATCAACTACAACACAAAGCAGGAACAAAAGAGCAAGTATAAGTAACCACACCTAAGCATAAATGTGGAACTGTCTTGCTCAGAAATAAGGGACTTTATATTTACCTCACAATGGGATAAATATACAACACAAAACTATTAAAAAAATATTTATTAATCCATCCAGTTAAAAAATGTTACATAAAAACAATGAATATAACGGTCTAGCACCATCATACAGTCTTTAAAGTTTGTGATGAACAAACAACAAGCATATAGGATCTATATGTTTCGCTGCATTTGCTTCCTCGGGATCCACGCTTATGATGCAACACTGGAATTAATAAAAATAGAGTCCAAATAACATCTTAATTTACATAGAACCAGCAAAAAAAAATAAAAAATATTAATTATATATATATATATATATATATATATATATATATATATATATATATATATACAGTTGTGTTCAAAATAATAGCAGTCAGACATCACTAACCTGATCAATCACTGTTTTTGGTAGAAATTATATTTCTACATGGCAAATAATTTACTAGCAGGTGTAGTAGAGTAATAGAAATCCAACAGACCCAACAGTCATGACATGCATGCTGCTGATTCTGTGTAATTGAATCACTGATTGAAAGGGGCATGTTCAAAATATTAGCAGTGTGGAGTTCTATTAGTGAGGTCATTCATTCTTTGAAAAACAGGTGGTAATTATTGCCCTTATTTAAGGAAGGAAGGCAGCAACTGTTGTACATGCTGGTTACAGTGCATTTCTCTCTGAAATTCTGAGGAAAATGGGTCGTTCCAGACATTGTTCAGAAGAACAGCGTACCTTGATTAAAAAGTTGATTGGAGAGGGGAAAACATATAAAGAAGTACAGAAAATGATAGGCTGCTAAGCTAAAATGGTCGCAAATGCTTTAAAATGGCAACCAAAACCTGAAAGACGTGGAAGAAAGCGAAAAAACTACCATTCGAATGGATAGAAGAATAGTCAAAATGGCAAGGACTCAGCCAACAATCAGCTCCAGGAAGATCAAAGAAGGTCTAAAGTTACCTGTGAGTACTGTTACAATTAGAAGACGCCTATGTGAAGCCAAGCTATCTGCAAGAAGCCCCCGCAAAGTCCCACTGTTGAAAAAAAGACACGTGCTGAAGAGGTTACAATTTGCTAAAGAGCACATTGACTGGCCTAAAAAGAAATGGCGCAACATTTTGTGGAATGATGAAAGTAAGATTGTTCTTTTTGGGTCTAGTGGCTGGAGACAGTTTGTCAGACGACCCCCAAACACTGAATTCAAGCCACAGTACACTGTGAAGACAGTGAAGCATGGCTGCGCAAGCATCATGATATGGGGATGTTTCTCATACTGCGGTGTTGGGCCTATTTATCGCATACCAGGGATCATGGATCAGTTTGAATACATCAGAATACTTGAAGAGGTCATGCTGCCTTATGCTGAAGAGGAAATGCCCTTGAAATGGGTGTTCCAACAAGACAACGACCCCAAGCACACCAGTAAACGTGCAACATCTTGGTTCCAGACCAACAAGATTGATGTTATGGAGTGGCCAGCCCAATCCCCGGATCTTAATCCAATAGAAAAGTTGTGGGGTGACATCAAAAATGCAGTTTGAGGCAAAACCAAAAAATAGAGAAGAACTGTGGAATGTAGTCCAATCATCCTGGGCTGGAATACCTGATCACAGGTGCCAGAAGTTGGTTGACTCCATGCAACACAGATGTACAGCAGTTCTCAGAAACAGTGCTTATACAATTAAATATTAATTAAGTGATTCAAAGGAAAGCAAAATCTTCAAACATTTTTCATTTTATATAGTGAATGTTTGAGTTTATTAAAGAAGAATGCAAACACTGTTATTTTTTTGAACAGTCTAATATTCACTATTCTTCAATTTTTTTAGAGGAACAACACAAATTTGATATATTTTTCTTCATGTTTTGATTTGGAATAGAATGTGTAGTGTTCCCAATGCATTTTTGTGTATGGAAATAAAAGCTATTAGAAGGATTTTGAGCTTTATTCACTTTTTTCAACACGCTGCTAATAGGTGGAGGGGATTCCTAAACTGGGGTGTTCAATGGGGGGACCAGAAACAGTGTAGGGAAAAGGGGGGGGTAAGATACCCAAACATCAGCAAAAATGGTCCTAATTAACACACCACTTACCTAATCCATATCAGATCACGTAGCATGAAAAGACTGAAACAGTATACATCCTTCCATGTGGGGGAGAAGAGGATCACATTTCCCAAAATGGGAGATATTAAGCAAAGAGCAGGATCAAACTCTGTAAAAACATACATTCAGATATAAATAATTCCACTCATATTAGCCAATTTAACCATATACATGTACCAGATAGCCTCTCACCTGGTCTGTCTCTAAACGAGGGAGAGCAGGGATCAGCTTGTAATTAGGTACATAACACTCCGGGCTTTTCCCATACGGCTCTTATCCTAGATCCAATTACACACTGTTCAAATATTCATGGCAATCCAAAATTCACTCCCACGATGTTATCCACAAGTATAAGATCAACCTATATAATTAAAAAAGTTTACTTATTACACCCCAGGCACAAAGGCAGAAATGCCAGGACTAATAAACCAGAAAAAAAAACCTATGCCATAGCATACACAACATATCCTACTCACCAAGCCAATAGCTGGTAACTATCAAAACTGCATAGACCATCAACCAAAAAAGAAATCCCAATATTACCTGCCCAGCTATAAATTGTGCTTATATGCTTGGGTCCACCCATCTCCCCTTCTGTCCCCCACGCCCCGCCAAGCAAACACAGCACACACACCTGAATAGATGTGTACATAGCAGCAGGACACGCCACACATTCACCCAGAAGAAAAATGGCAGAAACACACACGTCACTTCCTGTGACATCATATCCAGCACCAAGACTGGAAGTACTGCGATGCCATATTGGAACAACTGGAAGTATTATGGGTGCCATCTTAGAGCACCCACAGACATTGTATCCAAGTGAAGGAGGGGAACCATCAGAATATATAGTGTCATAGTGTGAGCAATAAGGGTAGAGATTATAGTGTGCATGGTGGAGAAAGAGAGCGGGCAGGTAGAAATGATAATGTGTTTAGGGGAGAAGTGCCACAAAATGTAGAGTGGCAGTGTAGATGGGGGAACTAGCAGAGAACAAAATGTGGATGGGAGCTGTTAAAAACACAGTGAAGTGGTGGACATTTCACATGCAACAAGTGTTGAGCTTGGAGACTCACAAAAAATATAATGTGGAGGAAGAGATGCCGGAGTGAGCAATGTATTCAGCTTGTGCGAATTTCTGGAGAAGTGTATATGATGTACACAACTGAAACAATGAATTGTGTAAATAGAGATGATGATTAACCACTTTCCCTCCAGAGAAATTACCCCCCGCCCCTCCTGACCAGGCCATTTTTTGCGATACGGCACTGCTTTACTTTAACTGGCAATGCTGCACCCAAAATTAAATTTATGTCCTTTTTTCCCACAAATGGAGCTTTCTTTCAGTGGTATTTGATCGCTTCTGTGTTTTTTATTTTTTCTTTAAACAAAAAAAGACAATTTTGAAAAAAAAAACCAATATTTTTGAATTTTTTCTATTAAACATGTCCATTAAAAAAAAAAAAAAAAAAATCAAATTTCATCATAAATTTAAACCAAAATGTATGCTGTCTTTGCTAAAAAAAATCCCAATACATGTAAATTAATTGGTTTACGTGAAAGTTATAGCAACTACAAATGGCAGGAAATATAATGGAATTTTTCTTTAACTAGTAATGGTGGCGATCAGCAACTTATAGTGGGTCTGCTGGACTGCAGTAGGCATTCTGACACTGGGGGGAACTGACTAACTGTCACTGAAATCCACGGTGACACTAATACAGTGATCAGTGCTAATAAAAAGCACTGACACTGTACTAATGACACTGGGCAGGAAGGGGTTAACATCTGGGGTGATCAAAAGGTTAACTGTGTGCTGTTTTACTGTGTGCTGTGTGTGTGCTTTACTGTGTGCTGTGTGTGTTTTACTGTGTAAGCATACTGCTTTGTATTGCTCTGCAATACAAAGCAGCATGCTGGAACTGACAGGGGAGAGATCTGTATTGTTTACATACAGACCTCTCCCCCCGTCAGTGATACTCAGCAATCTCCAGGTGCTGACTGGGAATCTCCAGCCGGGACCCAGTGATCGACAGCTGAAGCCGCCAATGGCAGCGTGGGTAGGGCCCTACCTGGAAATACAAAATTACGTATATATACATGATTTTGCGCAGCCCTGCCACCCTGTAGCAGTAGTTCTGCTATAGGGCGGTTGGGAAGCGGTTAAAAAAATAATGTCTCAGGAATGCCCCAAAATCTGGAGATTTTGGAATGGACTCTTTGCCCTGATACAGACAGTTACCAGTATACAGATCCCAAGACAGCCTCAATTTGCACTCCTAAATTAACCAGTCCTGGATACCCCAAGACACTCTCAGATTCTAATATTCTCTGCTATGCAGGGCCATATAAAGCAGTGTGCAGCAGCAGATAGGGGAGAGATCTGTATTGTTTACATACAGGTCTCTCCCCCGTTGGAGATATTTGGCGATCACCGGGTGGCGGCGAGTAATCACCGACAGGGACCTGGCGATTGACAGCCAAGGCTGCAAATGGCAGCACGGGCAGGGCCCCCTACCCGGAACTGCGAAATCACGCAATTATACGTGATTTTGCGCAACTGTGCCGCCCTGTAGCAGTATTTCTGGTGTGGAACTAGTTAAAAAATCAGCAGGTAAATATACATTTTGTATGTGAATAGCTTGTATTCTCAGTCAGCAGATGAAGCTTCAGGCATCTTTTTATGTGTTTTCCAGGCTTTCTTTATCCATGTGGCTGAAAAAACAGCTGTTTACAGAGCTGAATAACTGAAGCTGAAATGTATACATACTGATGAATGAGTTAGTGCAGTGTCCTGTGAGATCTCAATTACAGAAACAGAGAGATTGATTTACAAAATTGGGTGTAGTTCTGCACAGAAACCAATCAGCTTCCAGATGTTATTGTCAAAGCTTAATTGAACAAGCTGAAGTTAGAAGCTGATTGGCTGCCATGGACAGCTGCTCCAGTTTTTGTAAATCAACCCCAGTGTCTTAAGGCAAACAGTTTCTGCTGTGCTCTTTATAGGAACAACTCATTATTCACTGCAATTTCCATGTCCTGTGTGCACCTTGTAATACACACAGTATTTATGCAGAGTTCTGGATATCTTGTTTGATGACTTCACCTCAACACAAATTAAAATGAAATTGATTCCAAACCACTATTGTCTTCCTTTAATTATATATACAGAAATTTGATATTGGTTGCAAATTTATTTGGTACAATCATGTAATTTTCTTTTGTCTAGAAGCATATTGATGGATCCTAAGCTACAATAAAAATAGTAATAAAATAAAATAATCAGCATTGCTGTCCTGATTTTACCATCATTGGTAACACTGCCCAGATTTCTGTACATATGGATCAGACATGCTAATTCGTAAGAACTTTGAATCTTGTAAGAAACTAGAGAGATGAAAAAGGAAATTGTATGAGAAGAAATAATTGGAAATCCTCTTATTTCATTCTCCTTATTCTCTCCGAAAGCACTGTCATTCCAATTTTTATTAGAAATCTAAATTGTGTTATCAATGATATGTGTATTACACTATTCAATTTAGAGCTAAAGTATTGTATTATTTTGGTAAAAATTACTTTTACACCATATAAAATAAATGTGAACAATTTTTTCAAGCTTGTTGTACTATATTTTTCATAATCTCTTCCCTTACAAAAAAAGGCCATGTTGCAATCTTTGATATACTTATAATCTTGGAACTTTACTTTCTCTCTGGCTCCATATCTAAAATGCATACCAGAGGTGCATTAGTCACTCAGCAAGGGTCTGCCATAGGAGGCTGTACACGTGATTTTTTTAGACCCCTGCACACATTCTATGGCCAATTTAGACTATAGCCTTTTAATCATAGATCTTTTTATGGTGTGTACTTAAGCAGCTTTTCGCAGCACACAGTGCTGCCCATGTTCTTGTTTAATGTCTGCTGTTAGAAAATCAGATAGGGACAAGCCAACTGAAGAGCATTTTTTCACATATAAAATCAGAGGGGTAAGCAGATTATTGAATATAATTATTCTGTTATTACATTCACTCCAGCATGAAAATTGAACTAAAATTAGTCAAGTAAAGGTCTAAGTTTTTCATCACACAGGTTATTCAACATGAATTAGCTATAGTAACTCTGAAAATATTGTAACACATATTTGACGCTTTTCATTGCATATTGGGAAATAAATGTTTTTTAGCTATAAATAATGACACAACCAAAATCAAAATCAGATTAATCATTCAAAATAGGAGTCTGTCATGAGATGCAACGTACAAGAACATTCACATGTCAGTATATTATTGTTCCACCACCCCTGATAACACATTGAACATTTGCACAACTCTCATGTACTTTACTTCTACTTTTAGATGTTTAATGTAAAATAAGCATAGAGGCGCATTTGGAATAAGTTGCAAATCTAACATGAAGTGATATAGCATCGGGAATGCTGCTCCCCCGATAACAAGCATTGTGAACGGCGCTCCCCCTTCTGGCCCATGTAAGGTATATTATGCGGTGTCAGCCAGTGCTACTTCACTGACCACGCCCCCTGACACATTTCACCTAACCCACCAGAGCTTAGGCTACAATTTTCTTACAATTTCTGCCCAATTTCCTTTAGATTTACCCTTCAGTATGTAGTGCAAGGGCCTACCTAATTGGATACAATTGAAAGTGTTGTTTAGGTTTGATCTCATATTATATGGTTTTTGGTAAATCTAAAGCAAAATTCTCAAGAAATTTGTATAATGTATGGCCAGCCTATGTCATATGACTTAGCCAGGTGGGCGGGGGGAAAACACATCAGAGGGTGTAGTCAGTGGAGTAGCACTAGTTGAGGCCGCATAATACACCCTACACAGGTCGGGAGGGAGAGTGCCAATCCCGATGCTTGTGATCAATATTGCTGTATGTGACTCTGACTCCCCTACACCTGAGAACCGAGAGGATAACACAACATATTCCTGCTTGGATCCATGCTGCAAAGTGTTTTTGAGTTACATAAAGTGATGCAGTTTAAACTTTCCTTTCCTACCTGATGCAGACAAGAACAGAATCTGGAACGTTATCAACAATAGTGATTAGTAGTTTCATATACTGTTTGGAATAAATGGCTTTATAATTTAAGGCTGTATTTGTACTATAGACTAGCAGATCTGAGTATACACTTGTTACAGGACAAATACAAAATTATTTGCATGCTCCACCTACTATACTATATACTATTTTGAGGAATACATATCTAAAATATTAGATTGCATCTTTATTATAAACCAGCTGTTGTAAATGTACAGTTGTCCCGGGACAATTAAGGAATATGTTGTATGCCCGCCCCACTATCCTTTTTTTTGACTGAGGCCTGTAGATACTTTCTGTTTAAAGAAGGCTCTATTGTGATATAGGTAAAAACATTTACATTTCTATTTTTTATTTAAAGCAGATTAAAAAAAACAAAACAAAACTTGAATTTCCTTGCAAAGGTAAATTATTGACTAAGTAGCATAAAGTTCTCCCTAAGGAATAGAACCTTAAACCCTGAGAACTATGGTGGTGGAATCATAAGCTCCTGGGCTAAACAGGTTAAATGAATGGGGATGACAAAGTAACTGTCTATAACAAAGGCCAAGGGGGTGTTTTGGAGTGGTGAAGCCAACCCTGACAGAAAATCATACATCTCCTAAGAAGATGAGGGTTAGTACTAACAGAATATAGTGCTGTTATAATACATAGGAGCAATTACAGATTTGGACTATGGATAAATATGAACACATATGCACTGAGGTTAATTGGTATATGTGCATCTTATTGAATTTGCAATGAAGCCCAAGCCTGACTGCAGGACACCCACACTGCAAGGGTTAATTGCTTGTTTAGATCTAGAGGACATGGAAAAGTAAATTTACTTACCCACTCCTACACTTCTCTGCGCAACTAGACTGATGCATGGTCCATAGCTCCGTATGAGAATGCCAAGGGACATGCCACCCCCAGGGCTTAGGGGAGCACCATCTGCAAGGGAGAGGAGGATAAAGTAAGTAAAAGTGTGTAGGAATCTTCTGCTCTCTGCTGCCTGAATTTGTAAATACCTCTAAATATATTATGTATGTACTTCCTGTCCCTGTGTTGTTGGTTTTGAAATCTAGAAGGAAGAAGTGGATAGATAGAGAAAGTTTCAGCCACATGTCCTGTCTATGTTGCTAAACTCCAAGCCAGAAGGGATTATTATGCAAGTATTCCTATGATCTAATAGTTTAACTTCAGTTGATAAGGGTATATGTAAATCCTTGTGACAGAGTCTCTCTGCCCTCTCCTTTTTTCACATGCAAAGTGCCAGATAGCTAGGTTTGTGCTCTTGTGTATATATTGGTCATCTCCCAATATATAGGTAGGTGAGCCAGTTTATTGCAATATAGTTTATATGCAGCTCCTGTTATTCTAGTCAACCCTGTCCTTTCTGGTCTGGGATTCTATAGCTAGTTTTTGCTTAGGGCTCAACTAGCATAGGCTAGAACCAGTTTAGTCTTCCTGTCACCATGGCGGGATCATTAGCTTAGAGATCTGGTTGCATGTTAGATTAGAAACTGTTAGGAAGGGACTAAAGCACAGAGTAAATAGACAGACTCTGAGTTCCAGTGCCACAGTCCAAATGCCATACCACAGTTCCTGCAAGAAAGAAACTTCATTCCAGACTGGTTGGACAATAGTCAGAAGATCTCCCCGTGCTTGCAGATTTTTTCTTCAGGTCTTCAACACAAAAACATACACCACGTCATCCTCGGGGGGGGCTGCAACTGGACTTTGCTGCAACATTCATGAGGAGGCATTTCTATTAATTAACTATAAATATACCTGGGTATATGTGTGCAGTTCTACCAGGACTCCTACAGGCCATTTTCTATTATTAATCTCTTCTTATATAAAGCTTCTACTCTTATATACTGGTGTGCATCTATATACTTATGGTTAATGGTATATGCTGGTTGCAGTAGTTCTTCTGCTCCCAATTACTTTCTTTAGATTATTGATTGGTTTTGCAGAAATGGTATCCCTTTTGTTCACAGAGAACCTGTCCTGGGTGGAGGCACTGTCAACTTTATTATCAAACCTGCTTAGTGAAGGTTCTTATTCTCTTACTGTATTTACGTACAGGTTTAGAACAATATCCTGTTTGGGGAGGATAATTTCTCATAACCGATCCAAAAGAGGGCTAAAAGTGTCTGGTTTTGTTATTTAGATACAGTTATCCCTGGCCATGGCTGCTGGAACCTTAGGTCCAGGTATAAAAAAAGGCAAACAGGCAGGAATTTTAATGCAGAAGAGATATACAAATTTGGCAATGCCGAATCTGACTGAACTTCCTTGCAGGAGTGACATCATCCCTGCCCAGCCAATGACAGCGGACTGTGATGAGACACAGAAGCTGAACACCCAAAGATGTCAGCAAATGTGCGGGGAGATCTGGGACATCGCATTGCTGGATCCAAGGTGAGTGTAGTTTCACTTTAACTTCTTGGCAACACTTCTGTCTCACTCCCTGCCACCATGTCCAACCAATTGAGTACAACATTTGGTAAATCATCTACACTATATAAATACCTATAATCACCAATTTTGCTAACGGTTGGCATTTTCCTTTGCCTATCTGGTTACCAGTTGCCACCAAGTTATTATAGGGTCTCCATTTTGGAAGTGATCGCATGAACATTAGCATCAGAAAATCTTGGGAAAATTGAGTACTTTTACATATGTAAAAGAGAAATACTTTTTTTCATAATCCTGGGAGTTCCACACATTCTCTGCCATTCTGACTTGTTTGAGCAAATTATTATTATCAATATTTATATAATATAGATGATTTGAATAGGACTTGAATAGGACTTTTGCATACTGTACTTTAAGGAGCTTACAATCTAAAGTCCCTATAGTAGGGACAATTTGGACAGGACCTACTAGCATGTCTTTGGAGTGTGGGGGAAACTGGAGAACCCAGAGGGAACACAAGCACAGGGATTACATGCAAACTCCATGCAGATAGTGTTCTGAACATTATTTATCCCTACAATACAGTGGGTCAGAAACAGCATTTTGGAACGCAGAAGTTAAAGATAACCTTCATACCTTCACAACTACCATGGGTAATTTGTCAACCCAGGCACTTGCCCAACAGGGGACTTGCAATGAACAAGTGATAAAAATCCTCTGAACACAAAGCATAAGTTAAAGGATAAGTTCACATTTCATAACATGTTACATCCATGTTCAGGGTGTAACATGTAACATGTTAAGAACGGACACCGCACCCCCGATCCATGTTGAGACAGCTAGTGGGGGATCTTCTCCTCCCCGCTAGCTGTCACAATAAAAAAAAAAGCAGCTATGTGGGACTCTGCAAATCTGGCCACGTCCCTCCTTTACAGTGTTCTGTGAATAAGAAAATTACAAGTTCTGGCAGCCTTTGTGGCTGTCAGCTTGTAGTTATCAATGAACTACCATAGCACTATGAAGTCCCAAGGTAGTTCACTGAGCTTTCCTGTCAGTAAGTATCTGCTTGCCCATATGGGATGTGTGAGCAAGCAAATACACTGACAGGCCAGAGGGAGACCTGAATGGCAACAGCGATCTGCTGGCTGAAACCAAAAAATAATCAATGCACATTTTTTTACCTGCAAAAAATGTGCATTTATTATTTTTTGTTAAAAGGTGAACTTATCTTTAAGTTATTTACCTTTTGTCTGGCCTGCTCTCTCTTTGTCCTATCCTTAATGTCCCATGGTAATGTACTGTATAACCATGCATATTGCTACTGAGTCATCTGAGCATGGGCAGCATAGTGGCTAAATGGTTAGTTCTTCCGCCAGGCAGTACTAGTGTCGTTGGTTCAAATCCCAACCACATCACCATGTGCCTGTAGTTTGTATGTTCTCCCTGTGCCCTTGTGGGTTTCCTCCCATACTCCAACTGGTAGGTTAATTGAATCCTGTCTAAATTGTCCCTAGTATGTGTATGTATGAATGTAAGTTAGGGACCTTAGATTGTACACCCCTTCAGGGTTAGGGACTGATGTGAATGTACAACATATATGTAAAGTGCTACATAAATTTACAGCGCTATATAAGTACCTGAAATTAATTATAAATCTTGTTTCCAATAGCTGTATGTGTTCTTCAGTGGTGGTTAACTGTTATATTAGAATTAACAATTTCTTTCTATTTTGTACATTGTCATCTGTTTCAGAATTGGGCCAGTTATTTATAGACCTTTTACAGTCAGGGCATTCCTCACAATATGATCTCTATTGGTGGGATACAATTTACCCCTCTCCTTTTCCAAAGCCTATCATCTGGGGACAAATTGACAGGCAGAGCTGACTAATTAGTTGATAAAGCAGTTCTTCAAATACCATGTTTCCAGTAAACATCCAGAATAGGCTTATGGCTTTGACTTTTCATAGTTTGCTCATACATTTCTTCATTATTCCACATAGATGTCCCCCTTTAAAAGTGTTTGTCATAGAGAATTCCACTTTATTTCTTTCTCTGGTCCACCCTCTGATCTGTTCTGTATTAATAATGTAACTTTACAGTATGTCCATATGTCTGATTTGTTTGCTGAAGCCCAGACCTCTTTGATGTCATGAATACAACAACAAAAGATATTTAAGGATCAAATAGGCCAACTGGGTCAAAATTTGAAAATGGAAATAAAGTTCATTATTCCACTTTTTAGAAAACTGTGCCTGCTCAATACTTTGACAAATCAGTGGCCAATATTCCATTTCCAACCACGTGTTTCACCAACAGCTATCATAGTCAATGCTCAAACTGAACATAAAGCAAATATACTATAATATTTATTACTTGAGAAGTGTAGGGTGGGTTTTGTGGCTACTCAAGAGGAATTCAAGTATTTGTTTGTTTCTAGAAGTGGCATAAATAGCAAACCCTGTATGTCTTTGAATGAGGGATATAAGACTTTCAACAGGTGAAATGTTTTTCTTACCTTTGAACAAAGGCGAATTCAGAGAATAGTGTGAAGAAATTAAAGCACCTATAATGATTGCCAGTAGATGTTATCATGGTCTGTGAAAACGGTTTAAATTCCATCTCTTTTCAGGGATTACAAAGGTTTAGCTGTATAATACCATTATAAGACCAATTATCACATATAACACTGAATGTTGGGCCCTGTCACAAGCAGATAAGGACAGGATTGATATATTTGAAAGGATAGTACTTAGGGAGAATATAAGGAGGTGTACTTGAAAATGGAGTATGGAAATCCAGATATAATACAAAGCTTTTCAAAAGATAAAAGGTTGCTAGATCATTATAAGTAATACACATTTTTCATCTAAAGTGGGCTTGTTTAAT
The DNA here is from genome assembly GCF_062004578.1 of Staurois parvus. Lineage (NCBI taxonomy): Eukaryota > Metazoa > Chordata > Amphibia > Anura > Ranidae > Staurois > Staurois parvus. The sequence continues at coordinate 7,363,879 of NW_028317815.1, forward strand.
TATAGAAATGACTGAAAATTGCATGCTAGAAAGCAAAAATAGCTGTACAAGACATAGTTGCTGACCTCATGTAGTGGTCAAATACTCTCAATAATGAAGCAAGTAAGGTAAAATGTGGGGGATGGTGCGCTGTTTCCAAGGATGCAATTGAAAAAGCACCATCAAGACACTTTGGCCTTGATTCACTATTGGGCGTGGGCGCATATTTATGGGCTTAAGCCCAATTTTCATGGGCGTCCGTCCATTTTTTACCCTGCAACCTAATTCATTATTGACCAGAGCCCATAAGCAGACGCCCAATCTAATTCACAAAAAGACACACGCCCGGAATCAGACTCACAAAAGCAGACTTGCTAAGAAGCACATCTAACACCATGAAAAATCACTGTAGAGACATGTTCACTTAGAAATTTGCTTTGCCAAATATCAGGACTTCACTTTAAACAATATCTGCTATTTCCAAAAAAATTAAGAATGTGTTAAAAATCGTTTATTTCAAGGAAATCGACACAGTAAAAATCTAGACGCTCGTGCAGTGTCTTTGGCAGATAGAACTGAGCATGTGCAGAACACCTTTTAGACCTCTGCCATGGGCGTTTGCTTTTTAGCCACTGACTAATAGTGAATCTGATTGTGGATTCCTCTGACAGCCGGCACTCGGTCGCGACTACTGTGTTTAATAAACAGCACTCGGCATATCTTCATGTAATCTAATTAGATTTCCTTAGTTCTAGTGATTCTATTTTTGTTTCTTATCCTTTATAATTATTTCTGTTATGATTTTACTTATTTTGAAGGTCTAGATAATATTTATTTTGAAAGCTGAATGTAAAAATAAAGGTCCGCAATAAAAAAAAAAAAAAAAAAAACAGCGTGGGTCCCCCCTCTCATCCATACCAAGCCCTTCAGGTCTGGTGTGGATATTAAGGGGGAACTCCATGCTGAAATTTAAAAATAAAACAGCGTGGGTCCCCCTCAGTATCCATACCAGACCTTTATCCGAGCATGCAGCCCGGCAGGTCAGGGAACCGTGTACCGCAGAATCATTCACGTAGGGGGGGGGGGGACCGGGATCTGGGGGCCCCCTTGTTAAAGGGGGCTTCCAGATTCTGATAAGCCCCCCGCCCGCAGACCCCCACAACCACCGGCCAGGGTTGTGGGGAAGAGGCCCTTGTCCTCATCAACATGGGGACAAGGTGCTTTGGGGGGGGGAGCCCCCCCTGCCCCAAAGCACCCCCCCATGTTGAGGGCATGTTGCCTGGTATGGTTCAGGAGGGGGGGGGGGGCGCTCGCTCGTCCCCCCCCTTTCCTGACCTGCCGGGCTGCATGCTCGGATAAGGGTCTGGTATGGATATTGAGGGGGACCCACGCTGGTTTTTTTTTTAATTCCAGTGTGGAGTTCCCCCTTAATATCCATACCAGATCCGAAGGGCTTGGTACAGATGGGAGGGGGGACCCCACGCTTTTTTTTTTATTATTTATGCAATAAAGGGAATTATTTTACATTCAGCTGTCAGTGGGGAACCCCGCTGACAGTTGAAACATTAACTCATGGCTGTCGCTCCTACAATACCGCATGAGTTATGTTATCAACTCATGCAGCATTTTAGTAATGAAAACCAATGCAGCGCTCATGTTTCAGCTGTCGGCGGATTTCCCCACTGACAGTTGAATGTCAAAGTATTGCAGTGATTTATAAACAGTTCTTTAAATAACTGGCGTGGGGTCCCCCCTCCCATCCATACTAAGCCCTTCGGGTCTCGTATGGATGTTAAGGGGTAACTCCACGCTGAAATTAAATAAAAAACAGCATGGGGTACCCCCCTAAATCCATAACACATACTTATCCGAGCATGCAGCCCGGCAGGTCAGGAAAGGGGGGGGGACGAGCGAGCGCCTCCCCCTCTCCTGAACCATACCAGGCCACATGCCCATACCAAATTATTCAAACATTTGTAAACAGACCAATTAACTGAAATGGTTTGACATTTGTACCCCAAATATGACGTTCCCTGAGGCGTTGGTAAACCGAGGTACGCCTGTATTAGTATTGCAATCCTTTGTATTGGGATACATAGAACCAACATACATCTGAATTGGCAACATAGCACAACATTTGTGTCACATTGGAGATATCTGGCTAGTTATACTGACCATGCCCAGGGACCTAGGATTGATTCACAGCACAGAAATACAGGCTGGGTTAGCAATGTAGCTCCGTGGATTAGTGGTTAGCACTACTGCCTCATAACTCTAGGGTTGTAGGTTTGAATCCCAACCCCGGCGAGGTAGTAGCATGATCTCCGTGTGTGGCTGTCTTCACATACATATTCTGGCAACATCTTTGCTTTCTGTCTAAATGATCCCTAAAATGTGAATTAGAATGAGGCCTTGTCTGTTGAAACACCTTCAAAGCTGCACCTTATGTGAATGTCATACAATGGGATAAGATAAGGGCCTGAATCACTAATAGATTTGATAATGATGGTTTACACTCCACCCACTTTTGTGAAGGATTTGGCAAGCAAAGAGCTGACAGAGAGAGAGAAGAGTGAGCGAGAGATACATATGAAGAGTGATAAAGAGAGACATTCAGAAGAGTGAGCGAGAGAGAAGAGCGAGCCAGTGAGACAAAGAAGAGTGAGCAAGAGATACATACTGAAGAGTGATAAAGAGAGACATTCAGAAGAGTGAACGAGAGAGAAAAGACTTGGTTGGTGAATCCACACATCAAACTTGTCACAAATCCTGGCGTGCATTTTTCCCCCAAATGCATAGCAGACCCTTATCCCAGCAGGCAGGTACCGCACGCCTTCAAAGATTTATTTCCTTTGTTGATTTTCCTGCTTCGCTCACACTATATGCAATTGAAAATTACTCTTTAAGTTGCCAATTTTACTGTGTTTTCTAGAGAATTACTAACTAGTTGTGTTTTCAATTGTGTGTAGCATTGCGATTTCTATTTGAGTCTAGATGTTAAATTGCTAATAAATGGCCACAATTCTCAAATACCTTTGAACTCTCGCTGCAACAAATGGTGTATGTTAATACACTCACATTCATTATATCCAATATCAGGTACGATGTCAATGCACAAATCGCACCTGAAATTGCACACCCTGGATGTGACTTGTCATGTGATTGGCATGCCCAGCAGCTTGCTCTTTGCATGGCAAATTGCACCCAATGTTACTGGGGGCCAACACCACTGTCACATCTAATCCGATGCGGCAATTGTCCAACTTACAGTGAAGTTGCACGAGTTCACAATCCAATTGGATGTGAACAGAGCCTACAGTGGCCAATAGGGTGCGACTTGGTCTATGATTTGCAAGTCGCCTGTCATGCCAATTGCATGGCAATCGCAAACAATGTTACTGGGGGCTACCCGGTCACATTAAAGCAGATTTCTAAGTGGTGTTATTGACACCACAGTCACATCATGTGACTTGCATAGAAGTTGCATGATTTCAAAGTCGGGGTACATGGTGATTTCAAGTGCAATTTGCAAGACATTCGACATCGATCTCTCAGCAAATTGCATGAAAAGTAGTGTATTCATTACTCTATTATTACTTGCGGCTCCTACCAAGTTTGAACCACAACAATATGAACGCTCCAATAGCGTGCTCATTGAGTGGGACTTGGCATGTGATTTGCACAACATGCAAGCTGTAAATCGTCTGCAAAGTCGCACCCTATTGTCTGCTATTAGAGTGACCATATGGGTGCGTTTCAAACACTGATTTCTATAGTAGTACATGTACTACTTTAGTGGCAATTTGCATAGAGATCTGTGTCAGATGTCTTGAAAATTGCATTGAAATGGTCAACTTTACTGTAAGTTGCATGATTTGTAAATCAGCTTTGCCCAGAGTGTAATGTTTGGTGATGTTTGATTTCTGGAGTGTTTTACCAATTGATGGGAAACTCACCATACTAGTCAAATCGATTTGTCATTTTCAGTATTGCATACAAGATGTGGTCATGTGACTGTCTTAACTCATGCGAGAATCTGGAGGGAATTGTGACCATAATAGCAATAAAGGTTCCAATTGGGGTTCCCTTTCACATCCCTGCTCAATGTTCTGTTGTATGCTGCACACGTACATTTCACTGTATATATCTTTCTGATTTGTGGGGCCTGTATACCAAGGGTTAATGCAGGTAGGAAGCGGATTCATCAGGTGAAAACACTTTCACTGACCAAACTAAGGTCAGTGGTGGGTGTGGCTTCATTGGGTGTGGGGCCTTGTTTGGCGTGCTCCAAATACAACCTAGCTTATATAAAGATGTGCAGTAGGGAGTGATTTGGCCTGTTACTAGGCCGGGTGGTTTGTGACTAAGTCCTTGCTTGTAGTGGTTTGGGGGAGGAAGAGATTTTGTGCTGAATTGCCCCAGACACCACCCAGGCTGTGTTTGGAAGTGGGCTGGAAATGTTTGCATATTTTTGGCCTTGTAAAGTGTTTGTGTGTTATTGCACAATGATTGTGTTTTTTCTCTTTGCATTGAAAGCCTCACACATGTCAATTGTTTTGTTTAAAATCTGCTCTTGTTTTAATTTTGCTTGCTTATTTAGACTCAAATGCATTTTTCTTACAAACCTGCTGACAAATGTATGTGTAGGGGATTTGTAGAGGTGGGAGGGGATTTGTAGAGGTGGGAGGGGGTTTTCACATATGTCTTGTTTTCTTTATATTTTGATGTGTAGACTTTTTTTGTGAATGGATCTTTATACTAAATGATTGTGTAAGTAAATCTTATGTGCACGAAAATGTTACTTGATTCATCTTCCCCTTTGTTTCCTGCTATAACCTGAGCACACACGGTTCATTAGAAGTATCTTTAGATTGTAAGCTCTTATGAGCAGGAGTGTTTTATTTTTGCCACATCAATCCTATTTTTGTGACTCACCAAGATATTGACTGTACCTACTTGTTCCTGCTGACCAAATAAATGAAGATCTATTTGATCAATAAATGTTTCACCGATGTTTTTGTGTTTATTTTATGTTCAATATATGAACAACCTTAATAGTTACTTTGTATACTTATATAATCTGCTCAAATGTAGCTTGTAAGAGCGTGAATATGCAAGTGGGTGCAAACTGGCTTTTTCAAAACCAAACAAAAAAATAAAAAACCTGCTTGTACCACAATATTGTTATGTACTAATGAATATGTCACATTCACTGTGCAGCCAGCTACAGGTTTTCTACAATTTGATTTACAGTAATAAAATAGTCCCCACTGTATGTTGATTTTTGGCCTTTGGCAACAAATATATATTAGCCAAGGTTTAAAAAGAAAAAAATCACTAAAACACATTCGCGAAAGCTATCATAGCCGTGCATAGAAATGAGCGATCGTGCATAGATATGCGTGATCGTGCACAAATAAACGCCAAACAGGTGTCCCCCATGGCGCACGAGCAGCTATCCTCCTGGAAGTCCGTCATCACGTGCGCGCGCACCCGGAAGTGGTTGTGGGGAGTGTAAGTGGATGAGAAGTGGTTGGAGGTTTTGTGTTGGTTGAAAATTTTGATAACTTTATTGGCATTTGGACATGGCGAGAGCACAGTTCTCAACTGAGGAGATGATCCTTATATGTAAAGTAACTGTGGCCATTGCAAATATGTTTATAACATGTGAGGGACAAGTAATTGTAATTTTGTGGGTGGGGCCTAGCAGAATCTCGCTTGGTGCACATGCTACTTATCTGTACATTAGCTCCTGGGTATTGATGGGTCAATTATATTAACCACTTGCCTACTGGGTACTCATACCCCCTTCCTGTCCTGGCCAATTTTCATCTTTCTGCACTGTTACCCTTTGAATGACAATTGTGCGGTCATGCCACATTGTACCCATCTTAAATTTGTATCAGTTTTTTCAGACAAATAGAGCTTTCTTTGGGTGGTATTGACTTGCTGCTGTGAGTTTTACTTTTTGCTCGATAAACCACAAAATAGCTCATAATGAATAAAAGTCTGTTTATATTATAACATTTGGTAAACTGGTAATTTAGCAACACTGATGTGCGTTGATGAGGCGGCACTGCTGGCCACAGGTGGGCGGAACTGTTGGGTGGCACTGGTGGGCACTGATCATCGGGGCCGACCCCTGCTTTGATAACTGCTGGTTCTCGGCAGTACTTTCCACACATTCTGACAGCGTGATGAAAGTGCAGCCAAGACCCGGCAAATGCATTTCCCGGTGATCAGCGTGTCATTGGACATGGCTGATCACATGGTAAAAAGCCGCTGTGATTGGTCTTTACCACATCACGTGATCAGCTGTGTCCTTAGGACACAGCAGTCACGGAGAGCGCGTTCTGCCAGGATGTCATATGACGCCCTCCCAGAGCTGCCTGGATGCAGTGTAGCGTTATTCGGCTATCTGCGGTCGCCAAATAGGTAACCAGCTAGGCCTTCATGGCTAATCTTTGAATATCTGGACATGTATACTGCGTATAATGCATTACATTCTACAATGTGTTGGTGTACATGGTATTACAGTGTGCAATGCGTTGCTGGATTCTGCATGACAGTGGACAGCGTATCACAGTGTACAATGCGTTGCTCCATCCTGCATGACAGAGTACAGTGCATTACAGTCTACAATGTGTGGGTGTACACGGTATTACTTTGTACAGAGTATTACAGTGTGCAATGCGTTGTACACTGCAGTGTGCACTAAAGCATTTTACACTCATGCACTGTACACACTAACGCATTTGACATTTCTAGTGTGCAATGCGTTAGTGTGCAATGCCTTGGACAGTACAATGCATTTGCAGTATTGGTGTATGTTTATTAAGCACAGATAATTCATCTGATTTTAGTTATCAAGGAGAAGTCTTCTCTGTCCCCCTGTTTATGAGGTGGAGGACAATTGTTTTCCGAAGAGGAGAGGAGACATTTTTTCAAGGAGATCTGTATAGATTTCCAGAGATATGTGTAGATGGTTGAGGGGCTGCATGTGATCTCTGGAGATAATTGTGATTAATGATCACCTGAGTTAAACCAGTGAATGAAAAGTGTAAAAAAACATGGATTGAAAATAATCTGCACTGACCACTGTGCTTTGTCAAGCCACATATTGGCACATTCTGGTGTCACACAGATGCGATGTGAAATTTGCAGTGTTTTCTGTGCAAGCGCTGCACCGCATCACAACCGCAACCCCTTCATGCCACCTGCTGCGGCTTTCTAGGTGAAGTTACCAACACACCAATATTGGTACACAAAGCGTATTGCGATTTGCCAAATTGGATGGCATGCCTATTCACACCCATGTGCATACCCTGAAAAAGGGTCCTGCACATTTTTGGCCCGGATGCGGTGCAATTTGAGGTGTGCAAAATGTTTGTCTCTAATTGCAACGCACACAAATTGCATGTGATTTGCCCAGGAGTGCGGTGTTAGACCACAATGCATGTATGTGAAGCCAGAATAAAAGGATGTGGATTTTGTCTATTTTTACTTGCGCATGTTAACATTATGTAAGTGCATTTTTCTTCTGTTTAACATGCTATAGAAATGCAACATGCATTTGGATGTAGTGTTTTTGTATGTGCATTTTGGAAGTATTCTAAACACACATTGACCCTAGGGCCACACCATATCTTATGCAGGCCATAGATGGGTCGAAAATCGGCCGATTTTTCGGCCGAAAATAAAATCGGCCGATTTTCGGATCGTTAGTGGGCTATTTGTTCGGCCGTTTTTCGGTATTTTGGCAGATTTTTTTTTTCGGTAAAGTTGGAAAATCGGCCGATTTTCGCGGCAATGATGGGCAAATCGGCCGATTTTTTTACTGATAAAAAATCTGCACATGAGCAGTGACCTGCAAGAGGAAGACAAAAAGAAGAAAAAGAAGAGGATGATGATGATGAAGATGATGAAGAAGAGGATGATGATGATGAAGAAGAAGAAGAAGATGATGAAGAGGAAGAAGAGGATGATGATGAAGAAGAAGAGGAAGAAGAAGAGGAAGAAGAAGGATGAAAAATGAGAGGAATTCCAGTATGGCAAAAAGTGTCCCTGCAGAGAGCTCCGCTATTTCTTTGACAGTTCCTTGACATTTACAGCGGTTGCAACATTGTATCTATTTGTTTCCGAATAAAAACATCTGTATCCGAAATGGATACAAATACATTGTTGCAACCGCTATAAATGTCAAAGAACTGTCAAAGAAATAGCGGAGCTCTCTGCAGGGACACTTTTTGCCGGCTGTAGACGGGATGAAAATCGGCCGATTTTTTTTTTACCATTGCTGGTAACGTCGGCCGCTTGAACAACCGATTTTTCATTTTTTAAAAGAAAAATCAGCTGTTTTTCTCCCCGTCTATGGCCTGCATAAGCATTAGTGTGCCTGGGGGAGGGGGGGACCTTTGGCCTTTCCAAACACAGTAGATGCTCCAAGAATGTTTCCTTGAACTCTTGAAATGGTTAAAAAGGAAAGACATTCTAGATAGCCTGCACTGAGAATTGACTGTCATGATGACGTGTCAATGATTATTTGCTCTTATTTTTCAGGAGTGGTACTGCTTGCGGTTGAAGCTGGTAGAAATCCACCTTCACGTCCTCCACTCACCTTCACTTGTGGCCAGTGGATATTTTGTGGCCGCAGGCAAGAACTGGCATCGAGGACCTGCATAATGACCCTGGCATGCCAGAGGTGGTTTGGAAGCAGGACAGCAATTTGACCATCCCTTTCCTCTATGTTGGTTTTAGGGTGCAGAATTGCTTCTCGTTCGTGAACGGACTGTCGCCGGATATCAGAGTCCCCATATTTTCAAGATATGTTTTAGCCATGTTGGCTTATTTTTATGTTATTTTCCAAGTGTGTCGCACCTAACCGCACAGTAGTGTGGTGCCATGCGTATTTGTGGCTGAGAATGGGGCTGTTTTTAATAGACGCGTGTAGGTGCAACAACGTTTTCATCATGGTACCTGCGCACATCTACATAGGGCATTGCATTTCTTTGCTGTGCTGGAAAATGTGTGTTCTTGCATGCGTTTCTGCACCACCAATGGTGTGAACAAGTCCTAAGGGCTGGTTCACACTATAGAAACAGTCTAGATGTGTTCCTGATGGGTTTTTTTCATGCCCTTTTGGCATGCATGTTTAGTGTGTTCCAGTACATTTTGGATGCGTTTTGGACATGTTTACATTGCATTTTTGTATCCCTTCCACTTATTTTTTTCTATTTTCTTTGTATTCAATGTAGTTAGGGACATGTGCGTTTTAGTACATTCAAGGACGTTTCAATGTGTTCCAGTACAGTTCTGTGCAGAAACAATGCAGCGCTGATGTGAACTATGACATTGACAACCATATAACCTTCTTTCTGTGCGTTTGTGATGCTGAAAAAGCAACTGAAACACATGTAGTGTGAACTGGCCCTAAAGGTTATTAGAGGTCAGGGAACAGGACTGACCAGGAATTGTGAATTCAATCAGACTAGTGGTGAGATACAATCAGCAATTGTATAATAATGTGAGATCTGAGCTGTAGCTGATAGAAAATGAGACACATTCACTTGATCAGTAAATAGATAGTTAAAGAGTGGGGCGGTGATCCATAGATTTGCATATGGGACAGGTGATGATGGGGTGGGGGAGGGGGTCAAGTTGTATAAGGAGACAGATTTAAAAGAGAAAAAAGTTACAATGAAATATACACGGCATGAAACTTGCACATGACCTAATTGGCAGAAGAACAGTACGCAAGTAACATTCATCCACTTTCTAGTCACTAGGCAAAATCATAATTGATTGATCAATATTCCTGCCACAACCCAGAAAATTGATCTCCATTTTTTTGGGATGTTGCCAAGACTGGGATTAGAACCCATGACCCAAGTGCTGTAGGTTCTGAGCTCTAACCACTAAACCACTGTGGGAAACACAGTTTGAGCTATAATGTAGAATAGTTACATTGTTTAAAAATGATAAAGCGAGCGCTGGTCAAATGATATAGACTAGTAAAATGGTATTACACAAGATAAATATAACCACGAACAGTAGTGCATGAACTCGTGAAAGGTCATCCACCCCTGTGACAGTGTACTACACTATTGAGCACCTTTCTGGCTCCTGTGGCTGAGCTAATTGCTCCCCAGGACCATTTGGGCACCCACCCTGATGGATGGATGGAGCTGGATGACTAACCCATAGCTGCCAGCATACCGCTGCACCCCCAGATGTGCGATGTGTATAACCCATGCACATTAATACTTTTGTTCTGGTGAGTGTAGACCAGTCCCAAGGGTGGTTTACCTTTCACGAGTTCATGCACTACTGTCCGTCACGGAGAGACCACACGTGCCATTCATAGGCACTCTCTGAGTTGGTACTCTCACACGAAGGACATTCCATTATTCAGGAATGATTCTATGAACTTATTTTAGCACGATTTACCAGTTTACATCATTATTGCAATTCTTTGCACTTTTTGGTTTTTACATGCGTTCATTATTGATCACATGCATTTATAGCGCTGCACTTGTCTTTAACATAGAATAGTTATGTGATTAAAGAGAATGAAGATATATAACTATATTGGGAAATTAGAAGTATATAAATTATTTGAGATATAAGTGTGAAAAATTTGAAAATAAAATGTATGACATTCATTAGTAAATGCAATACTTTCCTGATCATTTTGGAGAAACAGCCAAAAAAAAAAAATAGCAAAAGAGAATTTTCAGAATGTAATAGTACAGGCTGTATTAGAATTTTCTATCAGAAAAACGCCAATGTTAATAAAGCCCGCGCTTGTGCGCCATCTAGCGAATATATCCGGTATTGCACCTAAAAATGTGCCAGACAGGATACCACATTCACTAATGGCAAAGTAGTCAGTAGACGCTCGTTAATGAGCTTGCTAGACTCTGGTCAGACGACTGATTGATTGACCGGAGTCTGCCTGAATGGTCAGTCTCTGCTAATACACTCACATCTTAGTGAATCAAGGCCTTTGACTCTCAAAGGATTCTTGAGCAGCTACTGAAGCCAAAGATGATGCTGATGGGGATGATGGTGATGATAATTTCAAAAGTAGTAACTGATTTCTGGTCTCTTTTTTATTACATATTAAAAATCTAGATTTTTTTCATTTTGATATTGCAAATAAGTAGTCATGATGGAAATATGAGCACTGCCAAAGGACAGAATGGTAATTTATGAGGGATTTCGAGGTATTGATATGTCATAAAATACAAAACAAAAATTTCATAAAGCATTGCTATATTCTACAATGCCTATAAAATTTTATCCCATTAAAACGTATAAAATCCTATGCATCGGACATTGACATTGTCAGAGTATATGTAGCATTCTCATCAAAAACTCCTGTTACTATCTACCTATAGCTTTTTCACTATATCAACAGTTTAGTTGGCTTTTCCTTGTATTTATAAATAAGCATATCAAATAGAAGACTGGTAGCATTAACTGTTATGTATTTCACAGATGCTGCTTTAGACAGTGTGGGGATGATATATACAATTATAAAAATACATGTTACAGAATTAATATAATTTATCTTAGAACATGTACCTTTTTAGGTTTTCAAATGTAATCAAAAGCTTTCTTACATAGTATAGGTGTGCAGAAACCTGTACAGACATATGATTCCCCAAGGGACTGTAGTGGACACAGTGAAGGCAAGGCAGACTCTGTAAAATATCCTACAAGAAAAAAAGGTCTGAATCCTTACCCAAACAGTTATATAGCCATTTAGCCATACCAAGTTATACTGCATTTACCTTGGGCTGCAATGGTAAAAACCACATTTGTATAGAATTTTAGAATATGCCATGTTTGGTAAAGAGAATGTTTTTTAAATAATTTTGATTGGCAGTATGTGCCTTGGAAAAAGAGGGATGAGGAAAAAAACAGGCTACAAATATAAAATCATTGGTGGTTGCTTACAAAAAGGGCCTGCATTTAGCATGGAATGGTCACAGGCATGCCAGCTAGACAATTGATTCCAGTTGTTATAATGTATAGAATACTTTACTGGCTTCAGGAACAATATTCAGTGCAACAAGATTAAATACTGTAATAAGATTCCTGTTAAAACTAAAAGTTTTAACTTGCAAAACAAAACAATAGGGATGAGCCAAACTGGTAAGTTCAGTTTGAATGGGGTTCGGCAAACTGTAAAAATGCTTGGATGAAATCAGTGGGAGCTGAACCTGAAATTCCTCAATGTTAATCCACAGTTGATCATGAAGCTGATGCCTGCTATCTCACCCAAAGGACCTGGAACTCAGGCATAAGTTTGGGCATTTGTCCAAACACCCAAGCAGCCAGAGGTCTCGTACCTACTAAATGCCAGTTCAGGCACCCCATCTGCAAAAATGTATATGCTATATAAAATAGTAAAATCACAACTCCGGTTAAAAGGCACACTGGCTTTTAATACAATTTTGATATCTCATATATTTGCTTTTTAAGCATTAGACTAGGTTTGGTCATCAATCTGGTTTAGTGCAAGAAAGCATACATATGAGGTATCACAATTGTGTTGAAGGCCTATTAACCTGTGCAATTTTCCCATATTCAATAGCTCATACAGTAAATGGTTGCAGATGTGATGCCTGAATTGGCATTTAGTTTTGCCAACATTAAAAGCACTGCATCTACAGGATGATGTTTCTCAAGATGTATAATGACGTGATTTTAGCATACACCTTTCGAGTAGATTAAATGTGTGTTCCTCTTTAATCCATTTACATTGGGTATATCATCTACATTGAAATCATCAATGTACCTGTAAAAACAGTGGCAAAGGTACATTGAGTGCCAGTTCACATATATGCAGATTGGATGTGGTTTGAACCGCATACAATTCACATGACATGTTAAATAACATTACTTCTCATAGTGCCTGTTCACATATGTCAGGTGCACTGGTGATACGGATTCAGTGCCATTTGAGAAAGAGTTTTGTACAATTTCTGAGCAGTGAGGTCCGGTTCAGGTGAGGATTATAGGCTATTGACTTCTATGTGTGAACAGGATAAAATTCTGACCTAAGCTTTTCCTGAACCTGATGTAAACCTGACATGAACCACTGATCAACTACTGTTCCAATTAGCTGTGAAACCAGAGCTTCAATCCGCACCACACATATGTGAATCAGCTCTGAGGGGAACTCATCAGAAAACAAATCTCTCTTCCAACCCCTGAGGTACAGGTTAGCATATGATAAGGCCCGACATATCCCCATCACAACTCCCTATACCAGCAATAGTTTGAGTTCTTAAAGGAAAGCGTACACAATAGTATGCAGCCCAAGAACTCTAGTACAAAATGATTGTAAGGCCGGCAGGCTTCTTTCCTTTCCTGCAAAAATATGCTAATATTTTCTACACCTAGGTTATGTGGAATGCTTGAGTATAATACCTACAGAAACAAGGAAAGAATTCAGTTGTATAGCCATGCCATTCAGAATATTTAATAAATGTATAGCATCTTTGATAAATGATAGAAGACTGGCAATATGAGGTCTTAGGTATTGATCCACAAGGTTTTCTCACATTTTCGATTGAACAGCCGATCCCCAAAATGGTCGGCCTTCCTGGGCATACACTCCTGTGCATTTCTGGATGTACATAAAATAACAGGAATAACAAAAACAATAGGAACCTTTGAATATATCTTGTAATCTCAAATTCCAATGTGCCCTGATCATTTATGCCTCCCTCAATTTAGGCAGGGTGTCAGTCCGAGTCTAAGTACTTAATTTCATCCTGTGACAACTCACTCACAGGAACATTTTTTAATTCAAACTCATTTTTGTCTTGTCTATTTTTGTTTTTTAACTTATAGTTTATTTTAAGATTTTGAAATTTTACATGCAAATATGAAGCAAAACAGTGGTTTGTCATGAATAAATTCCATATTCAAAACATAGAAATACTGAAAATACATAGGTCATTGAAATACAGTGGGCTAATGGTTAGGATTGGTTTTTGAGATAATGATACTCAGGAATATGGGGCTATAGGGTGGTAGAATGTTTCTGACGGAGTATTTATGGTGATGTAATATATAAAGGGGGAGGGAGGATACATTTTAAGAGGAGATATTAATACATTGCAATGGAGTTATACTGTTTGTGGATAAAATATGAATGCGCTAGGAAAGCTATTGGGTCATGGAAGGTTCAGGCATTTAGGGTGTTTAAGCTAGATAGGGCTATTCAGCCTACCCATGATGCTTGGATATGTTGGAGGTCCCACATTGTTTTTTGGAGTTTTGAGATAAGATTAGAGAAGTTAAGGAAGATTAGCCGAGAAGAATGAGAGATTAGTTGGATACCCAGATAAGAGAAGGTACAATTAGGGGTCCACAACAAAGAGGTGCAGGTGGCAATGCTACTCTTGGTGACTTGGTCTAGGCATATGCCTAGCATGCTAGATTTTGAGTAACTGATTTTTTATAAAGAAGGTGTGATGAAGTTCAGGGAGTGGGTTTACAGGGTCAGTTACGGATATGATTACATCGTCGGCATAAAGGCCAATTTTGTGTATCTGATCACCAATTTCAATGCCCAAAATAAGGGGATTAGTGCGAATGGATTGTGCTAGCAGTTCCATAATGAGGGTAAAAATTAGGAGTGAAAGAGGGCATCATTGGCATGTTCAATTAGAGATGTGGGTCAGAAAGTATACCTGATGTTGTGACCCTTGCATTTGGGGAGGAGTATAGAGACAAAATGGCTTTCAGGATCGTTCCAGAAAAGCCAAATTTCTGTAGAGTAGCTGTTAAGTAGTTTCAGTCCACTTTATCAAATGCCTCTCTGCATCAAGTGAAATGAGCAGAGAAGGCATTCAGTGGTGTTCTGTCCATTGTAGCATGTCAAGAAATCTATGTGTGCCATCTGAAGCTTGCCTACCAGTCACAAAACCTACCTGGTCAATATGAACTAAGTGCAGTATGATATCTGATAACCGTGTATCTAAGAGTTTGACGTAAAGTTTGATATCGGTGTTCAGTAGGGAGATGGGTCGGTATTTGACAGGATCATCATGTGGCTTGTCTGGCTTCACAATTCTGGATTCTGCAGGAATGGAGCCTGTGGTGACAATATGATTAAAAGAATTACATAAGTGTGGGGTAAGAAGTTTAAAAAATAATTTATAATACTTGTTGCTAAAGCCATCTGGCCCTGTTGCTTTATGGAGAGGTAATGAAGTAATGCCTGTATTGACTTCTGATGGCAAGAAGGGAGGAGAGAGATAATAGTTGTTTCTGTGATAGTGAGGGTAGGTGCAGGTTATGTAAGAAGTGCTCAATATAATTAGGAGAAGGGGTTGAGACAGAGCTGGTGAGATTATATAGTTTGGCATAGAAGGAGCTGAATTGGTCAGCACTACCTTGCTTTTAAAAGTATATCATATAGTCAATACATAAGACTTCAACTCAACTATTCTGAAGAAAGAGAGTATACTCTGCAGATCAGACAGCTTAGGGACTGCCTACTGCAGTAAGAATACAGCAAAAAATGCTTCAAAAGACCATATCAAAAAGCATTCCAAAAGACAAGACAACAAGATAGGAACTCCTGTTTGGGAATTTAATTACATGTTTTAAGGCGAGCATCAAAGGTTCATTGTTGAAAAATATTAGCACCTACTGATGAATGATAACCAAAAAATACAATAAAATTGAACTTTGGCTCAACCTACTCCACATTCCTTATTATAAATAGAAAATACTATCCATAATGAGGAATGAGGAGTAGGCTGAGCCAAAGTCCAATTTTATTGTATTTACAAGGCTTTTGTGGATGGCTTCCTACGCAATAGTAACTAATATTTACTTTAAGAATGTTTAGACCTGGTAGAATACTTCTTTTTGTGGGATTTTTGGCTACTGATGAATGACCCCATCCCTAACAAATAGATGACTGATGTCCCTGCATTAGTTTTTAGGCAAGCTAAATCTCTTAAGGACTGTCTGGTTTGAAGTTACTATCAGAACAATGAGAGTGAAAGTCCTTAGCATACAAGGGGTACATTTAAATGTGGGTAATGTACACAATGTAAATTAATTAAAAAGGGATGCACTTTAACCTACATAATGGGTCTATGTTAAAGTCACATCATTATACATCTTATGAAAATCAGGTATTGCATATCTTATGTCCTTTAGATGTAGTGCTTTTAATGTTGGCGGAACTAAATACCATTTCAGGCGCCGCATCTATGACCATGTATATACTATTAAACATGAGAAAATAACTCATGACTATGTTTTTTTACACTAGACCACATCCATGAACACCCTGGGGGAGGTTATTGGGACAGGGCAATATTACAGCGGGAAACAGTCAGTATTGCAAGTGGGCCAGCAGAATGATCTGAATTCTTTTAAAAGCTGCATTTGCTTGGTTGGCTTGCTCTTTCTCCATCCTTATTACTCATTAGGTCACTGACTAGAAATTGCTACAAATGCAATTTCTAATAGATGCCAGTTTAACCCTCTTTCTATTGTAAAAGGCTTACAATAATTAACAATGATTTTTAAAATACAATTTAGACAGAAGGGGGGGGGGGGTCAGTACATGCGCTTTCAAACTGAAAGTATCTCTTCTATATTCCCATAGAAGAACATAGTATTTCATGAACCAGTAACTACTGGAGCTTGTGAAAATTCTACAAAGCATGCATCATAATGTAAACATTAACCATAGATTAAATGTCATTATTAGTTTTGTGCCCTTTTAGCTGGCAGTAATACACATACAGCTATAATTTACATTGCTCAGTCAAGCATTGTTAATCATATCAATCACTTTTTAGACTGTATGCTAGTTAACATTATTTTAAAAAAAAATCAATATACTTGATTTTCCCATGATAATGTTACCAAGGTAATACAAACAGGGTTGCATATAAATGGAAAACAAATACATTGGTTGAATGTACAAATGTGTTCTACTTCTATTTGTCTATTTAGCTATTTTTTTTTTGTACTGTTTTTGTTGTATGCAAATAAACTAGTAATAAACTTCAGTTGTCAAGGGCTCAAAGAGTATACATTTCCTGACTACCAGGTGGTCAGCTAACTGAATATTTTTAAAATATTCTTCCCAAATATATTGCCATATATTTGAAATGCTACAATTTTGGATATATTAAATATATTTCAATAAATATATATATATATATATATATATATATATATATATATACTACGTGTTGAAATGTGGTTTTTATTACAAATTATATAAGAAATATATTTAAAAATACATTTCAAATATACTGTATGTCTTTAAAAATACAAATCTACATTTTTTGAATGCATTTAAAAATATATGTAAAAACATTTGTTAAAATGACTATTTTATGTGTTAAAAAAAATCTGAAGAATATATTTAAAAAATATATACTTTTCAAAATCCTGTATGAATATGTATTTATAAACGGTTGGTGATACATTGTCTTGCCTTTTGATATTTACCACTGGCTAAAAGAAATAAAAATTGCTCCTATGTATGGCCAATATAAAAAAAGGATTATCCAATTATCCCACTTCACTAGTCAGGGACAGCGCCAAACATTATTACTGGTGCTGTGGCAGTGTGAGGAGTGTGAGGAGTGTAAAGCAGGTTATGCATGGGTCGAATTCCAAAAGCATTTTCTTTCTAAAATCTTTTCTAAGAATTTTCAATTGAATTTCGCACCATTAGTGGGCCACAGCAACGGATGATTTTTGAGAGATCATCGAATTTGAGTGATCAGGCATGTTGGAAAATTTTTGAAAGATGATCAATGATGGGAGAATCTCGCGAGAAATGTAATTGAAAAAGAAATGAGCATGAGCTTCTTGACCACGAAAATTATTTTCTGTAGGAACACGAGGTGAAATGAAAGGCTTGGTTGGTTGAATTTCAAAATCAATGGTGGCACCCTCGGATTACAAAACACTCAAAATTTCCGATTTTCTGAAGAAAATTTGTTTGGAATTCAACCCATGTACTGTATGGCCTGCATAAGAAGGAAAAATACTGTAAATCTCCAGTCCTGAAACCCAATTTTAAAAGAAAGCAGATTTACGCTATCAAGAAACATGTAGAAAATGTTCTGAAACATATACAGTAGTACCTTGACCAACGAGTTTAATTTGTTCCATGGCTGAGCTCGTAGCTCAATTTTCTCGCACATCAAATCAATTTTCCTCATTGAAAATAGTTAAAATGCTCTTATTCCGTTCCAACCCTCAAAATGTCACCCCATATTTTTATGTTTCATGTTATTAAATAAGGAAAATACATTTCTAAATAACAAATATTGTATAGAAACATAATAGAAAGAGTATGTAAAGATATAATAAGGTTTTATACAGTGTACTTACCTTGGAGATGAGACGACTTGAGCTAACAAAGATGCTGGTGGAAGTGGAGGGTAGAGTAGATAGATGGAGGAGGATGGAAGACTCGTTTTTTGCTATCATTACTGTACACTACGTATCCCTAAACTTAATTGCTACTTCACAATTGTTTTTTTCTTATTTGTTTTAATTTTAATTTTTTTACTTTTTCTTCTTTTCGTATCTTAATTTTCGTCACTGTCTTCGCTTTCACTAGTTCTTTCACTAGTTCTTGGCTTTTTCGCCACACTTTCCTCACTTTCAACTAAAGGCCTTTTTTTAATAAACCTGTCCAAGGAGGTCTGTTTCATTCTCCCTTTCAGAATGTTTCAGAAATGAGTTAGGCAAGTGTCATTAAATAGCGCTGTTGCATGACTAGTTGCAACTTTTTCAGGATGTTTCTTTTCTACATAATCTGCAATCTTCTCCCACATTGCCAAAATTTCCTTGAGCTTTTTTGTATTGATGACCTCCACCTCTGTCTCATCTACCTTGGAACTAACTTCACTTAACGCCTCCAAATGCCGCTGCTCTTGTAGCTCCTTTAACTCCTCAGTCGTCAGTTCTTCGGAGTGCTCCTCAATGAGCTTGTTGATGTCTCTTTCATCCACCTCCAGACCTATAGTCTTTCCAATGGACACATTCTCTTCCTCCACTGGCTCTTCGGGTTCAGGTTCAAAACCTTCAAAGTCCCTTTCAGCCACAACTTCAGGCCACAGCTTCTCCCATGCAGAGGTCAAGGTGCTTTTTGTAACCCCCTGCCAGGCAATATTGATGATTTTGAGGCCTATCACGATATTAAAATGGTCCTTCCAAAACTCTTGAAGGGTGAGGTTCGTACTCTCTGTCACCTCAAAGCAACGGCGGAACAGGTGCTTGGTATAGAGCTTCTTAAAATTGGATATTACCTGCTGGTCCATTTGCTGCAGGATAGGGGTGGTGTTCAGAGGAAGGTAGAGAACCTTCACAAAATTATACTCATCGAGTATTTCATCCTTGATGTGCGGTGGATGAGCAGGAGCATTGTTGAGGACGAGAAGGGCTTGCAGGGGTAGGTTGTTTTCTTGAAAATATTTCTTCACCGAAGGACCAAACACAACCCACTCGACAAAGAACTGCCTGGTGACCCACGCCTTAGGGTTTGCCCTCCACATAACCTGCACTTTCTCCTTTATGATCTTGTGTGGTTTAAAAGCTCTGGGGTTTACGGAATGGTATACGAGCAGCGGCTTTATCTTGCAGTCGCCACTCGCATTGGCACACAGGGTGAGGGTCAACCTATCCTTCATAGGTTTGTGGCCTGGCATCTTCTTCTCCTCTTCAATTATGTATATCCTCCTCTGCATCTTCTTTCAAAATAGCCCTGTCTCATCACAGTTGAAGACTTGCTGGGGATGTATCCTTCGGCCTCGACGAGTTCAGCAAAAGTTTTAACGAAATCCTCTGCTGCCTTGACATCAGCACTTCCTGCCTCACCATGCCTAACAACAGAGCGAATGCTGGTCCTTTTCCGGAAATTGTCAAACCAGCCCCGACTGGCTTTAAAGGAATCCTCGGTCGCTGAAGTGCCTGGATTTGCTACACTAAATCCACATAAATGGCTCGAACCTTCTCACAGATTATAGCCTCTGTTACGCTATCTCCTGCAAGCTGCTTCTCCGTCAGCCACACCAACAGCAGATTCTCCATCTTTTCATGGACAGACCTCCGGAGCTTAGAAAATATTTTAACACCTTTGGCTGGCGTTATAACCTTAAGCAACTCCTTCTGCTTCAAAATGGTGCAGATCGTAGACGTTGAACGTTTGTACTGCCTGGCCAAGTCCTTTACTTGCATACCTTGTTCATGTTTCTCAATAATTTCAAGCTTTAAGTCAATGGACATCATCCTCCTCTTCTCAGCATTGTCACTAGCACTTACTTTCTTGGGAGACATGGTTACAAGAAAGTTAGAGGTGAACACGTGAAGAGAATGTGAGAAAAACGAGAGCGCGTGTTGGAGGCTGGGGGATGCTGTGGCATTACTGCTCACTACACCATCTAGCAGCGGCATCTCAAGCTCATACCTCAATTTTTTGCTCGCGTGACAAAGCAAAAAATTAACCGAGTGACGACTCATACCTCGGAAAACTCGTACATTAATGCACTCATAGGTCAAGGTACCACTGTATATTGTATAGCATGCTGTGTATAATATAGTATATGATCTCAATATGATACTGACACAAACAAACCCATAAACATTTGAAGAAGTTGTTCATGTAATGATCTATATTCGGCTTAGTAGAATATGTAATCAACATCTGTAAAGGCTGTAGTGGTAAGGGAGTATACTGTACTCTGTTTGGGCAAATTATGCAAGAAAGCATTTACTGGAGAGACCTATACTCAAAAACTAAACATTTGATATGTAATAGGGAATATATAGAAAGGTTAATCATTGCGTACGTACCCTGGAAATTCCAGCTCTGCCTTATATTACTCAGAAAAAAATACAGAAAGTAAGGGGGCATGGCTTGTGGGAGAGGCCGCATGTTGAAGTAGCTCCTGAGCCGCAGAGTATTTCTCACAAAGTTACTGACCTTCCAGCTGCCCAGAGGGGGCTATTAAATGTCACAGTGAAGAACCCCCCATTCAAAATTGGGACACTAGCTCCTGGAGATCTTCCAGACCAACAATCTGATCACATGGAGGATTCAGCAAGCTCCAATTTCTCCCACCCAAGACCTAACATGCAGCCCAAGAACTCCACTACTGGCTAGGCCTACAGGGTGAGAAATAAACAGATCCTGGCATTAATGCTGACCATGACTAAGATGTCGGATCTACACTTGGTAGCTGCACATATCAAAAGCATGCTGTGGGCATTCATCTCAGACCTTAAAGAGGACATTCGCTCTGTAGTAGCCAGAGGTGGAGGAAGCAGGAGCTAGCTATGATTCTCATCTACAGGATCTACAGTATGTAGGCATTTTACATGGCATAACCAACAACTGATTGAGGACTTGAGGCACATTGAGGACTTAGATAACTTGGGTCCTTAAAAAATCTCAGGTTCAGAGGTATTACTGAGGCAGTGGAACCATACCAGATTCCAGCTGCCCTGCAATCCTTTCAATGAGATCCTGGAACAGGAATTGAAGTGGACCAAGCACACAGGTTGCTTAGACCACATGACTGAGACACTGGTCCACCTAGAGATATAGTCTGCCATTTTGTCAGCTATCACCTCAGGGAAGACATTGTGCAGCTTATTACCATAAGAAAGCTACATATCTTGAACAGTTTGAAAATGAAAAATGTCCAGGATCTCTCCCTCTAAAAAGGCAGATTACCCTTCAACAGCAGAGTCCTTTAGCTGCTCCTGCATGTCTTCAAAGACAGAAAAATAGCTTACCACTGGTGCTTTCCATTTTGCTTCTCAGCCATCTCACAGGCATGTACAGCATTACTAAGAACACTGGAGGACCTCTCTGCATTCTACAAAATGCTCCAGATTTCCATTACAGTGGTACCAGGACTTTACTTTGCTCTGCAACTGGGAACAGGGAACCTCTCATTTGGATTCCCAAAGTGCTGGATTGAGCAACCTTTCTTACCCATGGACCATGGAGTTCTATGTTACCCAGACTCAGGTTCTTTCTGGCTCACAACAGTTTCTGCTCATTTATGTTTACTTACCTACATACGAACTGCTATCCATTCATTTATATGCAGTGTGATTTCCAATGATTTTTCTTAGCCAAGATGTCTTGCTCCATTCCAACTGGTTTGAATGCCCATCTCCACTTAATAGTGGGAGGATACCACCTTGTTAGTAATGCTAAGCTTTAACAGTGTCTTTCTTTCAGACCTACAGTCTGTTCCCGACAAGCAGTTTCTAATCTTGTTGGGATAACAGCCTAGCAGCAACACTGGTTTTTTGTATCACTGCTACTGACAGATAATAGCTAATGGAGAGACCAAACCCCAAATAATTGGATACCATTCCTTAGCCTTACTGAAAAAAAGGGGATGCATAGGCCTTCCTGACTTTCAAAAATATTACTGGGCCTGTAATCTTGTCAGAATAGTTGACTGGAATATACATGACAGGTCCAAAAACTGAATTTCTTTTGGTACAGACATTTGTACCAAGGTACATTGGTTCTCTGCCCTGTATTCAGGTGTGCTGTATTCCAACAGAGCTGAAGATTTACCCACTTATTAGAGTAAAACTGCATTGCTCTAGTTTGTCATGCAGATAGCTTTCTATCCCTTTGATTCCTGGCTCTCTGACTCCAGTGCATCAGAACCTGGATTTAGGTGCAAAAAGTCTTTGCTGCACATTTGGTGGCATTTTCTGGGAATTCAAGCTTTTTTTGTTAGAAGTACAAAAGGTTATAACTCAGGCAATTACCCATACTCTGGATATTATCCCTCCTCAATGCCTACTCCATCTTTATCATGTAGACAATAGTTATAATCTCTGGTTATGCATATCGTTAACATTGCCACAATGCGTATTCCAGTGTGTTGGCAATCTATACATACCCCAACACTGGAGGAATGGCTTCTATGTTTAGACAGAATATTGAAAATGAAAGAACTGGTACATATCTCTCAGGCAGGCTAAGTATTCGTTTACATGGGCCTGACCTCATCTTGCTTACTTTTTAATCCACTGTGTGCATCTAGGTAAACAGTTGGGTTTGATTTGGTGTGGTGGGGGGGTGCTTACCAGCAGAGAATATTCTTTCTTTCTATTAATGTCATTATTTTGCTAAGACTTGCACATTGGGGAGAATTTTTTTTATTCTGTCTTTGTTACCACAAACAGTGTACCGCAGCATCTATAGCTCAACTTGGGTTGTATTGGGGTTTCTACATCCCATAGGAGTTTTGGGACCTCAATATGCTAGGGCAATAAGGAATTATAGTACAGCAGGCAATCATGAATGGCCACATGGAGCAGCGGGTGTCCCCATAGCAAGCTGATTGCTGTGGGGGCACCTGACACCTGCTTTTTTTTTGACAATCACATGGAGCAGCGGGTGTCCCCATAGCAAGCTGATTGCTGTGGGGGCACCTGACACCTGCTTGGGGGCACAGCAATCAGGTCTGGAGTGCTGTCCAGTGTGTGTGTGTGCCATTGGTGCCCCCCTCCCCCAGGTTGTGACCAGATCCATGATGACCACCAGGGTCCCCATTTTAGATATGATATTTATGATATGCGCATTTAACTTGCGCTTTTGGTAAGTGCAAGCATACTTCTTTCCTTATTCCAAAAGAAGTCACCTGCACCGAAGCCTGATGTTACTGAAAATACTGGATCTCTTTATTTGATATTTAGTGGTTCTCATCCATTCACAATTTCACTTGACTTTTACTTGAAATACTTTATCTTATGTCGTTATTGACTTGCTTTATAATTCGTTTTGGTTATGAAATATTCACAGTCATTTTGTCACTAATTATTGATGTTACGTTCATCCATTCACTTTTGCAATGTTGAAATCCACCATTTTTGCGCAAATTTTGCGTGTAATGCACATAGTCACTTTATTATTAGCACTGCATATATATTCTATAGTCTATTTGAGGATTAAGGGGTTTATCCTTCTATGCTAGCAGCTGTCTTTTGTTTTTTGTGCGCTCACTCTTATTACTTGTTTTTTAAGCCACAACTTGCTGCTCCCATGTATGACAGGGAAAGTCTGGAGTAACTGCAGGAAAAAATGGAACAAGAGCGCACTGACCTAGCGCATTATCCCAGATAAAAATTTATTGAATGAAAATTGAAATATACTCACAAACAAGAAGTGACAAATTGCATAACAAATGACAATCACTGGAAATATGCTCCATATGGCACCAAGAGCCCCGACATAAAAGAAGTGCCATCCAAGGGTCAAAGAAATGCTGACGTGTTTCATGGGAAACCCTCTTCCTCAGCCTTTCTTTGGCCCTTGGATGGCACTTGTTTTATGTCGGGGCTCATGGTGCCATATGGAGCATTTTTCCAGTGATTGTCATTTGTTATGCGATTTGTCACTTCTTATTTGTGAGTATATTTTAATTTAATAAATTGTTATCTGTGATAACGCACTAGGCCAGTGCGCTCTTGTTCCATTTGTTCCTGCAGTTACTCTTTAACTCTAGTTATACCATGGCAGGGTCTAGCACTGTCTCAAGGGGTAAAGGACTCAGAATCCTTACTGCATAATGGGTCCAACACAAGACAATGTGACCAATAAACTCCTGTTGAGGCAGTTGGGGTAAAGAATTACACTCTTAAGTAGCAAACAATCACTTAAGCACCAGCAATCACCATTATGGATCCACCGCTGCCTGTAAGTTTATGAAAGCAATTAAAAGGCATGCACTGTTAATTATCCTTACAAACCAGGACATCACATGTTTATGCCACTAAGCATAAGCACAGGTTTCTACTTGTGCTGACTTTTTCTTAACCCATTTAAAAATTATGCACAGTAGTAAATTATACTGTATTGGTATTTTATTATACTACTGTTGCAGTTTACATTTAATGCACTTTCCCATATGAGCTCTAGTTGTCTGTTATTTTTTGCAAATATATGACATTTTAATGTGTACTGGTAGGTAGAACATTTTAGTTAAAAAGTTTGAATTGAAAGCAGGAGGAATATCAAGTTATAATTAAGTAAATAATGTACAATTCATTAAGCATGTATTACAACACCATGATAGTTTTCGGTTACTTTGATGATGTTGCTTATGCTCAACAAGTAAAATGATTTATGTATACAAAAATGTTCATTTCTATTAATGCAATGTGTTTTAGCAGCTAAGTACAAGCAAGAAAAGTTATCATTAGAATTAATCAAGTGTGTTTATTTATTTTGATGCAGGCCTAACATAACAAAACACTATAGGATGTAACTTGGAATTAGAATTCACATATGTATTTCTCAAGGTCAAGCAGTGAAAGCATGTAACTAACTCACTGAGACAATTTCAGATCATTCACATTCTCAATTGAGAAACCCTTCAAGCATAAACCATCAACCTATTTGTCTGTAAAGTTCTTAGAGCCATCCCTTATTTCACTTAACTTTTTTGAAATTAAAGTTGATAGGATCTTTTTTTTAGTACTTGCAATTATTTTGGAATAACTGCATTCTTTTAAAATGGCAGGCTAGATGGATCCCTTTTTATCTGTCATCAATATTACTTTCCAATATTATTTTCAGCATTATTTTTTTATTTTTTATATTTTGCCGTTTTAATGGTAACATTTTTTAAATGCATTTCTGGATTTTGAACTTAAGGGTTAAAATATAAAAACATAATGGTATATTTGATAAAGCGTATTTCAACAATAAATTTTCTACTATAGGAAAAAGTTAAACTATTGGTAACATTAATATTTGACAAAAACAGTTTATTTTATTTCTAATAAATACAAAATACAAATATACTTTTGTCTTTGTACCTTTGTAACTAAATATATCACATAATCATAATAATAATAATAGCCACAAGGTAATTTTAATTAAAATATATATATATATATACAGTGGGGATCGAAAGTTTGGTCACCCCAGCTAAACATTTGTATTAATGTGCATAAAGAAGCCAAGGAAAGATGGAAAAATCTCCAAAAGGCATCAAATTACAGATTAGACATTCTTATATGTCCAACAAAAGTTATATTTTATTTCCATCATTTACACTTTCAAAATAACAGAAAACAAAAAAATGGCGTCTGCAAAAGTTTGGGCACCCTGCAGAGTTAATATCTTGTACTGCCCCCTTTGGCAAGTATCACAGCTTGTAAACGCTTTTTGTAGCCAGCCAAGAGTCTTTCAATTCTTGTTTGAGGTATCTTTGCCCATTCATCCTTACAAAAGTCTTCCAGTTCTTTGAGATTTCTGGGCTGTCTGTCACGCACTGCTCTTTTAAGGTCTATCCTTAGATTTTCAATTATGTTGAGGTCAGGAGATTGTGAAGGCCATGGCAAAACCTTCAGTTTACGCTTCTTGATGTAATCCCCCGTGGATTTCGAGGTGTGTTTAGGATCATTATCCATTTGTAGAAGCCATCCTCTCTTTAACTTCAGCTTTTTCACAGATGGCATCAAGTTACCATCCAAAATTTGCTGAAATTTTATTGAATCCATTTTTCCTTCTACTCGTGAGATGTTCCCTGTGCCACTGGCTGCAACACAACCCCAAAACATGATTGATCCAACCCCATGCTTAACAGTTGGACAGAGGTTCTTTTCATTAAATTCTGTGCCCCTTCTTCTCCAAACGTACCTTTGCTCATTCCGGCCAAAAAGTTCAATTTTAACCTCATCGGTCCACAGAACTTGTTTCCAAAATGCATCAGGCTTGTCTATATGTTCATTTGAAAAGTTCAAACAATGATTTTTGTGGTGAGGACGTAGAAGAGGTTTTCTTCTGATGACTCTTCCATGAAGACCATATTTGTACAAGTATCTCTTTATAGTGGAATAGTGTACCACAACTCCAGTGTCTGCCAGATCTTTCTGGAGGGATCGTGCAGTCAAACGTGGGTTTTGAATTGTTTTTCTCACAATCCTGCGAGCTGTTCTGTCTGATATTTTTCTTGGTCTTCCAGATCTTGCTTTAACTTCCACTGTTCCTGATGACTGCCATTTCCTAATTACATTCCGAACAGAGGATATTGACATCTGAAAACGCTTTGCTATCTTCTTATAGCCTTCTCCAGCTTTGTGAGCGTCAACTATTTTCAGTTTCAGTTTTCTAGACAACTGCTTAGAAGAACCCATGGTGCTGATTGTTGGGGCAAGGTCAGATGAGTCTGGGCATTTAAAACCTTTGAGATTGACATCACCTGGTCTTCCCAGACGATGATTGAGAACAATCCATGACACTGGCAGGTCTCAGCTTGGCAAAGTGCATGCTATAAATTCTGCAGGGTGCCCAAACTTTTGCAGACGCCATTTTTTTGTTTTCTATTATTTTGAAAGTTTAAATGATGGAAATAAAATCTAACTTTTGTTGACATATTATAAGAATGTCTAATCTGTAATTTGATGCCTTTTGGAGATTTTTCCATCTTTCCTTGGCTTCTTTATGCACATTAATACAAATTTTTAGCTGGGGTGCCCAAACTTTCGATCCCCACTGTATATATATATATATATATATATATATATGCATACAGTGTATATGTATGTATATATATATATATATATATATATATATATATATATGTCATGTAAGAGAAAGAACTATTTATTCATGCCTTGCACAACGTTATCTGTCATTGCCAATCCTTTGTGAAGATTGATGAAAAGAATGCATTTAAAGCTGACCATGCAGATTATGATCTGATTGAGGAAGGAACCACCTGTTTGGGTTCTAATTAATTGAGACCTAATATGGCATACATTTTTGTACAGAGATTGTGCAAACAAACTGTAGAATGTGAGGCTAAAGTTACACTCTAGCTTTTGAGGGCTATACACATTTTTTTTTTCATACATGACTATTAAGACCTAAGTTGCATAACCAAATTGGCCATGGTGTGGCAACTATACTGAGGATATCTGTGGCCAGGAGCCCAGGTGTTTTCAGAGAGCAATGGCCAGAAAGCCTGTAGAAGTCAATGAAAGGAGCAGCAGATGTCTGCTGCATGTATTCACACATGGAGTAGTTACATGCAGTTAGGGGAGATGATTGGTCCTGGATGCAATATGTTTGATGGATTATTACCTTTCTCTAACCCTAAATGTCGATACATGCCGTCACTCCTGTCAGATTGTTATTGACTTGTGCAAGCTCTCTGGTGGCAGATGTCCACAAACACATAGATGTCACAGTAAACATATCACACCTTGAACAAATTGGCATGTGAATAAGGCCTAAGATTGGCATATATTTCAGTAAGAATGGCAGTCAATATCTACTCTTTAAATCCCCTACTGTATGTGACTTGGCCAATTTTAGTTGTAGTGCACCTATGATAATCACTACTTGCCTCAGAGTCAGTTTAACCACTTCATGTTCACAAAATAGTCATCCTCTGTCCAGAATAAATAAAGAAACAACCTGTTATTCACCTTAACTA
Source organism: Staurois parvus (assembly GCF_062004578.1). Lineage (NCBI taxonomy): Eukaryota > Metazoa > Chordata > Amphibia > Anura > Ranidae > Staurois > Staurois parvus. The sequence goes on from NW_028317815.1 coordinate 7,392,354, forward strand.
TTCAGCAAACATCAAAAAATAAAGTTTTGTTTAGTGCCAGGTTCTTCTCATCAGTAAAAGAAGTATCATGTGGGTAAACCTGATGGAGCAAAGCAACATTATGTGTACTTTCAGATGCTGGGAATCTATTAGTACAGGTATTTTAAGAGAGAGAGCGTTTTTTTCTTCAGGACAAACAGTCCTCTGTCCAGTCTTTTTCTTGTGGGAAAATATATATTTCCAATGGTTGAAGGAAATTTATTTAAAGCTTTTAAATAAAAATAGGTGAAACACAGTAGATCTAGAATTCTAAGGATGATTATAGAAGTTAACTGTTTAAAATTGATTTGTTGATATTGGACTACCTTCCAGTGTGTTGGGATACTATATTGTGGTGGTACTAGCAGTGCACCACAGGTCAGGTGCACTGCTTTGGCCAATCACAGTGAATGGTGATGTCATCACTGTATTTAAGAACTGTCATCCTGGCGCATCTGTCAGATGGCAGGAGCCAGCATTGAGCATTTTTTTTTCCGGTCAGTGGCGGAGGCTTCAGGCATCACAATTGATGCTAGATCTACTTTGGGGGACATTTTTTATTTTTGTTTTTAATAAAGAACTTGTCAAAGACTGTCTACTGTCATTTTTTGCACTACATTTTTTTTTGCGAATGAGTAGCGGTACCATGTACCCCATACTCATTCACATGGGGGGTGGGATCTGGGGCTTGTTTAAGGGGGCTTCCGGATTCCGATAATCCCTCCACCAGCAGACCCACCCAACAACTGGCCATGGCTGTGGGGAAGAGGCTCTTGTCCCCATCAAGCTCCCCCCATGTTGAGGGCATGTGGCCTGGTATGGGGGGCACTCGCTCGTCCCACCCTTTCCTCACCTGCTAGGGTGCATGTTCAGATAAGGGTCTGGTATTGATTTTGAATACTGTTTAGTGAATTTTCCCCTCTGTACGAAGTTCGCAGTCCAACTTTCGTTAGGTTCGAATGTTCAACCGCAAACCGAGCAAGGGGGTGTTCGGGCCATCACTAATGTTGAGGGCAGATACATTATCTCACTATTTTTTTATTATAAAGACCCCTACCACTAACATTTTTTGTACTACTATTATCATTCTCAGTATAGCATATGTCCACATTTACAACAGGATTATGTAATATGATTATTGCTTACAAAATTAGCCTCACTGACACTCTTATTCCTACACCGAACTATCTACCAGTGAATCCTGATCTTATATTTTTCCAACCAAGTCTTTACTAACACTCTCCTGTGCTTGCTTAGTGAACTGCAAACTCTTACACAAGATTTGTCTGTGCTAGGAAAGCTGTGTCAGTTTCTGGCAATATGGTCATAGTTTTGAGAAGAAGTCAGCTTTGGCTTCAGGTCATTGTCTACCATCTGTACAATGCATTCAGTCCTTGACAGCAATCCTACACAAGGGGAGATTTACTAAACTGGTCCACACAGAATCTGGTGCAGCTGTGCATAGTAGCTAATCAGTTTCTAACTTCAGCTTGTTCAATTAAGCTTTGACAATAAAACCTAGAAGATGATTAATTGCAATGCACAGGTGCACCAGATTCCTTGACCAGTTTTAGTAAATTTCCCCCATAAGGTACACTGGGCAGCAATATCCATTACAATTAGCATGGTTAAGTATATGGTATGGCTTGCGCTAATGGAAAAAAGACTAAACCAATAAACCAGTTAAATTCATGAAATTAAATTTAAAAAGAAAGCTATTATCACTATAGTTAATACAGAAAACTATAACCCAGTCTTTATGATTTAACATTTCAAGACATTGCCCATGTCCTTTTGTAAAACAATGGTCTTAATTCCTTAGTTTCTGTTGGAATACAGTGTTCATTTTTGTATAATAGCTACTGTACATCAGTGTCAGTGTACATTAGAAATGTATTCTTCAGTCAGTAGATGGCAGTGTTTGTAAATTTGTAGCTGCATCTATGATAGAACGCCATGTCTTTTCTCTATAATAAAGTTTGCCATTTACTGTTTGCAGTGTAGCAGCAGATAAACGCATGTTGACTGTGTACTGTATGTTCTGTAAGGATATATAGAATCTCTAACAGGTTATGGGCCCAGACACCCAGTCATAACCAGCTACAACAGATAAGTGCAAGATACAGCAATAGATAGAAGACTACAACAGAATAAAAGAAAATGGCCAGTAACACAGCTGCAGCAAAGCTTTCATTGGCAAACCTGACAAACCAGAACTACCAGTCTTGGAAATTCAAAATGAAAATGTTGCTAATAAGAGGCGATAAGTAGAAATGTATAAATTAAGTCTGGCCAGAATATCCTTTAGATGGGTGGCCAGAGAAAGATCAGAAATCTCATTGCAAAAGCTCTCTTAGCACAGAAATCAAATCATACATATATGTAAGCATGAAACTGCTAGAAGAAATGTGGAAAGGATTACAAAAGGTGCATGAAAAAACTAATCTCAGCAATAAACTGTATTTGATTAGAAAACTATACTATACCAAACCAAACTGATGAAAGGCCAGGATATGCAGGATTACATAAGGCACACCTTGGAAATGGTTGAATGGCTGAGAGGTATAGGAGAAGAAATAAAGATTTTCATGTCACAGCATCAGGGGCGGACTGACCATTCGAGCCCTCGGGCACTGCCCGAGGACCCAGGGTCAGTAGGGGGCCCCATGAGATGATACTGGTACCTTTCATTGGCTTTTTCATAGGCTTTTTTGGGTGTGGGCGAGGACACAGGGGCCCCATGATTCCCTATTGCCCAGGGGCCCCATGAGTTGTCAGTCCGCCCCTACACAGCACTATTACTTAGCAGTTTACCAGAAATTTATGAAACGCTTGTCACAGCACTTTATGCACATCCAGATGATGAACTGACATTGCAATATGTTAAAGGCAAGCTTGTAGATCAATATAGGCATAAAACAGAAAGCATTAATAGTAACGGTACTTCTGTCGCAGAATCTGCTTTAAAGATGAAAAAACAGTAACATGCAACAAGAAACATGTAAATGCTTTGTGTGCAAGAAACAATGCCATGTAAAAGAAGATTGCAGAATCTGGAATGGAAAAATAAACTAAACTACAAAAGGTCAATAGTATGAAGGAAGAAACTGATTTTTCTTCAGATAATGAATGTGTTTTTCAATCCAAAAGTTTCACCTCATCTTTGCAGGCATGGTGTGTTGATTCAGGAGCTACAAGTCACATGACAAATGACAGAATGTTCTTTATTCACCTTGACCAGTGTAAAATAGAAAAAACCATCACAGCTAATGGGCTAATAATGAAATCAGAAAGAATAGGAGGCAGTTTTATTTCCTGTCCTATTTCCCAGAGTTTCAATACAGACACCTGTGAAAAATGTCCTGTATGTCCCTGCTCTTGAAACTAATCTTTTGTCAGTGAATGTAGTGACCTTCCAAAATAACAGTTGTGCCATCACAAAAGGGATATCTCACTTGCAAAAGCTAAAATTACAGATGAACTGTATCACCTAAACAGCAATGAGGTGCTTAATACTGCAAAGGAATAAAAACATTGAAACTGCATTCACACATGGCACAGACAACTTGGACATACAAGTCCTGACATAATAAAGAAATTAAATGGGAATGACTATGCAAGTGAAATAAAAAATAGTCTATGTGATCAAACAATGAAATGCACCAGCTGTACAAAGGGAAAAATTACAAGAAAAGCCTTTCCAAAGTAGAGTAACAGCAGAGCTAAGAAACAGATGGACTTAATTAATTCAGATATTTGTGGTTCTATGGAAAAATTAACTCCATGAAAGAAGAGGTATTTTCTCACTTTTATAGATGATTACTCTAGGTATACTACACTATACACTCTCTGACCACTTTATTAGGTACGCCTTGCTAGTATTGGGTTGAACCCCCTTTTGCCTTCAAAACTGCTTTAAGTCTTCGTGGCATAGATTCAACAAGGTGTTGGAAACATTCCTGAGATATTTTGGTCCATATTGTCATTAGTTACAATTGCCTTTCTATCATTTTGAACCAGTCTGCCCATTCTCATCTGACCCGTGACATCAACAAAGCTTTTTTGCCCACACAACTGCCACTCACTGGACATTTTCCCTTTTTCGGACCATTCTCTGTAAACGGTCTCTGTAGATGGTTGTGCACAAAAATCCCAGTAGATCAGCGGTTTTTTAAATACTCAGACCAGCCCGTCTGGCACCAACAACCACGCCACATTCAAAGTCACTTAAATCCCCTTTCTTCCCCATTCTGATGCTTCAATTTCAGCAAGTCATCTTCACCATGTCTAAATGCCTAAATGCATTGAGTTGCTGTCATGTGATTGGTTGATTATCAATTTGTGTTACCAAGCAATTGAACAGGTGTTCCTAATAAAGGGTGTATCTGTTACAGAACGAAAGTGAAGTACCAGAGAAAATTGAAAAGTATTTAGCTCAAGTAAGCAATGAATTTGGCAAAATGCCAAATCTATTGCACACAGACAGTGTAACTGGATATACAGGTGATAATACACAGGCGAAAGCATAGCATAATACTTTAAACTACAGTACTATAAAACCCAAAACAAAATGGGGTTGCAGGAAAAATGAACCATTATCTATGTGAGAGTGGAAGAACCATGCTTTTTGATGCAGATATATCAACTATATATTGGGGGGAGGCAAACTGCATATGGACTGTGGAATGGAAAAGCCCTGAATTTGAACCATCTAAAAATTTTTGGAAGCAAAGCCTATGTGCACATCCCAAAATAAAAATGTACAAAATGGGATGCTTGCACAAAGGAAGGTGTACTTGTGAGGTACAGTGAATCTCAAAAGGGATACAGAATTTTACACCAAGACATAAACAAGGTAACCTTAAGTAGAAGTGTAATTGTTGATAAAACCTTAGTGTGTTCAAAATTTCATGAACTAACACAAACGCTTTAAAATGAGTGAAATTCCATATCAATGTCACATGAAATTAAAGCAATAAAGTGACACAGAAATAGAAATTAAAACAGACAATCCAAATAATGTAAAAGAAGAAACCAGGCCACAAGATGCTTCAATCAGGAAATCCACCAGAAGCAATAAAGGCATTCCAGTCAAACATTTGTTCTATATTGCTCACATAGCATTAAAACCAGAGCCAGATTCATGATCTGAGATGCAAGATTTCCAACCCATGAGAAGCAAATGTGGATCAGATGCTTTGACAAAACAGCTTACAAGAAACAGATTTATAGAACTGAGACTCGAAAGGGACTAATATAAAGAGTAGTTGTTGGGTGGGGGTGTTAGAATACAATGTACATGTATTTTGGTACAAAAACTATATCAGTGTCAGTGTTCAGTAGAAATATATTCTTCCACCAGTAGATGGCAGTGTTTAAAAGTTTGTAGCTGCATCTATGGTTAAACTCTATGTCCTTTCTCTATAATACAGTTTCCTGTTTCTTGTTTGCAGTGTAGCAGATAAACACATGTGGACAGTTCTGTAGGACTATATAAGAAATCTTTACCAGTTTCTCTTTAATGACAATTGCAAGTCTTAGTGTGCTCAGAAAACTTTGCAGAAATGTGTACTTCAGACTGCTATAATGTCCTTCCTTGTTTATTTGTCCTTAGATATTTAAATTCATAACAAAATGTTAAAAATACAAGACATGGATCCAGTTGCAGAAATGTGTACTTCAGACTGTTATCATGTCCTTTCTTGTACAGTATATTTGTTTTTAGATATTTATAATCATAACAAAATTATAAATATGCAAGATTTGAATCGTTGCAACCATTTTCTTTTTTGGTGCACCAATAAGTATTTTTTGTTACTGGTTGAAAGCTTTATGGTATATAGGTATTGGTTTGTTATATGGATATGTGCTTGAGTATACATTGATAAATGTACTAATAATTATTATATTAAAAGTATAGCTATAGATTTTTATTAATATGAATAAAACATTCAACAAAACTAATTATTATATGCTTCAGTTTTAGTGTTCTTTAGTCCTGTCACATGAAACACAAGGTCCTCTTCATCTTCTGGTCTTACAAAGCAGTGAAGTGCAGCAGAGAACATATATACTGCAGCAATATGTGATCAGGCACTCTGCAGAACTTTCCCCGGGCAGCTTGATGACACCCTAAGGGGTAAGTCTTTAAAACCATGGGTTCACAGAATGTGGATTGAATGGCACTGGGTGGGTTATTTACTAAAACTGGATAGTGCAAAATCTGGTGCAACTCTACATAAAAAACAATCAACTTCCACCTTTTATTGCGAATGCTTAATTGAACAAGGTGAATTTAGACTCTGATTGGCTATCATGCACAGCTGCACCAGATTCTGAGTGCTCCAGTTTTAGTAAAGTCCCACTGGGAGTCTTTCCAGAAGGGGAGTCAATCTACAAAGTGGACTCGGCTGCAAGACAGAACTGTAAGTCTTCTGGGGACAGCACCCGAGAGGAAGTGAGTATTGGAACCAGTTATGATAACTTTAATTTTAACAGCAGTTTTATTTAATATATATATTATTTCACTGAAACTGAGGTTGGCTTTACTCTTTTATCTTAATCCCTTCACTAATCAAATGCCTACTGGTTTAAATTTCATGATGTATTTAAGGTGTAACTCATCTTTTTCTGAGAAGAAAAGCAATCCTTTTCTGCTCAATTGCACACTTTTCAAACATATTTGCAAACTTATTTGCATGTTCCTGCCTGCTGTCTTTGTCTTGAAAATCATACATAGCTTCCCCTCACTTCTCGCAGCTACTTCCTTCTCCCTAAATGCTGAGCGGGAGAGTCTTTCTGCTATAGTTATTTGATCAGCCCCAGTTATAAGAAAAAAACAACAGAGATAAGCAGTGATATAATCACATCAGCAGGAAAGAAAGTTTATGGGGGATTTCCTATTCTAGTAAGTCATACAGTATTTAAATGTTTTTAGAAAATAATATGTGGCTGCATATGAAACTAGAAAAGTAATTTTTAACACAAGTTACATAAACCTTATTTACTATACACTGTTCATAATGTTTTTTATGCACGTAGAGTTATACTTTAATCTTTTTAATTTTTTTTTTTACTTTGATGAATATAACTATCACCCTCACAGGAACCTTCATTAAACAATAATTACGGCATACAGGCACATGCCATATGCCAATCTATTCAGTCTGTTTAAAAAATTAATAATAAGTATGCTCCTATATAAAACACTTGAGTCCTTTCTTATATTGTAGGAGTTTATTTTTACTTGTCAGATTAAACAAGTGACACATTGTCTTGATGTTAATGATGTCTTGGCACATCAAATAAACACATTGCCTCAGCTGTTCCAATTTCCTATCAAATCTACTGCCTGAGTTTTTTATCAAGATGCCTTTCACTTTGTCAGTTCTGTATTAAATGTGACGGGGTTGAGTGATAGTGCCACTGCCGATTGCATGAAGCCTTCTTCAAAACATTCTGAAGTCCAGCATTAATACAGTGCTTTTTGTAAAACATCACATATGAGTAAGTAAGAGCTAGTACTGTATCTCTCACCAGTCCTATACATATATTAAGTTTTAGGAAAAGTAGTGTTTTAAAAGATAGGTTTAAAAGAAACGATTCAAGTAAACATATACTGAAGTAAAAAGTAACCACTGTATAACAGAACCACTAAAATGTCAGATTTTACTATACTTATGCCAGCAAGCTTCCTGACTTGGCCTCTAAAGTCCTTAAAGTACCTTAGAAAATACTAGCTGAAAATCAGCATTTGTTTAACCTTCGGTATGTCACTCCATATGACAGCCCTTGGGCCTGGAGATCCATAGGTCCTACTGGCACTAAGCTCTACACTGTGCAATGGAAAAAAGGACACAAATTTTCCTGATATGCCTGAGGTTATTAAAATAAAAAGTTTTTTTTTAAGTGGAACTGAACTTGAAAAGGAAATATTTACTATGTTGTAGATAAAGTTTAGAAATGGTAATTGTGCCTAAACGTCACCCTTAAAAATTTATATTTTGTCTTAAATTCCTCCAACTTTTTTTGTCTTTAAAAATAGTAGTGTAGTTCCTGGTATGTGAGGTACCAAAGGATTCCTGCACCTACACCCATGTATCCAGGGCCTGGGAAAAGGGGGACAGGAGGAGCCCCAGAGACAGTGTTTTCATGTTGGGGGCACTGGGTCTCCCAAACCCATCCTGACCTCCAAGTTGGCAGATTAAGTTTTTCACAAACTGTTTCCTATTCTCCATGGAAGAAAGGAGTAATCGAAGACTTTCTCAGCCAGATTTTGCAACAGATGTCCTGCTGACTTGGGGGTAGTGGCCCTGCACCTCCTACTGTTCAGGTTCTTCTTATTAGTATGCTCCTGGCATGGGTGTGAATTTTAAGTGGTGATTTTGTGGCTTTGGGAGGACAGTTAATCTGGGTCAGGTACTCCTGGCATGTATGCAGGGGTGGGCCATTTGTGTATAAGGATGCATCTCAATGGCAAACTCCTGTCATGGGGAGCATCTGAGTAGGTCACTCCTGGTATGAGGTGCATCTTTTCCTATCTTCTGGGGTTCCCAATTGAGTGCCTGCTCTATAAGTAGTAACTCATTCAGATAATTCTTAGCTCTGTGTGCAGACCACATATCCATCCATGTTGAACCTTATCACATGTAATAGATATTGATGAAATCGGTACAGTATACAAACAGATAGGGCTTATTTACACAAAAGGTCTTGTGTTAATGAATGTTGACATACACATTGGCAGGGCTAGGCCCAATTGAAAATGCATATTTTCATGCCTGTGCATATTGCCAGTGATGGAAAATGTATTACAACTCATGTGGTATGGACAAGTCTGCTGATTTGTTGGACTGGTATGTTATATTCACAGATGTGTAGTTGATACTGCAGGCTATACCAGGATGTACTACTGGATTTTATTACTGAAAAATCTAGTTCCTGTACATGAAAGGGCATTTTTGAGTGGTAATACAAGAACAATCAGCAAAAGATGTATCCTCCTTTCCACTGAAGTAACACCCATGTATTGGTAAAATAAAGATTTTAGCAATGAGTTTTATTGAAATGCCATTAAAAATCTGTACTCAAGTCAAGTTTGGTGTATATCACAATAAAATGTTATATTGCAAGTATGAAATAAGTGAAATATGTTTATACAGCCATTCTGATTTAACTGCAGGTTAATGGAAACATGGTGAGTAAAAAATAAATGTTCCTAAGCTTATTAGAATGAGCCAGAAAGAATGCCGAGCATTTTACAGTTCACCTGATTGCTACTGTCATTTATAAACACAGAAGCCAGCCAAGGAATGCTTCCACTACTTGACTCTCTGCCACATTCAGAAACAGATGTCATCTGTCATAGCTGTGGAGGAAGTGAGTAGTGGAAGACTTCCTCTGCCAGCTTCTGTGCATACAAAAAACAGTGGTGATTCGGTAAGCTATCAGAACCTGTGCGGGTATGATGGAGGTATGAATGTTGTGAGCCTGAGCAGTAGAAGCAAAGGTAAGCCATTATTAAGGTGATTTATTGCTTGCTGACTATTGTCTACTATCTCACTTTGATGTAATGTATATATCCATTGCCACATTGTCTTATTTCATATGCCAATGTTCTTCATTCCCTATTCTGCACCCCCTAATCCTATATGCATGCTATACTTTCCCTATTTTGTAGCCCCTGATTCTGTATGTAATTTTGAATGTTCCCTATTCTATATACCCTCATACTGTATGTAATGTTGTACATTTCCTATGTTGCTGAACCTAAATCTATATGTCATGCTGAACATTCCCTAGTTAGCACCCCTCATTTCATATTCCATTCTGTATATTGCCAAGGCCACCAATCCTCATTCTGTATGCCATGCTGTATGTTCCCTATTCCTCATGGCCCAATTCTATATGTCATAAAATGCATTCTTTATGCCACAAAGCCTCATTTCCTATGCTATGCTGTACATTTCCTATTTAACAATGCTTCTTAACATTTGCCATGTGTAGATTCCTTATTCCACAAGGCATTGGTTTGTATAACATACTGTACAATCATTAACCTGATCCTTAACCCAATTCTATATGCTATGCTACGTGTTCCCATTACTGCAACACTTTATTCCATAAACCATTTTGTACGTCTCCTTATCCCACCACCCCATTCTGCATACCATATTTTACAATCTCTATTCCCACCACCTCATTCTGTATACCATGCTGTACATTTCCTATTCCCCACTACCTCATTCAATATTCCATTCTGTATATTCCTTATTATACACCAACTCATTCTGGATGCACAGCTTTGATCTGTGTGGCATGTTACATTCTTTATTTCCATTATTTTACAATGCCCCTTTGCTACAAACTGTGTTAAAATGTTGCTATGGGGCCCAGAGACTTCTTGTTACACCCATGCATACCTGTCCTGCTTTTTGTCATGCATCTGGCCAGTCTGGAATTATTTACAATCAGCACTGGAAAACTGGAAAGGGTAGATAATACACAACAGGAAGGTACCATGGTGTAACTGTGCACTTATGGGTCCATGTGAAACTTTATTTATTAGACATGAAGCTAATCAATGATGCTGAGGCAAGAGCAGTGGCAACTGGGATCGGGATCTTAGTTGCAGAAGACCTTCAGGTATGCACAACAGGGGAAAGAGAGAGCAGTTTGACATCTTCACCTAGTACACTGGATAACCTCATCCCTGCACTGTTCATATCTGCAGTGTGAGATTGAGGCACTGTATCCTTTGACTCTTAGTATCATGATATCTGACAGAAAAGTTTTGGTACTGTGCTACTTACTTTTCTTTTTGCTGAAACCGCTGACAGAAGGTAAAGTCCTGCCTCTATCAAGATGGCCAACTTCAAACAGAGACACTGGGAATATAAGGCATGGTAAGTGAGTAATTGGAAAAGATCAGCTGCAGGGAGACCATCATTTCATTCAGTTACAGGGAATGAGACAAAGAAATCCTGTGTAAGCTCTGAGGTACTTTAGTTAGAGCTTGCACTGGGCAAAGGACTCTGTCTTCACTCTCATATGACAGGGCTGGGCCAGTCACCAAGAACCAGTGCTGTATTATGAGAGGAAGGACAGCAGTGACATGATCCTCCATACTCAGAATTAATGAATAGTTTCTTCTCTCCTAGAGGCTGAATGAAGCATTGGAGGAGTGAAGAAAGGATGAGTATGAGCTGTTTTCTCCATAATGGGCAAAACACAGGTTTGCTTGCAGGATGAGCTAGATTGAATGTTTCTATTATGGGTACATGTGTGGTGCTGAAGGTAATTACAACGCATATCTGTAATGCATATCTGTAATTGCAATGCATATCTCTAAGGAATGGAGAAGAGACACATAGCACATCATGGTCAGTGGGAATTTGGGAAGAAAGGTTTGATGTAAGCATAAGTAATTGGAATGTAAAATGTTGATGTTGATGTAACCCATTTAGAAGAATGAATAGAAGTAAGTTATATTAATATATGAGCACAAAACAACAAGGCTAGATTCCAGATTCACCATATTATGTCAGAGAGGTAATCCAGCACTAACATGCAGCTTAGTAACATGCATGCGCTAAAGCACAAATAACATAAACTCTTCAGAAATTAATAAAGATAAAATCTAATAAAAGTTTTACTAACCTGTAAGAATAAACAAAAGAGAGAGTCAGAACATATCATGAGAAGAAATGTTTAAAGTGAGGATGATGCAATACTTTCCTCTAAGCAGATTCTGGAAACCGCAGGAGCGTCCTCTACAGGCAGCCTAGTTATAGCACTGCTAAGGGGCTCAGTTTCCTACCTTTTATTCAGCTTTTCAAGTTCATCATCTTTCTCTTGTGATTAGCAACATGAATTAGCCATGCAGTTAACAGGCAGCCTCTCCTGTCTCTCTGGGCCAACTGTTTTGTGCCACTCTTCTCCTAACCCAGGTTATTACTCAAAGAAAGCAATAATGCGATTAGATGTCATAGATTGGTCTTTTGGCCCAACTTGCCAAAAATACATATATTTTCCTATTAACAAATTGGCATGATCTTAGTTAAATCCTGGTTCAGGAAAACAAATTTTCTAATCCTTTTCTATGTTTTGCCTGAGATAATCTGAGATAATTATTATCAACCCAAAATAAGCATCTGGTTAGTGTATGATCACAGTAATCACGGGAAGTAGAATATAAAATTATTAGAAATTGCTGAAGTATTCTATCAAAGAACAACTGTAAAGTCTAACTAAAGGCAAAACTTTTTTTTTAGTTTTGGACAGGAGATGGATTAGAACACCTGTCAGGTTTTTTACTGTATGTTCTCCCCATTAGGGAGATTCAGTCTCTCTATTTGTCCTGTTTATCATTTTCATTGAAACTGAAAGTAAAAGATACCCCAAATTGTGTGTTTCCCCAGAAAAGTAATAGAGGGGAAATTTTCCAATGGAGTACCCAAGGAATTCCCGTAATTTGCATGGATTTTCTCTCACTTCCTGTTTTGGCTATATGACAGGAAGTGAAGGTTAATCTCCCCAATGGGGCACAGATGGCAAAAAAACCAACAGGGGTTACAACCCTCCCCTTCTATATCCAAACTTATTAGCGCCAACAGTTTGCTCAGCGCTTTACAACATGGAAAATTAAAAAAACAAAGTTTTGCTTATTGCTTTACTTTAAAGCTCTATTTTTTTTTTAATGAGGGAACTTCTCTCCTGTGTATATCACTGTCTATATGCACATTTCCACTAAGATCTCTCCTCACTTCCTGGGTGATCATGGCACAGGAAATGAGCTGAACCACTCCAATCAGAACATAGACAGCAATTACTGCTTTAGCACAGGGTGAAAATAGTTATTACCTCTGCCAGGTGTTTTTTGCTTTCTCTGTTTCCCCAATGGAGATATTTTAGTTAAGTCCTTGGTCATCACCAAAGCAGGGGAAAAAGTCGGCAATAAAAACCCAACTTTATAACTCTTTCCCATGTCTTTGAAATAAAAAAGAGTTTTGGCTGGGGTTTTAGTTTAAATTAACCAGCAGTAAAAACACAAGATAGTAAAAAAAATGATTGCTTGAGTTTTTTCTTGGAAATAAAACTTGATTTGTAATACGTATAGCATAAATCCACTACAGGAATGTAGACAAAGAAATATGTTAATTCAAAGTGTTTAGCACAGTAAAAACTAAAAAAAGATACGGCAGACCTAGATTCATTTTCAATCTAAAGGCCACAATTATGATTGCTTGTAAAAAAAATATACATTTACATTATAAATGCTGATTTTATAAATGTATACAATCTGCTAAAGGAGCATTTTCAGATTTCTTCAAGAATATAATTTAACAGAAAGTGGTTGTATAAAAAGATGACAAACTAGATAAATCAAGGTTGGTAAATATTTCAGTGAAAATTGTGAATGTCTTTTTTAAAGGCTCTGCAAATGAGACAAATTTAGAGTGACTTTAATATCTTGTTTGCTTGTCCTAAATTTGCCTGGACTGACATACAATACACTGTGTTGACATTGCGCTGGCTTAGAAGAAGCTGAACGTGATTGACATGTGCCTTTTCTCTTCAGTGATTACTGTTTTAAAATATGATTGATTTAGTTGCAGTCAATATAGTATTTGTTGACTGAGGTGTCCTACTTTTATTACAAATGACATATGACATGTTCACAATGCTTGTAAAAAATATACACTAAACTATGTGCAGTAATAAATATGTGTTCATGAAGCTTAATTGGATTTGATCCCTTTTGTGGTTAGTTTCTGTGACTGCGTGTACAGTAATGCAAAAATTACATAAAGGTTCATCTTTATCCCCAGACTTTGTCCGAATTTACCCCCAGACCTCCCTCTCTCCCTCTACAAGAACTTTTTCTTTTTTCTTGCTCCTATAGAAAAAAAACACTTTTATTACTCTGTGACAGCATCCCCATGCATTTCCAATTCATTTATAGGCAGCCTTTAAAAGGTCATGGGATTTATCTTACTGCTTTTCTTGGTATCATTAACAAATCCCATACAAATTACTTAGCACCACAAAATGATACTTGGTTCTGTATTCTTAAAAAGGGGCAGTACTGGTAGGTGGGTAGAGGGTGAAACTAAGGGACTGTGCTCAGAGGTGGGTAGGGGGCGGAGACAAGGGGTGACGCAGAAGAGGGATGTTCCTATACCTATTCTCTAAGAAAAAAAAAGCCCTGATTATTATTAATATTTTTATTATTATTGCCTTTACATGCTCTTTAACAGGTGTATGCCTTTCAAATAAACAACAATGACTATGCAAAACATAAAAATGCCATCTGCACAGATGTGTATGAATACAAGCATTCAGAAAGTACACATGAACAATTAGAAAAAGCAAGCCTAAACTGCCATGATATTAAGAAGAGTAGTGTATTTATTAGACATTGTATCGACTCAGAAAAAATACATTCAATCATATTACATACCCTGTTTCCCCTAAAATAAGACCTACCCCGAAAATAAGACCTAGTTGTGATCAGGGTTTTTTTTCAGCTGGAACATGGCAGAACGCCATTCCGCCACCTCCGGCACTGGCCTTGCACACACCTATATCTGCTGTCTCTTATAAACACAGAAGCGTGGCTGAAGTGACAGCACCATCCACTCCCACAGAACCTCCCTACCTCTGTACTCACTGTGGGACAGGGAAGGAACAGATATCTGCGGGTGCACTATGCAGTGTGTTTAGGGGTGGGGTATCTCCTCCTGCAGCCTAATGCATGGGAGCCGATGCCCCAGGGGTGATCACTGGCCAGTGGGGAAGAGGCGGAATGATGAGTAAGTGCACTCGGTGCACTGTGTGGGAAGATAGGACCCAAAACGAGAGTTACTATAGAGAGGGGCCGGCTGCTGACAGCTGTGTTTTGCAAAGCTAGCTAACCATATGAGGGCAGTGGAGGGGGAGGGGGTTGTGCAAAGGTGAGCTGCAGTCAGGCATTGCAGAGGTAAATTGAGTCAGGTGAGTTGCAGACAGGGTGCATAGGTGATCTGCGGCTGGGGGGATGCAGAGCTGAGCTGAGTTGCAACCCACCTTTGCACTCCCTGTCCACAGGTCAGCTCTGCACCCCCTGACCACAGCTCACCTCTGCATTCCCCGTCTGCAACTCACCCCTTCACCCTGTCTGTGGCTCATATCTGCACCCTGTCTGAAACTCACCTGTTACCCCTGCAACACCTGACTGCAGCTCACAACTGTCATCAACTGGCCCTCTCTATAGTAACCCTCATCCACAACTGCCTGCAGCTCACCTCTGCACCCTCTGTCCACACCTGGACATTTAAAAAATAAGACTTACCCCAAAAATAAGACCTAGTGTGTTTTTTTGAGCCAAAACAAATATAAGACAGTGTCTTATTTTTGGGGAAACACGGTGCTATATTTCTAAGTGTAGATGTAACAATGTGTGGCATTCTACATTGTATACTTATACACTACCACAGAAAGAAAGCTTTAAACAACCGTATTGCAGTATATAATCTCCAAATTCAATATTGTTCTCTTTGATACTTTTGTGTAAAATTAAGTTGGTCCCATGGGTCAGAAAAATATGTCCTTCATAGCAGATGTGTTTGGTAACAGGGATGCTCTGTGGGTCAGATCATTTGAAATAAAATAATCTGCTAGTTTTGACTCTGTTTGGCCACTTAGAGTGAAGAGAAAAAAGCCCTGTGTAAGCTCCAAGGCATGCAATTTAATAGCTATATATAAGAAATAATATCAGAAATACAAAACAACCATGGCACTATGTTGATAAATCAATCTATAATGTCACTTGGAAAAAAATGGCAGATGTTTGCAGCATCTGTAAAAGGTCTTGAGTATCCTACAGAGCACATATAAAGAAAACAGAAGAACATCTAACTGCAGAGGATTTATTAAAAACAAGACGAAAAAGGTTTAAAATGCACTCACTGCATGAGGAGAATAAACTGCATTGACATCATTCCTGCCAAACTCTGCACTACCCTTTGGCTCTACAGAAGACTTGATTCTGATGATATGCAGTTTATCCTCCCCATGCAGTGAGTGCATTTTAACCTTTTTTACTCTTGTTTTAACAATTTCTCTTCACTTAGATGTTGGTGCCCTCTTTTGTTTTCTTTACATTAGCTTTGTATATGTTCACCATAAAAGTCAAAAATTTCCAACAGGACCTACAGTGTCCGGTTATGATGATGATGTTATAATGTACTGTATACTGGCATTGAGTGCACCTAGGCTGAAAATTCTGCAGTAGAGCAGTGGCAAGAGCTTTGACTCTATGTAGCTTTCTTTCTAATGTTTATAAAGGTTATTGGAAAGAATATTGCCATAGTTGGTGCCACAAATGACAATTGATTAGCAGCTGTACATCTGCTGTACATCCTAGCTTCTTATATGACAGATTTGTTTAAATTAATTGTCAATACTATAAGAGTCTTAATACAACAGCTGATACTCAAAGTGGGCACCACAAAAGAGCGTGGTTGTGCCTTCTAATTTCTGCATTGCCTTCTCTGTGCACACAAGAACCCCGAGTTTTGGGAGTACATTTCCTATATGTTATTTGCATTGATCCTATGAGCTACCTCTCTCTTGGCTTTTGAGACACACACTTTGCATTGACAGATGGTTAGGAGTAGGTTCTGGTCAAAGCTGGGTTTGCAGGATATGCAACCCATTCACATTTCATGGACACAACAAGCTAATGTGGCCTTTTAACGTCATAGCAACCAAGTACCAAAAATGCACTTCCTGGCCATTGAACTTAGTTCAGGTGGCTTAGAATGTCCAATAGTTGGGACTTTGCTAGGTGCCAGTCCCTCACTATAAAAGGAAAGGGTTTCCAGCAGCCATAACGCATAACGTGCTTAGCTGTGATAGGGAAAGAAAAAGTGAGTGCCACTGATAAAGTACGTAGGGACAGCTTAGTTTACGGCTTGTAAGCACTGCTGTTGTAAAGTAGAGGTAAACACTTACTACAGTATATATCCTTCAGGAAGATAAAGGCTGTGTTTTTTGAGGAATATGGAGGTGGGGGGGAGACAAGACTTTTACATATTAATGCTGCAGATCTGTATCCTGTGGCCTATTTACAGTCTCTGTATTTGCATTGTCTAAAGTCATAACAGGCTGAATTTGTGTTTTAAAAAGTGCATATTTCCTATTTTCTGCTGGCTGCTTTTATTTTACAGCCTGTCCCTGAATTCATATGTACTTCAGTGATAACCAGTCACATGGGTATTTTTACAGGGAATAGTTCCTATTTTTTGATTGCTGCAATATATTCTTTTACAGCACCTAGTATAAGGTATTTTTTATTTTTCACACACCTTCTGTAAGGTAATATTTACTTTATTGCATTGGTACATGTCTCCTATGACAATGCCTCGATCCCCATGCCTTTTGTATTAGCCTTAAAAATATCCAGAATTGATTTTAAAGATTCCCCTCCCAATAATTTAATTTGGGCTCAGATATATGTTCTCAATTTGTTAGACTTGAGGATTGATTGGAGCTAAAGTCAGTGATTATAGCAAAGTGATCCAAAACTGAATTATTGAATGTATAAAGTAAACGTTTACTTTAAAATGAACTTGAACTGTGAAAGCTGTACCCAAAAAAGCAGATCAGCTGATTTTTCCCCCCTATTATAATCTTACTATGTCTTGTTCCACAAGGTGTTTATGTGAAGAGGTGGCTATCTTGGTAGAGGAGCAGGGCTTTCCTTCCTCATGTCAGAGCAACACCATGATCACTGGTGATTTGATGACTAGTGGGGTAATAATTAAATAGCATTGGAAGAGGTGGAGAAACCACAGATCAAACAGAAGGTACAATGCCTTAAATAGCAAACTTTAAAAGGCTTTTGTGCTTCCATTCAAACAACTCTATATAACAAAGTCCCTAAAACAGTCCTAAAAGAGTCCACGGTGTGATTTGTATGTACTGTATATCAATAGTTCTTTTTAAGTGCAGGTGTGACTCCTTCAAATCAAATATCTGTTTCTGTGCAGTTCTACCTTTATTCAGTGCTTTAGCTCCACCCTCTATGGAAATATAAACTAAAAAATTCTTCCTGCGCCTAGTGAAACACCCTACTATAGGTTCTATCCTGCTGCTGTGCAATGTGATCAACACAAATTGTAAAAAATATATAAGTGAACAGCGCAAACATAGACCTCTACATCAGATCAATATACAAAGTGCAAACATATATAAAAAATTAAATAAATAGTGAAGTCCATCAAAATTAATAAACATAAAATTCAAAAATAGTTTGTGCAAACAGAAATTTTCAAATTCTTCTTCTATTATAAAGAAACTTCCACCTTCCACCCGTGAAAACCAACATCAAATGCACTCACCAGATTAAGGTGAATGAAACGCCTTTTAGGAATTTATGGGATCCTAAACCCTCTTTGGTATCCACTCTATAGGAATCCTCACCTCCAGCATAGACTCCACCATCAACTCCACCATCCAACCAGGGAGAAAAAAACTCAGATAGTGTAATATTGCAAAACACCATTCATAAGTGAAATCAAGGATTAAGGCCACTCACATTATAATCACTTTAAAAAGGCATATTTATTAAGACCAGCTTCTTTCCAGATGAACAGTAGATGTAAGGCAACCTCTCACAGAATCTCACATCACAGCTCCAGGTTACAGCAGAAGCTCCACAGAGACCACACATATACAGATCCCAAAAGATGGCCGCTGGAACGCACCGCTCAGCGTGCGCTCCACTCACCGGAAGTGACGTCAGACGTACGGGGTAGTGACCGGAAATGCGTCAACGCGTTTCGCCCCTCCCATCGGGCGTTCTCAAGACGTTCATTTCCTGTCTCAAGCTCCCTTACATACCCAACAGGGACCCTCCCCTCCATTCCGATTGGTCAAAAACTCCTCCCCGAGATTATCAAAAGACTACTCCTCCTGTTTATGTGACGTGAGAGTCCTTTACAACTGAGGCATCTGTTTACACAATATACAATCCTTTTTAACACTGTTTACTTATCTCCCAGAAGCGACATGCATATTAGTACATGTCCCCAGTGGGAAAAAAACCAATACAATCTTAAACAATACCTAATATAAAAAACATTCTTTAATAAATGAGCAATGAATATCACCATTAATAGATGGCAATATAATTGTAAATTAAATTAAATTAAAATGAAAATAAAAATAAATATAAAAATAAAAATAAAATTAAAATTAAAATTAAAATAAAAATAAAAAAAATAAAAATAAAAATAATATAAAAATGAAAATAAAAATAAAAATGAAAAATAAAATAAAAATAAATAAAAATAAAAATAAAAATAGCAATAAAAATAAAAATGAAAATGAAAATAAAATTAAAATAAAATAAAAATAAAAATAAAAATAAAAATAAAAATGAAAATGAAAATGAAAATACTAAAAAATATTAAAATATAAATATATAATAATCCATCGTGTTTGAAATTCTGCGGGATTGATCGGATTTTTTCCCATTGGAGGGGAGGAGATATGGTTAGGAGTATCTCGCAGAATGAAACAAAATGGATATTTCAATTGGGATCTTTGCACCCTAAGGGGTTGAATTCGGACATAGACATTAATTGTTTTTTGTCTAATTGGTAAGAGCATAGTTTATTTTCAATACATATCCTCAGGTGTGTTTTATTACTAGTAAAAGATTTTTGATTTTATTTTATATGTATTTGTATTTAATAAAAATTATAAAACAATTTATATTTTAATATTTTTTAGTATTTTCATTTTCATTTTCATTTTCATTTTTATTTTTATTTTTATTTTTATTTTCATTTTATTTTCATTTTTATTTTTATTTTTATTTTTATTTTTATTTATTTTTATTTCATTTTTCATTTTTATTTTTATTTTCATTTTTATATTATTTTTATTTTTATTTTTATTTTTATTTTTTTTATTTTAATTTTAATTTTAATTTTAATTTTATTTTTATTTTTATATTTATTTTTATTTTCATTTTAATTTAATTTAATTTACAATTATATTGCCATCTATTAATGGTGATATTCATTGCTCATTTATTAAAGAATGTTTTTTATATTAGGTATTGTTTAAGATTGTATTGGTTTTTTTCCCACTGGGGACATGTACTAATATGCATGTCGCTTCTGGGAGATAAGTAAACAGTGTTAAAAAGGATTGTATATTGTGTAAACAGATGCCTCAGTTGTAAAGGACTCTCACGTCACATAAACAGGAGGAGTAGTCTTTTGATAATCTCGGGGAGGAGTTTTTGACCAATCGGAATGGAGGGGAGGGTCCCTGTTGGGTATGTAAGGGAGCTTGAGACAGGAAATGAACGTCTTGAGAACGCCCGATGGGAGGGGCGAAACGCGTTGACGCATTTCCGGTCACTACCCCGTACGTCTGACGTCACTTCCGGTGAGTGGAGCGCACGCTGAGCGGTGCGTTCCAGCGGCCATCTTTTGGGATCTGTATATGTGTGGTCTCTGTGGAGCTTCTGCTGTAACCTGGAGCTGTGATGTGAGATTCTGTGAGAGGTTGCCTTACATCTACTGTTCATCTGGAAAGAAGCTGGTCTTAATAAATATGCCTTTTTAAAGTGATTATAATGTGAGTGGCCTTAATCCTTGATTTCACTTATGAATGGTGTTTTGCAATATTACACTATCTGAGTTTTTTTCTCCCTGGTTGGATGGTGGAGTTGATGGTGGAGTCTATGCTGGAGGTGAGGATTCCTATAGAGTGGATACCAAAGAGGGTTTAGGATCCCATAAATTCCTAAAAGTCGTTTCATTCACCTTAATCTGGTGAGTGCATTTGATGTTGGTTTTCACGGCTGGAAGGTGGAAGTTTCTTTATAATAGAAGAAGAATTTGAAAATTTCTGTTTGCACAAACTATTTTTGAATTTTATGTTTATTAATTTTGATGGACTTCACTATTTATTTAATTTTTTATATATGTTTGCACTTTGTATATTGATCTGATGTAGAGGTCTATGTTTGCGTTGTTCACTTATATATTTTTTACAATTTGTGTTGATCACATTGCACAGCAGCAGGATAGAACCTATCCTGATGAAGTCACGTGATGGAGCCCTGATGAAGTCACGTGATATTGTGACGTAACGCGTCGGCGTAGCGCGGTGACGTATTTCCGGCGTGGCGGCCATCTTGGTACACCTGTGGATTCAGCTGTACACCCAATTTACACACATATATCCTCATTTGAAAGCATGAGGGTCGAATGTGGACTGGCTACTACGTAAGTCTATTTTCATTACAAGATTTGATGTTCCTATAATAAACATACTACACTATGGGAGGATCCCTCTGTTTTGTTCTGGGAAAGTGATATTTCATCTATACTTGAAGAAGAGCTGAGTGGGAATATTATATCCTGAGAAGTGTTTTTGGAGTGCTTTGGTGCCTGGAGGATCTGTGAGAGGGATCCATTACTGCTCTTTGACCCGCAAGGGTCGAAGTGATGAGGTGAGAGGCTAATCCAGAAGGTGGTTGGATTCACAAGCTCTATCTACACCCAGATACCTGCACGTTTTGTTTCACCTGTGGTTACTTTACAGTTTATTGGAAACACAGTCAACCAAAAACTATATATTTTTTCACCTTTAATATTCCATTATTGGAATTTTTTCACCTTTAATATTCATTGGACTTTGATTTTGCGTGTATTATTTAGATATATTTCACTTCACATTTTTTGCACGTGTGATGTAATATATGTATGTGCATCCTTTTGCACATGCGTATCGATTTAAATTTTGTGTTTTTATTATAATTTTTGTGTTATCACTAAGCACATTCACTATTATACTTATTATCATTGTTAATATTTCCTTTGAGATATTGAATTCCACATTCACTTTATTTATTAATTTGAATGTTAGCGCAGCATTCTTATGGTTTACATTCACTTGATCACTAGGATAGAACCTATAGTAGGGTGTTTCACTAGGCGCAGGAAGAATTTTTTAGTTTTTTGTTTTCAGAGGTTATAATATTTATATTTCGTCTGTTTACCTGATCCTGCAGCCATGGATTTATTCAGTTTTGTGTCTTTAAAAAGGGTGGATGTAGAAGACATCTTTTCACAGAATATAGAGAACACTGATTTGTCTAAGGATTTTAGAACATTAAAAAATTCTTTGGACAAACAGGTGAGAGCGTGGTGGGATGTAGTGACACTTGAAAAATATATTAAAGAAGGAATTACCCCAAGGAGGCTCAGATGGGAAGTTGCTCCCAGTGATGGTCTTGTGGGTAAAGAGTTGGATGATGAGTGGTTTTCATTTTTCAACCATGTTGAGAAAAAACTTATGGAACTAATTGTGCAAAGAAGAAAAAGGAAACTAAAAATTTTGGAAGATATAATTTACAATTTAAAGGAGAAAATGGCCCCTTTCAGTGAATCAATGGATTTTAAAGAAAAGGCGAAACAAACTCAAGAATATATTAACAAAGTAGATGAGGATACTAAAAAGAAGAAAATTAAGAAATATGGCAGAGATATACAGGATTATAAATCCCATAATGTTTACAAGTGGCAGGATGTTAATAGTAAGGGAACTGATGACTCTAGAAATTCTTCAGTTGAGGGGGATAGCAGAGATTCAGGTTCTAATTTGGAACCATCTGGAGTGAAGATTAAGGCAGCTACGGTTGCTTTTTCTAAAAACGTACAAAAGAATTCTTCCCCTAGAAAGAACAGAGATGAGAATCCAACTTCCAAATACGGGGTGCCCACATACAATAGATTTGGACCCCTAATGGGATCCCCATATAAACATCAAAATGAGGGAAAGGTTTTTCCAAGAGGAGGGTTTGTGGGACCGCCATGGAGAGGGGGGAACCAAAGGGGAGCCTACAATTGGAGAGGGAGAGGGGGTCAGTATTACCCAAACAGAGGGGGGAGGGGTGGATGGAATCCACCTCCAAACTATCAGAATTATCAAAACTACCAGGACCCAAATTATCAGGATCCCTATTGGGAAGGAAGAAATACAGGGGATGTAGAGGAGGTAAAAGGAAAAAGGAAAAGGTCAATGTAAACAAAGGTATTTTTAATTTAAGTGATTATATTTTAAAAGAGGAAGAATTGAGGGTCTTAGCATTGGGTTTGAAGTATGCACCCGATAAAAAATTAAATAAATTGGAGACATATATAGATCTTCATAGATTTATTAGGAAATTAAATTTAAAAAAATATTGGAGTAAAAATTCCAAATCAAATGTTATTGATCCTCATAAGGGTGGAATAATGAGCAATGATGGGAATGAAGGGGTTTATAAGCACACCAATTTGAGGAACAAGTCTGTGTTCAACCCTAAAGTAGGAAACAATTGTTGTATTGATACATTCAAAAAGATGGTGGAATATGATTTGGAGGTATTATCCGTTCCAAATAAGAGGATGAAGCATGATTTAATTAGAGGAATCCAACAATTAGAAAAAAATAATAATATTGTAATAAGATCAGCAGACAAAGGGGGAGGGGTAGTGGTGTTGAATAGGAATGATTATTATGAAGAATTGAACAGATTGGTAGGTGATGAAAATACCTATGAGAAATTGAGGGGTAACCCTATAAAAAGCTATAAGAATAAATTAATGAAACTAGTGAAAAGAGGTGAAAAAGAAGGTTTTTTAAATAAAAAAGAAGCAAGATATTTGGTACCAAAAGCACCTGTTACACCTGTTATATATCAACTACCCAAGATCCATAAAAGTTTATCAAAACCACCTGGAAGACCCATTGTCAATGGGATTGACTCATTGTTTTCGAGACTAGGGGAATACGTGGACGAATTCCTACAACCCCTGGTATCAGGGTTTCCATCTTACTTGAAGGATAGTGGGGATTTGATCTCAGTTTTGAAAAAAATAAGGATTAAAGAGAACTGTGTTTTGGCCAGTGTTGATGTTAATGCATTATATACCAACATTAGACATGAGGACGCTTTAAGAGCAGTGAGGTGGGCATTGAAGAAAAAATCGGGTTTAAAAGGTAATCAAATTGAGTTTTTACTAGATTGTCTTGACCTAGCAATGTCAAATAACTATTTTTGGCATTCCAACAGTTATTATAGGCAGTGTACTGGAGTCGCGATGGGAGCGAAGTATGCTCCATCAGTAGCCAACCTTTTTATGAGTATGTGGGAAGATAAGGCTATATTTGAAAAGATGAATGAGAAATTATTACTTTTCAGAAGGTTTATAGATGACATCGTGATAATCTGGAAGGGAACGAGGAATGGTTTAGAGGAATACATCCGTGGAATGGAGTGTAATCCTTATAATATCACTTTCACTAACCATATCGGTATGGAATCTATAGATTTTCTGGATTTAGTCATCTATAGACAGGGGGACTATCTTCACACAAAAACATATTTTAAACAAGTGGATAGGAATGCGTACATCCCAATCCACAGCTGTCATCATAGAAACTGGCTGAGGTCCATTCCTAAAAGTCAATTGATTAGACTTAAACGGAATTGTGATGACAATAAGATATTTCAAGAGCAAGCAAACATGTTGTTGGAAAGGTTTAGAGAAAAAGGCTATGAAGAAAATATTCTAACAGGCGCAATGGATCAAGTGAGGAGGATGAATAGAGATGAATTACTAACAAATAGCAGGAAAAAGAAGAAAACAGGTGAACTGGCTTTTATTACGGGTTACTCTAATCAACATAAGGTTATTGAAAACATCATAAGGAAACACTGGTCGATTCTGAAGAGGGATGAGGTTCTCCATGATTTATTACCTGGGAAGCCTTCATTCATTTATAGAAAACCACCCACATTGAGGATGAAGCTAGCAAAAAATATTCCAGATATTCCTAAGAAAAAGGCAACTTTTTTGGACACTGTGGGGTTCTACAAATGTAATAGGTGTATGGCATGTAGAAATATGAAAGGAGATACCAAGAGGAGATATGATTCGTTTCATTCTTGCTCTACGGGTTCCTCTTATAAAATAAACAATTTTATATCTTGTGACAGTTCCTTTGTTACGTATTTGTTGGAATGCTCTTGTCACCTTCAATACGTAGGTAGAACTTCCAGGAAACTGTCGGTGAGATTAGGTGAACACATTAGAAATATTAAAAAAGGATATAAATACCACAGTTTGTCCTATCATTTTAGAATGTGTCATAATAGGGATCCATCGTGTTTGAAATTCTGCGGGATTGATCGGATTTTTTCCCATTGGAGGGGAGGAGATATGGTTAGGAGTATCTCGCAGAATGAAACAAAATGGATATTTCAATTGGGATCTTTGCACCCTAAGGGGTTGAATTCGGACATAGACATTAATTGTTTTTTGTCTAATTGGTAAGAGCATAGTTTATTTTCAATACATATCCTCAGGTGTGTTTTATTACTAGTAAAAGATTTTTGATTTTATTTTATATGTATTTGTATTTAATAAAAATTATAAAACAATTTATATTTTAATATTTTTTAGTATTTTCATTTTCATTTTCATTTTTATTTTTATTTTTATTTTTATTTTATTTTAATTTTATTTTCATTTTTATTTTTATTTTTATTTTTATTGTTATTTTTATTTTTATTTTTATTTATTTTTATTTTATTTTTCATTTTTATTTTTATTTTCATTTTTATATTATTTTTATTTTTATTTTTATTTTTATTTTTTTTATTTTAATTTTAATTTTAATTTTATTTTTATTTTTATATTTATTTTTATTTTCATTTTAATTTAATTTAATTTACAATTATATTGCCATCTATTAATGGTGATATTCATTGCTCATTTATTAAAGAATGTTTTTTATATTAGGTATTGTTTAAGATTGTATTGGTTTTTTTCCCACTGGGGACATGTACTAATATGCATGTCGCTTCTGGGAGATAAGTAAACAGTGTTAAAAAGGATTGTATATTGTGTAAACAGATGCCTCAGTTGTAAAGGACTCTCACGTCACATAAACAGGAGGAGTAGTCTTTTGATAATCTCGGGGAGGAGTTTTTGACCAATCGGAATGGAGGGGAGGGTCCCTGTTGGGTATGTAAGGGAGCTTGAGACAGGAAATGAACGTCTTAAGAAC
The DNA here is from genome assembly GCF_062004578.1 of Staurois parvus. Taxonomy (NCBI): domain Eukaryota; kingdom Metazoa; phylum Chordata; class Amphibia; order Anura; family Ranidae; genus Staurois; species Staurois parvus. The sequence goes on from NW_028317815.1 coordinate 7,418,496, forward strand.
GCCCGATGGGAGGGGCGAAACGCGTTGACGCATTTCCGGTCACTACCCCGTACGTCTGGCGTCACTTCCGGTGAGTGGAGCGCACGCTGAGCGGTGCGTTCCAGCGGCCATCTTTTGGGATCTGTATATGTGTGGTCTCTGTGGAGCTTCTGCTGTAACCTGGAGCTGTGATGTGAGATTCTGTGAGAGGTTGCCTTACATCTACTGTTCATCTGGAAAGAAGCTGGTCTTAATAAATATGCCTTTTTAAAGTGATTATAATGTGAGTGGCCTTAATCCTTGATTTCACTTATGAATGGTGTTTTGCAATATTACACTATCTGAGTTTTTTTCTCCCTGGTTGGATGGTGGAGTTGATGGTGGAGTCTATGCTGGAGGTGAGGATTCCTATAGAGTGGATACCAAAGAGGGTTTAGGATCCCATAAATTCCTAAAAGGCGTTTCATTCACCTTAATCTGGTGAGTGCATTTGATGTTGGTTTTCACGGGTGGAAGGTGGAAGTTTCTTTATAATAGAAGAAGAATTTGAAAATTTCTGTTTGCACAAACTATTTTTGAATTTTATGTTTATTAATTTTGATGGACTTCACTATTTATTTAATTTTTTATATATGTTTGCACTTTGTATATTGATCTGATGTAGAGGTCTATGTTTGCGCTGTTCACTTATATATTTTTTACTCTATGGAAATATGCTCACCCTCTTAGATAGACCTTCTAATTAAAGAGGTTATAAAGGTTGCTTTTTTATTCTTTAAAATAACAAACATATCATAGTAGAGAAGAAAAGTGCGGCTGGCTGCACATCCAATAAAATCACCTTTATTTGGACATATTCAAGAAAGACACTCCACACTGTAAACATGAGGGAACATAGCACTCTAGCTGACGTGTTTCATGTTGCTATCAGCGCTTAATGATAGCTAATACTAGAATGTTCACACAAGAATATATATACATACATGTACAAATGTACTTAATGATGTCTTAATTATAAACAGTCTTGTGTGAAGCAATGAGACATAACTTCTGACAATAGATGGTAATTAGCTGTGTCTCTAAACTCAAGGGAATAAGATACTATAAAACCAATAACACAATATAAAATATAGAATATGTCATATGTAAGTAAATCATGTGAATGAATCCATGAACACAGCGCTATCATTATTCATGTATATTCATTACTTACTATATGTCTATACCATAATAACTTGAAATGGGTGTCAGCACAGAAACAGAACAAAACAAAAACATACTGGCAAAACCAGAACAGAAAAAAAGGACAAAAAGAGCAGTGTTAGGAAAATCAATCAATCTACATTAATGGTATACTATCAGATGTAAACAAACATATTGCTCATAAAAATATGAAACATCCCATTCATGATTGAGTCCTAATGGTTTCCTAGAACCCCAAGTAAAGATCCAGAAAACATCTTTTTTACTCAACAATCTAAATGTATCTCTCGATTGTCTTAATTTTATTGAATTCCCCACTATATGAAGTGGAGAAAACAGGGGCGCCACTTCACTGTGAAATTCTCTTTTTATCTTTTAGCAGGTCAGCATGTGATGCGCCCTTAGCAATATCCAAAGCCCTATTCAACATATATGTAGATTAGCTTTTGGATTCAAATCTTTTGAGCATTAACCCTGCTTCTTCCTCAAAATTAGTGTTGTTACTGCAGACCCACGAAACCAAAAAAACTGTCCAGTACGGATGTTCTTTATAGTGTGATGGGAAATTAGCCCTCAATAACGCATTGCCAGCAAATGGTTTCCTATAACGTTTGGACGTGACTTGACCATTCTCACTCCTCAGAGTGACATCCAAAAAGGAAATGGACTTATTGTCCATATGACCCATAAATCTTAGATTTAATTAATTGTCACATTGCTCGGGAAGAGTTTCCCTGTCACCTATCTTTATAGACTTGTTTTTCAATTTAATTTTCACTACATATATCACCTGCAACATGGATAATACTGTACATACCTCCACTTCTACTGAGGGTAATTTTAGCAAAACTCTAACAGCACCATAGGACAGCCCATTGATATCAGGCCAATGCAGCCATATATTACAGACCCCAGATGATGGCAATGCTTTTATGAAATTGTCCTTTTGGAAACTGGAACATCTGATGGTGAAAGAGATCAATTCTTATTCGGATGTCAGCACTCTCACAGAATATTTAATATTGGAGGGAATCCCACGTGGCTTAAGAATAAAGAAATTTCCAACCTTCAACCTCTATGATGAGGGATTGAAGAAGCAATGGATGGATACTTTGACAACTTGTTCATCAAAATTTATACATATTATCATTTACTCCAAAACAAACAGGTCATTGCAAACATACCAAAGGATAAATCAAGTTTACAGAGTAATACTGGCTTCACAGAGCTGGACACACGATTAAGCAAGAGGCTGGATAAACTGCAGAAAGTGAAAGATTTCCTCCTTTATTAATGGCAACACAAATTATCTGGTATATGTCATCAGTTGTAACCTTTGTTCCATACAATATGTGGGTCGTACACCCCGCTCATTGAGAGTTTGTTTGCATGACCATTTATATGACATCGAAGAAAAAGACTCTACTAATGTGGCTAAACATTTTAATGAGTCATGCAGGCGATGTCTCAGCTTTGTGTATACAGGGTGTGGAGAAAACCACAGTTCCCAAGAGGGAAGGTGATGAATTTAGATTGTTGTGTAAAAAATAAGTTTTCTAGATTCTTACTTTGGGTTCTAGGAAACCATTAGAACTTGATCATGAATGGGATGTTTCATATTTTTATGAGTAATATGTTTGTTTACATCTGATAGTATACCATTAATGTAGATTGATTGATTTTCCTAACACTGCTCTATTTGTCCTTTTTTTCTGTTCTGGTTTTACCAGTATGTTTTTTGTTTTGTTCTGTTTGCGTGCTGACACCCATTTCAGGTTATTATGGTATAAACATATAGTAAGTAATGAATATACATGAATAATGATAGCACTGTGTTCATGGATTTATTCACATGATTTACCTACATATGAAATATTCTATATTTTATATTGTGTAATTGGTTTTATAGGACCATATTCTCTTGAGTTTAGAGACACAGCTAATTATCATCTATCGTCAGAAGTTCTGTATCATTGCTTCATACAAGACTGTTTATAATAAAGACATCATTAAGTGCATGTGTGCTTATATGTACACTGCTCAAAAAAATTAAAGGAACACTTTTTAATCAGAGTACAGCATCAAGTCAATTAAACCCTTGGATATTGATGTGGTCAGCTAAGTAGCAGAGGGGGTTGTTAATCAGTTTCAGCTGCTTTGGTGTTAATTAAATTAACAACAGGTGCACTAGATGGTCAACAATGAGACAACCCCAAAACAGGAATGGTTTTATAGGTGGAGGCCACTGACATTTTTCCCTACTCATCTTTTCTGACTGTTTTTCACTAGTATTGCATTTGGCTAGGGTCAGTGTCACTACTGGTAGCATGAAGCGATACTAGGACCCTACAGAGGTTGCACAGGTAGTCCAACTTCTCCAGGATGGCACATCAATACGTGCCATTGACAGAAGGTTAACTGTGTCTCCCAGCACAGTCTCAAGAGCATGCAGGAGATTCCAGGAGACAGCAGTTACTTTAGGAGAGCTTGACAGGACTGTAGAAGGTCCTTAACCCATCAGCAGGACCCATCTGCTCCTTTGTGAAACGAGGAATAGAATGAGCACTGCCAGAGCCCTACAAAATGACCTCCAGCAGGTCACTGATGTGAATGGCTCTGACCAAACAACCAGAAACAGACTTCATAAGGATTGCCTGAGGACCTGACATCCTCTAGTGGGCCCTGTGCTTACTGCCTGGCACCATAGAGATTGATTGGCATTTGCCATTGAACAGCAGAATTAGCAGGTCCGCCATTGGCACCCTGTGCTTTTCACAGATAAGAGCAGGTTCACTCTGAGCACATGTGACAGACATGAAAGGGTCTGGAGAACCCATGGAGAACATTATGCTGCCTGTAACATTGCTCAGCATGACCGTTTTGGTGGTGGGTCAGCGATGGTCTCGGGAGGCATATCCATGGAGGGACACACAGGCCTCTACAGGCGATACATAGTTACATAATTACATAGTTAGTCTGGATGAAAAAAGTCAAAAGTCCATCCAGTTCAACCATAAAAAAAAAGTAATAATCCCATACCCACAGTTGATCCAGAGGAAGGCAAAAAAAACCCCAGCAAAGCAGGAGCAAATTTGCTCCTGCAGGGAAAAAATTCCTTTCTGATCCCCTGAGAGGCAATCAGATATTCATTTGATCAACTTTACCTATAAATGTTAGTATCCAGTTATCTTCTGTGTATCTAAGAAAGAATCCAGGCCTTTTTTAAAGCAATCCACTGAGCTGGCCAGAACCAACTCTTGAGGGAGTCTATTCCACATTTTCACAGCTCTCACTGTGAAGAAACCTTTCCGTGTTTGAAGATTAAATTTCTTTTCCTCCAGATGTAAAGAGTGGTCCCTTGTCCTCTGTGATGACCTCAGGATGAATAGCTCTACACCGAGTTCACTATATAAACCACTGATGTATTTGTACATGTTGATCATATCCCCCCTTAATCTATTCTTCTGAAGAGAGAATAAATTCAGTTCCTCTAATCTTTCCTCATAGCTGAGCTCCTCCATGCCTCTTATCAGTTTGGTTGCCCTTCTCTGTACTTTCTCAAGTTCCCCAATGTTCTTTTTGTGAAGTGGTGCCCAAAATTGAACTACATATTCCAGATGAGGATTTACTAATGATTTGTACAGGGGTAATATGATATCTCTCTCTCTGCAGTCTATACCTCTGTTAATACAAGAGAGGATTTTGCTTGCTTTAGAAACCGCAGCTTGGCATTGCATGCCATTATTAAGCTTATGATCTACCAGAACTCTCAGATCCTTCTCCACCATTGATTCCACCAGTTGTACTCCCCCTAGTATGTATGATGCATGCATATTCTTAGCCCCCAAGTGCATAACCTTACATTTATCAACATTAAACCTCATTTGCCACATAGTTGCCCAGTTAACAGTGCATTGAGGTCGGCTTGTAAGTTGATGAGATCCTGTAAGGACGTTATTCCACTGCACAGCTTGGTGTCATCTGCAAAGACGGAAATTTTTAATCCCAGACCCTATATCATTTATAAATATATTAAAAAGTAAGGGTCCCAACACTGAACCTTGGGGTACACCACTGACAACCCTAGACCATTCAGAGTATGAATCATTAACCACTACTCTTTGAATATGATCTTTTAGTCAGTTTTCTATCCATTTACATACAGATTTTTCCATATGGGGAACTGTGTCAAAATGCTTTTGCCAAATCCAAGTAAACCACGTCCACCGCCACCCCTCTGTCCAAGGTTATGCTCACCTCCTCTTAAAAAGAAATCAGATTTGTTTAACAACTTCTGTCTTTTATGAATCCATGCTAACTGTTGCTTAAAATATTTTTTTCAAGTAAGAACTCATCTATGTGGTCTTTTATTAAACTCTCCAGTATCCTCCCAACTATATAAGTTAAACTAACAGGTCTATAATTACTTGGTGAAGATTTTGACCCCTCTTTAACAGGTTCCCACCCGGCCTATAGCCAGATGGCGGCCTGCAAAACCCCTCGTCCCTCTGGGTGGATGCCATATGGTGTTCTTTCGGGTATGCACAATTTGCATGCCCGCAGAGCCACGCAGCGATGCGATCTGTCACCGGTCGTGTACCTCGGACACGGCCGATGACAGATCTGAGTACCGGCCCGTTGCCGGTGCCATGTGACCTGCTGTGACCAATCACCAACCAGGTCACATGACAGTTGTATACAATGGATGGCTTCATTCATGCCATTGAACAGCAGAATTAGCAGGTCCGCCATTGGCACCCTGTGCTTTTCACAGATAAGAGCAGGTTCACCCTGCACGACTAGTGTGTCTAGCTGTGAATGGTCACAGCGATCACATGCACAAGCTGGGCCAATCACAGCCCAGCTGTGTCATGTGATTAGCTGTGGCCAAATCACAGCTAAGCACAAAAAAAAAAACCCTGAATGAATTGATGTCATTTAGGTAAATGCCTGCTTATAGCAAAGTAATTCTTTGCTATACGCAAATTGTGTAAAAAAAAAAAAAAAAAATACTGATCACTTCCCCAAAGTAGTACAATGTTACTATGTTACATTGTACTACTTTGATCATAGTGAAATATGAAAAAAAAAAATCTTAAAAAAAGAAAAAAAACTAATAAAAAATTAAAAATAATACAAAAATAAATTTTTTTTTTTTAAAAATTATATATATTTTTTTCATACTGTCACCAGTCAGTGTCTCTGATCACCGCCATGCCAGTTATATGATGATGCTGTACTGCACTGGTAACAGTATGTAAAAAAAATTGTGAAAATAATTTTTTTCATTTTTTTATTTTTCGAAAAATTATGACAAAAAAAATACAACTTCAAAAAACCTCTTATGAAGTACGTCAGACTGTCTACTTTGCAAAAAGGGGTAATTTGGGGGATATCTGTACTGTTCTGACATTCTTGGCCCTCAGTACTGATTGGCTATCAGTACTTCAGAATTGATCAATATTCAGATATATCCCATAGTTTGTGAACTCTATAACTTTCCTACAAACTAAATAATACATCCTAATTTGGTTTATTTTCACTAAAGACATGAAGCAGAATACATCTTGGCCTAAATTTATGAAGAACAATTATTTATTTGCAAACTTTTATAACAGAAACATAGAAAAACATACCGTATTTTTCGCTCCATAAGACGCACTTTTTTTCCCCCAAAAAAGGGGGGAAAATGTCAGTGCGTCTTATGGAGCGAATATAGAGCGGCCGGTCCGGTATTTCCACCGCCGCCGTGTCAGAATACCGGGCCGGCCGCTCAGCTCTGCAGTGGGACCTTACCTGTGCCTCTATCCAGCGGCGCGCTGTCTTCCCGGCTTCTGTAGTGTGCGTGACAGCCGGGTCCCAAGTGCACATGCGGAAGAAGCAGTGCTCTTTGTGAATGGTAAGGCGGTACCTGGGACACATGACAGATCCCAGAAGCCGCCGGACCAATCACAAAGCGCAGCACTTCTCGCGCATGCGCACTGGGCATCCGGCTGTCCGACGAGCGCCCACACTACAGAAAGCCGGGAAGACAGCGCGCGGCTGGATAGAGGAACAGGTAAGATTAAAAAAAAAACTCTGCGGAAGTAAGAGCGGGTACCTGTCAAATTCAGGTACCCGCTCCCCCTCCCTCCCCAAAGGTCAGCAGTCATCTCCTGTACTATCCACAGTCTCTGGTCATCTCCTGTACTGTGTCCGCAGTCTCTGGTCATCTCCTGTACTGTGTCCGCAGTCTCTGGTCATCTCCTGTACTGTGTCCGCAGTCTCTGGTCCATCTCCTGTACTGTGTCCGCAGTCTCTGGTCATCCCCTGTACTGTGTCTGCAGTCTCTGGTCATCCCCTGTACTGTGTCCGCAGTCTCTGGTCATCCCCTGTACTGTGTCCGCAGTCTCTGGTCATCTCCTGTACTGTGTCCACAGTCTCTGGTCATCTCCTGTACTGTGTCCGCAGTCTCTGGTCATCTCCTGTACTGTGTCCGCAGTCTCTGGTCATCTCCTGTACTGTGTCCGCAGTCTCTGGTCATCTCCTGTACTGTGTCCGCAGTCTCTGGTCATTCCTGTACTGTCCGCAGTCTCTGGTCATCCCCTGTACTGTCCGCAGTCTCTGGTCATCCCTGTACTGTCCGCAGTCTCTGGTCATCTCCTGTACTGTGTCTGCAGTCCATTAGTTCAGAATTTTTTTTTTCCTGTTTTCTGCCTCTAAAACCTAGGGTGCGTCTTATGGTCAGGTGCGTCTTATGGAGCGAAAAATATGGTAGTCTTTTTTTGTTAATTTAGCAAAGAATAAAAACCCCAGTGGTGATTAAATACCACCAAAAGAAAGCTCTAGTTGTGTGAAGAAAATGATAAAATTTTAGTTTGGGTACAATGTTGTGTGACCGCGCAATTGTCATTCAAAGTGTGAGAGCGCTGAAACCTGAAAAATGGCCTGGGCAGGAAGGAGGTAAAAGTGCCCTGTATGGAAGCGGTTAAATATTGACACCACTTTGGCCTTACGCCAATCCAGTGGTACTATGCCAGTCATTAAAGAGTCCCTAAAAATTGGAAACAATGACTTTGAAATGACAGAGCTCAATTCTTTAAGAACCCATGGGTGTATACCATCTGGTCCATGTGCTTTATTCACCTTTATTCTGTCTAAATATTTTTGGATCATATCAATGGATATACAATGGCACCCTGACTGCCATTACAGTAGGTATTGGGATGAAATCCTTGAACCCATTGTCAGACCCTATGCTGGTGCAGTGGGTCCTGAGGTCCTCCTGGTGCTCGACAATGCCTAGCCTCATGTAGCGAGAGTATGCAGACAGTTCCTGGAGGATGAAGGAATTGATACCATTGAATGCCCCCCGCGCTCGCCTGTCCTAAATCCAAAAGAACACCTCTACGATATCATGTTTTGGTCCATCTGACGCTGCCAGGTTGCAACTCAGACTGTCCAGGAGCTCAGTGATGCCCTGGTCCTGATCTGGGAGGAAATACCCCAGGACACCACCCTTCATCTCATTAGGAGCGTGCCCTGACATTGTCAGGCATGCATACAACCATGTGAGGGTACCATTTTGAGTTGCTGCATTGAAATTTCAGTAAAATGGACTAGCTTGCTGCATTATTTTTTCACTTTGATTTTTGGGGTGTCTTTGAATTCAGTCCTCTGTAGGTTGATAATTTTCATTTCCATCAACTGATGGGGCATCCTTACATTCCTAACACATTACCCAGTCCAGATCAGTATATATATCCAGCATGATATTTTTTCCCCATTGAGATCTGATATGTTTTCAAAGTGTTCCTTTAATTTTCTTGAGCAGTATATATACAGTCAGGTCCATAAATATTGGGACATCGACACAATTCTAACATTTTTGGCTCTTTACACCACCACAATGGATTTGAAATGAAATGAACAAGATGTACTTTAACTGCAGACTGTCAGCTTTAATTTGAGGGTATTTACATCCAAATCAGGTGAACGGTGTAGGAATTACAACAGTTTGCATATGTGCCTCCCACTTGTTAAGGGACCAAAAGTAATGGGACAATTGGCTTCTCAGCTGTTCCATGGCCAGGTGTGTGTTATTCCCTCATTATCCCAATTACAATGAGCAGATAAAAGGTCCAGAGTTCATTTCAAGTGTGCTATTTGCATTTGGAATCTGTTGCTGTCAACTCTCAAGATGAGATCCAAAGAGTTGTCACTATCCATGAAGCAAGCCATCATTAGGCTGAAAAAACAAAACAAACCCATCAGAGAGATAGCAAAAACATTAGGCGTGGCCAAAACAACTGTTTGGAACATTCTTAAAAAGAATGAACGCACCGGTGAGCTCAGCAACACCAAAAGACCCGGAAGACCACGGAAAACAACTGTGGTGGATGACCGAAGAATTCTTTCCCTGGTGAAGAAAACACCCTTCACAACAGTTGGCCAGATCAAGAACACTCTCCAGGAGGTAGGTGTATGTGTGTCAAAGTCAACAATCAAGAGAAGACTTCACCAGAGTGAATACAGAGGGTTCACCACAAGATGTAAACCATTGGTGAGCCTCAAAAGCAGGAAGGCCAGATTAGAGTTTGCCAAACGACATCTAAAAAAGCCTTCACAGTTCTGGAACAACATCCTATGGACAGATGAGACCGAGATCAACTTATACCAGAGTGATGGGAAGAGAAGAGTATGGAGAAGGAAAGGAACTGCTCATGATCCTAAGCATACCACCTCATCAGTGAAGCATGGTGGTGGTAGTGTCATGGCGTAGGCATGTATGGCTGCCAATGGAACTGGTTCTCTTGTATTTATTGATGATGTGACTGCTGACAAAAGCAGCAGGATGAATTCTGAAGTGTTTTGGGAATATTATCTGCTCATATTCAGCCAAATGCTTCAGAACTCATTGGACGCTTCACAGTGCAGATGGACAATGACCCAAAGCATACTGCAAAAGCAACCAAAGAGTTTTTTAAGGGAAAGAAGTGGAATGTTATGCAATGGCCAAGTCAATCACCTGACCTGAATCCGATTGAGCATGCATTTCACTTGCTGAAGACAAAACTGAAGGGAAAATGCCCCAAGAACAAGCAGGAACTGAAGACAGTTGCAGTAGAGGCCTGGCAGAGCATCACCAGGGATGAAACCCAGCATCTGGTGATGTATATGCGTTCCAGACTTCAGGCTGTAATTGACTGCAAAGGATTTGCAACAAAGTATTAAAAAGTGAAAGTTTGATTTATGATTATTATTCTGTCCCATTAGTTTTGGTCCCTTAACAAGTGGGAGGCACATATGTAAACTGTTGTAATTCCTACACCGTTCACCTGATTTGGATGTAAATACCCTCAAATTAAAGCTGACAGTCTGCAGTTAAAGCACATCTTGTTTGTTTCATTTCAAATCTATTGTGGTGGTGTATAGAGCCAAAAATTTTAGAATTGTGTCGCTGTCCCAATATTTATGGACCTGACTGTATATATATATATATATATATATATATATATATATATATATGCTTGTGTGAACATTCTAGTATCAGCTATAAGCGCTGATGGCAGTGTGAAATGCATCAGATGGAGTGCTATGTTCCCTCATTTGTGCAGTGTGGAGTGTCTTGAATATGTCCAAATAAGATGATTTTATTGGGTGTGTGCCGACTGGACTCTTCTTCTCTACTATGATGCCTGTAACAAACAGGGCCAGCACTGGGGGGCACACGTCATTGCTCGCTCCCGAAGCAGCTTTGTTTGTCTGTGGCTCAATCCCACCTTACGCTCCTTCCTCACTCCTCTCTTCTCACTGGCTATGATTGACAGTAGCGGAAGCCAATGATTCCCACTGCTGTGTCTCAGCCAATGATGAGAATGAGACCCAGGAGAGCAGTTGCTTGCTGTCTCTTCCCTGTGGCCTATATGCTTGTGGGGCTGGTGGTGGCTGCCGTGTTGGTGTGCCTGGGAACTGGGAAGCATTGGATCCTTTGGATCCCTCTTTCTCTCCATCTGCACATGTGTGGTTGTCCCCACACTTGCGAATTCCCAGCTGGGCTCTGCGTCTGTGCGGGTATCCCGCATGTGCGCAGACTTTCCTGGCCAGACCGGGTAATGTCACATGCAGCGCAGAGGTGGTGCGCCCAGTCGGGGTGTATATAAGTGGCGTGGCCTAGTGTATGGTCTCTTGGGCCTCCTCCATGGCTCAGCAGACCTTGCCGGTGACCTCACAAACCCTGTCTTTTTATGGCCACAGGTAGATGACCTTCCATCGGGGTGAGAAATATCATAATTGATATAGAGGGTAGTTACACCAATAAGGGTATTTTGTCTGTCTTTTTTAGGCCTAGAAGCCTCTTTACCTATTACTGGAGACAATCATTGTGCACTAATTTTAGAGCTGTCTGCCTCTTATTCCCTAATGAGGGATTGCATACATATTGACTATCTTGGTTTATACATCTTTTCAAGTATAGATGTAAAGTTTTCTTATGGAAGTAGGCCCATGCCGCAATACCCATGTTATAGGAGGTATGTTATTTGATTAATCTATATATTATGGTCTTTTCTTAGGCCCATTGTTGTTTTGATACTATTAACTGAAGACAGTTGAACTAGCATATGGAGTTTGTACGTTTGGGGAGTCTCGTGGGTCTCTCGCCTGCCCATAGCCTGGTCCCTGCAACCCCATATCAGACCTTTGAATGTCACCCCCCTTGTGTCGGCCTGAGGGAACTTGCAGTTATTTGCCCTGGGGAGCCCATTGCTACACAATGCACTGACTAATCATGTAAGTGGTGTGTAATATTTTATATACTGTGCTTTGTTGAAATTATATATACACATACTGTCTAAGCTTGTTTACCATTCTCAGATACATTACTATCCCCTGAAGAAGTGACCTTTTGTCACCAAACATGTTGGGTGTTGATTGCACAGCTTGAACATCCCCTACCTTCTTGAAGAAATATTCTGTTCTTACCATTTGTGCTCAATATACTTATTGGAGCCTGTCTTTCTATGGTTGGTCAGTTGTGGAATTTTAGCTGTAGGCCAATTGTGCAATGTAACTGTAAACAAGATATATTTTAAAGGTGATGTGTTAATAAAGGAACATTGATTTTATCTTTTTTTGTGTACTGAGTTTCTGTGCCTAGAAAGTCCTTCCAATATCTTTATGTCCAATAGTTTTACTGGATTATTTTTTACGTAATTTATATTTTAAAACAGTTTGATAGAGAAAGCTGACAAAAGTTTTATGATAGGCCAGACTTATATGCTTACTCCAATGTAATTTGGTAGAAGGGTTAATTACTAGGTGTTCCTTGTAAAACCATAACAGCAGGGTCATTTTAATGGTTTTGGAAGTATATGATCACATTTTGTTTTATTATGTATCAACACCTGAAGAGGGAGCAATGTGTGCTCCGAATCACATTGAGGTGTTATTGGTTTTCATACATTTGGGACTTTTGTTTATGTATTGCTATTGTGATTCACCTCCTTACTTGGCACCATATGGTCCCCCAATAAAGAGAAGCACTGATGTTGAGTGTGGTACAGCACATACAATGTTGGGATGGGTTTTTGAAAATCTTTTAGATATTTACTGTGGATTCCTGCTATTTAAGCTTGTCATCCGGGACACATGTTAGCTACCTGCCAAGTCAGCAGCATATATTGATTCCAATTTACCTGTACATCTGCTGATACTCTTATATGCACTCTGCCTTTGTTTTGTTTTCTAATATACTGTATATTCCTTTGCAAGGATTTGTGGTAAGCTGCTCGAAGAGATAACTACATGCTGTCTATAAGACTTTTATTCAGGATCGCTAAGCTTACCCTTATCATTGGGTTGGATGTTTGACTTGAGAATTGTGTATTTTGATCTAAGATAGCATGACCTCACTTTTTGAGTTTAGGTCTACTTTAGGAATTAGCACCTAAAATAAAAACTTGACATGACGATACAGTACCCCTGAAATAGTGTGCAAAGGTCACTAAATGATTAGCTTTTTAAGACTATTTTGATGATTTGTCTTCTTGATAGTGATATGACTCCACAGATAGATTTTACTTACTGTATAACTTGGTGTTGTATTTGAAGACAGTTTAGTACAAATGATCTCTGATCTAATGCTATGCGTTACTGTATTTTTCACATTACTTTTCCAATTTTGAAAAGCACTAATAATATAGTTTTGCAAAATAGTATAATTTTACATCAATGGTCAGTTTTTTTTACCAATGTCTGTTTCCTCATTGGGGAGATTCCCCTTCATAATATCACCTGTCTCTAGAACTGAAATTTTGGTAATACAGGTAGCAATAAAAACTTGAAAGTGTGTATAGCATTAACCCACTCTAGTAAAAGTAGTGTATTTATTGCTTCTGTCTCCCTCTAGAGATAATACCGCTCATGCTATCCAGAAAAGTCAGAAGTTTATCTTCAAACATTAAGTTGTATAATTTATTGAATCTCTGATTCAGAAAGCTTTCATGTGTGCTGCAAGTGAATTGAAAGCAATGAAAACCTTGTGGATTTCTCCCAATAGGCACCTGGCACTAGGGCCAGTGCAGTATTTTTACATGCAGCATCCAGTGCCTTGTGCACTTTAAAAAAGCTAAACAGTGACCTTTCTACTGCACAAGGCATAAACTGAATAAAAATGCACTTTACTTGTGATAATTGGGTTGTACAGTAAAAGTACACAAAAGCAACTAAGGGACAGTAAGCATTTAAATTACAAAAACTGTAGTTTTCTTTTAAGGAAATGTTATTACATTTTACATAATACAAAGACATGGATGTCAATACACCTCAAAAATAGGGTTGCAGCCCCAAGAACAAACAGAAGAAAAAGAGTAAGAAGCTACAGAAAAGTTAAAATGCGGTATCACAAGACAATCCATATATAACCCACATGAGTAATAGGGTAAAACTATAAACTTAATGTTGAGGAGACGTGAATAGATTAACTTGAGAGGGGTGCTCCTAGACATGTGCATTTCGTTTTGATCCGAATCTAAATTAGGACTAATTTTTGGGTTATTCATGAGATGTATCCAAATCTCTGAATAACAATAGTGGCAAATTTTGTTGAAATCCATTCAGTTATGTTTTGTTTATTCATGTTCTAATGAATTCCAAAATTTCAGAACAATTGGGCAAAACAGAAAAATTTGTTTAGTTTTATTTCGGATAGATTTGTTATGTTTCATTTATTCATTTTCCAACAAATTCCAAATTTTTGGAATGATTTGAATTAGAATTGATTGAACTTTTATCATCCGATCTGAATTCTGTGTGAAGAAAAGCTGGTTGTCAAAGAATGGGCCAGCAAGCCGGCTACCTTGTCCTTCACAACCAATGACTTATTAGCTGTTAGTGGGTATGTGCCTCATACTCATTCACATGCGGCGCCAGAATCTAGCACCCTCTTTTTAATGGGGGCTTCCAGATTTTGATCAGCTCCCTATCTGCAGACCCCAGAACCACCAGTTCAGGGTTTTAGGGAAGAGGCCCTTGTCCTCATCAACATGAGTAAGTCATATGGGAAGTCCTTGTCTGAATTATTTGCTGATGACATGATATGATTTTGTGAATTGTACATTGACAGGCTGGTAGAAATCTGAGACGGAATTGAGCTGAGTAACAGATGATCAATCAAGGATGGCCAAAACCTCTTGTCTCTGTCATAGCAGCAACATTTTGCATAACTCACACATTGACAATAGTAAAAAAGATGATGAGAGGGTAGAGCAAACTAATTTACAAGATCCTGATAAACATGGGTTTCAGGAGCCCAGATCATATAATGAGGTGACCAATGCTAATCTCTCAATTCCCCATATTGTGATGGCCTCATGCCGCATTCCTGAACATTGGATTACACTGTATGGGTAGATATCTTGTAACAAATGGCAAGAGGTTCAATTTATTGCAAATTTATCTCCATGCTATTACAGTGTCCTGCAATAATAAGTTATGTTGAAGTTCAATAGGTAATTGTTTTCATTTGCTATGTAAAAACGCCCCAGGGAGTAAGGAAATGACATTTCCGATTCAAGCATGCAGTTCAAATAGCAGGAAGAAGAAGATAGCCCTATGGGAGTAGGCAAGCCAAAGTATCCCTCTCCCACACTCCTGGGGAGGTATAACTTTGCCAAAGCTATAGGTGGTTTTTTACTTCAGCACAAAAAGAAGATAAGTACCCTGTTCAAAAGATTAACGTCTTTATGTTTCAATAAAATAGGAACAGTTAGTGGGAATAACAAATGGGTGAAGCTGACATACAGTATTTGAACAAATTACATTGCCCAGGAGTGATATGGGTAGATCCATTTATGTTTCCAACTCATTGACAATTTTTTTGCAGTAAAGGTGGGAAGTTAAGAGCATAAAGAGGAAGAAAGCTTCCCTAGCTTTATGTCTAGGTATGTGATACAGCATTTGGTTATCGGGAAGGGCAAGGTCTTTTGTTCCAGAGACTAATACAGGGAGTATCTAACTCTTATTAAAGTTGATGCAGACAAACATAATCAGAACTCATCGAAAGAACTCTTTTATTGTGCCCATGTAAATGGTAGAATTGTAGGTAAAGAATAAATCTTAAAGGGTCGTGTGCAACTCTATCCTGCCTACCTGGATGCCATGTAGAAGAGCCACCTAAGAAAAATATGTGGATAAAGGTTCTACTGCTAGGTTAAGTAATAAAGGGGATAAAGGGCACCCTTGTCTGGTCCTCTTAATTAGTCTAATGTTGCTTGATAGCAGACCAGCAACCACCACCCTGGCCAACAGAGAAGTGTATATGCTGTTAATAAAAATGTAGAAAAGAACCACATAGAGCCATCTTGCCAAGGACCAGTGTAACTACTCAAAATTAAAATTACCAGTGTGATGATTGCATAGCCTCCTGATGGATTAGACTTAGCACATTCTAGAAGCTGTCCTCCCTTTGACAAATCCTGATTGCGCAGGATGTATTAAAGATGGTTGCATTTCGGCTAGCTGAGAGGCCACAATTTTGGATAGAATTTTTACATCAAGATTCAATAAAGGGATGGGTCAGTAGGACTCAAGTTCTAGGGGGTCCTTACCTTTTTTGGCTAGTAGTTTAATGAATGCTTGGTACCCTATAGAAAGATAGGGACCAACAAACCAAATCCCAGTATAGACCTTTAATAGGGTCGATTGAAGAGTTTCCCTGAATAATTTATAAAACTCCCCCCCCGGAGAACCTGTCAGGGGCCCTGTTATTAACTAGATGCTTAATCACTTTCAGGATTTCTCCAGAGGATATAAGGGTGTTTAAGGACTCAAGTTGGGAAGGTGAGATGCTAGGCATCAGGAAAGCCTGGACATGGTCAATAAATAGTCAATTAGATCATGGGCATAAAGAGTGGCATAGAAACGCTCCATAATTCTGTTAATTTCTTTGAGAGAAGAGTGTACAGTCCCCTTGTGGTCCCAAAGAGAGGTAATGTGAGCAGGTTGGTAGGGGCCCTTGCTCAATCCGATAACAATATTCCTGCTTTGTTTCCAAATTTATGTAGTAATAAGTCTGTGTAGGAACATTTAACAAGCTCCAGCTGTTCTGCCCGAATATATTGTAAATCTAGGTGGCTTTGTGCCACCTAGATTTACAATATATTCAGGAGTATTGTGGGACTGGAGAGAGCTCTGAGCTTGTCTGAGGCATGTACTGGCCTCCTGATAGCTTGCTAAGGTGTGTTTCCTATATCAGACAGTGTAGGGAGTAATGTGCTCTCTAAGGAAAGCCTTGTCAGCTTCCTAGTACAGGTTAGGGTTTTCTTTGTGGGATGCATTGGTTGATTCAAACTCTGACAAGGCCTGTTCAATAGTGCATCAGAATTCTTTGTTTTTAGCTAGAATAGAGGGAAATTGCCACAAGTGAAGGTTATCTGGACTGCCCATATCTTTAAGAGTCACTGAAACAAGGCTATGATCTGATACAGCTATTTCATAAATAGTGGCCTCCCTTATGATAGGTACAACCAAGCTAGTGCAGAAAAAGTAATCCAACCTTCTAAATCTGTTAAGCGGGTGTAAAAGGTAAATTTTCAGACATCCACCAAATTGAGGTGGCAAGATTTATTGGTTGGGCGTCGATTGCTTGCATGGGTGTCTATTTAGGATGAGACCTATCCTCGAGATTATGTATTGAAATTGCTGACTATCAAATGTGGGAGATGGGGAGGGCATAGTAGTTGTGTGGTCAGCTATCGGAAGAATTTTCTGTTTTGGAAGTTCAGGGTGTATACATTGGTAATTTTGATTTCTTGAGTATATGGGTAGTGACAAAATGCCCCATCTATATCAGTAGACTTTATCTGATGAATGAGATTTTTTATGAATCAGGATAAAGACTCCAGCTTTCCTACCAATTGCCTCAGAACCATAGACTGAGCACACCCAGTTTTTTTTTCAAAGTCTAACGATTGAAGGTGAGTTATTATTATTATTATTTCAGGTACTTGTATAGCGCAGTCAATTTACGCAGCACTTTACATATATATTTCACATTCACATCAGTCCCTAATCCTCAAGGGGCGCACAATCTAAGGTAGTTTCCTGTAGTATGTCAGTTTGCAAAGGTTTGAGGTGTCTAAGGACTTTCATGCATTTGAGTGAGTGAAGACCCTTTACATTCCATGAGGTTTTTCTCATGTTAATGTAGAGAGGGTATTGCAGATAATACTGAGGGAGGGTAGCTTTTCTCCAGGAAAACGCTCCATGACAGTGTTGCAGAGGCAGGAGGAGGGAGGCTGCATGCCTCTACCAGGCTTTAGAAGCCGGTTTCTGAGCTCAGCGGGGATCTGAGCAGTTACTCCATGAGGCACCAGAATCTGAAACCCAAAGAATGGTTGTGTTATCTTCCTAAAACTCCTAGTATGTTGTTGAACTACCTATTTCAACATAAAAATATAGAACACTAAATGGTGTCTTGTTGATACTACTAAACATTTTTTTTGCCAGGCTTGAGTGTAGTCTAACATCAATGGATCTTTTGTTCCGTGGCACACTCATCAAATAGTGTTTATAAAATGGAGCCAAGGACATGTATTGTATAGGGTAATTGAACTTCATACATTACAACCTTCAGATTGCTGCTTTTATATATGCCTTATAGGTGATAGCTGACACATACAAGCAGAAGCAAATCCACAGCAAAGGTTTTATACACAACTGAGGTTTAGAAACAAGTCAAAGCTAAGGTAGGGAACATAGTATCATAAACAAAGTTTCGTAGCTGAGAGTGCAAATTAGATGCAGTACAAGCCAGTGTCAAATAGTAACTCGCAATATGGGTATAGAAAACTCCATGACAATCAAATATGGACCATGTTGCAGAGGTGCTACATTAGTACACTGAGTGGCTTTAAAAAAAAGGCATGTTGGTACATCAGCAGGCTTAGTGCTTGGATTTGAACATTCACATCATTGGAAGCAAAATATTAGTTATGTAACTAAATTATGTAGGAGGACAATTATTTAGCTATGCCAAGGTATGTAAATTTAGTAGAGATAGTCATAGGACATGTTGGGGCAAACTCCATCACCCTATTATCATCAATGGGGGAAAACAATTGTAGACGTATTCCAATTGATTTGAAAGAATGGGTGATCTCCAAAAGTCTTAATCAATGACAATAAAGAATTTGATGACAAATAAGGGTCATTTAAATATAGTAACATATCATTAATGTGTAAATAAACATGTTCTTCCAGTTTTCCTATCTGCAATCCTTTCACTTCCACGTCTCCCCTCAATGTTGCAGCCAATGGTTTGATAATTAGTATGAACAGGAGAGGAGACAGTGGACATTCCTGTCTGTGACCACTATAAAACTGGAAAAGAATCAAACACAACCCCATTCATAAAATCAAAAAATGCATCCATATACTAGAATACAAGATATTAATACATAATCTACAATTGTGATGTGAAAACCATATTGCTGTGAAAAGATATATATATATATATATATATATGTGACTATATCTGTGACTTTAAACAAATGTATTAATAGTGTTTATTTCTAATATAAGTGAAAAATTATGTATTGAAACAATGAGTGCCCCATATTCAAAATTAGCACTACAGTGCATTTCCCCCTATAGTACCCTAAGAAAGAGCTTGTGATGATTCCTTAACATCCCAACAAAATAGTGTCCCTTAACATTCTTTTTTTATTTGTCTTTCCTATGTGTTTTTATGTTAACCTTTTCAGTTAATTTCCTTTACTTTTTTCTTTTCAATGCTTTTCATACCACCCTATGTGCAAAAACACTCACTGTATTTTTGTTACCCCTTAGATTAATAAATAATAAATAAATCATAAATGAGGGTTCTTCTCTCCAACTCCTTCTCTCTCTCTGATCGATCAAATTGTATGTCAGCCACTTGTTGCAGCACATCCTCTCCTACACATTACCACCATAAATAGACAGGGAAAGTCCAAAACTGTGTAAAATAAATGTACACTTACATTCTTTACATGTACATCAGCATGTACAACAGCATAGTCTATTAGTACTTCCTAGTGCCACCTGTGGAAGCAGACATGCACTCCAAACATCGAAAATGATGTAGAGTAAGTGACATAGTAGCAAGCAAATGCATTTCATGAATCAATCAATGTCACCAGGGATAGTTTCCCCCCTTTTTCCTTTAGGACAGGAAGCTTATTTTGTTTAATAACCCAATTTAATTTGATTGAGTGTCCATGTACTGTATCCATTCACTGTTTTGAGTCCATGGACACCACTACCCTAAAACCAGGATTATAATGCTGGGCCTGTATATTAGTAAACAATCTCTTAATATTATTTTGTGTACATCTATCTGGCATAAAGCCTGTTTGATCTGATCCCACTAGCAAGGTAATAGCAGCCCGCATTCTCAGTGCTAAGACGTTTGCTGGAATGGGACATAGTTCATGTCCTTTTGGATGGCTCATACGTCCACTCAAGTATGGTAAAGGCCTAGCTTTGTCAGGAAAAGGAATACAACAAAAATTAACACATAAATAACAAATATAACAGCTTCAGAGAAGAAAGGGATGCATATGCTGTATAATTCCATTAAACCTAATTGTGATTGCAAGGACCAGAAGTGTTTGAGCACCCGATAGTGCCCAGCCAATGATTCATTTAACAAGCAGTCAGTTCAGACTCTTGATATTTTTCCAACCCCCCCCCCCTTCTTCCAATGGTAAAAATAAATAAATAAATAAACTAGATTAAGTACCCATTCTTATATGTGCAATGCAAAAACATGCAATATCGTTGTCAGGACCTAGATCAACTGCTGGAGTAAGTATGGTTCCCAGAGTGGAAGGTTGTAGTTCTGGAGTCCATCAGCAGGTGTCTCTCAGTAGTCAGCAGATCCCAGTAATCAGTTTCCACCTGATCCTGGCAGCTGGGAGGGTATTTAGTCCCTCTTTTGCTATTACTCCTTTCTTCAGTGTTTTGCCTGCAAGGAAGATTCTGCTTTCTGTTTTATTCTGAGTCTGATTCCTTCCTGTCCCAGCTTTTGTCTTGTACCTATATCCTGTGCTCTGCTGCCTTGTACCTACTTTTCGTGTTCCTGATTCCAGTTCTGGCCTTTCTGACTGTTCCTTGCACCTCCAGTTTTATCTTGTTGGTTTGTGTTGCCCATTTTAAATATATTTTATTATAGTTAGTTTGATAGTTAGGTTTTCTGTCCCTTATGTTGCTAGTTAGGTGCTTTTCACCTAGTTTATTGTTCCCTTAAATCTTCATGTTTGCTGTGTATTCTGTTTGCTGGGGAATGGACGTGTTTTGTTTCACTATTAATATTATGCACAGTCTCATTTCAGTTTCCAAAGTGCAGTTACACAGACTGGTCATCTCTGTTGCTGGATGTTTTCATTCAGTATCCTTGACAATCGTGCTTTTTCCCAGTACATGAAAATGCATGTTGTTATTGTTGGTGTGCTGTGGCATCATTCATCATTGATGGCACCCAACACTATTAGCTGATGGGCATGCATTGCAGCACACCACAATCCATAAGGGTTGATTTACTAAAAATGGAGAGTGAAAAATCTGGTGCAGCTCTGCATTGAAACTAGTCTCCAGTTTTTTTTTGAAAGCTTAATTGAACAAGTTGAAGTTAAAAGCTGATTGGCTACAACGCACAGCTGCACCAGATTTTTCACATACCAGTTTTAGTAAATCAACCCTATAGTAACCTATTAGCATACTTTGTGGTGCAATGTGTTAAAAAAAGGGTAGATGCATCTTTGTGATGTAATTTTTGTGTGTTGAGCAGCCAATTTAAATGAATGGGTCGCCCTAAGGCAACCCACATTAACATGTGTAGATCTAGGTCTAGAATTTTTGTACAAAAGGCAGCTATTTTGAAATCTCAGTAGACAGATAGACACCTGGAGGTAACAGTTCAGCAGACTGGCAGTTTCAAAGCCCAGCAGAAAAATTAGCAACAGTGGATCAAATAGATCACAGACTGGCCATAGATAGATTGAATCTAGGCAGGATCAGCATAGACCAGATGAGATTCTATTCATCTATGGGCAGGCTGGTTGTATCTAAGTTGATCCATTGATCGAATTGGGTACCACCAGCCTGTCAAATTTTTTTACATGTATTACTGCCTGAGACACAATAGAACAATATCACTGTGGGAGTGATTGCCCTGTCAATACTGTCTGTATTGATGGGGTAATTGAGTGATTTTCTTTCCTTCCACCCGTGGCAGAAGAAAAGAAAATCAAATTATCTATAGCTTGCCTAAACAAATTTCTGATAATTCAATCGTCGCTAAAATTAATTTGATACGTTCAAGATAATATACTTGCATTGTTCATTTTAGCTTTGTATTAGTGTTATCATTTTTATATTCTTTCCATTATAATTCCTTTGTAAGACACTTATCCATGAAACAGATCATATCCTGATCTTTTCATTCTTTATTGCTAAGTTGTTGTCATCACTATTTCTTAGCTACCATGACCACTATTATCAGGAAAAGCATGTTTTATTCCAAGCCCGTGTCATCTTTCACCATAATGAGCACCAAAAAATGCAAATACATATTGATTTATGCAGAGGTCACTAAAAGT
This sequence comes from Staurois parvus, assembly GCF_062004578.1. NCBI lineage: Eukaryota > Metazoa > Chordata > Amphibia > Anura > Ranidae > Staurois > Staurois parvus. The sequence continues at coordinate 7,440,797 of NW_028317815.1, forward strand.
GACAAGCAATCTGTGAAAAAGTTACTTGGAAGAACTAAGTTATAAAAAAAGTAATTGGAAAGAAGACTATAACCTTTCTGTAATGAATAGCAATAATAAATGGCTTTTGTAATGTTTTGTTGACCCTGTCAAATCGTCTTGGTGGTCTTTCCGTAAGCGATTCATGATTTTGATTTCCTTGTAATCAGCAGATATAGATGTGACATCATTCATTAATTGATCTAGTCACTGTTTTCATGCATTTTTGCTAAGAATATGTTTAATTCATTTATTTTTGTCTAAGAGGTCACAGTGAAAGATGAAACAATTTATCATTCTTAGATTTAAAAAAAGGTGTTTATACTGTTTAATGTTTTTAGCTTCTGTTCTGTTAGCACAGCAAGAACATTGTGTAATGTGACTCCTATTAATAGCTCAATCACATTTTAATAATTGTAAGATGAAGGACCTCAAAAATTTGTCCTGAAGCTAACTCCAACTTAAAAGTGAGGCACTTTTGTACTGGATATATAAATGAGTACAGCCTAACAAATGGGTATGATGATCACTTGCTAACTTTACTGGTAGTAATGTTGTGGTAGCACACGGACACGGGGATGGAATCCCAAGTGTGAAAAGTGCACATGGTCACTATTCTAAACACTTTTTCTGCACTGTGCCTTTTAGGGCTAGGCCTTTTGGCTAAGACCAGGGCAATTTTTTTTGCTACAGGCCTAGCCAGTGCACAATTGCACGGCCACTTATTTATTTATTTTTTCCTCACTGTTTTGTCACTTTTCACTTTTGTGTGTATTTTTTTCTCACTAGGATGGAGGGTGTGGGTCCTCAGGCCTGCCCTGAAGTCTAGGGGGAGGATGAGTGGCCATTAGGTTCCTTCCTTCCTTCCCTGTTCCTAGGGGGGGGGGTCTCTCTTCGGAAGAGCTCCCTGACCTAGTACTTGGTGGTTGGCTTCGACTAGCCACAAGGAAAGTGGTCCATCAGGCCTTTTGGCTAGGTGGACCATGTTGGAATCCTGTTGTCCCTGTCAGGAGCCTTGCATCCCGTGGTATCAGGGTAGAGGTCCTACCCCTTCGGGGGGGGTGGACAAAAGCACACCCTTAAGTGCACTTTTTTGTGTTTGTGTTTTGCACTTGCACAATTTTTGTTCACTTATGGGTTTTAGGTTTTTCACATCTCCACAGACTTAAAAGAAAAAAAAATGTTGTGGCAAGACCCTGAGTAAACAAGGCATTATAGTGTTGATCTGTCCCTTGAAGGGGTGATGTGAATATTGTGGTCACTCATTATGTTAAATGGTGGTTAGTTCTTATGTTTTGGTGGGGATTATAACTTGGTTGTAATAATGTCCTCTTCATGTAACCAGTGGTGGTCTGCCCATGTATAAAATGAAGATCTAGCCTTTTTTTAGGTGCAGCAGTGGTGGTCACTATTAAAGATGACCTGGGAGGAGCATAGGCTAAGGCTGCTTTCTATTCCAATTTAGGCTGTTCAAGGACTGTGACGTCTTTCAATTATACTATTAAAAATGAGTATGATTGCCACTACCATGAGTTTGAGGCAAATCCCGCGTGTTTGAGATTTGTTGACCTGGTGAAGTTATGAGCTGATTCACCCTGGAGATGTTTTGTAAACTAGAATGTGCTACATGGCCTATAAACTTTGACCAGCAGGATTAGAAAGGCCAATATGTGGGCTTTTGTTTAAGCCAGCCCCTTCATTGTAAAAGAGAGACAACAGAGCAACCATAGTCTCAGTAAATTGAAAGCTGTTGCAGGGAAAGCATAAGGAAAGCCTTTAAACTGCAAAGGGAGATATTCGGGTCAGTTCGGAAACTGTACTTTAACTGTGATTGACAACTCTCTGGGCAATCAACCCCTTTGATTGCTTTTTTCTTTTCTTAAAGAAAATATATATAGGATTTTTATCTCATAATCCATTTTGTGCTTGATTTGAGGCCAGCTGTTTATATCAAACTTTTTTTTCTGCAAGTTGTATTTTTTTTTAATTGGCTTTTATTTTAAGGGGCTTGGGAGTTTTATTTATTTTGGGTGTATATGTTTTTACATTTTTGTTGATAGGGGCAATATTTTAGGTCAAAATACTTTTTTTATTCTAATTGTTTATTAATTAGTATTGTCTGAATGGCTTCCCTTAAAAAAGGGTACTTTTCTTTCAGGCATGGCAATTTAGGGTTTTCACTTCCTCGTGTGGTTTTGATTTTCTTTTTGTTTTTTTTTTAAGTTAGGGGTGCTTACAGCAGGGCATGTGCTCTTGGAACTGCCTTTTGTTTAATGCACACTACTGAAATAACTAAGTGCAAGAACACTGTACATCTAAACTACCTTGCATTATGTCACTCACATTCAAAGCAACTCTCTGTCCCCATAAATAAAATTAAAGTTAGGCACAGAGTAGTTAGATCTGTTATCGCTAATTAAAACTGTCCGAATGGTCAATTTTACACTTCTGTGTTCTCAGTATTCTTGAAGAAAAAGCCCAGCCTAGGCTCTTTGGGATTTATTTACTAAATGCAGGTAGGCCATTCATTTTGCAAGGGAAGCTATCCTTAACTATAACTACTTTGCAAAGAATACCAATTTGCACCTTATGATGTCATCAGAGTGCTAGAAGTTTAGTGAATTGGGTTTGGTTGAAAAAAGTTTAGTACATGAAAACAGGGCAATATAAGGTGTGCAAACAAATTAAACCCTTTATTGTATCAGGCTGAATGAATGAAAAACAATCTTCTGTTGAATATACTCAGTCAGTTCAGTAATTTTCTGCTCTTTAACCTCCCTAGCGGTCTGATTATATCCATATTTCTGTTCTCAAAGCGGTACATTTTTTTGCATGGAAATATGTATTTTTTTATTGTAGGCCTGTATTTTTTAGGAACAACAAATTTGAAACACAAAATCATAAATTATAATTTAATAAATAATAAAAAATAATAATATAATAATAATAAAAAATTTATTTAAATAATATAATCAAACCAAAAACACAAAAATTTGAAATATAGCGCCAAGTTCGCACATCACTGAGCAAAGTCGCAAAATCGTTTGATGACGAATTTCCCCACGAATCATTATCACTCAATTCTGCAAGTAGTTCTAATTTACCATCGCTGTTCTCTAGTTGGTCTAAAACCGCTTTTGACCTAAAGGGACGCTTTTTGGACACCATGGACATTTCTCGGTTTCCAGGCAGAAAGAACAGTAAAAATGCAGGCAGAGAACAGGACAAAGCACTAGGGACAAAATGTATGTGAAATGCTTTGATACAGTAATGTTTTACTATGTGATTTTAGTGACTTTAGTGAATGTCCCTTTTACAGCTTTCAAATTTCCTGCCATTCCATCCCCGTACGTCCTGACGTCGCAGGGAACGGAACCCAGAAGACAGATACTGGCATCGACTGGAGAACATTGCAGGGGACACTGCAGGGGGGACATCGCGGGAGCGAAGGACAAGGTAAGTGAAGAAGAGATCCCGGAGCAGCGCTGCAGGGTATTTCCGAGTGTAGCTCGGGGCTACCGCTTGTGGTGCTGAAACTTTACCCCGAGCTACACTCGGGAATACCGCTAGAAAGGGGTATTGGACATTATTTTTAAAATGCCCTTTGTGCTTTAGGGATACATCTGCATATAAATGATCTACATCAGGGATTAGACGTGCAGAATGAAAACATTTGTTTCGTTTTATTTTGTTTCTTTTTATAAATAATTTTGTTTCGTTAAATTTGTTTTCGGAATTAATTTTTGCTTATTCATTTTCAAATTCCATTCGTATTTAATTCAAGCAAATTCAGAAAACTTGAACTGGCATTCGAATTTGATCTATTTGAAATTTGAATTTTGAAAGACAGTTATATTCTTTCTCATTTATTCTATTCTATTGTTTTTTTCTATTCTATTCTATTCTCTTATTTTCTATTCTATTCTTTTCTGTTCTATTTTAAGCTATTCAAATTGCAATTTATTCTATTCGAAATTCTAATCTTGGACGGTTATATTCTTTCTATTCTATATTATTCTGTTCTATAGAGTTCTATTCTATAGTTTTTACTGTTCTTTTCTATTCAAATTCAAATGTAATCTAATCGAAATTCAAATTTTGGAAGATAGTTATATTCTTTCCAGTTTATTTTATTCTATTCTATTGTTTTTTCCATTCTATTCTATTTTTTATTTTTTATTCTATTCTTTTTTATTCTATGAGAATCTCTTCTCTCTTCTCTTCTTTTGTTATTTTATTTCATTTTATTTTTTTCTATTCTTTTATGTTCTATTCTATTCTTTTTATTTTCAAATTAGATTTGAAATTGAGTAAATTCGAATTTGAATTTCATTCAAATTTTTTCCAAATTTTGTTTCATTATTTCAGATTCGTTACTATTGTAATCCAGAAATTTGGATACATCCAAATCTCCAAAAAATGCAAAATATGTCCGAATTTCGATTCGGAACGAAACAAATTGTACATGTCTGTCAGGTTTACAGCAACATTTTTGTTTTTGCCATCCATTGTTCCTCGTTCCTGTGTACAATTTTTGGGACCCATTGTTATAATTTTTCCAGAGTTCTGGGCTCCTAAATAACATGGAACCCAACATTTTTAATAGAAATCTGCCAACACAAAAAAGTTGATCGCTTTAATATCTGATATACATGGATCTACATTGTTGTTTGTGTTACTGCTGGAGGTAAACATACTATCTAAACCCCCCTCTTGTAGTTGTCAGTTTATAACCTGTTACATTTGCATTATCCATTTTTATGAAAATGTTTATTTTATTTAGCAGCAGCGTTAAACAAAGAAAGAAGATCCTGCAGTAAGCATTCAGGGGATCTGATATTCATTAAAGTTTGTTATGGCAGACTTAAAGAAAGTGGATACAACAACAACACAGGGTAGGCACATAACTGTAAGGGTAGCTGAGCTGTTATTATTGAACAAAATAGTTTTTCATATCATACATTTTACTTTTACGAAGGAAATTGGTGCTTAGTTGGGGCACAGCACAAAGGCTGATTGTATGGACTAAATGCATTGCTGACCTTAATGTAATACATGCTGACATAAACATTACAGGTATGAAAATGATTTGTAAATGAGGTACTATTATTATGATTTACTATTATCTTTGCTTTTAAAATGTAAAAATGTATGTTAATGCTTGTGTTCTTGCATTTATGTGCTTAGTTTAATAAAAAAAAACACTTTGTTAACTAAAAAAAATTTACACTTGTTAACGTTTTCATTTCTTTGATAAGTGCAAAAAATATCTGTACATATCATCCTGCCAGAAATCAAGTGTCTCTTATCCCAGGCAGTACTATCAGCTCTATCCAACTTACAGAAACTACAGAACATCTCTCCTCAGGTTATGAAGATGAGGTGGGGGAGACATTTTGTAGTCCATAATAGGACAAAGCTACACTTCCATTCATGCAGTACATTGAGTGCAGAATTGTCACCTAAGACAGAAAGTGTGTTATTTAATCAGCTAAAAATTGGCCTGAAAAAAAAGTAATCTAAGGCAGACACCCCTTCTAAGGACTGGTAAGCTGCAATATATATATATATATATATATATATATATATATATATATATATATATATATAATTTTTTTTTTCTTGGAATTAGATGCACTGTAAAGACCTTAATACACCAAAAACCTTTTTAAAGAGTAGGGAAGAAACCTAGTAACTGTGTCACCATTGAGGAGAGTTCCCTTCATGATACATTGATGGAAGGGAAAAGGGGCAATACATGATGCAAAGGTTCTCTAATGGTGATAGACATGTTTCAACAGAATTGGACAAAAGCTTTGTTATGTTTTTATTGATGTTGATGCATTACTGTGCATGAAAACCTCCACCATACTAATTTTTTGCCTTGGTATAGCAATGTGAGAGGGAAATTTCCCTAATGGGTTCATAGATAATGATAACAATCTGACAAGGTTGTAAGAACGTCGTACTCTGATCAACAAGAATCGGCTTTAACAAGTTGCTAAATACTTTTTTTGCTATGAAATTGATCAAATACTTATATGAACAACAAAGCTGTAAAATATGAACTGCGCCTGCTCATACTTTTCTGTGCCTTGGGATCCATCAATTACTTAAAAGTCCTCATCACCGACACTGACTATATGATGTGGCTTTCTATTTCCTCCTTCAATCCTGTGTGAATAATGACAGCTGCTGTGAAGTGTATTTTATCTTTTTAGGAAAGAACAGTCTTGCAACTAAATGTGACTGGCTTAAGGGATGGGTATGGAAGGACAGGAGGGGTTCTTAGGTAGCAAAGGACAGCCTTTGGAGCCCAAGAAATTGGTTGTTAGGAAACAAAGGAGAGCCTTTGTAGCCCAAGAAATTGGTTGCTAGGAAGCAAAGGAGAGCCTTTGGAGCCCAAGAAAAGGGTTGTTAGGTAGCAAAGGAGAGCCTTTGGAGCCCAAGAAATGGGTTGTTAGGTAGCAAAGGAGAGCCTTTGTAGCCCAAGAAATGGGTTGTTAGGAAGCAAAGGAGAGCCTTTGTAGCCCAAGAAATGGGTTGTTAGGAAGCAAAGGAGAGCCTTTGTAGCCCAAGAAATGGGTTGTTAGGAAGCAAAGGAGAGCCTTTGTAGCCCAAGAAATGGGTTGTTAGGAAGCAAAGGAGAACCTTTGTAGCCCAATAAATAGGTTGTTAGGAAGCAAAGGAGAGCTTTTGTAGCCCAAGAAATGTCAATGTATTAAAAAATGTGTTTTTGATTGTTTTCTAGTTTGTTCTAACCAGGGTGAACTGCACTGTAACTAATTTAATTATCTAATTTCTAATTACTTGTGGTTATGAGGACTGTAGTAGTGGTTCATCTGAACTTGAAACGAACTAGCAATTAAGGTCAACAACCTAGATTAGGCTGTCCCTAGACTTATGGATTGTCCATATGGATTAACAAAAATAAGGCAGTGCGGGGGATTTACTAAATCTGATGCAGTCAGAATCTGGTGCAGCTGTGCATGGTAGCCAATCAGCTTCTAACTTCAGCTTGTTCAGTTAAGCTTTAACAGTAAAACCTGGAAGCTCATTGGTTTCTGTGCAGAGTTGCACCAGATCTTGCACCTTGCAGTTTTATTAAATTACCCCCAGTGTTTTCCTAAAATTTTTAGCCTGCATGATTGCCTATAGTCTGTACTATTAAGTAACATATCACATTGCAGCCAATGTACGGGACTGGCTTGGGGTTTAATAGTAAATGTCATAACATGTGCATTATCAATCCACTGCTACAGTTTGTAAAGTTTATAGTTATGTATAAAGTGTGTTTTTAAAGCCAAGCCTTATTTTTTTGTCCAAGTCAAGCTCTGCACATTTTTTTCTTGACTTGCCATGTGATGTTATTTAGCACTGTAGCAAATCAAAGCAGTGTTTGCTATGTTCTTGGAGAGACATGGATGCTTCTGCACAGATCCTCATTTACAGGGTTATATTTAAAGTGCTTAAACTATATTACAAGCAGTTGCAAGATACTAGGTTTTAGTGTCGAGTAGTAAATGGGCAACATAATACATTTTAAAACCATTTTAAAGATGTTGATATTTAATAATCTGCCATATGTAATTTATATAAAACAGGTTACAGGAAGGATTTCATAGAAAATTTGAAACAACTTCCAGTCAGCTCAATGTAAGGTCAAGGCTGGTTTATTTCTCATTCTCTGAAGGCTGTCGATGTTTTTCACTTGTCAGGACCCCACTTGATATTCAAACACTTATTTTCCTGTCAGGAAAATAAAGGAAGCATGTTACACATGTTTCTTTGATAATGGAAAAGAAACATCACTCAACTGAGAAAAATAAATCCCACTTGAAACGTGTCAGTAAAAGCTAGATTAAGGTGAAATGAAACAGTTTTACATTACACATTCAAACTCAGTATTTGGTTTTATTCAACTTTTTTCTCCTTATGCAGTTATTAATAATTTGTGATTTTTGATTGGATAATGTTTATGAATAACTAAAATCAGAATTATCTAAATTATTATTATTATATACCTTTTACAGAATTCACAACGGTTACATTTGGATTAATAGCTGTAAACACAGCATGTCATGATGTCAGAACATTAGGAGGTGCACAAAAACCTGCCATTTCTGAGGTCAAATTAGTCATCTCACCAATCCATACCTACTCCATTTCCACAGCTGGAGGGCAGTTTATACAAGGAAAAATTAGCTTTTGTGCTCTATTTGCATCCTATGCTATAACGAAGGCGTAAATGTAGTCTTGAGAACATGCCTGTGTGCATTTATGTGTTGAGGTGCCTGTCATTTTGTCTTTAGTACAAAGACAAGAGAATAACTATGAAACTTAAAAGAAAAATATATTTTAAAAAAGTGCTTGAATTTCAGGCTTCATGAGTCCTAAATCATGATAGCTATGACTTAAGGTTCATGAAGCCTAAAGCACACAATAGGAGATAATACATTTTGTGGTACAACAAAGCTGACTTTACTATTATTCCTTTGGGATTTTGAACATATGTAAACAGAACAAGTCATACATATTGTGTATTGGATATAGGTATACATGTTGCATATTTTTTAGTTGCCACAGCATAGTATATTGTAGGTTTCTGTAGCGTTGCCTTTCTTGCTTGCACATTCAAGAGATCCAATATCCAAGCACAAGCAAAGTAACCTGGTATATGCAGTCCAGTGTACTATGGAATGCAAGAACGTGCACATTGGGGAGATGGAAACAACCAATTAACAAATGCAAGTTCTGCAGCTCAGGACCCTGGAGTCATCCTACATCATAGGGAGAAGTCAAAAAGAACAACAGGTTTACAAGAATTGTGAAACACCTACATCCAACTAAAACAACCAACTCTAACAGGGATGTGGGATGGAAGTGGAAAGAAAATACCAATGAGAGATCTGTCAGAATGTGCATTAATAGAGAGTTAAATTACATCCCTGGGATATTAAAGATCAGGTACTCACATCTGTAGCGTTGTAAGCTACCCCAAAAAGGGATCAAACAACCTGGACCAAGCTTATGGATAATATAATTGTGGAGAGTACATGTTCACACAGTGCATGTTTGAGGGGAGGGGGGACTGGAGAATCCAACAATGCTTGTTAAATGAAACCCAGTAAGGAATTGGATAGAAGGTTTTTTGCTCCAAAAAAAAAACAGAGGTGGAAGTCAGCAGAGGTGCCCATGTGAAAAACAAATGCTTGGAAATGTTTTTTTTTTTTTTTGCTTCAGAAGGTGGGGATTTATTGGTCACAGATACATTCAAAAAAACAATAAAGCTAAATGGTCACTCCTTCAGGATAGGTGTGAAAGACACTGCATGAGAAATGTAAGTACAAACAAGACTGAACACAAACAAAATTGGGCATTTTCTAGAGACATGCAGCAACCACAAACAAAACGTTATCACACAGTATCGTTATTCCATAATCATTTGATAAAAACAAAAAGTTTTTCAAATTAAAAAGATAAAAACATTTTCCAAAATGCAGTGGGCAGTTACAGCATGTCGCTAAAAGTCAGTTTTTTTTGTGCTCATTGTTTGTAGCAATAACTGACCATGTGCCAAATATCACTATATTTATAAAGAGCACCTCATCTTCACATATAAATGTCAGAAAATGATCATATTTGAGGGAAAAGGACTTTCTTGTTGCTGATAAACAAACCATACAACAAAAACTTGTTATATCAAAGGCAAATACTTTAATATTATTACAAATAACATGTTTATATTAAAATCCACATAGAATCAGTCATATTTATTATAGATTCCCATATGAACTGTAAAGCCATACCCATATGTTAGATGTTCATAATTGATTTAACCACTTCCCATCCTGCCCATGTATATGAACGGCTGGACGGGAGCATTGCAGGAGTGGGTGGCTGTTTATAAATGCCCTCCCCACTTCGCTGCCTGTGTGCGCTCCCTAAGAGAGCGCAGCACCGCGATCTGGTGCCCGCTGTGTCCGGAGGACACAGTGGAACACCGATCACTGTACGGGACCTCTATGTGAGGTCCCGATCGTGTGATCACTGATTGGCCAATCAGTGATCACATGAATAGTAGTAAGCAAAATGTCACGTCTGACATCATTGCTTACTACTAGTGAAATCTGTGAATGATCACAGAGGTCACATGGTACGAGGCTATTCACAACAGCCTTGTACCATGTGACAAGCTGTGACCAATCACAGCCCACACAGTATTTCTCATTGGCTGCAAGAATGCAGCCAGAGCAAAGGATAAATCAGCCTAATCATATGGAAAACAACGAACAAACGACTAAACACAGGGATTATAAAAGGGACTAAGGCTTACACAAAGGTATCTCCACCTCTTTCTGCTCTTATCGTCTTCTCTATACCCTCTACATATGAATTGGGTATGTCAATAAAATGTTTTGCCACATTAGTTTATTTATTACTCAATGCCCAAATAGTCATTTGACTGGTCTCCTAATCTCTTGGAAGCACAAACTTACATACTGAATATTTGATTCCTCACACATTATCAGATATACAATATAATGCATGTTACAATCATTAAAATACTTACTGATTCACATATAACAATAAAATCATTGATTATTAAATTGTATAATGCTTTTCTTCCATCAGGTGTCATATTATCACTACTCGGGGAGATGCTGAATGATGTTTTTCCAGTTAGCCTAATAATATCTTGTTTCACCAATTTTTAAAAATGATCCATATAAATCCCCCATGTATGAATATGATACAAATCTGACTTAGATCTCATAGGGATATTGAGTCTGACGTAATTATTTACACTTGCATTTTCTATTTGATTGCCAGCTAATTCAACTATATCCTAATAGAACACATTTTCTGAAAATTCAATTAATCAACTTCATAAACATGAAAATAATGTCATTATCATCAGACATGTTTTTTTCACCACCTGAAAAAAACAATCATCACTTTACAGTCTATTTCCATTGCCTAACCATTTCCAAATTGTGCAGGAGGGAGGTTTGTCAGAGTTTTGCTTTAGAGATGAGGATTCCAGCTGATATGAAGTTTGAGTGGGATATTACTCATTACTATGGATAAGGTTGCTCCTACCTACACAGATGGGAATGAAGTATGTATTGAGATTTTTTATTTAAGAAAAAAGTATCCAACAAACCAGGAAATAAGCATTATTGTACATTGCATTAATGGCGGTCAGTACTGAGGCAGTAGAAAATCCAGTAAAAGGAGCAATCCAACCTGCTACCTTAAAACCATGCTAAATAAACTATTTGTTGATCACTCACATGGGTGGGATACCACTTTTTCCACTTAGGTGACTATAGAAGGGCGGGGGGGAGAAGAAAAAGAGAAAAAAAGGGTGGGGATCAAAAAATTGAAAAGCTGGCATTGTAGGACAGAGATGGGGTTAATGAAAAGTCAGTTGACATGAACAAACACATGACAATGGAGCCACATTTTAGCATATTGCTCACCTCTATTCTGAGTTTACCTAATGAGGACAGACAGCAGTAAAAACCTAATAGGTGTTCTAATACCTCTCCACCCTATCCAAAACTAAAAAAAAAAGTTTTTTCTTTAGTTATACTTTAAGTAATTACAAAATATATTTCTAAATATCAAATACTGAATGAAAATAGTATAAAAAAATCACACATATGTAAATCTCTCCAAGGGGCAGGGCCCTTCTAACCCTCTTGTATTGAACTGTATCGTTGCTGTATTGTCTGCCTTTATATTGTAAAGCGCTGAGCAAACTGTTGGTGCTATATAAATCCTGTATAATAATAATATTAAATACCCTTCTTCTGACAATAAGAAAGACAACCTAGTAGAAGAAGGGTATTTATATACTGTATGTGTGTGATTTCTGATACAATTTTCATTCAATATTTGACATTTATAAAGATATTGTGTAGTTATTTAAATTAACTTAGTTGTTTTTGATACACCATGTGTGTCCTGTGAAAGCAGCTTCCCTTTGACTGGTATTCTAGTCACCTTTTTTTCTTTTGTATTAATACATACAACAGGGACCACACTGACTTAGTGAGTTGGCATATTTCTATGGTTCAAACCATTTTATGTCTTTATTAGCAATAAAAACTGACAGGGCTTCTAATTTTTCTACACTGTATCCATCCCATTGAATATTGCATGAGATAAAATACTGCATGGTTTCATGAGATAAATACTGCATATTTCGGAACAATATGGCATTCAGTATTTTGGAAGTGTTTTTTTTTTTGTGAATGCCAAAAAACTTTTTGAAAAACGCTAAGCGGTATTTTACCGGTTTCCTTAAAACAGGAGATACCACTTCATGAATGGAGCCTCGAGTTACTTTTTCTGGGATATGTTCCCAATATATATTTGAACTGAAGAAACCACTTGGATGAGAGGTAAAATGTCTTCAGCATTACAGAACAAGTCCACTTAAATATGTCTGTCTACTACTAGGGGTACTGTTTTGTATTGTATGGACTAGATGGACATCTGATCATAAGAACATGAAGGACATGTTATCTTTCAATGGTTTCAGTAGACTCCTGCAGGTTAGGTGATTTGTCATAATCCAAAATCTTGTGCTGTGCTTAGATTTTTCAGGTTGTTAATTAGAAGGTGGAAATTCACAGTACACTCTTCAGCAATAGTAAAACATGAAAGGTCTTTGCTCTGTCCTTCAGCTATATATTTGACGGCATTTGATTGTTCGGATTCTACAGCTCCCTTTATTCAGAAAGTAGTGTAAACTTAATTAATACACAGACTGCAATTGCTAGCAGTTTAGGGTTACCAGTATTTTAGGAGCATAAAAAAATCCACATTTTATTTTCTTTAAGGTGTCAGACTTGGTAGACTATTTTTATAATTGGGTATAGAATGTCAAATCTTCTGTGAGTACAATAGTGGTTGTCCTGGAATGTGACAGCTAAAGTAAATAAATGTAACCATGCCTATATTTAGATGATACCCACCACTCACCACTATGGGGGTGTGAAAAGTTGCCTGTTTTTTTAACACTAGTACAGGGGCAGACTGACCATTTGGGAACTCGGGCACTGCCCGAGGACCCGGGGTTAGTAGGGGGCCCCATGAGATGCCCCTGGTACATTTTCATAGCTTTTTTGGGTGTGGTTTGAGTGGGGTGAGGACACAGGGGCCCCATGATCCCTTATTTCCCGGGGGCCCCATGAGTTGTCAGTCCGCCCCTGCAGTAGTAACAGCTCAAATCTCCTAGAAAAAGTGTAAAGGAATTCCTGTACAGCGACTAGTGCACAGAAATTCGCATGCGCTCAACATCGCACATAGAAATGAGCACAGGCACATTGCTAATAAAATAAGCATAGGCTCACACATGCGTGCAATAATACAAGCACACGGGTGCACAAAAGTGGGAGTGTGCCCACAGTTTCTGGTGCCAGACTGACTATTTAAAGGAGGCTCTTACTCTCTGTCAGTGTTGACTGGTCTTCAGCTATTTCCATGTGTCCTGCTGTATCCTGTGTGTATCCGTTACTAACCCGGCTTGCCATTGACCTACTCTTGGATCCTGTTTATGCTTCTGCTCATTGGTTTCTGATCCTGGATTCCTCCTGACCTCATCCCTATCTGATGTTTCAGTACCTCATCACTTGCTCGTGCTGACCCTTGCTATCACTCTGACTACGCTTCCGGCTCCAGTTTGGCTCTACAGTCCTGCTGAGTGCTTGTCCTGGCTATCTATTATATCAGCTCCAGTTGTCATGGTGTGTTCGGGCCTCACACTTATCAGAAGTTCCGGCAAGCCACGTATCCAGATCTTGCAGTTCCAGTGGAGTGCTTCCTTAACCTCAGCTAGCCGTTCTGGCATCTCCTCTGTTCCTGACTGGATGCCCTGCTTGATTTACAGAGGTTACACCTCCAGCCACAAGTTCTGCAATCAATATCCACAGGCACTCGTGTTTCTCCTGTCCCTCAGCACCATCTTTTCCACCTTCAGTGGGGCCTGGGTTATTGATACAAAAGAGGCTGACCTCGTCAATTCAGACTTCTATCAGGCACGTGGCAAAAAGGCTACAGGACAAAATTTGAATATACCATTGATCATAAGAGACTTTTAAATACTTGATTATATTATTTTTTTCCATAAGTTATCACCCAAGAAAATTCATTAACATTCATAAAGTATTTAGCAGTGTTTAACACATACTGGGTACAGGATCATAGTAATTGAATGTACACATATATAAAATATGTATTAGAATATGATGCAACAGTTCTTTTAATTAAAATTATATATTTTCCTTTATGTAAAATATTTATTAGACTAAAAGAAGATAAGTAACTTTAGCTAAGCTTGAAAAAAATAGAATGTTGTAATCATCTCATTGAAAATGTCAGCTTTAATTTTTCCTAAATTATTTGTGTCAAATTAAATCTCGTTGTTAGAAATTAATTAGTATTCTAACACATATCATGTTTTATCCTTAAATGTCAACAAGAATGTCTGTGAAAATAAGACAGAACAGTACTCATGTACTGAATATTAATAAAAAGGTAGCTGCTAAACTAAAATTAAATTGTAATTCAGAAGCTAATATTTTGTATATTCCTTATTATAATATATTTTTCTTTTGGTGGAGACTAAATTAAAATAAAGTGTAAAAGACATGGTTATGTCTCATGTATTAATTATTAATTCTATAACAATAACATACATTTTTGAGTTATCTGGATTCACCAAAATTTGAGCCAGTGTGCCCAGATTTGCATATTTGAAAGTTGTGATTAAATACAATTTTATATAAATGTGATCCTTTTTAATATAAATACATTTCAGTAGGGTTGATTTACTAAGAAGGCGACTTCACTTTGGAAAGTAAATGCTTTTTTTATCTTAGTAAATAAGGATAATCTGTGTTCAATTCCATCATTCAATTACGTTCAAGCAAATATGCTGTTTTTTTCCCTTGAACATCATTGGGTATTCAAAGTGAACACAACTTCAGCCTTTACCTACCAACATAAGTGATCATTTACTTTACATTACTCCTTTAAAAACCAACCTCACTGAGTTAATATTATGGAATAATTGTAGCATTTACAAGTACCACTCCAGTATTTCTTTCTTCATATTCTAAATATAACAAAAGCTTGTTTAAAAGCTCCCCATCCATAGATCCAGCTAAAAACAGTTCAGCAGCTTACTTGTGTTTTTTTCCTCATGAAATGGCTTCATGGATATGCTTTCTACAATGCCCGTATAGTGTCCTATTCCTGAAGGTAAACTCCACTTTTATTAAAAACTGATATTGCATGTTATATTGCTACACACAACATGTGGTAATTTAATGTAATTAAATGGCATTGATATTCCAATCTGCATTGGTCTGTTTTTTTTCAAACTGCCCCTCCTCTCCCAAAGAAATGAAAACATAAATAAATAAAAACAAAATATTGCTTCCTGTTATTCACAGCAAATGGGTGAGTTCAGTATCTTTATACATACTGACAGACCCCTAGTTTTTTTAAGCAGTTTTTCCTCTTATTACATAGCTGCAATGGATGATGTGACTATAACAAACAAACCCCTTGATTAGCACACTGGTGAACAATGTGATCCAGAATAGGTCTCAGGTAAAGAGAGGCATTGTCATGCAAATTGTATCAATTGATCTTTCACATGAAAGAAATGGATCTTTGCTAATATGTCCCTATCAGGGTTATGCAGTGGTTTTGGAAATCTATGGGTCCTACAATCACTATTTCTTGTGGGTTTACTGATGGTAGTAATTTCACAATCATGTGCTTTAAGTATTGCCGGAGTTCGGCAACGGGAATGGTCTTCACGAGCCCCTGGAACTTGACATCCTACGAAACCTGTCTTCCAGTTCAGCCATTTTAAATTTTAGACTTTTAATAAATTCCTCTAGGTCAGGCATGTCCAAAGTCCGGCCCGCGGGCCATTTACGGCCCGGGGGTCGGTTTAATACGGCCCTCCAACAGCCCTCCCTGCTCTGTGTAATGTGGCCCTCCCACGGCCCTCCCTTCTATGGCAGACAGTCTTCTGCTTGAGAGCAGAGGGCAGCGCGCATGCCTGACTGCGGCGCGTTCTCCCTGGTCTGTGTAAATGCGGCTGTCGCACGGCCCTCCCTTCTGTGGCAGACAGTCTTCTGCTTGAGAGCAGTGCGCATGCATGACTGCGCCGCACTGGGAGCGACAGAGGGCGGTGACGTCAGGGCCGGGCTTCCGGCGTGAAGTGGGTTTCTCTTCTCCTCCTGGCTGCCGAGCAGAGACTTCAGCTCCAGCTACCTTTTTCACCCTTCACATTAGTGCAGGTAAGTTTTTTTAAAATTTATTTTCAATACATTGTGAAAACTCAGCTGTCAGTTGATCTTAATGTTATGAAATGAAAAGTATGTCGTTTGCAATTAACTTGGCATAAATAATTTATTTGCATTTAATTGTAATGGTTCAAAGAATGTTCGGCCCTCCACCATGTTCACTTCATCCAATCTGGCCCTCTTTGAAAAAAGTTTGGACACTCCTGCTCTAGGTGAATGTGAGCTTCAACTAACTCATTGTGTGCTTGGGCATAATCCCCCCATTTTAAGTTCTATGTGGTTAACTTAATTTCCAGCTTAGTTTGCTGCATAAAGGAGATCAAGTCATGTTGTAGGGCACCCTGCAAAGTCACCAGCATCTCCTTTAAAATTGCATCTTTAACAGAATTTGGAAACACATCTAATTGCTCCCCATAGCCATTAGAATCAGTCACAGAATCAGTATCATGTCTGTCCTCACTTACGTGTTCTTCTTCGGCAGCTAACGTCCTTCTTTGATTGACTGGGCTGTTGGAAGCTGATGTGGGGAAAGTGCTGCCAGCAGAGCCACTCCACTGCCTGAGAATGAGGCAGCTACCATGTGGTTACCGCAGCCAGCACCATCTTGTGACTCCAGGGTTCTCATTGGTCTGGTAATTTTCGGGGCCCCTCTCATGATTTTTGTTCCCTGCTGCTTGGTGGCACTTCAGAAATCCCATTGCTCCAGAGCTCTGTTAGAGAGCAACCATCTCCTCTGGTTGCTGGCCACGTCCCCAACACCATTCAAAATTGAAAGGAAATAAACTTTTTGAGTGCCACTTTAAACTTGCAACACTGAGCACCAATGTTGAAAAAAGTTTTACATACTGTATTTATTATAAAACACACTTAGGACTTTTTGGGTGTCAGCCTGAACTGGCAATGCTGAACACTAAATTTTGCCAAAATAAGTTTAACCTCTTCACGCTGCATATTTGCATACCATTTGTAAACAGACATGTGCTGAGAGCTTGCACCCTGCATGTGCATGCATGGCGTCCCTCTCTTTGTGATCGGGACCTTTCCGATCATGTGACTGCCATGACAGCCAATCATGGCGGTCACATGACCCTAAACCCCACCCTGCCTACCAGTGCCAGAAAAACCTTAAAGGGCAGGGAGGTGCCAGTGTGAAGGGGTTGACATATATATTATATAACACACATACAAATCATTAAAAGGATGTCGCATAATTCAATATTCATCAATGTGTGTAATAATGTATATCATATGAGTTCTGATGAGCCACACCCGTTGCTGTCCTATATATTTTTTTATTAATCTCCTATTATATGATACCTATTATCCCATGCTCTAAATGCAATGTACAGTACCTGTTCTATAGAATATTGTAAATACGTGTGGTGATGTCCAGATGTCAAGTTGTCTTGCTCTGCCTAAGTGTTAATATAATTGGGGCCATACAGATGTGCTAGATGACTGAGGGGATCTTGTGAAAAGTCACTCCTACACCACAGTGGAGCTGAAATTGGCTATTCTGACTTGGTATTTAAATATGAAGCAGCCATCCATGAGTTCAATCTCTAGGGAGCTTGGAATTCATCCCCACTAGGTATGTGTACGCCTGTGTGTTATATTATAAATATGTTAAACTTATCTTTAATTGGTGTTCAGAATTTTGGTAGTTTTGGCAGTTGTTTCCTTTCAATTTTGAATGGGCTTGTAGGAATGTGGTGCAGCCAATGATCCATCAATCCAATCACTTGACATGCACATAGATAGAATAAAGAGAATTTTGCTTCTTAAAAAATGGAACAACAAGTAGAAATTAACCACTTAGGGACCGCCCACAGTACATTTACTGCTGCAGGGCGGCCCCTGTACGCAGGCTCACGTATATATAGGCTCCCTATCCCCACCACCAATCGCTGCACTGGGTGTCAATCACCGGGTCCCGGCCAGTGATTACCTACCAGCGCCCGGTGATTACCGGCGATCACCTTCTGGGAGGAGGCCTGCATTGTTTACAATGCAGCCGTCCTCCCTGTCAGTTGGGGCACACTGCTCGGGATGGCTGTGAAGAACACACCCTCCGCCCCCTAATAAAACACTCCTATCACACAGTTAACCCTTTGATCGCCCCAATTGTTACCACTTCCTATCCAGTGCTATTAGCACAGTGTCAGTGCTTTTTTTTAGCACTGATCACTGTATTGGTGTCACTGGGGATGTCAGTGACACCAAGTCAGTTCCACTCCAGTGTCAGAATGTCTGCCGCAGTCCCACAGTCCCACTATAAGTCGCTGTTCACCGCCATAAGTCGCTGATCGGCTCCATTATTTTATTATATATAGTAAAGAAAAAAATCCAGTATCTATACCGCCATTTGTAAACACTAGAAGTTTCACGGAAACCAATTAATTTACACATATTGGAATTTTAATCAGCAAAGACGTCGCAGAATACATTTTGGCCTAAATCTATGATGACATTTGATTTTTACATTTTTTACTGGACATGTTTAATAGCAAAAGTCCAAAATATTGTTTTTTTCTCAAAATTGTAGGACTTTTTTTTTATAGCGCAAAATATACAAATTGCACAGGCTATCAAATAGAACCAAAACAAAGCTCAATTTGTAGGAAAAAAAGGACGTAAATTTTGTTTGGGTACAGCATTGCATGACCATGAAATTATCAGTTGAAATAGTGCAGCGCTGAATGGCAAAAAGAGGCCTGGTCATTAAGGGGAGTAAATCCTCTGGAGGGCAATAGTGAAAATAACTAAAAAGTGGTAGTAAACTCCTTTGAGTCATTTTTAACTGCAGGTAAGCTTATAATAAAGCTTGCATGTAGGTAAAGTGAATATCTCCTAAACATGCACTGTTTAGGAGATATTCCAGTGAACACAGCCAGTGACATCACCAGCGCATGCACTCTGAAGAAACAGCATACCTGTGTCATTCCTTCAGAGCTCTGTGCTGTGCCTGGAGCTCCTGCGTACCAGACATCATCGCAGCTCGGCAAATCAAACGGCCAGAGCCCACAAACCCAGAAGAAGACCGGGTAAAGATGGAATCATTGTCAGTGGTGACAGGGCACTGCTGGAGGGATCTGTTGTAAAGGTAAGTCTGATATAATGTGCTAGTATACATTGCATACTAGCACATTATGGCTAAAATGTGCAGGGGGGACACTTTCTTTTTTCTAACTTTACTACCGCTTTAAGGGAAGTGATATGGAGGGGAACCAAATCTTTCTTATTTTAGTGTGTGATCCAACATTATTTCTAAACTTAACCTGTTCCCACCCAGCCAATAGCAGAATGACAGCCAGACAGGCTTTTCGTCCCTGTGGGAGGGCGTCATATGACATCCTCCCGGTCATGCCCCTCGTGAGCGCCCCCCGGCGATCGGAGGTGGGTTGTGTCCCCTGGATCAGAAATCAGGGTAAAGTGCCAATTAAAATGGCTCTTTACCATGTGCACGACTGTGTACAATCACAGCCAATCACAACTGTAAACAAACAGCAGTAACTCACTGTTACCGGCTTCTCCTACTCAAACACGGATCCTGTGTGAGGAGGAGAATGGGAACAGTGAGTTACCACATTAACCCCTTCACTACTGTGCTCATCAGTGCCTTGATTGTCCTGTGTACCTGTAACAGCAGCCCATCAGTGTACCTGTCAGCACAGCATATCACAGTAACGGTCTACGCAGCTCATCAGTTTACCTGTCAGCACAGCCCATCAGTCTACCTGTCCTGCAGCTCATATGTGTACCCGTCAGCACAGCCCGTCAGTATAACTGTAGCACAGCCCATCAGTGTACCTGTCATGCAGCCCATCAGTGTACCTGTCGTGCAGTCCATCAGTGTACCTGTCAGCACATCCATCAGTGTACCTGTCAGCACATCCATCAGTGCAATCTATCATTGTACCTCTTAATGCATACATCAGTTTACCTGTCATCAGTGCAGCCTAATCAAAATACCCATCACGGAGCCGCCATCACTGCCGCCCATCAGCAGTGTACCCATCACAGTTGCCCACCAGCAGTTTATCCGTGATACAGCCGCCATGTCCAAAAAATGTTATACTAGTGAGGAGGCATTTCAAATCCTCAGTATGACAGATGAAATCAGGAGGGAGCTCTCACAATCCGATTCCGATTTGGAATGTAAGGCAGTCAAAAACAGTGGATCAGTGACCAAACTGGAGGAGGAAGCAGTCCCTCCTTAAAGAATAAGATTTTCTGAAGACCAGGCAACCACAATTAGCACCATAAACCCCAATGGTCAATCAGCAAAATGCCAAAGGTGATAGACACTTGGATAAAAGGCCCAGTACCAGCACTGGAATATCATGCCAGACCCCAAGAATCGGGGCCCATACATATCTTCCAGATGCTCTGGCAAACCCATTATGGCTGCTTTCCAACTCTAGATCAGCTACTATCCCTCCTTTCACCACACAGTTAGGTCTGCAGGCCAACACAGAGAAATTATTTTTCTCTGATAATTTCTTTCAATTTATTGTGGACCAAACTAATATTTTTGCTCAACAATATATCTCACACCATTCCAATTCATGCAATGCCCATCTGTTTAAACAAAGACATCTAACAGTGGGGGAGTATAAATTGTTTTTGGACCTTATGATCAACATGGGGCTTTCAAAAAAATGTCCAGCCACCCCATCCATCACATTCCCATCTTTTCAGATGTAATGTCCAGGTCGCGCTATGATGTGATAATGCACTTCCTGCATTTCAGCCATAATTCACAGTGCCCACCCTGAGATCAGCCTGGCTATGACATACTCTATAAAATTTGTCCCGTAATTCATTTTTTTCTAAGGGGTTTGCTGAAATTTATGCCCCTGACTAAAACATATGTGTGGATAAATCCCTTGTCCACTTTACTGGCCGGCTGGGAAAAAAGCAATGCATTCCCAGCAAAAGGGCTAGGCATAGATTGAAGCTCAACAAGCTCTGTGAAAGTGCCAGCCTGAGACCTGACTTTTTCACTTTTCCAAAAGGGGTATCACATCTACCTAGATAATTATTACACAAGCCTGCCCCTTTTCCGCCACCTGTACCATGAGAAAACCTTGGCCTGTGGTACCACCTGAAAAACAGGAAGAGCTTCCCACAAAGTCTAGTGACCACAAGGCTACAAAGAGGGGAATCTTCAAGTCTGAGGAACGAGGAAGTGTTGGCCATGAAGTGGAGGAATAAGAGAAATGTGTTCATCCTGTACACTATCGACAATAACATCTCAGTGTTAATTCACAAAAGATGAGGTCCTATCCAAAAGCCTGAGTGTATCCACAATTATAATTGATTCACGGGGGGGGGGGGAGTTAAATGATCAGATGCTACAGCCCTATTTATCAACAAGAACATCCTGATATACCTTTTCAAATGTTAACAGAAAGAGCCACCACCTTCCTCAAATTTATAGAAGATGTCATCACTGCCCTAGTCTATTCGCAAGGATCTCTACCAGAAAGCACTCACTCCGATTGTGTCAGCAAACTTCATGGGCACCATTCCCCTGAGAACATTCCACTGTCAGAAGTAGGAAGAAGACTCCAAAAAAAATGTAGGGCATGCAGCAGTGCAGCAGAGGGGGAGTTAGAAGAGGTACCAGTTTTCATTGTTGCCAATGTCCCTCTCAACTAGGCCTATAAATCGGAGACTGCTTCTGACGTTATCACACGTCACTAAAATATTAGTTCCTTTTTTTTAACAGCCTGCTATTTCCCCATTTTTATTATTTGTGCTGATCATTTGCCTGCTGCCTTGATTGATCATGCCTCTGCCTTCCACCTTAACTGACCCTGGACTGTTTACCCACAATGCCTCTGCCTGCCGTCTGGATTGTTTCTATACCACATTTTTGCCTTCCACCTGAACTGATCCTGGTCTGTTTATCGACAATGCCTCTGCCTGCCATCTGGATTATTTATCAACCACGTTTCTGTCTTCCATCTGCACTGACTTTGGCCTGTTAATTGACCATGTTTTTTGCCTGCCACATGGACTGATCTTTTGCCCTGCTACTGTAGTAGTGGGATTCAAGATAACACAGGGGTGTCACATAACTGGGAGGCTTCAGAGTAGAGAAAACCAGTTTTTGGTTTTCTCTGTGTTTTGTAATTTTCTGAATAGGGTCTGGTAGTCCAGGGGTTTGGAAGAGATTGGGTATGACAAAGCCTCTGCCCCTGTGCCCAGGTCTTGCCTGGCCAAGGCCCTAAGCTTGATGTTCCTGCCTGCTGCCTGTACCAATAACACTGTTCAACAAATTTTTATTTTTTGCCAGTTTTGGAAACAAAAGGATCCATTTCTTAATGAATTTCACATTCTGAGTTCAAATATAACAATGAAATTTGTCAATTGGCTCTAGTTTTTCTGTAAACGGAAAGTTTTCTACTATAGGCGTAATGACTACATAATGCACAATAATTATATAGATAGATGTCTTTCCACAAATATAAAGCAAGTGATATTGACTACATAACAAAGCCTAAATGGCATAATATATTGCATAGGATTACCAAGAAAAATTATAGCCATAAGCTAAGTTGAATCATTTTAATACTTAGGATTCTCACTAGTTTTGTCTTCAGTTTGTGTCGGTTTTGCTTCTCTTGGCTTTTCTCTTGTATTCGAGGAAAGGGCTATCTCTTACAACTGCACGTGACTACACGCTTCAGGTTCTTCCTCACTTGACTCAACCACGAAGGATTCTGGTGCTTTAGGAATTGGTAGCCCCTCTCCATGAGGAACTGGACGTATTGCCGATGGAATATTTGGATAGTGCACAGATAACTTTTTCTTCTTATTTAGCCCTTTTACAATTGGAGGCACCATACAAAAGTAACAATTACTAACATGATCTGTTGGCTCTCTCCAAATCATTGGCACAGCGAAAGGCATAGATGCCTTTTTTCCATTCAACCATTGCTCCAGTGCCGTCCCACAAGAATTGCAGCATATATGTGGTGCCCAGCTCTTGTCCTGGTCTCCTATCTTGCAGCCAAAATACAAGTTGTAGGCTTTCTTAATCATTCCTGTTATCCTCCTTTTTTGTGAGATAAAAGTTATTTCACCGCAGATATAGCAGAAATTATCTGCTTTATTCACACAAGTTCGAGGCATTACTGAGTAGCCTATATAAGCATAAAACGAAATGTAAAGACGCTGTCGAACTACAATCAGCTACAGATACTGCAGCTTTTATGCAGTGAAGTGATGCAATTAAAGGCTAATATTGCATCATCTCAGTATACATGCAATTTTCTATTGGTCACCAGTATCAATTGCGCAATATGCAGCTGAAGTTGCATCATAATTTTGAATGGCTTACGTCATTAGATGGGTGAATATATCATGGAAACTAGAGCCAATCAACATTTTTTAGGGTCATTTTCGTTTTCAGCACCCCAAAATTATGTAAGATTAGCTAATTTTATCCCCAAAACTTTTTACCCGTTGAACAGTGTAATTTGTCTGTGCTGACCATATCTCTGACTGCTGCCTGTAATGACCTAGGACATTTTATGGACCATGTTCCTACCTACTGCCTGGACCGATACTTTGGCTGTGCTGACCATATCTCCTCTTGCTGTCTGTACTGACCCAGGACTTTTTATGGACCATGTTCCTGCCTGCTGCTTGGATGTGAGCCTGCTGCCTGTACTGACCCTGGCCTGTTTATTCACCATATTCCTGTCTGCTTCCTGAACGATTCCTTTGGCTGTTGCTGACCAAATGAGAAATACTAAACAGGTGGATAAAGATTTACTATTGTTACATACAAAAGGATTGTATCTCCTTTTCCATTGTCTTATTATTGAGACACCTCTTTTGCAGGTTTAGATACAATTTAGGTCCAGAGCAAAAGTTAAGGCCTGTGTAAAATGTCATCAACTTTCTGAATTTCTTTAACAGCATCATGTGTCAAGAAAATGTTATAGGAAATCTTCGTAAACATCAATTTAAGAAATTATACACGCTTAAAACATTTTATTTGATCTTTAAAAATGTCATTGTTATGCTGTGTGGAGAAAGCAAAACAAAATAAATCATTTTCCTGGTTGTATAAAATATTAACCAGATGCTTCATAATTTAATGCTTTGGTATTCTAAAGGCCAGAGCAATTTTCCGCATCACATTTTACACTTGTGATGTTTTTATTTAGATGCCTTTGGATGAGAGATGAATAATTATTACCAACTTTTAGTAATGCAGAATGGCATTATCTCTATGACTCCCATTAACATAGAAATAGTAGTAATTAGAAATCATTCAATGTAAAATACAAATAAATCTTTAGCATTTAGGTGTATAATTTAAAACATGTCTATACAAATGTGCCAGTCTGACTATAATACAGTGCAAAACTGCTGATGTTATAACACCAACAAAATATTTCTGTTACTTTTAAACTTGTTTACTATTGAAAGGGCTTTGTTGCTAAGAAAAAAATGATTACCTGAAGCAGCCTCAAAGCTTTGCCACTATGTGCAAATGACTGATGGATAAAGCTCTTGTCAAAACGTGACTGCTCCCTTCTACCTCCCACATATTCCTTCTAGTTCATCACAATTATGGTTGCTTCAAGGGTTTATAGAAATGCTAATAGGGCAGGATGGGGTTGTGAAGCTTTGAGACTACAAGGAAGTTTCAGCTTTTTGCTTTGCCAGTGGAAATTTGGCCATCAAAACAGTTTGGCTTTCAGGGATAGTGGTGGGACCTGGAGACTGCTTCTAGTATGTAAAAGCACTTTTAGGTGACTGTGGTGCCCATTTATGAAAGAGAGAAAAGCCAAGATCCTGATGATCAAAGACGATCTCTCAAGTGTGCCAGTTTATGAAGCTAAGGTGAGGAGAGGAGAACATTTTCTTCAGTTCTCATCACAGGACACACCCTTCTTTAATTCACCTTTACAGAGATAGCCAGTTTATGAAGGTGAGATCTGAAGATCTCACTGGCCATCTCTTTCCCACTTTCCTGCTGCCCTACAGCAGAAATACTGCTACATGGCGGCAGGGGTGCGCAAAGTCATGTATATATACATGACTTTGTATTTCTGGGTAGGGGGTGCACACGAGCATGTGCCCTACCCACGCAGACATTTGCGACCTCAGCTATCAATCACCCGGTCCCAGCCAGTGATTACTCGGCGGCACCTGATGATCGCCGAGTATCTCAGACAGGGGAGAGAACTGTATTCAAACAATACAGTTATCTCCCCTTTCAGCTCCTGCACACTGCTTTGTATGACTCTGCATAGCAGAGCCATACAAAGCCCAGTGCCATTTATACAGTGTCAGTGTCTTTTTATTAGCACTGATCACTGTATTGGTGTCACTGGGGATGTGAGTGATACTAGGTCAGTTCCCACCCAGTTTCAGAATGTCCGCCGCTGTCCTGCAGTCCCGCCATAAGTTACTGATTGCCGCCATTACTATTTAACCACCTCCCGCCCACCATATAAGGAAATGACAGGCGCAAGGCGGTTCTCTCTTTCTGGGAGAACATCATATGATGTCCTCCCACTCTAACTACACTCCCCAGGGGGAACACATTGCGGTGATCAGTGGTTGCCTGTGTTCCTCGGACACAGCGGATCATGAATCAACGAAAAGAGATGATGACGTCGGCTCTGTCATGTGATCAGATGTGTCCAGATGTAAATAAGGAAATGCCGGTTATCGGCATTCCTCTCTTCATGAGCTGTCATGGTGACAGCTCGTGAGGAGAGGAGAGCCGGTAATCAGCATTACACAGAAGGGACATGTACACAGATCATCAGGGCACTGCGGATCACCGATCAACGGAAAAACCCGAAGATGTCGGCTCGGTCATGTGATCAGCTGTGTCCAGTCACAGCTGATCACATGTAAATAGGGAAATGCTGGTTATCGGCATTTCTCTCCTCACGAGCTGTCACGCTGACAGCTCGTGAGGAGAGGAGAACTGGTAATTGGCATTCCTCGGAGGGGACATCTACACTGATCATCAGGGCACTGATGATCAGTGTGCCCTGATGATCATTGTAGCCCCAGCAGTGCCACCTGTCAGTGCCCATCAATGCCACCTGCCAGTGCCCATTAGTGCCTTTCAGTGTCACCTATCAGTGCCAGTCAGTGCCACCTATCAATGCCAGTCAGTGCCACATATCAGTGCTGCCAACCAGTGCCACCTATCAGTGCCAGTCAGTGCCGCCTATCAGTGCTCGTCAGTGCTGCCTATCAGTGCCACCTAACAGTGCCAGTCAGTGCTGCCTATCAGTGCCAGTCAGTGACACATATCAGTGCGGCCTATCAGTGCCATATATGAGTGCTGCCTTTCAGTGCCCATCAGTGATGCCTGTCAATGCCCATCAGTGCCAACTACCAGTGCCTCCTCATCAGTGCCCATCAGTGCAGCCTATCAGTGCCCATCACTGTAGCCTCATTAGCGCATATCAGTAAAGGAGAAAATTACTTCTTTTCAAAATTTATAACAAAAACTAAGAAAAAACTTTTTTTCCCCAAAATTTTCAGTTGTTTTTGGTTTGTTGAGCAAAAAATTAAAAAACCCATAGATAATTAAATACCACCAAAAGAAAGCTCTATCTGTCTCAAAAAAATGATAAAAATGTCATATGGTGTTGCATGACCGTGCAGTTGTCATTCAAAGTGCGACAGCATTGAAAGCTGAAAACTGGCCTGGGCAGGAAGGGGGTATAAGTGCCCTGTAGGGCCCTGTAGTGGTTAAATATGGTTCATTTGTTTTCTTTGTCTTCTTTTTTTTCCTTGTCTACAATATGAAACTATGGAGCCCAAGTCATCTGCTGCATTCTTAATTTCAATACATTTTTATTGTTATTTTCAAAATTTAGTAAAACAGGGTCAAAAAAGGTATACAGTAAGCAAATGAAGAAACATTACACAATTATTTGGTATTCTTTGGTATTCTCATTCAGTGCAAAACATCTCTAACCAGTAAGAATAGACTATGCTGTAGACAACCTATAGTATTTCGGTGCCAACTGTGTAACAGTTATAGCTATAAAATACAAGTCACTTGTGGAATAGAAATTAGAATATAAAAGTATACAAATTAACTATACAAAAGTAATTAAACAGTTTATGGCTCAAGACATGAAAATGTGCTAGAGAATATGATGAAATAAAAGTGGAGTGTTTTCCAGCAATAGTGGCTAACATATTTCCATATGTGTAGTGGGTGTGAAGTGTCTGTATGGTATCATTGATATTGGGGGAAGATGGTGATCTCCGTGTACGTAGAATAACTAGTTTTGCTGCCAGAAATAAATGGATCGTAAATTGTCTAAAAGTAGGAGGGATATCCTCTATACCCAGGTTCAGGATAGCTAGTGCAGGAGAGAGTGGTATAGATAATCCAGTGACCTGGGTGTGAATATCAAACACTGACAGCCAAAAGTTATCTAGTTTGCTGCATGACCAAATAATGTGATATAGAGTGCCAGTCTGCTTGCATTGCCTCTAGCACATTGGGGATTGGGAGGAATTAAATTTAGACAATTTATATGGGGTAAAGTACCACCGTAACATAATTTTATGAGTAATTTCCCATAGATTAGCACACTTAGTAAAGGTAGATTTATACCGTAGATCTTTTTATCATTGTATATCATAAAAAGAGCTAGCGGGATCTCTTTCCCAAGCTAAGATAGGGGGCGTTTTAGTAAATAATGATTTGTCATCAAGAAAGTTGTAAATTGTCGATACCCCTTCTTGCTGATACTCTTAGAGGTATAATAACGCCCAATTATCCATGGAAGCTCATATTTAATGGGGATATGTTTATGGGTGTAAGATGCTACCCTAAGATAGGAATAGCATTCTGAGTTCGGTAAGTGGTATTCCGTTTGTAAAGAGGCAAAAAGTTTCAGAGAGGATCCTGCAAACAGATCTGATACCTGTTGTCTACCATGCTCTTTCCATTCTCCTAAATCTAGATCCGTCAATAATATGGAGTATATGAAGATTGGAATAGACAGTTGAACGGTTGGAGTCTGGGTCTTTTTACCTGTATAGGTATTTAGTGATTTCCACACGTTCAATGTTGCTAGGATTGGCGGTGGGAATTCCTTTGGATTATTACTAAGGTAAGGGTATGCTAATAGGTACATATATAGATTTGCACCTGGGATTTGTATTTGTTCAAGTTCGGCCGATAAAGAAGTGGGTGAATTCAGAAACCAGTGCCACAGTTGTGCTAAAATTGCAGCTAGATGGTAATCAGAAAGAACTGTCAGCCCCAGCCCCCCTGCGGACCTCATTTTAATCAATTTAGTAAATGCGCAACATGCTTTCCTCCCCTCCCAAAGGAATCTATATAATATAGACTGCAGGGTATGGAAGAATTTCTTAGTTGCAGGAATAAGTACCGAGTGAAATACATACAGAATCTGAGGTTGTAACTGCATCTTAGAAGCAGCAAATCTCCCAGACCACAATAAAACATGTTTGCTTAAAGATAGTAGACCTTATAACTTGGCTTCCAAAGGTAGATAGTTGGCTTTAACTGGGGCAAGTTATGAGTGTAGTACCTAAATAAGTAATACCCGAGTCTGTCCATAGGTAAGGGAATTTAGATTGTAATCTGTGTCTATGTTGTGGTGATACCCAAAAGTCAAGTATATGGGATTTAGTTTAATTGACTTTGTAATATGATGCCATACCATACTCTTGTAGTAACTGTGCCACATATTCTAAAGAAGATAATGGTTTAGTCAGCATTAAAGTAGCTTTGTCTGCAAACAGGCTTATAACATGTTTGTTACCTTTGAATTGGAAATATTAGGGTGTTGTCTAAGTCTAGAAGCCAAGGGTTCCATCATGAGATTGAAAATCAGGGGAGATAAAGGGCATCCCTGACGGGTGCCATTAGTTGTTTGGAAGGGTTTTGATAAAGCTCCTGAGGTATATATTCGTGCAGATGGAAGAGTATACAAGGCCAAAATAGCTGACAGCATATGCCCCTGAAAACCGAATTTAAGAAGCATGCTTTGCAGAAACAACCAGTACACTCTATCGAACGCCTTCTCTGCATCAAAAGCAAGCAGCAGAGAAGGCATCCGATTCTTCTTCGCAAAGTCAATGATGTTGATCAACTGCCTAGTGGCATTGGAGGTCTGCCTCCCTTTGATAAAGCCAGATTGGTCTGAGTGAATTAGAGTGGGTAAAATATTTACCAAATGAAGCGCAAGCATTTTTGCGTAGATTTTTATATCTTTGTTCAGGAGAGATATAGGCCTAAAGTTAGAGGGGGTGTCCAGCGGCTTCCCTGGTTTAGGTAATGTCACTATCATAGCTTCCAACATCTCTTGCGGAAAGGACGTCGACAAAGCAGCTTCGTTATATACTTTTTTAAGAAAAGGAGATATTATACTTTTAAATTGTTTGTAATATTCCCTAGTTAGGCCGTCGGGGCCAGGGGATTTGTTATTAGGTAATGTATCTATGACCTGGAGCACTTCAGGTAATGAGAAGGGAGAATAACATTTTTGCAGCTGCAGGGGAGAGAGCTGCGGTAAATTTAAATTAGTTAAGAACTTATCTATGTCGTCTAGGGAAGGTTGATAGACTTGATTACCTTGACTCAAATTATAAAGGGAGCTGTAGTACTCGCTAAATACATCTGAAATATGCTGAGGGTCATAAACTTTGTTATGTGACTTGGGATTGATTAGAAATGGTATTCTCGTTTTAAAGCGCTGACCTTGTATTATGCGTGCTAATACCTTACCCGCTTTGTTACAAGAGGAATAAAAGGTCATTCTCAGCCTTTTGGCAAATTTCTCATAATTATTTAAGAGTGCTAACCGTAATTTGTGTCTTAATTTAGATACTTTAGCAGTTATCTGATGAGAGGGTTTAATTTTGTTTTGATTTTCTAAAGAGCGTATATCTTATAGAAGGGTGTCTATTTGTCGCTGTCTCTGTTTCTTCACCCTTGTGCCCGGTTTAATAAAGATACCTCGGATATAAGCCTTGTGTGCATTCCATAAGATAAACGGATTGTCAGTAGAAGGAGAGTTAAGTTCAAAATATAAAGTCAGATGGCTCTCCAAAATTTTTTTTTTGTGGCAGGATTTAGCATAAAATGTGGGTTGGCATGCCACACCATTGTGGAAGTTTTAGGATATGTTTCAGCTACCGTAAGAAGTATCGACTCATGATCCAACTATGTGATATCATTCCTTTTAGCTTGACTGGTTTTTGGAGAAGCCACCTGTCTGTCAGAAATAAATTGATTCTAGTGTAGGTACAATGCCTATTAGACATAAAAGTATAATCTCTTTCATTTGCGTTTGTACAACGCCAAGCATCATATAAATCATGGAACCGCATAAAGGGTAACAGAGATGGTGTTTTGGTGGAAGTAGCTGATGTAGAATCAATTCCTGGATCTGGGGTGATATTAAAGTCTTCACAAAGCAGAATGGATCCTTGCTGTATTTTCCTGGTTTTTCACATCAAACTATTCAGGAAGCGGACTTGGTGTGTATTTGCTGCATAAACAGCCACCAGGGTAATTTGAGTGTTATTTATATCACAAACTATAATTAGATAATGCCCTGCTGGGTCTTGCATCTCCTTATGTAGTTGAAACGAGACAGAGTCCTTTACAGCGATCATTACACCTCTCTTTTTTGCATGCATTCTCGCTGTGAAGTAATGTTGAAAGCTTTTATAGGTGCATCTAGGTGCTGCTTTTTTGTGAAAGTGGGTTTCTTGGACAAACAAGATGTCGCAATGCATTAAGTCCACTTCCTTCCACAACGATGCTCACTTGGCAGGATGATTCAATCCATGTGCATTGACAGATACAATTTTAATAGGCATATCAAGATCTATTTAGTATGCTGATATTAATACACTGCTGGTGTGTACTGAAAGACCAACTGGTAACTTTTGGCTGGTGTAAGGGAATGGTTGGTATGTGATAACCAGTTGTTGATATTTGGATAGTCATATTGAAGAGTAAGAAACTTGGTAGAGCAGTCAGAGGTCTTGATTCATAAGAAAACAAAAGTTCAATTGAACACAAAACACTTGTAATCAAGTAACACTTGTGAGAACAGAGGGTTTGAAAAAACCCAGGTGCAGAATAATTCTGCTCAGGTATCTGCTCCATTCTTAAACATCCATGGTCCAATGTAAGTATGTATTTATTAGTCCTACATTCACATGCATATGTACAGAATTTGGGACTAACATGTTTTTATTGTGTCCAATAGATACTGCATCCCAAATTGAGTCAGGAGCAAGACAGGGGAACCAAAAAGCATGTTGTGGAGGTAAGTTATGATAGCTTCCTTTCAATTCTAAAATGCATGTTTTCAAATGCTCTCACATGTACTATGTGCCTAGTTTGTTACAAATAATACAAAATAGTGTTGTGTGAAGGAATTTCAGGTTGAAATAAGCATCTTCATTTTTTTCACTTTATATACACCAAAAATATTTGCTATGGAAAATACCAAGGGGAAAAACACCTCAGAATGGATAATTCCCAAAGTAAGTGCCACACTGCATTCTTGTGAAGGAATTTACTCCTGTCCATCCAAAGATACTTCACATTTCTCCATCTAACTGTGCATAACTTAGTGATTCTCTTGTAGTTGAAGGATGCATGATCCAAAAAAATATATAAAGTGAATTAATAAGCAACTTAAAAGCATCTTTGTGTTTTTCATAGTGCCCCAAAAACAACGTTGTCCCAGAACCCAGCCATCATAGAATCCACAGGTCACCAAGCAAGTCTTGCTCATCTGAAAGAAACTAAAGCAAGGTTAGTCTAAACCTCGTAGAATACTAAAGTCAAACAAGTAAACCATGCTCTTAATACCCTGTAACTCTCTCAGCAGATCTGT
This sequence comes from Staurois parvus, assembly GCF_062004578.1. NCBI lineage: Eukaryota > Metazoa > Chordata > Amphibia > Anura > Ranidae > Staurois > Staurois parvus. Next base: position 7,473,054 of record NW_028317815.1, read on the forward strand.
CATTCACATGTTTCCACCAACTTGGCAAGTGACGAAGAAAAGGAGTCCCAAAGGCCCACTACTCAAGAGAGAAGAAAACACCATTAAACTGTGAACCAAGTCAACTACATTGATAGCAGTACAGAAGCGGATGATGAGGGTGCAGACCAAACTTACATGCCCCGTGTGGAGGAACCCTCTACTGACAGCAATGACACTTCCACGAAGACAGCTCTCTCAAGATCCCAGAGAAGCAGGCATTGTAAAAGTTCCAGTGACAGCAGCATTAAGCAAAGAGCCAGTACTCCTAACAAGAGGAAACATTTAGATGGTCGACAATGAAATCTAAAGTTCACATATGCAGAGAATGTGGCATTGGTTGAGAATTTGGCCCTTGTGTTTGACAAATTGTTGAGTCCTCACATGTTTAAGAGTGATCTAGTTTAGAAGAAAAAGCAACGGAAGATCATTATCAGAGCTGTGAATGCAGTGGGAGTATCACCCCATAGTGAAGATAATGTGAAAAAAGGTACCAAGACATCAAAGGCAACATCAAGAGGAAAATGGTATTGATCAGGTAGGAAAGGTTAGTCTGATTGTGCACTGACATTAGAAAGCATGACTACAAATGTCTGGAATTTGGATCAAGTTAATGACACTTTATATTTTCTCCTATACATCTAGAATACATTTAACGTGTTTGCTTCATTGCTTATGTGTTTTCTTCTAGGCAAAAACTGGTGGCGAATTACAAGCTTCTGTTGAGATGTTGGACTATGAAAAGATGCTGGTGCCTTACATCCATAAAGAGACAGTTACAGGGCTGGCCAAAGGTTTTGATGCCTTGCACAACAAGAGAGGTACTGTAAGTACAATGTGTTTGCAAATATTCTAGATGCATATTCAGTGTCCTTGATGGGTTCTCCCTTGCAGCCCTATTGTATGCTGGCAGGGGGAACTACCCCCTTCTTCAGTATACAAAGCTCTTTTGGCAAACTTTCCCTAGAGGTGACCATGGAGCATGTTTGGCCAGTGCTGGATTTATCATGGACTTGAGTGAGTATTCAAGAAGGGGAGGATATGGCCCAACTTTGACTTAATCAATATCTGTTCTCTCACAGATGACCCCACAGAGGAAGGAAACATCCTATTATTTTCTGTGGAAGCAGAAGTTCAAGATCTAGGCTTCTCTGCATCTGCCAAGAATGATGACATCAGCCAGTCTCAAGAACAGCAGCCTAATATCAGTGTTAAGGTAGTCAACCTTCTGCCACAGTCTTCAAGTTCCCAAAGCAAAGAAACCAATTTAAGCCAAAGTTCATCAGATGTTAATGCCAATCCACCAATCGACATGTCACGTGTACGTATTATATGTCATCTATGTAACTTGGACCAAGAGCGACTTGTTTATGAGCAACAGCAGAATGAGAGGTTAGACCATCATGAAATCTTAGAGGGTCGTTTAAAGGCCATTGAAGATTAAATTAAGGATATGAAGGCATGTATCTAGGAATTCTTGCAATTATTGACAAAAGAATTACTCAGACAGTGGATTGACAAGTCTTCCTGACATTAATCCACCACCTGATTTTGCCTCTCCCTGTGTTGTTTCCTTTTTATAAAGTTAATCTGTAGCCACCAGTTTTTTTGCCAAATGTGTATCTTTTAGATGTGGCTTTTGTATTGCACTGAAAGAAAGCGTAACTGAAGTGTAATATGTTTTTTAGTTTTGGATACTGCAGAGAGGGGTTAGAATATGTGTCCTTTTTATTTCTGTCTGTGCCCTGTTAGGGACATTCCCTCTTTCTGTTTATACTGTTAATCCTTATCAGTGAGAGTGAAAGGACTTGAAAAACATAACATTTGTTTGGTCATCCAAACTACAGAGGGTGAATCTCACCGATGGGACTCAGATGGAATAAACAGACTAACAGGGTTCTAACACTCCATCACTGTTTCCACAATGAAAAAAAGAATCAGTTTTTCCCTTAGTTACACTTTCAAGTCCCTTGAAGCTTTTTTGGCAAATTAATTGCTATATCTTGGCACTTTTTGAATACGGAGAATGGTGCTATTTACTAAAACAGGAGCACAGAGAGTCACATGCAGCTAGTCATACGCACCAATCAGCTTATACATTCAGCTTGTTCTGTGAAGCTTGGACAATACCACGTAGTAGCTGATTAGTTACAAGATCCAGCTGCGCAAGATTGTATGTGCTGCAGTTTTAGTAAATCTCCACCATTGTTATTCTAGACAATATTGAGCCTAGTTATTTGAACCTAAACATCTCCTCATCATTAAAATGATGACATGTTTAGCAGCGTGTATCAAAGTGGGATGGAATACCTACATTCTTTTGGCACATACCTAATGACTTGTAAATACAGTGGATTTGCACAGTTCTGGTCTGACACTGGTTGTTTGGCTTAATAATAATATTGCTGGGCAACAAATTGCTTTTATGTTTTTATTTCTTTTTTTTAATCAAGGTTTTCATAAGCATACATACAAGAATAGTTTTGTGCGGCATAAATATTCGCCTAAGATATCTGCAAAGATCTTGGTGTAGAATGAATGTATTGCCAGTGTATGTGACATATGTTCAAGCAAGGGCTCAGAGCTTCCATGGAAGCTGCTGAAATGAGCAGCTTGTGTTGAAGTGAGAAGGTTGCAGACAACCTTTGTAACAACCACAGCCTTTTCATAAAAACAGAGTAAACTACCTGGTAAGATTTACAGAGTAAGAGTTGATGCATACCTTGAAAAATAGCTTTGTATGAAGCGCTTACAGACTTGATGGCCACACTCATCATGATAGGATTCAGGGATTGGTGGAATAGGGTCCTCCTCAGTGTCTTGAACCTCAGTATCAGAAGCAATCCTGAACAGTGCACTAAGTTATGAAGGGTGCAGCAGGCCAAAAACATGTTGCCAACTTTTTCAGGGCTATAGAGCAGAAAACCACCAGCCAGTGAGATACAACGTAACATGCTTTTGAAGTATAAGTTCACATTTGGGAAAATGTTACATGTTCCACCCATTGTTAGGGTGGAACATGGAACATGTTCCCATGGCTGCCTGATCCCCCCTCCCTGTGACAGCAGTATGGGGGGAAGTTCCCCATACTAGCTGTCTTTTTTTGAAAATGGCACTGCCGTGTGTGGCTCCACCCACATGGCCGCATCATTCATTCACAGAGTTCTGTGGATGAATGAACTACAAGTCCCGCCAGCTTTTACATTTGTCGGCTTATAGTTCTCAATGAACTACCACGGTGCTGTGGAGTGCTGTGGTAGTTCATTTAGTGTTCCTGTCAGACTTTATCTGCTTGCGTCTATGGGATGTACATTCACATGGATGTTGTTTTCTATTGCAATGTTCACTGGAAGATTCTGCTTAAAGGAGACTGTGCTATCCTGCTACCCCTGGATTACAAATACTCTCCCATGCAGAGAGTGAGCGCTCTTCCATTGATTAAAGGGCCCCAACGTTGAGAGACTTTAAGTTTCATCCCACTGGCCAGTGGTTAGGTAGGCTATTTCTGCTTTAGATAGTACTGCTATAGCAAATGTCAATAAGCTGCTAAACCTCAATAACAGTTATTATTTCATGTGTCAATTTCACTTTCCAATGTCACCCTAGTCAGTGTGATAATAGTCAGTTTTTGGAGTCTTTGGCTAGTGAAATGTGACTTCTTACTAACTGTGTTATGCAAAGTGGTATCTGTGTTTTATGTACATTACCTGTGTTAAATCAGTTAGTTCTTTTTCAGGGTTTGTCTTCTTCAATAAAACCCATAAAAAATATTTTCAGAGTGTCGAAGTGTTCTGGGTATAATCGGAGGTGTCACCAGATTCAGGTGGGAGCTGAACCTATACATCTAGCCAAGCATCACCCAAGGGTGTGCTACATAAAAAAAAGTGAACTTATCTTTAAGAACCCCAAAGGTCCTATCAATGACCTAAAATACAGTTCGAAAATGCCATTTTTAGAACAGCAATAGTATATCATGAGTGTGTAGTAACAGGAACATTATTGTAATATGAAGACCTCAGGCCATAAGTAAAGTGGCTTCAGTTGGAAATGGTTACACCAGGTTGAGGATCTAGTTTGGCCATCTTTTTGCTGCCAATGCTATAATGTACTGTGTATATTTTGCGTGCAAGGTGTGAGGAGTGAACACAGGAGTGTAACATATGAACATATACTTCCATGTATAATGTGTGGCATGCATTGAGACATATTTGCTAATAAAAAGTGTCTTACCAAGCAGCCAGCTTCCGGTTATTCTGTTGGTGTCAAAAAGGTGGTAGAGCTGTGATTGCCTTAATATGTGGGCATTGTGGACAGATCCTGGGAAGCCAGTGACCACATTTGTGTTGAACATATTAGCATTGCAGACAACCTCTATGTTTAGGGAGTGATACCCATTCATGATATGATGGATGTGTTCTTTATCAGTGGGGACAAAAAAAGGCACATGGGTACAGTCTATGACACCCATGACATTGGGAATGTCAGCTACTACATAGAAATTGCTCTTAATCTGATCCCACTCCTGACGTGTTAGGCAGGTAAATATATTTGGTGGCAATTTGCCTCAAACCCTGCAGGGCCTTAGCAAGCAAATGGGAGAAAGATGGCTGTGATACTCCCACCACCTCTCCCGATACCATCTGATAGGAGGCCTTGCCCAGAAAGTGCAGGACAGACAGGAACTTGGCCGTGGGTATATGGCATGACTACGCAGTATGGGGGACTGCAGAAAAGGTCTCAATTTGCCAAAGAGAAGAATAATGAGCTCCTTAGAGAGATGAAATTTACTTTTGCTTCAGAGAAATCATCCAGCAATGTGTGCTGCTTAAAGGAAAGTGGAAGCATGACAACCACCCTTCTTCTTCTCCTCGCCCTTCTTAGAATGGCTTGAAACTCCAACAAATTGGCCTAAAATAGCTCCGTTAGCAATGTAGGGGAGAGCAATGCAATGTCCAGCTGAAAGATGAGGTTAGACTAGCCAAATGTTTGTTAGATTAAAGTTAGGCACTCATTTTTAAACATTTCCATGCCCTGCCCATTCAGGTGTGATGGCATCCCATGCCCTGCCCATCATTACCACATGCCTGGGCCACTCAACTAGTTTCAACTCTAATTAAACATCTTCAGGGGCTTCCTAAAGATGTCCAACTACAGACAAAACAAGTTGAAGCAGTGTTCCCCAGCTGATACATCGCATCTCATCCCTCGAGTATAAGCCAGCTCCTGGACTTGGAACGGCAGCAACCATCTTAACCATAAGCGCTGTATTACCTAGTGCCAGTCCTTAGTCACATATACATGAGTTTGATGTAATTGTAAGGTTTCATATGGCTTACTAAAGTTGGCTGCTTTGTGAAATTAACGTTTTCCCTGATACTGTTTTTTGAGGAACAATGTATTGCATTGGAAGAAATCACATCCTGATGCATATGAATGGTCAAGTTGGTGACAAAACAGTGGGTTCAACCAAAACAAGTGCAGTGAGACCTATTTAGTAATAGAAACTCCATCCATTGTGGTGAGAGTAAATCCATGTGCGGTCACCTGGAGCATCTGGAATTGGTCACTTGTTTATCTGTTACTAATGGCACCAGCACTTGTTCATTTATTTGAGCCCCAGCCTTTGATGTGGATGGTGATGTTTCTTTAAAACAGCTAGCCATGAGCAAGAGGGTTAATACTAAAGCCTGTTACCTGCTGTCATTGATCCAGCTTTCCCAACTATTCTCTCATCTTCATTGCTGACCCAGAAAGGCTGCCTACTCTTTGCTTGCCACCTGCCAAGACCACTGCCTGAATGTGATTGTTCTCTCATCTCCAGTCTACTTGATCACCTACTTGTTTCTTACCTAGACTGTCTGACATCTCTCTTCATGAAGACCCTTGTTTGATTGCAATTGCTCTCTGGTTTTCTCATCCATAGCCTCCTGTACTTGCTACCCCCTGTATGGGCAATTACACGCACCTCAGCCTACTGCCAGTTGCATCAAAGTTATGTGGACCTCTAGGGTCTCTACTCCATCACCACCATCAGAAGCTCTGATAACCAACTGGTACTTAGATTTTATGCCCTGGAAGAGCTACTGTCATCTGCCAGAGGCTATTTTGTGAGTCTGGCATTTTTAACTTCCTTCAGGAAACCAAACTGTCCATTAAACCATTTAACACTAGCAATGGGTTTTACAATGGTCAGCTTTCATTTATTTTGAAATAACATATTTTTCCCAAAATGAAAACAATGCTGCTTTGACCTCCTAAAAGTATTAGCTAGAGTTAGGCTTTAATTCATTGGTCACTTATGTAAAGTCAATTTAACACTACTCTTTTTACAGACTGGCAATGCTACTGCCCAACGATGACTTTATTTCTCCTTCATAAATACAGTGGAGGAGTGAATATAGCCACACTCAGACATGAAGTGTGTTACTGTCCAGAAAACCAGGTAAAAATAAGGTAGAAAATGACCCAAAAACTACTGCAGCCACTAAATCCAAGGATTGGCAAGCTCTGACTCAAACGCTATCACACTATTTCCCCCTTAAGCTGTGGTTGCCTTGGGACAAAAACCCTCTTTCCATGGCTAGAGGCTGGGCCCTCTGGCTCCTTTCGCCCTACCTGGGATGCCTTCAAGGCGGTAGCTTTGGGCTCCTACATCAATCAATGAATCAATCAATGAATCAATCATATTGTGGCACATCATGTTTCCTGTCACTCCAAACAGTTATCTCTAGATGTTGATTTGGAAACAGCCCACAATCAATATGTTGCAGGCCCTTCCCAGGCTTCCCATTGTGTTCTTGTGGCGGCTCATCAAGCTCTTCAGCTTCACACTGTAGAATTGACTCAAAAGCATCAACTACATCTTCTGTCGAGTTTGATTTTGTATTATTCTCATAGGGTTCTATGCAGCCTGCTGCCATCAAACACACTGTAATGTTGATGGCTGTACATCTTTTATTTTGTCTATTTGCCAAATACCTATTTAAATACTTATTGAAAAAAGGACTGACAAGCTGCAGTATATTACATTTTTTTTTCTTGGGTTTAGATACACTTAAAGGGGGGCCCAAGGAACAAGGACCAGTTTACTACTGCTGGAAGTTATTATACTGAAAAACCTAGAATACCAAGATTTATTTCCCTTTTCCTAACAAAATAAAAATTGTTAGAACAAGATATTTTGTAGTGTGCTATATGAATATAAATACATATTGTTTTTATTAAAATCATATATAGTGCTCGTTAAAAACATTTTAAAATTATACAGAATAGTCATTAAATCCATAAACATTGTCTAGCTATAATATTTTATTAACATTTTACAGAGGTGTATGACAAATGTATTTTCTTTTGAAACTTTGAGAAAATCATTTACTGTTATAAGACAAGCAATATCTTTTGGGGAAAAAGAGAAATGTCCAGGTCGAGGACGCTATCATTTTTCTTTAGAGGCCATTTAAAATGAATAGGACCCTGGTGGTTAGGAATAATTTACCAGCCAGTCACCAATAACTTCATCAGAATTCTTCCCTCAGGGATCATAAGATGTTAGACTGCTGAGTATGAATCCTGATGCTACATTGTTAAGTGGATGAAAGTATTGGAATTAGATGAAAGTATTTTCAAACATCATTTAGTCTGTACTGCTCTGCAGCAAGAATCCCTGTTGTGCTCAGTGTGTTTGCTTGTGAAGACAGAAGATACATATTTACAAAGTTACCTGCTCAATCATGTAAAAGTGCAATTGTCTGCATTCAAATGTGAGTAAAAACAGTCATCAACAATAGCTTTTAGGCATATAAAGGTTTGCAATAATAGCAAAACTCATGATGGATTTTAACCTCCTGCCTTTCATGGTAGGAAAGGTACTAAAAAAATGATCTTGAGGAATGTGCATATGTATTTCTATGAATATAATAATTCAAAAGAAAATTGAAAGTATTTAGTGAGAAGTAATGGACATCTGAAGGAGAATTTGTTCAGGCGTAGCTTTTGTGATTATTACCATAAACCTAATGTTCTTCATCATTATACTGGAAGAAGCTGAAAGAACTCCAGAGCTATTGCTGTCCAATGGTCAAAATATTACTTTTTAGAGTTGGAGATAAATGTATCTGAAAAAGAGAAACTATATTCAGAGCATGCGATGTAAGTTCAGTAACTAATTTAGCACAAGTAATATATGCAAAGTGCAGTTGCTCTTAACAAAAAATCAGATTCAAGTTTCCTAGGCTAAAATCAGGTAAGAGATTATATCTAAACATTTTCTATGGTTACTCCTGGAGCATTGCAAACAATAAGACAAAACTGCAATTCAGCGGAGATAAGACTGATTTGCTGGAAGCAGATAACAACATACATTTAATGATTTTGTCACTTTACTACCTGAACTCCTTATGACATCAAATATAACCCTCATATACCATCATTAAAAGACATTGACAGCTGCGGGGGAACCCACTTCCTTTGCCTGTGGAAGTGATGGAGTGGCTCTATCAATCCACTCAAATTACTTCTACATTACAGGGAATTGCTGGCTGAAAATTTTGATACCAGGATGATGCATGTAGCTGCAGGCATCATCCCAGTATTACCACTTAAACTCCAGAATGTCATATGACATCCATCCAGGAGGAAGTGGTTAATAGTTGTGTAACTCCTTCCAAAAGCCAGTTCACCGCTTGTATCTGGGTTGAGGGCTCTTGACCGGAATCTTGTGGCAGGGTTGCTTGATATTTTTGAGATGCTACATAAAGCACCCTGCTATCAGCCATGATCTATTAGCATTGTATAAAAAAGCACAAAGACCCAGTAATGATGTCCATGGGTCTACAATAAGGCATGTAATGAAAAGAGAATGTACTATTTAAAATGTTTTTAGTGCAGGGGAAGCAATATATAAGCAGATTAAACTTCAGCTTCAATTGTTCAGAAAACATGAAAATATCTTTCTCTTTTCCTTCTTGGTGGTCTATAATTATTAAAAAATACCTTTGACACATGATAAATGCGTAGTGGCCTACCGTTCAGGCTAACAAGGTTGGATGCTGCTGACTAGTGAGGGTGCAGCCTGATGAAAGGTTGGTCCAGACCCAAAGCATGCTGTAGAAGTAGAAAGAGATAGCCTGGCCACCACACACATCACCTGGCCCAAGTGGTTGGCAGGTAAAAGCAGGTTCAGCTTGATTCATCCAAGCTATACCCCCAACATGTTTCACCCCGCCCCTGGGGCTTAATCAAAATAGGTTTGCATATAAAGCAGGCTAAATATTAGAGCTGCAATGGCTACTATAGGCTTGATTTATCCAAGCTATCCCCTCAACATGTTTCGTTTCCCTATGGGGCTTAATCAAAGTAGTTCTGCATATAAACCAGGCTGAATATTAGAGCAGTAATGGTTACTATAGTGTAAAAGAAACCGAATTCCAATTACCAGAGAACCAGTAAAGACTTATACTCATATTCATATATATTGCTCATGTGCTCATATTTATGAGCAAAGAAGCAAAAGATGTGCTGTTCCAGTTCATCGCTCGCACATTCAGATGGCTCATGCACATTCCAATTAGCATGCACACTTGGCGCCCAATGGCCTATTTAAACTGGTCTGTCATTATGAGCATTTGCTGAATGGTCTTCAGCTTGTTCCTGTGTTCCTGTGACATGATCCACTGTACCTGCTTACCTGTTTATGCCCTGGTTTGCTTTTGGACTTTGCTTTGGCTCCTGCTTAAACTCTGTTCACCTGTGTACTCTGACCTCGGCATGTTTACTAGACTTGCCTTTGCCTACTGTTTTGGTACTGCGTTGCCCAGCTGTTACTGAACTTGGTTTGTCTCCTGAACTAGCTCTGCTTACAGATTCAGTTCCTTGCTGCCCGGTCACTGTTGACTGCTGTATGATGCCTGTCTCCTGGTCCTGCTTCATCTTCTGCTCTGGTGCCAAGCTGCTCCTGAGCTCCATTCCAAGGACTGCGACTACCAGCTCTACCTACCTACGTAGTGGACACCACCAGCCAGCTACTCCAGCACTCGTGATACTCTTTGCCCTCACACTCTCTGTCTCCACCTTCAGGATTGTTGGGCAGGAGGTTAAAGAGAGGCATCCATAACATTCCAGTCTTCACCAGGTACGTGATATATAGGCTAGGAGCTTGTACAAAAGAGTGTCATCATTCAGGTGGGCCTAGGGCAGCATAATGAATATATTAAACCCTGATATTGTCTGTGGAAACAGTGCTGTACATTAATGTGTGATGTATGGTCCTACATAATGCTTCACCTAGGAACAAACTAAACCTCTTGTGCAACAGAGATCTTTCTCCAGAGGTAGAAATTAGCTGCCACTGAGAATCTGCTCACTTTTAGCATAATTATATATTGCATACTCTTTATCTACCTATATTTTAGCCTTATAGCTATCTAATTATTATCATTACAATCTATAAAATATATATTTATATACATAATCTAGCTACTGCTAACAGCCCAGTACAATTCCCTCCCCCAACCACCTTCCGCCTTCCAAATTTTCCCAAAGATTTCCCCAATTACCAATTGTTACAGACATCTTAGTCCAAACTTTGAGCTCACTCTAGCATTTAATTTTGGTAACTTTGCTTCTGGAACACACAGTAGGAAAATACACAGTGCTAAGTAAAAGTGATTGTGAAAATTATCATACATTAGCATTGGCAGCTATAGGGAGCATTGTTTTATCTAATAGAAATTACCTGATAATGTACAAAACAGGATAGGGTCAGAGCTTTGTTGAACTGATTGCTAACATCTAACAAAGACACAGTAATTCCAGGATAGCCTGGATATGTAATCCAATATATCTGCCTTTGTACTGCTTCCTCTGCATTGGCAGGTACCCCTTAGCTGTATGAACTGGGTGAACTCTGTAGTAGTCATGATTTTGCATGTCCATAATACTGGTCAGTCAACTCTTAACTTGTAGAATCCAAGATACCCACAGACATTAGTTCTGGCCTTTTTTGGGGTTATGATCCATTGTGTATGGAGCATCATCCAATATGTGAGGTAGCAAAATGATCACCCAGATTTTAAAATCTTGCCCAATTACTATTGTTTTTCCTGGATCCAGGACTATCTATGAACAGCTGTCACTACATTGTCTACAACCTTAAACAGGTGCTTGTGTGTGTCCAGAGCACCCCTGGTCATGAGAGAAACTGGCCCAAGGGAGATCATTTTGTAATGTACAGTATATAGCACACTCTTCCCAGCAAATGTACAATGCAGAAACATGTACAGATTTGATATGTTGGAAGAGAAAACTATGTAATTATGTATTCTTTAATTGTTTATCCCTTAGGTTGTGCTTGCAAAGGTTAAGTTCATATTATTTTAACATATTACATGTTCCATCTGATTTTAGGGTGGACCATGTAACATATTTCAGCTTTTGCTTCCAGTTCAGCCGATTCCCCCTCTCTGTGTGACAGCAGGAGGGGTAAAAGTAAAAGAGTGTGGCTGTGCGGGGCTCTGCTACATAGCTGCATCATTCCTGAAAATTAATTAATATTTTTATACAGGATTTATATATATGAACTAAAAGTACCATTACCCACCACAGCTAAGGTGCTTAGGAATTCTCTCATACTTCATTCACAAGTCCTGCCACTTTCAAACAAACAGCCCATATAGAGGTGCGGGCAGAAAGCTACAGGGCTTGTCTGCAGAAACCTGACATTGTACCCCTGATCCACTGATCATAGGTGCAATGCTTTCCAGGCTCCTTCAGGAAAAAGTAATACATGCACATTTTTTTCTGCAAAAAAAAAAATTGCATTTATTATTTTTTCTGGATAGGCGAACTTTTCCTTTACAAAGTGACAATCTTCTCTGAGCTGGTTGAAGTTAATTTTGCTTGAAACAAACTTTTCAGGAAAAAGAGTACTTGCTAAGTGGCCTGTAGTGGAACACTCATTAGATTGTCAGATAGTAAGGTGACATGCCAGATTAGATCAGAGATCTTATTACAATGTTCATTTGAGATTAGGGGCTACAGTGAGAGTGCATTTAATGAGTAATAAAGGTAGCCTGCAGGATCCATGTGCCTGTTTATATTTTCTACATATCAGCTATGTTGTAACTGTACTCTGACATTTTTTAGATATAAAAACACAACAGATTGCTAAACAGTAAGCCAAAAGAACAAATGTACCAACTGTGTTTTAGCCAAATGAAACAGAAAACAGAGCAGAATATTGTATGTCACATATGGGTATATTTTGAGCACACACAGACACACACAGGCTATACATACAGTTGCAAGAAAAAGTATGTGAACCCCTTGGGATTATGTGGAGTTTTGCATGAATTGGGCATAAAATGTGCTCTGAACGTCATCTAAGTCACAACAATAGAAGAACACAGTCTGCTGAACATAATACTACACAAACATTAGATGTCGCCATGGTTTAATTGCACATAACATGTAAACATTCACAGTGCAGGGAGGAAAAAGTATGTGAACCTTTGGACTTAATAACTGGTTGACCCTCCTTTGACAGCAATAACCTCAACCAAACGTTTCCTGTAGTTGCAGATCAGACCTGCACAACGATCTGGAGTAATTTTGGACCACTCTTCTTCACAAAACTGTTTCAGTGTAGCAATATTGTTGGGATGTCTGGTGTGAATCGCTCTCTTAAGGTCATGCCACAGCATTTCAATTGGGTTGAGGTCAGGACTCTGACTGGGCCACTCCAGAAGGCGTATTCTGTGCTGTTGCAGCCATTGTTTTGTTGAATTACTTGTATGCTTTGGGTCATTGTCCTGTTGCATCACCCATCCTCTGAGGAGCTTCAGTTGGCGGACAGATGGTCGTACATTTTCCTGCAAAATGTCTTCATAAACTCTGGAATTCATTTTCCCATCAATGACAACAATCCGCCCAGGCCCTGAGGCAACAAAGCAGCCCCAAACCATGATGCTCCCTCCACCATGTTTTACAGTGGGGATGAGGTTTTGATGTTGGTGTGCCTTTTTTTCTCCACACATAGTGTTGTGTGTTCTTCCCAAACAACTCAATCTTGGTTTCATCTGTCCACAGTATATTTTGCCAGTAGTGCTGTGGAACATCCAGGTGCTCTTTTGCAAACTTCAAACGTGCTGCAATATTCTTTTTGGACAGCAATGGCTTCCTCCGTGGTGTCCTCCCATGTACTCCATTCTTGTTTAATGTTTTCCTTATTGTAGATGTGTCAACAAAAATGTTAGCATGTGCCAGAGATTTCTGTAGGTCTTTAGCTGACACTCTGGGATTCTTCTTTACCTCATGCTGCATTCTGCGCTGTGCTCTTGCAGTCATTTTTACAGGACGACCACGCCTAGGGAGAGTAGCAACAGTGCTAAACTTTCTCCATTTGTAGACAGTCTGTTTTACTGTGGACACATGAACATCAAGGCTTTTGGAGATACTTTTGTAACCCTTTCCAGCTTCATGCAAGTCAACAATTCTTGATCGTAGGTCTTCTGAGAGCTCTTTTCTGTGAGGCATGGTTCACATCGGACAGTGCTTCTTGAAACCAGTAAACCCAAAACAGGTGTGTGTTTTTTAAGGGCAGGACAGCTGTCAGCAACACATCCAATATCATCACACTGATTGGAGTCAAGGTTGGCTCACTCCTGGCTCCAATTAGCTCTGGGAGAAGTCATTAAGCTAGGGCCTCACATACTTTTTCCTCCCTGCACTGTGAATGTTTACATGTTATGTGCAATTAAACCATGGCAACATCTAATGTTTGTGTAGTATTATGTTCAGCAGAATGTGTTCTTCTATTGATGTGACTTAGATGACGTTCAGAGCACATTTTATGCCCAATTCATGCAAAAGTCCATGTAATCCCAAGGGGTTCACATACTTTTTCTTGCAACTGTATAATGTTTTAACCTTTAATATTTTTCATATGAATGGAATCTAGCTATGTGTTGTCATGAAGTGGCTCTTCTATGGGTTATACAGTATATGATAATCTGCATGCTTAATATTATTAGGGGAATATCCTAGTTACAGGATTAGATAGAGGTTACTCTGGCAGAAATCATGACATTTTGGCCTTTATATTGAAAATATTACTAATCATGCCAAAAAATGTATTTTATTGAGAATAGTGATTGTATGAAGCCATTTATTATCACATAATTGTTTGGCTCATTTTTAAATCATAATGCTAACATAAATCACCCAAAATGGTCCTGATCAAAAGTTTACATACCCTGGAAATGTTTTGCCTTGGTACTTATACACAAGGTGACAAACAAAGGTTAAAAAGGCAAAGAGTACAAAGAGTGAGTGTTGCTACCTTAATGTAGAAGGAGAAAGAAAACAAATGCAGCCACCACATCTAAGAAATGGCAAGCTGCAGTATATATATAATATTTGTTCCTGGGTTTATATAGGCTTTTTTAAAACAGCAAGATTTCTTAACTGCCAGTAAGTGTGTTTAAACCTGACAATTACTTTTTCAATTAGTAGGGTTGAGTTACTAAAGGGGTAGAAAGGAGAATGTCCCATGTACAAAGTAAATGTTTAGTAACTTTTTAGGGCCAAATAACTGGTGCATGTTGTTGTGTGCTGCAGTGTACTGAAGCACATGTGAATTTTGAAAATGGGCTAGGGTGTCATTCAAAATGAGTGACACCACAATGCAACAAACCATGCAATCATGTGAGCAGGCCCTTACTTTCACTCTATTGAAAATTATCTACTATTGTGCGGATTGATAGGGTAAAAATATAATAACAGGCACTTGCAACCCAGCCCAAGGATTACGTGTAAAAAGATTTTTTTTTTTAAATTACCAACATTTTACAACAAAAATATTTGAATATTATATAGCAGGGGCATGTTATATAGCAGAGACTGCAAAACAATATGGTTGAAAATTGCATGTTTCTTTAAAAGAAGTTACTTTAGTTAAACCAATATATATCATATTTAGCAGCTGTTTAATAAGCATGCTTAGGGTGTATGCATGACTGTGAATCATTCTTTGTAATAAACACTGAGATTTCTCAATTTTAAGCAACGTTGTAAGCAGGACTGGGTGATTGATATTCTAGATATTTGCACTAAGTGAATTTTCTGTAATATTTTTAGATCCACTTCATCCACTTTTTTATCTTTTGATTTTTTTCAAAAAAGACTGCCTAAGCTCATTGCAGATGACTGATGGAAACTGACACCAGTTTCTTTTAAATTATGATTAATTCTTCCCAGGACTGCAAATAAAATAAAGACAAATTGATTCATTGAGCTCATTACTTTTGGCCCAACAAAGCATGAGATTTGTATAAGCAGATATCCCAGTTAATTTAGAAAAATAACACGCGTGATCCATATAAGACACAAAAATGTTTTCTCTGATTTAACTGGGAGAATAAACTTTACTATTATAGTTGGTTAAATTGTCAGTTTTACATAATTTCACAAAGACAAAATCCTGAACAATTTATATGACAAATATGGCCTCATTGGATGAGATAGTAATCAAAGTAAAACTGAGTGGTTCAGATGGAAATGCTATTTTGTTTATGCATGACAATAGACAATGCCTTCTAATCCCATATATAGAATTTTAGCCAGTACTGAAAATTCAAGCTCGAAGAGTCTGATTTACTAAACTGAAACGTGAACTGAGCTAAAACCTACCTTCACTTAAAACAAAATTTAAACTCATTGCCCAACTGCCCATATTGGATAGTAGAGGTGAATATGGGTTTATTTAATTTCACTTCATTGCACTACATCCTATGATGGTGGCAGTCTCAAATCTCACTGCTGCTTTTAGAATGTGGCTGTTGTGCTCTCAGCCTCACCCTGTGCGAGGATTTTCCAGCTTGCAGGGCAGACGTCTAAATATCAGAGGACTGCTGTTGATTCCACAGATAACACATACACAAACAATAGCTGCCATCATATGAAAAAACTTCCCACTCTCAGTATATGCTGTAACAATTCTGACCTATAAGAAATGTCTGTGACACTTAGGGGTTTATTTACTAAAGCTGGAGAGTGCAAAATCAGACTCCCTTCTGCATAGAAACCAATCAGCTTCCAGGTTTCATTGCCAAAGCTTCATTGAACAAGCTGAGGTTAGAAGCTGATTCGTTTCTATACAGAAGGGAGTCTGATTTTGGACTCTCCAGCTTTAGTAAATAAACCCCTTACTGTCACAACAGACAGGAAGGTAACAGAGTTTAAAATGTGGGATTGTTCTTCAAAGAAGCAGATTCCTTAATTAATAAAGCATTTGGAGAATCATGTTAAGTTTTGAATATTGTTTTAATAAAACTAAAGACAAATGGTGACCCTAGGTTTTGATTAGGAGCCGCACTCAAAATCCTGTGAGGTGAATTCCACTGTTGGATAATAAAAGAGTTAAAACATAACAGGATCCACTGCAATGAAGATGCTCAAAATATTCACTGCCGACTCACCCTAATAATGGTGGTATCCTCAGGGCCAAATTATGTATGAACCAAACAAGTGAAATGTGAACAAAGAGTTTACATAAAAAGAAGTCCCAGTACAGAATTGACTCGCGGCTTAAGGAACAGCAAATTTATTGAAGTTATCAAAAATCTATAAAATATTTCCACCCCTTCACCCTTCACAAATAAAAGCCCAATGACAATGTTATCATAGACAGTAAAAACACAGCCTGGGCACACAGGCATACCAACCACACGCACTTGGACATATATACACACAGAATGACAGTCTACACTAGATAGCAATCAGCAACAGCCTTATACCAGTGCTGATAGACTGCACATCACAGATAAATCAATGATAGTCACTAATGTCTCCTCTGAGTTATCCAGTAACAGTAAAGAACCCTTTAAATGACCACAGACAAATGGCTTAATTATATGTATACTAAAAGTGCACAACGTACACATTTAGACGTCCATGACATCCATCCATCAAGGTAAGTATCCATGATCAGTTGAGCATATGGAATCAGTCATGCACTAGGGATCAACCGCTCAGGGTGTGATAGCAATTACAATGTGACATCAACGCATCACGTCACGACGCCCATGTTGCGGGCTGCACGTGGCTTCCCCATCACGTCGCTCCACACTGGACACCCAACATGGGATCAGCTGATTGCCAGAGATGTGAGCAATAGAGCCATGCATGGAGATCTGTAGCTGCAGTGTTACACAGACGGTCCGGACTGTTGAAAACTGGAGGGGTCAAACCTGGATTGGTGAGCTGTATCATACTTTAGCCAGGTTGTCTTTATATCAGGGGTGATCCTGGGATAATGATTGCCCTGAGAAGCCTTGATACCTGGCAAATTTTACTTGCATGATGAAACTGCATGGATGTGGCTTACAGTATGTTACACCTGTATACATTGCCACTTAACTCTGGTTTATCTCTTATGCTTTGCTTTGCCTAACACATGTGTCTACTATGGTGTTTTCCTACTGCTATCTCTATTGTGGCAACGACAGCATTATAATTGCTATCACACCCTGATCGGTTAATCCCTAGTGCATTGCTGACTCCATATAAATCTGTCATTCTAGTATGCTCAACTGACTGTGGACACTTACCTTGATTGATCGATGTCATGGACTCCTAAATGTGTGCGTTGTACACTTTAGTATACATCTATAATTAAGCCATTGGTCTGTGATCATTTAAAGGGATCTTTACTGTTACTGGATACCTCAGAGGAAACATTAGTGACTATCATTGATTTATCTGTGATGTGAAGTCTCTCAGCACTATTATAACACTGTTGCTGATTGCTATCTAGTTTAGACTGTCACTGTGTGTATATATATGTCCAAGTGTATGTGGTTGGTATGCCTGTGTGCCTGGGCTGTGTTTTTACTGTCTATGACACTGTTATCATTTGTTTTTATTTGTAAAGGTTGAAGGGGTTTAAGTGTTTTATAGATTTTTGATAACTAATAAATAAATAAATAAATAAATTTGCTATTCCTTAAGCCGTGGGCCAGTTCTCTATTGGGACTTCTTTTTATGTGAACTCTTTGTTCACATTTCACTTGTTTGGATTCTACTGTTAATTAAGGGTGCAGGCTGGGGATAAGTCCTCCCTGACTTAAAACACACAGAGGAGATGAAGAGAAGTGTCCAAGCCTCTGCACACCTCACCTCAGGACGTATGGTTAGCTTCAACAGTAGCCTCAGCTCGCTCCATCAAGGCCACATCTCCAATGTGTTTCACCCTACCCCCAGGGCTTAATCATGGAGGAACAGAAAAATGGAACAAGCAAATATTTACAGAAAATATAATACAATAGCAGACAACAGGAAAATAAACAGGATTAAAAGTGAGAAGTACTTGACAAAGTTTGCCTGGTCTTGGTTCTAATGCAGAGTTCAATTCCCACAGAATGAGTTGGATTTCATAGTCACTGGCACTCATGAATGACTACCATTTGTGAATACCATGTGCATAACATACCATGCATGTAAACATATACTGTAGACTGATTTTAGTTATGCCTATAAGTGCCAGTACCACACCCAATCATATAAAAGGTATCCAACACATGCATTTGGAAAACTATTTTGTTCACACTTTATTTATCCAAAAATGAAAAAAATGGCATGGGTCCAGTTAGCCTGACACCTATGTGCATACCTTCTATCTTAAAGCAAAAACACTTTCCAGCTCAGGTCTCTATAACATGCATATCTTAAATAACCTTTTACTTGACAGATATGTAATAAAATAAACACATTTATCTCCAATTTGTTACAGGATATGGAAAGCAGTGGTGCAAGACTCAATGATAAATCTTCGTTTCAATGGCATACAACGTCTTTAGGAGTATATGGAAAGGTGCCTAATCCTTGTATATATAAAAACTCAAATAAGTTGTGTCGCGGTTAGCTCAAGTAGGGATCACCTTCCCTGGGAAAAAGACAGTCTAAACAGCAATTCGTTTCTTAAAAGTCTGACTTGTAGCCAGTTTTATTTAAAAAAGTCACATAGCAAACAAATAAAACAAAACAGAAAATAAATGCTTGCCATCCAGACACTAACTAAACAGTAGAGATTCCATCTGTAGGTGTCATCTGCTTGTTGGGGCACTGCAAACTGGCGATTCGCCTCCTGCTGCGCTGCCTTGGCCTCTGCAATCTGGCGGTTGGTTTTCTGCTGGGTTGCAGTGGCCTGCAGCAAGGATCTTATTATATCCTCTATCTTCCCACTTGCTCAGGAAGCTGCCCACATCCTCCCCACCATGTGGAGGTTAGCTCAAGTGGGGATCACCTTCTCTGGGAAAAAGGCAGTCCAGGCGGCAGATCTTTTCTTAAAAGTCTGCTTTGCTTTATTTAAAAGGTTGCATAGCAAACAAATAAAACAAAACAGAAACCTTCTCCTTTCTCATACAAAGCAAACTTTCACATCCACAGCTCTTTCAGGTATGGCTTCCTGAGTCCCAGGCCAAGAGCCACCTCTTGCTCCAGTAGTGCTTTATTTACACCACCTGCTGGTGGTCACAAGTCGAGAGGAAAAACCAGTTCGGAACAAACACTGCCAAGGTGGCCCAGAAAACCTTGGCCTGGATTCCACCTTAGTTTCCTACATATGAAAGCATGTGAGCTGATACATAGCATCCCTCAATCACCTCATCTTTCATAATGTCACAGTTTTAGCATATTTACATTAGTGTTTAGTGGCGTTTTGCCACGTTTTTTCGCGTTTGTGTTTTTTAGCAGTTTTTTTTACAAAAAAAATATTAAATAAAATATTGAAAACCCTGTTTTGCCGCGATTTACCATGTTTTACCTCGTTATGTCGTGTTTTTCAGCTTTAGAGAGTTTTTACAGCTAAAAAACTCCTCTAGAAACCCACTAGTTCTGGGTTTTTTCCCAGCCAAAAAACGCCCCTGCCAAAAAATGCTGATTAAAGACTATGTGTGCATAGACACATAGGATAACATGCTGGGGAGTTTACTGGCTGTAGAAAAAAACATTTAAAAAAAGCCAAAAACAGCAGCTGTAAAAATGTCCATTGTGCATGAGGACTAAAGGCAGAAGGTTTTTTTTGTCTTAATGCATTCTCTGCATTAATGTAAAAAAACATTTCATGATCAGCTCCCCCCCCACCCCAAATACTTACCTGAGCCTAAACTCAATCAAGCTCTGTGCTTGAGAGCAGTGTCACTCTCTCTCTCTCTCTCTCTTGGGAACCTTGAAGGATTGGTAAGCATTCATTATTTCGTAACAAGCAGGTTGACTCCTGTACAAAACCAGAGACATACATATGCGGAGTAAGTATTTATTGCCAGTATGTTAATTTATTTATTGCAGGTACTTATATAGCACTTTCAATTTACACAGCATATATATATATTGTACATTCACATTAGCCCCTAACCCTGAAGGGGCATACAATCTAAGGTCCCTAACTTACATTTATACATACTAGGGCCAATTTAGACAGGATCCAATTAACCTACCAGTATGTCTTTGAAATGTGGGAGGAAACCCACACAGGCACAGGTAGAACATGCAAACTCTAGGCAGGCGGTACTGTGGTTGGGATTCAAACCAACAACCCTAGTACTGCTAGGCAGAAGTGCTAACCATTTAGCCACTGTGCTGTCATCAAAGATGTGGTTTTTCCATCTAGGGGAATATTTGTCAGCAAGCATTATGTGGACTGCAGGACTAATGGTATTGTATACTTATTATCTTTATTGTGGAGCCTACTATGCAGGAAAAACAAAACTTCCTTTTTGACAGAGGATCTATAATCATACATATGCTATTAGAAATAGAGGTCTTATCTCCCCTATTGGGAAGCATGTGGCCTTATGCCATGGCAATGACCCTTTCAATATCTTTCATAACATTAGATCATATTCATGATGACCCCATGAGGTGGGGACTTCAACTGTAAGCTATTGCAAAGCAAGATGTGGTGGATTTATAAATTATAGGCCACTGCCCCTCATGGACATATTGAAGCAATGCTCATTGCTGTAGAAAGGTTTTCTGTCATCTCCCTCCTTTCTTCAAACTTACCACATAAGTAACATCATTCAGATGCTTTTTGATTGGATATAACCCCTCCCATGTTGCTTGTAGTTTGTTCTGCTGCATCAGGAATAAAACAATCACCTTCTGACCCATGTTGTATGTCCACAACTTGGTGTCATGGTCATACCATTATTTTTGTTTGGTCTGTGACTGCTTTTAGTGATTCCTAAGTGACTCTAATGGAGAATTTTATGTGCCATCTTTAACAAGTGTCCCCAAATTTGTCTGGCTACAATTAGCTGCCCCAGCCCAGTAAACCTTTTTCTTTCCCCCCTCAGCAAGAGGGCTGAAGTTTAGACTTGTGAGCTTCTCCAGGCTTGAATCAGTCTGCAGTGCTTGCTCAAAGGTGGCACTGCAAGTCCCAGTCCAACTGTTCTGTGGTAAACAAGGATAGCAGCTGAGACTTGACAGAGACTACATTTTTCTAGGTCAGAGCCAGGAAAGGGCCTGTGGGTACCATGATCCTACTTTGTGACCAGAGGCTGCACCTCATCAGTCTTTGCAGAACTACAATTGCCTACTAACACTGGCAACACATTGTCATTAAATCAGCAGTTATTGTATTGGTATCAGATATGCATGTATTGGGTAACTGTGTATTTGTGGTGGTTACTTAATTTGTGTGTCACTCCCTAGGAGCACTGTGCACCCCACTTACCTTCTCCATCTGTCCATCCCCAAGTTGTGGAAATTTTGCAACTTCAGTGCAGCTGAGTGTTTACGCAAGTATTGTTCATTATGGATTAGGTACAAATTCTAATAAATATGTGTTCTTTATAGATGTAATTTTGAATTGCAGGCTATGAGCAATCAGTTTAATATAGCAACTAACAGAAAAAAACATGTACCAAGCTGATACACACAGGCTTCCAGGAGGAGATTCAAAGGTTACTGAACTATAATGCTGTATTAAGTTGTTCTTATATCTGTATCATAAGCAAGTAACAGTATTATAGCTGTTATATGCTGCTTCCAGGTCTTGCAGGGAAATTTACAACTCCACTGGAAGAGATTAGACAAAAGCTGTACAGAGTTTCTGTGTAGGAAATAGTCACTTAAAGCACAATGGATAGGATGCCACTGATTACAAAGAGGTAGCACATAGGCCTTACCACGTTCACAGAGCAGTAAGAGTCCTTGGTGTGCAAGGCCTGGAGAGCGAACTATTGGCGCTTTATAAATACTGTATAATAATAATAATAATTATTATTATACAGGATTTATATAGCGCCAACAGTTTGCTCAGCGCTTTACAAACTATGTGTTTCAATTACAGTATGCCACTGAACGTTTGAGCCAAGGCCCCAATAGTGAAGCTGGGGCTTAGAGTTGGCACCAATCATAATAATAATTATTATTATTATACACTGCTCAAAAAAATTAAAGGAACACTTTTTAATCAGAGTATAGCGTCAAGTTGATTAACCACTTGCCCTCCAGAGGATTTACCCCCCCCCCCCCCTTCCTGACCAGGCCATTTTATGCGATATGGCACTGCGTTACTTTAACTGTTAATTGCGTGGTCATGCAATACTGTACATAAATGAAATTTATGTAATTGTTTTCCCACAAATAGAGCTTTCTTTTGGTGCTATTTGATAACCTCTACGTTTTTTATTTTTTGTGCTATAAACAAAAAAAACTAATTTGAAAATAAGCAATATTTTTTACTTTTTGCTATAAAACATATCCAATAAAAATGTGTTAAAAACCTAATTTCTTCATAAATTTAGGCCAAAATGTATTCTGCTACATGGCTTTGCTAAAAAAAAAAAATGCCAATACGTGTCAATTAATTGGTTTACGTGAAAGTTATAGCGTGCACAAATGACAGTATATATACTGGGATTTTAATTTTAATATTTTTTATAATAGTAATGGTGGCGATCACCCACTTATAGCAGGACTGCAGGACTGTGGCAGGCATTCTGACACTGGGTGGGAACTGACTAACTGCCACTGAGATCCCCAAGGACACTATTACAGTGATCAGTACTAATGAAAAGCACTGATACAGTGCTAATGACACTGGGCAGGAAGGAGTTAACATCTGGGGTGATAAAAGAGTTAACTGTGTGCTTTGTTTTACTAGTGATACATGCTGTTTTGTATCTCTCTGCTGTGAAGAGAGATACACAACAGCATGACCATGCTGAGAGGAGAGAGACCATGTTGTTTATACACAGATCTCTCCCCTGTCAGCTTTCCCCAGGAATCGCCATCCAGGACTCGGTGATTGACATCTCTAGCCACCAATAATGGAGCAAGCAGAGTGGCAGACACGCGCCCCCTACCCGTAAATACAAATCATATATATATATAAATATATATATATATATATATATATATATATATATGTGATTTTGGTACAGCCCTGTAGCAGTACTTCTGCTATAAGGCGGAGGGCAAGTGGTTAAACTCCTGGGATATTGATCTGGCCAGTTAAGTAGCAGAAGGGGTTGCTAATCAGTTTCAGCTACTTTGGTGTTAATGAAATTAACACCAGGTACACTAGATGCACAACAATACGACAAAACAGGAATGGTTTTACAGGTGGAAGCCACTGACATTTTTTTCCTACTCATCTTTTCTGACTGTTCTTCACTAGTTTTGCATTTGGCTAGGGTCAGTGTCACTACTGATAGCATGACCTGGACCCTACAGAGGTTGCACAGGCAGTCCAACTCCTCCAGGATGGCACATCAATATGTGCCATTGCCAGAAGGTTTCTGTGTCTCCCAGCACAGTCTCAAGAGCATGGAGGAGATTCCAGGAGGCAGGCAGTTACTCTAGGAGAGCTGGACAGGGACATAGAAGGTCCTTAACCCATCAGCAGGACTGGTATCTGCTCATTTCTGCAATGAGGAACATGATGAGCACGGCCAGAACCCTACAAAATGACCTCCAGCAGGCCACTGGTGTGAATGTCTCTGACAAAACAATCAGAAACAGATTTCATGAGGGTGGCCTGGGGGCCCGATGTCCTCTAGTAGGCCCTGTGCTCATTGCCTGGCACCATAGAGCTTGACTGGCATTTGCCATTGAACACCAGAATTGGCAGGTCTGCCACTGGAGCCCTGTGCTTTCCATAGATGAGAGATAGTTCACCCTGAGCACATGTGAGAGATGAGAAAGGGTCTGGAGAAGCCGTGGAGAATGTTATGCTGCCTGTAACATCATGCAGCATGACTGTTTTGGTGGTGGGTCAGTGATGGTCTGAGGAGGCATATCCATGGAGGGATGTACAGACCTCTAAAGGCTAAACAATGGCATCCTGGCTGCCATTAGGTATCAGGTTGAAATCATTGGACCCATTGTCAGACCCTACGCTGATGCAATGGCTCGCCTCATGTGGCGAGAGTATGCAGGCAGTTCCTGGAGGATGAAGGAATTGATACCATTGAATGACCCCCAAACATGCCTAACTTAAATCCAATAAATATCTCTGGGATATCATGTTTTGGTTCATCCGATGTCACCAGGTTGCACCTCAGACTGTCCAGAAGCTCAGTGATGCCGTGGTCCAGATCAGGGAGGAAATATCCCAGGACACCATCCGTCGTCTCATTAGGGGCATGCCCCAGCATTATCAGGCATGCATACAAGCACTTGGGGACCGTAAAAACTACTGAGTAGCATTCTGAGTTGCTGCAATGAAATTTCAGCAAAATGGACTAGCCTGCTGCATCATTTTTTCACTTTTATTTTCTGAGTGTCTTTGAATTCAGTCCTCTGTAGGTTGATAATTTTCATTTCCATCAAACTATGGGGCATCCTTACTTTCCTAACACATTACCCAGTCCATATCAGTATAGATATCCAACATGATATTTTCCCCATTGAGATCTGATGTGTTTTCAAAGTGGTCCTTTAATTTCTTTTAAAAGTGTATTATACAGGATTTATATAGCGCCAACAGTTTGCGTAGCGCTTTACAAAAATAAAGGCAGAAATTACAGTTACAATACAATTTGATACAAGAGGAATCAAAGGGCCCTGCTTGTTAGAGCTTACAGTCTAAGAGGGAGGGTCAAGTGATGCAAAGGGTAATAGCTGTGGGGAATGAGCTGATGGAGAAAGTAAAAACACAGTGCATTAGTTAAAAGCAGGATAGGCTTCTTTAATCACTTCACTACCGGGCACTTATACCCCCTTCCTTCCCAGGCCAATTATCAGCATTCAGCACTGTTGCACTTTGAATGACAATTGCGCAGTCATGCAACACTGTACCCATATGAAATTTGTATAATTTTTTTCACACAAATAGAGCTTTCTTTTGGTGGTATTTAATCACCACTGAGTTTTTTTATTTTTTTCTAAATAAAACAAAAAACACCCAAAACTTTTGAAAAAAAACTCACTTTTCTTCGTTTTGGTTATAGAATTTTGCAAATAAATAACATTTCTTCATACATTTAGGTCAAAATGTATTCTGCTACATTTCTTTGGTGAAAATAATAATAATAATTTTTTTTTTCAAATGTTTCTTTTTTTTATTATTATTACATTTTTTCTTTTTTTACTATTTTATTTTTCAGCACAATGTGACCAAAGCAATACAATAGTAACATTGAACTACTCTGAGCATGTGATCAGGATTTTTTTTTTTTAACACATTATGATTGCTAATACCAATGTATTTCATTGATTTTTGCAATCATTGTAACTGAATGAAACTGATTCATTCAGTCTTTTGTTGTGATTAGCTGTGATTGGGCAAAGATGATCACATGATACAGATGGGCTGAGATTGTCCCTGTCTGTATTATGTGACTGCCTTGACCAGTCACAGCTTACAACATAATTGTATACAATGGATGGCTTAACAGGAATCCATCCATTGTATACAATCGACATGTGATCTGCTGTGATTGGTCACAGCGGTCACATGACACTGGCAATGGGCTGGTGTAGTGATATGTCATCAGCTGTGTCCTGTGGACACAGCTGGTAAGAAATCGCACCGTGAGTGGCTCGTTTTGACAGCACGTCATATGAGGTCCAGTCACAATGGCAAGTGTCCCTCCTGGCCATCAATCTACTATAGGCCTGGCGAGACGTGGTAAAGAGAAAGGTTTTCAGGGATCTTCTACAGGTTGAATATTAGGAGATAGTTGGACAGTTTGGGGTAGGAAGTTCCATAGGATGGGAGAAGCCTTGGAGGTGAGCATGGGAGAAGGTTACATGGGAACTAGAGAGCAGTTTGGTTGGTATTTTGAGACCAGGTTAGTGATGTAGGTGGGGGCCGAGTTGTGGATGGCTTTGTAAGTTGTTGTTAGTACTTTGAATTTTATTCATTGGGTGACTGGAAGCCAGTGGAGGGATTGACAATTGCGCTGAGTTCTGTCGCCCAAGTTCCTGGCCATGTGCTCACCAGTGAATTACTCCTTTGGACACATGATTGAGCAGGGAGGGGTCCTGCCCATAAAGCTGGTATCCAATGAAGCAAAATTGTGAGCAGAACAGGCTGTGTGGCTGGACCATCTTCTCTGGCTCAGCCCCTGGAAGCTGTGAGCTTATTTTTTTTGTTTATGTTTTTGAGAAAAGAGTGTGCAAGAACCAAAAAAGACCATCGTGAACACATGTTAAACACATTTCTAACAAAACAGCCATTTTCCTGGTTTACCAGAAGAGACTCATGATACTGTACCTGCACCCTCTTGTAGAAAACTCCTAGTGCTACAGGAAATTTAGACAGGTATCAGCACTGGGACCACCATGATCACAGACCATCTGATACAGAGTTACTGTTCTGTATGCATGCCAAGATGACACATTAAAAGGGAGACACATTGCTTATTGTTTTCAAAAGGTAGAAACATAAAGACAATCCTAGAGACTTCCGGTTCTGGTGCCCATGTAGCTGCAGCAAGTATCAGAGTGTCCCGCTGTACCAGTCGTTTCCTGACATATGAACTTGACTTGCTCCCCTCCCTCCTCAGCCATTGAGGAAATATAATGAACCACTTCTTGTCCCAGCAGCGTGAGGGCTCTCAATCTGTGCCTCAGCTACCCATACAGGCAGAGAGCTCCTCTGCATGGTCTACAGACATGGTGTCTGTGTCAGCCCTGCTCTCTTTCTGCTGCTGCTGAAATGAATATGCAGGGAGACTATGCTCTCCTGGAAGCTGAAGTCACAAAACTACTGTCACTAACTATCAAGGCAGCTATAGATGAAGCAGTCCACCAGGGAATCCAACAGTTCAGACAGGATCTGCAGGCTCAAACTAACAGGATCACAGAGGCAGAGCAAAGAATCTCTCTCACAGAGGATGCCCTGGAGCACACTCAGACTGAGCTGACAGCAGCAACAACAGATAATGTCAGTGTGTTTGAAAATTGGTCAAAGAGAAAAATTTTTAAAATTATAGGTTTTGCCTGAGAGTTATACATTTTGTTGGAATTGCTCTTTGCACATTCATGATCTACTGGAACTTCCTGGTCCGTGCAAGGTGGAAAGAGCTTAAAGACAGAGTTCCTTCAAATCTGGCAACAATTTCCCACAGCTGGGAATTGTGAAATGCCTTAACTACGCCTCTATCCTTCAACATTACCAGGGATCAATTTCTTTACTTCTGGATGGAAACAAGCTTTTCCTTCTCGTGGATTACTCCACAGAGGAGATCCACAAGTGGAAGGTTTTCAGGGAGGCCTGTTTTGCTCTTACTCATCAGAAGAGCAAGTTCATGTTAGCTTACCCAGCCACTTTACATTTCCAGTCACCCGAAGGACAGAAATACTCCTTCCAGGATCCTGCTGAAGCCAAAGCCTACCAGTATCAGCTAGCTACCCCTGCGGATGCACATTCTAGACTTCATAGCCCTCAGCATAACTCCTCAATACGAGAAGCCAAGAGCCCTCATTTTGATTTGACAATTTGGTCCCAGTTGAAGCCCAGTTTACTATTTGTTAATTTAGATGAGTATATTTTATATTTGTCTACATTTTGGTTGTATATGCCTTCCCTCTCAGTTGTAATGGTTTGGTTTCACTATATCTAAATATGCTTTTTCCTCAATAGCTACAGAGCAGGTAGTGACTGTATTCCATGTGTTTTCTTCATGGGGGCACATTGGCCTTCACTGATGTTTTTTCTACTACCTCACCAACCCTCATTGGGTCTGCACCAGAATTGGAGATTAAGTTTGTCCTGCTCTTCCACTGAGGACGCAAAGTCACCTACTGCTAGTCTCAGTGTACAATGATTTGGTTAAGTTTTGGTTAGCATTCTTTTCTCTTTTTTTTACGGTTTATTGATCATTTTTCTAATTCTCTCAGGTTATGCCAGTATGCCTAACATTGCCTGAAGAACTGCTTATATGTCTCATATGCTGCTTCGCTAATCATACTTTGGCAGGCTTCATTCCTGTCATTTTCATGGCCTAGCTCCATTTTTGCTCTGTGCCTGATCTTTTTTGTACCCTGAACTACTCCTTGATGTTTGTAGATACTATCTCTTGCCTAGAATGCAAATGTTATGTATGTATATCTAATTTGTATTGTTTCTTGGAACATTAAATGTTTTGGTTCCTCAAATAAAAGGATGCAAATACTCAGATACTGCAAACAGTTGCAAGCTGACATAACTCTATTGCAGGGGACACATTTATCAAAAAATGATTTTCAAGTTCATAGGCTCTCCCATGGATCACAGAAGGGCTGGGGTGCTAATTTATTTAACAAAAATTTGCCTTACTCTATGAAATCACATGACCACGGTAACGTAGGTTGTAAAGTCTCTGCTACTATAGTTATAGGAAATGCTGTTACAACTAACATCTATGCTGTCAATTCTCCCAACCTAGACTTTTATCATTCTCTATCTAACTAGATCTTGAAAACACCTTCCTCGAAATAAATTATTTTAACTTTAATGTTACCATGTACCCTACTGAAGACTGTCCCTCCCACAAAAAAACCCAACTCTTTCCCTGGAGCTAGGTTCTGCACCCAGTACCCCTTTAGCTGATACAATTTCCTTGTTAAAACCGGTAGACATTTGGAGGCTCATGCACCCCACCGATGGGGAATAAACAAATTTTCCTCTGGTAAACCATTCCTTAGCCCAATTGGACTATCTTTTCTGCTCTGACTCTTTGTCTTCTGTTTGCTACTCAAAACTGCATGACAGTCTTCTCTGATCATGCCCTGATTTCTCTATTCCTTAGAGACACGTTTAAGAGGATGGGTCTGCCCCATTGGCATTTTCCTCACTACCTTGTTAAAATAGTGCCTTTCTTCTAATGGCCTGGGTAGCATGGCCAGAGTTTACTACTGCAAATGCTTTACATAAGTTTGACCCAACTCTCTACTTGGAAACAGGTAAAGCTTCTTATGGGGTAGAAACATATCCTTCACAACCTCCTGTCCTGTAACAATCTGTGAGTTCTCCAAGGATAAAGTATATTACATATTTTGGTGTCAAAATTGGTAGAACCCCTGCTTCATTGTATCCACTCAACTTTCCTCCTCTAATATAAAAAATTGTTAAATAACTGAAGGTGTGGAGGGCTTCGTCAATCTTGCTTTTTGGGAGGTGTTATCTGTATAAAATATCTATTTTTGCCCACCTTTTATATCCCGTCCAGACAATTCTAATGCTTTTGAAACATAAAGACATCAAAACACTCCAAAAAGCTCTAAAGTCTTTTATTCGGCAGGGCAAACACCCTCATCCAGTCTACTCACCAGGACATTACAGACTCAGGTTCATTTTGTTTGTCATTAGCCTCCTCATTGGCATAACCTACCCTTACTTTCATTTCTTAAAGTAGTACTATAGAGAAAACTTTTTTTCATTTTGGATAGAGCAAGGGAGGGTTCCCATAGCCACACAGAATGTGAGAGGAAATCCCTGCAAATTAAGGGAATTCCTTGGGGACCCCAAGGTCACCAGAATTAGTGCCCCCATTAGAAGATTTCCCCTCTATTACTTTTCTGGGGACAACCCAAAATGTGGTATTTTCTTTTACTTTCACTTTCAATAATAATGGTAAATAGGACAAATAGAGAGGGTAAATCTCCTTAATTGGGACACCGACAGCAATAAAAAACTAACAAGCATTCTAATCCCTCTCCACTCTACCCAAAACAGGTTTCCCTTTAGTTATACTTTGAATCTAAAACTTAAAAAAAAAAGTTTTGTCTTCGGTTATACGTTAACTTGGATCTCTGTGCTCCCATGTCTTTGTTTTTTGATTTTTTTTTTTGCAACCCTCTTGCATTGACCCATATGGTTAGCTGGGTTTTTGAATGGTCTGTAAATTTCCTATGGCTAGCAATGTACTATTTTATATATTTCATGGTTCTGAGTACAATGAACTATGATACTTTGGATTGTCTTTTCTATTTTATAATACAATATGGCAAACTATGTACTATGTATTATAAACTATGTAATAAAAGTGTATACGATTTTATAGAGTTGTGTAATCACTGGTACCAGTAAAGTCTGTTGTTCTTCCTCTTTTGGTATATTTTTTTGGTTGGGATGTTAATATTAGGATGTGGTATTCAATATGATGGCATAAATTTGGAATAATATAATAAAATATGGGGAAAAAAACAATCACGTCAGTTAATATGTGATCAGTAAATGAAAATCCAGAAAATCTAAAGCTGTAGCTTGTTGTGGTAGAGACATTGTTTTTATTGGCTGAATTGCTGAAAATTGCTATCTTGATATCCAAAAGGGAAATGCATAAAGCCACACCTGGAAGCAGTGTTCTTCATACCACATGTAGAGGAAGTGTTCTTCATGCCACACCAGGAAACAGAGTTTGCAGGTAAATGTCTTTTGACCAGATTATCATACTCCTACTTCTCAATAAAATTAATATGAAAATGTATCCAGTGGGCCACAATTTGTAGGGTGAAGTGTGGAGTATGGGTGCTAGGGCATAATAGAGGTGGATGGGATGGGATTTCTTCAGATGTGCTGAGTTTTAGCTATGGACATTGCTATTGGAATGTGACTTCAGGTACAGAGATAGGTGCAGAAATAGTGTGGTAGATGACAAGATATCAACTAGATATAGCTACTACTATCGTGTCAGAAGACTTGGACTGCTCCGTAACTAACAGCATTTTTTTTTAAATGGGTATTTATATTCTTAGTAAATTAAATAACTTTGCAAGTATGTAATTTCACCTGAGGCCTTATGTTTTAGTGAGCTGTATGCTGTAAAGATTACTGTGAACCAATAACCTGATGGAGCCTAGGTGGTGACTGAAAAATGAAGAGCCTGCAAAACAAAAGACATACTTATGAGGAAGCACAGATGATCACAGTGAAACTGGCAAAGTGACAGCTCCCAGCTGATTTGTTCTGTTTGTAAACAAAGTGGCCTGGCATTCCTTTTATCTACACTAGGCCCTTATCCTAGATAAGGGTCTGGTATAGATGTTATTGGGGTACAACATATAAAAATGAACACAGCATGGGGTTCGCCCTAAAAATGCACACCAGATCCTTTTCTGGTATAGATGTTAATAGGGGATACCATATAGAAAAAAAACATGGCATGGAGTTCTCCCTAAAAAAATCTATACCAGACTTTTATTGAATATGGTTTGGTGTGGATTTTAACAACTAAAATACCTGACACTTTTACCCCTTCCTGCCCAGGCCAATTTTCAGCTTTCGGCACCGTTACACTTTGAATGATAGTAGCGTGGTCATGCAACACTTAGCCATATGACATTTTTATAATTTTTTTCACACAAATAGAACTTTCTTTTGGTAGTATTTAATCACCGCTATATTTTTTGTATTTTCTGCTAAATGGATAAAGACCGAAAATGTTTAAAAATATTCTTCATTTCTGTTATAACATTTTGAAAATAAACAATCATTTATAAATTTAGGCCAAAATGTATACTGCTACATTTCTTTGGTGAAAACACACTATGATATATATATATATATATATATATATATATATGGAAATAGATCAGTCCTGATGTACTGGCTCTCATTTCTTGAGGCCAGAAAATGCCAGGACAGTGCAAATATCCCCCAAATGACCAATTTTTGGAAAGAAGACAGTCCAGTCCAAGTTCTTATTTTTTGTCACAATTTTTTGCAAAATGAAGAAATTAAAAAAAGTTTTTTTTCACAGTTTTTTTTAAAATCCTTTACATACTGTCACCAGTGCAGTACAGCATGATCATATAACTGGTGTGGCTTTGATCAGGGAAATTTTTTTCAATGTTTTTCTTTCTTTTTTATAACATTTTTTCTTTTTTTTTGCAATTTGTTTTACATATTCTGAACAAAGCAATACAATAGTAACATTGTACTACTCTGGATAGGTGATCAGGATTTTTCTTGTGTTTACACACTATGATTGCTGATAGCTGTGGATTTTACAGGTATAAGCAACCTTTTTTTTCTGAATGAAAACTATTCATATAGTGTTTACTATTGTGATCAGATGATTGGCAACAGCTATGGGCAACAGCGATGGGCTGTGATTGGCCCTGTCTGTAGCATGTGACCATTGTGACCAATCACAGAGCTCATCACAATAGTACACAATGAAAGGCATGAATCAAAACCTTTCATTATGTACAATTGTCATGTGATCTGCTGTGATTGGCCACAGCAATCACATGGTACCAGCAGTGGGCTTGTGATCAGTCTGTATCTGGTGGACAGAACGGGTGACAAACTTCGCTGGAGCGTGGGTGGCCCATGGGAGTGCATAAGGCTCAATCCTGGGAGGGCATCATATGATGTCCTCCCAGGATAATAGGGATAATAATAAGGGTTAGGAGGGAATCCTAAGCAAAAAAAAATAAATAAACATGGAGTCCTTCAAAATCCATACCAGAGCCTTATCCAAGCTTTCAGCCTAAATGGTCAAGAAAGGGGGGCAGTGTTCAGGTCCTCCGCCTGAACCTTACCTGGCAACATGCCCTCAACCTTGCCAGGAGGTACCCCTCTGGCAAACAATCTTGTCCTCATGTGGATGAGGTCAAGGATTTCTTACCCACAACCCTGGTCTGGTGGTTGTTGGGATCTGTGAGCAGGGGGGTTTATTGGGATCTGATCATGAGGAAGTAAAAAATAAGAGTTCCTCAGATACTGCCCCCCACATGAATGAGTAAGGGGTAAAAATGTAAATGGTAAACAACAACACAAAAAATGTCTGTCCAACAAAGTAAATTCTTCATCAGCCATGTTGTCTGGTGAAGCACATCCACATCAGTCATGATGGATGATGCCAGTCAACCTGTCAAAAAATGAAAAAAACATTAACCAATCCACGACCAACAACTGCTCACTAAAAATGACAGTTTCTGGTCCCCACCACAAAATGCAAATAAAAGGGAAGGGTCTCCCGGGTGACATCATGGATCAAATATGAACATAACCATATTTAGTCAATGATGTCACAAGGATTCCAGAGATATCACTAACCAAATATGGACACATAATTTTTTTATTGAATGTATTTACTCATTTACATAGTGGTCTCCTTATTTTTAAGCACTTGGTCTAGATAACGGGGTTCCCATGCCATTTTTTTTTTTATCTGGGGTTCTTCTTAAAACCCATTCCAGACCTGAAGAGGGGGCATGCTTTTTTATGCTACCAGTTTGGTTACATTCATCTGACAGCTGAATGGGCCAGCTAGGATATGTCACTGGTTGAATACAGAACTGAATTGAATATGTTTATTTTTACATCTGCCTGCAATTCATATTTTAATAATGTATACAAGGGAGAGGTGCAGCGCTATCTATATGAATATACTTATATACTTAAATATAAATATAAGTCAATAAAGGTGCTATTATAGTGCAAATGGTGACTAAATGATAAATTCAGTCCATAACGTGCTCAGAATCCAAAAGAGTCCTTTAAGAGCTCCAGTCCCTGGATTCGTGGATAAGGTGATAAAAGTAAGAATTGCGCACTCACCAAATGTGCAATTCAAATGCGCATTAACAGCTGATATTCCAGGGTCCTCATATGGATCTGGTCAGGTCTGGTCATAGAAAGCCCTCCGCCACCTTAGCTTACCCCCTATGACTACGTGCCTTCGCACGAAACGCGTCAGGGAGCGGCTACAAGCGGTGTGACGTCACGCCGACCGGCGCCACGAGGGCCCCGGCGGCCATCCATTATTTACATATCCAGTGTATGTGTGGAGTACACTACCAGGTGGCGGAGGGCTTTCTATGACCAGACCTGACCAGATCCATATGAGGACCCTGGAATATCAGCTGTTAATGCGCATTTGAATTGCACATTTGGTGAGTGCGCAATTCTTACTTTTATCACCTTATCCACGAATCCAGGGACTGGAGCTCTTAAAGGACTCTTTTGGATTCTGAGCACGTTATGGACTGAATTTATCATTTAGTCACCATTTGCACTATAATAGCACCTTTATTGACTTATATTTATATTTAAGTATATAAGTATATTCATATAGATAGCGCTGCACCTCTCCCTTGTATACATTTC
This sequence comes from Staurois parvus, assembly GCF_062004578.1. NCBI lineage: Eukaryota > Metazoa > Chordata > Amphibia > Anura > Ranidae > Staurois > Staurois parvus. Next base: position 7,507,621 of record NW_028317815.1, read on the forward strand.
TATTAAGAAGGTTCATATGGTACCTCTTTGGTGTTCAGCTGCTGTTCTCTTCTTTTATACTTTGTGATTTTATATTAGTTGTTTTTAAGCGCTCACTTATTTTGAAATTCATATTTTAATAATATGCTTAAAGCATCCCTATTTTTTAAAAGGACATACTTTCCTACAGTATAACTATCTGACACTACTAAAGTTAATGTATATGCAAAAAAGATGATACTAGAATGGACTGTAGCAGATGTTAAGAACATGTGTATAAAACTACAATTGCTTAGTTATGTATATTTACATGTTTGTAATTATAGCCCTGATAAACAATGTTTAGCCTCTGAAATATTTATTGTCTATTGGTTTCATTAAAAAATAATAAAAGAAACTCTATGGGGTTGAGGTACTAAAACTAGAGAGTGCAAAATCTGTTGCAGCTCTTCATAGAAACCAATCAGCTTCCAGGTTTCTTTGTCAAAGCTTAATTGAACAAGCTGAAGTTAGAAGCTGATTGGCTACCATGCAAAGCTACACCAGATTTTGCACTCTCCAGTTTTAGTAAATCAACCCCTCTCCATTTTCAAGATTCTTACCTATCATTTGACTTGACCTCTTTTGAAGCATGAGTTTGGCCAGCATACTTATAGGACATTTTTATGTTTTGGCTATTTTATTGTTTATTTTATATCTTAGGCAAAGGTTCTTTATAAGTCCCTCTGTATATGTGATCTTCTCCTGTATTGCACTCAATATTGAGTAATCTGCATATGAATTATATTGCACTCTCTCCTTTGCATTATGATATTGCTCAATTTCCTTTACATCCTTTCTGCCAGCATGTTTTTACCTGTAGTGTATTTACCTATTTTGCTGTTTGTCCTTTCATTTTTGTGTTTGTATTTAGTTATGTTCTCCAATTGTTATGTTTAGTCACATGTCATCTTTCCTTTTGGATATTGCTTATATAGTAACATTTTTTTAAAGAAAAAAGCTGTGTAGAGAGAAAATGGCTTATAAAGATCAAGGAAAACCATTTCTAAATTGAGTCATATATTTTACACCAGCTCCAGAAACATTCAGGCTTACACACACACACACACACAATCACAGACACTGCAGATGCAACTGAATACATATAAGAGAGAGTGCAATGATTAGAAACAACTTTAATAAATAAAATATGTATAACATGTAAAAGAGGCATTCACAGAAAGCTTACGTGGGGCAAAATGTACAGGGGCATGCAGTATCACTGAACAGTAGACAGTTCTCTAGAAATTCCTCCAACAGACCAAAGTAAGATCACAGCTCGGGCCCCCCATGATTGAGTAAAATGACAGCTCATTCTGCCAATTTCCTTTGAATAGCGGTGACAAGGCAAGGCATTGCCTTGTTTGGCACTATTTACCTGTTATAGAGGTATTACACTGCTCCAGAGTACAGGACAGTTGCTACATCTGAGCTCCAACATACAACACAGGGTTGCAGAGGATTATGATGAGTTGTCATTGTATCCCAGTTTGTTGGAGAAACCCATGGAGGACTGCATACCATCCATCATTATGGCTGGCACCAGTAACTGCTATCCTATGTTCAGCAAGGCTGTGTATATGCCCAGTATTTACCTACTTTCTGTAAGTGTTTTGTATATGTTTTTTCACAGTATTGAAGTTGCTTGTGCAAGATCATAAAACTCTTTTTTGTACATATTTAGTTTTAGGGTCTTCAAGAACTTCTCTTGAAGTTTTATGAGATGATCAATTTTTGTGTCTTACTTGATTAACCCTTTCACTGCCAGGTCCATACAGCGTACAGACCCACCTCTTCTAGCTGGCCAGGACCCTACGCCATACAGTCCTGCATTCCTTCTCTACTATAAGCTCATGGTCACTTCAGTGACCATGAACTTATAGCAAAAAGGTTCAGCAGACTCTACTGAACAAAACAATAGCTCTGATTAGGGGCTGATCAGAGCTATTAACTTAAAATGTGACACCCTCACCCCCAGTCCTGCTGCCATTTCTCTGTCATGTCTTTGGTCCCCCTATCTGCCTAAGCTGACTTCTAGATTGCCCCCCACCCCCCCCCCAACTGTCTCTAACACTGCCTTACCCTACCTGCACTACTTACAACCACCCCAGCACCAATCCCCCCCCCCTTGAAAACCCGATCCCTCTGTGGCTGCTCTGCAGCTTTTGGCTTCTCTCCTCTGCCCTTCCCTCTGACTTTCTGTGCTGCAGGGCAGGCACAGAGCCATCCATGTCCCAGACCGGATCCCCCCCTGCTACTCTGGCCCCCCTTTAGTGCCCCCTACCTCTCCTGTGTTTGGGCACCCCTCCCTGCAGCTTCTAGCTGGCTCTCCCTCCTTCCCCTCCCACCGGCTGCAGCCACTGACAGATCACTGTCATTTTGAAGAGGGGGCCCCCTTCCCTTCCTGAGAGCAGGGGAGGCTGGTAAACACACCCCTTTCTTTCTTCAATGAATACAGACAGCGATCAGTACAGATTCTGTATTCATTATTCACTGACAGATAGTAAATTGTGTTTACTATCTGTCAGTTTGTGAATGAAACATAGTAAAGACTATGTTTCATTTTATGAATGAAAGGAGTCGATACAGAATCCTATCTCATTCATCTTCAGTGCAGCTCAGGCTGCAGAGAAAGGAACTGTCTTCAGTCCCTTTCTCTGTCTCAAAAAAGAGACATTAGTGGTCTGTTTAGACTGATGATGTCTCTCCAAAGTCCCAGTTGACATGAATCGGACTGCCTGCACAGGGATGCACAGAACACCTGTGCATCCCCGTGTGGGTAAACACAGCTCTCCATGCGTATAAGCTTTGAAACACCCCATTGAACCAGGAAGGCAGGAATTTTGTAAGTTATGTTGTGGTTTTGTGTGCAAATAAGGATTTTAGCTGTTTTGTAGTGAAAACGGTGATTTGTTAAACATTCATGCAACTATCGTGGTGCCTAAAAAACTCTGTAGCATCATCTTTTTATTGTACTGGTAACGTGCTTTCAGAAAATATATGGCTTGGGTGACTTTTACAAGTTAAACCTCCAGATTTTTAGAGAAATGTTTGCATACGTTTAATTTTCACCATTTTGCAACAAGGCGCAATTTAAAATTGACAAATATTTGTTAATTTTTAACTCAATAAAGGTTAATCTTTTATAGTTAGTAGGAATTTAGCAGGAACTTTTAAAATGCGCTGTGTTTGTATCTGCTAATAATGATTTTAGTGTATTTTTAGCAAAAATATAAGTTTGATAAACATTTGCGTAAATATTGTGGGGCTTTAAAAGTCAATAACACATTCTTTTTATTCTGCTGGTCATGTGCTGTCAGAAAATATATGGTTTTGGGAGTTTTTTGCAAACTCTGAGAGCTGTGGGTGAAAAATGGAAACCTCCAGATTATTAGAGAGATTTGATTATTTACATTTTGCATCTGTTTGATTTTCACCAGTTTGCAAAATGGCGCAATTTAAAATTGACAAATATTTGTTAAGTATTAACTCAATGTAGGTTAAACTTTTATATTTAGCAGGAATTTTTTTCTATCTACTAATAATGATTTTAGTGTCAATATTTAGTGAAAATATAGTTTTGATAAACATTTGCACAAATATTGTAGGGCTTTTAAAATCAGTAACACTTTTTTTTTATTCTACTAGTCATGTGCTTTCAGAAAATATATGGTTTGGGGGGTCTTTTACAAATTCTGGAAGCAGTAAGTTAAAAATAATAACCTTCAGATTTTTAGAGAGATTTGGTTCTTTACATTTCTGTGTACATTCGATTTTCACCATTTTGCAAAAAGACGCAATTTAAAATTATTATTTGCGTCTAGTTATTTGTTATTTAATTTCTTAACTCAATATAGGTGAAACTTGTATATTTATCAGGATTTTTGTAATATTTGCTGTGTTTTTATCTGCTAATAATTATTTTAGTGTATTTTCAGCAAAATTATTGCTTTGATAAACATTTCCGCAAATATTGCAGAACCTTAAAAATCAGTAACACCTTCATTTTATTCTACTGGTCATATTCTTTCAGAAGATATATGGTTTGGAGTATCTTTTGCAAACTCTGAAAACTGTGAGGTAAAAATAAACAAAAAGCAATGGAAAAATTGCAAATATGGTCTGGCCAGCTGAGTTTAAAAGTGGAGCACAGGGCCTGGCAGCAAAAGGGTTAAATAGTTATTTAAAGAGGAACTTCAACATAGTTAGTCTGGCAGAAAAAATACAAAAGTCCATCCAGTTCAACCATTAAAAAAAAAAAGTTATAATCCTACACCCACAGTTGATCCAGAGGAAGGCAAAAAAAAAACAGCAAAGCATGATCCAATTTGCTTCTGCATTGGGAAAAAAATCCTTCCTGATCCCCCAAGAGGCAATTGGATATTCCCTGGATCAGCTTTACCTATAAATGTTAGTATCCAGTTATATTCTGTGTATATCCAAGAAAGAATCCAGACCTTATTTAAAGCAATCCACTGAGTTGGCCAGAACCAACTCTTGAGGGAGTCTATTCCCTTTTCAACCTTTTAAAATAAAGAAATAAATATAAGTTAGAAGCTACAAATACTGAAGACATGTGAAATGTGTCACCATGATATATGCTAGGAGGCTTCGGGCAGGTGACATGAGCAGGGGACATGGGCAGGGGATGTGTCTAAGCGCATGTCATTATTGCCTAGGTGAGAATTGAGAAAGTGAGAGCAGGTACCTGTCAAAAAAGATAACCATTCCCAGGGGTGGACTGATCATTAGGAAACTTGGGCACTGCCCAAGGGCCCGGGGTCAGTAGGGGGCCCCATGAGATGCCCCTGGTACCTTTTTCATAGGCTTTTTTGAGTTTGGGTAAGGACACAGGGGCCCCATGATCCCCTATTGTCTGGGGGCCCCATGAGTTGTCAGTCCGCCCCTGACCACTCCCCATAAAAGCACACATCTAAAGTGTTAGGGATGAGGGTGGAGATCAAAAATGGCAGAACTTTCACATTTGAGTGAAGGTCTGCTTTAAGGATTTACTCTATTGACTGTAGAAGCATTAGCAATTTGAATATGGTATAGGAATTATAAAATATACACACAGAAGTGGGACATGTTTGCTTATGTGCAGTGTTCTAGTATAAACATGGCAGGCGCACCCTAAAACCTTCATCTTTGTAGGAATCAAGAGGAGTTTTTAACATGCATACCTTCTTTATTTACAGTTACCTGTCATGTTTGTAATGAGCATATATGTTTTAACAGTGATCATAGCATACTGTACATAGTACTTATATTTTTTTAAGTATGGCAAATGTTAATGAATAGAACCACATTTTCATATGCAACATTTGAAATAATCATTCAGTTTATGTAAGCAGTGTTTAAAAGCAAAGCAGAAAGATAAAGAATGGTATCTTTCCTGATTGGCTAGTTCACTATAGGACTCATGCATATTTCCTTCAAAATTTGCTGTTTCCTCTCCTAATAAAAGCTGACAGAATGTAAATGAGTTTCTAAAGGAACCAGCAAAAGTGGCAATTTTTCTCATTTAATCTTTAGATGAGTTGTCTGTCTCCCAGCTGCTGAGCTTCATTAGAATTCTGAAACTAATTCACCTATCAACATATGATTATTGGGTCGTGTGAGTATTTTTGGGCTACATGAAGAGAAAATCACTCCAGAGTACAGGGTGGTCAATAACAGAACTGGCAGACTTCAGAACAATCTGTTCTAACAGGGGAATGAACCCAGGTCTCATTTCTTTCTTTTAGCAATAGATTATACCAAAGAGACAAATCCTTGCTAAAGATTAAATAGACTTTTTTAATATACAGAGTGCATTGCAGCTGTAACTCTGAGCTGTAGTCGTGTAGAAAACTCTTTCTAGAAATAAAAGATATTTACTATTGCGGTTACAATGTTTAATGGCACTGCTAAAGGTTAGAGGTTTATAAAAGGTTCGTAATGATGAAGAGGTTAGTTATAATTTTGTGATTTGTTATTCTCTAAGGCATAGATTTTTTTTAAATAAAATTCTGTCCAATTTCACTTCTCAGAATAACTGTTAACAATGTAATATTATTTAGGAATCGGAAATATTGAAATGTGCTTTTCTTATGCACTCTAAATATACTTTACTATAAATGTTTTACCTTTGAAGACCTTTCCTGAATAGATGTCATAGTGTCCTGCTTATTCATTCAGTTGATAAATTTGTAATTTATTTATTTTTAATGTAAGCCATAATCATTTAGTTGAATTAAATTAATAATTGACCCCACACCGAAGTAATGTTTATAACTGTCAATCCTTTGTTAACACACCATATTCCACAAGCACCATATTTTCCAGGTTTGTTGCCTCTTATAAAAGCTTCAAACACTTGAAGCTTCTGGCCTGAAAACATACTCTATGCTGAAATTAAAAGCAATAATAAAATAATAATAATAAAGATAATAATATTAAACTTATAGTGTTAGATAATAATTGTGGTCTACCATTGAAAGTGTAAAACTCCCCCAACTTCATTGAATGTCCATTGTGCAACAGCAGAAAAGGAGAAGCGCCTTGGCAGTTATAATGGGCTCCATTAATGTGCAAACCCATAGAGGCAGACTTCTTTTTTTTTTGGACAGGTACTCAATAAATGTCTTTTGCTCTTTGATCAGATCCACAGTAGTGGCAGTAACTTTACAAAAAGTAGTTTCGCTTTCAATGGTGTTTAATTTTTTTCTTATTTGCTGCTGCAAATTATAGGAATGCGCGCTCGCACACGTGTTCGTGTGTGTAAAATGTAAAATAACGTTCCACAAAGTTTATTGAGAAAAATTCAAAACATATAAATTGTATAAATTGTACAAAGTAAAACAATGTGCCAAAGAAAAACGCGGTGAAACACCAATCGCATATGCCAAACAATAAGAAATACTCAGGCGAACAAAATAATAAAGCCATCTCGCGTCACCTGTAACAATAATGAAGATGAACTTGGAAAAAAAACACGAGAACACAGCAAAAAAAAAAAAAAAAAAAAGAAAGAAGGCAAACACCAATCATAAGCACCACACAGCGTACAAAATATCACCAAACGAGCAGGATCATTTATTTGCACCCCCATATATCTTATATCGTAGAGTAGCAGAGTAGGGGGGAAGGGGATAGAGCTAAAGGTGCTGGGCTTCAGGTGCAAGGAAGAGGTTGCGAAAATATAAAAAGCTCGATGCTATCCATGAGGAGCAACAAAGGTACCACTCAAAGGTAGCCAACGCATAGGAAAATAACTCCGTGGAATGCGAGAGGCACATGTGCAAGTGTAGTCTGGGTGTGAGATTAGGTTGCCTATGGACAGAGGAATAAACTTATGTGTAGAAAGAAAAAGGAAAAATGAAGTGGAGAAGATGTGAAAAACAGCAAAGACAGAAATGGCAGGTACAGGGCACAATGAGGAAGGAGTCGGGAGAAAAAAAAAAATGGTAAGGAGCTGGAAAGCCAAAGAAGGAAGAAAAAAAAAATGTAGAAAGAAAAAATGCTTCAAAAGCTGGAAAGCCAAAGAAGAAAAATAAAAAAGGGGGGGGTAAGGGTCAAAGGGTAAGGAGACTAAGGGGGGGGGGCGGTATGGATAGACATGTCATATGGGTGGAAGCTCCAAGGACAGAGCTGGTGTGCTCATCCCCAAGGGGATAGAGACATAAATCAGACAATCGGGCGCCAGGGAAAATAAAATGTAAAATAAAACAAAATCTACGAATAACCAGTTTCATGAAAAAAAATGTAATTATTTGAAATCAGGAATATCAGTCAATAAACTGAACTGTCGAATAATAATTCAGTTATTTATTATGTATCATTCCGGCTGATTCTGAGCCATTTAATTTTATTTGGTATATTAAATAAATAAATTATATATATATATATATATATATATATATATAGTATTTGTATGTATTTATTAGTGTTTACCCATAAGCAGGGCAGCCATCAGAAATTTTGGGGCCCCTTACATAGTTTTAGGCCCTCCCAGGCCTGACCACCAATGTTCCCCAGAGCCCTCCCACTGTCCATCCCACCGAGTCCTTCAGTGCACCCACTTTTATTTTAACACTCTAACAACCTAATATATGAAAATGAAAAGTGTATTCCAAGTCATAATTTCATCTACTGACCTCTAAATAAGACTCCCCTGACACCTAGCAACCTCTATATAAGACCCCCCAACACCAAGCTCTATATAAGACCTCCAAATACCTACCAACCTCTATATAATACCCCCTGACACTTACCAGCCTCTATATAAGACCCCCTGACAACTATCTACCACTATATAAGACCTCCTGACACTTACCTACCTCTATATAAGACCCCCTAACACCCACTTACCTTCATATAGGACCCCCTGTTTATAAGATGTAAGATTTCAGAAAAAATACACTAAAGTTAATTTTAGGGCACACAAACACAATAATTTACCCATTTTTTTGTAAAATACAAAATTTCAGTAAATAGATACCCAACATCAAGCATTAAAATTGTGTGCACCCTTAAAACAGCAAAAAAAATCAATGTCCTATATTTTTATAGTTTTCATGGTGATACTTGAAAAGCCCCTAAAGGTCATCAGTTTAACATTGCCCGTGAGCTCTGGTGCTAAAATTATTGATCTCCCACTAGCGTGGGCAGTGATTTATAACATGTTTAGCACAATTGCCATTATTTTGACGCCCCAAAATAAGTACCAAAAGCGGTAACCCCGAGCTACACTCTGGGTTACCCTGCAGCGTTGCTCAGGGATTCCCTTTTTCACTTACCTTGTCTTGCGCTCCCATGATGTCCCCCCTGCAGTGGCCATCTCCTCTGGCCGATGCCGGCATCCGTCTTCCGGGACGTACTGGATGTACGGGGGCTGGAAATTTAAAAATGTTAAAAAGTGACATTCACTAAATACACTAAAATCACATAGTAAAACATTGCTGTATCAAAGCATTTCACATACATTTTGTCCCTAGTGCTTTGTCCTGTGCCCTGCCTGCATTTTTACTGTTCTTTCTGCCTAAACTGAGAATAGTCCATGGCGTCCAAAAAGCGTCCCTTTATGTCAAAAGCGGTTTTAGACCAGCTAGAAAACAGCGATAGTAAATTAGAACCACTTGCAGAATTGAGTGATAATGATTCGTTGGGAAATTCGCCATCAGACACTGAAAACAATTTTGTGACTTTGCTCAGTGATGTGCGAACTTGGCGCTATATTTCAAATTTCAGTGTTTTTGGTTTGATTATATTATTGAATTCAATTTATTACTATTATATTATTATTTTTTATGATTATTTATTATTTTATAATTTATGATTTCGTGTTTCAAATTTTATCATACCCAGGATGTTTACTAGACTCTTGTTCGGACAGATTTCAGTGAGTTATTCCTAAAAATTACAGAAGTACAATAAAAAAGCAACATATTTCCATGCAAAAAAATGTACCACTTTGAGCACAGAAATACTGACATAATCATACCGCTAGGGAGGTTAATATGTGGTTTTATTTATCTTTTTAACTTATTTTATTGCTATAACATAGGGGACCAATAGGCCTATATGTGATAGCATATAAGTGACAGGTCCTCATTGTAGGGGGGTTGGGGTACAGTGTGTGAAAAAAGGGGACAGGAGAGGAGAAGTGTGTACGATGAGGGAGCAGTGTATACAGACAGGCTCCCTCACTTGCCAGCGCTAAATGTCAATGGTTTTTAAATGTAAATGCTGCTCCTTGCCCCACCATTGAAGTAAACAAAGAGGCAGGGTCACCCAGTGACAGTACCTGGTGACCCTGACCCTTTGTTTACTTCAGTGGCTGGGCCGAATGACAGCTCCTTCTCTGAGTTGTAAAGGAAAAAAAAAGCCAACAAATACATGTAAAAACCAGCAATGACATTTACCCCTGGCAAGTGAGGAAGCCTGTTTGTATATACTACTCCCTCACTGTATACTCTGCTCCTCTCTTTCCTTTCCCCCCACCACCTGCAGTTTACAAAGCCCCCTCCCAAATGGGTAGTCCACCCCTGGTTGGGGCCTGGATCTTTCGGAAAGGCCCGAGCCCCTCTAGACACCCAGGTCCCTTACATGTTGATTAGTTGTCCCCCCTGATGGCGGCCCTGCCCAAAAGGCTCTTATAGTCTAATGTTTCTGACAGCCAAAGACATACTGTAAGACTGTCATAAAACAGTGATACAAATTCGATAGAAATTGGAAAGAAATTAATAGAACACCGTAGTAATGCAAGGGTCGGGGAGAGGAACCACTGAGAATGCAGAAGAAATCTGAAACATCTGAAAATGCCTGTTTTTTAAGAATCTCCAAGAAGATTTCACTTTCTTAGAACGTCCTTTAGAAGCATGGGCAGTCGGACAGGTACTTATTCATTTCTTTGTAGGGAGACCATTTCATCGATTTTCAGGTTAACCTGTGAAACTGAAGATAGTTAAGACAGAATTTCTATCAGCTGAAATGGGTACAGATTTATTGTGTGTGCTTCTTCATCATCATATTTTTGTTAGAAAGGTTTTGGCTACTAGAACACCAAAACCTTGCAAGAATCAGGTATCAGCCTTCCAAGAAAGAAATCAAGAGGTGGATTGCTGGTGTATAAAAGCCAGCAAACCACCTGCTGTGTAGCTTTTCCCCCCAGGCTCATTATGTATAAAGCAACAATCCGATTTTGCTAAAATTGATGCGAAAAAAAATCACAACTTCACTCATTCGTAGCCAGAATCATCTATTCTTGTAATATGACTGACTTCATTTATTTAATATATATTTTATAACTAATTTGTGGATTTAAATAGACTAAATAGATGTGTTATATAAGATAAATAATTGTCTCGTCAATTTTTCCTATTTTAATCAGTAAATTATTATGCTTGATAATTGTATATTTAAAGTGTTGCTAAACCCACAAGAGTAAAATCAGTGTGTATATACAGTAAAGCATGCTTGTTATACTCACTGTGGAACCTAAGGGGTTAAACCTCTGCATTGTGTTAAAAGGCTGTTTGATTCTGACTTCTCTGCCCCTCCTCTTGTTCAAATGTCCATGCTGATAAGACAGACTGAACCCTTAGACCTTCTGCACATGCTCAGTTTGGTGTGTATTGCTAGAGAGGTTTTTTTTCTTTCTTGGGAGAGTGCATGTGATCATCACAGGGCCAATCAGCACTGTCCAGACAGAGGGTCAGGGGTTTTGTATCCTCCTAGAGCAGAAAGAAAACTCCTCCAACAAGCTTTAACCAGTGCTCTGCTGAAGTCACAAGACTGCTCTAACTGCTGATGAGAAAAGGTATTTAGCAGTTTATATTTACTAAAATAATTGCATTTCCATGTGCTGTGTACCGTGGGAGACCAGATATAGTGAATGCAGGGTCCTGGATTTAGTAACACTTTACTTTTAAAACCAAATTAATTGCATTCATTCTATAAGGTCATTTGATTTGTAACTTAGAATGAGATTGTGATCAGTTGTTACGTCAGGTTGCTTGTAGTTTAATCTGGGATTACATGTTACACCCTGAGCGAATGCTCTACTAATATTCAATAGAAAGTAAAGTTTACACCCCCACCAGGTAGATTCACTCACACTATTTGTCCTGGTTAAAGAACCACTGGAACAGAACATGGTATTTTATCCAAAACTAGAAAAAAAAGTTTTGGCAATAGACACACTTTAGTAATTTACTGTGCTGTACTTTTTTAAATTCCCCTTTCTTAAAAATGTAGATTGTGGGCAACAAATTTAGCATACCTTAGTCTTCCTTTCTTAATAATATTTATATACCATCCTCTTACTGTTTAAAGTATGATTTAACATTATGCATCCTCAATAACATATCTCTGCGTTTTTGATATTGAGATTTTTCTATTAGCAATGTGTGCAATGTATTTGTAAAATATTGCTTTTGCTCAGACATCATTGTCTGTACTCATAACAGTTTTCACATTTTCATTTGATATAGAACATCTGTTACCTGTCATCTGCTCTTTCCTTGTAGATGTCGTTTCATCCTTCAAAAAACTACTGCCGCATTTTTAACAACCTTTGTACTTTTTATTGTCCTCTGTGATCTTTCACCATGAAAGCCCTTTCAGATGGACTTGTTCCTCATCCATTATCATTATGTGTTGCCTTTTTAGTTGCTGTATAGAGTTGTATGTTTTTATATTTGAGCCTGAAATCTTGCATAGTTAAAATAATTATAAAAAATACTATAAACAAGGAACATAGCCTACAGAGAATGAGCTTTTTGTTATGCAGATGCTGTGTATTCTTTGATGCCACTATACATTACATATTTTATTTTAAGGAGTCATTAACAATTTTAGTAATTTTATGCAATTTCTAAATTATGAATTACATATGATTCAGAGTAGTAGCTACTCATATGAACACGATTTTGAAAACACTCTAAATGTATATTTTCTATTATTATTAACGTAAACACTCTGCACAAAAGCTTTTACTAAGTACATTGTGAATGCATATTTCTAGTTGTTAATTCTGGGCAAAATTAAGCCCAGAAGGCATGGCGGTCTTCAAACCAGAAAAGCAAGCTGCTGAAATGTCAGCTCTCTATACACATCTGACAGAAACAGTACCCCCAAACTGTCTATGCCTATGTTATAGTTCTTAAGAACGCTGCTGGGCACAAAAACAAGACATGACAAGGGCACAGAGCCTCTTACATTAAAAGAGAATTAGGGCTTTTTTTCTTATTTATACTTACCTAGATGATTACATGCTTGCTGAGTTCTCTAAAGCAAGAGAGAGGGTAGAGGAGGGAAACTGGCAACCTCAAGGAAGACACAATCCCGACGACATTAGAGATGGTGGCAGGAGGAGGGGGGTCGATCGGTGCAGGGAAGATACAGTGTCAATGAGATTGGTACTGGGGCAGAAGGAGGGGGATCAACTGGAAAGTTACAGTAGCCTCAGGGGGCAATTTAGTGGCAGTTTGTGGAGGCGAGGAAGTAGGGGGGAGAAATGTCACAGGCGGTGACACAACAGCGCGTTTTAGGTCAATAGTTTTGATCAGCGAATTGTCAGCCACTAATCAGAGCTATTGATTTGTTCAGCAGAGTCTTCTGAACAATTCTGCTATAAGTTCATGGTCACTGAAAAGCACAGGAGAAATGTAGGACCGTTCAGTGTACAGACCTAGCCTGCTGGAAGTAGTACTGTAGGTCTGTACGCTGTATGGATCTGGTAGTGAAAGGGTTAAAAGGGCAGTCATTTTTCACTGCTTAAAGCACAAAAAAAATTATTTTAAAATTCATGCCTGGGGGGTCCTCTTAAATTACCTGCAAAGTTGCACACCTCATCCTTGTGGCTTACCAGGCTACATGCCCTCAGAATGGGGGCAGTGTTCCCCATGCCAATGAGGACAAGGGCCTCTTCCTCACAACCCTGGCCTGGTGATTGTGGGGGTCTACATATTTTGAAAAAATCCTTTATTGAAAAACAAAAATTTTTGACAAGTCCTTTGTTGAAAGAAAAAAAAGGCAAAAAAATAGTTCCATTGTTGTAATCTATCCTCAATCATGGTGTCCAGCCTACGACTTTCAAAAATGAAAAAAACCCCGATCCCCGCCGACCGGTCCGGCACCTGCCAAGCACTCACCGTAATATTAAAGGTTTGACAGTTGCCAGTCAGATGAGAACAATTGGGTGGAGCTAGCAATGACATCACCACTAACTCTGCCCAATTGTGCTGTGATTGGCCAAAGCATAGCTCCTGACTTGTGGTTAGCACTGTGCATTGTGGGGCACAGCAGTCAAACAGTCTACCGAACGCCCTTACCATTTGTGTGTTTGCTGAACACACGAACGACCGATGTTCGATGTTTACGTTTGACTTGAACATCAAGGCCATCATTATTGAGGATGAACCTTATGAAAGTTTATTGTTTTCCATTTGCATTTTGCATATAGTCTAAGACTGATGAAATGAACTTTGCTTCAATCTACTCACAGCATTTTCTCCAATAATGTAATAATGTGTCCTTCCCTGTTCCCATGTGATATGGGGGTACATGCTGTTCAAGGATAATATGTTGGATTTAGCCTACCTGGCTTATATGCTCTTATGCTTCATGGCTCTAGCTTTTTGTTTTTATATTGATTTTATGTGTTTACATTAAGGGGTTTGGTATTGCCCCGGGCAATATTTTTTTTTATTCTTTATTTAGGTTTTTGCAGTCATAAAACAGTAGTGGGACGTATACACCAATAAAATTACATATAGTTGGGAGTAAAACACATGTGGTATATCCTGATACGCGTAACATCATATGTGCATAGGTAAAAAACTGATAAAGAACATGAGACAATATCTCGCATTATATGACTGGTATTAGTAAGCACTCTATTCCCCTCTGGTATAGTTATGAAAAAAGCTCTCTATGCTCAAACGAACATTACGAAATATTATAGATATCCAAGTAGACAAAAAAGATAAGTGGGCATATGAACTAAAGAGGAAAAAGAGGAGCAAAGATGGAGAAAAAAAACTTAGAGAGACAGGGAGAGGGGAAAGGGGAGGCTGCGCGCAGCTCCCAACCAAGTGCACATACTGGTGACAATACACCAGATAGTCATGTCTATCCCTCAGACACTAACATAGCCTGGTAATCTGTGGAGAAGATAAAGTCAATCCAGTAGAACCAACATTTTTGGCATTGTTCCTCTTTATTGTTTGCAGTAGCAAGCAGCCCTTCCATCCATTGAATTTCATTAAAATTGGCAAACCACAACCCCAAAGAAGAGGTTAAGGTTTGCTTCCAACACAGTGCAATGCATGCTTTGGCTTCATTGAGTAAGTGAATAATTAGGGAGCATTTTTATTTCTTGAATGTCATCAGAGTCAAGTGCAGTAGGAAGGCCACAGATCATTTGGCATCTGAATATCTGCTAGTCTTAGATGATATGCTTGAGTTGGTTCCAAAAGGGTGTTATCTTTGGACAGGACCAAAATATGTGAAGCATGGAACCCTCCTCCTACTGGCATCTCCAGCATGTTAGAGGGCATCGTGGGAAAAGCTTATGCAAAACAGGGACCCTATACCATCAGGAAATCATTTTGTATCCCGTTTCCTGAATGGAGCTCGATATGGAGGCCCTAAGAGTAATCTAGAGCATTCTATCCTTCTGTTTATCTCTAAATGTAGCATTAACGTCTCCTTCCCACTTAGTAGTGAATCTTGGGGTGAAGTCCTTGGGTAGTTGTGACAGATTAGACTCCAAACATAAGCTCTAAAATTGAGTGAGTGGAGGTGGCAATTGATGCATACTGCTCACTTGCGTTAGACATTTGCATGGCTTGCCAAAAAGGAAGAGGTGGGTTGAACCTGTTTTGTGGAGCATTATTTCTGACCCCAAAAGATGCTCCCTGAGTATGATGAGCCCATGTGATCCCTTTCTGAATTCCAGATAGGAATCGGGGATGTCCAATTAAAGGGGTCATACGAGAGAAAGTTGAGCTGGACAGGGTCGGGTGTCTGTCTCTCTGAAAATCTAAAAAAAACTACATTTGCTTCCAATCACTGGATGAGTAATGAGCATGGGAGTGTCCTGGAATAACCACGGGAGACCTTTCAATGGAACATCTGTGAAAGCCTGTTCCATCTGCACCCACCGTGTCATGGACCCAGCCGTACACCATTCGACAATGTGGTTCACACGTGTTGCTGTACTTCAATATATCCAGGAGACCTATACCTCCTCTATTTTTGGGAAGGGTCAGTAGTAATTGTGTAAAGTGTTACTAAACCCATGACCCTGCATTCACTATATCTGTTCTCATACAGTACACAGAACATGGAAATGCAATTATTTTAGTAATTATAAACTGCTAAAAACCTTTTCTCATCAGCAGTTAGACCAGTTAGAGCAGTCTTGTGACTTCTATCAGTGTCCAGCAGAGTACTGGTTGAAGCTTGTAGTTTTCATTTCTCCCCTGATTGTCCTATGAGGCTGCATAACCTCTGTCTGGACAGTACTGGTTGGCCCTGTGCTGATCACATGCACTCTCCCAAAGGAAAAAAAAACTCTCTAGCAATACACACTAAATGTAGCATGTGCAGCTTGCTAAGCAGCAGCAAATGGATTGGAGACAATTGAAGAATGGGAAGATCAGAGAAGACAGGTTCAAGCAGCCTTTTTACACAATGTGGAGGAATAACCCTTTAGGTTCCACAGTCAGTATAACAAGTATGCTTTACTGCATATACAGGCTGATTTCACTAATGTGGGTTTAGTAACACTTTAATCCTGTGTGGGTGGCCCACCCATAGAAATACACCAAACTCACTACTCACCTTGTGTATAAATATATCTTAGGGATCCATATTGGAAGCGTTAGGAATAAATATAAAAATCTGGGTAAGATATTCATTTTAACAGTCTTTGAATGTATTAAATACCTTCTTCAGCTCTGTGTATACAAAGGGGCATGGGGGAGCTCTTGTCCATAATGGGCATGGTATTGACACAGCTCCAGATGATCCACATTGGCTCACAATTCATATGATCTAGAAATATTTAGACAGAATAAAGGTGAATAAAGCACCTGGACTGGATGGCATACACCCACGGGCCCTTAAAGAATTAATCTCTGTCATTTCAAAGCCATTGTTTCTAATTTTTAGGGACACTTTAATGACTGGCATAGTACCACTGGATTGGCACAAGGCCAATGCGGTGCCAATATTTAAAAGGGGGTCAAAATTTGTACCAAGTAATTATAGACGCGTTTGTTTAACTTCTATAGTTGGGAAGATACTGGTGAGTTTATTAAAAAACCACATAGATGAGTTCTTGCCGGAAAAAAATATTGTAAGCAACAGACAGCATGGATTCATGAAAGACAGAAGTTGTCAAACAAATCTGATTTCTTTTTATGACGAGATGAGCATAACCTTGGACAGCAAAAGCATTTGACATAGTTCCCCTACACACGGCAAAAGGGTCTATGGGCTTGGAAAAATCCATATGTAAATGGATAGAAAACTGGCTAAAAGATCGTATTCAGAGAGTAGTGGTTAATGATTCATACTCTGAATGGTCTAGGGTTGTCAGTGGTGTACCCCAAGGTTCAGTGTTGGGATCCTTACTTTTTAATAAATGATATAGGGTCTGGGATTAAAAATACCATTTCAGTCTTTGCAGATGACACCAAGCTGTGCAGTGGAATAACGTCCTTACAGGATGTCTTCAACTTACAAGCCAACCTCAATGCATGTTTAATTGGGCAACTATGTGGCAAATTAAATTTAATGTTGATAAATGTAAGGTTATGCACTTGAGGGCTAAGAATATGCATGCATCATACATACTGTGGGGGGTACAAGTGGGGGAAATCAATGGTGGAGAAGAATCTGGGGGTTCTGGTAGATCACAAGCTTAATAATGGCATGCAATGCCAAGCTGTGGTTTCTAAAGTGAGCAAAATTCTCTCTTGTATTAAAAGAGGTATAGACTCCAGAGAGAGTGATAGATATCATTTTACCCCGGTACAAATCATTAGTAAGACCTCATCTGGAATATGCAGTTCAGTTTTGGGTACCAATTCACAAAAAGAACATTGGAGAACTGGAGAAAGTAAAGAGAAGGGCAACCAAACTGATAAGAGGCATGAAGGATCTCAGCTATGAGGAAATATTAGAGGAACTGAATTTATTGTCTCTTGAGAAGAATAGATTAAGAGGGGATATGATCAACATGTATAAATACATCAGTGATTCATATAGTGAACTCAGTGTAGAGCTATTCACCCTGAGGTCATCACAGAGGACGGGGGGGGGGGGGGTCACTCTTTATGTCTGGAGGAAAAGAAATTTAATCTCCAAACATGGAAAGGTTTCTTCACAGTGAGAGCTGTGAAAATGTGGAATAGACTCCCTCAAGAGTTGGTTCTGGCCAGCTCAGTGGATTGCTTTAAAAAAGGCCTGTATTCTTTCTTAGATACACAGAATATAACTGGATACTAACATTTATAGGTAAAGTTGATCCAGGGAATATCTGATTGCTTCTTGGGGGATCAGGAAGGGATTTTGTTTCCCCTGCAGGAGCAAATTGGATCATGCTTTGCTGGGTTTTTTTTGCCTTCCTCTGGGTCAACTGTGGGTATAAGAATATAACTTTCTTTTTTTTTATGTTTGAACTGGATGGACTTTTGTCTTTTTTCAGCCAGACTAACTATGTAACTATGTCTTTCCAAAGTTATCTGAGAAAAAATTACCTATCAGTGGCATGGTGTATATTCCCAAATATTTAAGGCAGGACTGCACCTATGGGAAGTGTGCTTGGAGGGGTTGAGACACAAAATCAGGTACACTGATATTCAGAACTTCAGATTTTTTCAAATTATGGTTAATGTTAGAAAGGTTGCTCTATGGGTGTAATATGGTGAGCAAGGTGGGTAATTTGCGGCTGAATAATAAAAATGAGCAAATCATCTGCAAAGCCTGTTAATTTATGTTTATCAACATTCATTCTAATTAACAATCACATAATTCTGTAATTGCTCAGGTTCACCCTCATGCGATATAACAGGGGTTCTAAAGTGAAAACAAAGATCATGGAGATCAAGGATCATGGAGGGTAAAAGGGTCTGTGAGAGTATCATTAATCAGGACTCGGGCAGAGAGGGAAGAATAAATAGCCTCCCACCAGTTACCCTAAGGTTTATTTGACTAATAAAGATTTTACTGATTTTTTCATATATTTTGATACACTCACAGGCGTTTGGGAAGCGTTTTACCCTCCTCAAACACTCCCCAAATGCTCTCTAATTGTCCTATGCACGTTTTTTGTACCAAAAGTTTTATTAAGCATGGTGAAGGAAATATACAAACTATGACAAATTGCATGATACAAAGTAATATCAGACAAGGGAGGACAGGGAAACATCATACAAAAACATAGGAATACACATACAAGGCCCACTCCGGGGTCCAGATAACACTGTATAAAACAGAGGGCCGCGAAGCCCACATCAGGTTCACCCTGATGCAATGTAACAGGGGTTCTAAAGTGAAAACCAAGATCATGGAGTATAGGAGACATCCTTGTCTGGCACTGTTACTGAGAGTAAAAGGGTCTGTGAGAGTATCATTAATCAGGACTTGGGCAGAGAGGCAAGAATAAATAGCCTCCCACCAGTTATCCTAAGGGTTATTTGACTAATAAAGTTGTTACTGATTTTTGCATATATTTTATTTTGCAATTTTATTGCAGCTGCATAGATGTGTCTAATCCCCTAAGGGCTTGTTCACACTTGACTAATTTCTAACTCTTGCCAAGTGCTCCTATAGCGTTTGACAGGTGTTAGACAGGCTTTTGGGAAGCGTTTTTAACGCTGCTCAAACACTCCCCAAATGCTCCCTAAACGCCCTAAGCGTGTTTTTTTGTACCAAACGTTTTATTAAGCATGGTGAAAGAAATATACAAACCATGACAAATCGCATGATACAAAGCAATATCAGACAAGGGAGGACAGGGAAACATCATACAAAAACATAGGAATACACATACAAGTGTCAGCACCTGTGGTAGTAAGCTCTCAATCCACAACTTTGGGTTCCCCAGGGTGCGGAGTCTACGCCCCAGCCTGCTTGTTCACCAGAGCCCCTGATGGTGGGGATGGACTTGAAGCAGGCTGGAACCAGGTCGTGACCCCCAAGTACACCCAGCTGAGGTAGAAGAGACCGCTAGCAGGAGCAGAGTACATGGGAGTAGACTCAGGAGATCCAGTAAGCAAGCCGAGGTCAGGACAGGCGAAAAGCTAGCAATGTCAGGAACGAAGCTGGGGTCGGTACACAGATAGACAATATAGGAGGAATCTCAGGAACGAAGCCAGGGTCGGTACACGGGTAGACAATAACAGATACTCAGGAGAACATAGGGGAGCTCCGACAACAAATGTTGCTCAGGCAAAGTGAGACAGACTGAGCATGTCTAAGATAGACAAGCCAGCTAGGAGGCCAGGAAGTGATGAAAGGGAAGGACATAAAACCCAGGGAATAGCAGACGATGCCCATAGGTGAGCACAGACAAACACGCATGAAGGAAACAAGAACAGCAAGGAGGTAAGACTAAACAAACAAGAGGCTGCAGGCTAACTTGTAACAACAAGGCCCACACCGGGGTCCAGATAACACTGTATAAAACTGAGGGACGCGAAGCCCACAATCACGTCATGAAATATATAATATACATTCAAAAAAGGCATAAAAAAACACAAAGTGAGCCTCGTCCTCTTGAGGAAATGTTATCCCTGAACTGAGAGAGAAAGAAAAAAAGATAGAGAAAATCCAGAGAGGGCCAAGGAGTCAAGAACCCCAGATCCCCCTCCAGAAAAGACAAAAAAAAGAGGAAAAGAACAGAGAGAAGAAAGAGACAGACCCTATGTGCATTTTTGAGGCTTTTGATAGGCGTTTGCCAAGCGTTAAAACCTCACCACAAACGCCTATAATGAAGTTCAATGGTATTAATGTTCCGCAAATGCCTCTCAACCACCTCGCAACTGCCTCACAAACACCCCACAAATGCCTGCCAGGCATTTGAGCAGAGTCACCATAGACTTGAATGTGAGGCTTCAACGCCTCCTGAATGGACATGAGGCGTCAATTTTGCCGCAACACTAACACTTCAGTGTGAACAACACTGTGTGCTGCCATGTGTGGAATTTTCATAGGCGTTTGAGGAGCGTTAAAAACACTTCCCAAACATCTGTCTAATGCCTGCTAACAAAGCAAGTGTGAACTTAGCCTTACTCTCAATGAACAGCTCTGCTGCTTGTGACAAAATATCAGCATACTCTTCCAAGTTAAGACAGTTAACTCTAGCTGCACACCCTTAGTTACAAACAGCACAAAAAGTTGCACATTTCAGTAAGCATTACATCACACTGAGATCCCCCATCCTTACTGTATAATCTCTAATGGAATAAAATATCAGTGACAACACATACTAAAGGTGAAAAAAGAGTATATAGGGCACAATTTGCAGAAACGATTCTAGTGCATTAATAGCTCAGGCATGGCCTTTTTCTATTAGTTTACCCTGATCTTGAAAACAACATCTGAGTTTTTCAAGGGAAAATATACTGAAAGGGTCATTCAGGTTACTACAGAATAGTGGTATTAATGCAGTTAGCTATTATTGTTTGTTTCTTGATAATTTTGTCAATGTTAAATTTCAGATTTCTGGGGCTATTATAGGAAAATTGGAATGCTTCTATGTTTCAGTATTTTTACTACTTATGAAAAATAATTGCTTGTTGACTTCAACCTGGGTTTGGGTGTTGAAGTGGTTTACAAAAAGCAGGCATTAGCAGTCTGGGGCATATGCCTTCTACTGTATATTCTGAAGCATAACCCCTTGAGTTAGCAATTGGTAGCCTCTATCTAACCAGCTATGTATTGAACATCTTTCAGCTATTTAGTAGGGCCGTACAGAAGGAACCAAAAAGCACACCTCAGGATGTACTCCAGTACATTAAACACACTCTTCCATTCATCCTAAATAGACTCAGCACAGCCTGTGACGAGAGTCACTTTGGGTAGGGGGCTCATGGAACCCAGCTTACTTTGCAGAAGTTGGGAGACCCCTGTCTCAGCTCCCCATATTCCTCTTATGTGCAAGTCAACCTGTGTCTCTTAGGGGCACAGGGTGACTAATGGATGCTGAGAATATGGTTGGAATTTCTTCAGATGGGACAGTAATATTTATCAGCCATATGAAGACTACTCCTGGCTGTTGATTCTGGACTAGACATGTGAATTGAAAGAGCTTATCAGGCTGGCCTCTCCTCTACACCAGTGTAGGAGATGGACCATCTGCTGTGTAGTGAGATCCTAATTCATCAAACCATTGTCTAGGTGTGAATCCCCTTTTGTTTCAATCACCCAGCTAGCTAACCTAATTAACTTACTGTTTAGAGTGTTAAGTCTATTTCTGTATATAACTGCATTTGCATATGGTCATGTGATCAGTCTTAGTGTGTATTGTATAAAAAGCCAGTTTGAGTTTAAAATAAAGAGTTCCATGTTCAGACACACTGGTGTCGTCTAGTCTTGTATGGTCGGCTGTGGTGTCTGTTGTTGGTGTGTGGATGGGGAAGCGGTATTCTAACGGAAATACTCAAGCTCAGTCTGGGTCGGTTCTGTTACACAGCCCACCATGCACCCCGTTAGGATTAGCATACGGCACCTTAAATACACTACTCATAAAAATTGAAGGAACACTTTTTAATTAGAGTATAGCATCAAGTCAATGAAACTCCTGGGATATTGATCTGTCCAGTTAAGTAGCAGAGGGGGTTGTTTATCAGTTTCAGCTGCTTTGGTGTTAATGAAATTAACAACAGGTACACTAGATGGGCAACAATGACCCCCAAAACAGGAATGGTTTTACAGGTGGAGGCAGCTGACATTTTTTTCCCCCTACTTCTCTTTTCTGACTGTTTTTTACTAGTTTTGCATTTGGCTAGGATCAGTGTCACTACTGGTAACATGAGGCAATACCTGGACCCTAGAGAAGTTGCACAGGCAGTCCAACACCTCCAGGATGGCACATCAATACATTCCATTACCAGAAGGTTTGCTGTGTCTCCCAACACAGTCTCAAGAGCATGGAGGAGATTCCAGGAGACAGGCAGTTACTCTAGGAGAGCTGGACAGGGCCGTAGAAGGTCTTTAACCCATCACAAGGAAAGGTATCTGCTCCTTTGTGCAAGGAGGAACAGGGTGAGCACTGCCAGAGCCCTACAAATGACATCCAGCAGGCCACTGGTGTGAATGTCTGTGACCAAACAATCAGAAACAGACTTCATGAGGCTGGCCTGAGGGCCCGACATCCTCTAATGAGCCCTGTGCTCACTGCCTGACACCATAGAGCTCACTTGGCATTTGCCATTGAAAACCAGAATTGGCAGGTTCACCAATGGCGTCCTGTGCTTTTCACAGCTGAGAGCAGGTTCACCCTGAGCACATGTGACATGAAAGGGTCAAGAGAAGCAGTGGAGAACGTTATGCTGCCTGTAACATCGTTCAACATGACCCTTTTGGTGGGGGTCAGTGATGGTCTGGGGAGGTATATCCATGGAGAGACACACAGACCTCTACAGGCTAGACAATGGCACCCTGACTACCATTAGGTATTGGGATGAAATCTTTGGACTCATTGTCAGACCCTGGTGCATAGGGTCCTGGGTTCCTCCTGGCGCATGACAATGCCTGGCCTCATGTGGCGAGAGTATGCAGGCAGTTCTTGTAGGATGAAGGAATTGATACCATTGAATAGCCCCCATGCCTGTCTGACTTAAATCCAATAGAACACCTCTGGGATATCGTGTTTCAATACATCCAACGGGTTTTTTTTTGTTTGGTTTTTTTTTATTTACGGTGAGTTGTTAGGAGGCCAAACACTCTGCTGAATTTTTGACCCAGGATGAGATACTGGGGTCTGATTGGGTGTGTGTCTGAAGGTGATAATAAATCACAATCGATTCCAAGGCAAAAAGTAGGCCAGTGGGGTTTTAAAGAGGGGCATGTTAGGGGGAGGGCGGAGGAGGAAGGGGAAGGGGAATTTTGATATCGATCGGGGCAGAAAAAAAAAGAACGGGGTAAGAAAATTAAGACAATAACAGAAGAATTATATGAGATGGAACAATTGCATAAAAAGAAAATAGATACAGATGTACAGCATGAGATAACTAAAAGAAAGATGAGCTAAAAGATCCTATGGAACAAGAAAATGGGAGTATTTTCAGTGGGGTCTCGAAAGACAGATATGGGGGGGGAACAAACCAGGGAAATATTAATGAAGAAGTTAAGGGAGAAGAAGACAAAGAATTTTATTGAAAAAATTAAAGACGAAAAAGGAGAGATGGTTTGCTCAACCACGGTATCGCCGAGGCATTCCAGAAATTTTATAGTAGCCTATATGGAGCAAAACACAACAACCAACAAGAAATGGAGGAAGAAAGAAAACGGAAAAGGCAGAAATATTTAAATGATGCTGGCTTACTCAAATATGATGATGCTAGACTAACAGCTTTAGAAATTTTAATCTTGCAAAAGGAAATAAGCTTAGCATTAAAGAGCACCGCAGCTGGTAAGAGCCCAGGGCCAGATGGCTTTACAATGAGATATTATAGGAAATTTAGAGAACAACTAGTTCCCCAAATGTGTACATATGAACGCATTGGGAAATGAAACAAAGATAAGGGAGGAGTCATTAAAAGCATAAATCACATTTATACCAAAGGAGGGGAAAGACAGATCTCAGTGTACCAGTTATAGACCTATATCTTTGTTAAATGTTGATACAAAATTATATGCAAAGGTATTAGCAACTAGGCTGAAAGAACTGATACTGGATTAGATACACTTAGATCAAGTAGGATTTATTCTGGGTAGAGAAGGAAGGGATAATGGACTAAGATCATTGCTCCTCCTGCAAAAAAGCAAAGGAGGGAAGGTCCCTGGGGTCAATTTATTTGTGTTTTGTGATTCTTAAAATAATGATACTCAGATATATATGGGCCCATAAAAACCCGAGAGTTAACTATGAAATTCTGAGCAATAATAAACTAAGAGGGGGACTAAATATGCCAGATTTTAGGAGATATTATGTTTCAGTGTTATTGTCATGAATAGGAGATTGGATATATAATGCACAGGGTAAACTTTGTTTAAAAATGGAGAATATATTAAGTAAAGCACATTTAGATATGATTATATGGATACCACATGCGTTTCACACATTGATGAAGGCACTAGTACTTGGACACTGTATGTATTGAGGATATGGGATGTACTACTTAAACGCAAATGGAATAAAAGTATAGTTCACTTATGATACCATTGGTTGGAACACAATTTTTCCCACCAGGGAATGAAAGTATTTCAGAAAAATGTATAAAAGACAACTATACACGTTTGAAAGATATTGTAAATAATGGGGAATTATGCTAATTTTACAATTTAAACAATAAGAAATATTTTCCGTATTAGATGAGTGGCGATTTTATCAACTGAGACATTTTGTTGCAAATCTCCCACAACCATTAAGGACATAGGAAGATATGTCCTTTAGAGTAAATGTTGAACTTAAATAAAATACAAAAACATGCTATTCAAGAATCTATAGGACCCTTACAGAAATATCTGGATTGGATTCTCAAAGGTTCATAGATCAGTGGGAAAAGGAGCTTGGAACAAAATGGAACGAGCAACAAAAAAATAAAATGCTTAGATTAACACATGGGGTGGTGAATATGAACACGGTTGAAATGGCACCACCTGCCTGGAGTTTGCATGTTCTCCCTGTGCTTGCGTGGGATTCCTCCGGGCACTCCGGTTTCCTCCCACACTCCAAAGACATGTTGGTAGGTTAATTGGCTCCTGTCTAAAAATTGGCCCTAGTATGTGTATATATGAATGTGAGTTAGGGACTTTAGATTGTACACCCCTTGAGGGTTAGGGACTGACGTGAATGTACAATATATATGTAAAGCACTGTGTAAATTGACGGCGCTATATAAGTACCTGAAATAAATAAATAAATGAATTACAAATGTCTTGTAAGATGGTATATTACACCTCAGGTACACTCAAAGGTATCACCTATGTGTTGGGGAGGGTGTGGGAACAAGGGGACAATTGCACACATATAAGGGTATTGGTGGGAGATAATCCAATATATCCAGGAGATACTGAAGATTAGTATACCATTAGACCTGGGGATTTGTCTTTTTCACATATCTGTGATCTCCATGAAGCACTACAAGAACATGATATTGTATCACTTAATAGGTTCGGCCAAAGGCCTTATTTCTAAATTCTGGAAAGAAATAGAGCCCCCCAAAATAAAAGACTGGACAACTAGAGTGGAGTACATACATAATATGGAGGAATTATACCATATGGATGAGGACAAAAATTGAAAATTTAAAAAGACTTTGGGTTGCTGGTATGGTTTTAAAAGATCAAGAAGATATTTAGAAGATGTTGGAAAGCAAAGAAAATGTAGTAATAGAAATAAGAAATAAGGGGGATAAATGTAAGGAGAAAGTGTATTATATGATGTTTTGTTTTAATGTGGATTTTGTATTAAGGAAAAATTAACAAAGATATAATGAAAAAATTATATAAAAAAAACACAAAATGTCTTGGTATGCTGATGCCCTAAGAGTTCACTTCACAGATACTAAGGGGCCAAGCCCAACCCCTGAAAAACAACCCCACACCATAATCCCCCCTCTACCAAACTTTACACTTGGCACAATGCAGTCAGGCAAGTACCATTCTCCTGGCAACCACCAAACCCAGATGCAGCCATCGGATTGCCAGACAGAGAAGCGTGATTCATCACTCCAGAGAACAGGTCTCCACTGTAGAGTCCAGGCTTTACACAACTGGATCCAATGCTTTGCATTGCACTTGGTGATGTGAGGCTTGAAAGTAGCTGCTCGGCCATAGAAACCCATTCTATGAAGCTCTCTATGCATTGTTGTTGTGCTAATCTGAAGGCCACATGAAGTTTGGAGGTCTTTAGCTATTGACTCTGCAGACAGTTGCAGACTTCTGTGCACTGTGCGCTTCAGCATGCACTGACCCCACTTTGTCATTTTACGTGGCCTACCACTTCGTGGCTGAGTTGCTGTTGTTCCCAGTTGCTTCCACTTTGTTATAATACCACTAACAGTTGATCGTGGAATAGCAAGGAAATTTCATGGATGGACTTATTGAACAGGTGACAACCTATCACGGTACAGAAGCACGGAATCAAAGAATTGGGAGAGAAAGCATAAAGCAAAAACTTGTGGGTCATTTTATAAATTGCATAATGCAAGAATAGAAGCACAGGGTAGTTAGCTGTGGTGAACAAGGTATTGAGGCATGAGCCATGGTTTTTTTTTTGGATGGTCTGTGTCACCTGAATAGTTTGGGACATGCAATCTCTGCAGAACTTCAGTACGTAATTCAATAGGATAAACTTTCCCCATAGACCTTAAACCACCTCAAAATCTCTCTCAGTAAGCTACAGCCTGCACCCAGCCAGCCTTCCAGTAGCTATAACTGCCACTATTCAGTCTTGTTGTCACTGATTAGCCAATCATTTATATTTGTCACAAGCAGTGGTGAAATTAATTTACACTTAACAAAAGCATTCATGCAGTTGCAAAGGTTAAGTATGGTAGTTGGACAAGGTCAATAGGTAGGAGGGGGTTCATGGGTGGTGTGGGTGGTGTGGGTTAAGCATGAAATGAAAGTTCTGTTGATCATGGCAATTTCAAGCATGCATTGATATTCTTGGCATATGCTTGACAACCATCTATTGCCTGCTGTCTAAGTTGACATGGACCATTTGTTTAGGGACTCCCTATTACCAAAATATGTCCACTTCATTGCACTACTGGAGTTCACTTATAAAGTGTTTTAATAAACTCTATTTAGCAAGTAAAAATGGGCCTGTGATTGGAATTATAGATTGTTCATACTGTATGCCCTATCTTATCCCTCCAAACACTTTACATTTACAAAGCTCATGAAAAAGTTGTGTAAAAAAAAAAATTTAACTTTTTTTGCCATTTAAAATTTAGAGGTAATTTACACAGCCACACAGGTTGCCACTATAAACACTTTTTACATCTGGAGATGTATTCACATACCTGCAGCAGCCTTCAAAAGCAGTTACAGATGGATTCTGATTGTCCTCCACCTTCTGCCTCCTTCCAATATTGCCAATAAGAATAATGTGGGGTGGGAAATAGCATCAATGTTTAAACCTTTTAAATATCTTTTCCTATATACAAAAAATATTTTACAAATAATCAATTGATCAATCATTTAAAATATTGAATGCAATTTCCATCTTCAGCACTGATTTTGAAAAGTATATGGGTTTTCTAAAAAGCACAGCAGCAGTCCTTTCTTTTTAGATGTTGCTCTCTTATTAAAACCATGGAAATCACATAGTACAAGAAGTGATGGGAAATGTAGGAGCATTAGTGACTTCACCTGCTTTCTTGAAGAAGTGCATTTGAGATACTGATACAGTATGTGACATTTTATAATTGTCTGACAAAAAAATTAAAAACATTTTTTATTATTTTTTTAATTTTTAAATTGTCATGTCTGTATATTTAATTTTTAAACTCTATTTATTGAAAACAAAATAACAGCACAGAAGAGATACATACTGTATATACAGAATGGATCTTGATACAAAGACATTGTCTTTGAAGCAATGAAACAATAAAAGGCAGAACAATAACATATCCACTATGTTTTCTTTCTTCAATTACTTTACATACTAAAGTCTCTTTTAAATGTGTAGAGAGCTAAGGATGGTACACTATTTTTTCATATGGAATTACTTGGTTAACCAAGTTGACCTGTTGGTGTAATGTGAGGGGGTTGATTGCATCCACCTCAAAACAATCACCTGACAAGACATAAATAGAGTTTCTGTAGTTAATGGGTCCATCATTTCTCATCTAGAATACCAAACAGGCAAATCTCTGCAGTATAAGGAAAGGGCATGGTATTCAAGGTTGTCTGTGACCAAAGACAAAAAAATTGCAGAGTACAGGGCATAACCATGCCAAGTGTATAAAGTCTGCTTGGGGTTGATGACAGTGCAGACAGTTTTTATGGGATAGTTAAACCATTTTTTGCAGAACAGTTGGTGTTAGATATGTTTGGTGAATAATGTACAGTTATGTGAGTTTATTATTAACAGATAGAGATACCAACAAGTAGAATTTCCAAATATTGTCCCAATTTTCATTAATGTTTTCCACTTATCTTTACCAGTGGAGATGTGTCCACTTTGGAGGAAAGCAGTTGAAAGTTCAAGGTGGATGTTAGGCTTCTGGGATTTATGACAATCAGGAGGTACTGAGATAATCAAACATCCAAGGCCTCAAACTGAGTAGCTAAAGTGGAGCTCCACCCAAAAGGGGAAGTTCTGCTTTAAGATCTTCTCCCCCGCTCTTGTTTTTGAAATTGCACTTTTTACCTGATTATGACAGGTACCTGCTCCCACTTGTGCTCCAACCGCCTAGGTGATCAGAGTGGAAGTTCTCTCCCCCCTTCCCTCCCTGCAGTCTTCTGGGACTTGTCACAGGTCCCAAAAGACTGTGAGAGCAATTAAAGATGTCAGTGCTGGAGACAGAAGACAGGAGGAGAATACAGTGGGGTGGGCACAACACTGGATTGTGGGACAGATGAGCGGCTGTTTATTAAAATTTAGCAGCTTCAGTTTTTGTAGTTGCTGACTTTTAATTTTTACACAGAAGACTGGAGCTCCTCTTTAAGCCATGCCTCAATTGTAAAAAGTGATATAAAATACTAGGAATAATGTATTTCCCATTAAATAAGGCATAGGTGCACTCTGGTAACACATGCTGTTAACATAAATATCAGACAGAGTCAATATCCCTCTGGCCCACCAAGCTGAAGTGTCTGGAATGGAGTCTAGCTAGGAAAGCATTGGGTTATCTCAAAACAATAAATTATCTGGAAGGTCCCCACAGGGTGCAATTTTCTTAACTTCCAACCAGATTGGCTTGGTTAGTCTGAGAACTGCAAATTGGGTCTGGGTTGCAAATAAGTTAGGATCCTCCAAATATACTAACAGTATCTAAATCTGAAGCATATGGGCTAAATTAGCTTCCATTGTAGGGATACTGGAAGAAAAACATTCAATCAAAGTGTTTCAATTGTCCAGCCAAGTAATATAGAAAAATACCAGTTAAAGCCATACCTGCCTCTTCCTTAGATCTTCAGCTGGCATCCTGCAGTGTGTCACCCTCCCACATGTGTGAGGCTGGGGGGTAGGGAGGAGTGGTGCTTTGAGGGTGGGTTAAAGCAGGAGAGAGGCGGGAATGTGAAGGGCCGCTTAGGGGAGATGCAGGGCTGTAGAGTAGTAGGAGGGACGGGTCAGAGGAAGAGCAGAGCTGGCAGGAAGTGTCCCTTGTTGGGCTCTTAGGGACATCTGCCGCTCCGGGGAGACTCTTAGCCTTACCTTGGAGCAGAAGCTCCAAACATGCTTAGCAATGGCTCTGAGCTGGACACCCCTTTGCAAGGGATGCTCCAGGAGCTCTGGTTCCCATCCTGGATGGGCTCAGACTGCAGCTCAGAGTTGGGTCTGGGCAGCCCAGGAGCCTACAACCCTTGGAACAGCCAGTGTGGTCATCTACCAGTGCCCCATTAGTGCAGCCTCATCAGTGTCCACATCAGTGCAGCCTCATCAGTTTCCCCATCACTACCCCATATGTGCAATCTCATCAGTGCAGCCTCATCAGTGCCCCATCGGTTCAGCCTTATCAGTAGCCCCATCAGTGCCCCAGAAGTGCAACCTCATCAGTGCCCCATCATTGCAGCCTCATCAGTGGTCCTATCAGTGCAGCCTCACTAGTGCCCCATCAGTACAGCCTCACTAGTGTCCCATCAGTGCAGCCTCATCAGTGGCCCTATCAGTGCAGCCTCATCAGTGCCCCAACAGGGCAGCCTCATCAGTGCCCCAACAGGGCAGCCTCATCAGTGCCCAAAAAGTGGAGCATCATCAGTGTCCCTTCAGTGCAGTCT
This sequence comes from Staurois parvus, assembly GCF_062004578.1. NCBI lineage: Eukaryota > Metazoa > Chordata > Amphibia > Anura > Ranidae > Staurois > Staurois parvus. The sequence continues at coordinate 7,538,257 of NW_028317815.1, forward strand.
TATCAGGGCCCCATCAGTGCAGTCTCATCAGTGGCCCTATCAGTGCAGCCTCATCAGTACCCCATCAGTACAGCCTTATCGGTGCAGCCTCATCACCACACAGCAGTAAAGAAAAACTACTTATTTTGAAGAAAAAGGTTTTTTTTCATTTTCAGTCTTTTCTTCATGTATTTAGTAACAAATAAAAAAACCCAGGTGAGGTGATTAAATACAACTAAAAGAAAGCTCTACCTGTCTCAAAAAAGATAAAAATGTAATTTGGGTACAGTGTTGCATGACCGCACAATTGTCCTTTAAAGTGTGACAGCGCTGAAAGTTGAAAATTGGGCAGGAAGGGGGCAAAAATAACCAATAGGCAAGGGGTTAAAAAAAACTGGCTCCTAACTTTTTTAGCTGGCTCCTAGATTCAAAGCAAATCTGTCAAGCCCTGTATTAGCATATGGTCTGTTATAAAATTGACACCAACCTATGGAATCCAAGACCGAAGCCAAATTTAGCAGTGGAAGCCTGAAGAAATTGTAATTCAAAAGAATCAAAGGTCTTGGCAGTATCAAAGGAGGCCAATGAGCAAGATTAAAGAAAACGACCAATAGGTTTAGCTGTTATTTGTGTTCTGTGGATGGAAAAGTGATACATTTCCTGGGCATGAAGCCCATTTGTTCCTCATAGAAAATAGAGCGATTAATGGAATTCAACCAAAGGGCTAGAATCTTAGCTAGTATTTTATAATCAGTGCTGAGAAGTGAGATGTGTCTATAAGGCAAACACTCCAAAGGATCCTTCTTTCGTAACAAAATGATCATTGCACCATTCATAGTGTAAAAGGTCTCCTCCTAAAGCTTGGCCAGGGCAGGGTTTAGAATATTTATATGGCATCAATAGATTTCTAGATAAAGGTTTTACTCATATAAAACATGGTAGCTGTCTTAATTTTATGTTTATTTTGTCTCTTCATAATGTCCACATCTAGCAAGTTCATTTGGGCTTCCTTCAAATGAGAAAAAGGAAAATCCACAAGGTAGGCTAGAGTAGAGAAATACAGCCTGTCATAGAAGTCATGGAAACACTCAAGGACCGTTGGAGCTGTAGATACTACAATGCCTTTCCTGTTACAGATATTTAGGGTTGATGTGCTGGTATTCTGTTTTCTGGTTGAATGTGCTAATAATGTACTGGATTGATTTCCATATTCAAAGTACTGTTGTTCACTAAAGAATAATATCCTACTGGCATGTTCAAACATTCTAGAGACAGGACAGACTTTCCCAGCCCTGATGATTAGATTCTGATGGGACAGAAGTATAGATAGACTCTGCTGCAGAGTTCATCCTCTACTATCCTATAAGACCTCAGTTTGATTTTAGTGCCCCTCTAAGAAAAGCTTTCAGGCCATCCCAAAATAGCTCATCATCACTATGGGTCATCCCAAAAACACACTCAATTGATCTAGCACCCTTTCATGAGGATCTATCAGCTCAAGTCAGAAGAGGAGTATTTTTCACTCAAAATTTACATCCAGGTTCTGAATGTCCAAATGTGTCAATATCAGTAAATGATCTGACACCACGTTAGTAAAATAAGTAATAGCTCATAATTGAGCCAAAACTCTGTTATTACTCAGGACAAACCATATACAGGAAAGATACCCCAATTTGGGGGCCAACTGGAAGTAGGACCTGGTATGTGGGATAGTACTGTATATCTCCATAGGTCTTTCCACCCTACCTCAGTTTACCACTGCCAAAACATAGTACTATATACTGTATGCAGCTGGTGCCATATGCAGTTTACACAGCTTTGACAGCAAGTGTATCAGTTAGTAAAAGAAATAGGTTGGTTGGGCCATCTTGGCTCAAATGAACTATTTAAAGTAAATATGAACATGTAGTTAGACTTTAAGCTGAATGTTTTTTGTATATATTATGATATACTAAATCGAGGCAGTAGGATGTTAAAATGTTTGTCAGGGCAAATGCTGCAGTACAGAAAAATACAAAATATTTGAGTAGTGCCTACAAATGTCAATCAGATGCAATAAATATTAAAACAGAAAAATTCCTGCTAGATTGGTTTTGATGCCACTCAAAGTAGAGGTGAAAGAATATCCTTGTGTCCCAGAATTTGGGGTGCACACTTGTCCTAATACCAATCCAGAGTGCTAGTTGGTGTAAAGATTAGAGATGAGCGAAGTATTCAAAAATTCGATTCGGCTGATTCGGCGAATTCGAGGAATAAATTTGATTCGAGTCGAATATATTCGCTGCGAATTTAACTTATAAAAAGGGTGTTTCTAGGCTTCAGAGAGCCTTTATATTAGTGCAGAACACTGTACCTTTAATTTAAATGCCCTTGGAGTCTGCTGGGGAAGAGAAATAATAGTGTCAGTCAGTATGACATGCAGATGAGTGCCGTCGATCTTAGAATCACCGCACACTTCACTCATTTGGGCAGTCACGGGGCCAAAACCAGAGTGTGGAGCCACAGTGTGGCGGTGGAGGCAGCAGCAATGGGAGGCCATACAGCACCCTATGACAAAATGGAACCCACCAGCAGTGTGAGGAGACCTGAAAGTGGCACATGGCAGAGTGTGGCGATGGAGACAGCAGCAATGGGAGGCCGTACAGGGACCCATGACACACTCTGGACCTGGCAGCAGCATGAGGAGGCGGTACGGGGGCCCATGGCAGATTACGGGCCTGGCAGCAGCAATGGGAGGCCCGTAATCTGCCAGCACCCTATGACAAAATGGAACCCACCAGCAGTGTGAGGAGACCTGAAAGTGGCACATGGCAGAGTGTGGCGATGGAGACAGCAGCAATGGGAGGCCGTACAGGGACCCATGAGACACTCTGGACCTGGCAGCAGCATGAGGAGTCGGTACGGGGGCCCATGGCAGATTACGGGCCTGGCAGCAGCAATGGGAGGCCCGTAATCTGCCAGCACCCTATGACAAATTGGAACCCACCAGCAGTGTGAGGAGACCTGAAAGTGGCACATGGCAGAGTGTGGCGATGGAGACAGCAGCAATGGGAGGCCGTACAGGGACCCATGACACACTCTGGACCTGGCAGCAGCATGAGGAGGCGGTACAGGGGCCCATGACAGATTACGGGCCTGGCAGCAGCAATGGGAGGCCCGTAATCTGCCAGTACCCTATGACAAAATGGAACCCACCAGCAGTGTGAGGAGACCTGAAAGTGGCACATGGCGATGGAGACAGCAGCAATGGGAGGCCGTACAGGGACCCATGAGACACTCTGGACCTGGCAGCAGCATGAGGAGGCGGTACAGGGGCCCATGACAGATTACGGGCCTGGCAGAAGCATGAGGAGTCGGTACGGGGGCCCATGGCAGATTACGGGCCTGGCAGCAGCAATGGGAGGCCCGTAATCTGCCAGCACCCTATGACAAAATGGAACCTACCAGCAGTGTGAGGAGACCTGAAAGTGGCACATGGCAGAGTGTGGCGATGGAGACAGCAGCAATGGGAGGCCGTACAGGGACCCATGAGACACTCTGGACCTGGCAGCAGCATGAGGAGGCGGTACGGGGGCCCATGGCAGATTACGGGCCTGGCAGCAGCAATGGGAGGCCCGTAATCTGCCAGCACCCTATGACAAAATGGAACCCACCAGCAGTGTGAGGAGACCTGAAAGTGGCACATGGCAGAGTGTGGCGATGGAGACAGCAGCAATGGGAGGCCGTACAGGGACCCATGAGACACTCTGGACCTGGCAGCAGCATGAGGAGGCGGTACAGGGGCCCATGACAGATTACGGGCCTGGCAGAAGCATGAGGAGTCGGTACGGGGGCCCATGGCAGATTACGGGCCTGGCAGCAGCAATGGGAGGCCCGTAATCTGCCAGCACCCTATGACAAAATGGAACCCACCAGCAGTGTGAGGAGACCTGAAAGTGGCACATGGCAGAGTGTGGCGATGGAGACAGCAGCAATGGGAGGCCGTACAGGGACCCATGAGACACTCTGGACCTGGCAGCAGCATGAGGAGGCGGTACGGGGGCCCATGGCAGATTACGGGCCTGGCAGCAGCAATGGGAGGCCCGTAATCTGCCAGCACCCTATGACAAAATGGAACCCACCAGCAGTGTGAAGAGACCTGAAAGTGGCACATGGCAGAGTGTGGCGATGGAGACAGCAGCAATGGGAGGCCGTACAGGGACCCATGAGACACTCTGGACCTGGCAGCAGCATGAGGAGGCGGTACGGGGACCCATGGCAGATTACGGGCCTGGCAGCAGCAATGGGAGGCCCGTAATCTGCCAGCACCCTATGACAAAATGGAACCCACCAGCAGGGTGAGGAGACCTGAAAGTGGCACATGGCAGAGTGTGGCGATGGAGACAGCAGCAATGGGAGGCCGTACAGGGACCCATGAGACACTCTGGACCTGGCAGCAGCATGAGGAGGCGGTACGGGGGCCCATGGCAGATTACGGGCCTGGCAGTAGCAATGGGAGGCCCGTAATCTGCCAGCACCCTATGACAAAATGGAACCCACCAGCAGTGTGAGGAGACCTGAAAGTGGCACATGGCAGAGTGTGGCGATGGAGACAGCAGCAATGGGAGGCCGTACAGGGACCCATGAGACACTCTGGACCTGGCAGCAGCATGAGGAGGCGGTACAGGGGCCCATGACAGATTACGGGCCTGGCAGCAGCATGAGGAGTCGGTACGGGGGCCCATGGCAGATTACGGGCCTGGCAGCAGCAATGGGAGGCCCGTAATCTGCCAGCACCCTATGACAAAATGGAACCCACCAGCAGTGTGAGGAGACCTGAAAGTGGCACATGGCAGAGTGTGGAGATGGAGACAGCAGCAATGGGAGGCCGTACAGGGACCCATGAGACACTCTGGACCTGGCAGCAGCATGAGGAGGCGGTACGGGGGCCCATGGCAGATTACGGGCCTGGCAGCAGCAATGGGAGGCCCGTAATCTGCCAGCACCCTATGACAAAATGGAACCCACCAGCAGCGTGAGGAGACCTGAAAGTGGCACATGGCAGAGTGTGGCGATGGAGACAGCAGCAATGGGAGGCCGTACAGGGACCCATGAGACACTCTGGACCTGGCAGCAGCATGAGGAGGCGGTACGGGGGCCCATGGCAGATTACGGGCCTGGCAGCAGCAATGGGAGGCCCATAATCTGCCAGCACCCTATGACAAAATGGAACCCACCAGCAGTGTGAGGAGACCTGAAAGTGGCACATGGCAGAGTGTGGCGATGGAGACAGCAGCAATGGGAGGCCGTACAGGGACCCATGAGACACTCTGGACCTGGCAGCAGCATGAGGAGGCGGTACGGGGGCCCATGGCAGATTACGGGCCTGGCAGCAGCAATGGGAGGCCCGTAATCTGCCAGCACCCTATGACAAAATGGAACCCACCAGCAGTGTGAGGAGACCTGAAAGTGGCACATGGCAGAGTGTGGCGATGGAGACAGCAGCAATGGGAGGCCGTACAGGGACCCATGAGACACTCTGGACCTGGCAGCAGCATGAGGAGGCGGTACAGGGGCCCATGACAGATTACGGGCCTGGCAGCAGCAATGGGAGGCCCGTAATCTGCCAGCACCCTATGACAAAATGGAACCCACCAGCAGTGTGAGGAGACCTGAAAGTGGCACATGGCAGAGTGTGGCGATGGAGACAGCAGCAATGGGAGGCCGTACAGGGACCCATGACACACTCTGGACCTGGCAGCAGCATGAGGAGGCGGTACGGGGGCCCATGGCAGATTACGGGCCTGGCAGCAGCAATGGGAGGCCCGTAATCTGCCAGCACCCTATGACAAAATGGAACCCACCAGCAGTGTGAGGAGACCTGAAAGTGGCACATGGCAGAGTGTGGCGATGGAGACAGCAGCAATGGGAGGCCGTACAGGGACCCATGACACACTCTGGACCTGGCAGCAGCATGAGGAGGCGGTACAGGGGCCCATGACAGATTATGGGCCTGGTAGCAGCATGAGGAGTCGGTACGGGGGCCCATGGCAGATTACGGGCCTGGCAGCAGCAATGGGAGGCCCGTAATCTGCCAGCACCCTATGACAAAATGGAACCCACCAGCAGTGTGAGGAGACCTGAAAGTGGCACATGGCAGAGTGTGGCGATGGAGACAGCAGCAATGGGAGGCTGTACAGGGACCCATGAGACACTCTGGACCTGGCAGCAGCAAGAGGAGGCGGTACAGGGGCCCATGGCAGAGTGGCGAAGCGTAAGCAGCTTAAATTGAAGGCCATACAGAGGCCTATGTTAAAAATAATAAGATGTTTGGGGCATGATTCATGGCGGATTTAGTCAGTTGTGTCAGGAACTGGTGGTTTGAAATCCAGACTAATCCACGCCTGATTCATTTTCACAAACGTGAGTCTCTCCACACTTTGGGTGGACAGTTGTGTCCTCCGCGGAGTTACAATACCTCCTGCCGCACTAAACACGCGCTCCGATGCCACGCTACTGGCCGGGCATGACAGCCTTTCAAGGGCAAATTCAGCTAGTTGGGGCCAAAGGTCAAGTTTCGTTGCCCAGTAGTCAAGGGGATTGTCTACCTCGGTTGGCAGGGTGCTGTCCAAGTAGGCCCAAGCCTGTTGTTTGAGGTCCTGCTCCAGGTCCACCTGATGTGCTGCTGCTGCGGCTGGTTAGTAGTTTCCTCACTGCGCTGGTGAAGAAAGCTACTCATCATCGACTGCAGACTGAGGCAGCCGCTGCTGGTGGAGCTGCCACTGCTCCTACCACCCCACCCCTCCCCTGCTGCCATGGCAGCGGAACGCAAGCGCACAGGGCCCACAGTGTCTGAGGATGGACGTTGGCGCAGAAAGGCAGAGACCAACTGACTACATAGGTGGTTTTTATAGTACGTTATTTTGGCCTCCCTCTCAGCAGGTGTGAAAAAGGCCACCATTTTTGAACGGTAGCGAGGGTCCAACAAGGTGGACAGCCAAAAGTCATCCCTCTGTCTGATGGTTATTATTCGGCTGTCGCTACGCAAGCAACCGAGCATGCTATGGGCCATTTGTGCCAAGGAATGCGAGGGACTCCCTGCCTCCATCTCCACAGCATACTGCCACGGTGCGTCTGGGTCCTCTGTCTCCTCCTCCTCCTCTACCAGATGCTCCTGCTCCTCCACTCCTGTCCGCTGAGTGGAAAAACCACCCATTTCACTCAATAATTCCTGAGCACCAATGTCCTCCTCTACCTCCTCCTCTTCTTCCTGTCCTGCCCCCACAGGGGTCATGTGGCGTTGAGATCTGTGCGCCACGTCTACCGCACCCTGACCAGCCATTCTTAACAGCATTTGTTCCAGGACGTGCAACAGAGGAATGACGTCATTCATCCCATAGTCCTGCCGACTCACGAATAGCGTGGCCTCCTCAAAGGGCCTGAGCAAGCGGCAGGTGTCACGCATGAGCTGCCAATGGCTGACATCTAAGTTACACAGGGGAGTACCTTTATCCGCTTGTAACATCAGGAAATCGGTGATGGCCTTTCGCTGTTCGTAAAGGCGGTCTAACATATGTAGGTTTGAATTCCACCTTGTTGCAACGTCGCAGATCAGGCGATGCTGTGGAATTCCGTTCTGCCGCTGCAGCTCAAGGAGGGTGTGCTTTGCGGTGTAGGAATGGCTGAAATGCATGCAAAGTTTACGTGACATTTTAAGGATGTCTTGCAGTGGGATGGTGGATTTTAGGAACCGCTTGACAACCAGATTGAACACGTGAGCCATGCATGGCACATGGCACAACCTTCCTTGACGCAGAGCAGACACCATGTTCTTTCCGTTGTCGGTCAACATTGTTCCGATTTTCAGTTTGCGCGGAGACAGCCATCTGTTGATTTCTCTGTTCATTACACTCAGAAGTTCCTCCCCTGTGTGACTACGTTCGCCAAGGCATACCAGGTGCAGCACAGTGTGACACCGTTGCGCCCTGCACATGTGATATGCCGGTCGGGTAATGGGACTTGGCACGGGGGTGGCGGCTGAGGACACGGCGGAAGAAGAGGTGGTAGAGGCGGACATCTTTTCTGGACCAAGGACGTGCAAACGTGGAGGCAAAAGCGGCGTGACCTGTCCAAGTTGCTGGTGCGGCTGTGCCGGCACCACGTTCACCCAGTGGGCCGTAAATGACATGTACTGTCCCTGACCGTAGTTACAGCTCCACACGTCGGCGCTGCCATGCACTTTGGCAGAGACCGACATGCTCAAAGACTGGCCCACCATCTCTTCTACATGTGAATGCAGGGCTGGCACTGCCTTTTTGGCGAAGAAATGACGGCTTGGCACTCTCCACCGCGGCGCGGCACAAGCCATCATTTCTCGGAAAGGTGCTGAGTCCACCACTTGGAAAGGGAGGGACTGCAGCACCAGCAATTTGGACAGGAGGACGTTCAGCTTCTGCACCGTCGGGTGCATGCTCGCAAACTGTTGTCTCTTGGAAACGGATTCCAAGAAAGACTGCTGACGGAATCCGTGAAGAGGAGTAGCAGGAGAAGGAGCATCTGAACGAGCGGAAGATGCCAACGAGCGACAACTCCCCTCAGCAGAGGTGTTGGAGCCTTGACTGGCTGATAGAGGGCGATTGACGTCGGGTGACGGAGCAAGTAACGGAGCGGGTGATGGAGCGGGGGCTGGGGCAGGCAGAACCGCCGTATCTTTATCACGGTTTTCCCAGGCCACCGAATGGCGACGCTGCATATGCTGACGCAACGCTGTAGTCCCAACATGGGCCCCCTGGCCACGCTTGACTTTCTGGCCACATAGTCGACATACGGCTACGTTTACTTCCTCGGGCGGCTTGACGAAAAATTGCCACACCGCCGAGTAGGAAACTTTGCCCCCACTACTCCTCACTGGCTGACTGCTACTTCCTCCGTGCACACCGGCACCACTACTGGCCGTGGTGGTAGGCTGCAGTGGAGCTGGTGCTCTACTCCGTGGCCGTTTGCCTCCACTGACACTGCTGCGACCCTGCTGCCTCCTGGGCAACCCACCGACTGTTTTGCTCGCTGCCAAGCTGGCACCCTCTTCTCCTGATGATGCGGAAGCAATAGCCTGATGACGACGAGGCTGCCAAGTGCGATCAGCCTCATCATCATCAATTAGGGTCTCCGCCTCACTACTAGCCCCCTCGGCTGCATGTGGGTCAGGAGACAGACCTGTCTCTAGACCGGCTACCGAGCCACTCTCCTCGCCAGTACTTCTTCGCCTGGCTGCTGAAGAGGCAGATGTCTCCCCCCGTTCCTGACCACCCTCTGTTAGCTCTTCCTCACTGTACAGTGGGGCTGAGCCCACAGCATGCGATACTTCGCTTGGTGAGGGAACACCAAAGGACAGGGGCAGGTAGAGGACACGTGATTTCAGTGGGCTTGCTTTCGGGCCATTCCAACTAACGGTTGTGTCTGACGTACCCACCGACCGTTGGCTGTAGGTGTCAGAGGTGACCTGGGAAGGGGAAGACGACCGAGCCAACCAATCGATGACGGCAGGGTTGTCGGTGGAGACACGACCGCTGGATGACACCGGGAGCACTGGCCTCTGGCTGCGACTAGTGCTGCCTCGACCCCTTCCTCTGCTGCCACGTCTGCTCGCTCCTGAAACATTGCCTCATCTGCCACTCCTCTGCGTGTTGTCTGACATACTCTTTAATTCAACGATTCTGTGTCCCTGAGTAACGATTCTGTGTCCCTGAGTAACAATTCTGTGTCTGTCCCTGAGTAACAATTCTGTGTCCCTCAGTAACAATTCTGTGTCCCTCAGTAACAATTCTGTGTCTGTCCCTGAGTAACAATTCTGTGTCCCTCAGTAACAATTCTGTGTCCCTTAGTAACAATTATGTGTCCCTGAGTAACAGTTCTGTGTCCCTGAGTAACAATTCTGTGTCCCTGAGTAACAGTTCTGTGTCCCTGAGTAAAAGTTCTGTGTCCCTGAGTAACAATTCTGTGTCCCTGAGTAACAATTCTCTGTCCCTCAGTAACAATTCTGTGTCCCTGAGTAACAGTTCTCTGTCCCTGAGTAACAATTCTGTGTCCCTGAGTAACAGTTCTGTGTCCCTGAGTAACAATTCTGTGTCCCTGAGTAACAATTCTGTGTCCCTCAGTAACAATTCTGTGTCCCTCAGTAACAATTCTGTGTCCCTCAGTAACAATTCTGTGTCTGTTCCTGAGTAACAATTCTGTGTCCCTGAGTAACAGTTCTGTGTCCCTGAGTAACAATTCTGTGTCCCTGAGTAACAATTCTGTGTCCCTCAGTAACAATTCTGTGTCCCTCAGTAACAATTCTGTGTCTGTCCCTGAGTAACAATTCTGTGTCCCTCAGTAACAATTCTGTGTCCCTCAGTAACAATTCTGTGTCTGTCCCTGAGCAACAATTCTGTGTCCCTGAGTAACAGTTCTGTGTCCCTGAGTAACAATTCTGTGTCCCTGAGTAACAGTTCTGTGTCCCTGAGTAACAATTCTGTGTCCCTGAGTAACAATTCTGTGTCCCTCAGTAACAATTCTGTGTCCCTCAGTAACAATTCTGTGTCTGTCCCTGAGTAACAATTCTGTGTCCCTCAGTAACAATTCTGTGTCCCTCAGTAACAATTCTGTGTCCCTCAGTAACAATTCTGTGTCTGTCCCTGAGTAACAATTCTGTGTCCCTGAGTAACAGTTCTGTGTCCCTGAGTAACAATTCTGTGTCCCTCAGTAACAATTCTGTGTCCCTCAGTAACAATTCTGTGTCTGTCCCTGAGTAACAATTCTGTGTCCCTCAGTAACAATTCTGTGTCCCTCAGTAACAATTCTGTGTCCCTCAGTAACAATTCTGTGTCTGTCCCTGAGTAACAATTCTGTGTCCCTGAGTAACAGTTCTGTGTCCCTGAGTAACAATTCTGTGTCCCTGAGTAACAGTTCTGTGTCCCTGAGTAACAATTCTGTGTCCCTCAGTAACAATTCTGTGTCCCTGAGTAACAATTCTGTGTCCCTCAGTAACAATTCTGTGTCCCTCAGTAACAATTCTGTGTCTGTCCCTGAGTAACAATTCTGTGTCCCTCAGTAACAATTCTGTGTCCCTCAGTAACAATTCTGTGTCTGTCCCTGAGTAACAATTCTGTGTCCCTGAGTAACAGTTCTGTGTCCCTGAGTAACAATTCTGTGTCCCTGAGTAACAGTTCTGTGTCCCTGAGTAACGATTCTGTGTCCCTGAGTAACAATTCTGTGTCCCTCAGTAACAATTCTGTGTCCCTCAGTAACAATTCTGTATCCCTCAGTAACAATTCTGTGTCCCTCAGTAACAATTCTGTGTCCCTCAGTAACAATTCTGTGTCTGTCCCTCAGTAACAATTCTGTGTCTGTCCCTGAGTAACAATTCTGTGTCCCTGAGTAACAGTTCTGTGTCCCTGAGTAAGAATTCTGTGTCCCTGAGTAACAATTCTGTGTCCCTAAGTAACGATTCTGTGGCCCTAAAGTCTCTTTGGCCCTAACTCTGTCCCTAATACAGAGAGGTCTGTCTCTCTTGAATGACCGGAGGCTAATGGAGAATTCTAAGATGGCCGCAATTTATAGCTCGACCATTACACAGTGCTGGCTGGCTGGCTGGCTGCTGATTGGCTAATGCGATCACATGTCATGAATGAATGCATTATGGGTCAGCGCGCCTTGTCTGCGCGCCTTCCCAGAGATCCCCGCTCCGTCGCCACACATGTCGCCGCCATTTTTGGAAAATTTCGATTCGCGCATCCGAAGTCTGCTAATTTTTGGATTCGGCGCGAATCTAATTTTTCCTAAAATTCGAAACGAATTCCACTTCGCCAAGTTCGATTCGCTCATCTCTAGTAAAGATGAAAGGATCACCTCTAATCCTGACCAGCCCATGTAAATAAATGATACAGTGTGGCCTCAGCCCACATGTCTCATGCATCAGGGTGTGTAGTTTGGTGGAGAAATGTAGGCTGAGGCTGTCTTTATCATTTATTCATCTGGGTTGGTAGGGAGTAGTGGCAATTCTTTCCTCTTTACACAGAAATGTGCCTGTGGATCTGCCAGAAATCTAATGTTGTCCTTACTTCCCATTTAAGCTGTAACGCTGTGTCTTTTCTGCAATGAATTCCCAACCAACGTTGTCAGTAGGTCAGGGCAAATGCTGCAGTACAGAAAAAATACTAAACATATAAGCAGTGCTTAGAAATGTCCATCAGATGCAATAAATATTAGTACAGAAAATTCCTGCTGTTCTGGTGTTCTTCTTACTTCCCTTTTAAAGTGTTACTAAACCCATGCATCAACTCTATCTGGTCTCCCACAGTACACAGAACATGGAAATGCAATTATTTTAGTAAATATAAACTGCTAAATACCTTTTCTTTTCAGCAGTTAGAGCAGTCTTGTGACTTCAGCGGAACATTGATTAAAGCTTGTAGCAGGAGTTTTCTTTCTGCTCTAGGAGGATGAAAACCCCTGGCCCTCTGTCTGGACAGTGCTGATTGACCCTGTGCTGATCACATGAACTCTCCCAAGAAAAAAAAACCCTCTTTATCAATACACACTAAACTGAGCATGTGCATGTGACTACGGGTTCAGTCTGTCCTATCAGGTGCACATTTGAACAAGAGTAGGGGCAGAGAAGGAAGGATAATACAGCCTTTTTACACATTGCAGAAGATTAACCCCTTAGGTTCCACAGCGAGTATGACACGCATGATTTACTGTATATACAGACTGATTTTACTGTTGTGGGTTTAGTAACACTTTAAGCTGCAACAAAATGGGGGTTATTTACTAAAATTGGTGTGTGCAAGATCTGGTGCAGCTCTGCATAGAAACCAATCAGATTGCAGGTTTTATTTCCAAAGGTCAATTGAACACGGTGAAGTTAGAAGCTGATTGGTTACTATACACAGCTGCACCAGATTCTGGCTCAGAGTGCACCAGTTTTAGTAAATCTCCACCAGTGCATTTTTTGCAATGAAATCCCATCCAGTGTTGTGAGCACTGTCTTCTGGACTACAATGCTTTGTCTGCTCCCCCCCCCCCTTTCCCACTACACATGCATATATTGGTTTCTTTCCCAACGTTCATGCAAACTAAGGGTGTTTGCTGTTTGATGAGCAGGTGAACTAAATAGGGTGTTTGCCTGCCTGCCTGCCTGCCTGCCTGCCAAAGTGAACCTCCAGCTACAGCCAGCAATCATTCATTTAATAGCATTCACTAAATTACAGCTTTCCACTGTGTAGGCTGGAAGCTTCATTGGTTGCTGGGATGCAAGCAGCCACCTGTGGCAACTGTAGCAAATGAGGACATTGTGTGGGCTGGCCACCTGGGCTCTAGCAACCGATCATGTCATTGATTGCTAAGACCCAGGCAGCTACATGGTCATTGGTTGTTATTTTGCACTATATCAAACAATGATGCTGTGCAGAAAAAAAGACATTTGTACCAGATTTATACCAGACATATTTCCAAGCATGCAGCCTGGATGGCCATAACAGAGTGGGCAGAAAGCATTCCACTCTTCTCTTAATTCATACCAATCCACATGGCCTCAACATGGGAATGGAACCATATCAACAAAACCAATTATGCTGTGAAAAGGAAAGGGGAGATTAGTATGGTGTGCCCTCTTGAACCATACAAGACCATGTGCCCCCAACATGAGGATGGAATTTTGTCAGGTGAGCACCCCTGACAAAGTACCTTGTCCCTATGTTGATGATAACAATGCCTCTACTCCACATCACTGGCCCAGTGGATGTGGGGGTCTATGGGGGACTTTTTAGAATCTGGAATTCCTCTTTTAAAAAAGAGGCCTCCAGTTAAGGATCAGGGTCATGCTGCATAAAGGTCTGGTATAGATTTTGATGGATCCCAAGCATTTTTCCTTGGGTAAAATCCATGTCAGACCTGAAGAGTCTGCTAGGGATTTGGGGGGAACCCCCACACTATTTTCTGGGTGTTTTCTTGTTGGTGATGTCTCCCTTAAAATCTACATCAGACTCTCTTCTAACATAAAGGTTTAGTATAGACAAAGGGGATCCCAAAAACGCTACAAACACAACAAAGCAGCCAGAAAACAACAATGGCAGCCACAACAAAGCAGTCAGCAATTACAATTTTTTTTCCTTTTGTGGCATCCCCAAAGAATGGCATTTAAAGAATAGTTTGATTTTAATAGCACCAATATTTGACACTATTTTTCTTATTTTTTTTTTGCATTCATACATGTCCAACAGGGTAATGCCCAGCTCACCATGCCATTTGTTTGATTTTGAGGGGCCCCTATCCCATTGGGGATCCCAATGTCATTTAGTAGCCATTTCAGTAGTACTTTGCAGACAGACTTAATATATACCTTAATTTAAATTGTAATGAAATTTAATTTTAATGGTTTACTTTAAGTCTCATTAAAAAAAAAACTGCTCCCCACCAGACAATAATTTTTTTAATTTTTTCTTTGGTACGGGTTCTCCTAGCAGTGCCTAGCTCCCTATGGCCATTGACAATATTTTGCCTTTTAGCCTAGAAAATGGAAAGATTTTATTTTTGGGATTCTCCTCCAAATCACTTGGGGTTTGCATTAAAGTTTGCCCCAATCAAACTCAAGCAGATACGCTCATAAACAGCCCTCCACTGGGTGGGCAGTCAATCCTTCTGAAAGAGCTGTTGTAACAGTTATATATGAGTCAAGACTGTCAATGATCATCACAAAGGCCATATTTTTTTCAAGCATCAAATCAGAAAACAAGAAAAACACACATACTGAGTTTGATTTACTAAGTAGGGCAAAAAGTTTCACTTTGCAAGGAAATTTTCATTTAGCTTAGTGAATGTGGTGAAAATTTACTTTGAAAAAAATATGCAAACGTGCATTTTTTTTGCAAATAATTGTAAGATAGAAGTCAGTAGAGCTTCAACACTTTCTTAAGCTAAAGGAACGTTTCCTTGCAAAGTGAAAATTCACTTTGCTAAGTGAACAGCCTAGTTGCCTTCAGTAAATCAACTCCACTGTGCCTTATTTATAACCAGTTAATACAGTATAAATCTGTTCAGTTTACTAGATACAGAAAAAAAAGTTTATGTATGATAGAGTTTTAGTTTATTTGCTGCATAGCATTTATAATCCCCTGTCAGGGTTATGTCAAAGAAAACCCCAGTCCAGCAGTTTTGGCGTTTTTTAACGCTCCTCAAACGCCTATGGAGATTATACTATGGGCAACACACAGTGCTGTTCACATTATCAAAACATGAAGCATTAGCATTGCGTTGCTTCAAAATTGAAGGCTCATGTCGAGTCAGGAGGAGTTGAAGCCTTTCAACGCTTCCCATTCAAGTCTATGGTGGTTCTCCTCAACTACCTGGCAGGCGTTTGCAGGGCATTTGCAAAGCATTTGCGTGCCGTTAATACCATTAGAGTTTATTATCGGCATTTGTAGTGCAGTTTTAACACTTGTAAAATGCCTATAAAACGCCTCAAAACCATGCATAGGGCGTTTGGGGAGCATTTTTAACACTTGTAGAATGCCCATACTAAAGCTCATTAATGCCTGTCTAACGCTATAGGGGCGTTTTTGAAGAGTTAGAAATGTATTCCAGTGTGAACAAGCCCTTATGCTCATACTATATCATACATTTGCCACTGCACTCCCACATTGCAGACAGCTGACCGAACCTGGAATTTGAATTATTTATTCATATTAGTCATTTTGTTAATCCCATAGAGAGCCTATTCTTGTTGTAGGTACTTGCTCGCTAATTGAAATAAATTCATATAATTAATATACGAATATCTATTTTGGCCTAATAGCCCTCCATTTACAATAATTGGGTGGCATAAATGTTTAAAGCCCAACTTCAGGGTCAGGTCCCCCTTTTCCCCTCCACCCCACCCCAATACAGCATCTTCTGCAACCATATAAAACAATCAGTGTATTATTATTATTATTTTGGTGTTTTGGGTCTCTGGTCTAGTGATGCCATGGATCCTCTTCACACTCTTCTTTTACTTATGTGGCACCATGCAATTATATGAATGTTGTTCAACCTTGAAGCAGAACGTCCCATATCACTCAATCACTGAGTCTGTTTGAGACAACAGAGGACATCAGGTAAGTATAGCAGTTGAAACTGCTTTTTAATCCTTAGTCAATGAAAACGATAAAATACTATTTTTTAGGCCAAAGCTGAAATTGCGCTTTAAGTTCTTTAATTGTTGAGCTATTTATATTTATTTAAATATGCTGATAAATATGTATTTGTATTGTAAGATGAAACAGGTAAATAATATAATTTTATTACTTTTAATTCACAAAAAAGTAAAAAATAATATTTGTGTGTTAAGGCACACAACTTTACATAAAATGGCTCTTTCTGAAGAGAAATTAGCCTGCTTTACAGGTCCAATATCTCTCTGTCTTCAGATACTGTTATGTCCAATCCTAATTAATGCAGAGCACTGGAGTCAAAACGCTTGATTTCTGTACTCAGACATTGTAATGGCTTTTTGATATGAAATTGCTTTTAAAGGGGTACTTAACTACAGGGACATGGATTTTACAGAAGGTCAATGATACATGTTTCACTTTGATAACAAATTAAGTTAAAGACTTTTTTTAAGCTACAATAAATGAAACATTTCTCTAGCCCAATGAGATGTTTATTGCAATTACAGTGGGTTGACTAAAGTACACCTATGATGAAAGTAATATGTGGTCTGCCATTGCTGTTTTCCTTCTAAAAGTGCTGGATGCCTGGCTTATTACTGAGTACAGAGTCAGTACAAGAACTATTTAATCACTTCAATACTGAGGACTTTTATCCCCTCCCCGGCCAGGCCAGTATTCAGCTTTCAGTGTTGCACTTTGAATGACAATGCAGCACTGTACTCATAAAAAAAATAGCATTTTTTCACACAAATAGAGCTTTGTTTTGGTGGTATTTAATCACCACTGAGTTTTTTCTAAACAAAAAAAACAAAAACAAAACTATTTTAAAAAAGTGTTTTTGTACGTTTCTGTAAAAAAATTGCGCAAATAAATAACCTTTCTTCATAAATTTAGGTCAAAATGTATTCAGCTACATTTCTTTGGTGAAAATACCCCAAATTAGTGTATCTTATTTAGGTGTCCGTTTATAAACTAGCGGTAATAGATCGCTGCTCAGTTCTCCGGCATTCTCGGAGAACACAGTTCTCCTGTGAATGCAGTTTATGAAGCAGTTCTCCAAACGAAGGGAGAACGGTCTCCAAACGCTGGAGAACGGTCTACAAACTCTGGAAAACGGCTGATTTTACTATAATCTCGCGAGATTACAGTAAAAGATCAGTTTACTAAACAGAGGTAAATTATCTCTGCTTAGTTTGCGGTCCCTCTGATTCTCCAGCTCTGGGCTGGAGAATCTGGAGGGAGAACACAGATCGCCAGTGAAGAGCTGAAATGATCTCCTGAGTGTCATAAACTGTGAATGACCAGAGAATAGCTGAGATCTCTTGAATCTCAGCTATTCTCTGTGTCATAAAAGGACATATGTGTCTGTAGGAAAGTTATAGAGTCCAAAAACATGGTATATCTGACAATCAATCAATCCTGATGTACTGACATTCAATCTCATTTCTCGAAGCCCGAAAATGATAGTAATAAAAAAAAAATAGACAGTCCAAGGTACTTAGTAAGAGGCATGGTGCATTTTCAGAAGGTGTAATTTTTTGTTACAATTTTTTGGAAAATGAACAAATAAAAAAAAATTCCCATTTTTCCTTTTTTTTACACATTGTCACCAATCCAGTATAGTGTTATCATATACTGTAACTGGTGTGGCAGTGATCGGGGACACTGACTGATGACAGTATGCAAAACATAATAATAATTTATTTATTTATTTATTTAAATGTTTTCCTTTTTTATTACATTTTGTTTTCTTTTTTCACTATTTTTTTTCAACACACTTTGACCAGAGCAATACAATGTTACCATAATAACATTGTACTACTCTGGGCAAGTGATGAGGATTTTTTTTTCTACACATTATGATTGCTAATACTAATGTATTTAATTGATATTATCAACCATTGCTACTGAATGAAACTGATTCATTCAGGCTTTTGTTGTGTTTAGCTTTGATTGGGCAAAGCTCATCACATGATACAGATGGGCTGTGACTGGCCCTGTCTGTACCATGTGACCAATCACAGCTAACAATACGATTGTATACAATGGATGGCATGAAAGGAAACCATCCATTGTATACAATTATCATGTGATCTGCTGTGATTGGTCACAGTGGTCACATTGCACTGGCAGCAGGCCAGAGTAGTGATCTGACATCAGCTGTGTCCCGTGGACACAGCCGGTGACAAATCACGCTGCTGCACAGCCCTGCGGTCGTGTGAGCGAGACCTTCTGACACAAAGTCCTATGACGTCCACTCAGAAGGAGCATCCCGCCTGGCTGTCAATCTTCTATATGCCGGGCGGGAAGGTGTTACGTGAAGAAAAGTTAAGTGAAGAATTTTTTATCTCTATACTTTTTCTAGGTAAATGACAATGAACATTGAAACCAAAGCATCAACATTACAGCTAGGTAAGGAGCATCGTTCGAGGGAGGCCAGCCTACAATAATTATCTTATGACAGGTTTCTTTAAGCAATATATTAGTAATCAATTTAATATACCAGTAAAACAATAAGAAAAACAAAAATAAGAGCTTAAAAAAGAAAGGTTTACATTTTCAGAAAATGCTGTCTTAATTATTGAAGATCATGACATTTTTAATTAAAAATGTTGCACATTCTGTGTATTGAAGATATGTTAAAAGGATATAAAATAAAATGTATAGTAATTGTTATTGTGAACAAAATGTGTTATATCAGTGACATAGAACAATAAAAACACAAGGTCTCGAACCATTAATCTACGAAACTACTGAAGCTTGAAACAGTATCAACACTTCCATCATCTTGTTGTGACATGCAATCTTTAACTTTAAGCATTCCAACATCGATTAATTTAAAGATAAAAATCACATTTAACTTTTTGACCTAAGCTTTACCCTTCATAAAACAATGAAAATTTCAAAACTGTGTTTTGAAAATAACATCTAACTATTTATGTTTGGAGGTATATTTGTTTTAGACAGTTTGAGATGGGATTGCAATAAAATAAAGAAAACAAAGTTTTAATATCTTGAGGAACTTTGCAAAAGACAGTGAAGTCTAAGGAATATACAAAAAAAGGTTTAGTTTATTCCTGTATGTAGCCCAGTGCTGGCTAACTTACCTGTGTCACCGCTAGACATTCATAATAGGAACTATGTTGACCTAATGCTCCCTCTAGTGTTTAGTTGTAATAGTGACATTGTGTTCAGAGGCACCGAGAGAGAGGAGGACCCAGCGAAGAGCGGGGGGATTGTGGGACATGTAGTCCAGAAGGCTGAGATTTGCAAGGAGCCAACACTGTTGCGAACTACATGTTCCAGCCAGCTGGAGGAAGAGAAGTAGAATGCTGGGAGAGGCTATATATTTTGGACCCTGGAGAAAGCTCTTCTTTGTGCGACTACAGGCTGAAGCTGCAATGAGGGACCTGGCTGTTGTGGAGTGCTAAGTAGGCCACGCGGTCTGGATAGTGTGGAGAGTCTTTGGTGGGTGAGCTACAGACTTGCAAGCAGATCATCCATCCCCAGCTTTCTGTTGGCAGAGTGACTGACCAGAGACATGCGCTTCATCACCACCACAGTCACAGCAGAATCCTAATGTTACAAGGGGCTCGGCCAGGCACCCCCTACGCTCGTTGCAGATTCTGCTGGAGCCCTTCCAGGACATCTTGATTCTCCTGAGCTGCAATGTCAGCAGGATTGGTGAGCACGCAGATGCCCACTCCTCACTAAAGGACACTGCATACACACACCTTCTACCCCACGTCTTCTCATAAATTAGCAGTCTCTATCAGGAACCATTTGCATATATTATCCATTATTGCCACTCACCATTGCACAGCAAGTTCTCTGGACTCCTACTGAGCTAGGTAAAGATCCAGAACACTCTTTCCACCAAGACTCTCTTTTTACGCTCCTCAAGCCAAGGACTCAGTGCCTATATCTGTGCATATGTTAAAGGCGGTTCAGGATTCAGGATTATTTGTCCATACAATATATGCTGGTGGGAAATGACTTATGTTGGATATGTGAATGCGGTGATTTGGAGTACTGAGAAATTCTCAATCTGTTTACTTCTTACTGTGGTAACATCTATAATATAGAAAGGATTTGGTTTGAGGAATTCTGTGTATTTTTTAATTGTAATAATGTTGTATCATGCTAAAGGTTATATATTATAGATATCCCTATATTTTTCCCCTGAAGAAGCTGTGAAACCCTTCCAGCTGTGGTCCTCAATAGTGTTACAACATTGTGCACACTACTGAAAAGATCAAATATTAACAGAGTATATATTGTATGGACTTTGTCTATTAAACTGTTGCAATGATTGTGGAGCCTGGAATTTTATAATGTAAATCATGGGGATTAAATAAATGCATTTTATGCATGTTTAGTGATTAATAATGCCCATATAAATTTGGTATAATTTTATATAAAATATTATTTTTGCTTCTATAATAATTATGAAACTTCTGTATTTTAATAACAATTCTCTGTGCCCTCCACACAGTCACCCTGAATATGACAAGCTTTACCTGAACTGAGCCTGGCCTGGTAATTGACCACATTGTCGCCTGCAGCCTCACCCACCCATCCTCTGCAGACAACTGCACTTCTGGAACCACAGGTACTCCTTTGTTCACCATTTTAGTCAAATTAGCTGTGCAATTTATGCCCCTAGAAAGCCTGAAGGTGCTCCTTGGATTTTTGGCCTCTCTATGTGAATAGGTTGTGAAAAGGTCTCACACATGTGGTATCACCATACTAGGGAGGAGTAGCAGAATTTGTTTTTGGGTGTATTTCTAAGTGTGCCTATTCTTACTGTTAATTTTCATTTTTGGAACTTGGCCTGTTAATTGGTCATGGTGTTCCCTGCTGCCTGGACCAATCCTTTGGTTATTTTCTGACTTTGTCTCTGCTTGCTGCCTGTAGTGATCTTGGCTTGTATATCAACCATGTTTATGCATGCTGCCTGGACCAATCCTTTGCCTGTTTTCTGACCATGTCTCTGCCTGCCACCCATCTGCACATCCTTCTATGTTGCAGCAAGACACCAGTCCCAACCTTCCTCTGAGGACAACTATACTTCCAAAACCAGAGATACTCTTTTGTTCATATTTTGGTCAGCCTTCCGTATTTCCTGGTCAGTGAACATTGCATTGTGTTATGAGGACAGCCACGTACCCAGAGGTTAGACCTGCTTGGCTTTTCAGAATGAGGACTGCTGTAGGTGAAGCTACACTAAGCTATATTCCCTAACCACTGTGGGTGACAACTAAAGTACATTGTTTGCAGTGTTGGTTGATTTTTGTGATACACAAGATGTATGCCCCTGGAAAGCCTGAAGGTGCTCCTTGGATTTTTGGGTCTCTCTATAAGAACAAGCTGTGAAAAAGTCTCACACATGTGGTATCATCATACTCGGTAGAAGTAGCACAATATGTTTTGAGGTGTAATTTTAAGTATGCCTATGCTGTGTGTTAGAAATATCTTAATAATTGACAACGATGTGTAAACAAAATTCTTTCTGCATTTGATAAAAATGTATGAAAATAATATAACATTTTCAAAAGACTCACTATGTCTCTCAACAAGTACCTTGGTGTGTTTTCTTTCTACAATACGCACTTTTGTGGGTGTTTCCATTGTCCTGATGCTCCAGGACCTCCAAAAGTTTGATAGGTAGTCAGGAAATTAGATGCATAATTTAAGCCCTTAGAAAGTCCCAAGGTGTTTCTTGTATTTTGGGCCTATGTGGCTAGCTTGTGAAAAAGCCACACACATTTGGTATCACCATACTTAGGAGGAGTAACAGAATGTTTGGGTGTGTAATTGTAAGTATGCATATGCTATGTGTGAGATTTAACTTGTAAAAATGACAACATTGTGAAAAAACTCACCATGCCTTTTAATAAATATTTTGGACTGTCCAACTTCCCAAAATTGGTCATTTTAGGGGTATTTATAATTTAAGGCATCAATATTTGGAATTCAAAACATCATTATTGATCTGTTCTGTAATATGTATACCATAATTTATAGACGCTATAATATTTACACAGACCAAATAATATACACCTATTTTGTTTTATTGTTTCACCAAAGAAATGTAGCAGAATACATTTTGGCCTACATTTATGACTAAATAATATTTATTTGCAAAACACTTTAACAGAAAATAAGAGACTGTTTTTCTCAAACTTTACAGTTATTTTCCTTTAATATAGCACCACAAATTCAGTTTAGGGTACAGTGTTGCATGACTGAGTAATTGCAATTTAAAGTCTGACAGCGCTGAAAACCAAAAAATGGCCTTGACTAGAAAGGGATGAATTAGTTTGGTCTTCAAGTGGTTAAATGCTTTCACACTAATTTATCTAAATCCAATAACAAAAGATGTACAGTATACTGTATATTGCAGCCAAATAGTCCTTAAATGTAGTTGGATACATTAGCTTTTTTTGTTCAGGCTTTATTTATAGCCAAAAAATGTTGAGTCTTTTCTTGCATCAATATATATATATTTGTCAAACAGACTTACATCTATTAAATAGTGTTTTTGGAGTACCGTACAATTTACCTTTACATTTTGACAAAGTTTGGTAACACTTTGGACACTACAGCTACACTATATTGCACAGCTACACTATATTGCACAGCTACAATATATAAACGTATTGTGACACCCCACCAAATCATTGGAACCAGTTGTTCCAATAACCTCCATGGCCACAGGTGTCAAAAAATCAAGCACCTCAGCATGCAGACTGCTTCTGCAAACATTTGTGAAAGAATGGGTCGCTCTCAAGAGCTCAATGAATTCAAGTGGGGTATCGTGGTAGGTTGCCACCTGTGCAATAAGTCCATCCATGACATTTCCTTGCTACTAAATATTCCACAGTCAACTGTTAGTGGTATTATAACAGAGTGAAAGCAACTGGGAACAACAGCAACTCAGTCACAAAGTAGTAGGCCACGTAAAATGACAGAGCGGGGTCAGCGCATGCTGAAGTGCACAGTGAGCAAAAGTTTGGTGGAGGGGGATTATGGCGTGGGGTTGTTTTTCAGGGATTGGACTTGGCCCCTTACTTCCAGTGAAGGGAACTCTTAAGGCAGCAGCATACCAAGACATTTTGGACAATTTCATGCTCCCAACTTTTTGGGAAGAGTTTGGGGATGACCCCTTCCTGTTCCAACATGACTGCGCACCAACGCACAAAGCAAGGTCCATAAAGACACGGATAAGCGAGTTTGGGGTGGAGGAACTTGACTGGCCTGCACAGAGTCCTGACCTCAACCACATAGAACACCTTTGGGATGAATTAGAGCAGAGACAGGCCTTCTCATCCGACATCAGTGCCTGACCTCACAAATGCGCTTCTGGAAGAATGGTCAAACATTCCCATAGACACACTCTTAAACCTTGTGGTCAACCTTCCCAGAGGAGATGAATCTGTTATAGCTGCAAAGGGTGGGGCAACTCAATATTGAACCCTACGGACTAAGACTGGGATGCCATTAAAGTTCATTTGCATGTAAAGGCAGGTATCCCAATACTTTTGGCAATATAGTGTATCTTGCTTTGAACAGGTGAGCATGAGTTTTTGTAGTTAAATATAAAACAAATGCATTTTATCAGTGTTATCTCCAGTGGGTGTTTGACAGTCCTTTATGATCCAGGTTTCATTCATATCAATCACAAATTCCCTTCTCTGCACCATTCTCTGAAATGACAGGTGCAGCAATGCAGGCTAGTAACATGTTGGGCTGCCTCCAGCCAGTGGTACATCATTGACATCCAGTGGTCTACTGAAATAAACACTATTAACTGCTTGTACAGTCTTGCTGTCCCTACCCATGTTTTCTTGGCCAGGACAGGGGAAAAATTTCAATCTTTAATTTATGATCAGCTAAAAGAAAAATAACTGGGGATTTTTTTTGTACTGCTCCAGCAAAAACTTGTCTTGGGATGGTTGTTACTGGAGATGGTGGGGTGGGTGTTGGGGCAGCCTGGGGCCAAAGAATCATATACTTAATTTTTCTGCTTCCTACCCCTCTCTCCTTGTCCCTGAAGAAAAAAAAAATCACAGCCAAAGTACCTGGTTAGCAAACATGATCAAAGTTCGGATACCAAATTTGAACCCCACTGAAGTCAATGGAAATTGAATCTTAAAAATCAGTAATGGTTGTTTTCTGGGCTAATAGGAAAGAGATTGCCAAACAAACGACAAAGGTAGCTGGGCAGTAGCCTGTTTCCATGATTTTTTGTTTTTCTAATTATTTCTCAATGGGATTGAGGACCTTTACAAGTGGCTTCAAGGGCAACATTGAAATACAAAAATCTTTCAAATTACATTCATAGAGGATGCTTTGAAGCTGTTCATGTTGACTAGTGACACCATATTGTGGCATCACATAATTTGCACGTGTAGTAATTTAGTTTACTTGTACATTGTTCATTGGCTTGCATACAGCAGACATAAGCCAGTATTGAGGAGAAAGAGGGATAAATCCACTCAGCATAAAATTCATGGTTAAATTAAATGAAGTAAATCAATGCACAGACAACCCTAACATATTTTACTTTTAACTAAAGCTTAAAGAATAAGTCCACCTTTGGAACATGTTACATGTTTCACCTGTTTTTAGGGTGGAACATGTAACATGTTTCCATAGCTGCAGCTGCGCCTGATGCCCCCCTCTGACAGAAACTTCTCCCCATACTTTCTGTCAAAGTTGAAAACAGCATGGACATGCAGGGCTCCGCCTACACAGCCGAGTCATTCATTCACGGACTTACATGAATGAATGAACTGCAAGTACCGACAGCCTTACCAGCTGTGGTCTTGTAGTTTTCAGTGAACTACCATGGCGCTGTGGATCGCCATGGTAGTTCATTGAAGCTTCCTGTCAGTATATCTGCTTGACTGTACATCCCGTACATCCCGTACGGCAAGCAGATATTCTGACAGATCTGTAGGAGACCTGCATGGCATCAGTGATCTACTGATTGCTGGTGCATTGCTTCCCAGGCTCCTGTGGACAAAAATAATAAATGCAAATTTTTTTACCTGCAAAAAATGTGTATTTATTATTTTTGTCCAAAAGGTGAACTTAATTTTAATCATAAAGTAGAGTCTATGATTAACCGCTTCTGCGCTGCTCCATAGCAGAAATACTGCTACAGGGCGGCACAGCTGTGCAAAATCACGTATATAAATATATATATATATATACGTGATTTTGCATTTCGGGGTAGGGGGTGCGTGAGCTTCCTACCTGCACTGCCATTCACGGCCTCGGCTGTCAATCACCAGGTCCCGGACAGTGATTTCCCGCTTGCACCGGGCGATCTCCGAGTATCACTGACAGGGGGAGAGACCTGTATGTAAGCAATACAGATCTCTCCCCTGTCAGCACCTGCACACTGCTTCGTATGGCTTTGCATAGCAGAGGCATACAAAGTATTGTTCTTACAGTGTAAAGCACACACAACCCACATAGTAAAACTTCAAACAGCACACAGTAAACCCTTAGATCTCCCCAGATGTTAACCCCTTCCTGTGTCATTAGTACAGTGCAGTGCTTTTTATTAGCACTGATCACTATATTGGTGTCACTGGGGATGTCAGTGACACCAAGTCAGTTCCCCCCAGCATCAGAATGCCCACTACAGTCCCTCATTCCCGCTATAAGTCGCTGATTGAACACTCTCACATTTTGAATGACAATTGCGCAGTCATACAACATTGTACCCAAATTAAAATTTTATCATTTTCTTCACACAACTAGAGCTTTCTTTTGGTGGTATTTAATCAACACTGGAGTTTTTATTTTTTGCTAAATTAACAAAAAAACACCAAAAATTTTGAAAAGAAAACACGTTTTGTCTTTGTTTCTGTTATAAATGTTTGCAAATAAATAATTGTTCTTCATAAATGTAGGCCAAAATGTATTCTACTACATGTCTTTAGTGAAAATAACCCAAATTAGTATTTATTATTTAGTCTGTAGGAAAGTTATAGAGTTCACAAACTATGGTATAGATCTGAATATTGATCAATCCTGAAGTACTGACAGCCAGTCTAATTTCTTGAGGCCCAAGAATGTCAGAACAGTACAGATATCCCCCAAATGACCCCTTTTTGCAAAGTAGACAGTCTGACGTATTTCATAAGAGGCATGGCGAGTTTTTTGAAGTTGTAATTTTTCTGTCATAATTTTTTGGAAAGAAATAAAAAAAATGATTTTCACAATTTATTTTTTTTTCACATACTGTCACCAGTGCAGTACAACGTCATCATATAACTGGCATGGTGGTGATCAGGGACACTGACTGGTGACAGTATGAAAAAAAAAATTGATAATTTTTTTAAAAATTTTTATTTATTTTTTATTACATGTTTTTCTCTTTTTTTTAAGATTTTTTTTCATATTTCACTATGACCAAAGTAGTATAATGTTACCATAGTAACATTGTACTACTTTGGGGAAGTGAACTATATATCTTTTTTTTTTTTACACAATTTACTTATAGCAAAGAATTACTTTGCTATAAGCAAGCATTTACCTGAATGAAATCGATTCATTCAGGA
Organism: Staurois parvus; assembly: GCF_062004578.1. NCBI lineage: Eukaryota > Metazoa > Chordata > Amphibia > Anura > Ranidae > Staurois > Staurois parvus. The sequence goes on from NW_028317815.1 coordinate 7,564,985, forward strand.
TTTTTTTCTTTTCTTAACTGTGATTTGGCCACAGCTAATCACATGACACTGTAGAGATGACAAAATCTTTGCAAGAGTATGGCTCCTGTCCCTTCTACACACCATCCGCCACAATGTGTGGTATCATTTTGCCTGTGCAATTGTGTAGCTCTGGTGGTCCAGAGCATGCTTCACCCAAAGAGGGCATTATGGTGGAGATGGAGTCAACTAAGCTTTCTCTGTCACCAGATGTAAGGATGTGGGGCTGCGCAACCAACTCCAATAGTGAGACCCATTCTGCATTTTTCCAGCTGCCAGCCCAGTTACCCAGGGAGCTGTGAAATATATATAATGGTCCTGCCCATACATGCTGGACCATGTGTCTTTGGACATGTAGACCCTCCTGCTGATGGCATAATCAAACAACATGGAAAAATGACCTTTCATATGATGGATTAATGACAGGACTGGCCACATGGGTGAAGAAATAACTTGGAATCAGGCACTGTGGTACAGCACAGGTTGCAAATTTATTAAAGGGGCTGAATCCATGCAGCATCTTCAGGTGATGTAGACCCTACTCCTTGATGCAACTGCATCCCTTGAGAGTCTTCTGGTGTAGCTGGTGTTCCACCAGAGATCTCCTCAAGGTTAGTTTGAGCTAATCTTCCGACTACCCCCATTCACCCAACATGTACAGGCATGGAGAAGGATAAGTGCTCTGTGACAAGGATCTGAAACATGAAAGAGGCAAGGGGCATTGTGCAACTGGAAGCAAGGGTGAGTCTGTAGGTTGCAACAGCAGAAAACCATACTGTGGATGCAGCAGTGATTCAACAGAGACTGCAGGTGAAGCTGAGATGCTAGGGGAATGTGTGTACTGTGAAGAAGCAGAAGATCCTGTATGAGTTGCATACAGTAGGTACTGAAAAGGTGGCTGCATTTGAACTGTTTACTTAAAGGTAGCTTTAGTAGCTCAGGGTAGCTTCAGCATGATAATGTTTTACTAAAGTGTATAGTTTAGGGTATGTCAAGTAGATCATGTAAATGTAGCTCTGAAAGCAATCTGAGTATTGACTTCACATCCAGCTTGAGTTTGAATATAAATTACAGTCACATTAAATGTAAAGCTCAGAACTGCACACAGCCACAAAAGCACTGGTACTGGAACAATATAGGTAGGTAACAACAATGAGTACATAGGACAATGTATGTAAAGCAGGCCGTAGACGAATCTAAATCTGAAAGTTCTGTCAAGAAAAAAATGAAAATAGCTAATACAATTGTGCCATCCATTGTTTAATTTTTCTAATAAAAATCCATCATGTTGTATCAGGCACTTTCGATTGCGGAACGAAAATCGTGTCGCAGCTGGCACACTAATGCAAAAAATGGACGATTTGAAATTTTCATTTGTTTTTTGCAACATCTATGGCTTGCTTTAGTTAGCTCTGGCAGCAATATGACTCAATGCTGGAGTGAGACAACACATTCCACCCAAGACTAATTAGAAGTTTTATTGAAAAAGGAACTTGTGATTTTGGATCCTGTTTTATCTCCTCTGACCTTGTCTCTATCATTGGAAACACAACAAAGTACATGTATGAGTTCAAATTATTGGCATTTCCCTCTCCATGTTAGCAGGGCTGAGGAAAGCAGCTGTGAAAAACATATTAGGTATTGATTTTCCACATACTCTTGAATAGTCTTTAATTAGATTTAGACTACAGACAATGTCTGTAGTTACGATCCAACCATTATTATCTGCATACCAGGTGTTTGTAATTTATATTTAATCCAAATGGTTACTTTCAAACATACAATGCAGATTTTTTTTTTTAATTAGAAGGCTTTGAGGAAATGCCTTTGCTTTATTGCTATATTCTATGTTTTGTTAAATAATTTATTGGTGCAGTGTACTGAACATGAATGAAACAATTAGATCAATGTAATATGCATAGTAATTTAAAATTGTAATGTGGTTTATTCAAATGAACAAAGAATATACTTTCTAATTCCTTCATAACACAACACAAGGTCACCTAATCCTTTCTTTGCTGAAACATTAATCAGAAAAATAAAGTTTTGCTTACTTCTTAATTTTCTTAGCAACAATGAAATACATAGAATTTTCAAATTAATGTAAATAAAAAACAAGTACACCGTTCAACAGGCTTTAAACACAGAAGTGTTATATTAAAGCTAAAGAGGCAGATATAAAAATAACAATGAATACAGCTTGAATGAATTTATTTAAAAAAATTAAATACATACAAAATAAAATTCAGATTGGGAGAGGATGGCATAGTACTTGTGGCCAATCAGGTGTGCTGCTTGCAGTTATGCTGACAAGAAACAAGCTGATAGGAGGACATAGAAGAGAGGTGGCCTCATAAGTCAGGTGCTGTTCTTTCAATGACTAACTATTGGCTGGTAGGTGACTTAGCTGTGTTGTTAATGCCATTAGAAAAAAGTCAGGCCACCAGGTGGCGCAAGTTTGGTAGGACTGTGTAAATCACAGGACTGGTTGGACAGAAGTATAGGCAGGTAAAAAAAAAAATTTTTTTTGTATGTATTCTAATTGTGTATATTCACCGGGTTTGCTAGAGGTAAACTTATCAGTTTATAAACAAAAGGGGAAACGTGTAAACGATTTTGTTTCTCCTTTTAAATAACAAATGAGTAAACTCCCAGGATGGGGGTCATTATCACTGAATAAGGTAATGATACACATGGTTACATCAAATAGTGGCAAACCAGGGTACTGTAGAATGCAGTTTGTAGTGTTGGATACTGAATTTGTCACTGACTCTACTGTTTCTGCTTAAATAAGGCTAACACAAGACACATCTGGCTATTCTCCATGCTTCTTCGCTGGTACAAACTTGTACATTCAGCTGACCTAAGCTTATATACGCAATAAATCTGAATATCTTTACTCAATTAAACCATGCATGTTTATTCAACCAGAGGTTGACAATTTATTTGATGACTAAGTGTACTAAAAGCTGCCCTGCATTCAGCAAAAAGGGGCCTGTACTAAAATGTAATAAATGTATTAATATGTGAATTTAAAAAATTATGTTTTTTGCTGTTATAATCTCATAACCTATTTTCCACAGTCCAGTGTATTAAAACCAAATTTTTCCTGAGAAAATAGGGAATTTTTTCAAGAACCAATATTCTTTACACCTCAGGCTACTGCAAGTGACATTGTCAGTGATGGTGGTGGTGGCATCAGTACACACAAAAAGTCATATTGGGAAGGCTCTTGGTGTGCAGACTGCACCTGGATAAGTAAGTTTACTTAATGAAGCTGAATGTAACTTAGGCACTGTGATGATGGCAAGCAGGATAAGACTTGAGAAATGCTTCAATTTGTGGTGAAAGGGACAATCAATCTGATGAAGTAGCAGTCAAAATAGGTGGACCAAATCAGGGTCATAAGGATGATAATGATAAAACAGAGAAAGAGTAATAAGGAAGGTTTTATACATTCCTAGTTTGGTTCAAATATTTTAATACCCCCTTATCTTACAAAAAAGTTAATTAATATAATTACTGTAAGGGGTATAATAAAACTCATCTGGCCAGGTACCAGAAGTCAGAAAAGTCACTTATTTGCATATAATTAGTAGGGATTAGCTGCCAGTTTGGTCCAGTTCAGAGGTTAGGCAAAATCCAAACTAAATACGTGTCACCTGTCTGTCAATGTAGGACCAGGACTCTTCTTCCTCTGCTGCTCCTCCACACCAGGTCCCAGTTTTTTGGGATCCTGTAGCCACACAGGCCTGGTAAGAGACCACCACAGCTGGAAGACGGACTGTACCCCCAAAGAAGGAACCACTGACATCTCCGAAATGGCCTGGGTACCGCTGCAGCCCACTGCCCTCCTGATTCAGGCCTCCTGCTCAGGCAGGAAAGGACGGACATCTTCATCACTATTGCGGCACCTCCACTCCACAGGCTGGTGTTGTCCTGCCTGATCCTTCCACCTGTGGTCCCCTGCTCTTCCGGTATAACCCGAGCCTCTTCCTGCCTACTCTTAAATCTTGGTCTCTGCCTGCCGCATTCTTCATGTGAGCCCTAGAGGGTGGAACTCCCTGTACGCTACAGGATAATTGTGCTACCTGACTCGCTGGGGAACCATGGCTCCCTGTCCACCCAGTTAAACCAAGGCCCTCTGCTCTGCTGGACTCCGGCACTAGATTAATTTTCAACGCTTTAAATATCATGATCTTGCTGCCTCTGGCACTGTATTGCAGGTCTAGACACTCCTCGGAGCTAGCTTCTTAGGGACCACTACTGCCTCTGGATGGTTGCTCCTCCATTTATTCCCAGCTTCTCCTGGGACCATGGGGAAATATTCTACTACTACACCGGCCAAATCAACGGTGGGTTCCTCTAAGACCTCAGCTACTTCTTCTAAAAGGCCTCCATCTAAAATGGCCTCCCAGGAATCTTCACCTGAACATCCAATCTCGTCCCAAGAGCTTGTATGTCTGCCTCAATGACAGTCTTTCTGCCAAGCAAACTGCAGAACCCACCATGGTGACAGTTTGAGATTCAGCTCTTCTTGAAAAATTTTAAATTCTCCTTCAACAGGAATTGAATACTGCAGTGGAACAACTCACTACTAAGATCAATCGCAAAATAAGGTACATAGGATCCCGTATTGTTGATCTTGAATACAAAATGGATGATGCTATCCTGGTGATCAATAACCACAAACAAGATATTGCCACTATCAAACTGCATCTTACTTCTGCCCTCCAGAAACTTGAGGACTTGGAGAACAGCAGCAGGAGAGGTAATTTCAGGATTAGGGGCCTCGCTGAATCCATAGAGGACTTAAACTCCACAGTTACTGCCTTATTATAGGACCTTATTTCAGAAACTCCAATTAAGAGACTGGAAATCGACAGAATCCACGGGGCCCTGGGCTTGAAAAGGCCTGAAGGTCCCTCCCGCGACATCATAGTCAAACTTACTTTTTACAAAACCAAGGAGGCTGTCATGCAAGTGGCCTGGTGCAAAAGGGAGCAGACTTTTCAATCTCACAAATACCAAATACTTTCTGATCTAGCTCTGCAAACACTCCTGAGATGCAAGGAATTGAAGCTCTCTGTCCAGATGTTACAAACCCACTATTTACTCTATCAAATGCCTTTTTGGCATCTATCGAAAGAACCACCACAGGTGTTTTTTCCTTCCTACTTTTTTGTATAAGACACAATGATCTTAATCCGTTGTCTCCACCCTCCCTCCCTGGGATGAACCCCACTTGATCTATATGTATCCATTCCGGCATTAAGACTTTCAGTCTATTTGCCAAAACCTTTGCATATAGTTTAGTATCTATATTTAATAAGGAAATTGGTCTATAGCTTGAGCAGTGAGTGATATCTTTGCCTTCCTTATGTATGAGTACTACATGAGCTTGTAGGGATTCCCTTCTCATTTCCATCTCTCCTCCCGAAGCATTCATATATGTCCTCAATTTGGGTAGTAATATTTCTTCATATTTTTTATAATATCTCACTGTGTATCTGTCGGGTCCTGGACTTTTCCCAGCAGCAGTACTTTTTAATGCTATGTGTATTTCTTCCTGAGTTATTGGTATTTCAAGGGATTTTAGCTGTTCGTCACTTAATTTCAACAATTCCGCCTTTTTTATATATGCCTGTATTCTTTCTGTTTTTCTTACTTCCTCCTCTCCTATGGTACCATGAGGTTTAATATTATATAGCTTATTATAGTATTCTTTAAACACTTTTACTATATCTTTAGTTGAATACACTAATTCTCCTTTGTTATCTCTTATTTTCTCTATATAATTCCTAGATTTTTTCTTCCTCTGAGCCCTCAATAAATTCTTTCCTGGTCTATCTCCCCATCTATACCTCTCAATTGCCATTCTGTTGTACTCTCTCCTCTTATCTTCTTCCAGGAAATTATTTAATTCTTCTCTTTTATTTATTATCTTCTGCATTATCTCTTTTGTTACTCTATTTTTATGTATCTGCTCTAGATCACAGAGTTCACTCAAAAGCGCATTTATTTTATCTCTTCTTCCCTCTTCTTTTTTGCTCCTATCACCATTAGGATTCCTAAGCCAAAGAGCTCCTTCCTGCCGAGGTGTCAGCAAATCCCTTACTATTCTTTATGTGGTTGGCATGGCACAAAATACGCACAATCTGCATGCTTGATAGCCATGCATCTCTTTTCCTCCCCTTATGGAACAACTCAGATCTCTGGACTTGCCACCCTTAAACAGTGGCACCCTGCAGTTCTTTATTTTTTAAAATCCCTGGTGGATGTTAACAATAAGCGACCTCTCCCCTCTAATCAGCACTAGAGAAGTTTTTATACTTGTCTACCAACCCGTTCCCTTTCCTAAAAGTGAAATCCTACATTGTCTATACTATTAAGAAATGTTGGACAAATTAATTGGACACACTTTTAGGCTATCCAGACCCTAGTCAAAAAGCTATCTCTACCTTATACAATTTTTTCCGACAACCACTGGACTATACTTCCACTACAGCTGGTCTTACCAAATGGACCAAGACTTCAGGTTGACACATTTTTAAAATCATTATGTTTTTATTGGGGAATAATTAAAACTACAATGTACCGCCAGATGATGCTTTGGTTTTTCCATCATTCTTATATAGCTCCACATCGCTCATACCTCATGGGCCTAAGCTCCTCTTCCTGCTGCCTGAAATGTGGACAATTAGATGCAGACTTGTTCCATGCCTGCTGGGCATGTACCAAAATTAAATGATTCTGGAAAACAGTTGGGCATTATGCTACCTCACACTTAGCACACTACTTACCTCTAACCCCTGCATGGGCACTCTTTGGCCTAATCAAAATACCAGGTGTTAAAATCTCAAGAGGATGTAAACAACTTCTAATTGTCCTTGTAGTATGAAAAACCATTTTATATAAGTGGACCTACCCAGCACCCCCCACGGTTTCTTTGTTTATAGACAAACTCTCATATGTTTTTTGCATGAAATGGGTGGAGGCCTCCTTGCATAAGGAGTCAAGGGTCCACAATATGATATCTGGGAATCTTTCATTCAAACATTGCCTACAGATACCTAAAAATCAATAGTACAATGTTTTCAATACACACAATGGTTTCAAATCAGACTGTTAACCAATGACTCTCCAATTGATATCCTACCCTCCAGTTAAAATTAAAATATATTTTATATTTTAGCAGCTAAAGCCTCCCCTCATTCCATCATCTGCTAGTTGTTAGATCAACTGCCATCCATCTTTTTTTTCTCTGTTTCTTAATGTCCATCCTTTGACCCAACACTGATACCTGGTTCTCATACTATAATAACAAACTGTATGTTTTCAATTTTGTATTGTCCTACTGGTCAAATGTTGTGGGTTTTTGTTAACTGCATCCTCGCTTAAAAAAAAAGAAAAAAGAATATTGCTGGATCCATTTAAACTAACCTCCTTTCAAGGCCATCCTTACACTTTCACCATGCCAGAAGAAGCTCAGGAAGTCCTTACCAAGCTGCAGCCCATGCTCCCAACATCTATTGGCTCATAGGCCTTACAATCTTCTCGTAAATCCCCTTGCCTTACTCCTCTTTGGGAACCTCTTCCTCGAAGATGACATCCTGCACCTAAACAAACTAGATCAACTTTTATACTAGAAGTCCCGAATGAAGACTGAATTTCCATCATCCTTCCATCTTTTTTCTTCCCTCTCATTTTTTTAGGCTGGTGCACTATTTTTGGACCTCATGCACCTACCACTAGAGTGCTCCAGGATGGTCCCATAGATTTTAGCATACTAGTTTCTGCACATGTTCATTACTATGATATTGGGTTCTCATTTCTCATATTATTGTGCTTTTTGTTTACTTCGGAGTGCTTTCTACCACCCTCAGGGACTCCATAGTGTTTTACAATCTTCTATTTGCTCCAATCCATAGCTGTGCCATGAGACCTTACTACTCCTACGACTTTAACCACTAGGTTACTCTAGATCATGGGTGCTAGACCCCATTAACTATTTTGTCTTTTGGTCCCACTTGGATGGGCAGCGGCCTCTCAATTCTTTCCACTGGTACTATCTGTATCTGCTCATGAGGCTGCACATAAGTGTTTTGATATTCACATGCTTCTTTCCCCCATCCCCCCTTTTCCCCTCTCTCTCTCTTCTTTTTTCCCCTTCCCTCTTTTCCTCAAGGTTGGGCAATATGTTTATATACTGCAATGTGCACCTGGTTGACCCCGGAGACCCCCCACCTATGGCAGTGCATATTATCACTGCTGTTGATTGCTTATGCAATTTCTTCTTTGACATCCCTGCGGTTGAGCCTACTTTTCCTTTTCTTACTCTATTCTCCCTCCCAGTCTTCCTTTTATTCTTGATTTTCCTGGACATCGAAATGCCCGAGTCTACCATATTCAAGCCAGACTGGACCTTCATTGTGTTACTTTCCCTTTTACCCACCATGATGGCTACCTCCAAATTGGACAAATGGGGATTCTTGCCCACCTTCACATTCTGGCTGAGGGCTCTATATCGTGGACCCTCTGCCATGGTTTGTTATCTCCCTAGACAATCCTCCCCTTTCCCAATCCACAGGGGAACACGCCAAGGGTATCCACTTTCCCCTATACTTTTCATTTTGGCCTTAGAGCCCCTATTACATCTCATTAGATCTAACCTGGTTATCAAAAGGGTTATGGTTGCCCAACAGTCTTTCATCTGCATTCGCAGATGACTTGCTTTTGACCTTTACTCAACCACATACTACACTACCTACCTTTTTTTCTATCCTTACACACTTCTCCAATATCTCCAGCTTAGTAGTTAATGAGGACAAATCATCAGCCATTAATGTCTCTCTCCCTGAGGTGGAGATCAACTTATTAAAACAAAACTATACCCTTGCCTGGCTCGCCACACACTTAGAATATCTCAGCATCCACTTTCAAATCCTACCACACCTTCTATGAGGCCAACTACATCCCAATTTTCCATTCCCTTAAAACCTTACTCATGTCCTGGTCTCACCAACCCCTCACATGGATTGGCAGAATCAACACAGTGAAGATCACTATTCTTCCAAAGCTCCTATACCTATTCTGCACCCTCCCTGTCCCCATCCCTTCTTATGCCCTAAAGTCATTTCAAAATGATGTTCTATGTTTTCTCTGGCCTAACAAGCAAGCTCGGGTCACCAAAACCACCATGCTCATACACAGGAAACAAGGTGGCTTAGGGGTTCCCAACTTCTCCAAGTGCAATGTGGTGGCTCAAATTGCATCTTTGACCTCCTTATTTGCTGTACAGCAAGCCCCTATATGGGTCACCGTGGAAGCGCTCTCTTGCTTCCCAGTCTCCCCTCACTCAATTTTAAGGCTTCCCCCGAGATGTAGGCACACAACTATCAGCCCTCTACTGGCCCATTCGTTGCACATATGGGACTCCACCAAATACTTCAGCGGTCTAATCTCCCCTTATCTACCATTTCTCCCCCTTTTGGGCAACCTTCTGTTTCCTCCTGGCCTTGAGTCCCCCAGCGCCTTCCACTGGTGGGTCTCCCACAAACTTCATTGTGTCTGCTCATTCCCCTCAGGTCATTCTATTTACACCTGGGCAGAAATAAGGGACAAACACCAAGACCCACACACTGAAATTTTCCGATTCTTACAAATCAAACATTGAGTGACTTCCGTGCTCACTGACAAAGATCCAACAAGCCAAGTGTCCCTATTTGAACATATTTGTCATCTGACGCCCTTCTCCCCCAAACTTATTTCTATACTTTACTCACAGTTGACTAATCTTCAAAATCCCAGCAACCACACTTACGTTTCCAGGTGGGAAAAGGACCTTAAAAGCACCAAATATATATGGGCTGCCGGTTACAGATATGGACAACCCTGACCTCTTTCTCTATCAATATTCTTACCATGGAATCAGCCTTTAAAACTGTTATAAGGTAGTACTTGGTCCCATCCTGTCTAGCGCACCTTCATCCATGTGTCCCCAGTACCTGTTTCCGAGGATGCGCTACCCTGGGAGATGTCCTACACATATGGTGGACAAGCCCTATGCTCTCTCGGTTCTGGTCAAAGGTCCTTAAACTCCTGTAGTCTTTATTAGTTTGCCCCTTCCCAAGGGATCCGTGGCATATCCTACACCTGAAACTCCCATGCATTACTAAAAACCCATTCAAGCTGGCTACATATGTACTATTGCTAGCTAAACAAACTATAGCAAAACCTTAGAAACAACAGTTTAAACCTTTTTCGGAAGTCCATCATCCCCTAGATTTCTTCCTTGTTAAGGAAAAACTCTCTAGCATTCTTTCAGATACCCACGAGAGATTCCTTAAAATATGGAATCCATGGATTCAACACACCCATCCTACTATACCAATAGTATACCCCTTCTGAAGAAATATTATTATATGAAACGCGTTAAGGCGGAGCCCCACTACCCAGAGACACCAAGCTGCCGGATCACGGAGGTCCGGTGGCCATTACAACTTTGGGACTGGTCAGTAACATTGCCAGCACAGGCTATTTTCATTTGCGCTTATGCGATTACTACATATGTATGTACTTTTTTGATTCAATTTTAATCACTTAATAAATCAATATCACACTAAACTATGAGACCCCCCCCCTTCTTTTGGCTCCACTATGAGCACTTAACCCCCAGGATCTAGATTCCATCCAATCTGGAGGATGGAATACACTGCATGACCAAACCTATTCATCAGACCCTGGAGAGGGACCTCTGATTGACAGCATCCTTAATTACCTACACAATCAGAGGTGGACTACCTCCAGACCAGACCAGGTTCCAGTGGATGGGAGTCCTCTAAGCTGGATCACATCAGTATATGCGCATTACATTAGCACTTCTGGTGAGTTTGCAATCTCACTATATTATCGCACACCACTGGATTGTGTATATCTTCATGGCCAATTCCACTCCCAGATTAATTACTTTCTGGAACCTCATTTATATGAAAAGACTATTGCATACCATTTATCCATCAATTTTTAATCATTTTTAAGATTGTTGCTGTTGATCTTCTTCCTAAAGCTGAAAGTAAGCATATAAAATGTTTTTTTCCCTGTGGCTTTATCTGTAATTTGTAAGTGGGTAACAGAGCCTCATTAAGGCTAAGGTAAGGGTTAGCTGTAGGCCTTCCTACAAAATTAAATTTTAAGTGTAAGATTATAGGTATGTTAGGAGTATATTCAAATCAAGAATTAATTTTTCAAGTGTAATACATTTTGATTCCGATCTTATTTGTTTAGCTGTTTTCTTATTTTTCCAGCATTTAGACTACTTCGTGCCTAAGCAATTGTGCCCAATAATTCTGGACCAAAAGACACTACAGTGAAAGTTAACAACAGGTATTGATAAGTACCTGCAGCTCTATATTCATAGCAATTGCCAGTGTTAATTACTGTTCAAGATTGCGTTTACAGATACAAGACAAAAAAGAGCATATGATTTCCTTATTTGTTAATAAAAGATGCATTGTAAGAGTGCTGAGCCAGTGTATAGATTTGGCAAATCAATTTGAGAAATAAAACAAGGCAAGAAATGTGTTTTAATGTATTCTAATTTTCCTACATGAAACAAGAGTATAACGGGAATTTTATTAATGCCCAGTAAATATTACAGTACAATTCAAACTTTGCCTTCATTACATATTAACCACTTGCCTACCGCTGTACGTATAACAACAGCAGAGTGGTGGCTGTTGGGTTCTGGAGTGCCATTGTAAGATGGTACTGTCATTACACAGCACAGATCATAAAATGCACAGAACCAAACAGTGTGGTTCTGCACCCTGTGATCACTGTGATAGCATTTGATCTATTTTAATGTGGGATCTTTTTAACTCTTTTACAGTGTCTGTAAAATAAATTACATCATCTCCCTTATCCTGCACTTTCATCCCATAATCTCCACCCTTCCACTGTATACTACCTGTATATTTATCCCTTCCCCACCTCCTCCATGTATGACCTGTACATTAAAGATGCACTATATATAATGCACCATTACAAAGTGCCATGTTTAAACCACCTCATTACCTGCACATTTGTTAATTTCCAAAAAACTAAAAACAAAAAAATAGGATCACTACGGGCTGTCTACTTTACAGAAAGTGGTACTTAAGGGTTGTTAGTACTATTCTGGCTTTTTATTTGATATGTTTTTTTAACAGAAAGCAAAGGAAAGGGGTTTATTTCAAAATATTTGGTCTTTTTTCCCCTTTATATGGTTATAAAAAAAAACAGTGGTTGTTGAATACCACCAAAAGAAAGCTATATCTGTCTCAAAAATTGTATATAAAATTAATTTCTGCACACTGTTGTGAATAATTGTGTGACTATTTGTTGTGAGTAATTGAGTGACTAAAACTATCAAAACACTGAATGATGGCCTGGTAATGAAGGGGTATATACAGACTGATATTCAAATTGTTAAACATACAGGCTACAGTATCAGTTTGGAAGCTCTGGCTTAGAAATGTTATCTTATCTTCAGTCTGAAGGGTTTTATCTGCATAGAGAACATTGTGGATAGATGAAAATGTAGGAATTGAAAGATCTTTCTTTAAATCAAGTACATTTATAAGCTTTTGTTGCGTATAGACTATATTCTAGGCCCTAATATTGTATATTTCTAAGTGAATGTTTTACTTCAGTTTTGCTAGGACATCTGCACTGGATTGATGCCATTTACTTCACAGAATGTTAGAGAGGTTATGAGGTTTACTATATCCATTATACTGTAGCTTTTTACAGAAACACCCTTTTGAGTGTTTCATCTCCAGGATAGTGCAAGTTGATCTTTGATGAAGATAAAAACTTTGAATTTTCTAAGAAACAGTTTGTAGGTTACAAGTGAAATTGTAGGTCTTCTTTCAAGATTTGCATTTTTCCAGACTTGTACTTAAACTATATGTTGCAGACTACAATCTCCCCCCAGTGTTCTTTTTTATTTTTTCCTCATGTTAAATGATATGAAAGCATTTTATTATATTTACAAATGAAATTTTATATATATATATATATTACAAAATACCTATTCTTTAACTAGTTATCGCTCACAAAGGGCATTCAGGTCAAACCGGCACTTTTCATTTTACAGGTATAATAAGGGATGCTAGCATGGTGGTACTACAGGCAGTAGTAAGTGGCAAGTGTGTTCTATTACTAATAGGTGGCGCACATGTCGTAGGCCAGTCCAGAGACCATTAATCCATTAATCGGGATGGCAGACAACAGTGTTAGGGCATGCATGGAACAGCATGCAGTGATGAGGTTTCTTGTGAACACGGATATCTACAGAAGACTTTAAGCACAGTACGGTGATGAGATACCCAGCAAAGACAGCAATACATTTGAATAGTGTAGACGTTTCAAAGATGGCCATACATCCGTCAGTCACAATTCAGGTCATGGTGGTTCCCAACCCTCAGCAGTCATTCCTGTGAACATTCAGCATGTGGAACACCTGATCCTGGATAATCTTTGAATAGCCTGTTGTGAAATTGCACAAGAAACAAATCCTTCTGTGGGAACGGTGAACGCAATGATGACAAAGTGATGCAGGCTGTCCTAGGATGGTTGAGACGTACTGACCTGGGATAAGTGTAGAAATGTACCGGGGGGGGGTATGTTGAATAAATGCAGTTTCCTTTCCTTTAAATGTGTTCTTTTATTATAAAAAACTCAAAAGTCCCGGTTTGACCTGAAAGCCCTTCAATAATTGCAATAAATATGATGCCAAATTGATGAAAGCTTGTATGGTACAAGTGTTTAGGTATGATTGTTGAATGGCAATATTGGATGCTAACTTGTTTTTTAATTTTCAACTGTAAATAATGTGTATGGGTCACAGTAGCGTGTCAAACTGGGCTTTTTAGTTTCAACGCTGCTTAAGAACCACAATCTTTATTCTTTATCATCCTACATTTTACTTCCAGCAGCAAGGATGGAGAAGTACAATCTTCCAAAATACGACTGTGTTCCCCCCCTATCTAAAATATAGGTTCAACACACAAGGAACACATGCTGATATCAAATGTGCAATGCGAGAGTACTCTTCTGTGTTAATAGCAACCCTCCTGCACTTTAGCATCAATAGAGTGCTCTAGGAAGAATTCAGTTAGTTAACTGTTAATATTATACACTGAACTATAAGGCTATAGAACTTAGTAAAGTAGTTGAGAATGTGCAATTACAAAAACAATATAGGACTGCAAACTCATTATATTTGTCCTGTCTATGAAACTGCCGTTTTCTCTATCTCAGAGACTGAAACCCACAGTGGGAACCAGAAACACCTGATCTGCATATACAAATGACCCAGAAACTGGTAATGCTAGGAAAGCTGCACATAGGCAGTTGAAAATAGTTTAATGGTCTGGAATGTTATAGTTAAGACCAGGTGAAAAAAAAATCTGTGAAGATGAAAGTATCCTTTGCAAGCAATTCAAGGCTTAATTTTCAGTTTTTCCTGGGGTGTACAATGGAATCTACAGACTTTTTAGATACACTGAAGAACATGATTTTCATGATGAAAGTAATCTTAGCACTCTAAAAAATAAACCAGCCATACATGGATCGAAATTCAGCCGGTTCAGGAGCAATTTCACAGAAGTTGATCTACCTATCGACTTCTTACAACCAGCCTGATGGATTTTCCCTGCTGGATCATCTGCCAGTCTTTTTAGTATGGAATTTCCCATTTCTCAGGCTCCAAAAGAGAGTGTATTTCTGAACAAATCATGTACTGTAAGTTTGTGCAGAATGGTTTAGGTTGCTCCTGGCAATCTTGCCTAATGAGATGATGGGGCCAAAAATGTCTAAGCCATCTACATTAAAAATTCTACTAGGGATAATAATTGAACGGTGATATCCGGTGGTACTAGCAGCCAAGCAGAAAGTGCTCGGAAAGATATGAGAATCAGAAGCAAATATAAGCCACAATGTTTTGGGAGCAGACTTTTAGCACTAGACTTTGACTCAGTAACCTTATGTAAACCTGTGCTTCCAAAAATAACACTGAAAATGATATCTGATTCAGGACAGTCAAATTAATGAAGCCTGGTCCATATCTAACATTAACTCTAGTTTGGACTAATTAAAAACAATGCACTCTCTTTGCTTTGTGACCTATATGGAACCCCAGGTGCTGTTCTGCCGAGATCCTAAACAAATTTATTTATATAAAGATAGCAACTAGATGGAGAATCTACAAATCTATACATGAATTGCAATCATAAAAATATGTAATAATCAGCATATACACATTTGAAATAAGAAAAAAGAAGGTACATTCAGATAAACATTGTTAAAGTAACTCTTAATATGTAGTCACTAAAATGCAGCAAAGTGTTGTCCAAACTATTTGGTACATAACTTACCTGAATAAATTAAAAATACCTGTAAAATTTCATTTTAATAAGAGAAACATGAAGGCTGCAGTTGCTGACCTCATTCTGAAAATGCTAACTGCCCATCTACCACTGGCAATACACACAATGTAGGATACACATTTTGGTATACATGCTTGTTCCAGGTAACTGACTCTGAAATTACTGAACTCATTGGATCAGTGTGATGGCCAGACTACCAGTATTTCAGAAGGAGAGTTCAGCAATGAAAATCTGCATATTTCACCACTACAGGTTTTCTACTTCACACCCTTAGGATATACCTTTATGTTCTCAGGTTGAAGTGGTTGTACTGGGATTATGACTGCAGTACCAAAATTTTCAGTCAGCAATGGGCTTTATGTAGAAGTGATCTACAGTGGCTCTACAGACACCTGATCACTACTAAAGGTGTGGAAGCCCGCCTCCCCCATATTCTGAGTGATCAAGGAGCCCAAGACTGCTGGCTTTTGGTGTCCTGAAGAACACAGAGGGGAGACAGGTACATTCATACCTGCCCCCATTTCCCTCTCATTATGTAAAAAGTAAACAAGCCAAGGATTTTGTCACTTCTGGTTTTCATTTGATAGCTAAATACAAGCCGTTACTGGCTCGTAAAGCATCATATCAAATTGATCTAAGTTTGATCAGATGCTTTTAGGGGGAGAGGAGAGATCTGGGGTCTAATAGACCCAAGATCTCTCAGTAATTAGAACCTGTCAATGCCCATTGTATCACAAGAGATGTTGTTCATCCCTTATGATAGCAATAAAGTTAAAGAGACAGTGTAAATATTTTAAATAAAAGAAATAATAATATAAAAATGGGAGTCCCTCGTGCATATATAAATGGTGATCACACCATACCTATGATCACTGCAAACATCAGAGTGAGAGCAATAATTCTAGCACCATAACTCCTGTTTAACTCTAAACTGGTAACCTGTAAAGGCTTTTAAAGCAGTGCCCATGGAGATTTTTAGGTACTGTACTTTGTTACCGTTCCATGGCCATGTACGATTTTAAAGCAAGGCATGTTAGGTATTTATTTACTCGGCATAATGTTATCTTTAATATTTTAGTAAAAAATGGGTATTATATTGTGTTTGTGTGTGCTAAAATTCATCAAAGTGTATTTTTTCATGAAAATTTGAATTATAAAAATCCCTGCGCAAATATGTGACATAAAATTAAAAAAAATATGTGTTGGGGTAATTTAAAAAAATGCAGATTATAACATGTATATGAAAAATGTCACAATTTGCCCAGTTTTGAAGTGGGTAAAGAAAGCCCTTTGCAATGTTTATGAAATAAAATGTAACTTACCTTAGTTAGAAATATCCATTTGTTCATTTATGTGATTATACTAGATATGATCAAGATGGATGTTTCCAGAAAACTTCTTGCTTTCTTCTTGCACTGAAGCTTAAATTTACTACTCCATTATGGACATGAATTTAAGGCCAATGAGACAGTTGTTTTGCCATCAAGTGTTGTGACAGTATTCAAAATTAGCATTTACCATGTATGAACAAGGACAAATTGTTGCCAATTGGCTGATTTGCTATTTCCTAACAAGGATTCTCTTTCACATACTTGAAGTACTTTGAAACTGATAGGAACATCCTTTTTTCCCTGCAGCTTGTTTACCGTAATCATGGCCAAGGTATTTCACCAAGTTTACTGCTCTCAAGTGGCAGACCATCACTAAGGTTTGTGAAGAGATGTTCTAAATAAAGTTGTTAAGGTACACAACATCTAGTTGGGATGTGAAGAAGCCTAAACGTAATACCATATGAATCATACATCCCTCACTTCCAAATGTATCATTAATATCATTTATACTTGTTGAAATGCTTTGATGAGTAGATTGTGATTTCTTCTTTTAATATAACCTTGATATTTTTCACATTTTCCTTTTAATTTCATTTTAAAATAAGAGCAGCAGTATCATAAAAGACACCCAAACATTTACTGCAAAATCCTTAGCTTGTGCATATAGCATATTTGACATTATGGTTTAGTGACCAAAAGGCTCCATAAAAAAGACTTATCTTTATTTTCATAATTTAGCTATACCAGCACAACAGCAAACATTTTAAAGCGATAAAAATGGACACCTTTAGCTGTTCTGAGTGCATAAAATATGAGTACTTGATTCATTTTATGTACATTAACCCCTTCATCCCTGAGTTTAAAATATACAAGAAAATTCTTGTATTTATTATCATCCATTAGAATGCATTTAAAAAATGCACACTGTGGCAATTTAGTGTAAATTGTGACACAAATTTAGCTTTTAATTAAGATGTCCACCCAAACCTTTTTTTCAAATTCATATACCCTAGTTGGAAGAAAAAAACTAAACAAAGTTCCTATTTCATACTTTTACATACTGTACTATAATCTAATAGCTGTTGAGCACAATGCAACACATTTTTAAAAGATCGTAAAACAGGCCTGGGCTTTCTGAAAATTTGAATTCAAATAAACATTATGCATAGGGCTCATCATACTGCAAGATATTACATGCCATTAGGTTCCCTCTTTTTCTGGGAAAAGCACTGCCCTTGCTAGCTTTTAATATGTCTATTCAGTTATTAGCATTGCAATCAAGCCTTGTCTTTATTGTCCAGGGCAGAAAATACCAATTAGGTGGCACCTCAATATACCATTCAACAGTGCAAATGTTAAATGACAAAACTATTGGCTCAACTGTTTGAAAGTTGTGGTATATGAATTTAAAAATGGTATGGTGTTGCTATTCAATGGTATTTTACTGTCAGAAATGCTGTTGGCTAACTCTGTGAGGTGAAGGAGTTAATACAATGCACTGAAAAATAGAGGATGAATTGTTAAATATTAAAAGAAAACAAATCTGTATTTGCTCCAAACCTGAAGTAACTGTTAGAGTAATTTGTTGCTATTTTGAATGTTTGTCTTTCTTTTTTATTTCTGATATGGTATGTAAAGTGAACATAGGTTTGACATAAAGTAAAATTCATACCTTTTCAGTAAATACTGTCTGTAGTCTTATAACTAGAAATGCATAATTATTTAACACAATTTATTGCATGTTGTTTCAACTAAAAAATGTTTATGAAAGAGCTAGAACTTCCATATTAGTCAAACGAATGGAACAGAACAGATTGTGACAAAATATATTTAATCTCATGATAACTTAAAAAATTGCAACAGCAGCCCTACAATAAAATGATTTGAATTATCCATCTCTCCAATCTTCAAAGCTTTTCAGTTTGCAAAAGGTGTATCTGTATTGTTCTTTATTTGTTTTATGGTAAGTGTTGACCACAGAGGAGTTCTCTATTTTTAGCCTTTAGTTCAGTGTCTAGTTTATTTGCAATATCTATAAGAAAATCAAAATATATGAATATCAAAGGGTTAATTGTGGTAATTATGTATGGTTTCAAGAATAATGTAATGTAATACGGTATACTTAAAAAAATAACATCTGTCAGGAAGACAGTATACTTATATGTAACACACTAGAATCTCTGAAAAACACAAAAAATTATTTTGTTTTAAACCTTGTGCCATAAGAGTCACAAAATTAAAACATAATGTTTTAATTCATGAAACTGTAGAATTAAAAACTAGAGGTCTATAGATGAGGTAAATTATACAGAGTATTGGCAATATATATTCAGGTACAAGTGGTATATATATATATATATATATATATATATACATATATATACATACAGTATATGTATTTAAAACAACAGCATTTTCTGATTCAGGGGATAAGGCCACATGAACAAATCCCCACCTGAAAGCAAAACCAAATTGTTTGTGATCTTACCTGTGGCCCTGAAACAAGGCTGACTTAAAAAATGAGACTAGTACAGAAGAAAAAGTAAAGTAATAAAACAACAGACACAATTAACATGGTAGCCATGACTTAATAAAGCATTCTCAAGAAAATATTTTTAAAAATCGATTGGTCATTAAGGATAATTTTTTTTTTAATTTTTGTATTTTCAGTGTAGGTTTCCATAGTCAGCTCTGTTTCAGGGTGCTGTGTATTATCATAAGTCACATGTCAGGCAGTTTTCTTAGTCTACACAATAGATAAAGAAGTAACATTTTCAAATTTAGTGTTTGTGTGATTGCTTGCTATTCTTGATAAAAGGAAAACATCATGTTTAATACAGGTTTTATTGCAGTTCGTTGTGGTCCTTTTTATCGTGGATGCCTGTTGATGTGTTCGCTCGACACTTTACCTGTACAACTGTCACTGGCTATAATGTGTTAGGGACGATCTCTCTATTATGGGAGTTTAGAACAAGAATTACAAAAGGTGGACCCCTTCTCTAAATGGATCTGCTTTGCAGAGGTACATGTTATTAATGACAGTCATCCTTTGGCCTCCAGCTGCTGATATAGGCAAAAAAGAAGTGGCAGAGGTACCAGCAACTAATTTTGTCAAGTGCCATTATTGCACCAGGTACAGCTAATGTTTTACTAAGCAGTCCTTTTCAAACCTGAATGCTGTCACTACATATTTGCTTATATCAGCATATGGAACAAGGATTACAACATTGAGGAAATAATTCCTTGTACCTATGCTATTCCACTACTATGCAGAAATAGCAACGTAGTTTTTGACTGGAGTAAAAATGTAAGTCAGATGTCTATAATAAACTGCTCTGATTTAAAAAAAAAATCTTCTATATGAAGATATTATCAAGGTCATCATTTTTAACATGATGAAGTTTTCATACTAGCTATCATCAGCCCAATTTTTTCTTTAAGGCTACCTAAGTTCATAATTTACCTATTGGATATAACTTATTATATGATCTTAAAGGTAGACTTGTACCTTTCATATATATCCCAATAAGCTGTAAAATATGTGCACTCGTAAGCAGGGCTAAAAGTAATGTGGAAAAGCAACATAGAGATGTATTCAACAATTTTACCAGTACGCATTAACCAAAAAAGAAAATGCTTTTCAACAGTGCAATGGTTGAATGCATTTATATTATATAAACATTATTCTTTGCTTTTTCTACAGAATCCTCTCTGCTCATGCTTTACATCCAAAACGTCCCAATGGAAGAAAGCAAACTACACTGGTGACTTCAGAGACAACTGAAGTAATAAACACAACAGAACTCTGGCGTTGATTGCAGAGTTACCACGTTAATTGTTAAATAGGATTTTCTACAAATATACAACATATAAAAACTGTTAAATATATAACTTTAGGCTTTTCAAAATACATTTAATGATCTCTTTCAAACAAGTGTCACTTTTGTTCTTTAATTTTCTCTCTGGTGCTAAATGGTGTACCGAATGAGGCCACAGGTGACCTAACATGCTCTTTTGCAAATACTGTTTTATCCAATTTCATCTATCAAAATGGAATTGTAGAAGAGGCCTATTTTACTGGTTAAAAGTGAAAATGAGTTTTAGTATGGGAATGTCATTCTAAGTACAGAGGAATAAAGATATCATTAAGACAGTTTCTGTTTTGTGAAATGTGTTTTAAAACATAGGCTGTTATTGTTTCTCCATGCTCCATTAGGTTTCTTAGTTTTTTTTGAAGAGCTATATTCTGCATCCATTTTGCTGCAGATGTCCCAAGAGATGTCCACTGGATAGTAAAACCCCAGGTTTGGAAATGCTGAAACATATGTTTTGTTAAATCATAAGTAAGCATTCATGTTAAACTTTTACAAGTAATCCCAATATGCTTGACGAGATTAGATCTTTGTCCATTTTTAACATAGGCTGTACTCTTTGGTCTATTTTTTTTTTAATCCAACACATTAGAAAATGCACACAGTCCAGGGCACAAGAAGTCAATCTCTTTTGCACCTCAGTCCTCTTGTAGACAAAACAGTCTTCCTTCTAAGGCTGATTGGGGTGGTCGAATACCCTTCAAATTGATAGAATATTCAATTTCAAACGAGTCGGTAACATCAAGTCTACACGTACCATCGATGAAATGTTAACCATGAACTGTATTGCTAATGCCCAAGCATATCTTGAACCAGTGTAGAGTATCCTTATCTTCTGTGATCCTTTACATGGAAGGACAAAGTTTAGCTCATAATGTAGAGAAATTATGCAGTCTTTTATGAGATACTGGGGAACAGACGGAGTTGATGACATACAAGATGATGATCCACAGCAGTGAAATTGTCTAAAGTACATTGTTCTCACAAGCTTGAACTCCTTCTGCAGGGTACTGTTGTTGCATTTGTCAGGAGACCTGTAGATCAATAAACACACACACTGTAAGTCAATATTTTACTTTCAAGTCTCTATTGTTCACTGTTAAATGTAACCTTTTGTAAGTATTCTCACATCTCAAAGGAACCTATAATGAACTAAACAATGCTCTTTCCAACAGTGGAAAATATACTCAGAAAATATGATGCAGATAAGGACTTCCCATTGTGTTGTCAGAAATAATTAAGCAGTTGATGAAAAAATATTAATGTCACCCACTATCTGTTGGCAAGTTGTTAATTTACTAAATATACGTTTATTAAAAAAGCAAATAATTATTTTATATCATTATGAAACAGTAATAGTGACACCTTACTATAATGCTTCCTTTTGTGTGCATTTTTCCTAAAAGTATATATAGTCTTTTTGTCATCATATAAGAAATTGGCAAACATTTTTTTTCTAAACTACCCCTTGATTAATTTTGAAGTGGAAATGCTGTGCTGTTGTTTATAAACTTGCTAAGGGCTATTATTGTATTCTTCTGTGGAAAATCATAGAAAAATCAGGTTTCTAATGAGATTGCACAGGTCCCTGAGATATCCCTTCATTTTGTGGTCAGACACTAGTAAGGTGTCACAAAAAAAGCTGTAAGAAAAAAAATGTTTTGTTAAAACAATTGGAATAAAAATTATAATTGCATCCAATTTCACTTTTAGGTAAGTTGCAGCACACAAACAACAGCAGCAAGTAATATTGACAGCAAAATAAATGGAAAAAAGTAAGAGTATAAGGAATCCGAATAAAAAAAGTTGGACAAAAGAAGCTGGATGGCAAACTGAAACAAATTGAGGAAATCGTCCGAGTTTAACGCTTAATTTTCCCGGGGTTACACAGAAGAAGGATGTTAATGTATTCTATTGCCATTTTCCTAAGATGATGCTAATTCTGCATGGCATAGCATGTGAAAAAATGTACTATCAGTTTGATTAACTATCTGGTCATTACTGTTGCTCATAGCTTCATTTTAGTGCTGACAGAGGCAAAAACTGAAAGATGGTCTCTTATAATAATAATAATATAAGGCAAAGCTAACTGAGAAGTAGGGTTGAGCTCCAGGTCCAGTCTGAATACACGTTTTAACCAAACTTTGGCCATAAGTGCTTTGGTCAGTGGTAGTCGAATGTCATATATAGTAGTGGTATTTCTACTATATTTGACAGCTTCATTACTGTCAGGGCTCATTCACAGCATGGTGCAGTGACATCAGTTTTTCCACGTGCATTCTGCAAGTGCACAACAAAATCAATTTTTCTGCACAGGAATCTGCAACTTATATAAAGCTAATTGGAGCACGCACGAAAACTTATGTAAACTGATGTCTCTGCAAGTGAAATCTATGCTTCAGTTTCCATGAATGTATGGTGTGAACGAACCCTCAATGATTGTTAATAGAGTAATGTGTGCTGGCACCCACTATGTCCTTAGCATTCAGTGATGTCACCTGGCCCCATTAATTTACTGATCAGGAATCCCAAGCCATGTAAACAAAAAGGTGAAGATAGAACTGAGATCATTAAGCATGTATGGCCAGACCTGAAGAGTGTGGTATGGAACTTGCAGGTAAACTACACTATTGTTTTTTGTTTTATTGCGGGGTCACCATTAACATCCATATCATACCCACATCAAGGAAAAAGGTCTGTATTATTAGTGAGAACCAGAACCTGAGATTCATGAAAGTTCCTAAAACCCACCCCAAACCTAATACCTGTCGAGTAGATGGTTTTATTATTGCTTTAGAAATGCAACAAAATACATTTGTTTTAAGAATACTAACAATTTTGTTTATTGATGAACTTGGAATTTTTAGTAGCACCTGTGAGTCAAGATCATCATGATAACTGAATAGTGATCATTATGTTAACAAAGAACAAATTGCTCCGGATGGTGTACACTACAAGTGTAGCATGTAGTAAGAATTAAGTGCACACAATTTCCCCACAGCATGGTCCTGTGTGATTAACTTCTACCATCCAATATTTGGTAGGTTGCACCATTGGAAGAATTTGTTCATTCTGTTAGAAATCAGTTGCTTCTCGTACCTATTAACTGCAGTCATTTTAAAAGCATGATTGCTATGGTATATTTGACCTAAAGCAATTGCCATGCCTGGCAAAGTAACAAGGTTTCTGTAAAGGCCATTTTCTAACTCCCATATACTTTCCTTTCTTGCACTCCCTCACAGTGCATTGATCTCCCACAGCCAGCACTGAGATCATGACAGTGTTTGGACTAAGCAATCAGCTGCTCGGTGCCATAACAGGGGAGCAGCTCACATGCCCCTCTCTATGAGCTGTAGAGAAAAAAGGAGCTGCACGGAAGCACAGGTAAGGTAAGCATATGATGGTCTGGGGATGCCCTTTCCAGAGACACTGGAATAGGGTTGATTTACTGTGGTGCAAATTCACTTTGCAAAGAATGCTCAATGACAAGTATTTTTGCCTGCACATGACTGAATGATGGCAGTTAGCAGAGATTCACCTCGTTCACTAATTTATGTGAAAAATTCCCTTGCAAGGTAAAACTACTCACTTGTGAATAATATACTGTATATATTCATTTTTAAATCTACGGTGTTTAGTAGATTCTTACTGATCCTGTCTAAGCCTGCTGCCTATCTATGTAAATGTGTGTGCTTACTCCCTCACCATGGGTGAAAAGAACACTTACTACATTTTTTGTGTAATGTTTGTGCCAGATATCCTTAAATAATGTATTAGCAATAATTAAAATAGATAAACCATATAGAAATATCCTTATTTCAGTTACTGTTTATTTCTATTTCATATTAATTATTAATTATGTTTTTGCCTAGCATTTTACCTCAAGAGCCAGAAAAATAGAATAAGCAAGGATGGCCATTAGCTCCTATTGCAGGAGCTGATGCTACATGCTATTGAACTAGACATCATAAAATGTATTTATGACGTTATAATACTTTCGCCATATAAGCATCTGTAAGCAGAAATAAGAAAGATGTGCACATTGCAAGTAAGCAGGAAAACAAAGCAATGACTGACAGGCTTCATGACTGAAAGAAAATGCCAACAAAATAGCAGACAGACAGTGACATTGAGAGGGATTACATTTGTTCTTACAGGGAAAGCATTGTACACAGGTTTTGTTCACAAGCTTTCAAGATCATAGAAAAGCACTTTAAAAGATTAAGTATGGCTTATAAAAGGTGTAAAAGAAATATATTTAATCCTGTGTGGTACAAATACTGTAGTTAGCACATCACAACAAAACAGAGGGTACCTGGGAAAAGAATACTTGGGATTATTATTACCACTGTGACTTCTATTATCAATCATTATCATTACCACCACCATCATCATAATTGTCATACCACAAATGAACAATAAAGAGAATGAACATTAACTGCAACTAATAAATCAGTTATTTGTATCTTTTTTGTATGCACACAAAAATGAACTAGCATTCAAATAGTTTATTATTTAGTAATAATATAAAATCTAGTTAAAAGAAATTGCATTTTTTTAACCCAATCATTGATGCATTTAAATGCAACTGTCAATTATAAGAATTCTATACAATGGAAATGGAAAAGCCTAATATAGGGATAGTTATTTAGAATTTATTTATTGTCTTACTAGATTATCACTACAGCGTGTACATATGTAAACATATGTAGGCTCATTCAATGAAAACAGGCAAATTGTGCAAATAGCAGTAACTCACAGAAACCAAAGTTATCCCATGGAATCTGAATCCAATACAGTGAAATCCTATAGGTTAGAACTGTATAATTGTACAATCTCCATTGTCTGTTTTAGTAAATGTGCTAACCCTTTAAAACACCAACATACGCACTAAACAGATAGAGAGTACATGTTTTGCTTTTCGAGGTTATGATAGATTTTTGATCCATAATATAGACAGGTAAATATGCAAAAATAAGATGTATATGCAAAAATGTACAAGCTGTCTTATCACAATGCATCAAATGGCATTTTATATTTATTGCCCATTAAAAATGAAGCATACTGTTTTTTGATATTCCATGCCACTCAGCTTTATTTTTAGTTGTCTGACTATAAATAGTACTTAATTAAGTCAACGTGCAGCAATGCTTTAATGACCCAGAATCATGGAAATTGGATAACTTGTCTGAAATATGAATATGCAGCTGTTTAACTATATGGCAGCATACTGCTGGCATTGGAGTTTATTCAAATAAACTCATAAAGTTATAGATGTTTTTAGCTGTTATGAATATCAATTTAGAATCTTAAGGGACAAACTACATGGGTGATTTTTAACTCATCCTACTAAGCGACTTATTGGGAAAAATATAGGGGGAGATTTACTAAAACTGCAGAGTACAAAATCTGGTGCAGCTGTATGTGGTAGCTGGCTTGTTCAGTTAAACTGTGATAGTAAAACCTGGAAGCTGACTGGTTTCTATACCAAGCTGCACCAGATTTTGCACACTCCAGTTTTAGTAAATTAACCCCATAGTGTATTTTCAGTCAGCCCAAATATATTAGATACTATTTGCAATTGCAAATCTTTGGTTTGACTTTCGCTATATTTTTGGTATTGAAATAGAACATATCTTTTAGTACAGAACAGGATGCCACAGAATTCAGGCACCTTGTGATGCCTGCACATACCTTTACATGACTTCTCAAGCTCCTGAATGTTCTGACTGCCCAATCATTTTGATGAGCAGCCTTGCTGAATAATAGAAACATGCAGAAAGGTTTATTAAAGCTTAGTTCCAGGTTAAGAAGTAAATAAAAATTTCACTCAAAGATATCCCCTGCAGACTCTTCCACTCAGCATTATTCAGCTCTCTTATTTTGTTAGCCCAGTGTGTCAAAGTTCCACTCCCCACTAGACTTATAGAAAGAGCTGGAGAGAAATAACTTACATTGCCTTCAATTTTTTGTTGGCAATTACATCATTTGCAACACATTGGGTTCAATTTACCAATGTTTTTGCCAAATATTCACAAATTTCCACCAAAGATTCACACGTTTTCACACAGGATTCAATCAGAAAAGTAGCTGAAATTTGGGTCAACATTGTTCAAATCTTGAATAAAAAGATTAGAACTCACTGACATCAAATAAGGTTACTGAAATGAAAATCACTCATGCATTTCAACTTTTAGGCAGGCAAAATATATCTTTTTTCATTACAATTAAGGAAGAGAGTTATACATGAATATCTATAAGGTGATAAATGATTGGCTGAAAGTTATGCTGAAACCTAAATTGCTATTTAACCATCACTGAAAGCATCAGGCTACTGAAGTAAAAGAGAAAAGTGAAATAAAAGGGTTATACACAATTTTAGGGCAGAGGTAATATACTGAGAATATTTACATTTTTGTGTTACATACAGCTAATGTATTTGTTAGACTGATTTGTACAAGCCTACATGTCAATTTTATGGCATGGAGAAAATTGTCAGACCCATGAGGGAAAGAAACTGTAACAGAAAACATTTGGAATGAGAGGAATGGTGGATCGATAAACTGAATACCTGCATGCCTCAAGGGCTGAAACAAAGCTGGGGCATTAGTTTATGTATAAAATAGAGTTTTTTTGTTTTGCTTTGTGGAATTTTGTTTAATTTTGTATGTATTTGCTTTTCATATGTATGTATGTTTTAACTCACACCTGTGAAAACTGCCACCTATTGGTGGGTGTGGCTTTTTATAGGTGTGAGGTATACTGTCCAACTTTGCTATGATGAAGGCACTATTTGGGTTGAAATGCATAAGCGTGGAAGCATACATGGAAATGTTATTGTGTTCAGTAAAGAATTCAAGTAATTGCAGGTTTGTGTGCTGCTCTTTACCTATTTAATAGACTGATTTGTGTACGCCTACATGTCTACAAGAATAAGGGGTCTATTTATAAAAATAAATATATAGTTGGGCAAACAAAGTTTTTGTTTTTTTTTTTGGAGTGACTTGGAGTTAAATTCCTCTTAAACTAAAATTAACAACTTGATTGTGATTATTTTTTATTCCATAACATGGAGGGATATGTGGAACATAGTCACCCAATTGTTATCCTAATGTTTTATGTGAACAGAGACGTAAAAATGCTGACAGCATCCATACAGATTGTACTTTGGTTTTGACATTGCATTTAAGCTATTCTTGTATGCTGTAATAACCAATAACAAGCTGTTGGTGTTTATTTCCAATTAAATTTCCATGATCCGATTATTTACCAGGTTTTATAGTTGTATCTTACTCAAAGCAGACAGTTAAAAGTGAAAAAGTAAGTAAAAATGCTATTCATATACAAAGGAATCTTATAATTTGTTTTCAGAAAATGGATGGTCTTTTCACACTGAGTAAAGTATAGTGCCAACTTAGCAGCAAAGAAAACTATATTCACATAGACTGTAGAATAACTGGGATCAAGTTGGTATGAGATAAACTCTAAAGGTACACTACTGTGATTACCTTGCACATGCTGAAATTATGGATATGTGCTACATTTGCAATTTTGTGGCATGAAACGATATCTTACCATGAACAGCTAAAGTCATGAAAAATTCATAAAACAAATAAATTAAAAATGGACATACATAATAAAAACACAGTAATTATGAGGCTTCTACCAAGCTGATATTTACACTTTTAATATCCCAGAACTTTTCAGGGCATTTAAAGGCCAGGTGATTAAACTTTCTAGCAGTTCTAGAGGTCCAGAGGGCTAATATTATTTTAACCGCGTAGGCTTACACAGCCAGCAAGAAACATTATGCACTGAGATACCTCAAAGGAATGATCAGAACATGGGAGAAAAAAGTTTACTTCTGATAATAACACCCTCAAGATAGGGAACCTGTAACTTTTTCCTACATGTCAGGTTACAAGCTGAACTTACAAAGACTGAAGTGCTACCTCTTAACCTAGCCTCGAACACCCTTTCGCTGTTACACTCCTCCTTTACTTACCACTGGAATACAGATAAATGTAAATATGCGTTTACTTAACACCTAAGATCTTGCAGCTCTATGGTGCGAACTACCCTTCACTATTCAAGAAATTTAACAACATCCTATTTAGATAGAAATGCCTTTGGTTATCCTGGATAGATAGAATCCCCTCTATTAAAATGATGCTACTCCCTAAAATAGTCTACATCTATGAAACACAAGCTATTAGAGTTCCCCCTCCTGACTTAAAAAAGCTACAACAAACTCTTTTTGATTTTTACTGGGGAAGTGGCAGACATAGAGTTGCCAGACAGGTATTACTAGCACACAAATCGCAAGGATGCTTAAACTTCCTTGATGTTTCAAAATACTATTTTTCTGTCCAGCTACCCCACCTGAATTCTTGGTCTACACTACATAATTATGTAGTGTAGTGATTGAACACCTTTGGATAGCCCTTTCCATAATAACATATTATCGTGGTCTAGTAAAACCTGTGTCAGAGACGCCCAATTTTTACTCTCTATGATCCATACTACATACATTTGGTCTTGTTGCAATACTAAATTCCATCTATCCCGAGGCCTCTTACATTACTTCTTTTTCAGGTATTCCCTTGTTTCTTTTCAGCCTTTCAGGCAGATGGCCTATCTGTGTCTGGAACATTTTGCATTTGTGATATTGTGGACCCCATGAACAGACAATTACTCCCTTGTAAAATTACAGTCTACTTATACCATGGTGCCTAAAACGTTGTTTACTTATTTACAAATCAAACACTATGCACAGTTGCTTGCTGATAATTTTACATTTGCTAAATTATCTCCCTTTGAGAATATTTGCTTGGAAGGCCCCATGAGTCAGCACCTCATTACTGAAATCTATAGATTCTTCACAACAATTGACTCCCTTCCTATTCCTAAGCATAAGAAAAATCTCTTGGCTGCACCCTGGATTTATAGGAGTGGGAGGATATCTGGTATAGCACTAACAAGACTTCTTTGTGTACTTAGTATAAGGAAAACTAATACAAGATTTTATTTCACTGGTACCTTACACCAACAACCCTTCATGCGATTACTCCACTTATACCTCCCGCTTGTTGCTTGAATGATTTTATTGTGCATCCATATCCCCTGTACCAATTTACATTAGTATTTTCTTTTAAAAATCTTTCAATGAACAGAAATGTAAATAATATTCTCAAGATTGTGCATGTCTGATTCTTGGAAAAAAATACACCAGCAGAGAACACTGGGAATCCCAATATTATTTTGAAACCCAGTAGATAGACTCCCTGATGGTCATTGCCAGTCTGCTGCCATCATTTTATGCTGATACCTTTAAAAGTCCTTATAGTTGAACGTATAACATTTTATTCTTATGTATGGATTATCTTACAAATCTTCTTTTTTATTTGGGTAAAATAAGATTTAAAGTGGTCCCCAGAATGTGTATGTGTGTGGTGCTTGAATATAGACCTAACAGTAGACAATTTACAAACAAAATCATAAAACACATTTATTGTTTACCATAGCCCTTTATCAGAAGTACTACTTTTTTGCATACAACAATTTACATCACTAGAATTATGCATAAGATATTGGGCCCCATTCATTTACCCTCTCTTAGTTATAGAGCGGGATATTATATCATGCATTGAAGATTTCCCAACATGTTTCTCTTTCAATGGGGAGTATGTAGTATCATTACATTGCATCAATCTCACTCATTTAAAAATGCCCCACCCTCAATATTACAGGCACACTCACCAATTTATATTTAAGAATAAGAGTTAAAGTTGAAAATATATGCAGCCTTTTTGCACATATTGATCAGAGTAATTAATTCTCATATTTTATTTTGAATTTAGTTTATAATTAAATGCTGTAGGTACTGTTGTCTGGTTAAGATATTTTGCACAGCTCTTGCAAGGCTCCTCAGCTCTGACCTACATTAATAATACTGTTCCACTCTACAGATTCCTTGATCAGAAACTGACATTTGTGTTGAAAGATGCCAAATTTTATAGAGATTCTGTGATAAGGACAAATGTCCTCAAGGCACGGTGTTTACCAAACACTGCTCTTGTGCAGATTAACCCTGTCTGTACATGAATAGATACTGTACATAAGTCAACAATATTAATGAAGCATATCACCAATGGAATACAAACATGTAACTGAAGACAGTATTCCAACACAGTGTAAAAATAACATTTCAACTTATGAATGGCATTAGATGCTCCAGCATTAGATCGATTTTCCTATTGAGTAATGCATTAAGAAAACAACTACTGCCACCTGATTGGTAAAACCTTGGATTGGTAAAATGCCATAGTTTCAGCATTAACAGCTTGCTGACCACCCTATTGCAGAAATACTGCTGCAGGGCGGCATGGGTGCGCACACTCACGTATATACGTGATTGTGCATTTCTGGGTATGGGGCGCATGTGAGTCGCGCGCCCTACCTGCGCCACCATTCATGGACGCGGCTGTAAATCACCGGGTCCCGGCCGGTAAATACTCGCCGGCATCTGGTGATTTCTGAAGATCTCCAACAGGGAGGAGTACTGTTTTGTTTACTAACAGTTCTCCTCACTGTCAGCTTGGACACACTGCTCTGGATGGCTGTGCACTGAACAGCCATCCAGAGCAGTGTGATTACAGTGAAGCACACTGACGCAGCCCCCTAGTAAAACCCTCCCTGCACACAGTTAACCCTTTGATCATCCCTCATGTTAACCCCTGCCTGCCCAGGGCCATTATACAGTGTCAGTGCTTTTTTATAGCACTGATCACGGTATTGGTGTTACTGGGGATGCCAGCGACACCAAGTCAGTTCCCCCCCAGTGTCAGAATTGTTGGTCTTTTTTTTTATAGCGCAAAAAATTAAAAACACACAGCCGAGGTGAGAAGAGAATCTCTACCGAGGTTCAGTGCCGACTATGTCATTCCAAATTGGTGGTGGGGGGGTCACTCCGTTGTCTGAGGGGTCTTGAGTAAAGAGCCAATCACCACACGTATAAAAACACACAGCCGATCAAATACCACCAAAAGAAAGCTCAATTAGTGGGGAAAAAGGGTGCAAATTTTATTTGGGTGCAGCGTTGCATGACCGTGCAATTGTCGGATAAAGTAACAGCACCGTAACGCAAAAAATGGCTGGGTCAGGAAGGGGGGGGGGGTAAATCCTCAGGAGGGCAAGTGATTAAAGTGTTACTAAACACACAACAGTAAAATCAGCCTGTGTATGCAGTAAAGTATGCTTGTTATACTCACTGTGGAACCTAAGGGGTTACTCCTCTGCATTGTGTAAAAAGGCCGTTTGTTCCTGATTGCTCTGTTCCTCCCCTTGTTTAAGCAACCACCTCGTATCTCCTGATAAGACAGACTGAATAGTATGCATTTTGCACATACTCAGTTTGGTGTGTATTGCTAGTGTTTTTTTTTTCTTGAGAGAGTGCATGTGATCAGCGCAGGGCCAATCAGCACTGGTCAGACACAGGACAGGGGTTTTGTATCCTCACTGAGCAGAAAGAAAACTCCTACAAGCTTTAGCTAGTGCTTGGCTGAACACTGATAGAAGCCACAAGACTGCTCTAACTTCTGATGAGAAAAGGTATTTAGCAGTTTATAGTTACTAAAATAATTGCACTTACATGTTCTGTGTACTGTGGGAGAACAGATATAGTGAATGCAGGGTTCTGAGTTTAGTAACTCTTTAAAGTGGAACTTCACTTTACTTTATGCTAGCATTAGCAAATAGGAAAGTATATCATATTTATTTGTTTTAAACTTTTTTTTTACATTTCTTCAGTTACTTTGTGTTCCATGCGTAGGTAAATGATGTCATACATCCCAGAAGTCTTCAAGGGTTGAGGAGGGGTTTTCTCAGGTAAGCACACACTACTGACTGCACGCCCAAGTAAGAGCAGATGGATTCCAGAAAGTAAATGATACATGAATCACTCAAAATGGCCATGGCCAGAAATACAAGGGGAATGTTTTTCAAAGTGATTTCTCAGCAAAATGCAGCATGAGGACATGGATGGATGGGTGAGATAGTGTTGAATGTTAGCATGAATAAATAGTGTTTTTGGTGTGTGGTAGTCAGATGCAATGTAGTTCTGCTTTTACATGTCTGTGCTGACTGTCATCATTAGCATTATTCCCAGTGAAATCTCTGGACTACAAAACAACCCTGTATAACATAGAGAACAGAGGGGGAGGTGTTTTTTTATTTGTGTTCTGGGCTTACAATACTGATCCTTCATATAGGTTTGTTACTGGTAGATTAAAATAATAGAAACAATAAAAAACTAATATTAATTACCACATTAAAGGACTAGTAAACTGCAATATAGTACAGTTTTGTTTTTGGGTTAGGATACACTTCAAGGTAAGTGCGTGTGTTGTGCACTCTTTTATGTTAAGATGACTAGAGATATAATTACCATGTAGATGAACCACAATAGTCATTTCCTGTTACAGTTTCAGTTCTTTGGAATGTGAAGTGTAATTCCATCCTTTTTTGAGAAATTCTGTGAGGTATGGCAGGGTATATAATTTATAAATATAATTTAGTAAAATGTATTTATCAACTATATGCCTAGGAAGACTGTCTTTATATTAGCATTCAGCATTAGGGTGGAACTTATTTTTTGCATACTTACAGTAGTCTGGTTTGATGATGTAAGTATCAATATGTGATATCCAGTGGGCCAATGGGGATGCTGAAGTTAACTGTAGTAGTCCACGCTACTTATAATTGTAGCGGTGATCTTTTGGGTACTGCTCCAGCAGCTTCCCCTCTGCATGCTGACCACAGGGGGTCACTCATTCAGCACTACCATCATGCCTCTTAGTTTTTTTTTTAAAGAATACAAGGTGTTCTCTGATTGGACATAGTAGAAATTAGGGATTTATGAGTTCACAATTTCTGCCTAATCCAATAATGGAATTACTTGCTTTCATTAACAAAATGTTGATGCCAAGTAAACAACCAACTGTGGTCAGCATGCAAAGAGACAACAGCTGGAGCAGCATCTAGAATATTAACACTTTCACTGTATGTAGTGCAGACTACTACAATGATTTTCGGCATCCCAGCGGCCCTCTGTATATCAGATATAGATGCTTACTTGTAAGTAAGGAAAAAGATAATTCCTCTAAGATCATCCTGTTTTAAGTAACCGCTTCCTCCTTATAGAAATGGGAAACTAACTGGTATTTACAAATATTTGTCTTTCTGGGTAAAAAGATAAATGTTGCTCAATCAATTCTAACCTAGAATTCTGTGTTGTGAAAAAGGAGAAGCTCCCAAAGGGCTGCATCATGGTAAGTCCACTAATTCCAGGTTACAGGCAACTTGAACAGCTAAACTAAAAGTTTTGTGATTGTAAGACCAAGTACAAAATATTATTAATTGCAAACCTCAGAGAATCCTAAAACTGTTTAAACGGTGTGTTAACTTTGTGGTTTATTAAGTTTCCACTTCAGCTCCAGAAGATTTTACCCGCTTCATGACCAGGGCATTTTTTGCTATTTAGCACTGTGCTGCCTAAACTGGCAATTGTGCGGTCATACAACTCTGTACCCAAATTAAGTTTACATCATTTTTTCACACAAATAGTGCTTTCTTTTGGTGGTATTTGATTACCACTGAGTTTTTTTTTATTTTTTAATTGTATAAACAAAAAAATACCAGAAATTTTGAAAAAAAAAAAACATTTTTTTTACATTTTGTTGTAAAACATATTCAATAAAAAGATTTAAAAAATCAAATTTCTCCATAAATTTAGGCCAAAATTTATTCTGCTACATGTTTTTAGTAAAAAAAAAATCCCAATTAATGTATATTATGGAATTTTTATTTATTTGTTCTATACAAGTTATGGCAGTGATCAGCAACTTATAGTAGGACTTTGATGTGCAGCGGGCAATCTGAAACTAACTGACACTTTGTGGGAATTGACTAACTGCCACTGACATCTCCAGTGATACTAATACAGTGATCAGTGCTAATAATACACACTGTCACTGTACTAATGACAATGGGAACGGGTTAACATTTAGGGCAATCAAAGGGTTAACTGTGTGCCTAACAATGTTTTCTGTGTGTACTGTGTGCTGTTTTACTAAGCAATGTGCTTTGCAGGGAGAAAAGAAAAGCACGTTTTGCTGTCTGAAGAGAGCCCTGTGTTGTTTACCAACACAGGGCTCTCTTTTGTCATTCGCTCAGCCACTCAGCAGGTTCTGGTCATATATCATTGTCTGGGACTCACTGATCGGCTTGTGCTGTAGCAAATGACAGCACAGCCGGGGTGGCGCACACACGTGTACCCCCTACCTAGAAGTCCCAATTCATATGCATGTACGTGATCTGGCACAGGAGAACTGCCGACCCTGCAGTATAACTGCATGGGCCAGGCAGCAAGCAGTTAAACTAAATTGATGGTTACTGGGAATTACAGTATGTCTTACTTAGTCTCTGTAATATTGAACATGCAAACCACTTTTACCATGTTGTATTCCAGACAGAAATTTCAGATCATTTAACTAATATTCAAAGGTAGCAATGAATGGACTGTTTCAGGAATACAATTGGCTGACTGCTCTTTACTGATTTCAGTGGTTCTTGGCCATCAATTACCAGAAAGTGATGTCTTGAGACAATTGCTAGAAAGCAGTATTTTTTAGTTCCAGTTATGCTTTATTATTCCAGACAAAGTGAATTATTTTCCAATATTTTATATATGGAACATGAACTATAGAAATTAATATTTAAATATACAAGCTAAATATTTCACTTTTAACAATGAGTCAGTTTTGCAAAAAGGTTAATTTAAGCAAAGTGCAAACAGAGCAGGCTTGGCTGACTGGGTGAATTGGTATATTCTGATATGGGGAATTCAGTAGTTTGCATGCTGTTACGAAGGACAAAGATTTGTTGCCATGCTACAACTGAATTTAGCACCCAGGGTGTGTAATTTTAATAATATATATAGTTTTAGCACAGTAATAGAAGGTATTATTTCATCACATAGCCCAAAAATAAGGGGAGTATTCTTCATTTTAGGACAGTGAGAAGAGCATTGCAAATAATTGAATTCTTCATGCAAATACATACAACCTAAATTGTATTGTGTGTTTAATTATTTAGTTCTGCTAAAAGTGTTGCTTAATCTTAAGAAGAAAAAATAAAAATACTCAACAGCAATTCAAACATTTTGTTGTATGGATTTTCTCATATTTAAGTGCTTGAGCTACTGATAAAAAGGAAAAACATGCTTGATGAATTTTGATTAGACATTAAATCAATGAAATGTTACAGTTTAAAAACTGAAATAACATGTTCATGGGGACTTCTAAAATCTTCTGTTCTTTTAAAACCAATTTCTGTTTACTTTGCTTGCAGGACTTTTACAGACAAAGGAGACATCTACTGGCTAAAGTAGAGATTGCAAAGGTTTAAATTACAGTCCAGCTTGCTACTGAAACAAGGAGACAAATACCATTATGGGCAGGCTAATGACACAAATTTAACATGTTATGTTTTTAGAGTAAGAAAAAGTGAATTTTAACTGTTAAATATACAAAAAAGATTAATTTAAATTAAACAGGTCAATGTATTGTTTTGATTGTCTTTGACTGCAGTGAGGTTTGTAAATACTAAATATTATATTAAATAATTTAGGCCATTCTAAGACATACATTCCAATCACTGCATTAATGCTTAATGCAAGCACATTACTTCTCACTCTTGTCTAGTCAGTGCAGTTCAGGATAGTTTAAAACACTACAAAACAGATTTTGGATCACAAATCTGGGGCAAGAAAACAATAGTACATAACATTGTTTATTCTCTATATTAAAGTGATTCTAAAGGCTTAAATGTTTTTAAAATAAAATAACAAACACATCTGCACTTACCTGCTTTGTGCAGTGGTTTTGCACAGAGCAGCCTGGATCCTTCACTTCTCAGGTCCCCCGCTGGTGCTCCTGGCCCCTCCCTCCTGTTGGGTGCCCACACAGCAAGAAGCTGCTCCGTGTGTCCATTCACACACAGAGATGCTTCAGCCCCTCCCCTCTTCTCATTAGCTCACTGGTGGTGACTGACAGCAGTGGGAGCCAATGGCTCCTGCTGCTTTCTCAGCCAATGAGGAGAGGGAGTTTGGGATAGCCAAGACTCCAGTGCACATTTCTGGATCGAGAGGGAGCTTAGGTGAGTATTGGGGGGCGGGGCTGGGGGGGATGCTGCACAGAGAAGGATTTTTCTATGCATGAAGGTAAAAATCCTTGAGACTTTAGATCCGTTTAACATATTATATTGACAAGGTATATTTAGCAATTCAGTATAATTAAAGCAAGTTATTAAAATAGTAGTAAACCGCAGGAAAAAAGGTCCCCTGCAAGGTAATGTCTTAATGTACTAGTATAGAGATGGTCCTCCTGCACTACCTCCCTACCCACAATGACCCCCAAAAGCAAAGTGGCTGCAAACACCTAACTATATTCCAAAACTAGTGAAAACAAATAATGGAGTGAAAATGTGCTACGCTACTTAGTGAATGAACAGTAGAAACATAAATACAATAAACCGAATACAAATATACCCCTCATCAAAGTGTAAACATAACATATCCAAAAAACATGTGAATGGGTGCAAAAAAATTACAAATGACAATAACAGCAGCACAAAAAGCTATAAAGTGCTGGTGGCAACGGTGAATAAATCAACAGTGATGATGTGTATGGTGTATTAAAAGTGACTCAGTCCCAAAAAAATCAATAAATCAATAAGGGACTCAGTCCCCAAAAAATCAATAAATTAATAGGTGACTCAGTCCAAAAAATTATATATATGGCAGTCCAAAAACTCAGGAAAGAACACAGTAAATCTTCAGTGCAAACCGTGAAACATCCAGTGCTGCAAACATATACGCAAATATCCTCCACTGGCTAGTGTGCGCGCTTACCTTCCAAATGCAACCCACAAGGAGTCACAAAGTATAGAGAACCTCAAATGATGATTCCAAGAAATTGGTCCTCGATAGCAATCAAAGAGCAAAAGGTCTTCTCCAATGGCACTTACAAACACTCAGAAGCATGCTCCAGAAATGGCCGCAGACCTCTGTCACCTCCAGTGCCTCCAGAGCCCTGAGGAAGTCACGTGACCCATGACATAACGCGTAGGACAGAAGCATGGTGACGTCATATTCAATACAGACGGCAGCTGCCATCTTGGTACTCCCGATACCATACGCCTTCCCTGCAGTGTGCTACTGCAAGAATTTTGCCTGTTTTGGTCTGCGGACCTATTTTAAAAGTGAGTAGTGATTTTTGGATGTTATTCAAAATAAAGTTTGTGACATATTACACTATGGGAGTCTTCTTGCTTGTATATTCTATTTGAGGCACTGGAGATGACAGAGGTCTGCGGCCATTTCTGGAGCATGCTTGCGAGTGTTTGTCATTTGTCATTTTTTGCACCCATTCACCCATATGTTATGTTTACACTTGGATGAGGGGTATATTTGTATTCAGTTTATTGTATTTATATTTCTACTGTTCATTCACTAAGTAGTGCAGCACCATTTCACTCCTTTAAATGTCATAATGTGCTGGTATGCATTGCATACATATGTGTTTTTCTATGTGCCCTGTTCCCACCACAGTGCTATACTGAGGATGGTTGTGGTGTGTTGCAAAATCTGCAGGAATTTTTTCACAGTGCAACACATTGCACTGCATATCACCATGCTACAGGGCATGTCCTAGAATAAAGTGTTATTTTTTTGGTACTTACATAAAGTAAATAGAAAAGGGTAAATTAAGAACACTATTTAAAGAAGATATTTTAACCACTTGCCCTCTGGAAGATTTACCCCCTTTCCTGTCCAGGCCCTTTTTTGTGATATGGTGCTGCATTACTGTAACTGACAATTGTGCGGTCATGCAATGCTGTACATAAATTCAATTTATGTAAATTTTTCCCACAAATAGACCTTCCTTTCGGTGGTATTTGATCACCTCTGCATTTTTTATTTGTTGCACTATAAACAAAAAAAGACTGACAATTTTGGAAAAAAAAAACAATATTTTTACTTTTTGCTATAAAACATGTCCAATAAAAAATTAAAAAATAAAATTGTGTGTATTAATTGGTACATGTGAAAGTTATAGCGTCTACAAATGCAGTATATATACTGGAATTTGTTGTTTTTTTTAATATTAGCAATCGCGGTGATCAGCAACTTATAGTGGGACTGTGGCGGGCATTCAGATACTGGGTGGGAACTGACTAACTGCCACTGACATCTCCAGTGATAATAATATAGTGATCAGTGCTAATAAAAAGCACTAACACTGTACTAATGACAATGGACAGGAAGGGGTTAACATCTGGGGCGATCAAGAGGTTACCTGTATGTTAGGGAGTGATTAGACTGTGTACTGTGTTGTGTTTTACTAAAAAAGTCCATGCTGACAGGAGAGAGACCTGTCTTGATTTCACAAATATCTCTCCCATCTCAGCTTCACTGATGATCACCAAGTCCCGGTGCTGAATCGCCGGCCGGGATCCAGTGATTGACATCCCCAAGAGCCAATAGCAGTGTGGGTAGGTTGTATATTTACGTGATTTTGCACAGCGTGGCTGCCCTGTAGCAGTACATCTGCTATGGAGTGGTCGGCAAGTGGTTAATCTGTATATACACTATTTGGTATCATGAGTCTGGGAAAGATGAAATATGCTAATAAGCAGTGCTCTGATTTTATGCCATCCTGTCCGATAACTAAATTGTAATATAGTCAGTAAGTATTACTACCAAGGAAACTGACAAATTAAGGGAGCACTTTCATTAAAAAATATTGTATTCCGATAACTGCGCGCTCCCAGCACATGTTTCTACGTCTCATGGAAGGTCCCGATCTCTCCTTGCGATTGGGACCTTTAATGTGACTGTCGTGACAACCAATCACGGTGGTCACATGACCCTAAACCCCACCCTGCCTCCCAGCATCAGAAACCCCTTAAAAGGTTGGGAGGCACCGGAGCGAAGGGGTTAAAATCATATAGATGGGACTCTGCAGTATGCACTGTTTGTTGCAATAAAGTGTTTTTTAAGAGTGATATCATGGGTGTGCTGCCCACTTGTTTGACACAAGGTAATTTTTGCACTTACTGAATAGATAAAACATAATGGGCTCCATTCATTAAGGCAGATTGCATGTGGTATTTAGGTGTCTGGACATATTCTCCCTAAATATTGCATGTCGTTCTGCAGCATGTACTGCAAAACACACAAAATGCTTAGTAAATACTACATAAAAAGGTGTTAAAGTCAATTCACAGAACAAAATAAATACTTAAATGCATGTGATAATTAAGCAATGGTCCAGGCAGGCTCTGTATTTGGATCAGTTCTCTCAACAGTAATGCATAGAAATCTAAATATAGACATATGGAAATCATTGGGGTTGACTTTCTTAAAGTATATCTAAAGGAAAAACCTTATTTTTTAGTTTTGGATAGAGTGGGGGTGGATTAGAACACCTGTTATTGTTATCTATGCCCCGTTAGGGAGATTTACCCTCTATATTTGTCCTGTTTACCATTATCATTAAACGGGAAAGTAAAAGAAAATCCCAAATTTTGGGTTGTCCCAGAACAGTTATAGAGGGGAAACTTTCCAATGGGGATACTGGTTCTGGTGACCTGGGGGGCCTCAAGGGATTTCTTTAATTTGTAGGGATTTCCACTCACTTCAGCGATCTCCGTGATCGCTGTGTCCTACGGACACAGCTGATCACGTGATGTGGTGAAAGGCCGATCCCACCGGCCTTTTACCACGTGATCAGCGGTGTCCAATGACACGCTGATCACAGGGAAATGCAAGTGCCGGTTCTCGGCTGCACTTTCCTCACGCTGTCAGATCGTGAGGAAAGTACTGCCGAGAACCGGCAGTTGTCAGAGCGGGGATCGGCACCGATCATCAGGGCACTGATGATCAGTGCCCTGATGATCGGTGCCCAGCAGTGACACCCGCAAGTTCCGCCCAGCAGTGCGCCCACTAGCCCCGCCCACCCGTTCCCAGCAGTGCCCCCACCTGTGCCCAGCAGTGCCCCCACCTGTGCCCAGCAGTGCCCCCACCTGTGCCACTCTGCAGTGCCACCTACCTGTGCCCAGAAGTGCCACCCACATGTGCCCAGCAGTGCCACCCACCTGTGCCCACCCACCTGTGCCCACCAGTGCCACCCACCTGTGCCCACCAGTGCCACCCACCTGTGCCCACCCACCAGTGCTGCCCACCAGTGCCACCCACCAGTGCAGCCCAGCAGTGCTGCCAGTCAGTGCCACCAGTCAGTGCCCAGGGGTTGTGCCAGTCAGTGCCGCCAGTCAGTGCCCAGAAGTGATGCCAGTCAGTGCCGTCTATCAGTACCCATCATCAGTGTCACTTATCAGTGCCGCCTATCAGTGCTGCATATCAGTGCCGCCTATCCGTGACCCCTAATTAGTGCTGTCTATCAGTGCCGCCTATCCGTGCCACCTCATTAGTACTGCCTATCAGTGCCCTTTAGTGCTGCCTATCAGTGCCCATCAGTGCCGCCTATCAGTGCCCATCAGTGCCGCCTCATCAACGCAAATCAGTGAAGGAGAAAAAATACCTGTTTGAAAAATTTTATAAAAGAAACAAATAAACTTTTTTTTTTTTTTTTTAATTTTTTGCACTTTTTTTAATTTATAGCGCAAAAAGTAAAGCGCCCAGTGGCAATTAAATACCACCAAAAGAAAGCTCTATTTGTGAGAAAAAAATGATCAAAATTTCATATGGGTACAATGTTGCATGACCGCGCAATTGTCAATCAAAGTGCGGCAGCGCTGAAAGCTGAAAATTGGCCTGGTAAGGAAGGGGGTATAAGTGCCTGGTAGGCAAGTGGTTAAACCACCCCATTACATGTAGCAAGATCTTAGACTATACGCCCCTTGAGGGTTAGGGACTGATGTGAATGTACAATATACATGTAAAACGCTGTGTAAATTGACAGTGCTATATAAGTACCTGTAATACATAAATACATTTTCTCTATTGCCCAATTTTCAGAGACGTTTTTTATAGTGTATAGTGTATACAAGCATATTCATCATTTGCTGCAAAAAAATTCCCAATCACTCCAAACATAATGCACTATACATGCATATCACAAAAGTCTAATCCCTTGTTAGAACATATGTCATATGTAGTGGGGGTACTTTACTTTTTCACAATTTTTTTAGCAGTCTCTTTGCACTGACACCATTGATCTTTTTAGCTATTTATAAGGGGGTAATTCTTCCCAGTGACCACAAGTGTAAGGAGCATTCTTACCACTGACCATCACACTAACATATCATAAGTTGTAGATATAGTAATTTTTAGCAGGTGCTTCCTGAGATTGGAAAGTTATTTCAAGGGTCCCTCTGTGTTAAAATGGTTGAAAAATGCTTCTTGAAAATGTAATTAAAGGCACAACTTTCTTTTTCATTTTGGAGAGAGTAATGCAGAGTTAGAACCCCGGTTAATTTTGTTTTTCCATCTGTGTCTCATTGGGGAGATTTACCTTCACTTTCTGTCCCATTGCCAACACAGGAATTGAGAGGAAAACCCTGCAAATTAAGGGAATTCCTTGGGTCACCAGAACTAGTGTCCCCACTGGAAAATATCCCCTCTATTATTTTTTTTGGGAACAACCCAGAATGTTAGATTTTCTTTTAATTTCACTTTCAATGATCATGGTAAACAGAACAAATAGAGAGGGTGAATTTCCCTAATGGGGACAGACAGCAATAAAAACCTAATAGGTGTTCTAACACCTCTCTACCATATCCAATACTAAAAAAAATTAAGTTTTTCCTTAAGTTATACTTAGTATAAAAATAGTATAAAATAGTATAAAAAATAATCACACTTATATAAAAACCCTTTTTCCACCAATACAAAATACAACATTGTAGAAGAAGGGTATTTATATGTATGTGCGGATTTTCATTAAATTTTTGACATTTATAATGTTATTTTGTATTTAACTTTGTTGTTTTTTCATACACTACTTGTGTCCTGTGAAAGCAGTTTCCTTTTGACTCATATTCCAGCCACCTTTTTACTTTTGTATCAAAGTGTTACTAAACCCACAAAAGTAAAATCAGTCTGTGTATGCAGTAAAGTATGCTTGTTATACTCACTGTGGAGCCTAAGGGATTATTCCTCCACATTGTGTAAAAAGGATGCTTGATCCTCTCTTCTCTGATCCTTCCCTTCTTCCAGTGTCTTCTAGATATCTCCTGATAGAACAGAGGCTAGGGGATAGATGCACATGCTCAGTTTGGTGTGTATTGCTACAGTTTTTTCTTTCTTGGGAGAGTACATGTGATCAGGAGAGGGCCAGTCAGCACTCTTCAGACAGAGGTCAGAGGTCCTGCATCCTGCTACAGAAGAATGAAAACTCCTCCTACAAGCTGTAACCAGTGCTCTGCTGAACACTGTTAGAAGTCACAAAGCTGCTCTAACTGCTGATGAGAAAAGGTATTTAGCAGTTTACATTTATTAAAATAGTTCCATTTCTATGTAGTGTGTACTGTGGGAGACCAGATATAGTGAATGCAGGGTCATGGGTTTAGTAGCACTTTACTACAAATGCTGCAGGTGCTGGGTTTAGTAGCACTTTACTACAAATGCTGCAGGAACCGCAGTAAGTTGGCATATTTCTATGACCTAAACCATTTTATCTCTTTATTAGCAATAAAAACTGACAGGGCTTCTAATTTTTCTCCACTGTATTAATCCCACTGGATATCGCATGAGATAGAATACTGCATGGTTTCATGAGAGAAATACAGCATATTTCGGAAAAATACCGCATGCAGTATTTTAGAAGCATTTTTTATGAATGCCAAAAAAAATTTGAAAAGCACTAAGCAGTATTTTAAAGCATTTTTTAAAGTGGTAGATACTGCTTCATGAATGGAGCCCAATGTATTAAATTATATAACAAGAGAACAACAGGGAGTAATAAGAGAAGTTTATTGTTAGTGGTTACATACACACTAATTGTATTTGAAAAAACAGTCTCCAATTTGATCCTTCAACATTTGTCATCAACACCTGCTACAGATTACAGAGTTTTAACCACTAAATTATATTGTTATTATATTGGATTGTGAAATCTTCTTTCTGACATACAGTATATAGGAAACATTTTTTACTGGAAGGGAGGACTTTACATGTAGAGATCTATACTTTGCAAAGAGCTTTTGCTGAAGGACATATTCTTGTAATGACCTCTACATACACACTGTCCAGTTCTTCATTGAAATACATGTAACAAAATGTAATTTTTAACTAAAACAGTAATCCAAAACTCTGCACTTGAAAATTACCATGTTTTTGAAGAATGTTGTTATTCACATATGTACTTCTGTCTAGAAGAACAAAACGTTCCCACTTTTATAGACACCCTGCACTCAATTTACTTGTCTGTATAAGTCTGTATTACTTATTTTTTTCTTATTCTTTTTCACCTTTCTACTGTTAGTTCTAACTTCTGACTTTTGAAGACTCTGGGCCTAAGAACATATATGTTGTACGAAGGTTGTGTTTACAAAATGTCTCCTA
This sequence comes from Staurois parvus, assembly GCF_062004578.1. Taxonomy (NCBI): domain Eukaryota; kingdom Metazoa; phylum Chordata; class Amphibia; order Anura; family Ranidae; genus Staurois; species Staurois parvus. The sequence goes on from NW_028317815.1 coordinate 7,609,281, forward strand.
ACACACAAAGGCATATTCAAACAGCTTAAGGCTCCATACACACTGGCTTTAAAAAAAAAAGCTGCTCCTTGAGGAGTTTAGGATTTTGCCTGTAGAAGCAATTAATGTTATCCTAGGTGTCCATGCACATCAGGTAGTATAGAGGCGTTTAATTTCAGTTCAGTGTTTAGAGAGGAAGAAAAAACCCTTCTATTTTGCATTTTTGAGAGCATATTTCTGGCAGAAAAATTGCTAAACTCTCCTAAATGCAGCTAAACACTCCTAAACGCTCCTCAACACTAGTACATAAAGCGGTCTAAATTAGCAATATTTATGTGCCAAGAGCACTGGTGATTTTTTAAGCTGGTGTACATGCAGCCAAAAATCAATTGTTTTAACCCACAGACCCAATTAGAATGCAAACTTCACTGAAATGTCCCAATAAGATGAAATGTGGGTGGTCCTTATAGATTCTTGCTGTTTGCACATTATGGATACCTCACATAGATTAAAAAAAGAATACAGTTCTAAAAATACAAAAAGTATGTGGAGGTTTCCAACGCAAATAAAAAATGAAAATAAAGTATGGTCAAAACTTAGGTTCATATACTGTAGTTGTATAGACAAGGAAAAGATAAATCTATGACACTTTCAAAGAGATGCTATTAAAAAAGCAGAGTACAATGATTTTCAATAACTGCAAAACATCTTTCTAGGAAGTTTTTTCTTTCAAAGGAGGAAGTGTAAAGTATATCACTTTAATAGGCTTCTTTAATTGCCAAATTTGCTGACATATTTGACTTTTGTAGAATAACCATTTCATTACAAGTCAATTTGACTTCTCACTTTGTATTGATGGATTATAGCTTAATGGGCACTGTTCTTTCTTAACATAACTTGTCTTACTGAAAACCAGGTGTATTCTCCAGGGAAATTATTTTCTATATCACCACAGAAACAACTGCAATAAAAATAAAGGGAAATTAGAAAAAAGACTAAAAGTGTAAGTTCCAGGGCTGGATTTACTAATGTAAAAAAATCATGTTCACTTTGCAAAGGAGTTTTTACTTAGCTTAGTGAATTTGAGGAACGCTAGTGAATGTGGGGGAGGTGTGCTGACCTCAATAATCCAATCATGTACAGTACAAGCAAAATATCTTTTTTTTTTCATTTTCTCTGCATACGATTGAGTATTCTTTGGGAACTTCTTAACCACATTAACTAAATTAAGCAAAAATTTCCCTTTTACAATGAAAATTCCCTTGATGAATGAACTTCTTTATTCCTTTATTATGTCAACTCCACAGTCTTTAGAATTTTCTGCTAGAAAATGTTTTAATTAAGGACAAAACATACTCACAACAGAGGTAAAAGTTTATTTTGTAGAGTGAGCTTGGGTCGCTTACTTTTGAAAGAAGTCTGTTGGTTGTGTTCAGAATTTTTAGGCACTATTCTTCTGACAAAAATGTTGTGTAGCAAAACCCAGCTGATTGGCTTTACAGACATCATCAGACTTGCAGGCTTGCAGAATGCATGTGTCAGGGGAAAATACTGTATTTCAGTGGCTGAATAAATGTCTAGTATCTGACCCAGGTTTCATACTTGACTGGACTATCTTAGAGACAACAATAAATTAATAAAGAAAAATCTACACCTCCTGGTTTCCATGAGATTTTAACATTCTTCCTGCTCTGGCCTGCAATATCAGAAAGACTCCTCCCTGCTCCATAGTGCAGGCAGTGAGCCACTAAAGGATAAAGTGGAGTGCAGACCTCAGCACTTAGTAGAGCTAATACTATTATTATACAGTATTTATAAAGCGTCAATAGTTCGCTCAGCGCTGTACATTACAAAGGGGGACAGAACATGTGACAGAACAACAACAATACAATGCAAAACATGAGGGGATTGAGGGCCCTGCTCTTTCGAGCTTACATTCTAGGAGATGTATTACAGAGACCATCTGAGCCACGTGTTCTGTTTTTAAGAAACCTACTGAAGTAGTTATAATGTTACATAACTGCACTTTGGAAATTAAAATTTCAAAATTGTTACCTCTTTGACCATGTAAACAGAGGTGTAAAAAATGTGAAAAGTGAGCGCAAAAGGAAATATGGAAGCAGCTAGCACAATGTGGCAAACCCTGCACTTCCACTGTACAAACAAATAAATAAACAAAAGGTGCAGTGCTAATACAAGTGAAAAAATGTGAGCGTTATACAGTATTGCAGTGTACCAAAATTGTATGAATAATGACCAATAATGGAATGTGCAACATATTGCAAAATGTAAACAGAAAATATATAAATATAATTCACTATCAGACAATATTAACCACTAGCCTACTGGGCACTTATACCCCCTTCCTGCCCAGGCCAATTTTCAGCTTTCAGCACTGTCCCACTTTGAATGACAATTGCGCGGTTATGCAACATTGTACCCATATGAACTTTTTATCATTTTTTTGAGACAGATAGAGATTTCTTTTGGTGGTATTTAATCACCTCTGGGTTTATTATTTTTGCTAAACAAACCAAAAACAACTAAAAATTTAAAAAAAAAATGTTTTTTCTTAGTTTCTGTTATATAATTTTGTAAATAAGTGATTTTCTCCTTCACTGATGTGCGCTAATGAGGCTGTAGTGATGGGCACTGATAGGCTTCACTGATGGGCACTGATAGGCGGCACTGATGAGGAGGCACTGGTATGTGGCACTGATGGGCATTGATAGGCATCACTGATGGGCACTGAAATTCAGCACTCATATATGGCACTGATAGGTGGCATTGATAGTTGGCACTGACAGGCGGCACTGACTGGCGCTGTTAGATGGCACTGACTGGCACGGTTAGGCAGCACTGATAGGCAGCACTGATGGTTACTGATAGGCGGCACTGATGCGCACTAATAGGCAGCACTGATAGATGGCACTGACTGGCACTGATAGGTGGCACTGATTGGCAGCACTGATAGGTGGCACTGACTGTCATTGATAGTGATAGCTCATGAGGAGAGAAATGCCGATAACCGGCATTTCTTTATTTACATGTGATCAGCTGTGATTGGACACAGCTGATCACATGGCAGAGCAGACGTCTTCGGCTCTTTCCGTTGATTGGTGATCAGCTGTGTCCGAGGGAAACGGCACACCACCGATCGCCGCGCTATGCGCCCCCAGAGTCACGCACGTGCAGTTAGAGTCACCCCAGAATGAGAGAACCGCCTTGCACCCGTCATTTCCTTATATGGTGGGAGGCGGTTAAAGTGTCCCAAAAAAATATCCTTCTGTGCCAATAATGACCAGAAATAAATTGTCCAACATGTAGTGTGAACCAGTAGTGACCAGTAATATCTTTGACTTCTGTGATACTCCTCCACCACGATGCACTCACCAGAAGTAAAAAACAAATACATGGAAATGGCTCCTAGGAACGTATCCGTCCACTTCATACCACCAGTCACTAATCCATCAAGGATGAAGTACCTCCTGTGCTGATCTCTGTAGGAGTGTCCTCCTCTATAAATGTCCCCGTTATTCCATCCTCCTCCATAGACTGCTGATCATCCCTCATATACCTCTCTTCTTCTGTTTTAGCCTCAAATTTTATATCAATTGGATCTCCACTCTTCTCTGCTTCCACTTCCAGCAATATCTCCTCTCTACTTCCTCCCACATGGAACTTCCTGCCTGTACCTCTACAGTATATATTATATATGTATTGTTACACCAAACAGAAGGTATACATTTAGGCAGCTGGAGAGTGGTGAATTAGACAATCGGAAAGAGAGCACATCTGGATCATCATTGTCCAATACATCAGTCACTGATTAATTGACACAGGCATTCACAGGGAAAGCGAGACGTATACAAACTCGCCTCCATGCCACCACAGGAAAAGCAGGGGGAACAACAAATACAAGCATTAGAGGTGCCGAACAATGCAATATGAGGAACAGGAGAGACCAACAGAGAACTCAGAAAATATAGTTCATAACATCTCATCAGTATTAGTGACTCTAGTAGAGACTAGGATTTTGTCCTAAAGAAAAATGTGATCACATTATTTTTGAGCAGGATTTATACTGTTCATTTGGACAGATCAGATACAAAATGCATTTTACTCTTAAACTGGATTACCCATTGTCTTGTAAGAGACAGTATTAGATAACAAAAAAATGGTTTCTTCTCAAAGAGTAAGACGGTTCCTCCTGCAACATATGCTCCGGTGGAGGTGTTTATTGAAAAAGTCTCTAGAGATGTGAAAATGTTTCTGTCAGAACGGAATTACAGGGACCATATTCCAAAGAATATGGCAGTGGATGAAAGGAAGGCATTAGATGATCTGAGCAAAAGAACTGATATCCTCTGTAAACCAGCAGACAAAAGAGCTTCCATTGTGATTATGGACTCCAGGGTATCTGAAGATGAAGTTCTTAAACAGCTGGGAGATGAAATGGTGTATTAGAGAATCAGTAGGGATCCAACTTGGGCAGCAAATAAAATGATTGGTGAAATATTGGGATGAGTTTTAAATGTAGCTATTATTACCAAGGGTTTAATGATTATCTTCAACCAGTGCATCCAAGAGTTCCAGTATTGTACATGCTACCCAAGATACATAACAATCCCATGTCTCCTCCGGGTAGACCAATTGTTTCAGGATGAGATTTGATTTTTTTACTACTTTTTTGGATAAAATACTTGCACCATTAGTGCAAGGATCAAGAACATATATTACAGATACACATTTTTTAGAGAGACTACATGGTCTCCCAGATGTGAAATGTGGTTCCAGTTTAGTGACTTGGGATGTCTCTTGAATTTGATCGAAAGTTTGTGTTCAACAATGTACAGTATTATTCAATGAATGAAAAGTTCCATTATTGAAACATAAATTCCATTTTAGCACACTTTGGTCTATGTTGAGCAAAGTAAACTTTACACTAACATCTACATAAAAACTCACTGATCGCAACCACCTTTTAGAATTTAACAGCTTCCATCCCCCACATTTGTTCTGATTAGTGGTACGCAGTCAACTATTGAGGGTAAAATATATTGTGAGCGATCCAGGTAAACTAACAATATGGTTACAAAAGAGGATGGTCAGATTTCAGGAAAGAGGTTATCCACAGGATTTACTAAAGTCTGAATTACAGCAGATAGTAAGGGTAAGACCACAGAAATCTAGGAGGATTCCTTTTCCATAGATTATCACCCCATTAGTGCAAATGGCTTTTTCCTATCAAAACATTGGTCACAATTGGCACAAGCATACACAGAAATCCCAGAATGACAGTGAAATCCAATTTGGGCTTTCTGCAGGGGTCATTAATTAAGAGACAATTAACATTGTTAAATCTGACTTTAGGACCCCAAAATTAAAGAAACTTTTTTGGGAAGCAGAAGAATGGGGTTTTTCCCTGTTTATCATGTGTACAGTGTCCCCTCACTTTGAAGGGGAACTAATTTTAACATCCAGGATTAGGGTCAGTATGCCAGATTAAAAAAACATTATACATGACAATTCTCTTTACCTATGTGTACACCTGTCCACGCAATTCATTTTTTTGGACTAGACCACCCAAAAAATTAAAGACACAAATGTTCAACAAAGACTTTCTATTCACAAGAAGAAAACATTTTTACACATCTCTAGGCATTTTGCAGATAGAAGTAATCAGGAAATGGACCTTCGATTCATGATCTTGCATGATGTGCCAAGGCTGAGAAGAGGGGGTGATCAGATTTGCATGTTGAAAAAACTAGGTTTGGTGGATAAAGTGACTAAAATCATTACATTCTGATGGATTAAATAGGGATTATGATTTACACTTATTTTTGTGAATACTGATTGCTTATTTTGTATTTGTTCTCTTTTGGGAAGTTTATTATGACTTGAGAATACAATATACTATCTTGATTAGATATGTCAGTGTTGATTTGTATAGGACAATTTTGGAGTAGTTAGTGGGATGGGATTACATTTAAATTTTTAATTATATAAAGTGTTTAGTTTTACTGTTAAGGTCAAAGTTTGTTTCTATGCTTTTTCTGTACTATGTGTGGTTACTGATTTTGGTTACTATGGAATATGAATAATGGGAGGTGTTTGTGCTGATGATTTGTGGGTTTTCCACTCGGAAGTAGTATGTAAAGCAAAACTTTGCCCAAATTAATTTGATTTAAAAAATAGGTTCTTTAGCAAGGAACATACATTTCACATTAATAATTATCCTACCAAAATTAGTGTGTGCTGTAAATTGCCTCTGGCATTGCTCCTATCTTTCTTGCTGGAGGCTACCATTTTGCTGAAGTCCAGAGCCAATGAGCAGCAGTAAATCTTTAGGTTTTCAGCAGATCGGCCTCTACACTTTAGACACAGTGCCAAAAATATAGAGCAACTGAGCATGTGCAGAGCAGGGTGAGACAGTGTATTACTGGATTTTTAACAGTATAGGCATTTATTTTTAATGTGTTACATAGCTATACCTGCAAAAGGGACCATCATGAAGTGATCTAGCAGGACCTTTCTTACTCAAGTCCCACTTTAATTAGGCTGATTGTGCAGTCTAATAGGCAGCTCACCTGACTGAGCATGAGACTTTAGGGAACTTTTCTGTATATAAAATACAGAACAATTAGCCAAGCATTGCTGCTTCCATTTGGATCTAAAAACAATAAACAAGAGGCTATGAGCTCAGCACTATAGTTGTTTTAGTCTTATTGCTGGATACTGGATACAGGCTGTATGCTGCAAATTCTATTGCATAGTAAATGCGCATGACTTGTTAAAGCAAAGCACTTTCACAACTTAAGAAGTTATTATTGAAATCTCTCTTATGTGTATGTTGACTCATTTGCAGGGAGACTTATATTTTATCCTAAGTACTGTATGCAAGTAATACAATCAAGTACATTGCATACCTACTTGTTTACATTCTGCCATGCCATAATATAAATATTGAATGCTTTTAATATGGTAGCAGAGCAATTAACATATCTGCTTCCTCAGGTATATAATGTTTGTGGGATAGAAACTGTGTTTAATTTTTAAAATACTATATTTTGTGCAAAAAATAATTCTAACAATATTCTTAATATTGGATGCTACTGCAAAACTATGAACTGCGTATAACACTGTAGGAATTCCTACTCTACCTATATAATAGTTCTCAATTTAGTTATTGTTCAAAGATCTTAGATAATGTATTTATCCAGCTGGACACTTTACATGTTCTTGCAAGTATGAGAATACATGTATTTCATGGGGATCATAAAATTAAAAAGGCTGGTTGCCAGGTGATATGGTGGTCAGTACTAAAAAAAATACACTTCTGTCTGGTTATCATCTTCACTGATTGAACCCCTTTTGTGCCTACTACCTGAGTAGCAACACCTTATACACATGCAAGTGTATCAATCTGCAAGTTTACAGCCAAAAAGACTATTGTCTCCTAGGCAGGATTTATGATCACAACAGCTCAAGCAAGTTGAGAAAAGCTAACCAGTACATTAAAAAAATTATACAAAATAATTAATATGTATATATTGATATATTTTTAATGTTTGTTTTTTTTCTCTTTTTCATGTCCAACCCCTTTTGACTGACTTGTAATAATTAGTACCAGGTTTCTTTTAGGGCAGTTCAATAAACAATGATAATGTGCAATGTGTGGTGTTTTCAGAGGACATTTGACAGGCAGTTGGGAGGCAATAAGTCACTTTTACGCCACTTATTTTAGCCTAGAAAGCCCACACCAAAACCACATACAGGGTGTTTGCGGCGTGCCCATATTCACTTGAACTGTCAGTTCCACCACTGAATGAGATGGGTGGTATCATTTTTGCTGCAGACTCGAAGTAAAGCATTTATTCTATTCTGTAATACAGAACACACTGGACATAGACTAATAGCACAAGACTGTTTCCTGCATTGTTTACTGACATCAATATATTTTTTCTTGCCATGACTGTCTTCTTCCATCAAGGGATTGTTCACACTGGTGGAAGCTCACTTTTCAGAGGAAAAGTGATCCACACCATAGACCACTATTCAGAAGCCATTTGACAGGTGGCTGTGAGGTGATATGTTGCTTCCTTAGTGCCTATTTTAACTTTGAAATTCCCACACCACCACCTACAGCCCCCTTCAGGCAGTGTTAAGTTAAGGGAAGCAGAGAGTGGGTGGCTAAACTGCTGCTTAATCATCTATTTTTACTGCCCCTTGGCCGAATCTGTGAATAAGCCCCAAGTGAAATCTCCAGCATTCTCAGATCACATTGGTTTTTTTTTTCTTTGACTGTTTTAAGTTAATGGAATTAAAAGGCACTATTGCAAAAGGTACTAGCAATAAACAGCAACCCTATGAAGATCCTACAGTAGGCACTACTTTGGTTTTAAATACTCATTGTGTAAGTCCTTTTATGTGCATACTTATTATATATATGTATCAATTGTTGATCCTACCTTATATCAGTAGAAATGAAAGTTCAAATGCTTGCTTTACAGGAATATCATAGTGGAAAACTTTTGGCACCAATTGTGATACTGACCTAAATTGGGATGAATATTTAAATCTTTACAGCACTAAGATCTCCACACGTATAAAGTTTCTATGCACCTAAATTATAGCTTAATGACAAATAGCTTTAGTGAATGCAAGGAACTATGGATACCGGTCTCATATCCTAGATTGTAAGCTCCAAGGAGCAGGGCCCTCAAATCCCTCTTGTATTGAATTGTATTGTTACTGTACTGTCTCCCACCATAATGTAAAGTGTTGAGAAAACTGCCGGCGCTATATAAATCCTGTATAATAATAATAATATCCCAAAAGAGCCCCTATCATAATCATACAGACATGTGCACAAAGTCTTAAAGCATATATTAAGTAAAAATTTCCATTCCTAGTTTTGGACAGAATGGGGAAGTTTTACAACTCTTGTACATTTTTTTACAGCTATCTGGGACTATGCTGCAAAGATTTACCAATCTTACTGTCCTACTGAAAACAACTTCTCCAAAAAAGGAAGTGAGAGAGTATCTAAAACAGCATCATATACAGAAAGAAAAATCTAACAGGAAGTCTAGTCTTTCGCTACTTTACTAAGTCTGTGTTACTGTTGAACATTTTCCCTCACTTCCTGGCTCGAAAAATGTTGCCAGCAGTTTGGGACATATTTCTAATGGAGCGCCAGAAAGCAGTGAAAACTTCACAGAGATTCAAACCCTCTCCAATTCTATCCAAAATTGGCTGGACACCCACGTTTAAAAGAGAAAAAAAAATAGAGTATGCTACAGTAAATTTATTGGCAGTTAATTTGTTATTATCATTACAAGATGGGCAGGCACTGAACCATAAACTGTAACATGGAGATTACATTACCAGAATCTAGAAAAATAACTCAGTAAGTAATTTAAATCTTGGTGGGTGGACTTGATGGGTGGAATCTGGAGGAGTGGGTATTCCTGGATAGGCTGCATTTGCATTTAGACCACACAAAGTAATGCTCACAAGTGATGCTGAGACTCCATGATTAAAAGAACAGAAATCCAATGAATGAAAGAAAAGTCAGGGATAGTAAGGCTAAGGGGGAAAGTACTAAATGATGCTGGAGATCCTCCAACTAGAAAATGAGGTGGGCTCTAACTTGGTGCAATTTCTGATGAACACTGTGATAAGCTTATAGTGTGCAGTAAAATCAGAGTAAGCATTTTCATTACAGAAGAGGAGCCTGTGCAACTGCGCATGACTAAAGTTAAGGCTGAAGTTCAGCTTTGAATATCTCTTCTTGCAATGATACAAAACGAATAGGACAATTCATGTTGATCGCTGCAACCAAAAGTTTTCACACTCTAAATATCTTATCCATAAAAACTCAGAAGAATACCCTTGCAGACCCAAACAGAACTTGCAAACATTCCAAGCAAAGCATTATCTTGGTAGTTAAAGAACCCAGCAACCCACTGCCTAAAGGTCACAGTGATAACCAGTAAGACATCACACTGATAACCTATAGCCTTTCCTAATTTTTACAGTCATTCGCTGTTGATATCCTCACTTGAAAAATACTACCAGAGAAAATAGTATACTTAAAATTATTTGCAGTTTAAATGAAATGCTACTAAGCAATGTTAAACTGTAATCATAGAACCACAAATTTATATCTATTTGTAATATCAATTGCTTTTGTTGACATATTTATACGGCTGTTATATTTTCAATTCATGCAGTTCTCCTTCACCGAAATTTACTTGTAAATGTGAAAAGATATCACAATGTACATTTTTGTTTCCTTTTATTACTTCCACTGGTTATGTAACTAAAACTGCCAAATATTTCTTTTTAAGAGGACACAATGGAGATAATAATTTTAAGAGCAGCAAAAAGATAGTTGTGCATGTAACAAATTGAGCAGTTAATTAAAATGTTACTTTTGCCATTTTGCTGCAGATGGCATTATACACAATAATCTTATTTTAAGCACATTTCATTTGCTAAGGATCTTGGAGACTTAGTGAAAGAAATTGAGTATATGTTTGTATTAAGCATTGCAACTAATGCCTTTTGAATTTGTGTACATTTTTTCTGTAATCATATTCTACTGAAAAGAATAAAACATCCATTGAAGGATGTAGCAGTATTATTTAAAAAAGATCTATTTCCATCAAACAAAAAGAAAAAGTAGCCAGTCAAAATGTAATACACATAAGAGTTTATTTACTAAAGGGATTGGAACGTTAATGTTCACTTAGCTTACTAAATAGAATGCTGCATTCAATCAACCAATCATGTGCTAGCAAAGGTTTTGTTTGGTTATTATTCCACATCCAACTTTTGTTACTTTTTTATCATATTTCCATGATGTAGGGTATTTAGAGTTGACACTGTTTTGCTATATCTACTGTTGTTCAGTTTGTAAACAGTCTGTTCCTGTAATAAATCGACCTCAGTGTGTTTCCCTGGTTTCTAAAAGATATGCTGTATATATATGTAATCTATTGCATACCTTAGCTATGGCATTAACAATCTGTTGCTGTATCTCTCCCCACTTAAGCAAAAAGCATGTATGTTGGTGTCTCTTAACCCCCCCCCCCGATTTACTTACACTTCCTGTGTCCTTTAACCTGGAGAGGTATTATTAGGACATATCCCCATTGGGAACACTTTGTAGCAGAAAGGGAGGAGAAGCATAAAACTGTGTGGCATTTATTGCTTCTGTGCAGAAACTTAAAGAAATTAAGAGATACCCTTTTTTGGGTAACTTAAGTTTTGAAAGATGAAAACTTTTAGGATTTCTTAAGCCAGCCATAGATGGATTATATCTCGGCTGGTTCAGCAGGGACTGGCCAAGATTTCATCCATCTATGGGCAGGCTGGCTGTACAGAAGTTGATCCATTGATCAATGTCAGCACAACCAGCCTGTTGGACTTTTTTGCATGTGATTACTGCCAACAACTATAGCTGTTGGTAGTAATCATTGTGTTCTGCCAGCAGGTAAGGCTCCCAGCTGGCAGAACACAATAGTGCTGTCAGTGTTGATACCCTGCCTTGCCCTGTAGACATTACACAATAGCACAGTCAGTTATGAGGAATCAAGCAATTTGCTTTCCTGCAACCACTGGTGGCCAAACGTTCAAATCATTTAAGGCTTGCTTTCGATCATTTTATTCAGCTTTGTACAATTGTAGAATGGATCTAAGGCTTTACAAAATCTTTTGATGAACCAGTTAAGCTAGGTAGGGGGAGCGTGCGCGCCAACCCGGCGGTGCTGTGATTTGTTGCAGCACCAATCAGTCAGCAGATTCAGGCAAGTGATCTGCTGAGTGATCAGTGCCCTATCACAGATCTTCCTGTGCCTATGTTTATACTACACATGCACAGGAAATTATATAATCTCTTCTCCCTGGAGCACATTCCATTCCAGGGAGAGAAGAAAGCAAATCTATGTGAGGCAAAGCACTACACTGAGACAGTAAAAGCACCAATAGGTCACATTTAATCCCGATGCCCCCCCCCAGTTAACCCCTTCATTGTCCTGTCACCAGTGTCATTAGTACAGTGTACTGTTTTTTTACTGATCACTGTATTAGTGTCACAGGTGACTTCATATAGAATTGGTATCAGTTAGCGTCCCACCCAGCTAGCGTCAGATTGCCCACCACTACATCAGTCATCCCATTTAACCCTTTGATTGCTAGGATCACACTCACATACACAATAAACCTCCATTGCTAGTATAGTGTCTGAACTGATCAATATCTTTGATCAGATTAGTACTATACCAACGTTCACAATAGTATAGTGTACCCAAAAATGCAGCATTAGCAGGATCATCCCCAGCACCTGCCAGCACCTGCATTTAGTCCCTATGCTTAGCCCCCTCCTTCTCCCCCAGCTAGTGCAGTGTCAGTAGATCATTGTCACTTGATACATTGCACACAAAACTGCAGGGTTAGCAAGATCAGGCCTGATCTCTGCTAGCAAGTACATTTTTTGTAGCAGTTCAAGCAGTAGATATAAAAATGTCAGGTTTCTGTGATGTAAAAAAATTAGACAAAAAAAATTTCAGAAGTTTTTACACTTTTAATGTAACCTATAAACTGTACAACTCAATTGAAAAGCAAACTAAAATCTTTTTGGGGGGGAGTAAACATAAAAAACTAAAATAATGTGGATGCATAAGTGTGCATAAGTCTTATAAAGGGGGAGAAAGCCTGCCTAAAAAAATTATGATTTGCTCGCAGTGAAGTAGAAGGTTCAACAAGGATGTTTTTGTCTTCCATTCACTCAGACATGACCATCCAAAATTCCATGGCAACTGGAGTTATTGAGAAGTCCCTCTGTGTACACGACTATAACCTTAACATGGGAGGGGTGGACTTCAAAGAGCAGATGATGAAGCTGTACTTAGTTTCCCATAAAGCCAGACGCTGGTAATAAAAAGTATCTGTATATGTATTCAAATTGGCTCTGTATAACGTTTTGTGCTTTACAAAGCAACTGGAAGAAATAGATCCTTCCTAAAATTTCAGGAAGAGATCATCACGGCCCTCTTGTATCCAGAAAGTGCTGTGGCCCAAATCTTCAACCCAGATGCAGTGAGCCGGCATTCCTGGTACCCCAACCCAAAAGTCATCCCGAAAAAGATGTTGTGTCTGTAGTAGAGATGGAATTAGGCATGACACCTGCTTTTGTTGTCCCTCTTGTCCTGGCTAACTTGGTCGCTGCTTCAAGGACTGCTTCCGTCGCTACCATACACTAGTGGAGTATTAGTATAGGGTACAGCATGGCACAGTCTAGGGCACATATTTACACAGGGTCTCTAAAGATGTTATATAGTCAGGAAACTGGCTTTCGCATTTTGTGAGACCCTAATATCTGCATGTTATAGTTTAAAAAAAAAGTTAAAACAAATATAAAATAAAAAAGTCAAATGAATAAATAAACCAAAAATAGTTGCCGTTTTATTGAGTTACTGTTAACCATTGCTGTTTTTGTTTGCAGAGATGCCATTCAGCTGCAGCACCGATCTGTTTTTTTCTGACAGTAATAGGTTCTTGCTCTCAGAATATATGTAAGTGTGTGCAGCGCTGTTGGATGAGATTCTTCATCCACAGTTAAAAAAAGAACATATGTGCCCAAGCATGGGGGCCTGGGAGGCCAGTGGGTGGATTTCTCCTACGCCTTGGCATATATATTTTACTATATTTTTTGGCACTGATTTCAATAAAAAAAGTTGTTTTATTGAGTTACTGCTTTGTTAACCATTGCTGTTTTCATTACAGGAATGAAATTTTAATCCGCAGTTAAAAAAGAACATATATGCCCAAGCATGGGGGCCTGGGGTGGTCAGTGGGTGGATCGCCCAAATGCTTCAGCATATATTTTTTAAATTTTTGGTGGGCAGAGATTTCTTTATCCACATCGATCAATGTGAATAGAGGAATCTGTTTCCTTTTTTTTGTTCAGCTCATGGGCTGAATGAAATAAAAAAGAACATTTTGTTTATGCCCACCATTAGAAGTGGATGGATGCAGGGCAGTATATTCTAATGGTGGGCATAACACACACTTTTTCTGGCAGATTTCTTCTCTTTTTTTTATGCAGCCCACAGGCTGCATAAAAAAAAGTGCATAACATATATACCCAACAAGGACCAGTGACATACTGGTACATCACTGGACTTTGAGTGGTAATACCAGGATGATGCCTGTAGCTACAGGCATCATCCTGATATCATTTTATTCAGCTGCGATCAGCTTTTATGTAAAAGCAATCCTAGTAGCTATTTAGCTGCAGGATTGCTTTAGCAAGAAATGAGAGAAGATAGCACTAGACCGCCTATGTAAATCTAAAACGGCAGCCTGTAAAGGCTTTAAAAGCATTGCCTATGGATATTAAAAATGTATGTAGTTTGTTGCTGCTGCATGGGGCGTTCGCAGTTTTAGAGCATGTCATGTTTGTTATCTATTTACTCATACCATCATCTTTTATATTTTACCAACCAATTGGCCAATATATTGTGTTTTTGCGCATTAAAATGTAAAAAAGTGATTTTCAAAAAATTGGCGCTTAAAAAAATCGCTGCGCAAGTACTATTTGACATAAAAAAGGGCACCAAGGGCATCTGCTTTAAAATATATATAATGTTTGGGAGGTTCAAAGTAATTTTTTAGCAAAAATTATTGATTTTTTATGTGAATAAAAAGTGTCAGAAAAGGCTCGGTCTTCAGGTTAGAAGAGTGAGTGATGTGTGACAGAAGCTTTAATGCTGGGCATAAAATGTCAAGATAACAACCCCCCCTAAAATTACAGCTTTTTGGAAACTAGACACCCCAAGCTATTTGCTGAGAGGCAAGTTGAGTCAATAGAAGAATTTATTTTTTACTACAAGTTTTTGGAAAAAAGACAATTGTTTTTTTTACACACTTAAATTATTGTCACTTAAATTTAATATTGCTCACACATGCCATGGGTATATATGAAATTACACCCCAAAATACATTCTGCTACTTCTCCTGAGTATGTGGATACCACATGTGAGAGACGTTTTGGCAGTCTAGCTGCCTAAAGGACCCCAAAATTAAACATTCAAAAAGTAAAAGCTGTGTAAATTTCAGTATCCTTACCATAGATTGTAGACGCAATTAACTGTCACACAAACCAATTAATATACACTTATTGTGATTTTATTTACCAAGGAAATGTAGCAAAATACATTTTGACCTACATTTATGATGAACTTTGAGTTTATTGGATATTTTTTATAACACAAATGAGAAAATATTGTTTTTTTAATTTGTTGGTCTTTTTTGTTTATAGTGCAAAAAATAAAAAACCCAGAGGTGATCAAATACCACTAAAAGAAATGTCTACTTCTGGGAAAAAAAGTAACATAAACTTCATTCATGTGCAGCATTGCATGCCCGCGCAATTGTCAGTTAAACTAGCACAGTGCCGTGTAGAAAAAATTGGCGTAAATTCCAGTACCTATACCAAAGTTTGTACAAGTTATAACTTTCACAAAAACCAATAAGCCACTTGCCTACAGGGCACTTTTACCCCCTTCCTGCCCAGGCCAATTTTCAGCTTTCAGCGCTGTCGCACTTTGAATGACAATTGCGCGGTCATGCAACACTGTACCCAAACAAAATTGTTTTATAATTTTTTTTAGACAGATAGAGCTTTCTTTTGGTGGTATTTATTTTCCACTGGGGTTTTTATTTTTTGCTAACCAAACTAAAAAAGACTGAAATTTTAGAAAAAAAAAGTTTTTTCTTACGTTTCTGTTATAACATTTTGTAAATAAGTAATTTTTCCCCTTCACTGATGTGCACTAATGAGGCTAAAGTGATGGGCATGGATAGGTGGCACTGATGAAGCACTGAAAGGCAGCACCCATATATGGCACTGACAGGCGGCACTGATAGGTGGCACTGATTGGAACTAATAGGTGGCACTGATTGGAACTGTTAGGCGGCACTGACAGGCACTGAAGGGTACTGATAGGCAGCATTGATGGGTGGCACTGCCTGGCACTGATAGGTGGCACTGATTGGCGGCACTGATAGGGGGCACTGACTGGCACTGATAGGTGTCACTGAAAGGCAGATTTGATGGGCACTAATACCTGGCATTGATGTGCACTATGTGGCATTGATGTGCACTGATAGGCACTGGTATGTTGCATTGAGGGGCACTTACAGGTGGCATTGATGGGCACTGACAGGTGACACTGATGGCGCTAATGCCGATTAGAGCTAAGGCTCTCCTCAACTCATTAGCTGTCAGCAGGAGGATAGGACTGCCGATAAATGGCATTTCCTATTTACATGTGATCAGCTGTAATTGGACACAGCTGATCACATGACAGAGCCGACGTCATCGGCTTTTTACAGTGATCGGTGATCCGCTGTGTCCTGAGGGTGAACACGTGCAGTTAGAGTGGGAGGACGTCATATGACGTCCTCCCAGAACGAGAGAACCGCCACCGTCCCGTCATTACCTTATATGGTGGATGGAAGGCGGTTAATATACACTTATTGGGATTTTTCTTTACCAAAGATATGTAGCAGAATGCATTTTGGCCAAAATTTAAGACTAACTTTGAGTTTAGTATATATTTTTCATAACCAAAAGTAAAAAATATCTTTTTTTTTTTCAATATCTTCACTTTTTTGTTTATAGTGCAAAAACTAAAAAACCCAGCAGTGATAAAATACCATGAAAAGAAAGCTCTATTTATATGAAAAAGGACATACATTTTGTTTGGGTACAACATTGCATGACCGTGAAATAGCCAAATAGCAAAAATAGCCTGGTCAGGGGGGTAAATCTTCCAGAGGGCAAGTGGTGAAAACTCTAGTGCATATACCAACAATGCAATATCAGAAAGCAAAATATTGCCTTGAAATATTAAGTATTAATGGTGTAGATAAGCTTTGGCCTAATTGTTTTCCTGAGCATAAGAACATGCATGAATGAATAACTCAAATGACACACATAACATATTCCAAGAAAGTTGTGTTTGAATCTTTGAAATTATTGGATGACCCCTCCATAGAAAACAAAGAAGGAAAATGCAAAAGGTACACAAATAAACAAAAGTGTTACAGTTACTGATTTGTGCATGTCTTTTACAAATATCTTAATGATAGATAAACTTCTTTTATACACTTACACTTCTTTTAATAATGCTTCAGTGATTGAGCAATCAAAATCCGAGTCTTTTCAAATGTCACTGAGACAATAAAACCAAAACAATCTCAATTTCAACATTTAAACAAAAGAGATGTCAGTGTGAGTGTCACGTGAGATAGAAAATTACCAGTGTCATTTGCAATTGATTTGATGTCAGAATGTTCTGAGGTCACCATCATTATATTTGCTAAAAGGGCACAAAAAAAACAAAAAAAACACTGCCCATGATGTGCCAGTAGCATTACAGATTATGATACATACCAAGCATAGGTCACTAGTTCCCAGTTAACAATTACTAACCAAATTACTAATTGTATGTAATGAGCTTCAAAGACAGAAAAACACTGTAACAGTTTTAATCATCTCAATTTCCTAATTAGCATAAAGATATACATAAGGGAAAACATGTCACTTTCTGAAATGTCAAATCTTAATCAGGGCATATTTAATGTCACTGTGAACAATTACAAAGTCACTAAAAGTCCATGGGAGTTTAAAATGCACATTGCTCTAGATATTTGTTTTTCATAAATACATTCAGCATGAAATGACCTTATAAACAAAACAGAATATTGACAACTTGATTTTGCTCCTGCCTATATATTTTCAATCTGCCTCACAATTTATTTTCTTCTAGTTAACATGTCCTCCTATGGATCCTCTCCATGTCCTTCAGTCTGCAAGGATGTTAAGTAATATTGTCTCAGCTATGTCATTCTCAGTACATTAATGAAGATGTCAGTTTCAGATACATTCAGAATGGAAAACAATCCATAAATCCTTTTCCAGGTTTAAGAACAGAAAGTTTAAAGTTTCTGGTGAAAGGCAGAAAAGGAAAAGGAGAAGGAGGTACAAATATAGACCCAGGGTATACTATACTCCTACTATAATTTTGTATATGCATTCCCTGATCAATGACTGTTCATCCTCCCAATGAAAGTCTATAATTTTCTTGGTAAAATATCTATTAAAATTAAAGCTCAATTTAGTGTGGGCAATTCTCCAGCAGTGATTAAAGAACAAAAAAGCACCTCTGGTCGCTATACTTACCCAATCTTCAACCACCACTCTAGAATTACCAATCCAGCAATGCAGCATTGCTTCACTGCCTTTGAGCCCAGGGTGTTATGGCTCCCTGTCCTGTGATCACAGAAGAATACTACAGAGAGCATCACCATGTCATTACAAAGCACCACTCAAGACATGGTTCGGCTTTATCCTTTTATCCAGGAGTAAGATTCACCAACATGCAAGTCACACACTCAACTGGCTTGAGGTTGCATGTTGCTTTCTCATTTGTTTTGAACATCTTTAACCTCCCTAGCGGTATGATTATGTCAATATTTCTGTGCTCAAAGCGGTACTTTTTTTGCATAGAAATATGTCTTTTTTTATAGTAGGCCTGTAATTTTTAAAAATAACTCA
Organism: Staurois parvus; assembly: GCF_062004578.1. Taxonomy (NCBI): domain Eukaryota; kingdom Metazoa; phylum Chordata; class Amphibia; order Anura; family Ranidae; genus Staurois; species Staurois parvus. Next base: position 7,627,894 of record NW_028317815.1, read on the forward strand.
CTGAAATCGGTCCAAACAAGAGTCTAGTAAACATCCTGAGTATGATAAAATTTGAAACACGAAATTATAAATTATAATATAATAAATAATCATAAAAAAAATAATATAATAATAAATGTAATTCAATAATGTAATCAAATAAAAACAAAAAAATTTGAAATAGAGCACCAAGTTTGCACATCACTCAGCTTAGTCGCAAAATCATTTTCAGTGTCTGATGACGAATTTCTCCACGAATCATTATCACTCAATTCTGCAAGTGGTTCTAATTTACTATCGCTGTTCTCTAGCTGGTCTAAAACCTCTTTTGACCTAAAGGGACGCTCTTTGGACCAGTTTCCAGGCAGAAAGAACAGTAAAAATGCAGGCAGGGCACAGGACAAAGCACTAGGGACAAAATGTATGTGAAATGCTTTGATACAGTAATGTTTTACTATGTGATTTTAGTGTATTGAGTGAATGTCACTTTTAAAATTTTTGAATTTCCCGCCGGTTCCGTCCCCCATACGTCCCGACGCTCGCATGGACCGGAAGACGGATGCCGGCATCGGCCGGAGGAGATGGCTGGGGACGCTGCAGGGGGGACATCGTGGGAGTGAAGGACAAGGTAAGTGCAAGAGGGATCCTGGAGCAACACTGCATGGTAATCCCGAGTGTAGCTCGGGGTTACTGCTTTTGGTACTGAAAGTTTACCCCGAGCTACACTCGGGAATACTGCCAGGGAGGTTAACAACCCTGTGTTCTGTATACAAATTAAAACTTAATTTTCAACTTCAAGGTCTCAAACTTAATAGGCAAGATGAAGCTGCACATTTTATGTTTTCTTCCTCTCTTTTAAATGCTATCTACAAAGGCAACAGCAACATATCTCTATATCACTGGATCTACAATGGCAGTCAGAGAATCACTGCGAATGAAACGTTCAGAAAGTGCTCTTAAAGTGGAACTACATTGCATCTGAACACCACAAGTCAAAGATGCCATTTAATTAATTTTTAATATTCAAAGCACACTCCCACATCCATCCATGTCTCCATGCTTTATTTTGCTGAGAAATCCTATTGAAAAACACCCCCTAGCATTTCTGGAATCCATCTGCCCTTAGCTCAGGCATGAAGGCAGGAGGGTGTGTTTAGCTGAGAGAACCCCTCTTCCCTTCCTGAAGACTCCTGAGATGTACAACATCATTTACCTAGGCATGATAAAATTAAAAATTAGTGAAGCGCTTGTATCACATGAATACAATCATGTATCTCCATATAGTGTAATTATAAATCAAAGTGACCACTATATATAATAAATGTGTGTTGACTCCCTCTAGTGAAAAGAAAAAATAGTGTCAACCAAAATAGCTAAATAACACACATTAGGAAACTAAATATATAGTGCATAAATCAAATATAATGAACAGAATATATATATACGTGAAAACAGAATATTGGCCACATACAATGGTGTCTAAATTATACATAAATGATATATGCCATAGGTGAACAAGACAATATCAAAGGTGAAAAAAATATTCCATGCATGTGACTGTGCTTTAAGCTGGAACACACACGTGATCTCCACTTCTAAGTGCAAGTACTCTCCTTCAAATGGCAGCAATGCCTGCTCACCTCCCTTCCTCGAACCCTGATGAAGTCACGACGCACGTGACGCTACGCGTCGGTTTGTCTACTTCCTGGTGACGTATGTCCGGACACAGTGGCCATATTGGATTCCCCCAGGTGCATGCATATCTACCCACAGGCTGGGAAAAACGCTTTTTTATGGAAAGGAGCATGTGAGTGGAAAACTTTGTAATTTTTAACTTTGCCTATTAAATTTACTACACTATGGAAGGCTTTCTTGTCTTTTTATGAGTTGCATAAGAGAGGAGGAGGAATAAGGAGTCTGCCAGAGGAATACACCACTGAGGTGGTAACTGCTTTGAGGCCCTGTGTGGGTCGAGGAAGGGAGGTGAGCAGGCATTGCTGCCATTTGAAGGAGAGTACTTGCACTTAGAAGTGGAGATCACGTGTGTGTTCCAGCTTAAAGCACAGTCACATGCATGGAATATTTTTTTCACCTTTGATATTGTCTTGTTCACCTATGGCATATATCATTTATGTATAATTTAGACACCATTGTATGTGGCCAATATTCTGTTTTCACGTATATATATATTCTGTTCATTATATTTGATTTATGCACTATATATTTAGTTTCCTAATGTGTGTTATTTAGCTATTTTGGTTGACACTATTTTTTCTTTTCACTAGAGGGAGTCAACACACATTTATTATATATAGTGGTCACTTTGATTTATAATTACACTATATGGAGATACATGATTGTATTCATGTGATACAAGCGCTTCACTAATTTTTAATTTTATTTTGCACTTATTGGTATCAGCTAAGTGACAGCAGCTGTATTTTGTCAATTATTCCCATGAGCGCAGGAGGATCCCTTATTATTTAATTTACCTAGGCATGACAACCAGGAAGTAACTGAAGAATTGTAAAAAAAAAGTTTAAAACAAGTAAATATGATATACTTTCCTATCTAGAAAAGGATAGGATCTAAAAGGATTAAAAACAGCCAATGTTGAGAGAGTGAAGTTCTGCTTTAAGGCAGCATTTATTATATATTTTAATTCACTTAGCGGTTAGTGACATGAGGATTATTTCAACCATACTGAAAAAGAAGACATGCCCACAGCAGTGTATTGTCATAATACAACTGCTGAGTATGAGTGAAAATTGCCCTTATGTTCATAGACAGCAATAGGCGCCCTGCAAGGAATCAAACTGTACTTCATTCCATCCAAAAAAAAAAAATTAAATAAGTTGGTGTAGAGCTTCATTTTAATGCAGCACGCTGCAGACATTACAAACAGTGGACTTAATACTTTTTGTTATTATTTTTTAGGTAAATCTGCAAGAAAGGCCTTAAAGTGGTTCTAAAGGCTCCAGGACTCAATATTTTTTAATTTTTACCTTCATGTATTCTATGCATGAAGGTAAAAGGCCTTTTGTGCGCAGCCCCCCCCCCCCCCCAGCCCCCCAACCCTTACCTGAGCCCCCTCCAATCCAGCAACAATCTCAACAGCCTCTGTTGTCTGAGGACTCTTCCTCCTCTTTGGCTGAGGCAGCAGCAGGAGCCTATTGGCTCACACTGCTGTCAATCACAGCCAGTGAGCCAATGAGGAGAGAGCACGGGGGGTGGAGCTGAGCCACAGCTCTATGTGTCTTATGGATGTATAGAGCAGCAACTTGGGGATGAGCACGCAGGGGTGCCCAGGGGTGAATGGCTTTGGAGGGGGGAGCAGCACCTGAAGGGAACTGAAAAGAAGAGGATCGGGGCTGTGCTGTGCAAAATCACTGCACACAGCATGTAAGTATAGACATGTTTTTATTTAAAAAAAACAAACAAACAAAGAAAACCCCCAAAGCTTTAGTGTCACTTTAAAGGTAAAATGTTCTGGAGATACTAATTGTTTGTGTTGCCAGGTTCATGGTGTAGCTAAATGTCCTGAGACATCACAAAATACATTATAGTTATAATAATCACCACACTTCATATATTTAGAAATATTTATTAACAGTTATAATAATCTTTTAATGCTTTGAATATGAGTGACAAGGAGGGCAGAACATATTATTTTTGTTGTATATAGAGCATTGGAATTGTAGAAGGGCATCCAGTGCTCTAGGGGACTGTTCCCAATTTTCTAGTATTATATACAACTAATGAGTCTTTGGATAATTGCATTGTTTAAGTTTCCCAATTAAAATAATTAACATTGAAGAATTGTTAATTTCTTGAACAATAAATTCTAAGACATGCAAAAAGATATTCTGACAAAATAGATAGATAAAAGTTAGGTATATGCATAGATTTTATGCATGTTCACTGATGTGCTTGACCCAAATCTACAATTTGCCATGCACTTGATTCCCAGCACTGCAGCCAAAACACATATGGATCACTGGTCCATAAGTAAATCTGTCAATCTAGAGTAAAAATGCTGAATGAAACATCACTTTCCCTGCTGATCAAATGCAAGGTTTTATTATGTCCCTCCCTGTCTCTGTATTATCTAGGATTAGTGTGTTGAAAATTGCCATTCTTGGATCTCTTAATATTTTGTTTCATAGTGCATAGTACAGACAAAAGTGAATCTTGTTAAAATATTAGAAGAGATTAAGTCTACTACTGAACCTTAGATTCAAAGCAATAATAGTACTGAAGACCCCAGGGAACAGATTTGAGATGTTTATGTGACAGGCAGCTGTAAATGACAGCAGTGATTTTAGGAGTCATCAAGCTTTAATACACTAAGCAATCCAGTGAACTACAAAGCTATTATACAATGGACTTCTATTAATGATGGATCGCGTTTGGTACTGCAAAAACTGTTTTCCCAAGGAGAATATCATATAACTTGTTCATAACCATAGAAATTGCCATAAGAACTTAATTTTTTCCAGAGAAACTAAATTGTTGTTACAGCAACTATCACAGATACTGCACATTACCAATTAGAGGCAACTATTGTAAAAAATGCTAATCTTCTTCCAGCACCCAATCGGCAACCATTATCCATTTATCTCTTGAAGCTATGTGCCCTTTCAGGACAAGAATAGTTATTTTTTTGGGGCATATTGATTTAGAAATAACTTTGCATTGCTTATTAATTGTAAGTGATTCATACAGTATGCTGTTTAATAATTACTTATATAGGTTAAAGGAAAAACTGAAATTAATAAATATAATTCTTTTCAAATTTGGCCAGTGATAATTTTAACACAGCTAGTGTTTTGAAGCATGCAATTTACATTATATTAAACTTATGTTTCTGATACAAAGCTCCATTATTGTTATAATTATTATCAAAAAATGAATAAAAAAATAATAATTTGGAAACTTTAACATAACACTACAGGGCTAATCTGTGTGTGTCTATGGAGCATGACAATACCATTGCACAAAGCAGGTGAATATACCATGTTTATTATTTTAATTAAAAGATTACCTTTAGTAACGCTTTAAGTGTTGGTAAACTACAATATATTAAGTATTTGTTTTTGAGTTTATATACTGTTTAATGTCAGGGATTTCAGATTAGACCCTCCATGTGAAACTAACAGTATGTACTAGGTACACTATGGAGGCTGAAATTAGATAATGCTGGACCCAGTTATTGCACAACAACTGGTTAAAGCTGGTTAATTGCATATTTTGCCGTAACTGAGAAAGATCTTACTGCACTGTTAAGTTGGAAACCATTTTAATAGTAGATACTGCCTTGCCTCATGTACTGTACATAACTATACAATTAAATTAACTACGTTACTTATTAATATTGAGCCCCTAGTATATCGGTCATGTTTGCTGCTCTAAGTGCAATGACACAAAGCATCATAATGCATGAGAAGGAACAATATAAAAAATTCATCATTTCTAAAAACGAGGTGAATATTCTGTACAATAAATGCCCGTGATGTACGTTATTTAAAAATTAAATTTTACCTACTGCAAGTGAACAAACATTTGATATTGTAATAAAATATATACCTTAAAAAAATCCTGAATGGTATATTTAAAAATGAGCACTATATAATAGTCTTCATATGTTTAAAAGAAACCTGTGCTTTTCCCATGTAGGGAAAAGCAAGAGTATCACATTCATTCTCCCCTAGCCAGCAGCACATTCTTAAACTCACTGATTTTTTCAATTGCCTAGAGTGCAGAAAGGAATCCCTATGGAAGATCCATGTTTCTCTACTCTGAGATTACACAGGGCTAAGGACTCTCTCCCTGCCACATGTAGTAGTGCCAATCACCAACCTATAGTGCTATCACATGGAAGGAAAGGGAGTGAGTTGCATGTTCCTCCATACCTAAAGTATTTTATTTGCTCCCTGTGGTTGAAAAAAGCAGCAAAGATGCAAAAGAAAGGGAACTGTATGTAGCTGGGGACAGGGCATTAAAGAAAACTTACTGTTCTGCTTTGGTGGGTTGCTTTAAGCATCAGTTTCTGAAGTTCTTTGGCCCCCAACCTTAACATTTAACATTTACCTTTTCTCTATTGCAGAATGGCAATAGATGCATAATTAAATTAAGGAGCTTTCTACATGTCAAAATTCATTGAAGGTGTTTTACTCATACACTCTGCTGTATTCATTGGCAAAATTGTAAGTTTGCTAATGTGTCACATCAAGATCAAGTGTTAACTGCTATTTAACGCAACAGCAATGTATGCAACAATAAAGTACAATAACCTTGAGTGAGTTTTCCCATTACCGAGCTTCTTGATAAAACTCTGCCAAGCCCACAAGTGATTATAAGACTGAACTCCCTGAAAAACTGTATTACTATTATAGAGGATTTCTATAGTGCCAACAGTTTGAGCAGTGCCTCACAAAGTAAAGGGAGGTAATACAGTTACAATAAAATTTAAAAAAAGATCATAGGAAAGCCCTACTCATGAAAGCTTACATTTTAAAATGAAGGGGCAAGTGTTAAAAAGGTAATAATTCAGAGAGATGATATGATGAAGGAAGTAAAGTACAATTTAAGGTGGAGATAAGATAAGCTTCCCTGAAGAGATGAGTTTTCAGGGAACACTTAAAGACAAAAAGAGTAGGTGATAGACATAAAGACTGGAAAAGGGGAATTCCAGAGGATGGGAAAAGAGCTAGAGAAGTCATCACTGTGAACATGGGAAGTGGTAACAAGGAAGATAGCAGGAGGTCCTGGGAGAAGCAGAGTGGACAGTTTAGGTAATGTTTTGATATAGCTAGGGACAGAGTTGTAGATGGTTTTGCATTTTGCCGCTAATATTTAAAATTTTTCTACACTGGGCTAGAGGAAGCCAATAGAAGGACTGGCAGAGGAGGGTGGTTGGTAAGGCAGATATATTTAGCAGCAACATTTATGATATATTGAAGGGAGGATAGCCTGTGTAAAGGTAGGCTCATGAAAAAGGAGTTCCAAAAGTCCAGGCAAAAGATAACCAGGGAGTAAATAAATATGTTGTTTGTTAAAGGATAAGTTCACCTTTGTGAACATGTTACACCCATATTTAGGGTATAACATGTAACATGTTCAGCAACAGGGGCGGACTGACCATTTGGAAACTCGGGCACTGCCCAAGGGCCCGGGGTCAGTAGGGGGCCCCATGAGATGCCCCTGGTACCTTTTTCATAGGTTTTTTTGAGTTTGGGCAAGGACACAGGGGCCCCATGATCCCCTATTGCCCGGGGGCCCCATGAGTTGTCAGTCCGCCCCTGTTCAGGAATGCCTCCTCTCCCCCGATCATCCCCCTCCCTATAACAGTAGGCAAGGGATCTTCTCCCCACATCTCCTGTCACAATTTAAAAAGAATACTGTGAATGAACTACAAGCACCGTCATCCTTTGCAGCTGACAGCTTATAGTTTTCAGTGAACTACCAGAGTGCTGATGAGCGCTCTGATAGTTCATTCCTGTCATTCAGTAACTATCTACCCTTATTGGAGGTATGGGAATACAGATACACAAGCAGTTTGCAGGAGCTTGACTATGCACCCATGATCTGCTGATCATGAGTGCAATGCTTTACAGGCTCCCCAAAAAAATAATAAATGGACATTTATTTACCTGCACAAAATGTGCATTTATTTATTGATTTATTTTTAAGATGAACTTGTTCTTTAAGAAGGATCACATTTTGCAAATGTTTTGGAGGTAAAGCAGCAAGATCTGGACAGTGATCAGAGGTGGGGCCTGAAGGAGAGGCCAGAATTCAGGATTACTCTTAGCACCCTGTCATGAGGAAAGGAACTAATATTTGTGTTACTTATAGCACTCACTAATTGAGAGGAGCATGTGTGTCCAGGGAGGATGAGAGTTAGCTATTGAAGAAAAGGTGGCTAGGTCATAACAGGATAGGGGTGAGAGTGGCAAAGTGGCAAAGGTTTCTACCGGCAAAGGTTTGCTGTTACAGGGATGGGGGTGGAAAGCAGGGGGAGGGTGAAACTGATAAGGTTGTAATCAGTGAGAGAAAACAAGCTGTTGGAGAGACTGCAAGGAGTGCAGCAGTGCAGACTAAAATATCAAAGGTGTTGCCTTTAGAGTAAGTAGAAGTGTGCTTTCATTGCATTAGGCCATAAAAAGAGGATAGGTTAAGGAGTTGAGAGGTGGCAGGTGGTAACATACCCACAATGATAAAGCCAGAGAATAATATAGCTGATTTTTCAGAGAAGAGAAATCAGAGTAACCCAAGCAAAGAAGTAATCAAGGAAGCATAACAGCAGTGTAAAAGGCCAATAAATCAAGGGAAATCAAAACTGGAAAGAAACTGGAAAAAAGATGGATACAATGAACTTCAAAAGAGAAGAGGGATGGAAAAGAAGGTGTAAGAAGAATGGTGCTTTGTGGGAATAAAATGAGTCCAGCTCCATCTCCTTTTTTCCTTGGATCTGACTGAGTCCAGTGGAGACCCCAGTTGGAGAGAGCAGCTGGAGAGTCAGATTACTAAAACCAGGTTTTAGTAACAGCAAGTAAATTAAAGAAGTTTGAGATAAAAAGGTTATTGACAGAAGTGTTTTTGTTACAGAGTGAGTGGATATTAGAATACCCCCACCATTTAGGTGGCTTTTGGACTTTTTAGTTTAGGTGAAATGTTTATTTTTTGATGAGACTCACTTTATATGTTGGATGTTTTATTTATATATGATTCTGGAATTTTTTTGATCTATTACTTTATGTGTCACGGATTCACGTGTATGTCACTTATTTCACTATATATCCCCGCATTTTGGGGTCACGTATAAATAGTTCACTCTTTTTTTCTCTTTATGTTTATAGGCTGTGTGGCTTATAAATTCTTCACCATATACACTATTATATTAGTGTCACTTAGCCACTAATTTTCCACTTTATCCCCAATTAAGGGTCACTGTTATATGGTTCACTTTTATCATAATCAGTTTATATCTGTTGAATTTTGGATGATTCTATTTTCAGTAACTGTGTTACGTCAGATCAGCTTTGTGGTTTTCACCATTAACCAATTTTCAAAAAGTTTCTTTTTTCACTATGTGCACTAAAAGTGTTTTTTTTCTGTTAGGTATATAGTCAATACCAGTTTGGCATGCACTATACCTGTAGGTATATTTTCACATCACAGTTAATTTTAGTGCATATTTAGCATTGTAGTGGTGGGATCCTATTTGTTTATTATCACCATTTATGTTGGCACTACCTATGGATATTAAGGATTGTCACCTATAAGTCACCTATTTATGGTGCACCTAGGTTACACCTTAGATTTATTATTTTGGGGGCTTTTCACAGTTATTCATGATTTTGGATATTTCATGTGCATTCTATTCTATATATTTTGAAGTTTATATGTTCTTTTTGTGAAGTTTCCTGTTGTTTATGTTTTTTTGGATTAGGGGATATATTATATTATTAGCGCAGCACCAAATAATTTTATTTAAATAGAATTCTATACCCACATTTGATCAAGAAACCCTTATAAAGCATGGTCCAATATACTCCAACACGGCTAAAAAAAAGGATCCTGCATGACCCCCTAAGGCAACTGCATATTCCCTGGATCAACAATCTCTGGTGTTATTACTTATAAATGTTAACGTCCAGTTATATTATATGCATTTAGGAATGCATCCTGTTTCTTTTTTAACAATCAACTGAACTGGAAAAAAAAACTTCATAATCAAATCCAGTGCCCCATGTTTCAATAATACCCACCAACTGTTCCTTAATTAAATAATTTTACCATTTAAGGTCAGAGCAATTTTCTATTCTATTAAAATAGAATGTAAAATTAATTAATTAAATAAACATGAAATATATCTTAAGAAAATAAACTATTCCACAATCCAGCACAAGTTGATCTTAGTAAGTAAATTATATGATGTTGTTACCAATGGAATACAGTATTTATTTTTTATGTTTTTCTTGGGAGTTACATAATTTTCAGAAGAGTTCAACTTTTGCTACTTCAATGGACAAGAAGAGTATAAAACAATTTCATTAATAACCCTCAGAGCCCATTAGAGTATGAGGATGCAGCCTGACAAAGTCATTCTACCATACTGAAATGTGTAAATCAATAATTTGCATGCTAGACTACTCAGATTTAGAGAACAGCAGCCAACCATGCAACAGCAGTACCTAATAATGGTATGTTTGTGTACATGTCCTCAGAAAAATTACAACAGTAAAAATAAAAAATGCTGTGCAAAAGTATAACGCACAAAGAACATTTTTTATGAAAGGATTTCTACCTATTTTGAAAAATGTGAGAAATCCAGTAAATTCCAGATTTGGAATTTGATTGTCTTAATACAAAGAAATGTGTGGTCACTATGGAATTTATAAATTAGATTTTACTGATGCTTTCTGAAAATTACATCCAGAAATGTCAAATGATCCATTCTTTCTCTGCATCAAGAGGAAGTCAGTGACTATAAATACTTAATATCTTATACTTTTCTGCACATGTTTAGGTAGTAAAAGCTTTATAATTTCACATAGATATGCAAATATCTACAATTTCACATTGATATGTAAAGGTCATATGTTATCCTTGGGTAAATGTGGAGTGACAAAAAAACAAGGAACATCATGCAATTCTATTAGAAGAAAGTTAAGCAATATAAATTCACTGGACTGGCAAACAATTATTTGGTGTATAGTCCATTATGCTTACAATATTTGTATTTTCATATGCTTTCGTCTTTAACTTAGCATAGATACAACAGTTAAAGTGGAAAATGCTAAATTCATAATTATGCTAAAAAAAGTTTGCTATAAGAATTTAGATATCCAACACAAGTGATATTCGAGGACTATTATTATGTACAGTTGTGTTCAAAATAATAGCAGTCAGACATCACTAACCTGATCAATCACTGTTTTTTGCAGAAATTATATTTCTACATGGCAAATAATTTACCAGCAGGTGTAGTAGAGTAATATAAATCCAACAGACCCAACAGTCATGACATGCTTGCTGCTAATTCTGTGTAATTGAATCACCAATTGAAAGGGGCATGTTCAAAATAATAGCAGTGTGGAGTTCTATTAGTGAGGTCATTCATTCTTTGAAAAACAGGTGGCAATTATTGCCCTTATTTAAGGAAGGAAGGCAGCAAATGTTGTACATGCTGGTTACAGTGCATTTCTCTCTGAAATTATGAGGAAAATGCGTCGTTCCAGACATTGTCCAGAAGAACAGCGTACCTTGATTAAAAAGTTGATTGGAGAGGGGAAAACATATAAAGAAGTGCAGAAAATGATAGGCTGCTCAGCTAAAATGATTGAAAATGCTTTAAACTGGCAACCAATGGCAATGGCCAACAATCAGCTCCAGGAAGATCAAAGAAGGTCTAAAGTTACCTGTGAGTACTGTTACAATTAGAAGACGCCTATGTGAAGCCAACCTATCTGCAAGAAGCCCCCGCAAAGTCCCCCTGTTGAAAAAAAAAGACATGTGCTGAAGAGGTTACAATTTGCCAAAGAGCACATTGACTGGCCTAAAAAGAAATGGCGCAACATTTTGTGGACTGATGAAAGTAAGATTGTTCTTTTTGGGTCTAGTGGCTGGAGACAGTTTGTCAGACGACCCCCAAACACTGAATTCAAGCCACAGTACACTGTGAAGACAGTGAAGCATGGTTGCGCAAGCATCATGATATGGGAATGTTTCTCATACTTCGGTGTTGGGCCTATTTATCGCATACCAGGGATCATGGATCAGTTTTAATACATCAGAATACTTGAAGAGGTCATGCTGCCTTATGCTGAAGAGGAAATGCCCTTGAAATGGGTGTTCCAACAAGACAACGACCCCAAACACACCAGTAAACATGCAACATCTTGGTTCCAGACCAACAAGATTGACGTTATGGAGTGGCCAGCCCAATCCCCGGATCTTAATCCAATAGAAAACTTGTGGGGTGACATCAAAAATGCAGTTTCTGAGGCAAAACCAAGAAATAGAGAAGAACTGTGGAATGTAGTCCAATCATCCTGGGCTGGAATACCTGTTCACAGGTGCCAGAAGTTGGTTGACTCCATGCAACACAAATGTACAGCAGTTCTCAGAAACAGTGGTTATACAACTAAATATTCATTAAGTGATTCAAAGGAAAGCAAAATCTTCAAACATTTTTCAGTTTATATAGTGAATGTTTGAGTTTGTAAAGAAGACACACTGCTAATATTTTGAACACAACTGTATGTAAGTTGCTAAATTGTTAAAGCCTGCAACTGCTACAGCATCCAAGCTAACCTAAAATGTCTGTGTACTCAGGGTGTGAGTAAAGCAACCCAATGTTTATGCAATTTTGCTCAAAATTGCTCAATTCCCCCATCAACACACTCAATGGATCGACATCAGTACAGCCAGCTTGCCCATAGATGGATCGAAGCTAAGCTGATCCCTATAGAACTGGCTGAGATTTGATTCGTCTATGGTCAGTTTAAGTCCTCCCCACAGAACTTCCCTGTGTATCCCTCACTGGATACAAATGTTAATAATTAGTATTTAGGACTGCTGCTTGAGATACAAAGACTAGCCATGCATGCGTTGATTGCTGAGAAGATAACAAAGGAAGGTTCATTAAACAGTCAACTGAAATTCAAGGAATATTCAATGAAAATATTTATTGAAAAGATTATAACTGAATAAATATTAAGAACATCATCTACATTTGTTTTAGAATTTTGTTATACTGTATATTTCTCATACAATACAGAGCTTTACTGAGTTCATCCATACCTGCCCTTCAAAAAATGTAAAATCTAAACTCCTTACCACACAAATATATGTTCTAGGCTTAATGTGCAGGGTCCATGTATGAGCACCCTGGTTGTACACAAGTAAATTTATCAATCAACTCATATACAATCAGACAATCTGGTTTTTCTGGAATGATTAGTGCCACCTGGCTATAGCCAACAACACTAACTTTTGTGTTCTGCCAGCAAGGAAGGCTTCCCGCCGGCAGAACACAAGAAATCTGCGAGGGGTATTTCCCTCCATTTTCTTTCCCTCCAACCATGGTGAAAGGAAAGAAAAGTGCATAGTCTATGAGTTTGGCTTGTGGGATGAAACTGGAACAACACCTAAAGAAATATTGTCCAAGAAGATAGCATACAAACTCCATGTATGAAGTAACCCTGGTTCTTTTGCTTATGTCATCAAAATCTTTTATACTCTAGTTCTGCCATTATTCTGGTATTAGTTCTTAAATTATTCTTCTCTTTTGCAGAATATCATTTTGTAGGCTGCACAAGTTGTAAATGATTATATGTATTTCTAAAATGAATGGACCACAAGGTTTATACAACATATCTGTCACTTCTTAGGAAGCATGTATGTGCACATGAATTTATAATGCACTTCCAATCCTTGCTAGATCCATATATCATAAAAATCATCCAAAGAACATCATATCCTGAAAACCATAACCATCACATTTGCTTTCGGCAAAAAACTGTATTTACGTGGTTGCTGGAACAGCAGCCTATCATAAATATCAATCATAAATAACGTACCTTGGTTATGTACATTTTCATACTGCTGACAATGCATTTTAGATGGCTATTGCCTTAAGCTTGTGTCTATTTTCTTCGATTAAATATTTTTTATGCATCTTTTGACTTTTTAAACTAATAAAATAAATTAAATCAAGAAAAGAAGCAGCAACAATATTAGGTGTAATAGTTTTCTGCTCAAAATTCATTAACCCCACTTACTTTGAGGCTTTTAGTAATTTAGGGTGAGGCAGGGTAAAAAAAAAACTTGTCTCAAGAAGTTCCTTCTATTTTTATTATGAGAAGAGCAGTTAATCTTTCTTCTGATCCCTCAATTATGTCCTACTGTAACCTAATTTATAGAGGAGGTAAATCTTAAACCATAGAACACAAGTATAATATATTGCAGCTTACCAGTCCTTGGATGTGGTGACCGCAATAGTTTGCTTTTTCAGGCTTGTATTCTTTTTTACCACCTAGTGACCCAGCAAGTGACACATATCCTGTTCTAGGGAGTAATGATTTTGCACGAAACGGCATTGGGTTGTTAGACGTTATTGCTGGAGGTCGTGCAGCCATTCTGAGTGTCTGGCAAGCCCTTATGTAAGAGAACACATAGCGGTTTCTTTGTTTTTAATTGGCAATTTATCTGTGTATATATGCACTTTATTAAAACAGCTACACTATGCGAGATTTGTTGATGGTTTTTGGAGGATGAAAGTGCATGTACTGATATCCGGTGGAGCGGGATATGAAGAGGACTATGGAGTTTCCTGATACACTGAAGGATCGTACCTTGGGAATGTATTATCATACAAGCGCTATTGCTGTTTTTCTAAAGAGCAACATCTTCTGGTGAGTTTTCATTCTAGTCATTGGTGGAGGTGACACGTCTGTTGTTCCTGGATCACTGAGTGAAGATTTACTATACAGTAGACATTGGGACTATTCTATTCAGTTTATCACAGTCCACAATCATTGATTTGAACACCATTGAACTTATGTATATTATTTTTTGTTTTATGTGAATTTTATTATTTCACACTTGATGGTATTTATCTATTGAGATTATTCAATATTTTTGTGTTCAGCATTGCAAATTCTCTTTTTTACTGTATTTTATCTATGGAGGTGAAATGGGGTCACCCTAGGGTAAGAAGTTTGTTAGGACTACAATACAACTCTCCCTTTCCTCATTTTCATAACATAGGGGTGATGTGTTCCATAGTGTATAGAGTTGAACAGGGCAGGGATGATAACACTGCTTGAATCAACACCACAGAGTACACAGAAACCTGTGAGTTCACTGAACCTCTAGCAGGATTAACAGGTTTCCACTCTTAACTTATCAAACCCATACAACAAAAATTTTCAATTGTAATTTAATGGGCCAAGGGAGTGAACAGGAAAAATGTATTGTAAGGTTTTACATATGCTTAGGTTGGGTATCTTCTGTTTGTGAGATGGGGAAACCATTTTAGTGCTGCTCCAACACAGTGCAGCATAGATTTAATTATTTCCCTAAGTGGTAGATGAAGGAAAAGAAAATACAGAGATGTGAGGTTTTTGTACTCACTTCAGTTACCCTTTTGTAGTATAAAGTATAGTTATATCTATAAATAGAAAAATGACTCAATATAATTCTGTATATCTTCAATTTGGATCATCTGGAAAAAAAGTAGTGATTGCGGTGAAAAATCAAAGACTGCCTGTAGAACTATTTTGCTATATATTCCTTACTTCATGCAACCATTTTGTTATGTCTACTTATTAATACTTACAAAAAAAAGAAAGAAGTATACAATATCAGCTTCTGAATGCAGGCTCAAAGAAAATCCCCATTTTATTATTTTATCGGATTACATGGTACATGCTGAGTGTTTGCCTCATTTTAATGAAGAGATATTATAGCAAGAAGATAATTATTGGGATTATAGTTTTTAATCTTCTTGGCTGCACTCTATATTAAAGCAGCAATGCATGTAAAGAGTCAAGCTAAGCAAGTGTGATGCTGTAGGGAATTTTGTTAATATACAGTATATCTCTCAACAATTGTTCTTCGTTTCAAGATTTCATTGTTTTAAAAACACAAAGTTACAAACAGTAAATGAAAACTGAAGTGAGTACAATTGTGACTTATCTAGCTCTGTCTTTTCATTGTAGCAGTATCTGAGAAACATGCAGTCTCCACGCATGCACCTCTGAGGGACAATATTATGAAGAGTTGCAGTCTGAAAAACAAGGTATCTGCACATCCCTTTTTTATAGCCTCTGATGCCAGATAAAATGAAAGGAGAAAAAACTGTCCTTTACTGCAGTAAGCAAGAGCCAGGCTAAAGCATGTTGTTTATTATCCATTGCTGCAGAAACATGGGGTACTGTACAGGTTCTCTAAAAGCTGGAATTTAGCATATGATACCACCATACTGGTTTAATTAATACTGCACCACAAACAGCAGTGTAATTTTTCAGTGTGGCAACCTGTAGCAGCAAATAAGAAATGATCCTGAAATTAGCTGATGACAGTTATTTGTATTCTTGTTGATTGCTGCACACCAACATTGCTTTTTGTACTGCCTCAGTAAAGTAAACATGGCTGGTTCATTGGAGTCCCTCCACTTGGCACATCATTGGCCTACTCTTCAAGCAAAGGTTTTAGAAGCACAGAACCCCCTAGAGTGAAATAGTAACCATATACCAGATTACAAACATTGCATTTCTATACTTAATATGGTACTATACCAAGGTAACTTCAAAGTCATATTCCTAGAGTACCCCAGGCCATAAAAACTCAACAGGCTACAATCTCACCCTTTCCCTAGCCAAAGGTGCTGCTTTTATGTGTGCTTCATTTAGGGATCAGGGGCCCAATCGGATGATGTTTTATGACAAATGATTAAACTACACTTTTTAGTGACGTGAATGGAAGCATTAGACCAGATCATAAGGGACTGTGTAATTTATGAATATGCCTGCTAGCTGATTGAAACTCAGTTGGGATAAACATGTGAATTTCTTTTTTGTTTTTTACTATTAACCACTTTGGCACTAGAGCAATTCCTAATTTTTTTATGCAAACATGTAAAAATCTATATTTTTGGCATGGAACTTACTTAAATCCACAGAACACTGTATATTTTCTAAAAACAAAGACCCTGCAGAAAAAAAAGATGAAATTTTTTATGTTGCATGATATTTGCGCAACTGAGCAACTGTTTATCAAATGCAAGTTTGCAGAAAAAAATAGAATAAATAGAATTTTAGTGCAAAAATACACAATATATTACCCATTTTTGGCAAACTATAAAAGATGAGGTTGTGTCGAGTAAATAGATACCAAGCTTATCAAGTCTGATAACTGAGGGCACCCATGATATCACACAAAAACTATGATACTCAAAAATCTCCACAGGTGATGTTTTAAAAGCCTTTACATCCAACAATTTAGAGTTAAAAGGTAACTCCACTTTCATGGGAAAAAAATAGAAAATTAAAAGAAAAAAAAGTCATATTGTAATTGAATTTATTAAAAATTACCTGGACAAAAATAACTCCCTATTGGACTTTAATGCAGCAAACATATCATCACACATATATTCAACAATAATTCTTTTGGTCATATACTTTATTACACAAAAGTATTAGTAAGAAGTACATTATATTAAAAAACCACTAGCCCTGATAACTATTTCAAGGATATATTCCCTCACATATACATCAAAACAACATTCCCAAAATTACCCCATAATTTGACATTAGAAGTCTAACGGATGTCAGTGTCTCCTCTGCCCTTCACAGTATCTAACCAAGAAAAGATCTGCTTGGTCAGATGTTCCCTTGGCTGTACCAAGCAGGGAATGGAAGATCTGAAACTGGAAGTGATGAAATCATTGGTTTTATTCAGTACAGGGGAGAGAGTGGCATGGATGTGCCTCAGTCTCCTACCACTGTCCATCCTGAAGCCGGTGGATGTGGTCACAGGCTCCCAGTTAAAGTGGGAGAGCCCAGGCACCATGCAGTGGGTGGTGGTGAGGGTGAACTGTGAAAGTGATCTGCGGGTATACATATATAGCATCATTTTCATGTTCAAGCCAGGAGCCAGCTAAGTAAACCTGGCACACGCTGATGGCTACAACTGCAGCCATAAGCTTGGACGTACATAATACCTCCAAAGGGTCAAATCAATGAAAATGTTAACCTTTTCATAGCATTTTATGGTAACTTGTGGCATTATATGTTGTTACTCAAATATGTGTGTATGTGAAAGTGTAAATAAGCCATCAATTAATTGCATGGAACTGTTTCATGCACTAAATCAAGTCCTACATCTATAAAATATACAGATTTATCACACTTTTCTTCAAAAAAGCAACATTATTAGTTCCACTAGAATGCTTTCTTTAAAGAAAACTTGTGTTCAGCCAATGCAAGTGAAATCAACAGGCCGGTATAATTATCCCTTCCGCTGCATAACATACTCATTTCTTTTCTCTTTTGCCCCTCAGTTCAGTCACAGGCAGTGGGTGAACACCCATTAGTTCAAGATATGGAGAAGCATCTAACTGTGCTAAGGGTTACTGATTGGCCCAGGCTATCACGTGTGCATGGAGATAGTCTTCAACATTGTGTAAGCTTCAGTTGGAATGACTCAGTGTTTGCAGATGGTTGTTCTTCATTCTTCTTGGTGGCTGCCTAGTACAACGAGCCAATAAAAGAAAGGTAACTGAGTGCAGATGCTGTGGTTTCCAATAAAATGAAATCACTTAAATGCTATCTTTCTTCATTTTCCAGATATTCAGCATAAGAATAGAGATTTTATAGGATTGTCTCTGTGAACATTTCACTCATTTAAGTAAGGGATGCCACCAGGTAAAGTTGTTAGTAAAGATACAAAATCTCCAGACAATCAGATGATAAAAAAGAAAAGACGATTAGGCAATTAATTTTTGAAATCTTAGCACTTTGATTACTTTTAAACAGTGTACATTCTACAATGTCCTCATTACAACACTGAAGGGAACAATTCCTCACATTTTGTGTTTGTTGAATCGCTGTCCTTGAAGTGAGAATGCAAGGAATACACAATTACCATAAAACTTGACTGAAATTCTATTGATTTCTAGTAAAATAAAAGATTCATCAACTTGAGGTTTTGTATAATATTTTTGTCAAGCATTTTATACTAATGCATCATCTTTGTAGAGTAGAATAGATGTTCAGGGTCATAAAGAAAAGTATTTCTTCAAGGTAGTTTTTTTTCAGTAGTTTGAAAAACTGTCTCATTTTCAAAAAAATGATATGTTATGAAGGTTTTTTTTTTTCAGAAATTTGCACTTATGTGATTACAAGTAAAGAAAATATACTTTTAACATATGTTGTGTATATGAATAATGAAGCGTGACAGGAGGTGAGGGAAGGAGCAGATGTTGGGACAAATTCCAAGATGCCATAGAAACACAGCTTAACATATTTCTTTTCTTTGTAAACAAGACCGAATGCACTTTTATTAATGACTTTAACAATTACAATTTTAAAGACGTGTGAAATAATCTAATCTGTTCAATTATCTCCCCCAAAAAACAAGATTAATTCAGAGCACTATGATCAAGTTACGCAAACTAATCCAGCAGTTTGTATATCTGACACTGACTGCATGAAATCACATCCAGTAAATGTTTATTTATTTTTAAAGAAAAGAAGATTTGGCACGGGATCAATAAGACATACAACTGTAGAGGGGTAAAATGTCTCCTTGAAACTGGTAGAAAGGGAAACTAAAATAAGAATTATGCAAAATGCATGTGCAAAATGCGACAATGAATTAAAGTGTTTGATCACCTATGCCAGAAGTCTGCCAAGCAAAATAGGCAAGTTGGCTTTGGTGCACAAAGAGAGCTATGATTTAATTGGTATTGCTGAATCTTGGCTTCATTCTTCATATAACTGGGATATTAATAATCCTGGCTATGCTCTCTTTCAGAGACAGGGAAAAAAGCAAAGGTGGTGGTGCCTGTCCCTATGTGAGATGTGATCTCAAAGTGAGTGCGGGTATGGGTAGAACAGCACATGGATGTGCATACTACAAAGGTAATCATTGGAGTTTGTTATAGGCCACCCAGTGTTAATTAGGAGGTGGACACTCAGCACAGATAGAAAGAGCTGCAAGGGCTGGGACAGTGTTAATAATGTGGATTATAACTACTCATACATCGACTGGAGTAATGATACTGCAGGAACAGTTAAAGAGTAAACATAT
This sequence comes from Staurois parvus, assembly GCF_062004578.1. Taxonomy (NCBI): domain Eukaryota; kingdom Metazoa; phylum Chordata; class Amphibia; order Anura; family Ranidae; genus Staurois; species Staurois parvus. The sequence goes on from NW_028317815.1 coordinate 7,647,697, forward strand.
ACATACCTATTACAAGACTATTTTATGATACAGTTCATAGAGGCTTCGACTAGGAATAATGCTCTGCTGGACCTGGTAATATCAAACCATGCAGGGCTTATTAAAAATATTCATAGAAAAGAACATCTGGGTAGCAGTGACTATAACATGATTTAATTTAATGTGAGATGTAAACAAACACATATTGGAAAAATAAAAATACTCAAATTTAAGAAAGCAAATTTTCCAAGGATGAGGGCTGCTCTCCAAGACTTACACTGGGATGGAATATTGGCATCAATGAACACAGAACAGAAATGGGAATTCCTCAAAAAAGACCGTATGTGAACACACTGCAAAATATATTCCCATCGGCAATAAGTTTAAAAGGCTAAAAATGAAACCTATGTGGCTCATGGCCAAAGTTAAAAAAGCTATAAATAATAAGAAAAGAGCTTTTATTAAATATAAAAATGAAGGAACACTATCATAATTTAATTGTTACAAGTAATATAACAGAATATGTAAAAAGGAAACCATGTCCGCAAAAAATTCAAAATGAGCTACAGATTGCAAAAGATGGTAGGACAAACCCTCAAAACTGCTTCAATTATATTAACAATAAAAAGGTCAAGTCTGAGCATGTAGGCTATTTACAAAATAATGTACAGTGGGTGACTGGGGACAAAGAGAAGGCACATTTATTAAATACCTCCTTTAGCTCTGTTTATACAAAGGAACATGGGGGAGCTCATGTCCATAATAGGGATGATATTGACATAGTTCCAAATGATCCACAATGGCTAAAAATTGATATGGTCCAGAAATAGTTAAACAGAATAAAGGTGAATAAAGCACCTGGACCAGATGGCATACACCCATGGGTCCTAAAAGAATTGAGCTTTGTCATTTCAAAACCATTGTTTCTAATTTTTAGGGACTCTTTAATGACTGGCATAGTACTACTAGATTGACGAAAGGCCAATGCAGTTCCTATATTTAAAAAAGGCTTTACCAAGTAATTATAGACCTGTTAGTTTGACTTTTATATTTGGGAAGCTACTAGAGAGTTTAATTAAAGACCACATGCGTAGATGACTTCTTGCTGAAAAAAAATATTTTAAGCAACAGACAGCATGGCTTCATGAAAGACAGAAATTGTCAAACAAATCTGATTTCTTGTTATGAGGAGATAAGCAAAACCTTAGACATAGGAGTGGCTGTGGATTGTGGATGTAACATACATGGATTTTACAAAAGCGTTTGACACAGTTCCCCATGCATGGCTAAAGTGTAAGGTAAAGTCTACAGGCTTGGAAATGTCTGTTTGTAAATGGATAGAACACTGGCTAAATGACCGTATTCGGAAAGTAGTGGTTAATGATTCACACTTTGAATGGTCTAGGATTGTTAGTGGTGTACCCCAAGGTTCAGTGTTGGGACCCTTACTTTTTATTGTATTTATAAATGATATAGGGTCTGGAATTAAAAGTGCCATTTCAGTCTTTGCAGATGACACCAAGCTATGCAGTGAAATAATATAACTCCAGGATGTATCCAATTTACAATCCGATCTCAGTGCACTGTTTATTGGGCAAATATGTGGCAAATGAGGTATAATGTCGACATACATATTAGGTGAAGTACAACTGGAGGAATAAATGGTAGAGAAATGGGGGTTCTGGTAGATCATAAGCTTAATAATGGCAAGAAAAATCCTTTCTTCTATTAAGAGAGGTATAGACTCCAGAGAGAATCATTCTACCCCTGTACAAATCATTAGTAAAACCTCATCTGGAATACGCAGTTTTGTTTTGGGTGCCAATACACAAAAAGAATATCAGGGAACTGGAGTGCAGAGAAGGGAAACCAAGCTGATAAGAGGCAAAGAAGAGCTCAGCTTGGAGGAAAGATTAGAGGAACTGAATTTATTCTCTCTTGAGAGAAGCAGATTAAGGGGGGATATGATCAACATGTACAAATATATAGGTGGTCCATATAGTGAACTTGGTGTAGCATTATTCACTTTAAAGTGGTTGTAAACCTCAGTCATAGAATGAACACAGCACAGATATCTTTACTGCTTATATAGCAATGAAAATAGTGCTGCAACCCCAACAGCCCACAGCAATCATCAAGATGGGATAGAGAGGCGTATGCCTGGATAACTGCAGTACTATAGAATTGTGGCATCCAATGCAGAAGTGAAAATCCAGCACCACAGCTCCTCAAAAAAAACAAGTTTATTTCATCCATCACATAAAAATCTGTAGTGTATATGTGTCTATCTTCAAAGCTCTAAGTGCCTTTTCTCTCTGGTGCTTCATTCCTCTGTCATCAGCATGTGTCACTTCTGACAAGTTTTCCAGACACATGAGATAAATTTGTGTTGGAGGGAGGGGGGGTAGAGTTCAGTAGACAGCTTATCTATTCATAACATACCTCCTGTGTGCTGTGTGTGTGGGGGTGTTGCCTCCCTCCAAACAGCTCTCACAGAGCTCTAACTGCAGCTCCCTCCTCCCACCTCTGGGATACTGAAAAATGCTGAAATATTTTATCTACAATCAGCACTTTTAAAGGGATGTACAAAAGAGAAGCCTGTAGGTAGACAAGTAAAACTTATGTAGGAGGATTCGTTTCATCTCTGTGTATCACCTGAGACTATTCACTTCACTGGGTATATGTGAGGGTTTACAACCACTTTAAGGTCATCACAGAGGACAAGGGGGCACTCTTTATCTCTGGAGAAAAATAGATTTAATTTCCAAATACGGAAAGGTTTTTCACAGTAGAAGCTGTGAAAATGTGGAAAAGACTCCCTCAAGAGCTGGTTCTGGCCAGCTCAGTAGATTGCTTTAAAAAGGGCCTGTATTCTTTCCTAAATGCACATAATATGGATACTAACATTTATAGGTAAAGTTGATCCGGCGAATATCCTATTGCCTCTTGGGAGATCAGAAAGGAATTTTTTCCCTGCTGGAGTAAATGGGATCATGCTTTTGCTGGGGTTTTTTTTTGCCTTCTTCTGGATCAACTGTGGGTATAGGATTATGTATATAGGATTATATACATTTTTTCCCCCTTTTTATTGGTAGAAGTAGATGGACTTGTGTCTTTCTTCAACCAGACTAACTATGTAACTATGTAAAAGAATATTTTTGTAAATCTACAATATATGTAAAAAAAAACTAAAGTTAATTTTGGTGCACACACACACACCCACACACTATTACATATTTTTTAGTAAATTATATAAAAAAGCAGTTGCATTGAGTAAGTAGATATCAAATTCGTCAAGACTTAAAATTGTTCATGCCTGCAAAACAGCAACAAGCTTTGGTACCTAAATTGTCCATAGGCAATGCTTTAATGAATGATTTCCCTAGAATAATTGCTCATTCTAGAGTGGGACAGCACAGCCTGGAAAACATGGCAGGGAAGATGCACGCGGGGGGTCATTTTGTGAATGTGTGGAAGTGATTGTGTGGCTTTACAGCCATCTGGATCATTTTCACCTGAATTCTGTTTTTGTTGAACACTTTTTCAAAAGTAAGTAATACAATATACAACGATCCGTCAGAACAGGGATATGGAAACATGACTCTAATAGCAGAGTTCATTAATCAAAAAACATGTAACCAAAGATAAAGAACTCCGTAGGGAGTTATCGGGAAGTCTAAACCCAATGTATAAATCCCTTAAGTGATATGATGGAGAAAACGAAAAAAAAGAAAAGGAAAAAGAAAAAAAGAAAAAAAAATAGAAGGAGAGGGTCAAGATGGGGGAGTCTAAGGCGCAGAAATAAAATGGATCTAAGGATCCCATGTTTTGTCACATATTTTGGTATTATTATGTAGTATACAGGTGAGTCTGATCATAATCCAGTTCAATTCATTCTTAACAAAATCGAAAGGGATAATCGATTGCTTCCAATGTCTAGCCTTAGTAATTCTCGCTGCCAATAACATGTAGGTGATCAATTTATGGGACTGCGTAAGAACATTATCTGGGAATTTGTGAAACAGAGCAGTCTCCGGAGATCTGAGAATATTTAGCCCATCACTGAATTAATGAAGTTAAACATGCAAATCCAGAATATGGTCACCAACGGACATTGCCACCAGATATGAAACATAGAACCCACCTGGCCACAGCGCCGAAAACACAACACTGAAATAGATGGATGCATCTTCGCAATCCGAGTAGGGACCAAGTACCACCTTAACAACGTTTTGTAATTAGCCTCGATTAAAGTAGTATTGATGGAAACTTTTGAAAGTGCCAGGACGATGTCCTGCCAATCTGAAAGGTGATAATGGACATTCAGGTCCCGTTTCCAATGTTCCATATAGGGAAGTTTACTATTCGGGTCAGTGAGGAAAGCATATACTGTGGAGACGCGGCCTCTAGGGAAGTCCCTGTTCTGACATGAGAGTTCAATAACCCAAGTTTTGCGTTGATAAAATGAAGCAATTTTATGATATTTAAAAACTTCGGCAGGGGGCATTTGCAACTTATTTTTAAAATACTGTATAGAATGCATCCGATCACCCTTAATATAGTCCCCTATCCGCGACAATCTTTTATTAATCTACCATAGAAAAGGGGCCAAGGTCAGAACAGGTACAAATTCGGGATTGCAGAAGATCGGAGACAAAGGTGTATGTGGGGACGATAATGATTTGCGATGCCAGACTCTGTCCCAAACTGTCAATGCGACAGAGTAGGGCACAATATTGGAGGGTGTAGTCAATTAGGAAGCCAAAGCAATGATCTGACTGCTAGGGGATGGCAGAAGAGAGTCTCAATTGAAACCCAGAGAGGGGTGGGTCTCTTAGCTATGGTACAGGACAACTGATTAATTTGAGTGGCTTGGAAATAAGCCTGAAGATTGGGAAGGCCAAGCCCAACTCGCAATTTAGAAGCATATAGTGTTTTTTGATTCAACTGAGATCTTTTATTGTTCCAAAAAAAGCGGAGAACCCCAGTTTGTATTTACTGAAACTCCCATCTCGGGATTTGTATTGGTAAGGTTCTAAAATAGTATAATAGTCAGGGTAAAAATGTCATTTTAATTGAATTAACTCTGCCAAACCATAATAAGGAATAATCAGCCCAATGGCAAAGGTTGTCTTTGAGTTGTTTAAAAAAGGGGGTAATTAGCTTGAAAGAGGGTTTCGACTGATGTGGTCAGATGGACTCCTAGATAAGCTAAAGATTTTCTAGCCCAATGAAAATCATAAGTAGATCTGAGCTGCTGTTCAATGGGAAAGAGTAGGGTGATGTTAGGGGCCGTCATTTTTTGGGAGTTTAAAGACAGCCCAGAAAGAGCGGAAAATTGGTGCAACAGAGACAGTAAATTTGGTATAGAAGTCAACGGTGATGTACTATACATAAGGACATCATCAGCAAATAGGGCACATTTAAGTACTTGTTGTCCACAACTGACGCCATATATTTGAGGATGTGAACGAATTGCCATAGCTAAGGGTTCTATCGCCAGAGCAAAAAGCAATGTGAAAGTGGACAACCTTGTCTAGTGCCACGTCGAATTGGAAACACAGGGGATCTGTAGCCTCTAATAGAAACTTGTGCCGAGAGAGTAGCATATAACAAATGTAATAAAATAAGGAACTTAGGGCCAAATCTGAAAGCCTGTAAAGTAGTAAAGAGATATTCCCAAGTCAAGTTATCAAAGGCTTTATGGAGCAATAAAGAAAGAAGCATAAGCTCCCTAGAGAGAGGAGCATCCCAGTTAGAGAGGACAGCCAAAAGTAGATCAACAGACCAGCGAATCTGGTCCAATGTCTGACAACCTGGGATAAAACCTAGCTGGTCCTTATAAATGTATTTTGACAAAAATTAATTAAGGCATAAAGCCAGAAGTTTTGTTAGAATTTTCAGGTCACAATTAATTAATGAAATGGGGCGATAATTGTGAACATCAGTAGAGTCTTTGTTAGGTTTGGGAATAACACTGATATACGCCCTATTCTCATCAGAAGGAACCACCCCCTCCTCTCTCAAAGAATAAAGTAAAGCATCATGTGGGGGAGAAGGTGTTTTAGAATAATTATTTGGAAGACCATCGGAGCCCAGGGATCTATGTGACAAAAGTAATTTAATAACTTTGCTAAGTTCCACTTCAGTAATAGGATGTTCCATATGGTTAGCACTTCCGCCTGGCAGTACTAGGGACGCTGGTTCGAATCCCAGTCACTGCACCTCCTGCCTGGAGTTTGCATGTTCTCCCTGTGCCTGTGTGCGTTTCCTCCGAGTGCTCCAGTTTCCTCCCACACTCCAAAGACATGCTGCTAGGTTAATTGGCTCCTGTCTATATTGTCCCTAGTATGTGTATGTATGAATATAAGTTAGGGACCTTAGATTGTATGCCCCTTGAGGGTTAGGGACTGATGTGAATGTACAATATATACAGTGGGGCAAAAAAGTATTTAGTCAGCCACCAATAAGTTCTCCCACTTAAAAAGATGAGAGGCCTGTAATTGGCATCATAGGTAGACCTCAACTATGAGAGACAAAATAAGAAAAAAAATCCTGACAATCACATTGGCTGATTTGGAAAGAATTTATTTGCAAATTATGGTGGAAAATAAGTATTTGGTCAATATCAAAAGTCCATCTCAATACTTTGTTATATATCCTTTGTTGGCAATGACAGAGGTCAAAAGTCTTCACAAGGTTGGCACACACTGTTGCTGGTATGTTGGCCCATTCCTTCATGCAGATCTCCTCTAGAGCAGTGATGTCTTGGGGCTGTCGCTGGGCAACACAGACTTTCAACTCCCTTCAAAGGTTTTCTATGGGGTTGAGATCTGGAGACTGGCTAGGCCACTCCAGGACCTTGAAATGCTTCTTACGAAGCCACTCCTTCATTGCCCGGGCGGTATGTTTGGGATCATTGTCATGTTGGAAGACCCAGCCACGTTTCATCTTCAATGCCCTTGCTGATGGAAGGAGGTTTGCACTCAAAATCTCACGATACATGGCCCCATTCATTCTGTCCTGTACACGGATCAGACGTCCTGGTCCCTTTGCGGAGAAACAGCCCCAAAGCATGATGTTGCCACCCCCATGCTTCACAGTAGGTATGGTGTTCTTTGGATGCAACTCAGCATTCTCTCTCCTCCAAACACGACGAGTTGTGTTTCTACCAAACAGTTCTATTTTGGTTCATCTGACCATATGACATTCTCCCAATCCTCTTCTGGATCATCCAAATGCTCTCTAGCAAACTTCAGACGGGCCCGGACATGTACTGGCTTAAGCAGGGGGACACGTCTGGCACTGCAGGATCTGAGTCCCTGGCGGCGTAGTGTGTTACTGATGGTAGCCTTTGTTACGTTGGTCCCAGCTCTCTGCAGGTCATTCACTAGGTCCCCCCGTGTGGTCCTGGGATTTTTGCTCACCGTTCTTATGATCGTTTTGACCCCACGGGGTGAGATCTTGCGTGGAGCCCCAGATCGAGGGAGATTATCAGTGGTCTTGTATGTCTTCCATTTTCTAATTATTGCTCCCACAGTTGATTTGTTCACACCAAGCTGCTTGCCTATTGCAGATTCAGTCTTCCCAGCCTGGTGCAGGTCTACAATTTTGTTTCTGGTGTCCTTCGACAGCTCTTTGGTCTTCACCATAGTGGAGTTTGGAGTGTGACTGTTTGAGGTTGTGGACAGGTGACTTTTATACTGATAACAAGTTCAAACAGGTGCCATTGATACAGGTAATGAGTGCAGGACAGAGGAGCCTATTAAAGAAGAAGGTACAGGTCTGTGAGAGCCAGAAATCTTGCTTGTTTGTAGGTGACCAAATACTTATTTTCCACCATAATTTGCAAATAAATTCTTTCCAAATCAGCCAATGTGATTGTCTGGATTTTTTTTCTCATTTTGTCTCTCATAGTTGAGGTCTACCTATGATGCCAATTACAGGCCTCTCTCATCTTTTTAAGTGGGAGAACTTGCACAATTGGTGGCTGACTAAATACTTTTTTGCCCCACTGTATATGTAAAGTGCTGCGTAAATTGACGGCACTATACAAGTACCTGAAATGAATAAATAAATAAGTTCCCTATGGGCCTGGTTGAGGGAAGGAAGACCTAATGCCTCTAGAAAGTTTTTGATTGATGAGGACTGAGCTGGTTGTAATTGGCCATATAGGGAAGCATGAAAATCATGAAATTACCGAAGGATCTTCTGAGGGACTTGTGTGATGGGACCCCCCATAAGCCTAAGTTTGGGAAGCACCGAATGTACATGCTTGGGGAAAGTTTATGCGCCAATAGGGAACACGGCCGGTTCTGCCACATGAAAAATGTATGATTCATCCAGCGTAATTGTTTTTCTGCTTTTGTGGTGAGACAAAGATTAGGTTCCAGTCGAGCCTGTTCTACTTTAAATAACAAGTCAGGGGTAGGAGCTGTTTTATGTTGGGTGACTAAGGCCTCATATGTTTTAGATTTGGCAGATATCAATTCTTCCTGAGCTTTTTTAGCTCTAGAAGACAATTGGATAAAAAAAAACCTCTAACAGAAGCCTTGTGGGCTGCCCAATTAATTGCAGGAGTATCTTCTGCTTTATTAAGTGCACAATAAAATTTCAAATGTTCCCTTACATCTAGGCAGTAGGACTCATTACTAAGCAAGGACTCATTTAGACATGTGGTTTGGCCAATTTAGCTGGTAAATTAGAAAGCGTCAGCATGGTCCGACCAAGGCGTCAAAACTATTTTGGCTTAGTGGAGTTTAGAGAGCATTTCCGAGGGGAGAAAAATATGATCGATACAAGAATAATGATTTTGAGCTCTGAAAAAATTAGAATAACTTCTGGAGGTGGGATTAGCCTCTCTCCATGCATCAATTAAATTGTTACCCTACAAAAGTTGTGCGATTCTGTTTAGGAGGGGATTTAAGTTTGCCCGTATGAGATTTGTCCAGTGTATGATCTAATGCCAGATTTGAATCCCCTGCCAAAATAACATCGCCTTCCAGTTCAGTGGACAAAGAGTTAAATAGGGATTCCTATTAGGAGCATAGTAAATAAGAAATGTGACCAAATTACCCCCTAAGTGGCCCTTAACTAAGAGAAAATGCCCTTCTTTGTCCCTTATCACTTTAGTCTCGGCAAGCGACAACCGTATAGAAAAATAAAGCGCAACTCCTTGCTTCTTTACAGAGGCGTTAGAAAAAAAACAAAGTGGAAAATCTCTGTGTATATAGCGAGACGCAAAAGAAGGAGCAAACTGCGTTTCTTGTAGAGCAACAATATCAGCTGCTAAGGATTTATAATGGGGAAAAAATGTCAAACGCTTAGAGGGGGAGCCCAACCCTTGAACATTATGAGAAAGCAATCAGATCATGGAATGATGGGGTCTTAAGGTAGACATGGAAAGCAATCGATACAATCATAACTAAACAAACAAACCCACCAACACAGCATATCAAGAGTCCAAGATCATCTCGGGAAGCTCCGGCTGACCCTCAAATATAAGTAATAGAAAAAAAGTAAAAAAATATAGGATACAGAAAAATTAAAGTAAAATATGCCTGAACCGAGAGAAGGCCCGCATCTGCAACTAGCAAAACAATGTATAACGTAAGATAGTAGGATGCAAATATCCTGGACGCAAGGTAAAGGAACGGAAGAGTCTCCACCAAGGCTAAGCAAGGGAGAGAGTCTTTCGGTAAGGGAGAGCACATAGACTCTTCCAGGCACCTCGCAGTTCACAAGAAACATGTAAGAGGCTCCCAAAGCCACAACATCATTATACCAAATATAAACAGTTCAAGCCATTAGTAAGGGAGGAAGTGACATTGTTAAAGTTAAACAGTTCAAAAAAGGCTTTGCAAAACCTCCGCTAACCAAAATATAACAGAAAACAGAGTCCTCAAGACCCTGGTGTTGGGTTGCAGATTTCTTCCTGGAAGCAGGGGACCAAAAGAGCGAGAGTGGTGGCGGTGGTCCATTTGCTTTGGACTGGTATTGTGAGGTGGGAGTGAGGGAGATGAGGCCCAAGTTCAGCAGAATTTTTTCACCTTCAAGATGTGGAAAAATAATAGGATTTGCCGTTATAGAGAAATTGTAAATGAAACAAGTAGGTCCATCTATAGTGAATGTTCTTTTGGATTAAAGGTAAGAGCAATGGTTTGAGGGCTCTCCACTTTTAAATGGTCATTTGAGAGATGTCTGCGAAAACTTGGATCTTGCAACCATCAACCTCCAAATTCGGACGTTCCCGAGCACAACGCATCACTTTACAATAACATCCCGAGGCGGTCTCTCCAGCTTTAAAGGGCTAAAGCCGTGTGGATAGCATAGAATCTATTTCAAAATGGATCTCATCGATATTCCACAGCACGCATGAGGGAGTGGGCGATGGAGGTAAAATCTTTTACCGATTCAGGAAGCCCTCTGATCCGAAAATTGTCCCGCCTAGCCCAATTTTCAAGATCATCAATTTTGTTGTAAGCTGTATCCTGGCAATCTTGTAAGTCAGCAATCATGTTAGAATTTTGAATTGCTCTGTGGATGGTTTCATCAACTTTAGATGCAATATTCTCCAGACGATTTCCCAGCAAATTAAAATCTTGTTTCAGCTGAGAGGCCAACTCAGTGGTAGCTTTATCTACCGTATTTGCCGGCGTATAAGACGACTGGGCGTATTTTCCTGCTAAAATGTAGTGTTTGGGCTATACTCGCCGTATAAGACTACCCCTCTTCCAATGCACACCAGTGGGAGGAATAGTGCCCCATCATTGATGTCAGTGGGAGGAATAGTGCCCCATCATTGGTATCAGTGGGATGAATAGTGCCCCATCATTGGTATCAGTGGGAGGAATAGTGCCCCATCATTGGTATCAGTGGGAGGAATAGTGCCCCATCATTGGTATCAGTGGGATGAATAGTGCCCCATCATTGGTATCAGTGGGAGGAATAGTGCCCCATCATTGGTGTCAGTGGGAGGAATAGTGCCCCATCATTGGTATCAGTGGGGGGAATAGGTGCCCCATCATTGGTATCAGTGGCAGGAATGGTGCCCCATCATTGGTATCAGTGGGATGAATAGTGCCCCATCATTGGTATCAGTGGGAGGAATAGTGCCCCATCATTGGTATCAGTGGGAGGAATAGTGCCCCATCATTGGTATCAGTGGGATGAATAGTGCCCCATCATTGGTATCAGTGGGAGGAATAGTGCCCCATCATTGGTGTCAGTGGGAGGAATAGTGCCCCATCATTGGTATCAGTGGGGGGAATAGGTGCCCCATCATTGGTATCAGTGGCAGGAATGGTGCCCCATCATTGGTATCAGTGGGATGAATAGTGCCCCATCATTGGTATCAGTGGGAGGAATAGTGCCCCATCATTGGTATCAGTGGGATGAATAGTGCCCCATCATTGGTGTCAGTGGGGGGTGGAATAGTGCCCCATCGTTGGTGTCAGTGGGGGGTGGAATAGTGCCCCATCGTTGGTGTCAGTGGGGGGGGGAATAGTGCCCCATCGTTGGTGTCAGTGGGGGGGAGGAATAGTGCCCCATCGTTGGTGTCAGTGGGAGGAATAGTGCCCCATCGTTGGTATCAGTGGGAGGAATAGTGCCCCATCATTGGTATCAGTGACACCAATGATGGGGCACTATTCCTCCCACTGAGACTTGCTGACCCTGTTCTCGTATGGTGCTGCTGCAGAACACTTACCTGCTGCTCCGGCACTCAATTTTCGCGGGGCCGCTCGGCTCCGCCCCCTCGCTGGTGATTGGCCGCCTGTGTGCCTTTCCTGAGCTACAGTTCTGGCGGCCAATCACCGGTGAGGAGGCGGAGCCGAGCAGCCGCACGAACATCCAGTGGCCGAACTGAAGGAGACGCCGCGCTTCCTGGACCGGATCGTCGTGGGACTGGATCCAGGTAAGAGACGTCAGCCCCTGCAAACCCCTGTACTTAATGCCGCAGCCCCCCTAACATGTGTACCGGCGTATAAGACGACCCCCGACTTTTGAGAAGATTTTCAAGGGTCAAAAAGTCGTCTTATACGCCGGCAAATACGGTAGTTCCCTCTGAAGTAAATCAGCAAACGTGCAATAAGGATGGAGTCCTCTGAATAATGCGAAGGTACAGGTGGAGAAGTAGGTGAATCTGCTGGGCCATCGTGGACTGGATCTTTGCTACTGGCTTGACTGAGGAAAATGTCAGCCATTTTCCTATCCAACAGGGAAGAGGCTTGGGAATCATGACCCAGAGACAAGACCATAGCATGTGATAGGGATCCATCAGGGCGGGGGGGGGAGCCGGAAGGAGCAGAAATGGCAGAAATGTCACTCACATGAGCCATGGAGTCGGGGGATCTGACTCGCTGAGTCCTGGGTCCGGAGCAAGAGGACACAGGCCGCTGTGGCTGAGGCTGCACACCCTCAGCAGCTAAAGAGGCCTGGGAGCTGGCTCTGGACGCCATCTTGCCTCCCTCTCCCATTCCCCTGACGGCAGCAAGGGATCCACCCGCTGATTTTCCAGCTGCTTTAGATGGCATTAAAGGAACCTCCTCCCTTTCGGAAGGTAGCCCAGGTAAGCGGTCGGGTGATACGTGAGCTGGGGCTGCTTATTTTTCCCCTGCAAGTGCCGGGAAGGAGTGGTCAGAGCATCATCTGCTCCAGCCGCCCTCGCATGCGCTCTCCCTCATAAGCGTAATTTAGCTCAGTAGACACAAAACTTTTTTGTAGTTTAGTGCTACACCCAGTGGCTGGAAAAAAATAAATATGAAACATTCATATGCAATAAGACCTCACTCATATCATGTGCAGCTGCTGTGTCCCAATAGACATCAATGGGACTGCCACAGGGGTGCATGGAATACCTGTGCATCCTTATGCAGGTAAAACAGCCCTCACATGATACAACCTGTGTGAACACAGCCTACATCACATTTACTTGACAAAAATAAAAAAAATATATTTATTAAAACATTTTTTACTGTAGTCCTGAAATTATGCATATATAAAAGAATGTTAAGTATGCATATATGAAAGCTGATTTCTTTAGTGTATACAGTATAATTGCTAGGATGTATACTTATCTTTGAGTACATTAGTTCTATGCAAGAACATAAAAATACTTGCTCCATTGCATAATATCCACCTGTCTTCCTACAATGCAGATGATTTGGAGCTTCTTTTTATTAACTACCTCCAGTCCGGGCAATTTCTGCAACTTTTTTTTTCACATGTAACAATCAGTTTTCTTTTGCTAGAAAATTACTTAGAACCCCCAAATATTATATATATTTTTTTAAAGCAGAGCCCTAGAGAATAAATTGGTGGGTTTTGAAATTTTTTATGTCACACGGTATTTGTGCAGCGATTTTTCAAACACAACTTTATGGGAAAAAATACACTTTTTTGAATTGTATTGCAAAAAAACTACAAGACATAACCCATTTTTTGTAAAATATAAAAGATAATGGTATGCAGAGTAAATAGATACCAAACATGTCATGCTTTAAAATTGTGCATGCCTGTGAAATGGCGGCAAACAACGTAAATTTTACTATCCATAGGCAATGCTTTAAAGCCTTTACAGGTTACCACTTTAGATTTACAGAGGAGTATGATAGAATTACTGCCCATGATCTGACATTCACAGTGATACCTCACATGTGTGGGTCGATTGCTGTTTGCATGCATACAGGACCGATACGCGCATTCACTTTTGAGGATGGGGCGCTATAATTTTTTTTTCATTAATTATTTTTTTATTTACACCATTTCCTTAATTTTTTTTGAATCACTGTTATTACTGTCACAAGAAATGTAAAGATCCTAGTGACAGCAATAAGCACATGACAGGTACTCTTTAGCTAGAGATCTTGGGTCTATAAGACCTCAAATCCCTTTTCTGCACTTAAAAGCGTTCAAAAATACTAACATTGGTTCTTCTGAATGCTTTTATATTTTAAAAATGGTGCTGTTTACTTCCGAGTACACAGGAAGTGATGTCAGGTCATTGTTTCTTGTTTATTATAATAGAGAGCCCATAAAAGCTGATCCTGGCTTTGTTCGGCTGTTCAGCCAGCCGTTGGATACGCCAGCTGGAGTCTTGGGTCTCCCAGTGGGATGGCAGAGCCTGAGAGAGTGGCGGAAGTGGTGGGAAAGTGGGGGACATCCCCTCCTGCTGCTTGTAATAGCAATCTAGCGGCTGTAAAGCTGCTCCGACTGCTATTACAAGAGAGCCAACTGCTGACTCTAACAAACGGTACCGAGGTGATGCCTACAGTGGTATAAACACTGAAAGTCCAGCAATGTACTGGTACATCACTGGACGGGAAGTGGTTAAAGGATAATGTCACCTGTGAAAAAAATAATAAATGCACATCTTTTTGCAAGAAACAAAATGTGCATTTACTATTTTTTTTTTAGGATTCTGGAAAGCATTGCACCAATGATCAGCTGATTGCTGGTGCCATGCAGGACTCCTACAGACTGTCAGTGTAAGCTGTCTGCCCATACATCATAACAGCAAGGATCAGTGCACTATCAGAGTGCTCAACAGTGTAGTTCATTGAGAACTACAAGCTGACATTTGGAAAGGGTGTCAGTACTTGTAGTTGTTTCATTCACAGACCTCTGTGAAAGAATGATGCATCCATGTAGACAGAGCCCCACACAGCCATGCTCTTCTTCCTGTACTGCTGTCAAACCAATGGCTTGGATCACCAAGCCACTTCAGGAGTGGGAACATCTGACATGTTCCACTCTAAAAATGGGTGGAACATGTAATATGTTCCTGAAGGTGAGCTTATCCTTTAAGGATCATATGCGGTATGATCAATAATGCTGAAGAGGTCCTGCTGTCCTATTAGGTGTAAGGCATGAAGTGTGAGTTAGGGCCAAAGAGGGCAGTGTCCATATACAGGAGAAGTGTTGGCCTGCCTCTTTGCTGTTACATTCTTTTCAAAGTGGAAATTATGTGCAGTCATATTTTGTTAGTCTGATGTAACTAAATTCCTTCCTTAACATAGCTAACTGTCCCCACTATACCAATATAGTAATACAAAGCTATCATTGTTGAGAAATAAGTGTGGCAGTGTGCAGAACTGTCAATTTCCAGCTAGTGTACTAAGCAGATTATGGGACAGGTAGTTGCTGGATGAATGTGTCCAAAATCTTGAAGACTGAAAGAAGAAGTAGACAGAATAAGGAAAAGGAAGTTATTTTTAAAAGATGCTAGATTAAATAAATTAGAGGAAGAAGGTTCACTAGTCTTAGAAAAACTAATATCACAGGAAGAAATTCAATAGCCTTAAAAAACACAATGTCAGGGAAGAGCCCTGGACCGGATGGGTATACAATAAGATATTATAGGAAATTTAAGGAACAATTAATTCCGAAAATGTACACATACATGAATGCAATCGGAGAGGGAGTTGAGATGAGAATAGTTGTTAATGACATGTAATACAATTATCCCTAAAGGGAAAGATGTGTCCCAGTGCACTAGTTATAGACCAATGTTGCTACTGAATATGGATACGAACCTGTATGCAAAAATATTAGCGACTACGATGAAGGATCTAATGGCGGAGTGAATACACTTAGATCAGGTGGGATTTGTCCCAGGAAGAGAAGGAAGGGATTATGGATTAAGATCATTGCTCCTTTTTCAGAAGAGTAAAAAAGAGAAGTCTCCAGTGCTATTCTTGTCGATAGATGCTGAGAAAGCCTTCGACTGAGTAAACTGGGAATTTATGAAGGACACATTAAAAGTAATGGGGATAGGATCTAGAATGATGCAGTGGATACAAAATTGTATAGCTACTCATCAGCATATGTAAAGATCAATGGCTCGCTGTCATCAGGGTTTAAAATGTATAACGGGACAAGGCAGGGATGCCCACTCTCACCCCTGCTATTCTTATTATCCCTAGAGCCTTTATTAGTAATGGTCTGAAACAGCATAGATATTAAATTAATTCAGATTAGGGAAGTGGAACCTAAAGTTGCAGCGTATGCAGATGATATACTACTTTATGTGGCAAACCCTAGGCTAACATTACCAAACTTAATGAGAATATTAAAACATTATGGAGAACTATCAGACTTAAAAGTGAATCTTTCAAAGACAGAGATATTAAATAGTAGTGTCCCAAAATTAGAGAAAATAGCATTACAAAATGAATTTCCTTTCACATGGAGGGAAAAAGAATTAAAATATTTAGCAATAAAGCTGACCTCATCTCTTAAAAATATATATCAGGTAAATTACATCCCTTTAATAAACGAGATAAAGAACGAATTGAGAGGAAGCTCAAGAGGATCTCTCTCCTGGATAGGAAAAATAAACTTTGTGAAAATGGTGATAGTACCATTTTGTATAAATGTAATATGCTCCCGATATATATACCAATGACTTACTTTTGGATCTTAAAAAAAATAATATTAACATATGTTTGGGTGGGTAAAAAACCAAGAGTAAAATATGATGGCCTACGCAAAGATAAATCAGATGGAGGCTTAAATATGCCAGATTTTAAGAGATATTATTATTCGGTAATATTATCATGGGTAGTAGATTGGGTATATAACGTATGAGGGAAAAGTTGGGTAAAAATAGAAAGTACACTAAGTGAGGCACCGTTTGATAAAATTATTTAGATTCCACAACAGTTTTGGACGTTGTCTAATAATACTAGTATATTAACACGGAACACATTTAGGGTATGGGAAGTAACTCATAGACAAATTGGATGGAAATATAACGCTCCCTTTTCAAGCTGAAACGGAGGATGTGGCTATGTGAATATATGTATAGAGGAATTCCAATAACCAATTAACAAAGATAAAAGGCAATTCTAAGAGGCAATCATAAAAGCACATCATGGATCAAGAGTGCATGGCTTAAAAATTACAGAAAAAATAGAGGAAAGATACATGAAAAATTAATAAAATAATAAAGAATATATAAAAAAAACAATTAAAAATACATTCACAGCAATAGATTTCAAATGCAAATACCACACTTAGAATCAACTCCAGACCTTTTACCTGCTTAATTGATGAAGAAATAACAAAGGAGCAGCCCACATCTGGCCATGAAAAAGCTTTTGATTCAATTGTTCTATTACTTTTGGTCCCTTGTAAAAGGAGGGATGGCTACTCTTAAGAGCTGAAATTCCTAAACCCTTCCTCCAATTTGGATGTACATACCCTCAAATTAAACCTCAGAGTGTGCACTTTCAGCCCATATCCATTATATATATGGATCTAACTGTACCTTGGTGAGAGGATCTGAGATAATAGAACATTGAATATATGCTTATTTACCCAGCATAAGATACAAGGTACAGAAACTGAAAGTTTTGTGTGCATTTATTCTTGCTCTTTGTAATAACTCATCCTAATACATTACAGTCGGAATTGTTATTTTAAACATTTACTTCTATGGTACACTGTGATATACTTCACTGGGAGGCATGCTCTGATCAGGGTCTGGTATGGATTTTAGTGGGGACCCCATGCTATTTTTTTTGGCGTGGGATCCCCTTCAAAATCCATACCAGGCCATTTGGATTGACCCTCATGGCTTTTTTTTAAAAAAAGCTGTCGGCTCTTTAATGGCTCATTGTTGACTCATCATTGTTAGGATGCTGGTGCGTGCCAGCACAAATCACAAGCAAAAACACATAAAAATGCATGTAGATATCATTTTGATGCATTTCAATTGAAGTTTATGGATCACAAAATTGCACAGCATCACACTAAAATAGCACAAGGCCCTAGTGGAGCATCATCGATGGGCCCACTAGCTAAACCCTAAAGAGCAGATGGGATTCCAGATGATGTCACACACAAACAGGGCGGTGCAGGCCAAGCAACAACTGCTGATAAGAGGATCTCAGCAGGCCAATTCTAGATTCACTGGGTGGTTGAGTATCCAAAAGGTAAGCAGTGGGTGGGAAGCTGAAGATCTGCTCTAAGTACTGAAACATATGCTTATTCATAATCAATACAGAACAATTAGGTTTTACTTTGAAGTGACTAATTTAAAATGTTACATATAAAATATACATCGATATTCAGCAATATACAAAACTGTCTAGTCTTATAATTTAATACTCTAAATGTCTACAGCAATAAATGTATTAAATGTACACTACAAATTATGTTATTATTATTATTATTGTATATGACTTTATAAAATTGACACTAAACCACTGTTGTTGACAGTCATGAACACGAGAACATCCCCTGATTAGGGTCATTTGTAATGTTATCCATTTCAGCCATGTTCTACAGCAGCTACTGTAAATGTGAGTAATTTTTAAGGACAATCATTTTGAGAACCATTTTTCTATTCTAACAATATTTAATTCTTAATTCTTTTCATCAGAAAATGATCATGATAATTAGTTACTAATAAAAGGATATGAGAAAAACATTTTACTAAACAAGTGTGAACCACAGTAATGATAAAAGGAACTATTTATAGATTCAATCCACTATCCTAAAATGAGGAATAAACTCCATATTTGAAATTTGTGATAGATGCAGATGCCTTATGTTTTAAGAAGGCTCTACTTTTCTTCACCCTTATTAGTAAAGTGATTTTTTTTTTGTTCCTTTCAGACCCTCACCATAACCTGTGTGGTTATACTTTCTTGTTGATCCCATAGCCTTACTCCGTAGAGGTTGGTTTTCATGCACTTTAAAAAAAAAAATATAGAGAATTTATTTCCTGGTAAAACATGTTCTTTTAATTAAAGCATATTTTAAAATAATGGTTTAAATGGAGAAAAAAATCACCCACATCTTTACATAGGGTCTTCAACACTATAATAAATGAATCTCATACAGATTTATTATAGGCCTGCAGCATACATTAGAATTCCCTAGGGATCATTACATTGAGTCCTGTTACAACATTTTCTGATAAGTAAGTTATTAATGAAATAGGGCATGGAAGCTGGGAAGTCTGAGATTCAATTTTTTATAATAAAAATTCTAAAGCAGAAAGAAAAAAATTGAAGAGAGCAAAAATGGTATGTTGTCAACCTGGCAAACAAATAGCAAAAAAAGATGTGGAATATTATCTATATGCCAGACTAAGAGGTTATTGAATATTTGTAAATCGCTAGTAGTGCTTTGGTAAAATGCAGATACCAAGATAGCAAGGCTTAGTATACTACTACTACCAGAAATAAAAATGTAGAAAGGTAAGCTCTGATTCTGCTTCTGATTCCACATTAATTTGACGTTTTAAGTAAAAAATAAATGATTGCATTGTTCACAAAACTGGATTGGCCTCAACCAGTTTGTGTTATGATAAATGCAATGCAAATATTATAGGAGATCGATTCTAAGATTTGATTTGCACAACTGGAGATCACATTTGCATCTGCAGAATAGGTCTGCATGGTTGATGTTTAATGCTGAAATGCAACAATTCTGTTGCATCATAAAAATATTTTTCTTCTCTTCTTCAAATAGTTGAATCCATCATCAATTTCAGGATGCCCCCTCTCACAACATCACATACACTCTTGAAATAACTAAAGCATCACTTTTAAGCTTTCTCTATCATATGCTTCTCTTAAATCAGCATATCATATGTCTGTCATTACTATCTTGGCATGACATCACATGAAAGCACATATTTTACTGATATCATAGTTTGCTTTAGGCTATTACTTATTATTAAGTAATGCTATTACTCTTCCATATCATAGGCAAGTCATTTAATTCTAATGAGCATTAAGGCAGGGTTGGAGAAAGCTAGAGATGCAAAGTCTTATAACACTTGAAATCAAGAGCTTGCAAACCCTTTCAGAGATATAATTCTAGGACATTTTCCATGTAAATAAATTCACCTAATTTCTCATAGGATTGTGAATAATCTCACTCATATACTGTATATCTGTTTACTATGTATACATTTTTACTCCATAACAGAGTTGTACATATAGAGTGAAACCCCTGCCCTAATGCTAACAGCAATGCCTTTTCAGAGCTATAATAGTTTGAAAGTCAACTAAATTAAGCATATACTACTTTTTATATTGTAACTTATGTCGAAACACACAATGAAATTTTGTTTTAAATAAGATCTGTCAGATCAACAAAATTTACCAATATTAATTGTGTAGTGAATTTTTATTAAATTTATTTTTTTAGGTAATCATTCACACTATATAAATGTTGTTGAATTTTTTTTATCTCACAAATCACATATAAGTCTTAATGGGTAAGCCTAAAGTATATATGAAATTTCACATAAAGTGCACTTATCTTTCTTGCCTAGTCCCTGACCGAAAGTAAACCTTCCCTGACTCCATGACTCCAGATGCATACTTATCTTAATATTAAAGGCATGCCCTGCCAAAATGTTGACAGATTATTCCATGCTGGCTGCAGTATATGCAGTTTATCCTCATAGACTTCTATGAGATCCTCTAATAGAGCTGTCACCATTACAGCAGGCTACAGCTCTGAGATTAAGTTAGGTATACACCTGAGGCTCAGGAGTGTGGATTGCTTTAGGTCAGGGGAGCTAGGCAGGAATCATAAATGCACTTCATGTGTAACAAGGTTCAAGTAACCTAATACTGTCATGTCTAACTCTGGGTCCTCCCCCTATTCAACCCCAAGTAAAATAAATATATATATATATATATATATATATATATATATATATATATATATATCTCAAAAAAATTAAAGGAACACTTTGAAAACACATCAGATCTCAATGGCGAAAAATATCATGCTAGATATCTATACTGATATGGACTGGGTAATGTTTTAAGAATGTAAAGATGCCCCATTGTTTGATGGAAATTAAAATTATCAACCTACACAGGGCTGAATTCAAAGACACCCGAAAATCAAAGTAAAAAAATAATGCAGCAGGCTAGTTCATTTTGCTGAAATTTCATTGCAGCAACTCAAAATGGTACTCAGTAGTTTGTATGGCCTCCACGTGCTTGTATGCATGTCTTACAACATCAGGGCAGGCTCCTAAAGAGACGATGGATGGTGTCCTGGGGTATTTCTTCCCAGATCTGGACCAAGGCATCACTGGGCTCCTGGACAGTCTGAGATGCAACCTGGCGCCGTGGCATGGACCGAAACATGATATCCCAGAGGAGTTCTATTGGATTTAGGTCAGGAGAGCATGGGGGCCATTCAATGGTATAAATTCCTTCATCCTCCAGGAACTGCTTGCATACTCTCACCACATGAGGCTGGGCATTGTCTTGCACCAGGAGGAACCCAGGACCCACAGCACCAGTGTAGGGTCTGACAATGGGTCCAAGGATTTCATCCCGATACGCAATGGCAGTCAGGGTGTCATTGTCTAGCCTGTAGAGGTCAGTGCGTCCCTCCATGGATATGCCACCCCAGACCATCACTGACCCACCACCAAAATGGTCCTGCTGACCGATGTTAAAGGCAGCATAATATTCTCCGCGGCTTTTCCAGACCCTTTCATAAATGTCACATGTGCTCAGTGTGAATCTGCTCTCGTCTGTGAAAAGCACAAGGCGCCAGTGGTGGACCTGCCAATTCTGGTGTTCAGACAAATGCCAATGGAGCTCTATGGTGCTAGGCAATGAGCCCAGGGCCCACTAGAGGATGTCGGGCCCTCAGGCCACCCTTATGAAGTCTGTTTGATTGTTTGGTCAGAGACATAAACACCAGTGGCCTGCTATAGGTCATTTTGTAGGGCTCTGGCAGTGTTCATCCTGTTCCTCCTTGCACAAAGGAGCAGATACCAGTCCTGCTGATGGGTTAAGGAACTTTTACAGCCCTGCCCAGCTCTCCTAAAGTAACTGCCTGTCTCCTGGAATCTCCTCCATAGTCTTGAGACCATGCTGGGAGACACAGCAATCTTTCTGGCAATGGAATGATTTTTTGTGCCATCCTGGAGGAGTTGGACTGCCTGTGTAGGGCCCAGGTATTGCCTCATGCTACCAGTAGTGACACTGACTATAGCCAAATGCAGAGCTAATACAAAACAGTCAGAAAATATGAGTAGGGAAAAAAATGTCAGTGGCCTCCACCTGTAAAACCATTCCTGTTTTGGGGGTTATCTCATTGTAGCCCATCTAGTGCACCTGTTATTAATTTCATTAACACAAAAGCAGCTGCAACTGATTAACAACCCCCTCTGCTACTAAACTGACAAGATGTCAGGAATCTAGGAATGACCAGAAAGGTGTGGACTGACACAGGGAAACGCAGGTCTCAGGTAAAGTATAATACAGTTTATTATTAGCCACCCAGATATATATATATATATATAAACGCACAGTGAACAAACCAACCTTCCACTAATCTTAGTAGGTGCAGGAACACAGGCGTAGTCAGGGCTGGAGAGGTGGAATGGTCAGGCCGGCCGTAGGGTTCTGTAATGACCGTTTGATGGTACCTCTAGCGGTCCTCAGGACAGGATTCCCCAGGGCGCGGAGTCTAAGTCCCAGTCCCAGAGTGTTAGCGGCTAAGTCCCAGAGTGTTAGCGGAGTCTAAGTCCCAGTCCCAGAGTGTTAGCGGCTGTTAACTAGGGAAAGGGGAGGGTGGTCCATAGCAGCGCAGGAGGACTCCCAATATATTCATTGTAGTACCTATCCTTACCTCTAGCAGCTACTATGGATGTTTTTGGCTTCCTGGATAACAGGTCCATCAACTTAGAGGAAGTCTTTAATCAATCTAATACGGGACCTATGGGTGATTTGGAAACCCAATATAGGAAGTTAGGCCACTTAATGGAGAAAAAAGTGTCGCTATGGTGGGACATAGTGACACATGAAAAGTATCTACAGGATAAATTAGTGCCCAGAAGAATCAGATGGGATATACCCATCTGTGATGGACTAACAGATCCAGAAGCAGTGGATGAATGGTTTAATTTTTTCCATGAAAAAGGCCTGGAATTGGTCATGTTCCTGCTGAAAAGGAAACAAAGGAAATTGAGGAATTTGGATAAACAAATAGGGGAGATTAAAGAAAAAATTGTACCATTCAAAGATACAGTAGAGATGCAAAATCTAACGAATCGCCTCAACAAAGACCTAGAAAGAGTAGACCAGGAAGTGAAATACAGGAAGACAAAAAAATACCAGAGAGATTCAAACGATATGAAGAAAAATCAAGTATTTAAATGGCAATCAGCGGATAATGAGGTTGAGCTGGCCTCAACCAATACTACTCCAGTAAAAGAAAGAGAGGAAAATAAAGGCGGTCCTGCACCAATTTATAAGAGTCAACAACCCATTCAAGTGCAAGATAACACTCAGAACTATAGAACACCAAAAAATGGTTATAAACCAAAAAATGGAAATGGTGGCTATAGGGGACCCAATAATAACAACAATTATAAGAAAGGCCCGCCATATAATAATAGATATTATCAAAATAATAGGCCGTACTACCCACCGGGGCCTAATTACAATAATTTCCAGCCAAGACCATATATCCCAAGACCATATGGACCCAGGTATGATGGTCCGGATCTATATGATAGGTGGGATCCCCCAAGATATGAATATAGAAGCCCCATACCCACCTATAATAGGTTTGAACCACTGAGGCAGGAGTACAGACAAGGGGATTTTTTAGAGAGATACCCAGGGGAGAGGAGCCCCCAAAGAGAAAAGAGAAAGAGCCCAAGAAAAGGAGGGGATGTAGAGCCGGATTCAAAAAACAAAAGAAAAAGAGAACAATAGGGGATGGGGTGTTCAATATTAGTGGCTCCTCAATATCAAAAGAGGAGCTCATGGTATTGGATAGAGGCCTGAAATATGCCCCTCCTGCGCCCATGAACAAATTTAAAGTCTATATAGATACCCAAAAATTCATTAGAAGATTAAATATAAAAAAATATTTTTCAGGATTACCAGGGGCTAAAAATTGTGTCAGTAATGCCCCGAGTAGCAGTTTTACCCATACTAATCTTAAAAACAGATCACTTTTTAACCCACAGATTAATAATAATGGCCAAATAGAGGTTTTTAAGAAATTAGTCAATCAGGATATAGAAAAATTGAAGGTTCCGATTATAAAGAAAAATATAGGCCTAGAAACAGGGATCAAGAGGTTATCCAAACAAGAGGATATAGTAATTAGGCCAGCGGATAAAGGGGGTGGGATCGTGATATTATCGAAAGATTATTACTTGAAAGAACTCTCCACTCAGCTTAATGATGAATCTACATACCAAGTGTTAAGAAAGGATCCTACTTTGATGTATAAAAAGGAATTAGAAAAATTGGTAAAGAAAGGTATGGAAAAGAAGATTCTTAATAAGAAAGAATCTAAATACTTAGTCCCTGACCTATGTAGGGTACCTGTAATTTATACAGTCCCAAAAATTCACAAAAATAATGAAAACCCACCTGGCAGACCAATTGTGAATGGTATAGAATCGGTACTAGCCAGGATGGGGGAATATATAGATGAATTCCTGCAACCAGTAGTGAAAAGCACAAAGGCTTATCTAAGAGATACTAAACATCTGTTACAGATTTTAGAAGAGTATAAAGGAACGAAAAAACTGTATGCAGCCAGTGCTGACGTGGCATCATTGTACACAATAATAGGACATGATGATGCAATGAAGTCAGTAGACTGGGGACTTAGAAAATATAGTAATTTAACATGGACCCAAAGGAAATATCTGCTGGAATGCTTGGATTTTTCCTTAAGCCACAATTATTTTTGGCATGGCGGTACCTACTATAAACAAATAAGAGGCGTAGCAATGGGTGCCAGGTATGCACCAAGTGTGGCGAATATTTTTATGGCGTGTTGGGAGGAAACGGAGATATACACTAACTACCCGGAAGAACTAAAAGTATACAAGAGGTTTATTGATGACGTTATAATAATATGGGAAGGAGAAGAAACAGCATTGGTGAATTTTCTATATAAATTGAATACTAATGGTAAAAATATAAAGTTCACATGGGAACATAGTAAAGAGGCAATTACATTTCTAGATTTGAATATAACATTTGGGAATGGTACATTTACAACAAAAACATTCTTTAAAGATGTGGACCGGAATGGCTACATACCAATGGGAAGCTGCCATTTTTCCCCATGGCTATACAATATACCGAAAGGCCAGTTTGTGAGAGTGAGGAGGAACTGTACTAGACATGAAGATTATCTGAAACAGGCGAATAAACTGGGATCTAGATTTATAGAGAAAGGTTATTCAAAAGATATGATTACTCAGAAGATAAGAGAAGTTGGCAATATGGAAAGAGAGGAACTACTGAAGGATAAAGATAAAAATAAAGAAGGTATTAATAATGAAGAGGTTCCTATAGTATTGGATTTTAATATCCAACATAAAAAAATAGAATCTATTTTCAAAAGACATTGGAATATTTTGAAATTGGATCCTGGGCTGACTACAGTCATATCAGATCATCCGAGGTTTGTGTATCGCAAAGCACCCACGGTTAAATCTAGGGTGGTAAAAAGTGTGCTAGATCCTCCATGTACAAATAGATTGACTTTTTTAAATGATATAGGTTTTTTCCCATGTAAAAACTGCCTTGCGTGTAAAGCCACAAAAAATATGAAACGGAAAAACTTCAGGGTTAACACTACTGGACAGGAATATACTATTAAAGATTTTATAACGTGTAAAACTATAGGAGTGGTGTACTGCCTGGAATGCGAATGCGGTTACCAATATATAGGCAGAACCAAGAGACCACTATGGAAGAGACTGGGGGAACATGTGAGAAATATTTTAAAAGGGTATCCGAAACATAATGTATCTAAACATTTCTCCATATACCATAACAGGGACCCTAGCAAAATGAAATTTTGGGGTATAGAGAGATACAAAAAGCATTGGAGAGGTAGTAATAAGGTCAAATCATTAAGTCAAGCAGAGTCACGTTGGATACATGATATGAGAACCTTGGTCCCAAGAGGTTTAAATGTTGAATTTGACCTCAACTGTTTTATTAGTGATTTTTAACTTTTTTAACTTTTATTATATTTAATATACTTTGGAAGCTGAGCTGTTTATATTGTAGATCCGTTTTTAAGATTGTGATGTATGGGTAAACTGCAAGCATATTAGTTATATTTTTTATTTTTTATCTTTTATTTTTTATTTATTTTTTATATGTTATTTTATGATTACCATTTATTTGCGCATATGGGTATATGTGTATACTCATGGGAGTATATGAGTTGGGTATCTGACTATATTTAGTCATACTTGTAGACAGGGGGTATAGGGAATAAATCAATCAATTATGTTCATAAGTTAATTTTATCAGAATTATGAACATTGATTTTTAATATGAATTCTTACTATTCTGTAATAAAAAGTTTTTATGTATTTCTTATCTATTTTATGTTATTAATTAAAGAGGTTACCAAATATATATTTATATCAACATAGTTAAGACAGATAGCCTAATGTGGAAAGATATGGATTATTTAATCGTATATAAAGTTATTGCAATGATTTAAGCACTAGGCTGTTTGCTTAATAGAAATCCCTGGGAGCAGGCTTCAAGAAAATGGCGGCGGCCATATACATGTTAATGGAAGGGAGGTGCATACACCTCCCACTAGGTATAAAAGAGATCTGAGTCTCTCTAGCGGTACCCAGATGAAGTCACGAGGTACGTGACGTAACGCGTAGGCACGCAGAGACGCAGTTTCCGGAGTCCCGAGTGACGTACTTCCGGTACGGGACGCCATTTTCCTAGGGCCTTACATGAGTGCAGTTTACCCATGCAGGGGAGAAGAAAAACGCTGTACACAATGTGAGTGACTTTCTATTCTATAAATAAAATGCTGGTATTTTAACTACTACACTATGGAGGATTTCTTTTCTTGAACTCACCATTGTGAGAGTGAGGATTTACAGAGGATTGGAGTAGAGGTCTCCGTGAGGCGGAAAGGTGTGGAGGAGGACAAACAGAAGGATAACCTGAGAGGTACCATCCAGGAGTGCTGAGGATCCAAGTTGATCCTAAAGGCTTGTTGGCCCCTAGGGGTCGTAGGAAGGAGGTGAGGAGGCATTGCAGCCAAAGTGGAAGAGTGGATTTTTCACGAGTGACACCATGTTAACACATTGCATGTGTATTTAAGCATCACTTGGACTTCACTGTTTTATATTTGTTTTTTGGATATTGGACAATACATTTACTTTAGTGATTTGGCACGATCACATGTATTATTGATTAGGAGTGGCACTACCACAAATATTATGCTGAATGGTTATTACAACACTAATATGTTTTATGAGGTTTTTCACTCATGAGTTAAGTTACACTTGTTTAGAGCACTTATTTTTTAGACACTATGTGAGTTGTCACTAGGTTTATGTACCTAATTTATTTATTTTAGTTGTTTTTATATGTTATCAAGCGCTACACTATTATATTATTTAAGTCCCAGTCTGCTTATTCACCAGGGCCCCTGATGGTGGGGATGGACTTGGAGCAGACAGGAACCAGGTCGCGGCCCCTGAGTACACCTGCTAGTGGTAGAGGGATCCGCCAGAGGTATGTGCAGGTAGAAAGCCTGATGTGAAGAGGCAGAAGGTGTGAGCAGGGACGGCTGGATCCGTGCAGGATGGATGGATGGCAGAGTAGTTAGCGTGGTCAGACGGGCCAGGTCAGCAATGTACGGGCAGCAAGGTACCAAAGGAGCAGGCAGAGAATCGTCAGGGTCACAAGCCGGGTTCAGTAACTCACGGGCAGCGTGGTACAGGGGATCAGGCAGAAAGATGGTCAGGCAAGCCAGGGGTTCAACAGGAGACGGTCAGCAGAGGTCAGGATCAAGCAGGGTCAGCAACAAAGCAGGAACACAGGATACCAGGTACAGAGGCTCATGGGAAAACATATACCAAGGCCCAGATCACAGGCCTGGTCATGCCTTAAATACACCTTTCTGCAATCAGCCCCAGGTTTGGCTGATTGCACGTGTGAGCTTCTGGCTGCTGAGAGCACCCGCTGGTCAGCTCTGGTACTGCAGCCCACACGGCAGATGAGTCCCACCACCAGTGCTGAGTCCATTCCTGACACAAGATCAATATCCCAGGAGTTTAATTGACATGATGTTATACTCTGATTAAAAAGTGTTCCTTTAATTTTTTTATGAGCAATGTATATACTGTGTATGTGTATACAGGTGTGCTCAAAAGTTTGCACACCCTGGCAGAAATTGTAAAATTTTGGCATTCATATTGAAAATATGACTGATCATGCCAAATAATGCTCTTTTATTGAAGGATGATGATCATATGAAGCCATTTATTATCACATAGTTGTTTGGCTCCTTTTTAAATCATAATGACAACAGAAATCACCCAAATGGCCATGATCAAAAGTTTACATACCCTGGAATGTTTGGCCTTGGTGCAGACACAAAAGGTGCCAAAAAATGCTCTTTTACTGAAGGATGATGATCATATGAAGCCATATTATCAAATAGTTGTTTGGCTCCTTTTTAAATCATGACGATAATAAAAATCACCCAAATGGCCATGATCAAAAGTTTACATACCCTGGAATGTTTGGCCTTGGTACAGACACACAAGGTTAAAATGCTAATTCACAAACGGGTTAAAATGCCAATTAGAGGTTAATGTCCCACATCTGTGACTTTTTAAATTGCAATTAGTGTCAGTGTATAAATAGTCAATGTGTTTGTTAGCGCTTACGTGGAAGCACTGACTAGGCTAGATACTGAGCCATGGGGATCAGAAAAGAACTGTCAAACGTCCTGCATAACAAGGAAATAGAACTTTATAAAGATGGAAAAGGACATAAAAAGATGTCCAAAGCCTTGAATATGCCAGTCATCACTTCCACTAAGAAGCAGAAAATTCAGGGACCTCTTGATACCAAGCCAAGTACAGGTAGAGCAAGAAAGATTGCACCCACAACTGCCAGAAGAATTGTTCAGGATACAAAGGGAAACCCATAGGTAACAACAAGAAAAATATAGGCTGCTTTGAAAAAAGACAGTGTGGTTGTTTTGAAGGAGCACAATATGATGACACTTGAACAAAACTGAGCTGCATGGTTGAGGTGCCAGAAAGAAGCCTTTACTGCATCAATGACACAAAAAGCCCTGGTTAGGCATGTCACGGTGTTGTCAGGCATATTGTAACCGGGCTTTTTTGTGGCATTGGTGCAGTAAAGGCTTCTTTCTGGCACCTCGACCAAACAGCTCATTTTTGTTTAAGTATCACCATATTGTACTCCTTAAAAACAACCACACCATCTTTTTCCAGAGCAATCGTGGGTGTCACCTTGTGTGTCTGTACCAAGGCCAAACATTCCAGGACATGTAAACTTTTGATCATGGCCATTTGGGTGATTTCTGTTATCATTATGATTTAAAAGGAGCCAAACAACTATTTGATAATAAATGGTTTCATATGATCATCATCCTTCAATAAAAGAGCATTTTTTGGCATGATCAGATATATTTTCAATATCAATGCCAAAGTTCCACAATTTCCGCCAGGGTATGCAAACTTTTGAGCACAACTGTATATGTATATATATATATATATATATATATATATATATATATATATATGTATAAAGCTTTTTCCAAGTTTTTTCCATTAGGTCTGCTGTCATCACAGGTTCTCCTGTGCACTTCTACCTGATGCTAAACGCTGCAGAGAGCGGTTCTATATACACTTACCAGCCATTTTATTAGGTACACCTGTTCAATTGCTTGGTAACACAAATTGCTAATCAGCCAATCAAATGGCAGCAACTCAATCATTTAAGCATCTAGATGTGGTGAAGATGACATGCTGAAGTTCAAACCAAACATCAGGATGGGCAAAAAGGAGATTTAAGTGACTTTGAATGTGGCATGGTTTTTGGTGCCAGACGGGCTGGTCTTTATATTTCAAAAACTGCTGATTTTCACACACAACCATCTCTAGGGAAATTTTGATTCATCTGACCTTTTTTTTCCATCAAGTTTTCCCAATATTCTATTGTCCAATTTTGGTGGACCTGTGCAAATTGTAGCCTCCGTTTCTTGTTCTTAGATGACAGGAGGTGGTGTGGTCTTCTGCTGCTGTAGCCCAATTGCTTCAAGGTTCAATGTGTTGTGCGTTCAGAGATGCTATTCTGAATACCTTGGTTGTAACCAGTGGTTTTTTGAGTTACTGTTGCCTTTCTATCATCTCAAACCAGTCTGTCCATTCTCCCCTGACCTCTGACATCAACAAGGCATTTGCATCCACACAACTGCAGCTCAGTAGATATTTTCTCTTTTTTGGAACATTGGATCATGAAAATCCCCACCGTTTTTGAAATGCTCAGATCAGTCTATCTGGCACCAACAAACTTGCCTTGTTCAAAGTCACTTAAATCCCCTTTCTTCCCCATTCTGATGCTCAGTTTTGAACCTCAGCAAGCTGTCTTCACCACATCTAGATTTAGCAATTTGTGTTACCAAGCAATTGAACAGGTGTACCCAATAAAGTGGCCAGTGAGTGTAGTTATGCACTACTACTCTGAAACATACTTTCGTAAGCCCAGGGTGAAGGTTGAAGCCCTGATGCCCTGGGCTCAAAGGAAGTGAGTTGAATGATGCTGGGTGTCATTCAACTGGATGGATGAGTCTGCTGGGAATAGCTCTAAAGATAAGTAAAGTACACAGTAAAGTATACAGTATATGTATTTTTACTTTTGGGGGCTGAGGGGGATCCATTGCTGTATATTATTATATACAGCATATTAATATTTCAATATTATTGTGCAATAAGTATACGATATATGAACATATATATATACAGCTGTGTTCAAAATAATAGTAGTGTGTTGAAAAAAGTGAATAAAGCTCAAAATCCTTCTAATAGCTTATATTTCCATACACACAAATGCATTGGGAACACTACACATTCTATTCCAAATCAAAACATGAAGAAAAATATATCAAATGTGTGTTGTTCCTCTAAAAAAATTGAAGAAAAGTGAATATTAGACTGTTCAAAAAAAATAGCAGTGTTTGTATTCTTCTTTACAAACTCAAACATTCACTATATAAACTGAAAAATGTTTGAAGATTTTGCTTTCCTTTGAATCACTTAATTAATATTTAGTTGTATAACCACTTTTTCTGAGAACTGCTGTACATCTGTGTTGCATGGAGTCAACCAACTTCTGGCACCTGTGAACAGGTATTCCAGCCCAGGATGATTGGACTACATTCCACAGTTCTTCTCTATTTCTTGGTTTTGCCTCAGAAACTGCATTTTTGATGTCACCCCACAAGTTTTCTATTGCATTAAGATCCGGGGATTGGGCTGGCCACTCCATAACGTCAATCTTGTTGGACTGGAACCAAGATGTTGCACGTTTACTGGTGTGTTTGGGGTCATTGTCTTGTTGGAATACCCATTTCAAGGGCATTTCCTCTTCAGCATATGGCAGCATGACCTCTTCAAGTATTCTGATGTATTCAAACTGATCCATGGTCCCTGGTATGCGATAAATAGGCCCAACACTGTAGTATGAGAAACATCCCCATATCATGATGCTTGCGCAACCATGCTTCACTGTCTTCACAGTGTACTGTGGCTTGAATTCAGTGTTTGGGGGTCGTCTGACAAACTGTCTCCGGCCACTAGACCCAAAAAGAACAATCTTACTTTCATCAGTCCACAAAATGTTGCACCGTTGCTCTTTAGGCCAGTCAATGTGCTCTTTGGCAAATTGTAACCTCTTCAGCACATGTCTTTTTTTCAACAGTGGGACTTTGCGGGGGCTTCTTGAAGATAGCTTGGCTTCACATAGGCGTCTTCTAATTCTAACAGTACTCACAGGTAACTTTAGACCTTCTTTGATCTTCCTGGAGCTGATTGTTGGCTAAGTCCTTACCATTTTGGCTATTCTTCTATCCATTTGAATGGTAGTTTTTCGCTTTCTTCCACGTCTTTCAGATTTTGGTTGCCATTTTAAAGCATTTGCGATCATTTTAGTTGAGCAGCCTATCATTTTCTGCACTTCTTTATATGTTTTCCCCTCTCCAATCAACTTTTTAATCAAGGTACGCTGTTCTTCTGAACAATGTCTGGAACGACTCATTTTCCTCAGAATTTCAGAGAGAAATGCACTGTAACCAGCATGTACAACATTTGCTGCCTTCCTTCCTTAAATAAGGGCAATAATTGCCACCTGTTTTTCAAAGAATGAATGACTTCACTAATAGAACTCCACACTGCTATTATTTTGAACACGCCCCTTTCAATTAGTGATTCAATTACACAGAATCAGCAGCATGCATGTCATGACTGTTGGGTCTGTTGGATTTCTATTACTCTACTACACCTGCTAGTAAATTATTTGCCATGTAGAAATATCATTTCTACCAAAAACATTGATTGATCAGGTTAGTGATGTCTGACTGCTATTATTTTGAACACAACTGTATATATATATATATATATATATATATATACATATATATATATATATATATATATATATATATATATATATATAGACATTGTATACAGAGAAATGTCTTTACTTCTGCCAAATGCAATATGAAAACTGTTCAATCTCTGGATAAAGCTAATTTAATTTCTAGCTCAAATAGCATGTAATTGTGCTAATAGAGAGGAGTGCTTTGTTGCTTTATCTGTAAATAAAGTCTATTAAGAAAGTCACTTCCCTTGTCGAATGTAGATCGTTGGTATATTTTACTAGCTAAGCATGGAAATCTGTGTCAGAGTGATTACACCTTTTATTCACTGTGAGCTCTCTTTTTAGGTTCTTGAAACTCTTTAATTTCCCACTTCAGCTAATTTAGCAATAAAATTACAGAGGTTTAGTGAGGTTAGCTACTAAGCAATTGGAGCATGAATGTTCTTTTAAGTTCAATTCAATGAAATTGTATCATCTATAAGAATGAACTCATTATATAACAATTAGGAAGAAATGGATCAGTGATAAAATATATACAGTTTGATAGTAAAATTAATTTTTTTTTTCAACTGTATAGAACATTTGGTAATGCAACAAATACAATGAAAAATAAAATGAAATTTTTGAGCTTCATTTAATCTGTGATAATTGCAAAACAAAAAGCAGATGATTGATCATAAAATCACATGTCTAAGCCACTACAAAAGTAGAAACTGTTGTGGCCTTATGTGTGCACTATTTTAGAAATTGCAAGACACATTCAATAGATGCAAAAAGAATGGTGGGAAGTAACTTCTACTAGTCAATTGAAAAATCATTGCCAGATAAACAAAATCGAATCTATAAGCAGCTTCAGTCTAAGATCAATTTTGCATTATAGTTTTATCGGATATCTTAGGTGATATTTCCTTTAATATGGGATGAACTATTATATTCTAGCTTCTTTACATCCTCCAATGGTCACAGATTGACAGCTATTGGTGGAGGTACAGAATACTGAAAGCTGAAGGCAATAGAGCATGCATATTCTATTGTTAGAAAGAGGCCTACGAAGGTGTTCAAGTTTGAAATTAATTTGCATTAGTTTGTTGATACTGAGATAGTGCAGAACTAAAAGAAATTCATTTTAAGGGCAAAGCACAGAACCTTATGTCCCCTTCTTCCATCTAATCATGTTAGGAAAAATAACAAGAAAAAGAAAATAGAATTTCCAGGTTAACTGTGTTATACAACACTTCACCAAATTGATATCTGATTCAAAACTATACAAAAAAATGTTCAGACTTTTTTCATGCTAACACATCTATGGCTGAATTTGCTTTACACTTACAAATGTTACTTTCAACTGAAGCATACATCAATCTTGTGAAATGAAAAAAAAAGTCCTGGGAAAAAATGGTATGTTTAAAGGCAGTTATACATCAAAGCATCTATCAACCATTAATAAATAGTCTGCTGTCTTTGATAGTTTCTGACAGTCTCTGACAAAGATAGGACATGGGAGTTTCTTCTGCACCTGTAGCTAAAAATAACATGTTTGACCAGTACTTTTTTTATCTAAAAGCTTTATGAATATGAAGTGAGCATGAGTACAAAGCAAAGTGCAAATATGCACAATCACATAAACAGTATCTTTACTGTAGACAAGATTTGTTTAAAACAAGAAGGGCTTTTTCAGTACCTCAAAATTGTATTTTGCTTATTACTGGTAATATTAGTTTAACCGCTTCCCTACTGCCCTATAGCAGAAATACTGCTACAGGGTGGCACGGGTGTGCAAAATCACAAATATATATATACGTGATTTTTCATTTACAGGTAGGGGGCATGCAAGCTGCGCGCACGTCCTACCTGTGCTGCCATTTGTGGCCGCAGCTGTCAATCACCGGTCCCGACAGGTGATTACTCACTTGATTTCCGAGGATCTACGACAGGGAGGATAACTATTTTGTTTACTAACAGTTCTCCTCCCTGTCAGCACAGGCACACTGCTGTGTGATTACAGTGAAGCACACTGACACCACCCCCCATTTAAACACTCCCAACACACAGTTAACCCTTTGATCACCCCTCATGTTAACCCCTTCCTGCCCAGTGCCATTAGTACAGTGTCAGTGTTTTTTGTTAGCACTGATCACTGTATTGTTGTCACTGGGGATGTCAGTGACACCAAGTCAGTTCCCCCCAGTGTCAGAATGTCCACCGCAGTCCCGCTATAAGTCGCTGATCGCCGCCATTACTAGAAGAAAAAAAATCCCAGTATATATACTGCCATTTGTAACCGCTGTAACTTTCACGTAAACCAATAAATGTACACGTATTGGGTTTTTTTTGTAGCAAAGACATTTTGGTATAAATTTATGACGAAATTTGATGTTTTACATTTTTGTTACTGGACATGTTTAATAGCAAAAAGTCAAAAATATTGTTTTTTTCCCAAAATTGTCAGTTGTTTTTTTACAGCGCAAAAAATAAAAAACACACAGGCGATCAAATACCACCAAAAGAAAGCTCAATTTGTGGGGAAAAAGGACGTAAATTTAATTTGGGTGCAGCGTTGCATGACTGCGCAATTGTCAGTTAAAGTAACGCAGCACCGTAACGCAAAAAATGGCCTGGTCAGGAAGGGGGGAAAGTGGTTCAAACACTGTTAGGGTTTCATTGACATGGTTGCTTGCACCCCACTGTGCAAATGAGGCATTTGTTTTTGTGCCTGCATCCTTCCCGAGCTGCATGCAGTCAGCCTATGGGACTGAATTCACATGCAGCTATACAGAGACAGTTACGTGTCAAAATTTTCTATGTCTACATTCAAAGCCATGCACCCGCTCCTGCATGCCTGTGAATTTTGACATGCATCTGTGGCAGACGCTGCACCTGTATTAGCTTCTATAGGCTGCTTTCACACAGCTAGGGAAAGTTGTAGGCACAAAAACAAATGCCTTATTAAAGCAATGCCAGTGCCAGTGCTGCTGTGAATGAGACATATATATTACTGTGCTTTGCTTCTTTATCTGGTATGTCTGAATAAACATTTTTCCTCCCAGTCTATACAGTGTCATTAGGAAATTTATCTTTTTTCCTAACTATAGTCATTTTATGATATTACCTGGCTACTTTGATCTAAAATAATCATGCAGGAGCAAGAGACCAATCTTCTTTAACATTTAAATGAAAATATAGAAAATTTATGGCAGGTAGGATTTCATGCAGAAGAGAGTCTGTATGTTTTTTCTACAATAAAAGTTCCCAATCAGTCTGCCAGCAATATTCTTCCAAAATGTACAGCTCACTGTATATTCTCAGCACTCTTTGATGCCAGGATGAACTGTCATCCCCGGCCAGCTAATCAAGATAGCCGAAGATTCCACAATCGGCAGAAGACTTTGGTGTGGGATCAGTGGTGTATTTAGGTTTTGTGCGGACATAGGCAGCACAAAAATAGCCTCCCTCCCCAGTGCATCCCCACTGTCTCTAGTGCACCAACATTTGCTGAGCAGAACTTTGTGGTCGGCCACATCTTTCTGTGAAGGTGTCAGTGGTATGAGTGGTGTGAAGGTGTAAGTTAGTGGTATGAGTGGTGTGAAGGTGTCATTAGTAGTATGAGTGGCATGAAGGTGTCAGTTAGTGGGATGAGCGGTGTGAAGGTGTCATTAGTGATATGAGCAGTATGAAGGTGCCAGTTAGTGGTATGAGTGGCGTGAAGGTGTCAGTTAGTGGTATGAGGGGCATGACGGTGTCAGTTAGTGGTATGAGTGGTGTGAAGGTGTCGCTAGTGGTATGAGCGGTGTGAAAGTGTCAATTATTGGTATGAGCGGTGTGAAGGTGTCACTTAGTGTTATGAGCAGTGAGAAGGTGTCAGTTAGTGGTATGAACAGTAAGAAGGTGTCACTCAGTGATATGAGCAGTGTAAAGGTGTCATTCTGTGGTATGAGAAGTGTGAAAGTGTCAGTCAGTGCTATGAGTCAGTCACCTGGCAGTCTCTGGTCAGTATCTGTCAGCTCTCCCCCCTTCCACATAGTATACATGGTATACACAGTAGTAGGATGGAGATCACTCACCAGGCCTGGCGGAAGGGTGGAGGCCAGGGGGGGAGGCATCTATTGCCGGTATGTTTCCTCCTCAAAGCAGCATTTCCCTTCCCTCTTCCATCTCTGTGACAGCAGAGGTGGCTGAGCCCTGGCCCTGCACAGGCTGCTGGGATAGTAGTTCTCTCCTGTGGAGGTGGTGGGTCAGAGGCAGGGGAAGGACTACAACTTCCGGTATGCAGTGCAATATATGACATATCACTGATATCCCACCTTCCGGGGGCCGGCGCCGCTGCCCTCCCCTGAAAAATGCCACCCAAGACAAATGCCTTATTTGCAAAATACATCCCTATGTGGAGTGGAAAAATGCAAACATGTTGCAGACTAGATTTTGGAAATAATGTATGAGTAAAATTAAGATTAGAGGTACAGTATTTGCTCTGAAGAAAAGATTCTAGGAAGATTTTTTTTTTTAATTAGCATTTTCCCTGTATTGTTTAACCACTTAAGAAGATTTTACTCTTTTCATGACCAGGGCATTGTTTGCTATATAGCACTACACTACTTTCACTGGTAATTGTGCAGTCGTGCAACACTGTCCCCAAATGAAATTTATGTAATTTTTTTTCACACAAATGGGCTTTCTTTTGGTGGTATTTGATCACCACTGGGATTTTTATTTTTTGTGATATAAATGAAAAAAGACTGAACAGTTTGAAAAGAAGAAAACAGTATTTTTTACTTTCCGCTACAAAACATCCAATAATAAAAAAATTATACATTTTAGCAAAAACGTATTCTGCTACATGTCTTTGATAAAAATAAATAAGTATATATTTGTGTGAAAGTTATAGCACCTACAAACCACGGTATATATAATGGATTTTTTTATACTACTAATGGTGATGATTAGTGACTTATAAAGGGACTGGGATCAGTGGCGGGCAATCAGACACTAACTGATGCTGGGGGGAACTGACTGTCACTGCCATCACCAGTGACATTAATACAGTGATCAGTGATAATACTATACACTCTCACTGTACTAATAACACTGGCTGGGAAAGGGTTAACATCTAGAGAAATCAAGGGGTTAAATGTGTGGCTAACTATGTGCAATATATGTGTGCTGATTTTTACTAATGATCTCCTAGTTTCTCATTTCTGCTTTGCAGGAATGAGAAACAAAGAGATCATTCCCTCTGTACAGAGCTATGTGTTGATTGTCAACACAGAGCTCTGGGCTGTGATTGTACACAGCCAATCAGCAGGTCCCAGCTGTGAATCATTGGCCAGGACTTGCTGACAGACTCCCGCTGTCAGCAGGTACCAGCATGCATGCCCCCAAACCCAGAAGCAGGCAGCAACGTACGGGTGCGTTGCTTGGCCTGTGATGGCCACCCATGCACAGTACATTGCTGGTGGGTGGTCCACAAGTGGTTAATTATATTTTTAACTAAAACATGGAAACAAATAGATACCTGGGTATAATGCCAAAGAAACCATATCTGTTGAAAAAATATACCAACGTTCAATTCAAAATTCAATAATACATAACAAAGTATAAAGATATAAATATATATACTGCTTCATGCACACTCCACAAAACTGCTCTGAGGTCTTTTCATCACTTCCAGTGGCTGAACATAGTATGTGCTGCTGGGAGAGGGGAGGGGGGTTAAAAGGATACATGGGCAAAGCACAAGTATACTTCAATGTAAACAAACATTGCGTCTATAAGCAACTATTTGTACAATATTTTAGGTCTCTCATGCTATTTAGACCTTCAGTATAATTACATTTTCTGTGGTGTTAGTCATTTGTTTCCAATGTGATGTATTTATAAGATATCAGAATACAGCATAAAGCTTTGCCTTTTGACACCTTTTACTTACCGTAGTTGTCTTTATTCGCCCACCCGGTTGCGTACAGGTCCAGCCTGATTTGTTCATTAATAAGTCACAGTCTTCCCCTTCTAAACATGGAAGCATATCACACCACTGTTTTGTTCTTATAATACGTGCTGTAGAAAAAAGGAAAAAACAACATAAGTGCTTTGTTCTGATCATATGATTTTCTTGTATAACTTTTGCTGCATAAAAAGAGATTACAGATCATAATTTGAATGATCTTTTTCCAATTAACACATTTACAACATTGAGTTTTTGTGTATACATTTTATATTCCAAAATATAACTTAAAAAAAATAAATACATTTACATTATTATTATTTCTATAGCAACATGCAGCATACATGTTATTGCCTAATTAGAATAATGTATTA
Organism: Staurois parvus; assembly: GCF_062004578.1. NCBI lineage: Eukaryota > Metazoa > Chordata > Amphibia > Anura > Ranidae > Staurois > Staurois parvus. The sequence continues at coordinate 7,686,426 of NW_028317815.1, forward strand.
AAATATCCTAGTAGTTTCTTTTTTCGACAATTTTATGTGACATTCATCTAAAACCACCCTCTGCAAATTTAAAAGGCAATATGTTTCTCTAGTAATTTATAGCTTGCATGCTGATGATGCATATATAGTAGTATATACTAATTCAGTCCACATTTCAGTTAACCAGTATATCTCATTTTAGCTGAAGATAATCTGCAAACAGTGTTTTCCAAGCTCCATATGGCACCATATTTCACTTGAGCCCTTTGACCATCTTGCTTTCTTCTTAAACTGGTGTTGTCAAAATATGTGTGTTTGGATTGCTCTGAACACTGCATTTGCTGATCATTCATTCATACAGTCACCAACTGCCAGAAACATGGTAAATCTCCCAAGTGGGATACAGAAAATTTTTTGACAACAAAAACTGAGATAAAACTTGTGTGACAGCCATAAATCGAAACATTCTTAGCTTCGTAGTAAGATATGAATGATTGAAATATACATGAAAATCTTTTCCAAATCCTACTTGCAATATCTGACCGAGGAATTAAGAAGATTGCATGTTACTTGTGGTGACAACTGAAATGCTAAGGCATTAAATATAAATCCTTGTATGGCAATGTTTTTAAGGGTAATCTATTAAGAAAATTCTATGAAATTAATAAAAATATATTAATGCCTTTCTATCCTGCAAATCGAGAGCAATAATTAAGCTATTGTTGTGTACAAACTTTATTGATTAATTTACTTTACTAAGCAACAGATATATTGTTATTATTATTATCATTACAGGTACTTATATAGCACTGTCAATTTATGCAGCACTTTTGCATATTTATAGTACATTCAGTCCCTGCCCTCAAGAAGCTTAAAATCTAAGGTTCCTAATTCACATTCATTCATTGGCTCCTGTCTAAATTCATGCAAATTTAGACAGGAGCCAATCAATATCCTATCAGTATGCCTTTTGGAGTGTGGGAGGAAACCCACACAGGCACAGGAGAACATGCAAACTCCAGGCAGGTAGTGCCGTGGTTGGGATTTGAACCTACAACCCTAGTGCTGCCAGGCGGAAGTATATATACATGAATGTGTGTGTGTGTCCTTGTCAATGTTTAACCACATCCGACCATCCTATAGCATATATACTGCTACAGGGCAGCAGGGGTGCGCAAAATCACATATATATCTGGGTAGGGGGCACGTGCGCGGCCCGCGCCGCCAGTCACCGGGTCCCGGCCAGTGATTCCCCGCCAGCGCCGGTGATTACCAAGCATCTCCAATGGGGAGGAGGACTGCTTTGTTTACAGTCTTCCTCTATGTCGGCTCTGGCACACTGCTCTCCATCCAGAGCACTGTGCTTACAGTGAAGCACCAACACACCGCCCCCCAGTAAAACACTCCCATCACACAGTTAACCCTTTGATCGTCACTCATGTTAACTCCTTCCTGCCCAGTGTTATTAGTACAGTGGCAGTGCTTTTTTTAGCACTGATCACTGTATTGGTGTCACTGGGGATGTCAGTGACACCAAGTCAGTTCCCCCCAGTGACAGAATGCCCGCTGCAGTCCTGCTATAAGTCGCGGATCACTGACATTACTAGTAAAACATTTTTTTTTAAATCCAGTATCTATACCGCCATTTGTAAACACTATAACTTTCACGTAACCAATTAATTTACATGTATTGGGATTTTATTTTAGCACAGACATGCAGCAGATTACATTTTGCCATACATTTATGACGATATTTTATTTTTTACATTTTTTTACTGGACATGTTTAACCATTAGCCGCCCGGCCAATGGCCGTTTGGCGGCTTCAGATGTGCTCCTCCATTCCGGGTGCACGCCATTTGGCGTGCTCCCGCACATGCGCCGTTTGCGGTAATGCAGAGCGGCACAGCAGCGGGATCTGTCACGGGCCGTGCACCTCGGACACAGCCGATGACAGATCCGAGTACCGGCTCCCGTTGCTGGTACCATGTGACCTGCTGTGACCAATCACAGCAGGTCACATGACAGTTGTATACATGGATGGCTTCATTCATGATGCCATCCATTGTATACTAGTGCCTAGCTGTGAATGGTCACAGCTAATCACATGCACATGTCATGTGATTAGCTGTGACCAAATCACAGCTAAGCACAAAAAAAAAAAAAAAAAAAAAAAAGCTGAATTAATCGATTTCATTCAGGTAAATGCTTGCTTATAGCAAAGTAATTCTTTGCTATAAGCAAATTGTGTAAAAAAAAAAAAAAAAAAAAAAAAAAAAATACTGATCACTTCCCCAAAGTAGTACAATGTTACTATGGTAACATTGTACTATTTTGGTCATAGTAAAATCTGAAAAAAAATCTTAAAATTTTTTTTAAAAAAAGTAATAAAAAATTAAATATAATAAAAAAATATAAAAAATTTAAAAAAATATATATATTTTTTTTTTCATACTGTCACCAGTCAGTGTCCCTGTTCACCGCCATGCCAGTTATATGATGACGCTGTACTGCACTGGTGACAGTATGTAAAAAAAAAAATAGTGAAAATAATTTTTTTAATTTTTTCATTTTCGGAAAAATTATGACAAAAAAATACAACTTCAAAAAACTCGCCATGCCTCTTATGAAGTACGTCGGACTGTCTACTCTGCAAAAAGGGGTCATTTGGGGATATCTGTACTGTTCTGACATTCTTGGACCTCAAGAAATTAGATTGGCCGTCAGTACTTCAGGATTGATCAATATTCAGATCTATACCATAGTTTGTGAACTCTATAACTTTCCTACAAACTAAATAATCCATCCTAATTTGGGTTATTTTCACCAAAGACATGTAGCAGAATACATCTCGGCCTAAATTTATGAAGAACAATTATTTATTTGTAAACTTTTATAACAGAAACAAAGAAAAATGTGTTTTTTTTTCAAAATTTTTGGTATTTTTTTGTTAATTTAGCAAAAAATAAAAACCCCAGCGGTGATTAAATACCACCAAAAGAAAGCTCTAGTTGTGTGAAGAAAATGATAAAATTTTAGTTTGGGTACAATGTTGTATGACCGCGCAATTGTCATTCAAAGTGTGAGAGCGCTGAAATCTGAAAAATGGCCTGGGCAGGAAGGGGTAAAATTGTACGGTATTGAAACGGTTAATAGCAAAGAGTCAAAAATATTGTTTTCTTCTCAAAATTGTCGGTCTTTTTTTATTTTTATAGCACAAAAAATAAAAAACACAGGCAATCAAATACTATCGAAAGAAAGCTCAATTTGTGGGAAAAAAAGGACATAAATGTATTTTGGGTTCAGCATTGCATGACCACGCAATTGTCACTTAAAGTAACGCAGCACCGCAATGCAAAAAATGGCCTGATCAGGAAGGGGGATAAATCCTCAGGAGGGCAAGTGGTTAATTCATATTCTTATTGTGGGGATAAGGAGAGGGGGAAGTAGCTTAGGGGGGAAAAAAACTGGGGAGGGAGGATGTCCTTTGTTGTAATTTCAGTCCACAATATCCTGTGTGGCCAGTCCACAACAGGACATTAGGAAATGAGTGCATTTCTGGAAGATCAACTGGTTTTAAAAGAATTGCGAAGATATGCATATGTTTACGTCCTGCATAAACATAAAAGAGCTGTACAGTGTATTTTCTGTAGGTGTGTTTTTATTCGAAAATTAGACAAATTTGTCCAAAGTTATCACGTAATAAGGTTTTTTGTTACAGTCATCACAATCAAAATTAGACAAGTCTGATATTCAGTAACTCTAGGTAGAGGCAGAGGTAACAATCCATCAATGATAAAGCACAGTAGAGTGCAAATAAGAAGCAGGTAAGGACATTTCTGGGTATCATGGGGTACTATAGAAGGTTCATCCTGAATTTTTCCATCCTAGCAGCTCCACTGACTGACCTGACAAAAGGGAAAGACTTGGTAATGGTGAAATGGTCCACAGAAGCAGAGGAGTCTTTTAAAATCTTGAAGAAGGCCCTTTGTTCACAGCAGTGTTATATTCCCCTCTCTAAAGATTTTTTGGTGAAGACAGATGCATCTGATGTTGGTATTGGAGTGGTATTGTTGCAGGTATGCAGTGGGGAAGAACACCCTGTGGAGTACCTGAGCAGAAAGCTCAATTAGCATGAGAAAAAAATATGCTGTCATAGAAAAGGAATGTTTAGCCATAAAGGGCCTTAGACGCACTAAAGTATTATCTGTTAGGATGCCAGTTTGAGTTGAAAACTGATCATGCTCCCCTCAAGTGGATGGCTCAAAAGAAGGAAACAAATAGACGAGTGAACCTGTGGTTTCTGGCCCTGCAGGACTATGCCTTCACTGTAAAGCACAGGCCAGGGCTTAAGATGGGGAATGTTGATGTCCTGTCCTGGGTTCATTCCTGTTGGGCCACAGGTGTTTCAACCCTGGGGTTGGAACAAGGGGGGGGGATATGTGGCAGAGCAATCCAAAGGAACCCTGGGAAAGTCCTGTTTGGGGTTTATAGATCTCCCAGGTTCCTCTTCATTTCTTCAGGACCGTCTTTTAAGACAAGAATTACATTGAATTATCCATCTACAACATAAGTACAAATATCTAAAAAAAACCTCACAGTGTGTATAGAAAAAATACATATATAAATGTAATTACAATCAACAGAACTGTCCTCCATGAAAAATTACAAAAAAACAACAAAACAAGGAAGACTGGTTAGGTTATCTCAGGCTGTGGGGAGACTAGAGGACCTAACGGAGAACAGGAGGAAGGGCTAAAAGGACCACAATGGCCAAAAATCTAAAACAATCATGCATGAGAGTAAGTATGTATATCACACTGCTAGGCAGGACTTATCTCATCAGATTGCCCATTACTTACTTGCAAAAAAGAAACCTCAACATACAGTATACAGACTATCCCAGATGCTCCTCAGTATTTCTACTTCATATACTGTACTTCAATACTTGTTATGAACCACAATTTTCAAAGGGAGAAATGATGGGGAAATCTTTACTATAGGACAAAAAACAAATATGCATAGGCACATAGTGAGCTACACAAAAATTCACCACTATACCCCATTCTTACCTGAAAAACAACGATCATAGTGTCCCCTTAAAACATACAAAACAAAGGACTTTTTCAAAGCCTAGACGCATAGAGGGGCCCAAAATCTAAGAAGCACTTTTGGGCTTTCAAGGAACATAAACTATGTGTCTAATTCCTTACTACCTATCATATTTATTGTGTCCCACCCCAAAATATGTTCTGAAAGGCATAATGAATGATTTGAAAATGTCATTTTTTGCCACAAGTGTTTGAAAAATGCAGGAAAGGAAATAAAAATTAATTTTTATACAAAGTTGTCAATTATTAAGATATTTCTAACACAAAGCAAAGGAATACCTTTTTACATTTTTTGAGGCACTGACGGAACAGGACAGAAATACCCATAAAATTACCACTTTCGGAAAGCAAACAATCCAAGGTATCTTGTAAGAGGCATGGTGAGTCTTTTTTGCTACAAGTTTTTGCAAAATGCAGAACGAAAATTAAAATGTATTTTTTTTTACACAAAGCTGTAAATTATTAAGATACCACTAACATGCAGCATAGATACACTTTAAATTACACCCCAAAACACATTCTGTTTTTTGGAGAGCAAACACCCTAAGGTATTTTCTAGGATGCATGGTGAATCTTTTGAAAACTAAATTTTTTTTGCAACAAATTGTTTTGGGAAATGCAGGAAGGAAATGGAAGCTGTTTTTCCTATTACATTGACACAAAGTTGTCAATGTAATAAAAAAAAAGTTTCACACACAGCATGGGCATACTTGTAATTTCACACAAAACACATTCTGCTACTCCTTCCAAGTATGGTGATACCACATGTATGAAATTTTTTCAATGTTTGGACCCCCTAGCGGTCCCCTTTCCTACAAGCCAGGTAAGCCTTGCCTACTGGTGTGTGACTTTCCCCCTGAAATAACATGTTCCCTGGCCAGGAAGTTGAGGAGGCTGAAGAAAGGAAGAACAAAAGAATTCCTTTGGTTCCAGCAGTGCAGCCCATAGCTTGGACTGGTGTCTCACTGGAACATAGTGGGACCTGCAAATGGGTAATTTCAGGCATCAGGAAGGGACATGGTCAGCAAACATGCAAAGGATCAACCCAGGCAGCAGATAGAAATGCGGTCAATAAACAGACCAGGTTCAGTACAGGTGGCAGACAGAGGCAACACTTCATAGGTAAACAAAACAAAAGAAAACTCCTGCGCTACCTCAGTGTGATTTGAATAATAAAATATTAAAATAATAATAGTGAAGAGCTGCCGCAAGCATTAGAGATTGTGTTCCCACAACAAAACTATAAAAATAAATAAACTCAATGCTGCGCTGCTAATGTACAATATACATCTAAATCATCGATACAATTGAGTGAAAATATAACATACACAAATCATAATAATAAAGTGTCCATAGAAGCAAGACCATGTAAATAAGAAAACAGCAAAAGTGATTCAATAGTAAAATTCTTCACAACTTTACAGTATATACCGGTCCTTTTAAAGGTGGTTTGAGGTCAGAGATTCATACCCTTATACAGAGGAAACAAAGGACACTTCGATGGTGCAATATGTACTAACAAGTAGGCTTTATTAACCACTTCAAGTCTGGACACTTTTACCCCCTTCCTGTCCAGGCCAATTTTCAGCTTTCATCGCTATCACACTTTGAATGACAATTGCACGGTCATGCAACACTGTACTCATATGAATTTTTTAGCATTTTTTTGAGACAGATAAAACGTTATTTTGGTGGTATTTATTCACCACTGGGTATTTTTTTTGCTATATAAATGAAAAAGTCCAAAAATTTTGAAAAAAGTGTTTTTTTTATAAAATTTTGCAAATAAATAATATGTATTCATAAATTTCTTGGTCAAAATTTATTCGGTTATCTTTTTAGTAAAAAAAAAATTATCCAAATTAGTTTATAACCAAAAATTAAAATTTTTCAAAATAGTTTTTTACATTTTTATTTAAATTTTTTTATATTATTATTTAGGTTTTTTTTCCCCAACTTACTGTCACCATAGTGATGTTGTACTACTTGTGGGGGATGATGAAGATTTTTTTTTTACACTGATTGCTTTTACACCCATAAAGGCTGTAAAAGCAATCATTTCTCCTTCTCTCTGGCATCATTCTTGCAGCCATTCAGTAATACTGTGAGAGCTGTGATTGGTCACAGCTTGTCACATGGTACAAGGCTGTTGTGAATAGCCTTGTTCCATGTGACCTCTGTAACTATTCACATATTTCACTAGTAGTAAGCAATGATGTCAGAAGTGACATCTTGCTTATTACTATTCATGTGATCACTGATTGGCCAATCAGTGATCACATGATCGGGGCCTCACACAGAGTCCAGAGGACACAGCGGGCACCGGATCGCCAGGGAGCGCACAGACTATAAATGCGGGCGCCGTTTATGAACGGCAACCCACTCCTGCACTGCTCCCGTCTGGCCGTTTATGTACATGGGGCGGACGGGAAGTGGTTAAAAGGTAATAGACTCACATGTATATAAAGGTAAAAAATGCCATAAAAAATGGTTTGGAATCACCAAAAGAACATATATTTCTTATGGGATGTGAGCAAAGAGAAGGGGGGTGACTTTTTTTACACTCTGAGTGTTTACTACGGTCCCGATCTCTGTACCTTGTTCTGTAATCTGCTGTGTCCGAGGCTCCATTCTGGCCATTTATGCACATGGGCCAGACAGAAAGCGGTTAAGTAAAATACTAGTTTCACCATTTTTCATCCTTCATTGCATCTCAGTATTGTTATGCCTATTTTCAACCATTTCCTATCTACATGTATGTGCTCTAGCAATGGCTGCCTGCATGGGATTTCTCTAAACCAAGTCCATGCATTGTATACTTTAAAGTTGAATTCCAGGAATTCAGCCACTTTGTGAAATCTGCTGGCATACACTGAGGTTGATTTAGTAAAGGCAAACAGACTGTGCACATTGCACAGCTTAGTGAATGCGGTGAAGCTCTGCTTATTTCCTTCATCCAATCATGTGCAAACAAAAATGCAGTTCCTTACATCTGAATGGATATTCATTACAAAGTGAAGCTTCACCACATTCACTAGACTCTGGGGAAAATGAGTGCTACTGCGCTTGCAGAATGCAGTTGATTTGCCTTTAGTAAATCAATCCACCTTGAGCTAAGTCAAAATAGGCACATGCCACCTCGTGGATTTATTTATTTTGTTTACAGCTGAGAGTTTTATAGAGTTCTGGGGGTACAGCTTTAGCTACACTCCCAGAGCTCTGCACGAGAGATACTGCACAGCAGCAGCTCTGTCTGCCCCTCCCCTCTGTTGTCCATTCACAAAAGCCTTTGTATTTTGTAAATTAGTTCACATAATACAAAGCACTTTGTGAATGGCCAGGAGGAGGAGAGAGGCGAGCACAGCTGCTGCATGTAACTCTGCAGCTGCAGTAGCTGAGAAAAAAGATCAACTGTTGGAGTGCAGAAATTATAGTGCTAGCCACGTTCCCAGCACCCAGTAAAAATACAAGATGTTAATTAAAGAGGTAAGTCCATGTGGTGGCATGCACCTCATTGGATTTAAGAGCGTCTTCAATGCTTTGGGCAAAATGGCTGAATTCTCCTACTGTAGTAACCTAATTAGAAGATAAAGAAAGACCCTATTGCAGAAAATAGCTGAACAAGAACCTTCAAGCTACAGGGCACTGAAATATGGAAAGGGTGAGCAGTGCTGGTAATTCTCCTTTTTAAAAGCAGGCACAGGAAAAGCAAAAATCTGGAGTAGAGATTTAAAGTGAGGTCAAGACAATCAATGTAATAATAAAATCAGTTTGATAGACAGCAAAAAGTCATATTCATGATCCAAACTATCTGATGTGCAAACCAAACAAATTGCCTTCATATACAAAACTTAATTGTGCCAACTATAAACTGACAACCAATCTTATGAGAAAAACACCACTGACCATCAACATTGATCACCAATATTTAAGAAGGCATCAACCATTGATCAACAACATTTAACGGGGCACTTACCACTGACCACTGCCATGAGGGGGTACAAACTCCAGACTATTGAAATCTGTAAGTTGTTCTGCACACTGCATGGTCCTAGCCCCTGCATTCTGACTGCTGCACTGCATACACTATGTTCTAAACAAAACAATTTTAGGGACATTTTAGGGCCTCAATACATTTGACACCTCCTTTTTTGTACTTGTTGGCTATTTTTCCTTGCAATTCAAACTATCACAGCAATGAAATCTGAAAAATGACCTGGCAATGAAAAATGATTACAGGCTGGTATTCAAGTTGTTTAAGCATTTTTGAAAGTTTATTTACCTAACTGTACTAAGCTAACCCACCTTCAGCTGAATAGTTACTGAGTTTTGGCAACAGGTTCACCCAGGGCTCTGCTGCATTTTTACATGTGGCCTGTTGTCTTCTTCTACTGCCCACATACACAGTACAACCTCATTAACTTCTATGAGGTAGAGAGATAGATGACAGACAACAAATGACTTCAAGTGCCATAGCACAATATTTATATTCCAGCAAGGGCAATCATAGACCAACTAACTGGCATTTTAAAAGTACAGATTTTTTGTGTTTTTACATGAATATATTTTAAAATGTAACACTATCTATAACTTTACTGGAGTTAAGAGCTAGAAATTTTATCAGGTTTTATAGCTATTGGGAAAATGTCTTGGTGATGACTGTGACAGGAAGTAAGGGGAACCTACAAAATGTGAATTCAAGCAATGAAACATATACATTCTAAGAATTTTGGGCTGATAAAAACTTTTTTTGTGTGTCTGTGTCCATGTTGTATCTGGGATCTTGTGAATTGTGTACCCCCCCCCAACAGGGGTTTGTTTACTATACATTTTATATATATATATGCTTGGTATTCAAATTAGAGGGTTAGAATATGTGGACTTCCAACTGCCAGTTTCTGGCCAAATACAAGGGAGGACGTTTCAAAATTACTTTGTCATTGCAGGAGATTTTGTTTTTAGTAAACATATTGAATGGGATTTTAATATCATTGGCAGGGATCAATGCAGTAAGACATTAATTCCTGTTTACAAACACAATTTACACAGATCAGACCAGTTAGATATTGTTATTGCCTTCATTTAGCTACCTAGGCAGTGAAGTAAAATGCTTTTCTTCAAGATATAATAGCTACCCCTAAACGTGACTTTTTTCCCTTGATTTGTAGCAGCTCTAAAATAGCAGCATAGTACATCACACATTTCAACTTTACCTTATTCCAGTATTTCATTTACTCTGTAAAAGCTGCCTAATCCTAGACTACCATTCTATATTTCAACTGCAATGCTATGTCTTCACAGGCAATGGTGCGGCTCATATCTGTACTTATTGTAAATTTTCAAAAGGTCCTTTCAGCCTTTTTAAATTATCTATAATCTAATAATCTTGATATAGTACATTCACACACAATGCCAAGTGCTATATAAATCAAGTGTGACATATCACTAGTGGCTCTATTGATACAAAATTTATCTCCCCTTTTGACAGATGACCTCGTCACTGAGAGTGCTCTAGTCCACTAGCTGTGGAGGTCACCCCTAATGTGCAAACATAGATGTGAGCTAACAAATATATCATTGCATAAGGTAACATATTGCACTTGCACTGATGATTGGAAATGCATATTGTAAAGTAGTACTAAAATGGCCAAGACAGTGTGAGATGTCTGCATCATAAAGCAACAAAACATCAGAGATGCACAAACTTTATATTGGACAACAAACCATTGTCATATTTTAACAATGATTTTGACAGATAAGAACCTCATTTAGAAAACACATTAATTTTGTGGTTTTATGAGCCTGAAAATCCATGGGGGGTTTTATGAATACTTATTCTGTACTGTGCTGACTGGTGGGGGGTCTTTATTTTGTGTCTTGAAAAGCATGATTCAAAGTGCTTCATCCCGCTGAGAATTCATATACCCTTCATGCTTCACTTTAAAATACGCACAGCAGGGAGCAGGAATAAGTTCATGGATCAAACTTTCATACAATTGTAGCATTACAATAAAATGGTAAATTTACTGAGTGTCTTATGTGTGCACTCTCAACAGAACATTTGACTTTATTAACATAATACGATAAAATCCCTACTTCCAAAGACAAACAAGCAATGAATCTGCTTTTTGCATTTATTTAATGTAGTACATAAATGGTGCAATTAAAAAAGTCCCACTGGCTTAAAGAACACCACCAAAACTTTGTCACTTTGATAAGGGCACACAGGGTAAAAAGGGCATTTGTCTCAAGCCCATCAGACCAGAGGTGCAACCAAAGAATAGCAAGAAGGATTGTGATACTGTGAAGGAGTTCATTTATTCTTTTTTTGATGGTTCAGGAAGACAAGAGACCCATTCTTTCAAGTACACCCAGACTATGGACATTAAAGTGCATTTCCACTTTAGCAGGCAAATTGGGATAACACCTACATTATATTTGCTACATGCTACAGTTAACATAGATTAACTAAAAATACTGATTCCTTTTAAATGCTTTTTACTTGCTTAAAAAGCCTTACATATGCTCCTGAAGGGGCTGTTGAGTAATGCTTAACATAATTAACCCTATCTGTTCTATGTTCACTGCTCTTCCTTATCACCTGTACTAGATTTGAATTCTGTGCAGGAGATTTAGCTTTTATTGCCAATGCATAATTGAGCAAACTGAAGTTAGAAGCTGTTTGGCTAGCCATGCACAGATGCACTAGATTCTCAGTGCTCCAGTTTTAGTAAATCTCCCCGTCTGTTCCAAAAAAGGGTTAACATGTAGAAACCACCCTTCTGCATTGACTGTTAATAAAGTCTTGAGGGGGCAGAGCCACTGTGAGACTTTCTCAGAAATTCTTCGGATCCACCATGAAATCTTCTCCTTACAAACATCTTCCAAAAAGAAACATTTTTTTTAAAATTTCTTTAGGTATGCTGTGTGAATTGAAACACACAACAAACACAGTGGAATTTTCCCAAATCTGGCTGCAAAATGGAAATATGCTTTAAAATATGTATAAAAACTTTTAACACAAGCTATCACTGACTGCTGTAGCTGCAGGTTACATGTTCATAGTTCATAACAGAAGCACTGAAATTGTAACTCCTCTACACTTTTTATCTTTGGCAACAAGCACTTGGCAGCCTGTCAGCCCTCTAATTTAAACACACATCGGATGCTTGTAAGCTGTTAGAAACTTACTAAAACCCAACTTGAGTGTCTCTTGGGATCTCTAAGGATGAATTTCTACACAGTACATGCAGCCACACAGGTCAGTAATGGTTTGTTTTAAAGCTCTTTACTGCCTATTAAAAATATGTAAATGGTTTAATGTTCATAGCATGGACAAAGGTGAACATTAAACAGAAAATATGTACTATTGTTGTCACATCCACCATTCAGATGTTCTTTTTTAATTAAAAGGATTTTTTTTTTTTTAATTTAAACAGGTTTTTTTTACACAATGACAAAGATACTTACTAGGTCAGATGTTCATGCAGTTCATGTATAAAGATTTGCTGTTCCTGTTTTTGGTATTCTTAACCAAATCGGCTTATAAATGCTAAACTGATAAATGTAATCTAATGGATTACAATAATCTTGGGCTAATCAGGAGGCAATGTTAAAACCCTTAGCAAGCGACACCTTGCACCAAAATCTTTATGTTTATTGTTGCACTTTGGTGTTATAGGTAAATATCTCTCTTATAAAAATTGAACAAGGATGTAAAATGAGAAAGTAAAAGCAGGAATATTTTTTTCTGCACCAAGTAAAATGGTAATGGAAAAGAAAAAAAATAATATGAATATGTATGCCGGCTTGTTAGGATTATGTGGAGTTAGTTTGTTAACTCTGACAAACATAATCTATCTTATTGTGTTTGTGACAAATATTAGGCAATGCACAATAATTATGAGAGTACTTTGTCAGCCTTTAAATACAGGAGGAACATTGTGAAAGACAAAGTAGGTAGACTTTGCTACTAGGTTAACATTGTACATGAAACATTTTCCTCTCCCACATGTACAGCTCACACAGAGAACACACTCATACCCTCAATTACAGTCTAGTTACAAAATTGTGTGAACAAAACACCAGCAGTATATGGTGGCTACAATGTATACCTTTACAAAGTGTAAGCAGTTTGCAAATGACAGTTTACTGTTATCTGTGCAGGCACTGTAAGATATTTCATACAGCATGTTCAAAAACATAAATCTTGTGCTGAGCCAAATTCATACACAAAAATGTTCATTAAAATGTTAAATTCTTATTGTTATATGGCATTCACTTTCATACTTTCAGTTTAACTAGGGAAAATATTAACCCTTTTACAGCTGACAGTATAAGGTATACAGCAACACAGAGCCATTTACATTTGACCTGGTCAGTATGACTTATGTCAGCTGCATTCCCCCTTCTGCTATAGGCTCATGGTCACTTTAGTGCCCCAGACTCTGCCAAGTAAAAGAATAGCAGTTCACAGTTCACAATCAGTGTCTGGAAAGCTACTAACTGTAGCCATTCATCAAAACAATGTAGACTATGTTTACTATGTTTTCAGTTTGTGAATGAACAAAAAAATCTCTTCACAGAGAATATTCTGTTTATGCATTCTTTGCTGCTGCAGCTTCAGAGAAGCAGATTGAGGACTCTGTGTCCTCAAACTCTCAATCAAAAATTAAACATCACATGTCATTTTAGACCCCTGATATTTTACCAGACCTCCTCCCTTAATAGAACTGTTAAAAAAAGTAAAAGAGAAACAAAACAGTAAAAAAAAAAAATAATTAAAAAAAGAATGGGTGGCTCATTCACACCAGTGCGGTGTCATATTACAGTGTGAATGAGCTTGTAGGCATCTTATGCTACTCTATGGAGTCAAAACAGCTGTACAGACTCATTCTGATGTTCTAATTTTTATAGTCATGAAGGTGCAGGTGAGCATCCCTGAATGCACATTGTGGTCAGGTACATGCACCAGCACCATCATGCCTGTCAAATTATGATGCCACTGTATTCATACAGCCACTACACACCCCATAGTAATATAGGCTGCCTGCATTCAGCTCCAGGTGGCTATAGTCACATAAACAGGATGCTCATTCATGCTGTATGGGTCCATGTGAATTAGCCCCAAGATATCAGAGTATTTCTGTGCCTTGAGTCACAAGCAACCACCTGTACAAATCAATGACAGGCTGACAGACACAATGGCAGAATGTATGTAACTGCATATCCTGGGTACAAACTGGGTTGCTCATACATCCTTATATGCATGTGTGGTTACATTCACACAGCCAGTGCACATAACCTGCATGCACTGGTATGCTTGTGCACTGAACTGCGTAGTGATAATTCTAGGGTCATAATTCATGGTTAGCTCTAAACTGGTTACCTAAGAAGGATTTTAAAACATTGTGTATGAATGATGTTAGGTATCAAAGTTTGTGTGCACTAAAATTAACTTTAATGTATTGTTACTTAAAATATGTTTTTTTAAAACAGTTGTGCTATCATGTTACATAAAAAAATGAAACCACCACCATTTTATTCTGTATTGTCAGCTTTTAGAAAACATAATATTTTTGCAGGCTCCACTATAATTCCACTAAAATATGCATTTTACCATATGCTAAGAAAGTACAAAACCAGCCCAGACAATAAAAGGTTAAAACCCTTCTTAGCCAGGGCACCAACTTGGTTTCTGAAGGACCTCCCAGCTGATAAATTGTTTGGACCCCTCATCTCAGTCCCAAAGCTCTCCTAAGGCTCATGGTTCCTGAACAATAGGGCACTCTGAATCTCCAAGACCCTCTTCATAATTTCCTGTAACGTAAGGTTGCCCTTATAAAGAAAATATGTAAACTTGTACATCCATCTTATGAAACCTGTGCCTGTTCTAAGTCTGTAGACTGCATTTTATGGTTGACATCTCTTGTTCTCTTACATCTGAGTTACTGTGGATCAAATTAGCAAAATTGAGCAATTTTTTGCTTTCCTCTGGATCAGTTTTGGGTAAAGGGTTCTGCATATTGCGGTTTCCTATTATTTTCCCTATTGGTTGAACTAAATGGACTTCTGTGTTTTTTCAACCTACCTTACTATGTGACAATGTAATCCAAGTTGACATCAGCTAACCAATTATCATCTTTGTTTATAAAACACACAATAAATCACAATGGCATTCCATCAGACATTGAGGCTTATTTACTAAAACTGGGGAGTGCAAAAACTGGTGCAGCTTACATAGAAACCAATCAACGTCCATGTTTTATTGCAAAAGCTTAACTGACCAAGCTGAAGTTAGAAGCTGATTGGCTACCATGCACAGCTGCACTAGATTCTCAGTGCACCAGTTTTCTTAAATGTACCATTGTCTCTAATCAGGGCTCACAATTAGTCTCCAATATCTGGTAAGCCTTTGTGCTCTCTACCTGGTTTCTTGGTTTTCCTTTCTTTTGTCTATAGTCTTTAGTCTAATGATGCCATTGGAAAAATACCAGCCCCTTCAGATTTTTCTTGAGTGCTTCAATCTGACAACCAACTACACTGGGAATCCCTTTTGCAATGATTTTCATTGTCTCATAATTGTCACCCTCATTATTCCCCTGAATAGAAAGCTCTGTAAAGAAACCAATCAGCTTCCAGGTTTTATTGTCAAAGCCTAATTGAACAAGCTGAAGTTAGAAGCTGATTGGCTACCAAGCACAGCTGCATCAGATTTTGTACTCTGTAGTTTTAGTAAATCGACCTCCATGTGACTCTCAAACAAGAACATTCCTCACAATGTATCCTTGCAGAAACTCTTACTCACTGATCCATACTGGATTATTCAGAAAATAAACCCTGTTTCATACTGTCTCTCTCCTTGAAGCTTATTTAATATCTCCATGCTAAAACCTGTGCACACTCGGACTGTCGTGATCTCCAGATTTCCTCTACTAGTGGATGGGAAGAATGAATATGAGGTACAAAGGATCTTGGACTCCAAAAAGGTCGACATCTACCTTCATTCATTGGAAGGGTTACAGCCCTGAAGATCACTTCTATGTTGTGGCCTGCTTGGCACATATAGATCTTTGATATCAGTCTCATTGTGAGAAGTTAGCTCCTAAGGAAATGGAAGCTCTTCCTTAAGGGGGTTAATGGAAGGAGGGTTGTATACTTTCCTCTTTAATAGTTGATCCCAATGTATGTTTCCACTGTGCCCTCATTGTCTGGCAATGTAACATGGATTATCTCCTTCCTCTTTACCAGCATGCATCCCTGTTGATGGGCAATGGTACATAGCACCACTCCTCTTTTTGCCATCTTGCATCCTGGTTGTTCAGCAATGGGACGCAGCCTCCCAGGTTCTACCAATATTTGCTTGTTGTTATCCTGTATATTCCCCAGTTCCCTGGTAAATTGCTTGGAAACCACTCATGGCACATGCCCTGGAATTAGGCCCTGGTGCATGAGACATCAACCTTTATCTCCATGTTTGTGATAGTGATCCTGCTTACCTGATCTGTCTGCTTTATGCCACCTGTCCCTACCCCTGCTATATTTATTGACTACCCCTACCATCTGACCTGTTTTTCTTATGTCTACATATTATACCTGCTGCCTGCCACTGGTCTTAGTCTACCAGAGTGCCCATCACTGCATGGTCTTTTCCATTACTGCATGGTACATCTTCCCTTTCTAACCTTGGGTCCACTTGTGACATTCTACAGCCAAAATATTTAGCTTTGTGTATTAAGTCCTGGGGGCAACCTAATAATGGTAAGCCAACTTGTCTTAAGGGCTGGGGTGGCTACTAAAGGTGAAGCTAAATTTGCCTGCTATGTATTATGGCTGGAGTGTCTGCATCAATATTGAACAGGAACAATACTAACTGATACCAGTCAGTAGAGGTATAAAATACAGGAAGTTTAGCTGACTAGACTTCTTGTAGAATCAACAGGTATTTTTCACACTTATCAAACAAATACAAGAAAGAAATATCAATGGTACATTTAACACACCAATGGAAGCAAACAACTGAAGTTGATTGTTAGCATTTACTTACATTTTATTGATGAAAAAAGGGAATTTGAGAGGCACTACTACTACAATTAGAAGCAAGTATTTTCAGCTTCTCTCAGGCATTACATAATAGGAGAATGTGTACAAAGCTGATGCACCTTCTAGTGATATCTATAATTTAAAAAGGTAGTAAATTGGGCATATATATAAACAAAGTAATTCTTTTGTCTTTTCATTGGGACCAGGTTGATCAATGCATCCCAATGTAGAGGATGTGAACGATATAGGGATATAGGGAATTGTTTAAAGATGAATTAGCAGTATTTTTTGTATTATTCCATTTCCCATGGGACAGAATACAAATAGTACTTTCTAGGTGTCCTGTAAAATGTGGTACATGGCTGCCTGATGCCGCAACTTGCAACAAGATGGCTGCTTTGATAGAAAATGCTGGTCTTCAGCCCCCAGCACTTGCCCAAGGTAAGCACTGGCAAGAGGAATGCAGAGGGAAGTAAGCTGACATATCTCTCCTCCCTTTGCATTTATCTTGCTGGTGCTTGCCTTGGGGAAGTGTGAGAGCCTGAGACAGTCACTCGCTATCAATGCAGCCATCTCCTTGCTGATGATAAGTGGGTATGTGCTACAGGGATTGAGGGGGAACCTTTTCAACATCACAGGACATGAGGTAGATTGCAGAAAGTACTACATGCAATTTGTCTCAAGGGGAACTGAAAAAAAGTAAAAACAAAAAAAGTGATCATTTTTCCTGAACAAACTCTGATAAATATACAGTACCTTTTCTCTTTAAAAGAAATAATAATGTTTTAAAATCAAATTTATTTTATTTCTTTCTTTTACTTTTATCCATACAATATTGGTTTGAGATTCCCAGCCTTGGGAAATTTATTTTCACAGTTCTGACCATAATAAATAATGAAAAAAATCAAAATCACTATTCATACCGAATAATGGATAATACAATATCAATACGATAAAGGTATTCAGAATGTTTGCTAGTGAAATGTGAAATAAAGCAGTTGGCTGTATAGGTCATTTGATAGGATTGCTTGTTAACCAATAATATATAGTGAAAGTATGTATGCCTCTGTCTGGTAAAGTCAGTGTGTGAATCTACAAAGACATTCAGTAAACCAACATCTAGAAAATTGGTCCTCTGCTGTAGATCTGTATCAGTTTATTATTTTAAAAGGCATATACATCTATACATGACCAAGGTTCTAACATGTTTTTGGCTATTGAGGACTCAACAGCCAAAACACATTAGTACCTTGGCTAGGTATGGATTTATATGCTTTTTAAAACAATAAACTTGTTAAATGAATCTGCATTGGAGTTCTGGCTTTCTGTATGTTGCATTTTGGTTTGTGGGATATCAGGATTCTGGCCATGGCACCAGTGTTCTGAAGGCAGATATGGAATTTTTCCATATGTTTATAACATTCAGTAATCATCTTTATGTTCTGTACAGAGCTTTTAATGAGAAAACGTTATGTGTGCTTTAAAATAAAGCAACTGTTTTAATGGAATTGTATCAAGCTCCCAAAAGTATTCTGAGTTTTAAGTTACTATTCCAAAATGCATTTTTTCAATATTTTTGCAAATTGAGCTCTGAACTCTTTCATGAAGCTATATTTTCTCTTTACTTTATAAATCAGTATGCAATGGATAGTGTACACAAAAGCAAACTTTGAGCAAAACTGAAGCTCTCTTATTTTAACACCAGTAATTAAAGTAAGCGGTTTCAAGCTCTGTAACAAAAAAAAATCACAAAATGTGCTCACCATCTGCTCTGTATTGTGACAACAATATATTTTCTATCCATCTGTGAAATTATTATAGATACTACCATAGAATGACAAATGTATAATTTTGAGGATAGTCCTTTTGTAAATCATAATAGTACTTGTTTTTCTTTTTCAGATGTATTTCGTGTTATAGTGTATATATGACATACACTTTAAAATTGCAGTCACTTTGTCAGTTATAATTATTTAGATTTTGCTTACCGCAATGTGAAAACTGCAAATGCATGGGGGTAAATCACTAAAGCAGGATTTTTTTACATTCTCTCTTTTCTCATTTAGACTAAAGCAGAAGTTCCTACTAACATAAAAACACCAAAGAATGCAGTTATGTACAATTGATTTAAATGTGTTTCATAAATGTAATACATTTAATTATTAAATCGATAAGACATTAATTATTTTAGTACATCTCCCTATTAAAAAATATTTGGTAGACATCTTCTGATTTGAACATTTTGCAGTGCATACAACTTATACTTTGAAAGCCTACAAAAGCATAAATGAAGACTGGTAATTATGACATAAATTCACCAAAACGTGACTCCTCTGTTTTGCTGAACGCTCATCATCAGTGTCATAAGGTCATTGAGTTAGGGCAGCCAAACTCAACCAGGGTTCCTCCAGAGTTTGCTAGGAGTTTCTGGAACTGTGGCTGATGGACCTCCCATCAGATGGTGCCTGTAAAGTTTGGGGGCCAATGCACTTGGCAGAGTCAGCAGAATTACAAGGACCTTTTTACTATCTGTGAGGGGGCATTCTGATCTGGAGGGAGAAATTATTTCCTCTAACCTCCAATCTAAGGGGTATTCTTCCCACTGATCCCTGCTAAATTTGTTTTAACAGGGGTTCACTGTGATCTAAAAATTTACTTGAAGGGTTCCTCTCGGGTAAAAAGGTTGAGAAATGCTGGTTTAAGGAGATCACTGCCAAGCTCAGTACAGCTGTGGCATGCTGAGAACACAGCAAGTCTGTGTTTTGTGACCAGCCTTAGCTTTCACCTTAAACCATTTACAGCATATAATAGAGTATGTGCTCTTTTTTTTTAAGTCATATTAGTGTTCTTGTTGTCTGTTTATCCTGCAATGTTTATTCATGTAGGTATTTTAATAACTGATGTTACATAATTTTTATTCTCATTTTGATGTAATGTGCATTCATTTTCACTTATATTTCATACTTTTTTTATTTTTAAGAATTAGACTAGAGTACCACACAGCTTATTGACCCAGATTCATGAAAAAAGCCATTGCATGTACGAAATAATGTGATGACATGTTATATTGTTAGTCTTCTTGATTTATTTCCTGTTATAGACTGTGACTCCAGAACTTATTATAGGTTAACACCAATATTCTGGCTGCAGAGAATATGATAAACTTTTTTCACATTTACAGATGTTTTGTTAATTCTTGTCTTATAGTATACGGTTTACAGCTTTTTTTTCTTTTAACATGGAGAGATAAACTGTCTTTTCACATATGGCTACAGTCTAGATGATATATTTGTAGCAGTTGTTACAACATGTTTCAATTCCCTATTACTTCATTCATTTAACTTCATATTATCACATAAGGCCTTTTGATTGAGGTGGCAAACGATCACTCGTGAGTTTTTAATTATGATATTGCACATCTTATATTCCTTATCGCAGATCCCTTACAATGCAGCCTATGTATATAAGGATCTTCCTATAGTAGAAACATGGAATACCAATTGGCAGCTCAGTGCATTTCAGAGCAATTTCCAAAAAACAGTATTTATTCAGGGTCCAAATGAATGTAAAAATCATACATATGATCATATACTAAATGTGTGTACTTGCTTTTCAAATCTGCTCTTTATAGTGTATCTGTATAGTGACATACTTTTAATGGTGATCAGTAAGTCAAGTTCCATATTAGGCAAATAAATATATTTTTAAATAGTCTGAATATATTCATGAAGATTTGTCTGGTCTGCAGAGTCATCATGATTGCTTGATTTTCCAAATTGCATGGCTTTCTACAGCTGAGAATATTTAGGCAAATCAATGTAAATAAAAAATCCTTCAGACTGAGTCATGACTTAGCCTATCAAAGAGTCAGGGATTCTCTTTTTCAGTGATGCCATAAGTATGAAGGATGCTGATTTCTAAAGAAACTTACACAATACTTATATATATATATATATGTACTATATTGCCAAAGGTATTGGGACACTCCTCCAAATCATTGGATTCAGATATTCCACAGGCAGGGGCGGACTGACCATTCAGCCACTCGGGCACTGCCCGAGGGCCCGGGGTCGGTAGGGGGCCCCATGAGATGCCTCTGGTACCTTTCATAGGCTTTTTTGGGTGTGGTTTGAGTGTGGGCGAGGACACAGGGGCCCCATGATTTCCTATTGCCTGGGGGCCCCATGAGTTGTCAGTCCGCCCCTGTCCACAGGTATATAAAATCAAGCACCTAGGCATGCAGGCTGAGTATATAAACATTTGTGAAAGAATGCTTCGCTCTCAGGAGCTCAGTGAATTCATGTGCGGTACCATGAATTTTCCTTGCTACTAAATATTCCACGGTCAGCTGTTAGTGGTATTATAGCAAAGTGGAAGCAACTGGAAACAGCAGTGACTCAGCCACGAAGTGGTATGCCACATAAAATGACAGAGCGGGGTCAGCTCATGCTGAAGGGCACAGTACACAGAAGTTGCCAACTATCTGCAGAGCCAATAGCTAAATTCCTCCAAACTTCACGTGGCCTTCAGACTAGCACAACAGTGCGTAGAGAGCTTCATGGAATGGGTTTCCATGGCCGAACAGCTGCATCCAAGCCTTACATCACCAAGTGCTATGCAAAGCATCAGATGCAGTAGTGTAAAGCACGCCGCCACTGGACTTTAGAGCATTGTGCCAAGCGTAAAGTTTGGTGGAGGGGGGATTATGTTGTGGGTTTTTTTTTCAGGGGTTGGGCTTAGCCCATTAGTTCCAGGGAAGGGAATTCTTAAGGTGTCAGCATACCAAGACATTTTGGACAATTTCATGCTCCCAACTTTGTGGGAACAATTTGGGGATGTCCCCTTCCTGTTCCAACATGACTGCGCACCACCGCGCAAAGCAAGGTCCATAAAGACATGGATGAGCAAGTTTGTGGTGGAGGAACTTGACTGGCCTGCACCGAGTCCTGACCTCAACCCAATAGAACAAATTTGGGATGAATTAGAGTGGAAACTGCAAGCAAGGCCTTTTCCTCAGATATCAGTGCCTGACCTCACAAATGAGCTTCTGGAAGAATGATCACACCTTCCCAGAGACACATAAAACCTCCCCAGAAGAGTTGAAGCTGTTATAGCTGCAAAGGGTGGGTCAATTCACTATTGAACCCTACGGATTTAGACTGGGATACCATTAAAGTCATGTGTGTGTAAAGGCAGGTGTCCCAATACTTTTGCAATATAGTCTGTGCTATATATATATATATATATATATATATATATATATATATATATATATATATATATATAAATATATATAATATAGTCCATCAGGGGATTTCCAAGTACTCAGCAACTTACACAAAACAATTCATGCGAACATAAAAGTGAAATTATATGTTATATATATAAAAATGTGGATTCAAAAGTTAATTTAGCTTATATCACTCATACAATATATATTTTATTTTTCTGTCCCTGAGCCAGTGAGCACCTCCTCCTACAACACCACACTCTTGTAAATGATTCTGCTCACCTTGGACACAACCTTCAAGGTCTGATAATGCACCATAGCATATTACAAGGCAGCTTCTCCACACTTCCACTTTCAATGATAACAAAGGGAAACCACTCCTGATCTTATACGATCATATCAGCCAGATCAGCTTCATTCCATATCATATGTCTCATTCAGGATTCAGCTGTTCTTCAAGATTATTATCCATTACTAGGTTTAAGGTGAGACCTTTTAGAAAAGTCCTCATTCAGCTCATACTGGTAAGCCTTCTCCTCCAGATGGTCCGGCGGGACTCGCTATCTTGGTGCTCGTGGTAAGGTTCCCCCCCCCCCACCTCAGTCATTTCCTCAGTCATTTCCTAATTTAATGCCTTCCTCAGCCAGTGAGCTCTGTACAAGCCCTCTGACCTACTGGTATTTAGTTAATATGGAAATGGGAAGAGTACTATGACTATTGTATTTAGATTGCAGTGATATCTTTCTAGGACAAAGGCTTGGGGGAGAGAAAGTACACCTTTAAAAGTTCCAACAGTTTCCTGTTAATCTAATTGAGCTGGTGTACATTGTTTGTGCTAAACATCTTTGAACACTGACCCACAGGCTGAGGCTGAGTGGTGTAGAGGTCCCTGTTGGTTATCTCTATTACCATCCTTATTAACATACAGTAGAAGTCCTTTGCTGCCATCTAGGGTTCGTGTATGGAATTATAATGCTTGATAGACCTATTTAGTTAAGTAGGTCCACAACTTGAGGTGAGTGGCCATATTATTCCAAGTGGAGGGGCGCTGAACGAAATTTGGTGTGGAGCACTATATACCAGTGGAAGCACAAGAGTTTATAGCAATTTGGCTTATTGAGCACTGAGAGACTTTTTATGACACTATTTTTGCACTATTAGGCACTGTTTACTTATTTTTTATTTTTTTATATCACTATTTTGGAATGTATTTATGTGTATTATATGTACAAATGTGTATATGTCTTATGGAGTAGAGCAACACTAATTCATTATGATATTAAATCTAATAATGGCTACTAATCTTGGAACAGCTGAATCTTGAATGGGACATGGAGAATGGGAATGGAGCTAATCTGGTGGATATTGGATAAGGTGAGCGAAAAACTTACATGAGTGTGATGGTGTAGGAGGAGGCGCTCGCAGACAGAGGAAAAAAATATATTGCACTGGTGATTTGAATCAACAACATTTTATATTTATACTGTATAATATATATTTTCACTTTACTGTTTACATTAATTGTCTTGTTTAAGATACTCAGTACTTAGAAAAGGCCTAGTAGACTATATAAATATGTTTTTTATTTACATGTGTCATTTGTTTTGTATGATATTTTTGGTGTGTGACACACAGAGTGTGTTGACTTGCCAAGTTTCTTGTTTTTGTGCAGGCAAATGTTTCTATTACTTTTATAGGCTTACACAACATTATTTTATAAAACCTTAATTTGTGTTTTTTTAAAATATATTCTTATATGAAACTTTTATTGGAGGAAAGGAGGAAGGGCATTTTTTCCCACTATGTTAATGTTTAACACCTGTAATTTACATAAATTGTATGTTTGAGATTCCTTATGTATGGGTTCCAAACATTTTAATCCTGTACTGTATTCTAGAATCTATAAAACAATCTGTAGAATTAGTAATGTTCCGATTCACAAACCAATGCAAAAGAAGAAAATCTAAGAATGATCTAAGTGTAAAACAATCTGAAGAATTAAGCAATAATAGATTATATTACAATATGCATTCTAACGCATTGTGTTAAAAATATTTATGAGTGAATGAGAATTTTAATATAAGGGCATAATATGCGCAGTACTATGCATACTTTTGGGGCTTGCGGGAACAGGGAGCATATGTTTGTTCTTCTACCATAACTGCATTGGTGTCCATCAGAGCTAGGTTGGTGTTTTTGGAAAAGTATCTATATGATCAATGCCATCTTGATAGGGGCATGTCTGTCCATATGAAAGATGTATCATGACATGTAATGGAAATAAATACTTATTTGCAAAAATGAGCACCAGGAATCTATGCTTGAGAGTCAAATCTGCTGATAAGTAATTTTTGACTGTATCACCCTTAGTTTAATTAAAAGACAGGTCTGTGAGGTTCTGGAAGATTCTGGTTTCCAGTTATACATTCTCAATTGCCTGATTCATTCCACAGGAAGCATTTTTGGCATTAAATGTATAACTTCATTAAAAATTGCTTGACAAATTTCTATGAGAGTATGGGAAAAGAGATATTATTCTGGGTATAATCATTGATAATCTTTGCTTCATTTATTATGATAAACTATTATGAAATCAATTTAGACTGCATAGAAACCTCAGAGTGAAAATGCTTAGGTGATGTCTGAAGAATTGATTAGTGTAAGGGCTGATGTCATGGTAAAGGGCCTGCACACTTAATATTTATGTATAGCCAATACTTTTGTCTTTGTTTTAGAGTACAAAATGGTTTAAATCTCTGCCGGTATTTTTTTATGTACCACTGGGAGCAATTCCTGCGACAATAAGTTAGGGGTTTTCTCCTAAAGTGCAGACAATTTTCCTCTTAGAGAGTCGTGTTGCTTTCTTTTATGGTGACAGTGGTCACCAGTTCAAATAGAGGGGTGAGTCTCCCCAATGTGGACACAACCAAAAAAAAGCTTGACGGGGGTTCTAATCCTTTCCCACTCTATCCAAAGAAAAATAAAGGATTTGCAGTTTAACACACTGATATGTTAATACCAGTTTGTATTGAGCTAATATTTAAAGACATTTTGAAAGAAAAATGAAAAACAGGCCAAGCATTACTCAAGATGTGGGAGAAGACCCCTTTCATTATTAAATTGTCGAAAACAAGGGAGTTTGCTATTTTTTTAAACTGAACAAGACATTTTTTAAACTGAATCATTTATTTTTTTTACCTGACAATGTATTGGAGCACAGTAAGGAGCACAAGGGATGAAAATCATCCACCACCCCCCCATACACACACACACTTGCACACACGCGCACACACACACATACACACACATTTCTAAACCATAAAAATGTCAACTCATTTCTTGACAGCATAGACTGATGATTTAAGGATTGCTAAAGTATATGGTTTGTGACCCTCTCACTGATACCATAGCTATATGCTTGTCTTTCCAGGCTATTATCCTTTTTAAGGAAAGGAAATGTATTATTTTAATAAGCTGCTAAAGAAAACACGCTGTTCTTAATTAGTTGGTAGATCATTAACGGGTACACACTAAATTTGTTTACAGTTTGAAACCATCCATAGATGGATCAAATCTTGGCCGGTTCAGCAGGGACCAGCCAAGATTCAATCCATCTATGGGCAGGATGACTGTACACAAGTTGATACATCGATCGACTTGGGTACAACCAACCTGTCAGATTTTTTACCTGCGATTACAGCTGGAGGATATAGCCTTCACTGCTGGGAAGAACACAATAGGGCTGCAGGAAGGATATCTTAAGTGACTACTACTACTGGACCTGACTCGAATATGTATAGATATGATGAAGGAAGAGTGGTCAGGCTACTACACGGATTGCATTTCCTACAGCGCCTCTTTGAAGCATGTCCAGAGTCTGCACATTATTCATATATATAGAAGTCTAAGACAAGACATAGATGAATTGATTTTCTTTCCTTCCACCATGGATCAGTGTTGATGGGGGAATTGAGCGATTTTCTTTCCTTCCAACTGTGGTGACCAATCTTCTTTCATCATATCTATACATATGTGGGTCAAGTTCAGTAGCAGTAATAGCATACCCAGTGCTGTTACCTCACTTTAGTCAAGTAAAAATAAATAACCAAACATTTCATGTTTTAAAATTCCGTGCACCTACGATATAGCCAAAAACTACGGTGTCCAAAAATCACCACAGGTGATGCTTTAAAAGCCTTTACAGCTCATCAGTTTAGAGCTAACTAGGAGTCTAGAATTGTGCTAGAATTATTGTTCTCTCTCTGTTGTTTGCGGTGATATGTCACATGTGTGATGCAACCAAGGTTTACATATGCGTGCACACCCTGAGCTCGGGCTTGCGTTTGTGCAGGTATGCGGGGAATCGGGGGTTACTGGAAATTTTTTTACATTTGAATATAGTTTATTATCATTTTATTTTTTAAAACTTTTTTCTTTTATTTATTTTTACTTGATTGCTATTACAAACCACCAATGGGCAGGTAACAGACACGCTTTATGGAGACATTAGTCTCCTATGCTCTTCACAGCATCTAACCAAGCACAGATCGGTTTGGTTAGATGTGTCCCATGGTTGTACTGGGCAGAAAATGGTGCATCTGAAACTGGAAGTGACTTCACTTCTGGTTTCATTGCTTGCATATGAGGTCAAGGCATGAATTTGCCTCAGTCTCACATCGCTCTCCCTCCCCTAGCCAGCGGTTGTGTTCCCAGGTTCCCATAAGAGTGGGAGAGCTCAGAAAACTTGGGAGGAGGAGATACACTGGTGGGAGGGGAGGGCACCACGTTGCCGGCTCCATGAAAGTGATTGGCACCTGAACAAAAACCACACATGCTGATGGCTGTTACTGCAGCCATCAGTTTGTGATTAAAGGTTCACTCTTTGGGCGTATGTAGTACATTCAAAGAGCTGAACTGGTTAATGCCTCCAACAATACATAAGTTACTATAATAATAGAAATCCATAGCTCCTACAAATGTGAAAAAAAAATCTAATGCTTCATCATCAGAAATTTGACTACACATGATCACAACATCACTTTTTTGCCAATCCCCACCCTTTTAAAATTACAGTATCAGATGTGGGGGTCCGTGGAGGAGAAGAATAATTGGAATCTGGAATTTCCTAAATAAAGGGGCCCTCAGATATCTGCTCCCCACGTGAATGGGTATGGAACAAAGAGAATATCTTGCTGCTCATTCACAAAAAAAAGAAATATTAATTAAAAAACACCAGTGTTGTGAAAAAGTTTGTTATTAAATAAATAAAAGAATAAATGAATAACAAATATATGTCCCCCAATATAAATCCAATGTCAATCATGCTGTCCAGCCATTGTATTTTTTTTTATATTTCTCTATTTGTTATTTTACAAATAATGTATGAGGGCAGTCTAATTAATTCAAAATTTCCATAATAGTTTTTGAGAACTAAGCTGATGATGTATATATTTATATTTTATAATTGTTTTTCGCCTTAAATGATTTTATAATTATTGGGGATACGCTAGGGTTTTTTTTTATCCTTTGAGCCCCTCAATGTATGCGATGAGTTTTTTTTTTATAGTTTCATATGTCGTCTGATGAGGATTAACCACATGCCGCCCAGCCACTATAGAAATACGGCGGCAGGGCGGCACGGCTGGGCAAAACCACGTTTTAAAATGTGTGTTTTTAAAACAGGTAGGGGGCGCACGTGAGGCGCGCCGCCGCCCTACGATTAGCGGCAATCAGTGACAGAGAGCACAGCTGCAGTAGCTGTGCTTTTTGTCAGTTCCCTGACAGCTCCTGACAAGCTGATCGGGACAGAAGAGTTTATCTGTCTCGATCAGCGGTGTTCCCTGCAGTACACACCCCCTGCCCCCTAGTAAAACACTCCACTCACACAGTTAACCCTTTCACTGAATATTAAAGTTAACCCCTTCCTCCCCAGTGCCATTAGTACAGTGTCAGTGGTTTTTTTTTGCACTGATCACTGTATTGGTGTCACTGAGGATGTCAGTGACCCCAAGTCAGTTCCCCCCAGTGTCAGAATGTCCGCCGCAGTCCCGCCATAAGTCACTGATCGCCGCCATAAGTCGCTGATCACCGCCATTATTAGCATAAAAAAAATTCAAAATCCCAGTATCTTTCCTGCCATTTGTAAACGCTATAACTTTCACATAAACCAATTAATTTACACGTATTGGGTTTTTTGTAGCAAAGACATGTCGCAGAATGCATTTTGGCAGAAATTTATGACTAAATTTGATTTTTAATTTTTTTTTTACTGGACATGTTTTATAGCAAAAAGTCCAAAATATTGTTTTTCTCCTCAAAATTGTCAGCCTTTTTTTTTATAGCGCAAAAAATAAAAAACGCACAGGCGATCAAATACCACTGAAAGAAAGCTCAATTTGTGGGAAAAAAAAGGATGTAAATTTCATTTATGTACCATATTGCATGACCACGCAAAAAAAATGGCGTAAATTGCAGTATCTATACCATAGTTTGTAGACGCTATAACTTTCACACAAAGCAATCAATATACATTTATTGGGATTTTTTTTTACCAAAAACATGTAGCAGAATACATTTTGGCCTAAATTTATAACCAACTTTGAGTTTAATATATATTTTTTATAGCTGAAAGTAAAAAATATTGTTTTTCTTCAAAATTTTTGGTCTTTTTTTGTTTATAGCGTGAAAAATAAAAAGCGCACAGGTGATCAAATACCACCAAAAGAAAGCTCTATTTATGTGAAAAAAGGACGTAAATTTCATTTGGAAGCAGCATTGCAAGCCGCGCAATTATCAGTTGAATTAGTGCAGCGCCGAGTAGCAAAAAGAGGCCTGGTCATTAAGGGGGGTAAATCCTCAGGAGCTCAAGTGGTTAAAGCTGCAATATATGCTAGCATGTTTTATGGCTCTAGACAGGCTTGACAAAGGGGCAGATGCCTGAAAATGCATTGCCTGCTGTAAACCCTGGTAACCTGTCAGCTCAGGCTTCAATGAAGAACTGTGTTCAGTGCGGTCTGCCTGCATTTATTTCAAACTTCCACAAGTAGGGAATACCAACACCCTGCCACATGCAGTGGTTTCTCTCCCTGGCTTGTATGTCACTGCAGGATGTATGAGCTAGTGGAGGAAACCCACACTTTTTTTCTCTTAAAGGGACAGTTTGTGGTAGGGTAAATTAGTATTCCACCTGCCTGAAGGTTTGAATACTTGCAACTGCCATTGATCAGCAATGTGGTGGCATTTCAACAAATGGGCTGCTGCAAAGACATATATTCATTATTTTTTATAGGTGTGCTTTTAGATACAAGTGGTGGGGTCATTTTAAGCTTTTGGGTAAATGCAATCCTTCAACAATGTTCACACATGCTTAAATACAAGGACAGCAGTCTGCACTTTTTAAGAGATGCAGAATTAGCAATAATATCTTTACAGCATTACCTATTGTTTCTTTGGTTTTGTATCCTAGTTAATTTTTATTAGTAAGTTTTTCCCTGTACCATAAACTGTGCAGAGGAAGTGGTGTCTAGTTTGCAAAAATCAGTAAAAACTGGCAGTTTGAAACTAGTTCAAAACTTAAAAATAAATTACATTCATTTCCACGGTCCATAAAATGTCTACGTTCTAATTTGAATACATTTCACAATCCTAAATTACTCTAAAATTGAAAAATGGTCCTAGCCTAAAAATAATAAAGTATTTTTGATATATATGGATATCTGAAATAGACTGGGTGTATAGTCACCCAGCCTAAGTAATGTATCAATATATTTTCTTTCTTGTTATGTATAAAACGCTTTCATCTGAAAGTGACCTACATAAGTCCCAGTACAGTACATCAAATAATCCATTATTTAACAAATCAGTGAAGCACCTCCACAGAATGAAAGCAACCCATAGCTTTAATCCCGCTTCGATTAACTTCCCCCTCTGCAGAAACCAGACCTTAATTTATATCAATTTGCAGTAATCTTTGCAAGAAAATGCAACTTCACTTACACATGCTGTTTGACAGCAAAATGAATTTCTCTGGCTTGCGGATGCCCTATGATGGTGCTTAATAAAAATTGCTCTTGGAAACAATGAGGAAGGCTGAACACTTTTTGTATGCTTAAACAGTCTTTGTGGTTAGATGGATGATGAGGGTTAATGATGTATGTTCTGTCTTCCTTCCACTAACATATGCAAGCATCACTTTGGTTACCAACAAGACCTCAAGGACACTTAGACTGTAGTTGGCAGTTGGCTAAAACTATAGGTATCCAAGAATTGCTTTTATTTACTTTTTTATATTACAATTAGACAGAAAACAAATCCAGCATCTACTTATGATCTTAGTAGAAGTGCATGACAGAGCATGACTAATATGCTTCTTAGAAATATATAACACAGAGTCTAATAAGGTAACCCAGTGTCTTTGTTATCAAACTTAATTGATTTTAAATACTATTATTAGTATTTGTTATTTGAATGTGTTAATTGTTATTACTGATTAAATATATTTCCCTACAATTTAAGGGTACTATTACTATCATGCTCCAAGTTTGCTTCCTTTAGTATTTAGTCTTTATATTTACTTATCTTTTGTGCATCTATGATCTTACTGGTACTGGAGAAAAATAGTGAATTTGATCCTAAAGATGTATCAATCAATCAATCAATCAATCAATCAATCAACCAACCAATCCCAACTCCTCTTCTCCCACATTGGAGCCTCCACCAATATGCTTTAAACATTGCTTTTATCTGCTTTGCTCACCATCTGTGTTGAGATAACATCTAGGGTCAGCATCTACTTCCTAGACTGAGATGCTAGCTCAGAAATGTCTCAATCACACAATCATTTAAATACTGGCACCTGTGTAATTTTGGGCTGTGCTTCAAATTGACACAGATCAGTCCTCTGCTTCAACCTCTGACTGAGTTGCTATTCAGTTATAATGTTGCAGTCCAAATATCGGGGAGAAAGAAACTGAGAAAAAGCTTCTTACTGTTCGCAACAGACTGATGACATCATCCTTAATGGAGGTCAAGGACTGCTTGTAGATAGAAGGTAAAAGGTAGATTTTTTTTTTTACAAAGTATACTGTTGTAATTATGCAGATTTGTTCAATTACTGTGACATCTACTATAAACATCTTTTTTCATGCTTCCTTGGGGGGGCAATAATGATCCAGTTCGTTAATTTAAAAAATACATTAAAATAAAAACAAAACAGACAAAATTACATGCAGATTTTGGGGGTGGCTGAACTGATAAGGACCCCAGTTCACTTTACTGCTTTTGCCAATTATATATGTTTACTCTTTTACAAAAAGGATAGGAGATTCATTACAATAGACTTTTAATGCATAAATGGAGTGTAGTACTGAATATGCCAAATGTCCTGAACTCGATCCCTGTACTCCCGGAGTCTATAGGAAACTATTCAAGCAGATAACCTTCTCTGCGCACACAATAATAGATGGTTTTAACTTGTCTGTACTTTATTGGCCCGTTGCAGATAAATGGTAAAACTATAACAAGAAGATAACATACAATCACTATACAATAAACATCACAGATAAATGGCACTCAATATAGCTAAGATCCTCTACTGTACAATCCTAGCTACCTATAGAAGGGAAAAATGGACATTAATTACCTCCGATGCCGTCAGATGGAAAGAGATAGAGTTTGGTGCTTCTCTCATGTAGAGAATCATGGTTTCCTATGAGGTGGTTCACTTCCTGTATTGTGGGAGGAGCGATGATCTCTACATCACATCCTGGCCTAGCTAAACAACACAGCTCCAAAGTCTAGCCAGTAGGTGGCGCAAGAGAACAGACAACCAATCTGCAAACAAACATGACTACAAACAAATACAAAACAAAATACAATCACCACACAAATCAATCCTGATCTTGAAGTCCCCAGAAAAGTATGCACTCTGGGGACAGGACACCAAATGTATTTTTTTGAAAGAGGTGCTAATTTATAGTGAAACTTTTCTAATTTGGTACAGTAATATAGAAGGGTATTGGCAGAAAAGGGTCAAGCAAGTCACTGAGTCTGCCCAAATTTTTAAATTGTATATATTGTATATATATTTCAACCATTTTTTCTAAGTATAAATCTATGTTTGTAACAAGCATGTTCGAATCCACTTACTGTTGACTGACTTACTACCTCTGCTGGAAGTCTATTCTATTACCTACTCCTTCGGTAAAATAAAAATTTCTGAGATTGGTTTAGAACTTTCCTCCTGCCAATTGGAGATAATGTTCCCTTGTTCTTGTGCACCCCTTTGATGTATTTAAAGGTTTCAATCATGTCTTCCAGCTGCCTTCTTTCCTCCAGACTATATTTATTAAAGTGGAACTTTAGTCAGAAAATTAAGTCCTGCTAGTTCACTTCAGGCTGGCCCTGTTTGCCATTTAATGTATATGCCATGTTAGGTATAGCCATGTAAAACATTAAAAATAAGTGTCTATACTGTTTAAAATCCAGCAATACACTGTAGTTGATATACTTAAACTGGAGAGTGCAAAATCTGGTGCAGCTCTGCACAGAAACTAATCAGCTTCTAGTTTTTTTGTCAAAGCTTTTAACAAGTTGAAGTTAGAAGCTGATCGGCTAGCATGTGAAGCTGCACCAAATTTTGCATTCTCCAGTTTTAGTAAATCAACCCCACTATCTCACCCTATTCTGTACATGCTCAGTTGCTCACTATATTTTGGCAGGGGTGAAAGTCTGGAAGCCGATTTGCTGACAGCCTAAAGATTTACCACTGCTCAGGGGCTCTGAGCTTCAACAAAATGACAACCTCCAGCAAAAATAAATTTATAGCACACGCTAATTTTGGTAGTATAATTATTATTGTGGAATGTATGTTTCTTGCTAAAGAACACTGTTTTTATCGAGTAAGTTTCTGAAGTCTCTTCTGATACAGTATGTTTATCTCTCAGGCCTTTCACCATTTTTGCTGCCTGTCTCTGGACTCATTATATTTTATCAATATCTTTTGGCAAGTGAAGTCTGCAGAACTGGACATGGTATTCTAAATGAGGTTTAGGCCGATTCAGCAAGGACTGGCCGAATTTTGATCCATGTAGATCTATAGATCCATTTATGTACAACTAGCCTGTCGGGTTTCTCCTGAATGATTACTGCTGCTGGCTATAGCTGACAACACTAATTTTTGTGTTCTGCTGGCAGGGAAGGCTCCCCTTCTGGAGGACACAAAAGCGCTGTGGGAGGGATTTCCAGTCAACACTGGCTGTGTTCATGGGGGAATCAAGCAATTTTCTTTAAATTCTTTAATTTTCTTTAAATAAAATTGCATAGTCTATGGCCTGCCTAACTAAAGATACATATAGAGGAAACAGGACCTCCTACCTCCTGCTGATGCATCACATCACTCATCCCTCTAGTGATGCATCACATAATTCTATTCACTTTTCCACTACATGGGGGAAGGGTATCAGGGTGAGCTGAGCTGCTGAGACAGCTGACTTAATCACCATTAGTGCTTCTTCTGTGAACTCTGAATTGCTCTGAAGTGTTTTCTGCTACTACAGAAAGTGAAGGCTTGTGTGTAAGTGCTCATTTACTGCTTGCTAAGGGCATTAAAGGCTTTGCAAAAGATACAGCACAACTATGGTCATTTCCATTAAGGCAAAATCTCAAGCACTGAACCTTCAAACTAGGCCTCGAAAGGGATGAGTCACTGTGATGAGTAATTTTTGAGCATGTTGTCTCGTGAAATTAGCTTTTATTTTCTTGTTTGCTTTTTTATGTTTAAGTCCTGACTATAACAAATAAAGAAATATGAACAAAACCTCTATATATTCCTTTTAGAACTGTTGCAAGTCAAATGGTTCAGTCCAAATATAGTTAATATACCACTCACCTAATATTGTATAATATGAATTGGAGAGCAGTTCCAGTCTGTAGTAATGTTGCAGTCCTCAGTTTGTTTCTACTGCTCCATGTGCAGGTTTATAAAATATAGATTTATATAGAAATATTTCTACTATGAGTCCAACTCTCCATAAATTGTGTGCTGTTTCAGCACACATGTAAATATTTTTCCTATCTCACTTTGCATTGATTAGTTATGAAAAGATTAAAATCAGTTTGTTTAGCTGAAATTGAATCTATTGTGCTTAGAATCTGCATAGGAACAATAACAGCCAGGCAAAAAATAGCTATCACTTTAACTGTGTTGAAGCAAATTGTTGAATACAAAGCTACCCATATGGGCTATCCATACAACATAATAAATATTGCATAAGATTCATCATTTCTTCATTACTGCCATAACAAAATTGTTTGTATACTCGAAAACTACAGAAACAATGTAAATATAATTTGTGGAGTATCAATATGCAGAAAGTAAACAACACAGCAATTATAATTCTTGCATGAACAACATGACACAAAAACAAGATGTTCAGCTCTAAAAGCCCAGATTTATCATCCGCAAAGACAACAGGTGTAAGAATACTTTGCCGAACCATCTATTATGATTGTATTTTTTCTTAAATGTAGAATTTTATTCTATGTTATTTATCTTCTATTTCTTCTTACATCTCCTTGGTTACAAAAAGCTAAATGGTTACTAAATTTGTACTTGTACAAAGGACACACAGCTACATCATTTGTCTACATATTTTTCATATGCTGTCTCTCTGAAGCTCAACAGATTTTACGCTGCCCTTTTGTACTTTTTCTATTTGTATGAGTAACATTATGCAAGACATACTAATATTATGTGTTCATTACAATAATAAAGGGATACTTAAGCATCATTTTGCAACACATACTACGCTACATATTCAGTACAAGATAATTACACAAACACCATCAATAATGATACTTAGGCAACATTATGATATGTAAGTTTTGTTGAAAAGTAAAGCATTTTATATATAGATAGTAGTGAAATCATTACCTGTATATGAATATTTGTGCCCTAGGTCATGGTGTGGATGTATCTGCCCTTAGGTCCATCAGTTCTAGAGGAATAAGCACCCTGCTACTCACATCAAAATGGTGTTGAAACAGCATTCTCTACAGAAAAATAGGAGATGTGTCTGCTGTGTGCACTGTATAAGCTATATGTAAACACAGATACATTCAGTATACAGCGCTGCATTCCAGCAGTGAGATGGAAACTTCCTGTCTCATTCTTAGAACAGAATCAAGTCAGGCTGAGCACTGCTCAGCCATTCACATTGAGCTTTGTATGCTATGACTTAACACAAAGATTCCTCTGAATGGCTGAGTCAGAGATTGTGACATAATTCGCCCACCTCTCCATTTCAGCTAATTAGAAGAAGCTTTGTATTCATTCATAGAATACAAACCTCTCTGTGAATTGATGAGTAGTACTCAGCCCAACTCGTTTTTGTTCCAAGAGCAAGATGAGAACTTCTCATTTCACTGCCGGAACAAAGTGATATATATAGTATTTACTGTATCTGAGTTTACACATAGCTCATACAGTGCACACAGTGGGAACATCTAGTAGTGAAGGTAATAGTGTGGACCAGCTTGGTCCAAACAAGCTTTTTAAATTTCACTAAAATCTGAAGGTGTGCTTTAAAGAGGTTGCAAACCCTCACATATACCCAGTGAAGTGATTGCCCAAGGTGGTAGACATAGACAAAACAAATCCTCCTACATAAGTTGTTCCTGTCTATCTGCAGCCTTCTCTTCTTAACATCCATTCAAAGTGCTGAATGTATAAAGCTTGTCCGAGAGTTCAGAAAAAAAATGGGGCTGAGAGCTGAGATTACAATCTGCAGAGATCCGTGAGGAAAGCTCTGAGAGCTTATTGGAGGACAGAGACTCGCCTCCTCTACAAAGCTCACAGGAACAGAGCTGAGGCTGTCAGTCTGTTGAAGGTCCCTCCCCTGTCACAGCTTTTCTCTTGGTGTCAGGAAAACTTGGCAGAAGTGACTCAAGCGGATAGCAGAGGAACTAAGCAGCAGATAGAAATTACACTTAGTGATCTTAATTGAGACAAGTACACACTATAGAGGGATTTGCTTTGTTCTTATTTCATGAAGTTTACAACCACTTTAAACCAAATATAAAGCTGAACTCCAGTCTAAACAGATATTCTCTAAATACAAGTCTTTTATGTCCTTTGTGGTTTTTTTTCAAGAGCTGTAAGGTAAACTGGCATGAAACTACTCCTGTGCTTTGCTTCTTTGTAGAAGTATTATGTAATAAAGACTGGTCAGTTCTGCTCTTTATTTTCTTGTGTGGGGTGGCTGGTCTTGTATTCACTCTCCTGTTGTTGGCGTCATGTCTTCAGGCAGCCTGTAGCAGGTGGATCCATCCATTGGCTGTGTGCTCTGCACAGGCTATAACTAGTGATAGCATCACTGTTACTTTTAACAGGGTAATATCTAGGTTTGAAAAGGCATTTGGTGCACACAAAGTAGGTTTTTGCCCATTGATGAAAATATATAAATGGAGGTATACAGTATGTAGCTGGAGCTTTAAGTACCGAACCATTTTACAGCGGCAGTTCTATAGATTCATTCAAATATCAGCAAGTTAAAAAGTCACCCCACAACGAAACAAAAATCTACTGCAGAATGATCTAAAAGTGCTATCTGCCCCACCTATTGCTCTTCCTTCCTCCCAACTTCATAACTTTAGAGTTAGTTTGACCCTTCACCCTGCTGAATATTCAGCACAGTCATATGCCTAGCCAAAGCATTTTGTTTTTCTTATTATATTAGCCTCTCACCTTTGCTGGAAGCTATTCCATTAATCTACTGGCCTTTATTCAAATTAGTAGCACTTTCCCAGATTCCCCATGAAATGTTATGTATATAATTTAGCAGTGTAATTGACTTCCTTTAGCTTGTCCAACTATGCGAATAGCAAACATATTGCTTAATTCATCTCTCTACAGCCCAACAGCAGGTTTCAATTTAATTTAAACATATTTACCAAGCACAGAAATGGCTAAAATGGCAAGTGTCTTATCATCATGGCCCTTATCATTGCAATCATCTTCACTGAAATGATGTAAACACAGCCAACATCTACCAAAAATGCTCCTTTTTATTATTGCAAATGCAACATAAACTATTGCTGTGTTTAGTCTAATGTTCAAGTGGCAAAATTGAAGCTATACAGCTGATGTCTTTGTGTTCTTATTAATATTTTACATATAATATTCAAATGCAAGCACCTACTTCTAAGTCAGTGGAGGCATTTGCAATGTAGATCCTATGCTGAAGAACTTTGGGACTTACAATATCTCTCTATGTGTTTTTCACAATAACTGCATTTATTTGTCTCACAGTAACAAATTAACCTCAACCACTTATTCTCTAACTGTCATTTTCCAGTGTAGGTTTGAATCTAATTTGTTGTTGTGTGGTAATACAGGCAATTCCTATAAAGAACAGTTTGAATAATTATTTAACTAAGCTGCAGGCAGAAAGTAGAAGAGCAGATGTGGCAGCATGAACAACAACCAATGAGAAACCTGCCCACCCCTGCAATCACAGTCCATCTGTACCTACCACACTTGTGCTCTTTGATTTGATGTTTTATACAGTGAAGGGATCTTTACATTTTTGATTAAAAAAGAGTGATCTTCAGTTTTTTGCTGAACAATTGCAGCACACTGGAAAAGATGTACAAGTGATGATGAGTACAGTTAATGCAATATACTTATAGCTAGCTTGCACCAGGGTGCATTATGGTGGACTGCAATAAATGGACTGCAATGAATGTGCTGCAACATATTTGATCATGTTTTGTGGTGTGCTGATTTGTGCTATAATGCAGGTGCATCCTGGAAGTGAGCTGCGGTGCCTTTCAAAATGAATGACACCACTACTAGTCATACTTTGTGTGATGCATTATGCTGCATTGTGGTAACCTGTGTGTTTTACCACACATTACTACAACAGACCCTTACCCTTAGGCTATTGTTGCATGGATGATAAACTCTCTTTGTTTACTAAGAAATTTGATGTTTGGATTAAAAGTGATGTTTGGAGTGAGTTTTTGTTATTTTAGGCTGTGTATTGGTGACGTAATCAAGTGGTAAAAAGTCCACATATGTAATGTACAAATATGTGTGCACCCATGTATATTCCTATGTATGAAATATAGGGGTTAGACAGAAAAATTAAAACACTACATCATTTTCAGGTGGAAAAGTGATGACATGCTTCGCGATGAAAGAAGAAGTGATGTGACATCATGCTGGCAGCCTCAGCTCTGCTCCGCTGTGTGATGAGACACCTAGCTAACAGGTGGGAAGCCTCACTTTCTTCATTCACTGCATGCACTGCTATTAATATGGAGTCATGTCACAGCTTACTGAACTTTAAAGAGGGCAAATTGTTGGTGCCCGCTTAGCTGGTGCCTCTGTGACTGAAGTTGCCAATTTATTTGCTGTGTCTCAAGGTACAGCATCAATGGTTATGACGGCATTAACAGTTTCTGGGAAAACATCATCTGATAAGCACGGTTGAAATGGTGAAATGATCGAAAGAGACAAAAGTATATTGTGCAGAATTGCGACCCACAATTAAGAAAGCAACTGCTGCAAAAGTGACTGCAGAGAAAGCTGAGATTGAAAGTGAAGACTGAGATTGAGAGTGAAGACTGAGATTGAGCTTTGCAGTAAATTTTGCAACAGTTGTTTTCCCATCTGTTAGCTAGGTGTCTCATCACACAGCAGAAGCAAAAGAATGTTACATCACTTCTGCTTTCAACGCACAACATGTAATCACTTTCACACCTGCATACCATGTAGTGTTTCCTTTCTTTTGTCTAATGCCTGTATATAGGTATAGGTAGAGTAATAGTTAAATTGACTCTGTGCATGCTAGGCAAAGGTTAGCATAACCCCCCTCCCCAATAGTACATACTTACCTTTTCTTCACTGTTCACCACTTATTTTGGTAACTGCAAGCTCTAACAGTTCAGCCTGAACCATACATAGAACTCTCTTCCCTTGCTGTAGACAGCTAAACAAAGTGTGTGTGTGTGTGTGTGTGTGTGTGTGTGTAAAGGGGGGGGGGATAAATGTTGCTATTTGCTAATGTATCTGTGCATACATAATTATGCTCATAAAGATGGCCGATTCAGAGCTTACGGCTACATTATCTGACATCACTTCCTGACATGTTTCGTCATTTCGACACTGAGGTGTTTTGTAGGCATATTAAGTTATAAGGATAATGCACCATGTTTATTTCTTTATTTTGAGGTAATATGGGAACAAGGAAGAACTGTGTATGACTACGTATATCTTTTGATAGTTCACTACATAAGAAAAATATTTTTTGAACACTGGATGATTTTTTGTGACCTAAATTAAACTAAATAAATATTTAGAAGATTCATTTTCAGATCACAATTTGGGTTATTGCACACATAATTTTAATGTTTTTTTAAATTAATATTTATGTGGCTCATTATCACTGTTTGTACTTGCCTTTCTGGGGTGGAAGGCATTACACTGAGTCATTGGGATTTAGATAACTGAGTGAGAAGGAGTGGTTTTACACTGTAACTCTTTACATTGCATGGTTGTTATGGAAGGTTATGCATTCCCTGAAGTTTTCCTTTAAAGTTTATTGTTCTGTACTTTACAACACTAGATAAACAACAACTGCAATGTTTGCTAAGCTTGCATAAAACAAATATTATTTAATCATCCTGAAAAGTTTGCACTGCCCTTGGCCAAAGTAAATAATTATGTATAACATTTATGTATATCGTGAAGCTCCATGTTTTGCTGGATATTTTGTTTTGTGTTATCATAGACCTATAGTGTAACTGCAAAACATATGCATACTAATAAAAGCTAAGAATTGTATTACTATTTTCTGCTAATTTATTAAGCTTCAAATTTACAATTTCTATTATACAAGAAGCAAAAAAGCGTACTGCACATAGGCATGTGTTTTACTTTTATATTACTTAAAGGCATTATAAGTATATCTTCGTACCTGCACTTTGTGCTTTTTACCTGTATGGAAAGTGCATTGATCATGTAGTTTCATGGTGTCATTTGTTGGCCTAAACATACAGCCTATAGTACAGTAAATCTTTACCTCCTCGTGTCAGCAGATTCTTTTTATGTTCAAACATAATACATGCTGCATGACTCTGCAAATGTTAATGAATGACCTCTTACAATCCTTGGGTCTCTCAGTCTAGTGCTCTGCAGGTGAGACCTAACTGGTAATTAGATCTAAAACAGACACAAAAAAGCAGAGCAATTAACCAATTCAATACCGGGCATTTTACCCCCTTCCTGCCCAGGCCATTTTTCAGGTTTCAGCGCTCTCACACTTTGAATGACAATTGCGCGGTCATACAACATTGTACCCAAACTAAAATTTTATCATTTTCTTCACACAACTAGAGCTTTCTTTTGGTGGTATTTACCGCCGGGGTTTTTATTTTTTGCTAAATTACCAAAAAAAGACCAAAAATTTTGAAAAAAAACACATTTTTCTTTGTTTCTGTTATAAAAGTTTGCAAATAAATAATTGTTCTTCATAAATTTAGGCCAAGATGTATTCTACTACATGCCTTTGGTGAAAATAACCCAAATTGAGATGTATTTTTTAGTTTGTAGGAAAGTTATAGAGTTCACAAACTATGGTATAGATCTGAATATTGATCAATCCTGAAGTACTGACAGCCAATCTAATTTCTTGAGGTCCAAGAATGTCAGAACAGTACAGATATCCCCCAAATGACCCCTTTTTGCAAAGTAGACAGTCTGACGTACTTCATAACAGGCATGGCGAGTTTTTTGAAGTTGTATTTTTTTTGTCATAATTTTTCGGAAAATGAAAAAATAAAAAAAATAATTTTCACAATTTTTTTTTTACATACTGTCACCAGTGCAGTACAGCGTCATCATATAACTGGCATGGCGGTGATCAGGGACACTGACTGGTGACAGTGTGAAAAAAAAAAAATATATATATTTTTTTTATTATTTTAACTTTTTTATTACATTTTTTTCTTTTTTTTAAGATTTTTTTTCATATTTCACTATGTCCAAAGTAGTACAATGTTACCATAGTAACATTGTACTACTTTGGGGAAGTGATCAGTTTTTTGTTTTTTTTTTACACAATTTGCTTATAGCAAAGATTTACTTTGCTATAAGCAAGCATTTACCTGAATGACATCGATTCATTCAGGGTTTTTTTTTTTTTTTGTGCTTAGCTGTGATTTGGCCACAGCTAATCACATGACATGTGCATGTGATTAGCTGTGACCATTCACAGCTACACACTAGTATACAATGGATGGCATGAATGAAACAATCCATTGTAAACAACTGTCATGTGACCTGCTGTGATTGGTCACAGCAGGTCACATGGTACCGGCAACGGGGCCGATACTCAGATCTGTCATCGGCCGTGTCCGAGGAACACGGCCAGTGACAGATCGCGCCGCTGCGCAGCTCTGCAAGTGAGCGAACTGCACATGTGCGGGAGTACGCCATATGGCGGCCTCTCGGAAAGCTAGTGCATTTTTCTGGACGCCATACGGCTATTGGCCGGGCGTCAAATTGCTAACAGAGAGATCACCCTGCAGTACTCCATCACAATAGTAATACAGCAAATCAAGTAGTAGACACTATCTGATCAGTAAGAAGTTTCCTGTCCCTTTATCGAACAGGGACAGGCTAGCTGCAACAATAAATGCAATAGATAATGGAAATCCAGAGAAAAAAAATATTATTGTATTGTGAAGTATATGTCTGGACAAAAAGAAAAAAGATTCAGCACAACTCTGCAACACATCACATCATAACACAACACAACACGTCATAAAAAACCTTTAGCGGGGCAGTACAAGTGTACTTATTGAAGTCTATGCAATGCACCTCTCTCCTGCATTACCAGATTTCAGCTTCCAAGGCAGGTTTGAATATGGTTGGTGGCTGTGAGAAACTTTAAAATTTTATGTAGGGGCACAATTTTAAAAATACCTGTTGACTTCCCAAACAGTCAATGTGTTCCTAACTTTCTGTTTTAGCTGCCAATGCTACCCCTGATGCACTGAATCCCAAGCAGTGTTGCAAACCCTGGCTAAGTTCTCCGTGCTGGACTACTGAACATCTCCCTTCTCATTTCCATGAGATAAGGGGAAGTGTCCAGCAGGGGAAAACTGAGGCAGGGCTGGCAAGAAGCACACTGGATTTCTGTTGAACATTGTTATCAAGGATTAAAATGATCCACGATTCTGAGTTGTCACCAAAACAGTGTGTAGGAGAATTCTTTCAATGAGGATATTTTCAGTGATATCTTCGTAATAGGGGATGTCCTTCACTTTTTAAAGATATCTACCAACTTTCTGTTGTGTTTTTTGGACAAGAAGTGAAGGGAAATCTCCCCAATAAGACACAGATGGTGAAAACTACCAGGGATGTTAATCGATCCCTACTTTATCAAAAACAGAAAGCATGGCTTAAGCTATTTCTTTTTAAGAACAGTTGCAATGTTTCCTAAAATCTATTCAAAGCCCACTAACTGGCCTCTCTTATTGTCTAGATTTGCTTTTTTAATATAAATGTTGCAGTCAATGTGTGAGTAAATTGTTTACATAGTGTGTAAGTACATACGAATGGCAAATTATTGTGTTGTATATTTTCCTGATGCCTATTTATCACTTCGCCCAGACTAACAATATATACTTTTTATGTGCCAAACTTTATCTCTGCAGTTGTTCCTGGGTATGGTTTACTTAACATTACAAGGATAACTGAAATGCATATTCACTAATGCGAAAATGCTAATTTCTTAATCTCACAGGAGAGTCCCTTTCTTTTAAGGTGTTCAGCTATTTAAGATATGCATTACCTATTATTAGAAAATATTATTGAAAATTTTCAGCTATTTAAGATATGCATTACCTATTATGAAAAACTATGAGGCTGATTTATTAAAAACTCTAAAAAATAGCACAATAATATAGTTATTGTCCAAAGCAACTAATTTTTGTTTAGATGCTCTATACAAAGTAAGATTAAAAAAAATATTTTACCCATTTTACACAAATGAAATCTCTAATACTTAAAAGAGATAACTGTTGTAAATACACCCACCAACATTAAAAACCTTGATTGAGATGCAATAAATCTGAAATAAACCTGGACCCAGAAATATCAAATTGAAAGCGACTTTGCACATCCTAAGAACAAGTGCTTGCAAACAATAGCTGAAAAATTCATTACCTCAATGCTATGCAAAGCAGAATAAGGCAATTTTTAGTAGTGCTGAGTTCAAGTCTTTATGCTTCATAAAACTTTAATTAAAAATGAAGAATACTAACTGTTCTGAGATATGCCTTGATATTGGATTTTTTTTTGTAAAATTAACCTAAAGATTTTCCGTATTCATAAAACATCTATATGAGCTATTAAGAAATTACATACAGCTTTCATAAAATAAATGCAAGATCATT
This sequence comes from Staurois parvus, assembly GCF_062004578.1. NCBI lineage: Eukaryota > Metazoa > Chordata > Amphibia > Anura > Ranidae > Staurois > Staurois parvus. Next base: position 7,730,249 of record NW_028317815.1, read on the forward strand.
TGCAGAACGGCCCCAGTGTAATTTTTTTTAAACTGATTGTTGAAAGCAGATATACTGAATAGGCAGGATATCTGCACTTTAGTGCAGTGTCTGTCACATTTTGCTGCAAAATTACCAGAATTCCAAACAAAGAGCCTTTTTTGCATTCATCTTTTTGGATTTGAAAATGTAATATTTTTGTCTCTCTTTTATAATATCAACAACACATTATGCTTCAATTTAATAATTTAACAGAACATTTTGTGTTCAGAGGCACTGATGGGTGGTGGTACCGGCACCCAGTCCAATGGGGTTTATTTACTAAAGCTGGAGAGTGCAAAATCAGGCTCACTTGTGCATAAAAACCAATCAGCTTCCAGGTTTTATTGCCAAAGCTTAATTGAACAAGTTGAGGTTAGAAGATCATTGGTTTCTATGCAGAAGTGAGCCTAATTTTGCACTCTCCAGTTTTAGTAAATAAACCCCAGTGTTTTGGTGCTCCACATGAATATTAATCACCTCAGGATATAGTAGGTATTTTTAGGTTTTCCAGAAAAGGATGATGACAATAGTAAAGGTGCTTTGGTAGACCAACGTTATGGCAGGTTAAAGCCCACCTATTTCAAGGCAGCAAATATACCACCACTGAAACATCATCCAAGCATAAAAGATTCAGCCCCCCCCCCCCATCCATTGTGGAGAAACCACAGCAACAGTGCATCTATTTGCACAATCTATTGCCACAGTGCGGTCACAAGAAATAGACAACATTTACATTACATTTGAACTACACATCCTACAGATACATTAAATATAAAATGTACATGTTCTTCAAAGGTTACTATAGGCCCAAGTCAGCCCATGCTGCAATCATTGGTGGCTGAAAGCACATCCAACCACAATGGGGCATTGGCACATTGCTAAGAAGTGATGTGATGGACTGGGGCACAGCCATTGCTAGGCAACAACTATCATGGTTTCCAGAAACCACATTGATGATTAGCTTCAGCAGAGAAAAAAAGCAATAAAGTATAACAATAGCAAGCAGTGGAAAAGTAAATAGTAGTACCAGCAAAAGGTGAAAAATAATCAAGGGTAATTAGGAAAAAGGGATAAAAAATAATAGAAGATTAAAATAAACATACTCATGCAACAATAATCAGTACAAAATCAGTAAAGTAAGCAACATAAAATCAAAGACAATCATTCAAGAAAAAAAAAAAAAAACACAATCTGCATGAAAAAAAAAAAACAGGTAAGGGGGAAAGCTAGAGACTGGCAACCAACCTATAAATAAATGTACTGAAAATAAAAATATAGCAGAAGTGAGCAGGTCAGGTGGGTTTAACCATGAGAGAGAATGCATATACTAACATTACATCCAATATGCAGAATAATGCATTTGCACTCATGAACATCTGAGCATTTCCCACTCACTTGTACAAATACATTTATTCTTTACAAAATAACATCTAAAGCTATAATTTTCATTCAGCGCTATAGGGGATAAAATTTGTAGCAATTGTTTGCAACAGTAGCTGATGTCGGTCATCCCCACATTGCAATGGGGGTACATGGTCAGTGAGCATGCAGTGAAGACTCGAAAGGGAATTTCAGAATTTTTCAAAATGTCATGCAACAGGTTGGTCAGACGTGCCAGAGGCAATAGCCTTATAGATGGCAGTTTTATGGTTACAAAGACATTTTGTAGCAAGCTCATAGTTTTTCCACTTAGTATAAAAAACAAGGACAGTGTAGAATGTAAATTGCCTATTTGGCATAGCAGGTAAGTCGATGATGGATAAGGATTTGCTTACCCATTTGTGGAAGAAGACAAGAGTAGTTCTGTGATCAGGTGGCTAGACATGGTAAAACTGCGACACCTACAGCAATCCATTGTGAGTTGAGAAGGCCAAGTACCAGTTTGGTGACTGTGAGGGAGAGCAGGAATATTATTTTATTTTTGTGTTGTTTGTTGAACTCAACAAGGGTGTCAAGCAGTCAGTGTGTCTGCTTAATTAAATCTAGGAGTTCCTATGCCCCGCAGGGGGTGGGAGATGAGGGTGATCTCAGCAGGAAGCACAGAAAGCATGGTGTCCTGTGGTTGTGAAAAGCCAGACGTGTCGGCATCGCGGGCTTGGGCAAATTGAAAGGACCATATAATGTCCCTATGGGGGGAGAAAGACTCGCAGAATGTGCAAAGCTTGTCCGGATGGACAGAACAGCTCATGGCTGCAGGCCTCGCTAGGAGATGCATTGAACTGTGCTTTGCTTGTCACACTGCTAGGACTTGTGGTTCTACATTGCCTGTGTGGCTTTCTGGACTTAATTCTTACCTGCCAGAGTTCTGCCTCCTTGCTGTGTGCCAACCCCTGCTCTGAAGATCCAATCTGGACTTAGTCCTTGCCAGCAAGAGTTTTGCCTCCCTGCTGTGTGCCAACCCCTGTACTGAGGATTTAACCTGGGCATAATCCTTGTCCACCAGAGTTCTGCCTCCTTGCCGTGTGCCAACCCCTGCACTGAGGATTTCAATCCGGACTTAATTCTTGACTGCCAGAGTTCTGCCTCCCTGCTGTGTGTCAACCCTTGCGCTGAGGATCCAACCTGGACTTGCCATCCTGAGAACCCTACTGTATTGCTGTGTCTTGTGTTGTTCTGTGGACTAGTTGTTCGATTGTCTTTACCACCGAGAAACTCCTCAATATAAGCCCGCACGTCGGGTTCCATGTGATCTGTCTCTGTGTGCTCTCTCTCTGCACTCCTAGTTCATCACAGTGACGAAAAAGGAATTCTGTTAATATGAGGAGGTCACTGAGATTGTGGTTCAGCCATTATCCCATAAGCGAAGCTGGAGTTTTAGCAAGAGTTGCTGGTGTGTAAAAATAATAGGCAAATGTGATTTTGCCACTTTCTGGCTCATAGAGCTGGTGGTGGTGTAAGTAGAAGCAGTGATCCAATGTAGTCAAGTCAGCAGGTAGCATGAGCTTTGCTGACATTGAAGCTATGGGTCAAAAGTCAATAGCGGGCATGTTGGACCTCTGCAATGAGATATGCTACTTCCCCATAGACAGCAAGGGTCCCACTCTGCAGGCAGGGGGCAGACTTGCAAATGAACTTTGCATTTGTTTGAAGCACCTGGAATCTATTAGCAGATTTAAACAGAAAGTTTGGTTGGGCGTTAAGGGCCCATTCATATCCCTGCACTGCAGTAGTGCACGTGAAACACACATTACTTATGATGGTGTGCTGTGGTGACATTCATTGAGAAATGAACCCCATCCTTCCTTCCTTTACCTACATTGCAACACACTGCAACATGTGGTAATTCATTATTGTATATAGTGGAATGCTGCAATATAAACAATACCTCAGGTCCAATTTTTGGTCCACTGTGGTGCGTTAGGCAGCCAATTCAAATGAATAGGCTACCTTAATGTTACGCATGTTAATGTACAGACTGGTCTGGTGTGAATGGACCTAAAATTAAAATTATTGCTGAACTACAGGCACCTCATGGTTCCAGTGAATACCTCTATTTAACTTCAAATCAATTTTTGAGACTTGTGGTTTTTTCCTTGAAAATCAGACCAAAGCTAAACAGAGGGCATTAAATTCTGTCCAAGTGAGAATAGTTCTCATCTCCTCTTGCCATCAAACACTGTTCCCTATTTTTCCCTTTCCCTCTCTTAAAAAAAAATATAAGAAAAAATATTATCGTTGCTGCTTACCAATTTTAGTACAAACAATATTTTTGTCTGCATAGTTGACAGTGGTATATACCTATCATTTTAAATTACAAACTATATATGGCTATTTAAGGATATTTAATGACCTGATAATGCATCTTTAATTGACCAATGGATATGTCATTGCTTACATAATGAAAACACTTTTCATAGGTTGTCCTTTGTGTGACTTAACTCGGGTTTAAAGAGCATAGCTTTGTAAATGCAATCTATTCACTGTGCTACTAATGAACCTAAACAATGAGATGCTTTAGGAATCTTCTTAGCATATTAGTGCAGGATGGATTATCATAACTCCATTTACAACTTTAGATGAATACATTACACATCTCATTTAAACATTATAATAAGTTCACAGAGATCTGCAATCTCTCACAAAATAGTGCATATCAGATAAATTGCAACATTCTCCCAGGGCAAAAAAATGACTTGTTCTTTGCATGAGAAACTCAAAAGCACATAATCCATATTAAAATAGATGCTGTACCTTCTCCTTGCTTTAGGCCCAGCCTGCTTGCATTATCAAATATCTTGCCTATGCATAATAAAGCAAGAAATTACTTTAATAAGAGCCATCTTGACTACACTGCTTAACATAAAGACAAATCTTGTAAAGTAGAGACTGCCAGGCATATTCTGAAAGACCGTGTAAAAAGCAATGAGAATATGCAAACTGTAGTAACACATACCAACCGACCAAATATCACTAAAATGCACTGATTATAATAAACTGAAATCTGTTTGGTTACAATGAGTAAATATTTATTTTTTTTATGATTGCCTTATTGCATAAGTCTGCAAATGGTAACTTTGTGGTTATTTTGCTTTATGTCAGTTGTAATTTGACAAGTTATTACCACCTAAAACACCCATATATCGGGACTTTCAAACAGTAAATACTTAAAGGACCCCTAAAGAGAAAAGCATTGTATTCCGTTAACTGTAGGTGTTTAATACCTGTAATGATAACATTTAGTTTATTATTTTTATGTCTTTTATTTACATTTATTTACACTTTTTAAATTTGTTTTAATTTATTTTTATTGCTATCACAAAGGGGTGAACAATCCCCCTTTTGATAGCTTTGGGCAGTGAAAGGGAATTTATATGGAGACAGTTACAGCCATGATCCTGGTAAAATCACTGCTGAAAAGGACATTTATATACATGCTCTGGATGGCAAGAAGTTAAAGAAAGTGGACCCTGAAAGCGTAAAACTGCTGTTCAGATTACATTACATATGTATTTGTTTGTAATTGGCCAAGGGTGCCACTGTAAATGACATAACTGTAAAATGCTAAACAAAAGTAGACTGTTCCTATAACTTAAGAAAAGACAAAATGTATATCTGTTAGCAGTACCTCAAGAGTACCTCCTCCTAGACCTGTTCCAAAAACATCAAATGTTGGCAATAAACAGGACAGACCTAAGATTTGCTGAGAAACATAGCAATAGACTTGAAAATTGTGCAAACATTGCTAGTTTTTAACTAGAGTAAAACTCATTACCTCACTTGTACATTCTATATATGTTAAACCATATGCACTCACGCCTACTATTTCATGTGGCAGGTTTTGTGTAAACCTCTGAAGACAATAAAGAGGTTATTTGTGCAAAGCACCTACTTCTGGGCCTTTCAAAATCAATTATCAGTACTTTGATGGGGTTGGGGGGGTTGTTTTTGAGATAGACAAAGGGGCTGAAGGGCCTTGGGGCTAGTTTCAGCAAAACAACAAGACTAATTTTGATATTTATCAAACATTTGCAAAAATAAGGGACCATTGCATTTATTATCACCATTCCATCTACCCAAATCATTTATAAAATGTAAAAATTCGATGGATTTGGATTACATTTAATGCACCATGATCAAGTCAACAGCCTTGAAGCTGTAACATTGAAAATAGCAAGCAGACACTCTTATAAATATACATTATATAACTTAATACTATAAATATTTAGAAGATAGCAAAGACATATATATATATATATATATATATATATATATATATACGTATATATATATATATATATATATATATATATATATTTTTTTTTATATATATATATATATATATATATATATATATATATATGTGTATGTATATCATGGTGGCATGGGCAAAGTAAATTGCTCAGAAAACATTCCAGGAAACAAACTGTAGCTATTACAATGTCAAGCTGGGTTATGGCACAGAGCTCCTGTTAAAAAGCTGAACTAATTGTTGTTGCTTTTGTTGTTAAGAATGTTGTACTTCCAGCACATTGGCGTGTACCTTTGACCTGCCAACTGCTGTGTAGAACACAGCCCCAAGCTGCATACCACAAGTCAAATGATAATTTGTCTAGAGATGCATGAATTAGATAGCAGCAAGCAGTGCACGATACAGCACTTAACTCCCTTGATTGTCCATGTATGCATTGCACCTCACTTAAGTAAATAAGCAGCATCCACAGATTCTAATGAGTGTAATAGACCATCACATAAACTGGAATGTTTCTTGGTAAGAAAAAAATGTATATGTAGCATTAAAACAGTATGAGGTCTATTATAGGTAACCTCTCCTAATTCTTTAATAATAACTGTTAATGCAAAGCAAACTCTAACTTTAAAACAAAACTGTGGTTTAGAATTGAAATGATTATGTGTTTCTATATCAAGATCAGCAGTAAATGAAAGGTACTGCTATAAGAGCAATAGGAATGTGTTCTCTTAGTAGGAGTGTTCTCTTAACCACTTTACTATCGCGCTATAGCCAAATGACGACTACAGCGCAGTAGTCCAGTTCCGGGAGGGCATCATATGACGTCCTCCAAGAATGCGTCCCCGTGCGCCCCCAGTGGTGCGCACCCAGTGCTGTTTCTGATCGCTGTGTCACATGACATGGTAAAAGAACAATCACAGCGGCCTTTTGCCATGTGATTAGCTATCTCCAATTACAGCAAATACACTAGCCAGTTATCGGCAGCACTGATTATCAATGCCATGATTATCAGTGCAGCCCCAAAAGCGCCCAACAGGGCTGCACATCAGTGCCCAACAGTGCTGCCCATCAACGCCTAACAGTGCTGCCAATCTGTGCCCAACAGTGCCTCAAGTCAGTGCAACTTATCAGTTCCATCAGTCAGTGCCACCTATCAGTGCCCATCATTGCCATCTATCAGTGTCCTTCAGTGCTGCATATCAGTGCTTCCTCATCAATACCCACCAATGCTACCTCATCAGTGCAGCCTATCAGTGACCATCAGTGCTGCCTATCAGAGCCGCATCATCAGTGCCCATCAGTGCTGTCAATCAGTGCTTCATTTAAGTGCAGCCTCATCAACACACGCCAGTGAAGGAGAAAAATTACCTGTTTGCCAAATTTTATAATAGAAACAAAGAAAACATTTTTTTTCAAAAATTTTGCTCTTTTTTCATTTATATTGCAAAAAATAAAATACCCAGTGGTGATTAAATTCCACCAAAAGAAAGTTCTATTTATGTGAAAAAAATTACACAAATTTCATATGGGTACAGTGTTGCATGGTCGCGCAATTGTCATTCAAAGTGCAACAGCACTGAAAGCTGAAAAATGGCCTGGGCAGGAAGGGGGTAAAAGTGCCCAGGAGGCAAATGGTTAATAAAACAATTCAGTCTTTTTTTTTTTTTTTCATTTTGACACAGCAATATTACATACAAAATCATGCACGAAATATGTAGGATAAAAGAATTGTGCTACAATTTTATTATTGAAATTTTTGTAGGGGAAACAGACTTCGGTCTACTAACATGCAAAATTCCAACTACCATCATACAGTCCTTCATATGTTAGTTTAATCTAAATTGCTCTGCACACTGGATGAATATCTTATATGCATGTTTATTGTGAGTGATATCCAGAGGCATATGGATCACTACCCCCTCCAGTGCATTTCACCCAATAGGGCTTAGTTGTAGAGATGACTCAGCTGTGCCCTAGGGACCTGGGGCTTCAAGTGACAGCAGGAAGAAGTTTATTGGGGTCAAGCTGCTTAATACAGAGAGTTGTATCTACACTTCATCTAAATATGACTGGACGTAACATCAGCTATAAATTTTAATGTTGGGTACTGTTCATATATGCTAAGTAAAGTGTAAGTGTAACACATCTTTTTTTTTTCCTTCTCACAAATATTACAGTACTTTTCCCAGCAATACTTTCATCAAGTTTTTCTTTCACAAAAGACCAATCCATCTTTGTTTAGGCATTATCCTGGGTCAGCATCTGCTTTGAGGTTTAAGATGCTGACTTATGCATGGAATAATCATGTAAATCCTGGTGCCTGTGCAGTTCCTGGCTGTGCTCACAAATATCTGACACAGATCAACCTGCTGCTGCAGTCTTTCATCTCATCTTATAACTTCTTTCAGAAGGGAGCCTAAGTAAATGATTTCTACTGCCTGCAACAGACTGATGACCATATCTCAGACTAGGCAAAGTCACCTGGTTGGAGCTAAATAACTGTTTTGTAATAATAATTTGCAGTTTTTGTTTTTTTTTTTATCTTGCAGACACTATATATTGTGACTTGTCTGTGATTTCACTGAAAGGTTAAAGGATAACTAAAGACAAAACAGTTTTTTGGATTTTGGATAGAGTGGAGAGGGATTAGAACCGGGATTGCTGTCTGTGCCCCCTTTAGAGAGATTCTCCCTTGCTATATGTCTTGTTTACCATTGTCATTGAAAGTGAAAATAAAAGAAACACAAAAGTAACAAAGAGGATATTCTCCAATGGGGACACTAGTTCTGGTGACCTGGGAGTTCCCAAGGAATTCCCTTAGTTTGCAGGGATTTCCTCTCACTTCCTGTTTTGGCAAAGGGACAGAAAGTGAAGGTAAATCTCCCCAATGGGACACAGACGGTGGTAAATACATTGATGGGGGTTATAACCCTCCCTTACTCTATCCAAAATGAAAATAAAACGTTTTGCCTATAGTTCTACATTATTTTTAAGGTTTTGAGAATCAAGATGTTGTGGGTAGAATGTTTTGATTCAAACAACATTTTATGTTAATTTTTACCTATTACTGCACATATTATGGACACATATAAAGTATTTATGAAACATGAATGACTGCTCAAAGTCACAGCCAGTAACATTTCTGTTGCTATGATTTTTGCATTCTCTTTTAGAATATTGTTGCTAATGTGTGCTAATATGTTATTATTATTGGTAACTAAGGATAATTAAAACACATTTTTATTAAAAGTAAATTTATGTTACAGCATAGCTTCTATTACCTCATATTTATTACAGACATTGAACTTATGTGCATAAATGCAAATTTAACCTGAACTGCATATATTAATTTACTAAGCAATCTCTATCTTTGATGCATGTTCTCTCATGTGTTTCTTATATCCACTTTATATAGCCATACTCTAGATCAGTAGCCTTCATTTAGTTACCTAATTACTACATAACCAATGCTCACAACTGTGCATGCCACATAAGAGATTATTTAAAGGACAGACACAATTTGATATATTTTACATGTAAATACAATTAAAATGTGCCAAATATATGCAAATCAATTCCACAATTACTGTGTTAGTGAAAATCGACCTCCTTCACTGTGCCAAATAGGCCAATTCCAAAATATATGTTTTATGGCTTTGTCATTAAGGGAGATATGCTAGATAAGCCTGGAGTGTGAATAGGGAAGCATATATACTGAACATTGGACCAGTTCTTACCAGGTGTTTATGAGGTCATCAATCTTTCATGGAAGAGTCAAGCTATGCAGAAAACAACATCCTGTATAGCTAAAGCCCTGGCCAAGAGTTTTGAGAATGATACAAAAATTAATTTTCTAAATTTTCTGCTGCTTCAGTATTTTTAGATCTTTTTATCAGATGTTACTATGGTGTCAATTGACAATTACATTAAGTTTATGTAGAGTCAATATTTGCAGTGTTGACCCTTCTTTTTCAAGACCTTTGCAGTTCGCCCTGGCAGGCTGTCAATCAACTTCTTGGTCACATCCTGACTGATGGATAATCAATGCGTGGAGTTTGTCAGAATTTGTGGTGGGGGGGTTGTTCACCCGTCTCTTGAGGATTGACTGCAAGTTCTAAGTAAGATTAAGGTCTAGGGAGTTTCCTGGCCATGGACCCATAATTTCTATATTAGGTTAGTTAGTTATCACTTTTGCCTTATAGCAAGGTGCTCCATCATGCTAGAAAAGGCATTATCCATCACCAAACTGTTATTGGATGGTTGGGAGAAGTTGTTCTCAGAGGATGATTTTGTACCATTCTTTATTCATGGCTGTGTTCTTAGGCAAAATTGTGAGTGAGCCCACTGCCTTGGCTGAGAAGCAACCCCACACATGAATGGTCTCAGGATGCGTTACTGTTGGCAGGACACAAGACTGATGGTAGCACTCACCTTTTCTTCTCTGGACAAGGATTTTTAAGGATACCCTAAACAATCAGAAAGGGGATTCATCAGAGAAAATGACTTTACCCCAGTCCTCAGCAGTCCAATCCCTGTACCTCTTGAAGAATATCAGTCTGTCCATGATGTTTTTCCTGGAAAGAACTGGCTTCTTTGCTGCCCTTCTTGACACCAGGCCATCCTCCAAAAGTCTTTGCCTCATTGTGCATGCAGATGCATTCACACCTGTCTTCTACCATTCCTGCATTCCTGAGCAAGCTCTGCACTGGTGGTGCCCCAATTTCACAGCTGAATCAACTTTAGGAGATGGTCCTGACACTTTCTGGAATTTCTTGGGTGCTCTGAAGCCTTCTTGACAGGAATTGAACCTCTCACCTTGAAGTTCTTGATGATCCAATAAATGGTTGATTTAGATGCAATCTTAGTAGCAGTAATATCCTTGCCTGTGAATACCTTTTTGTGAAAAACAATGGTGACTGCACATGTTTCCTTGCAAGTAAATTAATATTTGTGTAATTCTCAAAACTTTAGACCACAGCTGTAGACTACGGTGTACGCTTATTAGCAGAAATAATTTATCTCATTTCAGTTCTCTGCAGTTCTTAGAGAAAAAATTTCTCCTCTCTCCCCCTGTTTATGAAGCAGAGAATATTTGTTCTTAGTAGGAGAAGAGAGGAGACGCTTTTCCTCTGAGAACACCTGAAATCTGTGTAGAAGGGGGAGGGACTTCATGTGATCTGAGATAATTGTGTGATTACAGATCACCTGATTTTAAACAGTAAAAGTTAAAAAGACCATGCAATGACATGAAAATAGTAAGCACTGACCACTGGTACTTTTTTACACACATTTTGGCACATATATGTAGTTTCAGTGTGCTTTTTTTTCTGCATCCAAAACGCACAGAAAATAGGTTATATGGTTGTCAATGTTCACATGTTCACATTTCCAGTTGCAGAGAAAAAAAAGTAGAACATGCTGCATTTTTTCTGCACAGAACTGTACTGGAATGCGGTAAAACATATCAAGACTGCACCAAAACGCACTGGACCACAAATGTCACTATTTAAACTGAAGAAAACGCACCAGAAAACGCACCAGAGCACATAAAAAACATGCATGTGTAAACGCATCCATAACTCATTTGGACTGCTTTTCTATGTGAACCGGCGCTAAATGTGCATTTTAACTCCTTTTTATTGTGCATTTTAGCATTACTTACATTCATTTTGCTGCTTTTTAACATGCTGTATTTTTTAACACGCATCTTTGCGTGGGTTTTTTTAATGTGCATTTTAGCACTTTCTAATCGCACATTTAGGCGCTTTAACACACATTTTGGCACAGGCTATTTCTACATTTTGGTGTGGTTTGTAAAGCACATTTTGCCACTTTTCTTAGCACGTATTTTGGCACTTTTTTAAAGTGCATTTTGATTTGGTTTTCATGCATATTTGTATATTTTGGCAACTGCACATCTGCTAGCCACTTTTGGGTGCCATTAACAAAAATGGCACCACAAACATGACATGCGTTTCCAGACCACACACAAAAATGCAGTTAAAAAATTAGCCAGAATACATGTTAAAAAAGCACCAAAATGCACATACAAATTTCAACTCACATTTTTTTTAAATGTGTGTTGAAAAAAGCAGCAAAATGTTTGTTGAAAACTGCACCAAAATGTGCATTAAAAAGGCCCAAAAAAGCCAACCTGAACCTTTTTTGTAGTGTTGTATGTTTTTTCAATGCGCATTTTGTTGCATTGGTAGCATATTTGTCAAATGACAAAATGAGCAGCAAAATGCATGTCTTCTAACATCATTTGGGGTGCCAATAACAATGAATGGCACCCAAAAGTGCACTGCATATTTTAACACAATTTTAGCACAATTTGGAATTGCAGCAAGAATTGTGCAATTCTGCCAACAATTCTGCATTGCTCAGGTATGAATGCGTTCTAAACAACAATATATTATAACTATACTGTATGTGTGTGCATATATATATATATATATATATATATTTACTGTACACTATATATAAAACACAAATATACATATATACATACATAAACATATATAGGTGTAATTTATATCAATGTTTAACCCCGCTGGTGCTCATATAAGGAAGAAAGAAACCTTCTTCCTCACATCACAGCAGCTTTCCCCCCCATATTCTCCAACTCTGGGCTGGAGAATCTGGGACAGAGATATTTTAACCACCTCCCATCCGGCCGTTGTATGTAAACAGCTAGACCAGCAATGGGCAAACTACGGCCCGCGGGCCGTATACAGCCCGGCGGACCTTTTACTCCGGCCCGCGGTGCGTGATACAAAAAAAAACAGCCAGGGCAGGCAAACATTGGCTGTCAAGATGTGTGTTGGCGGGGCAGCGTGACGAACGTGAGGGGAGCTAGGCTCCTCTCACAGTCCGCCCTGAAGACCGGAACGGCGCGGGAACACGGCGAGAGGAACGCGCGGAGCAAAGGTAAGTAAATTTACACAGGGGGGACTTGGCTTACTACTTGGGGGGGAATAGTACTATGGGGGATGAAATACTATATGAGGGATGAATTAATATGGGGGATGAATTAATATGGGGAATGAATTACTATAGGGGGGATGAATTACTATATGGGGGATGAATTACTATGGGGGATGAATTACTATGGGGGATGAATTACTATATGGGGGATGAATTACTATGGGGGATGAATTACTATGGGGGATGAATTACTATGCGGGATGAATTACTATGGGGGATGAATTACTATATGGGGGATGAATTACTATGGGGGATGAATTACTATGGGGGATGAATTACTATATGGGGGATTAATTACTATGGGGGATGAATTACTATATGGGGGATGAATTACTATGGGGGATGAATTACTATGGGGGATGAATTACTATATGGGGGATTAATTACTATGCTTACTATGGGGGAATATTACTTTGATGCCTTAACAAAAAAGGGAGACCAACAACACTGTTCCCACTAAAATTGAAGGCACTATTTTATGAAAGAAATACATTGCATAAAAGTTTTGTAAAATAACTCTTTTTATGCTTTTCTACCTTAAATTAATCTAAACATTTAATGTTACAAATTTTAATTTAATTTATATTAATTCACACATACACATCATTCATCTACTCTTGGTCTGGCCCCCGGGTCCAATATATGAACCCATTGCAACCCTCAAGTCAAAAAGTTTGCCCACCCCTGAGCTAGACGGTGGCAGTGCAGGGTCGGCTGGCCATTTATAAACGACCTCCCCGCTCCCTGCTTGTGCGCGCTCCCTGGGAGCGCACAGCACCGCGATCCGTTGCCCACTGTGTCCTCCGGACACAGTGGAACACTGATCATTGGACGGGACCTCTGTGTGAGGTCCCGATCATGTGATCACCGATTGGCCAATCAGTGATCACATGCAGAGTAGTAAGCAAGATGTCACTTCTGACATCATTGCTTACTACGTGTGAAATCTGTGAATGATCACAGAGGTCACATGGTACAAGGCTATTCACAACAGCCTTGTACCATGTGAGAAGCTGTGACAAATCACAGCTCACACAGTAGTTCTCAATGGCTGCAGTAATGCAGACAGATAAAAGGACAAATTATTGCTTTTACATCCTATATGGATGTAAAAGCAATCAGTGTAAAAAAAAAAAAAAAATCTTCATCACCCTCCACAAGTAGTACAGTGTCACCATGGTGACACTGTACTGCTAGGGTGACAGTATGTAAAAAAAAACATAAATAACAATATACAAATAAAAATGTAAAAAAATGTTTAAAAATTATAATTTTTGGTTATAAACTAATTTGGGTTATTATTTTTTTTTTTACTAAAAAGATAACGGAATAAATTTTGGCCAATGTTTATGATGAAATATTATTTATTTGCAAAATTTTATAAGAAAAACACTTTTTTTCCAAATTTTTGGACTTTTTCATTTACATAGCAAAAAAAAGTCCCAGTGGTAAATAAATACCACCAAAAGAAAAAACTTTATCTGTCTCAAAAAAATGGTAAAAAATTCATATGGGTACAGTGTTGCATGACCGCGCAATTGTCATTCAAAGTGTGATAGCGCTGAAAGCTGAAAATTGCCCTGGATAGGAAGGGAGTAAAAGTGTCCGGATGGGAAGTGGTTAACCACTAGCCTACAGGGCACTTATACCCCCTTCCTGCCCAGGCCAATTTCCAGCTTTCAGTGCTGTTGCACTTTGAATGACAATTGCGCGGTCATGCATCCCTGTACCCATATGACATTTTTATCATTTTTTTTGTGACAGATAGAGCTTTATTTTGGTGGTATTTACCACCTCTGGGTTTTTTATTTTTTCTTAAACAAACCAAAAACCACTGACAATTTTTAAGTTTTTGTTATAAAATTTTGTAAATAAGTGATTTTTCTCCTTCACTGATGTGCGCTAATGAGGCTGCAGTGATGGGCACTGATAGGCTGCACCGATGGACACTGATAGGTGACACTGATGGGCACTAATGAGGAGACACTGGTAGGTGGCACTGATGGGAATTGACAGGCATCACTGATGGGCACTGAAAGGCAGCACTCATATATGGCACTGATAGGCGGCACTGACTGGCACTGATAGGCGGCACTGACTGGCACTGTTAGGCGGCACTGACTGGCACTGTTAGGTGGCACGGATTGGCAGCACGAATAGGTGGCACTGACTGCCATTGATAGGTGGCACTGACTAGCACTGATGGGTGACACTGAAAGGCAGTTCAGATGGGCACTGATATGTGGCATTAATGTGCACTGGTAGGCACTGAAATGTGGCATTGATGTGGCACTGATGGGCACTGGCAGGTGGCATGAATGAGTAGTGACAGCTGGCACTGATGGACACTGACAGGTGGCACTGCTGGGGCTACACAGATCATCAGGGCACACTGATCTTCACTGCCCTGATGATCAGTGTACATGTCGCCTCTGAGGGATGCCGATTACGGGCTCTCCTCTCCTCTCGAGCAGTCATAGTGACAGCTTGTGAGGAGAGAAATGCCGATAACCGGCATTTCCCTATTTACATGCAATCAGCTGTGATTGGACACAGCTGATCCCATGACCGAGCCGAGCTCTTTCCATTGATCGGTAATTCGCTGTATCCAAGGGACACAGCGCACTGCCGATCGCCGCATTGCCCGCTCCCGGAGCCGCACATGAGCGGTTACAATGGGAGGAAGTCATATGACGTCCTCCCAGAACGAGAGAACCACCTTGCATCCGTCATTGGTCATATGTCATTGGTCATTCGTCATATGGTGGGTGGGAGGCGGTTAAAGAGATGGCCAGGGAGATCTTCAAATCTCACCTTCATAAACTGACCATCTCTGTAAAGGAGAATGACAGAAGGGTGTGTCCTGGGATGAGAAGTGAAGAAAATGTTCTCTGTTTCTCACCTCAGCTTCATAAACTGGCACACCTGAGAGATCAACTGTGATCATCAGGATCTTGGCTTTTCTTTCTTTCATAAACGGACACATATACAGTATAGTTGAAATCTTTCCAGAGAAATCTGCAAAGTGGTACACACAAAAACATAGCTGCATTCATTTCAGTGATGTTCAAAAAGAGGCCTATACCAAGAGAGAGCAGAAAGTCAGGACAACTGGGAAAGGGAAAATGACTGCTAGGGGAGAGTGAATTACTGCTGAGGTAATAGCACAGTGGTATAGGAATTGATAAATTACAAGACTCACAAATTTTATATGGATACTAAAGTGCCATTTGACATTATGATATGCCGCTTGTCAGATCATTCCAAGGCTGGGCATTGACCAGTGGTGGCACTCTCCCATCTTTCTTCCATGAAATAGCATTCTGCTTCTGTCTGTTAAGGGTTTTCTATGAGGGAATTCCTATAAACTGGACTCCTGCTGTGTATTTGCAATAGAAAACAAGGAAGCACTTTCCTGGGTCAGAGGGGATGCCATGTGTTATAGAAAGGACATCCAATGTCGGAAAAACCTACTTGGCAGAAAAAAAGCACTAGGATCTGTGACACAGATCACCCATTGAGCACAGTGCCCATGACCTTACTTGCTTAGTTTTGATCACTCATCCCTGGTTATAATGTTTTTAAAGTATAATGACAAAAGGATAATGATAAATATTCGGCAGGGTTTAACCATGCAGCTATTTAGAAGTGATAACGTATAAAAAGTACATACACTTGATATGTGGAATACATTCACTCATTAATCTATATTTCAATGTTCATACATTGCTTCATTTCATACAAAAAGTATATAATAAAAGTACTTTATTTGGTTATGCAATTTTAGCTTCCACATACTGCTTAGCAACATTCTGGTTGCTTAGCAACAAAAAGCCTGTATTTGGTTGAAGATATTTCAGCAAGCCTATAAGGGTCTGAATTTGAACATACAGATGCATTTTGTATTGTGCTTCCTAAAATAAATCTGTGTATATTTTTTATTTAGAAACGGTAAAGTGTTTTTGCTATGAAATAACAAATGTGTCAAAGTAGATAGAGAGAAACATTTTTTGTCACATAACAAATATAGAGGTAGCACTGGCTTCCATCAGTCTTATCAGCAATATATGGCATAAGAACCGAGGAGCATTTCAGTGGACAAACATAGTAAAATAAAGAATGATTACAACAGGATGAAAGAAGATGTATTTCTATAGCAGATGCGCAAACATTCATGTGATTAAAACCCGGCTAACAAATTCCAAGAAAGGATAGAAAGAAAACAAGGATTTAGAAATCTGCCTGAGTTATTCCATATTTGTAACAAATGTATACATTTCAAAGATATGAAATGCAATAAAATGTTTATAATTTCTTTTTTTTAGAGGATAAGTTCACTTTTAGGAAAATGTAACATGTTCCCTCTCCTGAAGCTGCTGCCCACTTCGCTGCCTCTAATGACAACAAACAGGAGCTATTTAACCTCTACTTGCTGTCACTATTTAAAAAAAAAACATTCTGTGAATAGGCAACTACAAGTATCAACAGCCTTTGTGCCTGTTTGCTTGTAGTTCGCAGTGATCTACCATGGTGCTATTGAGAGCTCTGGTAGTTTTTTTTTTTTTTTCGTGGCAGTGTGTATCTACCTGCCTGTGCAAGGTACAAACAAACAGATACACTGGCAAGCCTGCAGGAGTACTGCGTGGCACCTGCGATCTGCTGATCTCGGGTGCAATGCTTTCCAGACTCCAAGAAAAAAAAAATAATAAATGCACTAAATATACCTGCAAAAAGATGTTCAAAGATTGAATTAGTGATCCAAGCATGCACAATCAGAAGTTTCATTCAGTGAAAATTACATGTAAAAATGATCAATACTTCCAGATATATATAGGCAACTTAAACTATGCAGAGCTGTGTGAAAAGGCAGCCTCCTTTTGTAGTTTTATAATTAGGGATGAGTTGTATGTTTGTGGGTTCGGTTCAAGGCGCGTTTTCAGAATATGACTAAAGTTTTGGTACTAAATCCAAACCCCGCGGAATTCAAATAGAGGCGCATGTAAATAAAAAGATAATTAAAAAAACAGTAATAGCCATTTCTAGGCTCATAGGAAAGTGATTGTCAAAAAATGGCATGGGGATCTGGGCACTGCTCTGGGGAACATGTATCAGAACAAAAAAGTTTAAAAAGTACAGCTTGGTGAGGAATTTTAATTATGCAATGTTAAAAGTCCAAAATTCTTTCAACCACTTGACCTCCGGAAGGTTTTACCCCCTTCATGACTAGGGGTGACTATTGAGCACTGCGATAGTTTAACTGGCAGTTGCGCGGTCATGCAACATTTTACCCAAATTACATTTATATAATTTTTTTTCACACAAATAGATCTTTATTTTGGTGGTATTTGATCACCACAGTTTTTTTTTATTTTTTATTATATTAACAAAAAAGACCAATGATTATGAAAAAAAAATGATATTTTCTACATTCTGTTATAAAACATATCCAAAAATAAATCAAATTTCTTCCTAAATTTAGGCCAAAATGTATTCTGCTACATGTCTTTGGTAAAAAAAAAAAACAATCACAATACGGGTATATTAATTGGCTTGTGTGACAGTTATAGTGCCTATAAACTATAGTGTATGTATATACACTGGAATTTACACAGCTATGACACTGTACTGGTAATGGCAGTGATCAGTGACTTATAGTGGGACTGTGACAGTGTGGTGGGCAATCTGGTGCTAACAGACCTTTCCTGGGAGGTATACTGACTAGCTGACACTGACATCACTAGTGACACTAATACAGTGATCAAATATAATACTGTACACTGTCACTGTACTAATGACACTTGACTGGGAAGGGTTTAACATCAAGGGGCAATCAAAGGTTAACTGTGTGCTTAACAAGTGTAATGTGTGCTGCTTTTACTTACAGAACTGGCTGTCTTTTCTCCCTCACTGATTTGTGTTTGTAAACAGAGGACTCTGCTATGATTGGCTACAGCTAATTAGCAGGTCTCAGCCATAAATCATTGGCTGCAACCTGCTGACGAAATCCTGCTGTAGCCTGTGACAGTGCAGGTTAACAGAGGGCGTGTACATGCACAGCACAGACCCAGAAGAGGCTGGATGATGTACATGTTCGTGATACAGCCTGGTTGTGCCGCTCGCCTGTAGTAAAAGTACTGTGGGTGGGCGGCAAGCAGTTAAATAACTTGACAGTGAAGTGGAGCATCTGTATGATGTATATATTGCTGGTAAATAGCTGCAGCCACTTTGTAAACAAACAGCTGGGGATTCTTTTCATATATGCCAGATCCCTATCCTACATGAGGGTGTGATGTAGATGTTAATGGAAGCCCTCCACACAAAAAAACGCTAGGTTCCCCCAAAAAAGTTTGGTATGAAGTTTAACGGAGAAACCCTCGACTTGGGGGGAACCCCCTGGCAAAGCACCTTGTCCCCATGTCGAGGAGCACTAAGGTCTTCTTCCCACAACAATAGCCCCCCCCCCCCCTATGTACTGCTCACATACATTTTTTTGACAAATCGGTAAATTAAAAATACCCAAAAGAATGTCGTACAATGTAAATCCACTGCCATTTATGTCATTCAGTGATGCAGATCTACGTCAGTCATGATGAATGATGCCCTCTGCTCCAATGAAAAAAATACCTTTTTTAAATTGAAGGACTTCTCAAAAACTGGCAAGGTAACTCCCCATGTTGAGGTGATGTGGCCTGGTATGGTTCAGGAGGGGGCACACACATACCCCCTCCTCTTTCCTGGCCTGCCAGGCTACAGGCACCAATCAGGGTCTGGTTTGGATTTCTGGGGGACCCCATTTTTTTTATTTTTTTCTTAGGAACCCCACTTAAAATCTATTCCAGGCATGAAAGGAGGCATGTCTTTTTATACACAATCTCCACTCCTTTGTGTACATTTCACTTTCAGTTGGGAAGCCCCAGGTGACTGCAGAATGGGCCAGATTACGATGAGTTGTGGTTTTTGGGGGCTGTTGGCTAAGGATCAGCCTGAAGGAAAGCTGAAAAATTTAGCAGGTTTGTCTCAGCTAAACACCATTCAGTTTGACAATTTGACAAACCTCTGACCAAACAAAATTCAGACAGTTTAGACAGAACTGGCAGCTTATCTCTAAATGATAAATTTAAATAGTTTTCTTAGTGTGACCTGGTCTGCACTACAGTTTACTTGCAGCTTTTGTTTTCACCTGGACTCTGCATTATTTATGGGGAGGAACACATAGGGAAGACCTTTTGAGGGAATAAAAACAGTGCACTTTACCAGGTGTGGCAAGGTGTGGGGATAAAACAGTGGCGACTAAGTTTCTGGTAACTGTTGTCACAAATTTGACATTTCCAAGGGGAAAATTGTCCTGTGATTATCTTTGTGCGTGGGTGTCAGCTGTTGTAGACACATATAGTTGAAGAAGTGACTGTTATTGTATATCCTAACATATTGTTATTGTGGCTATTTGGTTTATAGTAAGTGTGAAACTGCAGAATGTAGTCTGTGCAAATGACCATTCCTTTAATCCCAAGCTTCCCTTATGCTACTTTATTTGTGACAGGTGGCTCTCTCGACCAATAAAGTGTCTTGGGATATGGAAGGGATTGTGGCTAAACATTAATGTTTACAGGAAACAGCCTTATGTGAAATAATGTAATAAGCTGAATATGTTTAAGTAGGCAAATTGTCAAAAAAGGTATAGTCAAGTTAATCGATGCATATTGTCACTGCAAAATTTGATCTTGGCTTCCACACGTCAGTGACCTGGATTAATTGGGAGCCTTTTATATCTGCCCACACATATGCATTACAGTGTATGTACAGAAAAACATTTCTTTTTAAATTGGATACAGTAGAGACTGGGTAAAACCCCTGCGGGATTTTTTTTTGGGGGGGGGGGGTTGTAAATTGTGTCCCCTGTAGACATAACAGAAAGTGAGTGGAAATTTCTTCAAATGTAGGTAAATCCACCTTTAGTCAGTTGTCATCTGAACACGTGTCCCCATTGAAAAAGTTTCTTTCTATTCCTATTTTGGTGACAACTGAAAATGTAAAAAATTCCCTCACTTTCAATCTTAGTGACAGAAGTAAGCAGGACAAGTAGAAAGGGTGAATCTCCCTAACTAGAATACAGATAACTATAAAAATAAATGTGGGCTTTGAATACACTTAAATATTTCTATTGTAAAAATCTAACTTGTATTCTGTGTAAATTGCAGGCACCTTCAGATGTCAGTATGTACCTTTTCTTATCTTGACAGAAACCCCAGAATCCCTGAAATCGGGGATGTCCTAATATTCAAATGGCATAAAACATTACAGGCTAGCATGCTCTATCCTACTTCCTGCGACTGTTGCGACATTTACTGCGACAAGAGTAATTTTCCTATTACATGCACATGCCTATTAGCAGTGCAAAACTGTATGTGGAGAAATCACAAAATAATTAGAAGTCAATCTATCTAGATAAAAAAAAAACATGAAAAGAAACATGCTGAAATCAAAATATCATATTTCACTGTTGCTGGGTGATGCTGTTTGAAGTATGGTCAGACATATCAGCCAACATTTAAAAGATACACAAATATTTTCAGCTTTTTTCGGTTATCCATCTGCCTTTGTAACACTGGTATCCTGGCAGTTAATCAGATCTTAAACATATTAGTGTACACTTACACACTTTCATTTTCAAATATAAATGAGTATATTACAGATGGGAACACTGTAAGTAAAATTACTTATACATTTGGAAAGTTATACAGAGAACATATTAAGCTTTTATCTTACAAAGCAGACATAATTTCAGTTAAAAACAATGATACAAGAGGATCTTTAAACAATTTTACCATATTTGTCTATGTTAAAAATGAAAAAAGATCCATGACACTTAAATTACATAATTAATTATTTATTTCAGAGGACTGCAGTATTAAGTCCTTTTGGCACATTAACCCGATCATTTACATGTATCACTAATGCAAAATACATATGCTGTGGAATGCTGTTAATGAAAGTGTGCATCAATTAGGTTGAACTGTGGCAGACTCAGCAGAATGCCAGCAACTTAATAAAATGATGCATGGATATGCAAAATGAATATAACATAACTATACAAGTGTAAAATCATATTTATGTTATTATTCATTTCCTACTTTATGTACTACAGTGAGTGAGGAAAATGCCAGAAAGGATACTAGCATCAGATAAATTGCAATTTAGCATAGGTTGTGAGCACAGTCTGCTTTACAATAAAGGGCAAGGTAGCACATACTGAAATATATCAGCCTTTATGCGAAGGTCTAAATACTTTCTTGGACATTAGTATTTTGGGTGAACAGTAAGTAAAATTTGATGTGCTAAAATCAAGTGAAATAGATTTTCTGCTCTGCTTCTCCCTGGATAATACTATGGATTTAAAATTTCCTTCTTTTGCAGGAAATTTTAGTCCATCCACCGCTTTGTATCTTATTGAGGTTGGGTCCTAAGCTGTCATCTCCACTGCTATAAGGCCTTTTTACAACATGGAGCTCATTGTGATACAATAGGAAAACCTTTATTCCCTATGTACAAGATGCACATGTTATATACACTGTAACTGATAAGGAATTAGCACAATCTTGCATGTTCATGATTCTGATTGCTTGGACATAGTACAATTTGTACATTTATGCATTTTGATTGATCCCTAAATCATCCCTAGTGTCTTTTGTGAATGATGGCATGGATGTCAACAAGACATTGATCTACAGTGCAGTTAACATTTATGTGACTGTATTCTCACTGGTCTCTGTAATTTGTCTTATTCAGCAGAATGTTAAGGCCAGTAAATTTAGTATAGGATGTTTTTTTCCTAATGGTTTTCACTGCACTTTTCAGTCCATAGATCTCAAGGAAGGTGACAGTATTTTCTTATTAGTAACTGTTTTTTTACTTACTTTTATACAACTTATGTATTTATATAATTTTTTGTATAGCTTTTTGTGCCTCTACTGAAAAACATTATAATTGAATGTATATTTCCTTTTTCCAGCAATGTTTTCAGATTGTAAAGATATAGATTACTGTATATATTGTAATTAATTTTAAGGATGTATAGGTAAATGTATATGTATGACACATAGTTTTACTGCTAAACTAGAAGTTATTTTTTTAACTTTTACTGCTTATTACCTATGAACATGAATTTGCTACTAGGTAGTGAGCAAAGCAATGACTCGATTCATTGGTAGGCTGATATTACATTCAGTGCACTTGTAGAATGAATAAATATCTTTATTTACGTGTGTGCAGAGAAGGAAGCGAAGAATGAACTAAAAATTTGACAGGCAGATATATGCATTAAATATATTTCTACGACTGCCATGTAAGAACTGGAGGACCGCATTCTATAAATTCTGTTTTTTTCTATTTCCACACTTCAGACATTCTGTAGTGGCACATGAAGTGTGTTCTTAGAAAACATGACTTATTTATGGACAGCACTTGTATTAACTTCATATTCTGTATATGACCTGTACACAAACTGACACAGAGCTGTATCTATTTACATGCTTAGTCGAATAAAGTCATGAGTACTTGTCACAAAAGCTTCCACAATATTTTTTTTCATTCCCAATTCACAAGGTAATTTTTGCATATATTAAGAGAGTTGTGTTGACTAATTTATATTAATGTATTCAATTCCCTATATCATCTTCTCCAGAGAACTTATCACAAATTCATAGGTCACCCATTTTTAGGAACTCAGCAAAAACATAGAACTAGAAAAAAACGGAAGAAAAGTATAGAAAAGTGATGGTATATCCTATGCACATAATCAAGGGAAATGTGGTAATTCTAAGAACAAATTTGTGCAACAGGAGAAATGAATCTGTAAGCTGCTAATGCTAAAAAAGACTTTAGCAACTGTGGTAAAGATAGAAAATTCACTGAAATTCCCTTAACAGAATTTTTAGGTAACCCATTTCATTGCTAATTCTCGATTTTACATATGCTTCTGGAGGAAGTCTGCTTTATGTGCTTTGCACTTTCCTCTCTTTTAATCTGTGATAACAACAGGGAGCCAATAGTAGTTGGGATTAGGAATACTTACATTTTAACAAGCAAAGAAAATACTTTGAAAGACAACCATATTTCCAGCAAAACAGTTATTTTATACAGTTAAATAGCTCTTGCAATACACTAATGCCTGCATGACAGTTGAAAGCCCTTGGTAGTTAAACTGTGCAAAATATTCCTAGCCCCCACATCATACCCCATTAAGTTAATCTTAAACTGGCCACAGACAGCCAACTGGCTGGATGAAAAAAAAAAGAGGTGGGTGGCCCCTTTATAGAACACTATATATGAACAGTGAGAACCAGCACTGTCAGAACACACTGATCAGCATATGCAGTCACTGATCAACAAACGTTTTCCAACTAGTCAATTTACCAATCTAACAACAGACTTCTGTTGAACAGGGGAGGGCCACACACTGATCACAATGTGTCCAGTCCCTGCTGAACTGACCCAATTTTGATCCATCTATGGCCAGTTTAATTTAATTAACAACTTCCCCTGCCCACCTAGATGCACACGTATCTCTCTTCTATAGTAGCAGGCCTCCCGGAGTGTTTAGAACCTCTGCTGCCTTTGCCTGTGCAGCAACCTCCTATAAACTTAAATGGGGTCTTACTTCAATGGTATAGACATCCCTGGAAATATATAGGCTGCCATTGCTGCATTTATCCTAGATACAGTATGCATATTGACCTGGAACATGCATGCAACAAATGAAGTCATAGTGAAGGTAGGACTTTTGCATACTTGTTTACTGTCAGTGATTCAGAAAGCAATGAAGCCTTTGGATCATTATGACAGTAAGGTAACACAAATTTTCAGTAGGAGAAATCAGCAATGAGAGATTACAGGCTGCCATGGTACAGGTTTCCTTTCATTTTTTTTTACCGACAATGCTATTACATCCTTCACCAAAAATTCAGTAAACACAAAATGTAAATAATACTTCTACATGCATAGTCATTACATTTTACAAATATTTTTGGGATAATTACAGGCAAACGTAGTATTTGCATATTTAATTTAATTTATTTCTTAAACAAATACATTTAATAAAAGACTCAGATATCAAGTATAATGTAAAACCATAACTTAACAGTCACAACCCACAGCAATTACTATCTAGAAGCAAATTAAATGTTGCAGAAATCACTAAGCTAAAAATTAATATTTTGTGTATTTTATTTAAAAATGCCAACAGTTAGAATGTAGATTTACAGCAAATTCATCTGCTTATTACATAGTTTAGAAAGCAAAAATCTTTACCAAAAATCAAAACAAGTGTTCTACAAAATATAAATAATGAATTATGTTTCAATAATTTTTATTGGAAATGTTTAGATAGAAATGCAAGATATACCCATATGCAATAGATCAACATTCTACAGTCATGGATAAGATTAGAGAAAACAGGTAAACAGAACAGAGAAAAAAATTCATGAAAAGACCAGTGACACAATAAAGTTTACATTTAAAATGTCAAAGCTTAAAGAGATCATCTAAAGATCTTTCTACAAAAAGTGAGGTGTTCACACAGGTGGGTTTGTTTGGTACCATCTGAGCCAAAGTTGCCATAGGGCAAGTATTTTTCTATATTTACTTTTGCTAGAGGCCATCGCAAGTTCATAAGAACAATGCCTGTGAACTAATGCAATAGCATCAAACGCAGTGAGCGGATGAGAGATTTTCCAAGATCTAGTGATACTCAATCTAGCTGCCAAAAGAATGTGGGTGACAGAGTGTTTAGCATGGAGGTTAATGCTGTCAGAATTTAAATTCAGTAACCCTAAATCCGGATTTAGGGGAACAGAGGACCGTGAAATAGATAAAATTTGAAAAATCGCAGACCAGAAGTTGTTTAGGAGTGGACAATGCCAAGAGATGTGAAAAAAGCTCCCAGGGTTCCCACAGTTCCTCCAGCACAAAGGGGATAGGTGGTTATTAAAACACACCATTTTAACTGGAGTAAGATACCATCTAAGGGATATTTTTTGTGTTAATTCCCAAAGTGTCGAGCAGCAGGTGGCTCGGTAAATTGATTGAAATGCATGAAGCCATTGTTGCTCTGTATAAACGTAGGCAAGATCATCCTCCCATTGGAGAAGTGGTCTAACCTTAATAAATTATTTCTTTTGGTTTAAGAGATTGTAGAAAAGTGAAATACCTTTTGGTTTCAGTAGTGGAGCGAGAGATATAGTTCCAAACGGGTTTAGGAAGTTTGTAAAAGGGTAGGATTGTTTAGATAGGCAATGGGATATCCTAAGGTAGGTGAAAAGTAATTGGGGAGGTAGGTGGAATTCTTGTTGAAGAGATGTGAATGATTTAAGAGAGGAGTCAGTAAAAAAATCCTGAATATATGCTATGGCGCATGCGGACAAGTGGCGTATAGGAATATCTGGGGTAAGATGTAGTAAAATGTGCAAAGGAATAATAGGCATCACTGCTTGTGTGGAAGGACAAGGAGCACAGATGAGAATCCATCATGCAGAGATTGTCGCTAAAATAGGCAGGGGGAGAGTGGGTGAGATTGGAATCCCTAGGGGTATTCCCAGGAACCAAGCACTTAGATTCTCTCCTTGAATGTAGGTAGATTCTATTTGACTCCACAATGTAGCAGTAGATGAGATATTAAACCATTCTCAGTTGTGAAAGTATTGTTGCTGTATAGTAATCACTAAAGTTAATATATCCAGAGCCTCCTACTGATCTATGTTTTGTAAGTGTTGCATGAGCACAGCGGGGTTTCTTTCCCTGCCATATGTATTTGTTTAACAAAGTTTGTAAGGATTTGAAGTATGAACGGGGGATAGGAATGGGGAGGGTTCTAAATAAATAAAGCAGCTGGGGAAGAATAGACGTTTTAAAGGCAGCAAGCCTGCCAGCCCAGGAAGCTCATGTTGTTGTAATGATTGCAATTCTTGCTACATTTTTGAGAGAAATGGAATGTAGTTGACCAAAAACAGACATTTAACTGATTTGGTTAATCGTACTCCTAAGTAAGATATGCCGGAGTCATCCCAATCAAAGGAAAATTGATTCTGCAATATAATCCTGGTGATACCATCTAGACCTAGATCCAATATTACGGATTTGTTCTCATTGACTTTATAATACGACACTCTGCTGGACCAGTTTAGAGTACGATATACCTTGGTCAAAGAGGAAACTGGATTGGAAATGAAAAGGATAACGTCATCTGCAAACAAACTGAGTTTGTGAGTGTGATGACCAATAGAGAAGCCTTTTTTTATGTTTGGGTTAGAGCGTATATGATCCGTTAGGGGGTCCATAAGGAGATTAAAAATTAACGGCGATAATGGGCATCCTTGCCTTGTTCCGTTGGTTATGTGAAAGGGACGCGATAACATGTTCGAGGAATAAGCCTGAGCTGAAGGGGTAGTATAGAGGGCTAAAATTGCGCTTAGGATAGGGCCCTGAAATCCAAATTTGAGTAATACCTGATGAAGATAATTCCAACGGACCCTATTGAGCGCCTTCTCTGCATCCAGGGATAGAAGCAGAAAAGGCGTTCGAGAGACCTCAGCGTGGTATATAAGATCTATCAATCATCAGGTTGCATCCAAGGTTTGACGAAATCCGGTGAAACCGGATTGGTCACGATGTATTAGATAAGGAAGAATATTATTCAATCTAGTCACTATTAGTTTAAATAGTGAATTATTAGGAGACTATCTCATCCTCTGGAACACCCTATCACCATCTGTCGAGCTGTCTCATACTCTGTCTATCTTTAGGCAGTCCCAAAAAACATATATATTAATGGTTATCTCTAGGAAAATTGTGAGCAGTGAGAATGAAGATTTGTTTACCATATCCTTCTCTGCTCTGCTAGACCAGTGTCTGCAGCACCTTCACCCCCATGCTCCAGCAATCTATGGACCTATCTATCAAGACCAATGCAGGGCCCATAGTCTAGCCCTGCATTGGATGTTATTAGGCTGACACCTCTGGAGCATAGGCGAATGCTGTCTGCTAGGGGAGCAGATGATCAGGTAAATAAAAATGTGTTTAGTATAAATGGGAAAATAACCCAGCCCCACTGCAAGGGAAATTTTTCAGATTACCCAGATTAGGGCTTTAAGGAAGGACTATCCTGCCTCCACTTAATAAACTGTACTATTTTTTCCATCAGCTTATCCCTCTCAGGTATTACTTTTTGTATCAGTTGACTATGTTGTATTGTATTGTATTGTAACTGTACTGCCCCACTTTATTTTGTAAAGCACTGCACAAACTGTTATATTTTATAAACACTGTATAATAATAACAACTATATTAATAATAATATAAGGACTAGTATAATAATATTTGAGTATTCTTTAGCATTAACAGAATGTAGACAAGTCATGAAAATTATTTAGGTGTGCTTATATACAGTTTAGAAGACATATATTTGCATTTTTTTCTTTCCTGTATAAAGATGATTTCAGTACAATTTAAAGAGTTTTCACTCCTATAGTCCTTCACAAAACTACCTCTTCAGACATAGCTACAACTCACTCATTACACACTGTGAGCAACTTCACAGGAGCCAATCTTACAACAGACATTTAAAGAACCAACAGAAATTTCACAGGTACACCCTGGGCTGAACAGATATTGTCTAAATACAAAAGGTATGTGCAGTCTTAAGCTGGCCATAGACAGATCAAAATTCCTGTTGAATTTCAATCCACCTATGGGCAGACTGGTTTTACTGAAGCCTGTCAGGTTTTTTTTGTACGATCACTGCCACTGGCTGCAGCTGGCACCAGTGATCATTGTATTCTGCCAGTGGGGATACCTCTCTTAGTCAGAATACAAAGGTGGGAGGGATTCTCCCATCTACACTGACTGTGTTCATGGGGGAATTGAGCGCTTTTCGTTTCTTCAACACATGGTTAAAGTGAAGAAAACTACATTATTTATGACCAGCCTTACTGAATCTTGGGAGTCCTTTGTGTACCTTTGTGTGCACCTCAAATGTGGGACAACAGTTAGGTATCAGATCAACCAGGAGACTTTAATCACAAAAACAAATGAAGGAAGCAGTTTTCTAACCATAGAACATTCCAGTCTGCTTTTTTTGCAGAATATTAGTGATGACAGCAATTTCAAGAGTGGGCAGTTAGGCATAGAAGATTAAACCTAGAATGAAATTTAAAGGCTCTCAGCAGGTAAACGATGTCATCCAAATCAGTTTAAATTCAAAATATAAATTTTAATGCTCTAATTTCATACTCTATGAATCACAGGTTCCTGAAATGTGGCAAAATGAACTTGAACAAAACGTGTGAAAACAAAGAAAACAAACCAAAAAAATTAGGCTTGTTATGTAATGTCTTTGCTATGAAAAAGGTATCAGCGTGGCACTTTAATTTAAGCTTAACAGACATAGAAGTATCCTGAGTATATATCTTGAGTACTCCTGAGGATACAAATTCCCTAGGTTCAGAAAGCCTGTTATGGTCTATTAGCTTCCCGGCATTTGATCTATGCACTGCTCTACTTTATTAGGAATTAATGGCTACATATATCCAATGATGTTTGTGTCAAAAGAAAAAAAATCGCCATTTCTAGTGAAAACTGTCATCGAATGTTCAATATGACCAGAGGAAGACATAAAGTAACAATGTCATAATAAGCATTATAGCTACTTTTGTTGTCCAAATAAATATGTTATTGAAAAAGCCATTGTCTGAAGCACGGTTATATTGAACAAATTCTGCCTATGGCAAAAGGGAATATGGCAACAGATACTTAACAGTACTGAGGATCCTGAAGGACCCTGGCAGAAGAGAAGACAAAACAAAATGTAATGGATCCTATAATAACTAACAAGACCTGAGGCAATGAAGTAAAGCTCAGATGAAGTCAATGGTATCATTAATAGATAGTTGATTCTGCATTTTTTTTTTCAGCTGGATGCATTGGACTTCTGCATTTTTTCAGGCCCACCATATAAAAATAGCTCTTGTAGGCTGAAGAAGTACTTTTATTAGACAACCACATAATGCAATTCTGCTGCCACTATTTCTCTGTCACCAAGAACACTACCTGCTATTACTGTTCATGGATGTTCATTGCATTCTCAGAGTTTTCATTGTTTTCTAGTTTTTACAAATGAATGCGTATGTGAACATAGCAGAGAATACACTGCAGTAGCAGTTATCATTACTGTCAATCATCAAATCACTGCTGGACAGTTGCTGTTGTAAACATTAAAACAAACTGATAGATGTTTTATTTACCATTGAGCACAGAGGTTCAAATGTAAGAATAGAAAGCAATGGCTTCTATAAAACAATTTATTTCAAACAAAGGGTAGTAGCATACAATTGTTTGTTTCTTGCTTCATAGCTAAAACATGATATACAATAAATATGGAAAACATGTTTTATTGGGTGGTTAATGCATCACATAAAAACATAACGTCTCTCACCTTTGTAAGTAATGTACAATCTTTTATTTAGATCTATGTCTTATTTTAGCTATGTGTAGAAATTGATTAAAAGGACTTTATTTTATTGTAATTCATATTCTCTTGAGAATTCTAAGGTCCTAGTGGTGTTAGTGTTGTAATAGTTCCCAATTACCAGGTTTTTAAAACAAGGTTATTGATTTTTAACAGTCTGATTACAAGAGAGGGAACAAAATTAAGAAAAGGACATGTAATTATTGCTATAGTGTTTTACAGCAAAAAGCTCTATATACTAGATATTATATTAAGTAATATAATATTGCTCCATCAATGCATAAAAGCTATATTTTAATTGGTTTAGTGATTGGTCTGTTAGCAAAAAAGCTGGGTAGGATCTGGACACATAAATATTTGGTCACCAATTACTAACCTTAGATATTTAAAATAGAGGTCAAATACTTTTTGTTATATAATTAATCTGTCACCAATCAGTTTGTGTACCTTGGAGGGTCTGGAGTTATGCAGACTGATTTGATATTATTGTGAACCTACTGCAAAAAAAAGGGTTTGTTAAGTATTTGGTCTATGGGTCTTCCATATACAGAAACATGAGTGGACATTCCCAATGCAGGCTCCAGGAAGAATTACAGGCACATTGTGATACCATGACCATTTTCTACCTGATGAAATCATCTCACTGCTAGCACTGAAAATGTACATTTCTAATTTTACCATCTTCAAAGAGTAACTTTTAACCACTTTCCCTCCAGCAGATTTACCCCCTTTCCTGACCAGGCCATTTTTTGCGTTACGGTACTGCGTTACATTAACTGACAATTGCGCGGTCATGCAACGCTGCACCCAAATTAAATTTACATCCTTTTTTACCCACAAATGGAGCTTTCTTTCGGTGGTATTTTATTGCCTGTGTTTTTTATTTTTTGTGCTATAAACAAAAAAACCCAACAATGTTGAGAAAAAAACAATATGTTTGACATTTTGATATTAAACATGTCCAGTAAAAAAATTTAAAAATCAAATTTCAGCATAAATTTAGGCCAAAATGTATTCTGCTACATGTCTTTGCTAACAAAAATCCCAATACGTGTAAATTCATTGGTTTATGTGAAAAAAAATGGAGGTATATATACTGGAATTTTTTTTTTTACTAGTAATAGTGGCGATCATCAACTTATAGCGGGACTGCAGCGGGCATTCTGACATTCCCAGTGACACCAATAGAGTGATCAGTGCTAATAAAAAGCACTGGCACTGGAGCAAAAGCACTGAGCAGGAAGGGGTTAACATGTGGAGCGATCAAAGGGTTAACTGTTTGCTGT
The DNA here is from genome assembly GCF_062004578.1 of Staurois parvus. NCBI lineage: Eukaryota > Metazoa > Chordata > Amphibia > Anura > Ranidae > Staurois > Staurois parvus. Next base: position 7,761,747 of record NW_028317815.1, read on the forward strand.
TTCACAGTATGCTGTGTGTGCGCCTTCCACTATAAGCACACTGCTTTGTATAGCTCTGCTATGCTGAGCCATACAAAGCAGTGACAGGGAGAAGAACTGTATAGTTTACATACTGTTCTCTCCCCTATTAGTAATACTTGACGATCACCGGGTGCCAGCGAGTAATCACTTGATATACATGATTTTGCGCACCCCTGTAGCACTGTAGCAGTATTTCTGCTATAGGGTGGAGGGGAAGCAGTAAATTCACAACAAAAGAGCTATGGGATACAGTTAGGGCTCGTTCACACTATGGTGCAGAAATGTCATTTTTTCTGCACATGTTCTGCAAGGGCACAATAAAATCAACTGTTCTCTATGTGTCCTGTTCACACCACAATACTAGTATTACGTGCAAATTTTTTTCTTTGTGCAGGAATCTGCAGCGTGTATTAAACTTACTGAAGCACACATGAAAACTGATGTCTCTGCAATTTAAATCTGCGCATCAATTTCCATCAGTTAATCTGCTTGTATGGCATGCACGAGGCCTTAATGTATTTGGTTTTCAGGTAAAAAATAGGTACATTTAAGCTGCAGGGGCCTGATTGTGGAGAGTTTAGTCATTTAAACAACTAACTCTTGGTCTTTTGGTTCAACATTCCTTTCTTTGTGTTAAAGAATGGCTCTGATAAGCTGGCTTGGGCTTGAGAAGGACTAACTATTTTGTAAGTATTGATCTATAAACCTGGATCAGCTTATGCCTAGCTAACACAGGGTACTGCTTTGTCATACTTTCTTGACATTCAGCATATGTATATGACTGCCCTCATATATTAGGCCCTTATTACCAGCATAGTAAAAACTAGTAACTATTCTTAAGCTACTTATCAAATCCAAAATGACAAATTAGTATGTTCACAGCCACCTCCAACTGTTTAATCCCCTAGGCAGTAACTCTAATGATCTAAGTATGGAAACTGTGGATGTAAATATCTGGCTTCAACCAACATCAACCTCTTGTAAAACGTTTTCTGTGGATGCCATGGTGGATGAGTGATAGATTGGTTTTTTAAGTAAATTTAGAGAGCAAATAGGGGTAAAAGTATAATTTTCCTGTTTTTATCATCTATAATTATCATAAAACAAAGGAATGAATGATTGGCTACCTAATAAAACTGCAAAGTATTATCTTGTGGTCACTCTGCGATTATGAATACTTATTTTAGGATGCCCATACGTTAAATTAATTACAAAGATTTATAACAAGCCTATTATACACCATAAACATACCAAACCCAGGACCCTGCAATCACTATATCTGGTCTCCCACAGTACAAACTACATGGAAATGCAATTATTGTGGTAAACATAAACTGCTAAATACCTTTCCTCATCAGCAGTATATAGCAATCTTATGACTTCTATCAGTGTTTAGTCGAACACTGGTTCGCGCTTGTAGGAGGAGTTTTCATTCTGCTCTGACTGTCCTATGAGGCTGCATAACACCTGACCCTCTGTCTGGACAGTGCTGATTGGCCATGTGCTGGTCACATGCACCCTCTCAAATGGAGAAAAAAAAAACTTTCTAGCAATACACACTAAACTGGGCATGTGCAGAGTGACTCCTAGAGCTCTGTACTATCAGCAGATGGATTGGGGACTGTGGAAGAAGGGGAGAATCAGAGAATCCAGAATCAAACAGCCTTTTTACACAATGTGGAGGATTAACCCCTAAGTTCCACAGTGAGTATAACAAGCATGCTTTTCTGCATATACAGAATGATTTTACTGTTAAGGGTTTAGTAACACTTTAACTGCTTTACCGCCACCCTTTAGCAGAAATAATGCTACAGGGTGGTAGGGGTGCGCAAAATCATGTATATATATGTGATTTTTTTATTACCGGGTAGGGAGCGTGCTTGAGCCGCGCGCATGCCCCACCGGCGCCTCCTTTCGTGACTTCGGCTGTCAATCACCGGGTCCCAGCCGGTGACTACTTGCCGTCACCCAGTGATCACCGAGTAATATCGACGGGGGGAGAGAACTGTGTGTAAACAATACAGTTCTCTCCCCTGTCAGCTCCTGCATAGCACAGCCATACCAAAACAGTGTGCTTATAGTGAAAAGCACAGACACAGCCACATAGTAAAACACACATAGCACACAGTTAACACTTTGATCGCCCAGATGTTAACTCCTTCCTGCCCAGTGCCATTAGTACAGTGTCAGTACTTTTTATTAGCACTGATCACTGTATTGGTTTCACTGGGGAAGTCAGTGACACCAAGTCAGTTCCCCCCAGTGTCAGAATGCCCACCGCAGTCCCACTATAAGTCGCTGATCACAGCCATTACTAGTAAAAGAAAAATTCCAGTATATACAGTCAGGTCCATAAATATTGGGACATCGACACAATTCTAACATTTTTGGCTCTATACACCACCACAATGGATTTGTAATGAAACAAACAAGATGTACTTTAACTTCAGACTGTCAGCTTTAATTTGAGGGTATTTACATCCAAATCAGGTGAACGGTGTAGGAATTACAACAGTTTGCATATGTGCCTTCCACTTGTTAGGGGACCAAAAGTAATGGGACAGAATAATAATCATAAATCAAACTTTCACTTTTTAATACTTGGTTACAAATCCTTTGCAGTCAATTACAGCCTGAAGTGTGGAACGCATAGACATCACCAGACGCTGGGTTTCATCCCTGGTGATGCTCTGCCAGGCCTCTACTGCAACTGTCTTCAGTTCCTGCTTGTTCTTGGGGCATTTTCCCTTCAGTTTTGTCTTCAGCAAGTGAAATGCATGCTCAATCGGATTCAGGTCAGGTGATTGACTTGGCCATTGCATAACATTCCACTTCTTTCCCTTAAAACACTCTTTGGTTGCTTTTGCAGTCTGCTTTGGGTCATTGTTCATCTGCACTGTGAAGCGGCGTCCAATGAGTTCTGAAGCATTTGGCTAAATATGAGCAGATAATATTGCCCGAAACACTTCACAATTCATCCGGCTGCTTCTGTCAGCAGTCACATCATCAATAAATACAAGAGAAGCAGTTCCATTGGCAGCCATACATGCCCACGCCATGACACTACCACCACCATGCTTCACTGATGAGGTGGTATGCTTAGGATCATGAGCAGTTCTTTTCCTTCTCCATACTCTTCTCTTCCCATCACTCTGGTACAAGTTGATCTTGGTCTCATCTGTCCATAGGATGTTGTTCCAGAACTGTGAAGGCTTTTTTAGATGTCGTTTGGCAAACTCTAATCTGGCCTTCCTGTTTTTGAGGCTCACCAATGGTTTACATCTTGTGGTGAACCCTCTGTATTCACTCTGGTGAAGTCTTCTCTTGATTGTTGACTTTGACACACATACACCTACCTCCTGGAGAGTGTTCTTGATCTGGCCAACTGTTGTGAAGGGTGTTTTCTTCACCAGGGAAAGAATTCTTCGGTCATCCACCACAGTTGTTTTCCGTGGTCTTCTGGGACTTTTGGTGTTGCTGAGCTCACCGGTGCGTTCCTTCTTTTTAAGAATGTTCCAAACAGTTGTTTTGGCCATGCCTAATGTTTTTGCTATCTCTCTGATGGGTTTGTTTTGTTTATTCAGCCTAATGATGGCTTGCTTCACTGATAGTGACAGCTCTTTGGATCTCATCTTGAGAGTTGACAGCAACAGATTCCAAATGCAAATAGCACACTTGAAATGAACTCTGGACCTTTTATCTGCTCATTGTAATTGGGATAATGAGGGAATAACACACACCTGGCCATGGAACAGCTGAGAAGCCAATTGTCCCATTACTTTTGGTCCCTTAACAAGTGGGAGGCACATATGCAAACTGTTGTAACTCCTACACCGTTCACCTGATTTGGATGTAAATACCCTCAAATTAAAGCTGACAGTCTGCAGTTAAAGCACATCTTGTTTATTTCATTTCAAATCCATTGTGGTGGTGTATAGAGCCAAAAATGTTAGAATTGTGTCCATGTCCCAATATTTATGGACCTGACTGTATACCGCCATTTGTAAACACTATAACTTTCTCATAAACCAATGAATTTACATGTATTGGGATTTTTGTTTTTAGCAAAGACATGTAGCAGAATACATTATGTCCTAAATTTATGACGAAATGTGATTTTTAAAATTTTTTTATTGGACATGTTTAATAGAAAAAGTTGGATGCAGCATTGCATGACCGTGCAATTGTCAGTTAAAGTAACGGAGTGCCACAACGCAAAAAATGGCCTCGTCAGGAAGGGGGGTAAATCCGCTGGAGGGCAAGTGGTTAATTGGTGAAACATACTGAGCTAGTATAAGAATCACTTCAAATGTGAATCATGTGAGATTTGTGAAACCAAATTCCTGCTTTTTAATTTAATCTGTTGAACATACACACTGCATTTAAACGCTACCATGTATCTGGAAAGGATAGCACTATCGCTGTATCTTTTTATTATTACTATTAAAATGATGAAATGGTACTTAAGAGCTTGTTCACAGAATGGGGGGGATTTACTAAAACTGGAGAGTGCAAAATCTGGTGCAGCTCTGCATAGAAACCAGGTTTTTTTTGTCCAAGCTTAACTGAACAAGCTGAAGTTAGAAGCTTATTGGCTACCATGTACAGCTGCACCACAATCTGGGTGCTCCAATTTTAGTAAATCCCCCCTCATGTGTCCTGCTCACACTAGAACAGGTCCTTTGGTTCCAGAGCAATGTGGTGCATAAGAATGCATGCTGTATGCATTTTTCCACAATAGAATGGAGCTGTGCTGAAAGCATAGTTTTCTGTCCATTTATGCACATGCACAGAAATAAAGAAAACACTTGCAATAAAATGCCTGTTTATCTACAGCTTAGATATAACAAACATTTACCCTTGCAGTGAGGGGATCCCACTGGAAGAGTAGATTTTTTTTCTAACTCTGTAGTTGGGCTTCAGTTAATTTTAGGGATGTTGCTTCTGTCACACCTGATGCAATGCATATCATCTGGCAGTGGAAATTCTCTCCGAACATTTGAATACATAATCCACACCCATCTCTCTAATCTTCAGTCATGGTCAGCAGCTAGTTTAGTAGTCAAACACACAGAATAATGGGGTGTATTTACTAATGTAGCTAAATGTTAAATCAGGGATTAAAATTTCAAGTCCTGAGCTACTAGCCAGGCCTTAAGAGTTATTCGCCACCAACAAACACACACAAACAGAGACCCCTGTACACACACACACATGTACATACACACACACAGAAACATGTACACACACGCACAGAGACACATGTACACACACACACATACAGACACATGTATACACACACAGGCACATACAGACACGCATACACACAGATACATGTACATACACAGAAATACACACGCACAGACACATGTACATACATACACAGACACATGCACACACAGACACATGTACGTACATACACAGACACATGCACACACAGACACATGTACGTACATACACACACACAGACACACACAGACACATGTACACACACACAGACACGTACACACACACAGACACATGTACACACACACATACATGTACATACACACAGAGACATGTACTACATGCATACACAGACACACACAAACACACACACATGTACACGTACACACACACACACCACCCCCACCCCCATAAAAAGTTGCAGTACTTCGTTGTTCCCTCACAGAGCCGGGTACCTCACTTGGGGGGGAAGCAGAGAGCACAGCACACACTGCTTGCTTTGCTTTCACTGCGCTAAGTTATTGAGCAGTCTGACGGCTCCCAGTGCCAATGACAGATCCAGTCTGAGCTCCGAGCCTGCTCAGCAAGACGGCCCTGGAGGACACACTCGCCCCCACCATAATTTCCACTCAGCAGGCGAGGAAATTTCAAGCCCTGTGTTAAATTATCCCTGTGATGCAGGGAAACAAAATTAGCAAATAAAACAAAAATAATATAGCGTATACAATTGCGACTTAGTCATATTGTAGTTGAATGTTATTAAAAAGTACCTTTCTTTTTCAATCTGCAGCGCTGCAATTGTGTGTAAAATGCCATGCAAGGTGGTGATCTGTACACAGATAGTGTACAGAACTCCCCCTGAGTATGTAATTTCCTGCTTCAGTGATTGGCTTACTAATTTTCCCAGGTGTCTGTACTAAGTTACAAGTTACTTTTTGACACCCCCTGCAACAAAAATGTCATTTTTGGGGAGATACTCCCAAAGTGAAATAACGTCTAAAGGGCTGCAGACCATGCCAATTTCCTCATTAGAGCTCTGCAGGTGCAGCAACTGATAATTATAAAACCACTCCCATACATATTCATTCTACACATGGACACAGACAAACAAACAACTATTTCTTCAGAATAACAAAAGGTAGGAATCTGCAACAAAGTCTGTTAAAAACCCTGCAATGTACATAGATTATCCAGAGGGGAATGTTTTTTTCTCAACAAAATTGAAGTTACTCTTTAATAATCATGTGCAAGAAAATTTATAAAAATAGGAACTTACTATGTACATAATTAGATGACTGAAGTCAACATTCTAATCCTTCAGTCAGCACAGGCTCACACTGAATCCGACTTTGAAATCATGAGACTTCACTCGCAGGTCAGTGCGATTTCAGGTGCGACTTGCTTGACATTTGTGCGATGTCATGCTGAGATGTCGATACAAGTCATGCCTGAAATTGCAAAAAATAGTGTAGGAACCTTTTTTCAAATTAGTGCTGCACCGTAAAGTCAGAGTCACACTGATTTGAACAGTTCCATTGTGTGTGATTTGCCATGCGATGTGGAACTGTCCAATCACATGACAAGTCACACTGGTGTGAACAAGGGCTAAGTCACTACACTAAATGAATTATGCTATTTTTTAAAGTAAAAACAATTATGAACAAATAATAATAATAACAACATTTGTATTGTGCTGCATATTGAAATGATCTGATGTCCTGAGCTGTTAACCTGGCATGAATGGCATAAAAAAGCTTTCTTAGCCCCTAGTGTTTTTGAGGAGCAGCCATCCAATGCAGCCACTCAGCTCAACTGAGTCTTAACACAGAATCCTCCTTGCTGAGAGGTGCAGTGGACACTGCTGAGTGTGCTTTGGCTGTGTTTCTGTGCCAGTTGGACTGGCGAGGTGCAAGAGCACTGACTGCATTCATACATTGGAGCTTCAGACTGCATGTGTGCGAGGAATCCTGACCAGCTTAATGAGGACTGTACAGCTACACCTGGCTCTCCTATCACATTTATTCATCTAAATGTGAATGCATTATTTTTACTGGATTTTATGGTTTTACATTGAAAGGATTCATTGTACTAGGGTCTGCACTAACTTTTTATTTTGTGTATTTTTCAGTTTTTCTATTGCCTGGTGGATTTATGAAAGCTGCAAGACCTTTGGGCAGCTACATTTTGCTGTTTTCTATTTAACTTGGTAGTGGCAAGTTTAGTGTAATAACATAATTAGTGTAATATCATAATTGATAGTATAGTAGTTGTTAGTATAAGCTATTGGAGGACACATGGGGTTCTATTTATAAAAAAATATGCTGTAAGAATATGACAAACATTCACACAGCCACAATGAAAAAATTGTAGTATTTTATCTAATATAATTATTTCCTATGACTGTAAGCACCATCTAGTGGCCATAATGTGATATATTTGTTGAAATAGACCAATCAGGAAAATATCACATTATGGACACTAGATGGCGCTGGTGATCAACGGAAATAACCATATTAGACATAACACAGTGATTTTTTTGTTGTGGCTGTGTGTGTGTTTGTCACATTTTTATAGCAAATTTTATTCTACATCAATGCATTGGTATTATCATTATTGCAATTGTTTTACTAAAATAACCAAGCTTATGTCACTCTGGGGACTATCTACATATGAAAATCAACACAGTAGACTAAACATGCCAAAAAAAAATATTATTTCAGTGTTGAGGCAGGTAGGCTGCTATACCTCCAGTAGTAATGGAGTACAGAGAAGCTCTTAACTATGAACTGTGGCATAGAAAAATAGGAAATAGATGTAATAGCTTTGAATTAAAAACACCCCCACTCATCTTTTCATAAAATAATAATGATAATGAAAAATAAAGCAGAATGAATAAGGTACTTTGGCCCAGTTTTCTTGATGTCATTAAATTAATGTATTCATGTTTTAGTAACTATTGTGGCTATAATGGTTTTTCACAGTTACATTCTTACCACAATAGATTATATAGAAGGCATGAAATACTTTGCAGATTATGGAGCAGAAACTTGACTGCATAAATCCCCAAGATTCAGTTACTTCAATTAATCACTATTATATTTGGTCAGCCTCCAGCTGCTCCAAGACCTAGGATATTTTGCTCCACAAATCTTGATGGTTTCTGTGTACAAAATGGATGGTCCTTTATCTTGACACACCTATCAAGGGCTGAAGGCATATAGGCTAAAATTGGCATTGCCTTTACATTTTTAGCATGCATGCTTTCTATGCCAAACTGAAATTGGTAAAAGGAATTTCATTTTTATATTTCATTCAAATAAGAGAAAGCACACAAAAAAAAAATCAGCAGTAGTAAATATTGGAGGATAAGCAAATCTAAGTCCAAAGATTGAAAAGAGCAATTTAGGAGAAATGTGGACTGTGGAGATTTTACAATATTCACACATTTGTAGTAATTAAACTTATATTATTACCTTTAACAAACGTTATGCTGATTTGTCATCAATATGCAATATTAATCATAAATATGTAAGCGAAATTTTCCAGTGTCCTTGCAATGTGAGATAATTTATACTTAGCTTACTATAGCTATAAAGGTAATTGCAGCCTTATATTCTATATTACTGGTAATTTACAGAAAAATGAGACTCACCAGATGCTGCCCATTATGTGATTCAATGAAATTACTAGTCAGGTAATCAGCTATGTATAGGAAAATGAACAAATCATTATCTCAATTATTTTGTTACACTAACATTATTGCTACACATGTCAAAAAGGACCTCTTTTTTTGTGTTTTGATGTTTATTGCAGTTGTTCTGTAGCACAGTGGCTAAATGGTTAGCACTTTCACCTGGCAGTACTTGGGTTGTTGGTTCAAATCCCAGCCATGGCACCACCTTTCTGGAGTTTACATGTTCTCCCTGTGCCTGTGTGGGTTTCCTCCGGATACTAAAGTTTCCTCTCACACTCCAAAGACATGCTGGTAGATTAATTGGCTCCTGTCTAATTGTCCCTAGTATGTATGAATGTGATTTAGGGATTTTAGATGGTACACCCCTTAGGGTTAGGGACTGATGTGAATGTACAATATATAAAGTAAAGCGCTGCGTAAATTGACAGCACTATATAAGTGCCTGAAATAAATAGATAATGTTTATTGACAGTAAACCCTATAACAGAAAGCTACAGAATATATGTGAGCGTAATATATAAAAGACTCACAAAAACATTACCTAAAATATATCTATATACAAAATATGTGTTGTTCTGCCCTTTTAAATATAACATTCACACTTTATGTGCAAACATAATAAATAAAAATAATTCCACATTCTTGAATTCCACTATGAGATGAAGTTAAATTCTTCACACCAGTAAAGTGCACCAGCCAACATGAAAAGAACATGCAGTAGCTTACCAAATTCTTAGTCCTAAAATAATTTTACAGTAAAACCCAGGATGGATGGATGGATGGATGATAACCACTCATATGCCTTAATCCAAGAGCAGCTCAGCCATCTCAGTTCCTATTCACATATATGCGGACTGGATGCGGTTTGAACCGCATCCAATACGTATGACAAGTGAAATAACATTGCTTCCTATGGTGCTTGTTCACATATGTCCAGTGCAGGGCCGGTGTGGATTCAGTATGGTTTTAAAAAGAGTCATGTCCGATTTCTGAGCAGTGGCTTCAGGTTCAGGTGCGGATTACAAGCTCTTGACTGGAACTGTTCCTAAACCGCATATGTGTGAACAGGATAAGATCCTGAGCTAATCCTGTCCTGAACATGACGTAAATCTGAAGTGACCCTGTAAACAACTACTGTATCAATTAGCTGTGAAATTTGAGCTTCAATCTGTACTGCACATGTGTGAATCAGCTCTCAGTCTCCAAACAGACCTGGATCCTCTCCAAAATATGCTTCCTCATATACCGGGAGTCATTGAAACCATATAGAAAGAACAAGCAGATACCAGTGAAGTACTTTCTAAAACCTTTTATTTAAAATGTAGTGAGGTATACTCACAAGCAAAGGCCAAAAGCATGACAAAACATGCCTGCCGGCTCTACAGACGGTGCGATAACATCACTGCCGGGTTCCTCCCTGCTTGTCTCATCTGACGGAACGTCTTCCAAGAATCAGCAAGATGTCAAGTCAGATGAAATGCGTAGAAAGGACATTGCAATGACACCTGGTGCACGAGGAAGCATTTTTTGGAGATGATCCGAGTCCACTGTTTGGAGACTGAGATGGCAGGGCTGCTCTTGGTTTAAAGCATCTGAGCGGTTATTATTCATCCATCCATCCTGGGTTTTACTTCATAAAAAAGTGCTGTTAAACCTCCTTAGTTGAGGTCTAAGATTTGGTAAGCTGCTGCATGTTCTTTTCATGGCGGCTGGCGCACTTTACTGGTGTGAAGAATTGAACTTCATCTCATGTTAGAATTCAAAATTGTGGACTATTTATATTTATTTATTGGGTTTGCACATAATGTAAATGTCATAATTAAAGGAGCAGCACAACACACTTTGATCTATTTGTATGTAGATATATTTTGTGTTTAGAACATTTTCTAGCGCAGGATTTCACTATTTTCTCAATATTATAACCTCCAGTGGTTATTAAATTATTCTTTGTACAAACATATAGATTCAGGTTTTCTTGTCACTATTGTTAAAACTCCGTACAGCATTTTTACATTAGCGTTGATCAGACACACACACACACACACACACACACAATATAGATTGCTTGCATTTATAATTGCTAAAAATTAGGGCATAACTGTTGATTATAGGCATGCTATATTACCTATAAAGGCATCTCTAAACCTTCCCTGATGTGGTAATAGAAAATGCCAGATAAGGTGAATTATGTGCTTCTAAAGATACAGTGCTTTGTCCAAAACACTTAACCAAGAGCTTTTAATCATTCAAAATACATGGATTCCAGTAATTTATTGTCAAACTGTAAATGGCAGATCAATATATACTACTGTGCAGAACAAGAAAATGTATATAACATTACAGGCAATACCGTCTATTTGACCAAAGAATATTTAATTCATTGCATTCAATAAATGGGATAATACTTAGATACTACTTTGGAAAATATACTGTAAGAATTATGCACATATAACAACTCAATTACACACTGTGATGAAATAAGATTTGTGAGACCCTTTTGCTCCATAAAGAATGCCCAGCTACCTCTGAAGCCTAGATGCTCAGAGCAAATCCAGTGACTTTATATGCATCAGTTAACTTGACAATACCTCTGTGATTACCTTGCCAACGTAAATAACTTTTATACACTTTTAAGGACATACAAAGGTTTTATTTGAAAAAACGTTTTAAACCTTTCGCTGCCAGAGCCATTTTTGCATTTTTTGTACACATGTTCAAAAAAAAACATGTCAGTCCTGAAGATTACACAAAACCGCCAAACATTATATATTTTCTGAAAGCAGATACCCTAGAGAATAAAATAGTGGTCGTTCCAATTTTTTATGTCACATGATATTGCTGCCAAGGTCTTATGAATTGCAAAATTTCTGTAAAAAACACACTAAAGTGAATTTTAGGGCAAACAAATACAATAAATTACCCATATTTTGGTAAAATATAAAAGATTAGTAAATGGATACCCAACATGTCAAACGTTAATTTTTTTTTGCACGCGTGTGCAGTGGGGTACAGTTACCCAGGGTGAGTGGAAGCAACCGGGTGGCAACACAGCCACTCAACTGCTTCCACCTGACAGACAGGGGTGTGCTAATCAGTTTTATACACAACACGAGTGGCTGCAGCCACTGATTGTGTGTAAAACCCCCTGCTATCAGGTCCATTTGACAAAGGACCTGGCAACGAAGTGGTTAATAAATATGCGTTTTTTGGAAAGGGTCAGGGACATTTTTGAACGCACAATGTTACGTTTTTGGTTCTATAGACCTCAATGGAAATGCTGCAGAAAAGCATGTACTGCATTTTTACTGAGTTTTGCATTTTAAATCTGCCTAGCACAAGAAAAAAAAAATGTATCAGAAATGCAACAAAAACGCATGTGCAAAAATGCAAAATGCACCACAAAACACAATGCAGATACGGATCAAATGCAAACTGCAAAGGTGGGAACCTCACCTTAGACCTGCAGTTGTCAGTGACATCATAGTTTCAGAACCAGTAGCATACACAGGTGTGTGCAGCTACTTCACAGTTGAATAGATTATCATTCTTTTAGTATTGGGAATTGTGCTCTAGCATTTTTGAGGATTGTGGTTTTTAGGTAGTTAGGTCAGTGATGGCAATCAAATATTTCTACCATGACAGGTTACGTAAAGCTAAAATGGTGAATGGTTTCAAAACGCACTGTAGTCCAAAAACTATAGAATGACACACAAGTGACTCCCTTATTCTTGCTATCTTAAGTCATATTTTACAATAAAATAGTTATCTATCTATCTATCTATCTATCTATCTATCTATCTATCTATCTATTTTGTTAAACATCTTCTAAGCCACTTTTTTCTGAAAGGCAGAGTTGGCTGTGTATTTAGCTTCTTACCTGGAGATCTATTAAAGGATAAGCTCAGCTTTTAATAAATAATAATAAATGCACCTCTTTTTGCAGGTAAAAATGTGCATTTATTATTTGTTTACTTGGAACCTGTAAAGCAATACACCTGTGATCAGCTGATTGCGGGTGCCATGCAGGACTGTAGATTTATCTGTATCTGTCTGCTCACACCTTGTACAGGAAGGCAGATACAAACTGACAGGAAGACACAATGAACTGCCAGAGCGCTCAACAGCGCCATAGTAGTTCATTGAGAACTACAAGCCGACAGCTGCAAAGGTTTTCAGTATGTGTAGTTTCACATTCATAGAACTCTGTGAATGAATGACACGACCAGCCAGATGGATGCAGGAGTGGGAACATGTTACAAGTTCCACCCTAAAAACAACATGTTCCAAAAGGTGATCTCATCCTTCAACTGTTAACATTACATCTACAAAACTGAACAATCAGATATGAGAGAGTGTTACCTGATGGGCTTACTAATGCACCTTAAATGTGTTATAAACCTTTGTAACATACAGCATTCAACTTTATTTCTAGCACAAAAAACGTTTTTTTCTCATTTAAAAGAAATCTCCAGTGGCATATAAAACTATCAATTGTCTAAGCTCAAAGCTTGTTTTCAGCCTATTGATTTGATCAATAATTGGTCTCACTTTAACTCCAAACTTTTCACTTTTATTGATGGCTAACATGGAAGAATACATTGTTGCTAGTCTCTGAGCATTAAGTCTTCCTTTCTTTTTCAGATTTTTTCCCCTATTAATAACATTGGCATCATTTCCCAATTTCAACGTCCAGATGGCACTGGCAACTCTACCAGCAGGTTTAGTTCTTGCCTAGCAGACTAACAGCCTGATGATCAGAGCTGTAATCATTTTTCATATTTATGTTTGTCTTCTAGGTAACTATGAGTTAGACATTCATTGCAAAGCTTTTTTTACTTAAAGGCCTACTATAGCAAAAAATATTGTAGACTTGTAAACGGATGTGGTTAACACCTGTAATGATAGTACTCAGCATTTGAATTTGTGTTTGTTTTGTTTTTAATTTAGAGGCCTATATTAAATATTTTTCAACATTTACATGCAGACCAAGTTACACAGCAAAATTTCAGATGCAAAGGTTGGTGCTACAAAACAGATTTACCACGACTATGGAAACTCATAGCTTTCAGTCTTTATTCATGTGATCTTAAGGTTTTCTTCCTAAAGGGTAAAATAAACTGTTGCTTTAAATGCTTAAAACCTCTTCGCTCTAGTTTGGTTTTATATTCAAATACCTTTTATTGAAGTTTTCAGCAAATACAGTAACATATAAGAGAACAGAGAAACAGTACTGGTTCCTTGTTGTACAAGTGATTAAGATAGTGATTGACAGTTCCAACAGATAGCAGCAATATAGTATACACAGTTATAGAGAAAGTCGTATGGTGCTGGAACTAATTTCTACCTGTTCTAGGACAACTAAAAACCATGGGGATTATAGAGAAGAAAGGGGTGATAGGAGAGGGAAGGGGTAGGAAATATAGCAGATATAGGAACAACTGCCTGAACTAAAAGGTTAAAGAACAATATACCAGTCAAGATAATGTTTTATACTCCAACGAGGGTGAGTCATCAGATTTTAATTTTTTCAATTGGGATTGAGTGACCATTGATACCAGGAGCGAGCAAATTTTGGGTATGATAAGTTGGCAATGGCAAATCTCCTTTCTATGTCACACTGATAATTTATATGAGTAATCACCATTGTTTTCAGAGGCTAGTTTGGTTTTCATTTGTTTATCACTTATGTAATGTCCATCTAAAATCAACTGTCCATCTAAGACTACCCTGTTCAGAGGTGATAACGCTGCTGCACAATTTCACAGCACAACAAAGCGTATTACCACCTTGTTAACCACCTTATATCTTAGGGCTGGATGGTGCCCTTAGTAGGATGGGTGAACCCATCTTATGCACAAAGCTGAATGGATTAATTCTCTTCCATGTGGTTGCTGCAATTTACCAATCACAGCTATCACCAATGTAAATAGTGTAGTGCTGTTTACCCCTTCCCACCAACCACCTCCTGGCCCTTTAAGAGTTCTAAAAAAAAGCTCCCGATCAAAAGCTTACTGATCCCCACAGCCTACTGTGCTGGGAACACACTCTTAGCATGGTAAGTTGTTTACATGGGGCCGCATATATGCAGCCATTCGGCCTTAAGGTCCACCCACCGAGAGGCCGCATATATATACGTATGGCCTGTGAGAAGTGGTTACATGGAGAGCCACCTCCCTCCTTCCTCTGTTGTAAAAGGTAGGGGAGGGCTCCTCTAAACAGTACTACACTGAATGGAGAACAGAGGTTTTACTGTATCAGTCAACTCATTAAATCCACCTGCTGTGTTGGAGGAAATCTGCAATCAAAGGTAGGAGGAAAGGATTAAAGGGACACTGACCATCAATGTCATAGTATTGTTTTGGGGGTGTTTAAAGTGCCAGAGACAACCAATGATGGTGAAGGAGGTGGGAAGGGGTTCCAACAATGACTATGGGATTATTTTTGGAGGGGCTCAAAATGCCCCTGACCACCAATTATGTGGCATTATTGGAGGGTTTTAAAGTGCTGTTGACAAACAATGATGGGGGGGGGATGTTTAACCACTTAAGCTCCGGAAGTGTTTTACCCCCTTCATGGCAAGAGCATTTTTTTGCTATTTAGCACTGTGCCATTTTAACTGGTATTTGCGTGGTCATGCAACGTTGTACCCTAAATTAATTTATATCATTTTTTTTCACACAAATAGAGCTTGCTTTTGGTGGTATTTGTTGACCACTGGTTTTGTTATTTTTTATTATATAGAAAAAACAAGACTGCAAATAATGATTAGATAATCAAAAACAATCCAATAAAAAAATTTAAAAATCTGATTTCGTTATAAATTTAGGGAAAATTTTATTCTGGTACATGTCTTTAGTAAAACAAAATCCCAATAAGTGTATGTTAATTGGTTTGCATGAAAGTTATAGCATCTACAAACTATAGTACATATACTGGCATTTTTATTTATTTTTATTACTAGTAATGATGATGATCAGCGACTAGTGAGGTAGTGGAACTGTGATAGTGCGTATGGCAATCTGACACTAACACTTTGTGGGAACTGACTAACTGGCACTGACATCTCCAGTGACACTAATACAATGATCAGTGCTAATAATATACACTGTCACTATACTAATGACACTGAATGGGAAGGGGTTAACATCTAGGGGCAATCAAAGGGTTAACTGTGTGCCTAACGATGTTTACTGTGTGTATTGTGTGTTGATTTTACTAAGCAATGAGCCAGGAGCACTGGAGGGGCACCAGAGAAGAGGAGGATTGCATTGCACCATTGCACAGAGCAGGCAAGTATGACATTAAAACATTATATATAAGTGATTTCTTCTGAAGAAGAACTGCTAGCACTAAACAAGTGACACACCAACCTTGTAAAATAATACAGCAAGAAAAATAGTGCAGCGCTGAATCCTAAATGACCAAATACATACAAAGTTATCAATAAATGATATATGTGCAAAACAAATACCCCAGTGTCAATCCATACATCACATATGGACCAATACTCAAGGAATAGAAAGTGATAACACAATGTGATAAATTACATTGCAATAAAATAGTGATAACACCATATAATGAAAAAGTCCAATCAGTAAAGTACTGTGGGTACAAACAACAAATAACATTTATTTTGGGTTGTTCTTTGGTGGTAGGTTATGGTTGTAACAAGAAACACACAGCTAAATTAAAAAAAAAAATTTGTTTTACTATTTTTGGCCAGTTTTCCTTTGATAATAAAAAAAAAATCAGATGATATCAATTACCATTTACCACCAAATGAAAGCTCAATTTGTCATGAAAAAAACTAAGTATAATCCACCTGGATGTACAAAGTAGCTGTGATGATATGTACGGTTTTACTAACACATGTCAAAGTTGCAAGATTGTGCTTAGGCGTTAATATTTGTTTTATCCTTAGGCGTGAAGGGTTTAATCTAATTTGGGTACATTGGTTTTATGTTCCTTTAGCTGTCAGTGAAACACAGCACTGAAAACCGAAATATGGCCTGAACAGGAAGGCCATTAAGTGCCAATTCACACATGTGTGTTCCGGATTTCAAGGTCTGGCTTCAGTGCGGATTGCAATCTACTTGTTCAGTGGTTCAGAGCCAGATCAGGACCATTTTTGTGACACAGATGCATATTGTACTGTTCACAGGTTCAGGGACAGTTTGCAAGGCTTTTTTGGTTTTGCTGAAGTAGAGAGAAGGGGGAGGAGAGCAAACTTTGCTGAAACCTGATGCTGAACTGAAATCCTAACCCAGAACTAAAATTCTGTTCACAAGTGATGACATGCAATTCAGAAGCGGTTCTTATAGAAGTCAATAGCCTGTATTCCGCACTGCTCAAAAATTGGCCAGGACTCTTTTTCAAGTCACACTGAATCTACACTGCCAGTGCACCAGACATACAGTATGTGAACAGGCACCATGGGAAGCATTGTTATTTCACATATCATGCAGATTGGATGCAGTTCAAACCACATCCAATCCGCATTTATGTGAACCGGCACTATGTTGAAAAAGAACAGATCTACCATACAGGATCAATATGCAATAAAACTACATTGAAGTGTATTTGGTTAAACTTGATGGACACGTTTTGTTTCAACCTGACTTACTATGAAACTATGTATTGCTAGTGAAGGACTGCATCATTTATGTGATTCTTGGCATTGCCTATAGTTCCACTTTTGAATTGTGAAGAAAAAACGTTCCACATTTCAAACTGCAGTATGCCAGTTGGGGAATGTTTTAGAGGCGGTTCACATTTATACGTGAGTTTTGAACCGCATCCAATTTGCATGACATGTGAAATAACATTGCTTCCTATTATGCCTGTTCACGTATGTCTGGTGCAGCTTGAATTCGGATTCAGTGTGAATTAAAAAGAGTTCTGCCAGTTTTCTGAGCTGTGCGGTCCGATTCAGGTGTAAATTCAGGCTCATTGACTTCTATGGGAACTACTTCTGAATTGCACGTTATCAGTTTTTGAACAAGATTTCAGCATGTTTTTCTCTCTTCAGATCCTGTCCCGAACCTCATTTGAACCGACCCTGAACTGCTAAAAAACTGCTTTGTAATTCGCTGTGAAAACAGACCTTCAAAACTGCACTGCACATATGTGAATCCAGCCTTAGAAAGCACTGAATTCTACTACAAAATAGAAAAATGTTCTTTTGAAATCTATGTCTTCATCATTGTTTATCTATTTGCAGATACACACAAAAATACATGCACAGTTACACAAACTTGAAAGTTGATTTGTTTTATGTTAACCACTTCATGTCTGGACACTTTCACCCCCTTCCAGTCAAGGCCAATTTTCAGCTTTCAGCACTATCACACTTTGAGTAAAAATTACTTGCTTACTAGTCATGCAACACTGTACCCATATGACATTTTTAGCATTTTTTTGAGATTGATAGAGCTTTATTTTGACGGTATTTAATCACCATTGGGGTTTTTATTTTTTGCCATATAAATGAAAAAATGAACAGAAAATTTAAAAATTGTAAATAAATATTCTTTCTTCAATAATTTAGGCCAAAATGTATTCTGCTACATGTTTTTGGTAAAAATAACACAAAATAGTGTATATTATTAAGCCTGCGTGAAAGTTATAGAGTCTACAAACTATGGGATATAAATCTAAAAATTGATCAGTTGAGACCCTAAAATGCCGGTCGCTGGTATGGGGTATGGCAGTGATCAGGATGTTGGTATGGGGCATGGAGGTGATCAGGACGCTGGTATAGAGTATGGCGGTGATCAGGATGCTAGTATGGTATATGGGGTGACCAGAATGCTGGTATGGGGTATGGCGGTCATCAGGACACTGGTAATGAGTATAGTGGTGTTGAGGATGCTGATATGGCATATGACGGCGATCAGGTTGCTGGTATGGCATATGGCGGTGATCATGGCACTGGTATATGGTATGACGGTGATCAAGCCACTGGTATGGTGGTGATCAGGACATTGGTATGGTGTATGGCAGTGTTATTGTAAGCACTGGGGCAGGTGACAGGTGCTGGCTGTATTATATATTATTATTACACTGGAGCAGTGATCAGGGACACTGGGGCAGGCCGGCACTGTAGTCTGTGAGTGTACATGCACAGTAGAGAGAACCAATGCTTACTTTCACTTTGCTGTGATTGGACACCATGTGATCACCTAGATACATTAGTAATGTGGTCCACTGTGTCCGGGTGACACACGGATCGCCGGGCTCACAGGTGCGCACTCTATGAGCCTCGCAGGAGCCACTGTTGCGGGCTAACATACAGGTACATTAGTCTGCATCGACACTGCTTCCCATCTGCCGTTTATAGGCTAAGGGGGGATGGAAAGTGGTTAATACAACAAAGACATACTTCTACATCTGCCAAATATCCCTAAAGCTAGGTTTACACTATTGCTGGAGGTGCAGCTCACGTATGCACAAGCACAACAGTCCATTAATTTGAATGGGCTGATGTACCTGTGGGAAACACTGGGTAAAGGTCCACAACCCTCTTTCCAAGCACACCCGCAGGGAAGCTGCATGGAAATGCATGTTGCAGTGGTACCATGTGGTTTTTTGCACCTGAAAGCTGACTGCGTTTTAGATGTGGAGGATTTCAGATTTCACTTCTGCATGTCTGCTAAAGAACAGCGCATTTTGAATGCAGATGCCCATGGGTGCAATTTACATGCGCACCTGCAATAGTGTGAACCAAGCCTAACATAAAAAAGTCATATATACTAGAAAAATCAAAGAAGATTTGACTTAATTTAACTTACAAGTTCATGTAAATTAAAGTGATATTAAAGATTTTTAAAAACAAATAATTAGCCCTGATCCTCCTCTTCTTGGGTCCCCCGCCAGTGCTCCTGGCCCCCTTGACCAATGACCCCCAATTAGCAAGCAGCTTGGTATGGGTGCACTGGTGTGTGCTTACTCCTGAGCCCCACTCTATGCATTCATAAGACACATAGAGGCGTGGCTCAGCCCTGCCCCTGCTCTCTCCTCACTGGCTGTGATCAACAACACTGGGAGCCAATAAGCCAATGAGGAGAGAGACCAGGGACAGCTGAGGCTCCTGTGCACATGGCTGAATCAAGAGGGTGTTCAGGTAAGTATTGGGGGGGATGTGGGGGGAGCAGCACACACATGCATAAAATTCCTGAAGGTAAAAGAACTTCAGTCTTTACAACCACTTTAAATATCAGATTTGTATGGATTCAGAGGTACAGCAAACCACTTCAATGCTGGTAGTGATATCTTTTATCATATATGAGTTTTTAAGTGCATGGGAATCATCATTGTACACCAGTAACTCCTTTAAACACATTTAAATGGAATTTAAAGAAAAGTTGAACAGATAAAATATAAGTAAATTCACCAAAGAGGTACCACAGTCGACATACAAGAATGCATTATATAACATTAATCAGATAAAAAATGATAAAACATTTGATCAAATGTATTAGCAAATTAAGCACAATGCATATCTATCTATCTCTCTATCTATCTATCTATCTATCTATCTATCTATCTATCTATCTATCTATCTATCTTTATTTTCATGTTTACAAAGTAAATTGTAAAGTGAAATATTGCATACTGTAAGTATATACAGCTTTATCATGTAGGATTAAATCAGTGAACACTTCATTAACTGACACAGGGATGGTCATTATTTTCCCCGGGGTAACTCAATGTTGACTAATAAGGTATACCAAAATAGCTATTCTAACACATCATGAGAATCTGTTTAATGGGGCATGACACATATGTAAGCTAACTGTTTAATATACGCATCCAATATATAAATGAAAGACTGAGAATTCTACTTAAAAAGCTCAAGTTCTTTTTTTTTACATCTTCAGTTCCTGATTATTTTTAGTCAGTTAACAACTGAATTCATGTGTATTATTTGAGGGTTGCTTACTTTTAGGGTTGCACCGATATCGATACTGATGCCAGTATCAGTATCTGTGCCGATACAGAGTACTTGCACAATGCTCCCGATACTGAAACCAATAGATTTGCAGTCTGATTTGAGCCCATATAAAATGAATGGGCTCACATCGCACTGCAAAGAATTGCATGCAGTTTGAACAGGGATGCTGTGTGATTCCTGTTCAAATCGCATATTGTTTCCTGCACATCTCCTGTGTGAACCCAGTGACTTTGAGCCTGAGTTCACACAGGAGCAGTGTGGGAAACCTCCTTGCATGAAGAGTTCCACCAGCTACGGCTTCCAATCCCACTGTGGACATCAGCAGCTGCGGCTTGGGCTCCTCCTCCCATGGCTCTCTCTCCCCAGCCTCTAGCAGCTCTCAAATCGCACCGCAAAGGTATTGGTACTCAGTATCGGAAGTACTTGTCAAAAAGTATCGGTACTCGTACTCAAAGGTAAAAAAACAGTATTGGTGCATCTCTACTTATTTTAGAATCATCAAGTTTTAATGCTTTCTAATCTATATTTTAAAGTTGTCTTAATGATTTCATTATTTATTTATTTAAAGTCATACTTCTTTCTGCTTCAATCTTTGCACTGTCCACAAACAGCTGCAATATTAGAAGTGGATCCAAAGCAAATAATAAATGCCCGTTCACATCATGCCTGCATTAGAATCACACAGAAATGCGTTGTTCATTCCTGTGCAATCAACCCACACGTAAAAAGCACTGCTTTTGTGATCTGCAGTGTGTGTCAATAAAATGTTAATGATACAACAAACATAGGTCACAAACACAGTGTGTTTGCCCACACTAGATTGCATGGTACTTTTGTACCATGCGATCCGGTTAGTGTGTTTTAAAAAGTAGTGCCTGCACTCCTTTTGGGCAGTGCAGTGCGATTTGAGCCAATTCAAAATGAATAGACTTGAAATCGCACCACAGAGAGCAGCATGTGAATTGCACAGGAACACACAGTGTGTGGTGTGAACTGGCCCTAACACATGTATTTATTTTAAACTGCAGAATTATAACTCTACATGTCTTTTAGTAAGAATATTTGTATTTGTACTTCCAGTTGGCTTCAAGTTTGTTTACATTTTGTTGCATTGTCCTTCTAGCTTGCATACTGGGCTATTAAAAAGAGTTACAGTGAAAACAATGCATCTTTGGAAACAATAAAAAAAATCACAGGGAAAAAAAGCTTGAAGCTGCATATTGCTAAACCACAACCTACAGAAATGCAGAGGTGAAAACTTTACCATTGAATAATACAGTACAATCTTTCCTTCTCTTTCTAAACCAAACCACATTCAAGTAACAACAACAGACACAGACCCTAAAAGATCCAAATCAAAATCTGTGATGTCTAAGTCAGCCTTTCTCAATTGGGGTGCCGTTTGAGGCTGTCAGGGGTGCCACGGCATCCTGGTACAGCAAGGCATTCAGATCCAACCAAGCTCCCTCTCCTCCACCGAATATTGGCACATCATGAGCCTGGTCAGCACAGTTTTGTGCAGAGGAGAGGAAGGGGGAGTCCTGAGCTCTCCAGCACCATTTATATGTTTATATGTATGTGTATGTACTGTATGTTTGTATGTACTTACGTTATTTGTAATTCTAAGCCCTAATCTTGTACGTTCAGAACTGCTTTTTTAAAGCTTGTTTACAATAGTGGCAATCCATGTTCAGATCATTTTTCAGAGGCATTTGACAGGTGGTGAAGAGCTGATAAGTCCCCTTCTCAATGCCTGTTTTAACCCCCTAAATGCAGCATCATCGTGCTGCAGCGATATGCAATGCATGTGGTTGCATGGTGATTGCAGTGCGGTCCCATTCACCTGGGGGTATAGTTCCTGTCACAGCCAGATCATGTGTGCAACCTCTGCAGCTAAAGGGAAAGCAGTTGGGAGTGGTAAAACATGACTCAAAAGCGTGGCTTTACCATCCACCAACCTCACTTTTGAATGGACCCTTGGTTATGTGAAAGGCATCCTATTTGTTTCAATGGGCTGCCCTACCCACAGAAACACAGAGAAGCCCCCGACCAAATACTTTTCAGGGACACCCTGACTGGAAAATGGCTGAGAAACACTGGTCTAAGTGAAGAGCAAATACATAATTAAATAGCCATATCTCAGAAAGCGCATCTTTGCAAAAACTAGATTTTTGTATTTGCAATCACATGATAAAGAAAATCAGTTTATAAATATATTTAAAGGCATTACATGTGAAAACTGATATTTTAATCTCTATAATTTTTCTAGTACTTTTAATGATCTGCATGACTGACCTTCAAGAGTACATGCACTGCACCTTAATGTGGTTTCTTCACAGTCACATTTGAGTTTTATTAGCTTTATCTAAAGATTAAAGTTTGTTCTACAATCTTTCTTGAGTCCCTTAATGTTATAGTACCAAAATACTATTTTTTTAAATATTCATGTTTTTATTCTCTATTCATAGTAGCCTACAGCCTCATTGAATCGGTACTATGGTAATCCTAAGGTATTTTTTATTATGCTTGTGTGTGTATAGTATAGTATAGTATAGTGTATATATATATATATATATATATATATATATATATACAGTTGCAAGAAAAAGTATGTGAACCCCTTGGGATTAGGTGGAGTTTTGCATGAATTGGGCATAAAATGTGCTCTGAACATCATCTAAGTCACAACAATAGAAGAACACAGTCTGCTGAACATAATACTACACAAACATTAGATGTTGCCATGGTTTAATTGCACATAACATGTAAACATTCACAGTGCAGGGAGGAAAAAGTATGTGAGGCCCTAGCTTAATGACTTCTCCCAGAGCTAATTGGAGCCATGAGTGAGCCAACCTTGACTCCAATCAGTGTGATGATATTGGATGTGTTGCTGACAGCTGTCCTGCCCTTAAAAAACACACACCTGTTTTGGGTTTACTGGTTTCAAGAAGCACTGTCTGATGTGAACCATGCCTCGCAGAAAAGAGCTCTCAGAAGACCTACGATCAAGAATTGTTGACTTGCATGAAGCTGGAAAGGGTTACAAAAGTATCTCCTTGAGCCTTGATGTTCATGTGTCCACGGTAAGACAGACTGTCTACAAATGGAGAAAGTTTAGCACTGTTGCTACTCTCCCTAAGCGTGGTCGTCCTGTAAAAATGACTGCAAGAGCACAGCGCAGAATGCTGCATGAGGTAAAGAAGAATCCTAGAGTGTCAGCTAAAGACCTACAGAAATCTCTGGCACATGCTAACATTTTTGTTGACACATCTACAATAAGGAAAACATTAAACAAGAATGGAGTACATGGGAGGACACCACGGAGGAAGCCATTGCTGTCCAAAAAGAATATTGCAGCACGTTTGAAGTTTGCAAAAGAGCACCTGGATGTTCCACAGCACTACTGGCAGAGTATACTGTGGACAGATGAAACCAAGATTGAGTTGTTTGGGAAGAACACACAACACTATGTGTGGAGAAAAAAAGGCACAGCACACCAACATCAAAACCTCATCCCCACTGTGAAACATGGCGGAGGGAGCATCATGGTTTGGGGCTGCTTTGCTGCCTCAGGGCCTGGACGGATTGTTGTCATTGATGGGAAAATGAATTCCAGAGTTTATCAAGACATTTTGCAGGAAAACGTACGACCATCTGTCCGCCAACTGAAGCTCCGCAGAGGATAGGTGATGCAACAGGACAATGACCCAAAGCATACAAGTAATTCAACAAAACAATGGCTGCAACAGCACAGAATACGCCTTCTGGAGTGGCCCAGTCAGAGTCCTGACCTCAACCCCATTGAAATGCTGTGGCATGAGCTTAAGAGAGCGATTCACACCAGACATCCCAAGAATATTGCTACACTGAAACAGTTTTGTGAAGAGGAGTGGTCCAAAATGACTCCAGATCGTTGTGCAGGTCTGATCTGCAACAACAGGAAACGTTTGGTTGTGGTTATTGCTGCCAAAGGAGGGTCAACCAGTTATTAAGTCCAAAAGTTCACATACTTTTTCCTCCCTGCACTGTGAATGTTTACATGTTATGTGCAATTAAACCATGGCAACATCTAATGTTTGTGTAGTATTATGTTCAGCAGACTGTGTTCTTCTATTGTTGTGACTTAGATGATGTTCAGAGCACATTTTATGCCCAATTCATGCAAAACTCCACATAATCCAAAGGGGTTCACATACTTTTTCTTGCAACTGTATATATATATATATATACAGTATCTCACAGAAGTGAGTACACCCGTCACATTTTTGTAAATATTTATTATATCTTTTCATGTGACAACACTTACATGTGCTACAATGTAAAGTAGAGTGTACAGCTTGTATAACAGTGTAAATTTTCTGTCCCCTTAAAATAACTCAACACACAGCCATTAATGTCTAAACCGCTGGCAACAAGAGTGAGTACACCCCTATGTGAAAATGTCCAAATTGGGCCCAATTAGCCATTTTCCTTCCCAGATGTCATGTGACTCCTTAGTGTTACAAGGTCTCAGGTGTGAATGGGGAGCAGGTGCGTTAAATTTGGTGTTATCGCTCTCACTCTCTCATACTAGTCACTGGAAGTTCAACATGGCACCTCATGGCAAAGAACTCTCTGAGGATCTGCCAAGACCCTGAAACTGAGCTGCAGCATGGTGGCCAAGACCATACAGTGTTTAACAGGACAGGTTCCACTCAGAGCAGGTCTTGCCATGGCCGACCAAAGGAGTTGAGTGTACGTGCTCAGCGTCATATCCAGAGGTTGTTTTTGGGAAATAGATATATGAGTGCTGCCAGCATTGCTGCAGAGGTAGAAGGGGTGGGGGGTCAGACTGTCAGTGCCCAGACAATACACCGCACATTGCATCAAATTGGTCTGCATGGCTGTCGTCCCAGAAGGAAGCCTCTTCTAAGGATGATGCAAAAGAAAGCCCACAGTTTGCTGAAGACAAGCAGACTATGGACATGGATTACTAGAACCATGTCCTGTGGTCTGATGAGACCAAAATAAAATTATTTGGTTCAGATGGTGTCAAGCGTGTGTAGTGGCAACCAGCTGAGGAGTACAAAGACAAGTGTGTCTTGCCTACAGTCAAGCATGGTGGTGGGAGTGTCATGGTCTGGGGCTGCATGAGTGCTGCCAACACTGGGGAGCTACAGTTCATTGAGGGAACCATGAATACAAACATGTACTGTGACAAACTAAAGCACAGCATGATCCTCTACCTTTGGAGACTGGGCCACAGGGCAGTATTCAAACATGATAACGATCCCAAACACACCTCCAAGATGACCACTGCCTTGCTAAAGAAGCTGAGGGTAAAGGTGATGGACTGGTCAAGCATGTCTCTAGACCTAAGCCCTATTGAGCATCTGTGAGGCATCCTCAAAGGGAAGGTGGAGGAGCGCAAGGTCTCTAACATCCACCAGCTCCGTGATGTCATCATGGAGGAGTGGAAGAGGACTCCACTGGCAACCTGTGAAGCTCTGGTGAACTCCATGCCCAAGAGGGTTAAGGCAGTGCTGGAAAATAATGGTGGCCACACAAAATTTTGACACTTTGGGCCCAATTTGGACATTTTCACTTACGGGTGTACTCACTTTTGTTGCCAGCGGTTTAGACATTAATGGCTGTGTGTTGAGTTATTTTGAGGGGACAGCAAATTTTCAGTTATACAAGCTGTACACTCACTACTTTACAGTGTAGCAAAGTGTCATTTCTTCAGTGTTGTCACATGAAAAGATATAATAAAATATTTAGAAAATGTGAGGGGTGTACTCACTTCTGTGAGATACTGTATATGTAAATATATTATATATACATTTATATAGTATACATTATATATACAGTATGTACTATATATTTTTTTTTCTTTTTTTGATAGGATGAATGAATCCTGTCTTTTGCTGCAGTCAGTTTTGGAGTAAATCGTGCGGTGATTGTAGCTGTGTTTGTACACTTGCGACAGAAACAGTTAAGTACCATCTGTGATACTTGTTTATTTGCATTAATATACAATTTTTCAGGACAAGCTTTCGGGGGTGTACCCCCTTCTTCAAGGTCCAAGCAGTGCTTAACTGTTTCCGGAGTAAAGCTTGAATTTTCACCAACAGAATAATGAATAACCCACAGGGGAGTTTTTATTATCTGCAAGTTACCTTTTAATTGGGTGTGATTTTATCTAGCACATTAGTTTCCATTTTTTTGTGTCTGTTTTCACACCATAATGCTGCCATGCATTTCTGAATTCATCCTGCTATATGCTGCAATAAGTTTTTTAACACACACTGCAGTGCATTTTTTATTATCCCTTTCCTGAATCAATGCTTTTACTTTGTACAGCAGTGCGTTGAGACATGTTGCAGTGTCAGAATGTACTGCTCGTAAATGCTGTGTGTCCAATATTTTTATACTAGGGCATCACACTTAGGAAAGATATATTATCTTTATTTATATGTTTTTAAGTTGACAGTGACATATTAACAAATATATTATCAAACAACATTGGGGTAGGAACTTTCTAATTCAAAGCGATAAACTCTGCACCTAGCTAAGATGTTGAACATTTTAAAAAAAAGCTTACAGATTCATAGCAGACATGAATGAATGTATCAAGATAAAATCTTTAAAAAAATATAATTACATTGATATCAGCGGGGGGGTGGGGGTGGGGCGTGTTTACATATACTGTGTATCTTTCCCAAGCTGACTGTTGGCTTTCTGGAAGTGTGTCCCCCCCCTGCTGGACCTCACTTAGCATGCTTCCTGAGCTCTGTTGTCCTACCTGGAGGCCTAGAATCCACATGGGTGTCACTGTGTGGAGGGGAAGGAAAGGGTCTATTTGTTGATCTCCCCTAGCTGCAAATGTGTATCAGTTAACCTCTAAAGAGAATCTGTTGCAAAGACAGTGAGTAGGATTTACTAAAGGCAAATAGACTGTGCACTTTGCAAGTGCAGTTGTTCAAGAGCCTAATAAATGAGGGAAAATGCTGCTTACTGCCGCCATCCAAAAATGTGCAAATAAAAATGCTGTTTTTTTATATATTCCTTGCATGTAAGTAGGTATTCTTTGCAAAGTTAGGCTTCATCTTATTTACTAACCTCTGGAGCAACTGCACTTGCAAAGTGCGCAGTCTATTTGTCTTTAGTAAATCCACCCCATTAGATCACACAGGGGTCTTTTGTCCCCTTTGTGATATAAATAAAGTTTAAGAGAAAAAAGTGTCAAAAAATAAAGTTACACACAAGAACTTAAAACACCTCACAAAAAACCATGGGTCCACCCCACTCCCCATGTACATGCATATATAAATATTATACAATGTATGTGCTGTTTTTATGAAGATAGTGTCCGTGAGGTATGTGATTTTTTTTATTGTGAGAAGACAGCATCTGCATTCCATTTCACAATTTTCATTGTAAAATGATCATTAATTTATCTGATTCTGATATACACACTCTTTTGGGGGCACTACATATGAAAATGTCACTTAGGCTTCTCTGTAACATATGATCAAGCAGACATGCAGAATGATGCACGTCTTAGTAGAATGAGGAAAGTATTGGTCTGTCCCATTTTCCACCTTGTTGGAAAACGTTATGTGGGATAACGCATATTTAAAAAGTTCAAATCTTTTTGCTACTGCTTTTACATGACCCCAGGGAGTGATATCAGGCCATACATTTCCATGTTTTTGCCTGCAGAAAAATAAATATATAAAATGAATAATAACAGGAAGAAAACATGGACATAACTATGTATTAAGGAACATGCATCTGCATGGCAGTCAAATTGGGACCAGTGACTGTCTCCATGCAGCTGCCGTGTCCCAAAAGACATGAGTGGGTCTGGACTGCCTGCTTGTGAATGCATGGAACACCTGTGCATCCCATGTGGGGAAAGGTGGCCATTTGCATGTAGATGCAATGTAGACGAGGCCTTAAAGTGTGTGCAAAGACTCTAAAAAAACTGCACTTTATCCTGGTGATGAATCGCATCATGTTGTCATACATATGTTTCCACATTTTACCCCAACTGCCACCACAAGTTTGCTCATAAGGTACCTCTGCATGCACACTGCATGTAGTAGCAAGAGTGTATTTTTTTGAAAAGAATAATACCCAGTCAAGTATCATTGTATTTTGCTTACATTTATGTATAGGGAGCAGCACAGACAGTTTGTTAAATGATGATAATTATTTTGCTACAAATTTAAAGATGCTGACTGCTTATTTCTTTGTGAATCAATCCTTCAATGTTTGATGGCTGCATACAAAAAGATGACAAGTTTTCCTAAGCGAGAATAAATAAGTGGAGTTTTTAATACCGGAACTCTCCTGTGGCATGTTCAGCCATTTTGCTTACCCAGCATCTTTTGCATATTTTTAATTGTAAACCTTTTTTCATGCTACAGCTATGCTTAAAGTGCTACTTCCCCTGGATGTGTAAAACCACTGCAGGACCTAATAACTAATTAGGTTATTGTTGCTGTATCAAGTACACATATTAGAATAAAATACCAACATTGCAATTAAGGTTGAACATTGCTTAATAAATGAATATTTGAGAACAGGCAAGGTTTTAATGCAGCAGAGACATATCATTAGCCTTCTGCATTAAACTGTTTTTATCTGCTTGTTCTCACTGTACACTGAGCTGCACATGCACAGTTCAATGTACTATTTTTGTATCTGCTGATATTAATGAATTCCTGTGCATGATCAGGAGTGCCACCATCCTGGGAAAATAAAATGGCAGAAGATCATAAACTGGCAGAAAACTGGCTGAAGATTTCAGACGCTGGGAAAGGTGCTCATGGACAACACATTGAGTGGAGGGGAGTATAGTTCCATTTTAAATATATTTTTGTAGATTTAAATATGCTATTGTATAATTGTCTGCACTGTACAGGGTAATGCCAAATAAATGCATATTTGTTTTATTAAATGGAAAAGTATGCTACTCATTGATATAAATTGTGTTTTATATTTATGAGAAGTGCTGTAGTGAACCCCTAATTGTTAATATCATCTACGTTCTCTAGATGACATTCCTTGCCAATATATTGGTCAGTCCATTATTAGCATATTGGCATAACATACAGGAAATAGTTAGATTCATGTTTTTCACTTACTATCTAATCCTAAAACACCCTGAAGTTTGTTTCTTCAATAAAATGGCTACATACAAACAACCACAAATATGAAAAGAAACATTAGGTGGGAATGCAATATAGCTGCTGCACCAATTTTCTGTTGTTAAACCCTCTTGTTAATGTATTGTACCAACTTCATTAGGCAATTCTGAAACGTTTGGTTCTGACAGAGACTCT
Organism: Staurois parvus; assembly: GCF_062004578.1. Lineage (NCBI taxonomy): Eukaryota > Metazoa > Chordata > Amphibia > Anura > Ranidae > Staurois > Staurois parvus. The sequence continues at coordinate 7,791,976 of NW_028317815.1, forward strand.
TGCGTCATATTCAGGTGGTTCTAAAATGCACCAATTTTACATTGTGGTACAATAAATGCACCAAATTCAAAATAAAGTTCCACCACCTTGTATCTTACGAAAAGAGTTCTAATTAAGACCAACTCTCTTTAGGCTTAAAGAGAGAGCAACTAATGTAAATATATTTTGTGAAAGTGTTTCATGTGCATTCTAAAAGTGGCACAGCATGCGCCAAATTTGAGTACAAGTTTTAGCCAGGTCCATGAATTTGGCGCATTCTGCACCACTCTTAGAACGCTTGGAAGACACTTTCATGAAATCTGTGCCCGTGTTTATGAATTCCAGGGTTTTTGTAGGACCTTTGATTGCTGACGTGCACAAACTCAAGAAAAATGGTAACAATTTACAAAAACCAGTTAGCCAGTAAATTAGCAAAATCAAAAAAAGTACATAATGTATTTTCTTTCTCTGGTTACTATGCTAACCTTAATATTTTAGCATTCAATCATAAATACTGGAGTACTTTTTGAAGCAATGCTCTGCATAAAGATTTGCAAAGGGTTAAAGCTTTCTTAAAGGAAAATGACAGCATATGATATGTTTTCAGGCAGTGGAAAAGTGTCACAGCTATCTTTTGGAATAATATGTGTTTTAATTAATTAAGCTTCAAGGAGATTAATTAAACAGACCATTATTTTGAAATCCGTATCTGCATTTTTAGAATTTGACCTGTTTGGATGCATTGGATGTGCTAATGTTTTAGAGGTCAAGATTTCTCAATAATTAGATCTCAGAAACCAGAACTAGAAGAACCTTGTAAATTATGTGTTGTTGTTTTTTTCTTGCTGGATAGCAAGAGCTATCTGTGTTCTGTAAGATAGGAGAGGTATTTTTTTTGTGAGGTGCCTTAAAAAGGACAAGAGTATTGTCACAAAGGAGTTGAAATCCATATATTTGAAATTTCTAAACATAAAGGATAAGTTGACCTTTTGAAAAATATAATAAATGCTCATTTTTTGCAGGTAAAGAAAAGGTTGTAGCTACTGGACAATGCTACATAGTAAACTGTTTCTCCTCCAATTTCATGGAATGAACATGTTTCTTCTTAAGCTCCCTGAAGCTGAATAGCTTTCTTGGTATGCTGGGATCACCATTGAGGTAAGGTATTTGTATATCACTATCATATTTCCTCTCAAGCATCTCTTTTCCAGGAAGAATAAGTTTAATTTTTTCCTTATAACTGAGTTCCCCCAGTCCCCTTAATAGCTTTGTTTCCCTTCTCTGGACTCTTTCCAGTTCCAGCAGTCCTATCTAAGGATTGGTGACTAGAACTGGACAGCATATCCAAGATGTGGCCGAACCACAGTTTTGTAAAGTGGTAGAATTGCAGTCTTATCCCTTGAGTTAATCCCCTTTTTATGCATGTCATTATTCTGCTGTGCTTGCTTGGCATTGCATGCCATTGACGAGCCTATGATCTACTAAGACCCCCAGATCTTTTTCCATCCTTAAATCCACCAATAACTCTCCTGAAAGGGCTCTTCTCCTAGCAAGTAATTTGCATTCATTTTTTAGCCCCCAAGTGAATTATTTTATATTTTTTTACTTTAAAACTCAATATTTTACTGAGGTCTTCTTGTAAGATTTCTATATCTTGCAGTAAAGTAGCTTTGTATCATCAATAAACACTGAGATTGAGCTATTTATACCAACCTCTCTATTATTTATGAATAAATTAAACAGAATAGGTCCCAGAACAGAGCCTTGAGGTACCCGACTTACTGCTCCAAACCAGTCTGAATACTCGCTATTTGTAACCACTCTTTTGATGCACCCCTGTAGACAGTTTTCTATCCAGGTTCAAACACTATGGTCTAAGTCAACAGACTTCAATTTGTAAATAAAGCATTTCTGAGGTATTGTATCAAATGTTTTTGCAAAATCCAAAAATGTTAGCAGATTGGTCTGGCAGGAATGGTCCTTCATAATTCCATGTTGATTACTAATGTTACTATTACCATGTGCAAACTCTTGGATATAGTCCCTTATCATCCCCTCCAATAATTTACATACTATTGATGTTACACTGACTGACCTGTAGTTTCCAGGAATATATCTTTTGGTACCACATTTGCCTTTCTCCAGTCTGCTGGTACCATTCCAGTCCTTAAACTATCTGTAAAAATTAGGAATAACGGTGTGGCTATGACCTGGCTAGTGACTCTCAGGCCTATTGCCTGGGGGCCCCATGAGTTGTCAGTCCGCCCCTGCTCAGGTGTAAGCCATCTGGTCCAGGTGATTTAATTGTGTTACGTTTTTCAAGTCTTTTACAGATACTAGATTCTGTTAGCCACAAGTGTACATTATGTGAAATGTTACAAATAATACATTTTGTACTCTTGCCTTTTCCTTGTTACAGTATTTGTAACCAGCTTCCCCTGCTCATATTTTATGGGGCCAGTATGCTCTGACCTCACTTTCTTACTGTTAATACATTTTAAAAATGTCTTGGTAATTTTTTTTTACTCATGTGTCTCATAGTCCGGTTTCTGATTGTGTTCTTACACTTTCTGTTGCAATTCTTGTAGTGTTGGAATGCCGACAATTACACCCAGCCTTATATTATTATTATTATTATTATAATACAGGCTTTATATTTCTTATGTTCCTCCCTACAAACGGGTGAGCATGTAACATGTTCTAATAGGTGAACTTTTCATTTAAGAAATGATTGTATAATTTGAAAACTCTTATATCTACCTTGTTTGTGTCTACTTAGCCTAGAAAATACACCCAACTTGCTAGGCTCCCAATTTGTATAACATCATACAGTGTCTCAGTGTGAAAATTGCAAATGGGCCTATCCCTTACTGTTTAATGATCAAATATCTTTTATGCAGATTCAAACATCAAGACAGGTATATTACCTAAACTGACAGTAAAATGTGTTCAGATTTTCATGTACTTTGTTTATCAGGTCTCGATAAAATACTTGGATTTATTATACTCTTACCAAATGCATACAATTTTATATCTGTAATCAAATCTTAATTAGAAAAAAAAAACAGAATTTCATATATGTTCCAAACATATTTTCATACTTTGAGAAAACTATCCAAAATAAATGCAGTCCACATCAACAGTTAGCTGCTTGCACTGGCAATATGGAAGTGGAAGCTTATCAAGTGCTTATGTTGTGCAGTGTGCATCTGTACCAAAAGATTAATATTTTCCTGAAGACAGAACCTCTATCTTCTCTACAAAGTATCTGGTAATTGTTTCCATTATTGTGTTTATGTTATCTACCAAATGTTAACAGGCTCAGCTTCTCAGTTGCAGGGATTTATACACAATTCAGGAGATAGATGGTTACCCCGAGAACATGTACAATCTTTCTATTACACTGCTTAATTGAGTTTTGGCTTATTCATTTGGCTTATCAATACCCATACATTTGGTATATCTAGCACTTCATTTTTGTATAATCACTTTTCCTTTTTTTCTATTTGATAACTGTTGTTCTTGTTAAATGTGTCTAAATTTATCTCTAATACTTTATATCCCTGAAGGTGTACATGAGCAACATATGTGACATAGAAATCTACATAATGATGACACAAGGGGTGATATGCCACTCCTGAAAATTTTCCTCCCTAGGTCCTGACTTTTGGTGGCTTTGTATCTATCCTGATAAAGCATATTGTCATTTTCAATGTATCTTACAAACCTTACATAGTATTGCATTATGATTTAACATACTATATTATGCTCAAGAAGATTAAAGAAACATAGGTATCTTCATCTCACTTCCATCACAAATTCAAAAATAGGAAATGTATTCCTGCCTACAGCACAGATTAACACAACTGGACATAAATAAATGATTTGCATCACCCCATTCTTTATCCCATAATGAGGGACATACCTCTTACTTTTTTAGCTGCTGATGGAAATTAGACATGAAAGTACTTTCTGTTTTAGGAAATCTCCAATGTACGTCAGACTGGATTTGTGGGTGGCATTTGGTTTCTTTCAAATAAACTCGACCATAACATGTTTTCCTATACTGTGTTATGATTTTAAGCAAATAATATTAACCAGCCGTATAAATCCACTGGTAACAGTGACAGAAAAGCTGTACTGTAACAAACTGCCTACTTCTATGCCAAAGATAGCAACATTTAAATGATCTGATGAAAATTATCATTTCATTATATCTTTTACATAGCATTAATTATTTATAAAGAAATATATCCAGCTAAAGGTGTACTCTCAAAAATATGTACAGTATATATATATATATATATATATGTCACGTGTGTTGCTGTCTCATGTGTTAATAGATGTACTAGAAAGCCTATCATATTTTATTTCTGTCATTCAAATGGTGTTTTCTGTTTTCTACAGAGTTGTTATTGGCATATTATTTCTAAACTGGCATAGGCAATATTCAGTTCTAGTTCCCATAATTGGAGAGGATTTCAGCAGTACAGGCACTGGGGAAAGAATATTCCACCTTCTTTTACAGGTAAAAGGGCATTCAAACATTTTCAAATGGTCACATTAAAGAAAAACAATGCTTGTAGCTTTGAGTTAAATTATCAATTTTAGTGTTTTACATGCCCCTTCAAAAATGCATTGCAGTTTACTAGTAATTTCACAAGTAGCAAGTGAGATATTTTGTTGTTACTTCCCCTTTAGTACATTCAAAATGCTTTTCTAAATTGAAAAGAAAGATAAAACCCAGCTGAACCGCAAAGTTCATCTAGAGACAAATGTTAGGGCACAATGTAAAGGAGCAATACTGATCAATTACCATTGAAGTGTTGTGTTCTCATTTAACCTATATGCAAATAATACATTTTAACAGAAAAATAAACATTTAGCATAATGTAGTTTTAGCACATACAAAATAGGTTTAAACACTTTCCATTGGCCCAGGCCTCCCTTCATGATAAGTCACTCTTCATTCCATTAGATCTTTAGGCATTTAGTTTGTCTGAATTAACAGCATTTTCCACATTTCAGATTCATATTTTTAACATTTTTAATGTTTCCAGCAGTGTTATTTGGTGGCTCAAGATTGTATTCGGCAATATGTTCCTTTAATTCTGCAAGCCTAATCCAATGTTCCAGAAATAATTTAACTATGCAGATGACCAATTTATTTGCAATCAGAGACATAAAATCAGCAATAATTACAAACTAGTATTCTACAGGGAAACAAGTAAAACAAATGCATTATCCAGATAGTTACTTAAAGAGGAAGACTAGAGGCTCTCTTTGTAAGTGAAACACTACTTGAATAGAAGAAAATCTGCATAGGTGGATAGAATAATTGCCATGCAGACTGCAGTGCACTTGGATATTTTATTTACACATCCACAGCTTACAAGCATGTTCAAAGAACCACAACAGACTGAAATATTAAAAACTCACAGTGAAACAGGTGCAGATGAATTGTCTCCTGCTGTTCATTTTCTGATTGTGCAATAAATTAGCCACAAAAAAGCCTTTGTTACCTAGTAACTGAAATATGTTTATGGGCATTTTTCTAACTTTCTATAAGGGATATAACAATATCCACTCCAAAAGTCAGTACAATAAAGAAATGGTAATTAATATTGATTAAAACAAATGATGTATCTACTAGAACCATGCTGCTCTGAATTAGGCATTTTAAAGAATGTTTACACAGGGCAATTGCTTAGTGTCTATTATTTATAGTAAAGATTGTTGGGTTCAGCTCTTTCCAGTAACAAACACCATATAATTTCCTTGCACATGCACATGACTGAAGAAAAGTAGGACCTCATGTCTACTGACAGAATTAATTTAAAATATTTGTGATAGGGAAGCTAAGCAGGAAGTGCAAATTAGACTTGAAATGCTCTTTCCCAATCTCTACTCTTACTGCTACCCACAAGTCAATGGGCAGTTAAAGTTACAGGACAGAGGTCGTCAATCTTCTTCAGTCCGTCAGTTACAGTCTTAAAAATCACATGGAGTTAAAACACAGTAACCCATATAAAAAAAATGGGTGTAGCAGGTCCTCAGATAAGACAAGTATTCAAGAAACATCACAGGGAACACAGAGCTACTTCCAAGTCATGAACCACTGTTTGATGTAAATCAAGGGTCTCCAAACTGTTCAGCAAAAGGGCCACATTGTATATTTTACAAGTATTTGCAGGCAGAAAAAAAAAATCAGTTTTATAAAAGAATGAATACATTTAAATGAATTAATAAACATCCCCTGTACATCAGAGCCCCACTTGACATCAGAGCCCTGTTTCACTTCAGAGACTCGCTTTTACACAATTGTTCTCCTTTCACATGAGAAGCCACAAACACATCATATCATGTCCCCCATTATATCAGAGTCTGCCTTTAACATCAGAAGCTGTCTGTCTCATCAGAGCCCTCCATTAGATCCCCGCCTTAACACATATAAGCTGTTCTTGTACATCAGAGCACAACCTTCACATCAGAGCCTCTCGTTTCCCATCATAGCCCCCCTTTCACATCAGAGTCCCACCTTCACATAAAAGTTTCTCATTCCACATCAGAGCTTCTCTATCACATCAGGGTCCTCACTTTACATTAGAGAGGACTCTGATAGCCCTTTACACTGCCTTACAATCTAGGATAAATGATAGACACAGGCGGAGGGTCGTGAAACAGGCCGTGAGTGGCAGAACCTTCCAATAGATAGCCCACACCATGTTCTTCCACAAAAATAATAAAGATTTGAATTCAAATACTGTGTATGTGTATTGTGTATGTACATGTGTAACAAACTGAAACATTTATTTGATATTATTTATTTATTTTTCCTCTGTATTCCAAAGGTATTTTCTTTTAACATATGACTGGCAGCAGATAACTAGAAGCTCCTTCTGATGATGTATCCCTGCAGACAGGCTATCGATTATGAAAAAAGGTACTTTTTATTAAATAAATACAGTGTCATCATCCATATACATAAAGAGAAGGGACAATGTAAATTAAATCATGTGTTTAGTATCACTGAAAGTTAAACAGTAAATAAATGATTGTAATAACATGCTAAATATTCACTTCATATAAATGAATACCTATATCATTATATAAAGATGGTGTACATTTTGTAGCCATTAAAGTGTAAAAAAAATTTAAATGCTTATAGTAAACTTTGCTTCTTTGCTATCTTTTGTTATTTTAAGTATTCCATTCAAAGCATAATGTCTGTTCAATATGTGATAAAACAATACCCAATGATCCTGCTAAGAATCGAATGAGCTTGTAACTTGCTGAACACTGTCTTTGCTGCACGGGAATCTTAGCCAGTGTTATATATAACACCCTCCCCCTATGTCATAGAACAGGGGTGTCCAACCTTTTGACTTTCTTGGGCCACATTGGAGGAAGAATTGTCTTGGGCCACACATAAAATACACTAATAATAGGGACAGCTGATGAGCAGAAAAAGTCAGACAGATCACTGATATAGTTTAGATAATGTACCTATATGAGTAATAAAACATTTTTTTTGCAATGTTTTATATTCCAAAAGTAAAAAAGAGCAAAATAAAACTAGTGTGATGTTTGACATTGTTTTTGATAAACTACTGCATCAATATCTGTTTTGATGGGTGTAGTAGCAATTCTCAATGAATTCTCAAGGTGCTCATCATATATCTTGGTTCAATTGCCCTTTGTGTGTTTCATGCTTGAAAATAGTTGCTCACAAATACAAGTGCTGCTGAAAACTGATGACATGAATAAGGCGTGATTGTGAAGAATGGGATATTTTTCTTTGGGAAGATAAAACTTAGAAAGTAAGGAGACACTGTAGGGGGGGGCATGGCCAGCTTTGCATGCAGTAGGACATGTGCTCGGTGAGCTCCACTCTCCATCCTGTTACTTACCCTGATTGGCACCTTGTTCTCCGGCTACAATGGCATCTCGGGTTCCCAGGGTGTGCTCCGACCCCCTTGCTGTCACTTGGTTCCCCGATTATCCTGATGGCTAAAAGCGGGAAAGAAATTCCGGCCTTGCCTGAGTTGGCTGGGCAAGATGGCGGTACTCAGATTCGTGCATCCAAGGAGAAGCAGAGGGAGGCTGCTCAAAAGTTCTTTGCCAGGCCGCTCACCAGGGAAACTTCCCAGAAACCAGTTTTGGACTCCACTACTGATCCGGACTACAGACTGTGCAGGCTGTATGCAGATCCCTCTCACACTGGCAGACAGAAAGATCCCATCCTGCAGTCCCGCAGTTAGTATCCCTCCATCCCAAGTCTCATGGGACACAGCCTGCTGTTTCCATTGAAGATCATCCTGAACCCACCCTTAGAGAAATTCTCTCTGCAGTCACTACATGCACCTCATCTGTAGTGGTTCTTACCGGGGAGGTGAAGGGGATGAGGATGGAATTGACCCTGGTGCATCAAGATATGCAGAAACTGCGGGATCGCACAGTGGCATTGGAGGGGAGAGTGAGTACCCTGGAAGATGATTGGAAACCATTACATAGGGACATGCGATATGTGCAATCAATTGCTTCTACTCTACTGCCTCTAGATTGGAAGATTTGGAAAATCGGTTATGTGGGGAAATATGCGCTAGGGCTATTGATTCAGGTATACCATTTCTGTATTCATTATGCTTGCATTGTGATAAGAGTTAGAGTGATGCTTTAAGTAGATGAAATTATTATGTCTTAAGTAAAGAAATGTCAGCATTATTGTCGAGCTTATATGGAAAATTTTAATTGTAACAAGTACAACCGCAAAATGTTACAGGAAGAACGCTAGACTGCAGGTGTCTTCAAAATATCGTAGCAAACATAGATAGATGTTCAGATAAGAGATCTGGGAACACAGCCAAAAATGGCAGGATGTACTGACTGAGGTTTAACATTTTAACAGTTTAAGAAAAGGTGCACCTTGTCTAGTATCTGATTAGAAATTAAAGGTACGCTTTACTATTGGATAATTTAAGTTTGTCTTACTATTGGATAATTTGGGTTTGTGGTTTTTGCCTTTATAAACTGTTGTGTACGTAATAAACTTTGCAATCTTCCTCTATCCTACTTGAGTGTTGGTTATGTTGATTGCCCGATCGCGATCGAGCCCGTGCCACACCCAGACGCTGCGCAGCACAAAGAAAATATAGGAATAAGAATATAAGGATTCCAGGAAAGGGGAAATTCCTAACAGCTGGTACCAGAAGTGGGGTCCCGCTAATCCAGGTGAGTAATATCGTTTCAATATACCTTTGATATATTATGATATTGCCTTCTCTGGATACGGTGACGTCTCACGTATAGTGAAACTGAAAGTAGTAGTTTAGTGCATTGTAAAGGAGGGGTTCCGTCCCACTCCGTAAAGAGGTTTTTATTTTTATGAGTTACATAAAGGCGGAGTTCTGTCTCGCGCCGTAAAGAAAGGTTTTTATTTTTATGAGTTACATAAAGGCGGAGTTCTGTCTCGCGCCGTAAAAAGGTTTTTATTTTTATGAGTTTAGTGTTACATAAAGGCGGAGTTCTGTCTCGCGCCGTATATAAAGGTTTTTATTTTTAACTGCGGGAAGGCTCGTTCTCCGCTGGTTTATCAGTTCTGTGACAGTTTAGACTGTACAGACTGTACAGGAAATATAAAGGAAAAGAGATAAAAGAGGCAGGGAAATACAAAACGGAGCTAAGTTCCGTTTTTAGGGAAATGTCTGAGGTGTGCCGGTGCTAATTGTATATAAAAGCAACGTTGTATTGTGGATAATTATTTGTTAGACGTTTGAAGTAAAAGAATTAGGCGTATTGCAAGAGTAACGCGTGACTGGTGTCCATATCCTTGTCTGCATCCTCATGTTTTTACTCATATATTGTATATAGGACCTATATAATTACCCTGTGTTATTGAATAATGCAAATGAATTGTGATACTTGTTGATTTCATTGTCTATGTGTATATTGATGATCTGATCTATTGTATTCAATTTCTATCGAATTGTTTTCTAATTGATAAGTAGATATGGGAAATAAGTTGGGCAAGGAGGAGTCTGAAGGTGAGCAGACAAAACCATGTCCTTTTAGATGTATATAGCAGGCACCTGTGGGCAATATTATGTAGACCCATTTTGGTAATTGGTAAGGAAAGGAGCAAGCCAACTTGAAATAAGTTGTTTGGCCCCGGTGGGTCCTGGCTCAGAGCAACAGTGGGAGGAGGTAAAGAAAATTTGTGGGGTACATCCAAAACATAATTACCCCCCCCCCCCCCCCCCCCGGTGTCTGGGATGAAAATTATATGATAAAATGTTTTAAAAATAAGAAAAGGCACTGAAGGAATATAGAACTAAATTTCCCCCGACTTCCCACATATATGTGAAAAAGACGGTACCTCCAGCCTATGACAATAGTGTCCTCATACCTGACCTACCACCCCCACCTAATCCGACTGCACCCCCTGCCCTATATATTATACTCAGCGGAGAAGGAGACAGACCATGAGAAGCCTAAAACAAATGATCCGTTGACTATTTATCCGGATCTGGGTTCACTGACAACTGCAGTGGTTATTGGGACAGCAGTAGAGAAAGACGGACAGAGAAAGGAGAAGATTTTGACTGATCAAAGGAAGGCAGATGAAACAGTAGAACAGATAGCAGCAGAACACAAACTTGTAGTGGTTGAACAGAAAACAAAAAAAGTCCGAATATCAAACATAATACTTCCACTAATTACAGTAGGGGACACAAAGGTACAGGTACCCTTACCAGTGGGATTGATTAAGGATCTTAAATTCTTGTGTCCTAACCCCAGATGACATACTCATTGCAAAATTACCCTTTGCAGTCCTGCCCATGTGCCCGGTTGCGTTGATGGGTAGAGAATTAATGTCTGAGCTCATGATCAGCATAACATTTGACAATCAAGGAAGACTGACAGCTAAGTCTAAGATGAGTGAACTGACTAATCCAAAGAGAAAGGATCATATAGGACTTTACATACTTCTACCAAATGACCTGACCTCCCACCCAATTTGGGCGGAGGACAAAACTGCAATAGGCTTTGTAAATTGCACCCCTTACAAGCCAAACTTAAAACAGGACGCGGTCCCTTGTTTTCAAAAACATTATCCCCTGTCTGAAGAAAAGATAGAGGGTATAAGACCAGCCATACAAATTTATCTGAAATGGGTGTTCTCAGACCGAAAATAAGTCCCTGGAACACACCTATTAATCCAGTAAGGAAAGCAGATGGTTCATTGAGGCTAGTCCAGGATCTCAGGAAGGTAAACAAGACAATTATTCCCCTACCTCCATTGGTAGCAGACATCACGGCAATTTTTGGGGCTATTCCCAGTAGCTCGTGATTCTACACTGTAATAGATCTGTCCAATGCTTTCTTTAGCATTCTGGTTGAAGTAAATGCCCAGAACATGTTTGCTTTCCAATGGGACGGTGGTCAGTTGACCTGGTCTCGTCTTCCTCAAGGCTATGGGGATAGTCCTGCTGCTTTCTCAATGGTATTGAAAGCATCTTTAGACAGTTGGGAGCCAAAGAGGGGATCCACCTTACTCCAATACGCAGACGACCTAATGGTCAGCCATGAAGACTGTGAGGTAGACTCAAGACACTTGCTAGATTACCTAGCCGGAAAGGGCCATTTGGCCTCAAGAAAGAAGATACAATGGGTACAGGAACAGGTGGAATACCTGGGTTGCCTGATTTCAGGAGGAGACAGGTCTGTCTCCCCAGCCAGGGTAAAAGCCCTAATGTCCCTCACACTACCAACAACCAAGGCTGCAATGATGTCCTTCCTTGGGTCAATAGTGTATTGCAGGCAGTGGATACCTGACTGTTCCCACTATGATTCGATCCTCAGGGATACAACAAAACAAGAGGCCCCACAACAGATAGAGTGGACCCCGGAGAGTAGGGAAGCTTTTGGTAGACTGATCGGATCACTGACGAATGCCCCAGCCTTAGCACTGCCGGACTATGAGAAGGAGTTTCAGCTTTACAGTGTAGTGTCAGCGGACGCATTTGCAGCCGTACTCACACAGGAACACGGTGGGAAAAATAGACCAGTGGCTTACCTTTCCAAGAAGTTGCCTTGTGTGGTTTTGGGCATGCCTCATTGCCTTCAAGCGATGGCTGCTTGTGCAATGGCTGTAAAGGATGCAAGTAAACTGACACAGGGATCACCGACTGTGTTATACACTACACATTCAATAGCAGCGCTATTGCACAATATGACGACACAGCACATGACAGCACAGAGACTGAGTGGATATGAAGTAATCTTACCCAGCACTGTCAACTTGCAGTTTAAGACTTGTCCGGAAACGGCTCCGGTGCTTAGGTTGCTACACATGCTGCTAAATTTGGGTGAGATGGGAGGAGAAATGGTGACTATACCCCCTCTACATCACTGTGAGGAAATGGTGTTAGAGAATACTTCACCCAGAGATGATCTAAAGGACATACCCCAATCGGGCAGTATAGATGTTTTTGTTGATGGCAGCTGTGTCAGACCAGATGATCATACCTACCAAACGGGTTATGCTGTAGTGATGCTACCAGACATAATCATTGAAGCCAAACCGCTTCATGCTAATTCAGCCCAGCAAGCTGAGTTAGTCGCGCTAATGCGCGCCTGTCAACTTTTTGCTGACCAAAGAGTGAAAATTTACACTGACAGCAGATATGCATTTGGGGTAGTACATGATTATAACATGATCCGTTAGCCAGAGGTAACAATTTAGCAGACAGAGCAGCAAAGGAAGCAGCCGAGTCATCCACACCCACACACAACATGACATTGTTTATGCAAGATTTCAAGAACTCATGAGCAGGACAATAAAAGACAGACTGAAGAAAGCCACAGGGGGAACTTTAAAGAACTGGCTGTTATATCTCCCCGCAGTTCTTTACCAAAAAGACCACCCCTAATAAAAAGACTGGACTTTCCCCATATGAAATACTGATAGGTAGACCACCAAATGACTGCCAAACCCCAGGTGACGAAACTAACTTTTCTGCTTTACAGGAGGAATACGTAAAACAGCTGGTAAGTGTGTTATCTGAAAACCAAGAAAAGGTGTCTGTCACCTGTCCTCCTCTTTCCACAGATCCCGCTCATCCATTCCTGCCTGGTGACAAAGTCCTGATCAAACAACTGGCTGCAAGGAAAAAGACGGGACCCATTTTGCAATTTTGACGGTGACCCATTTTGACGGTGGCCCATTTGAAGTCCTTAAAGTCGCCAGAACAGCGGTTCTAAGTGACCAGACTCCACAATGGATCCATGCATCGAGGTTGAAGAAATACCTGGAGATGAAGGACTCCCCAAGAGGTTCGCCAGAACAAGAGAACACAGTTTCTATGCCCCCCGACATCCCACCCCAGAACTCTTGAAACTGATACCCCCAACACAACAGCAAACTTTTACCTGTTGGATGAATGGATACCCCACCCCATTGCATCCCACTGACCCACAGACATTGGGTTATACATAACTGAAACTGTTCACATACATATGATCAGTATGCTAGAAGATCCATCTATTAAGACACTGAATGAACCTCATCCACTTAGTGCACATTTTCAGTTCAAAATGAGACTTACTGATGACAAATGAAAGAATCCTATAAGACATAGACAGCTTACATCCCAAAGGCCTCAAGAGAACCCGGAGAAGATGAATCTCAGGACAAAGGGGATTCCGAGATAACAGAGGACCCCCTTTCTTCTGACAACCAATCAAATAATGGAAGGTGCCAAAATATTCGGAAGTGGTACCGAGTTATTCCAAAGATTTATAAAATAATTAATTGCACTTATACACTAGCACTTCTTTTTGCAATTTTTATTTATTTAAACTTTGCTATATGGGGAGTGGGTAAAACTATGAAGCTAGCAGTTAAGCACAAGAGCCCAGAGTCCACCTCTCCAACAGACGGCTCCAGACTTACTTTGTTTGGACAATCCAGAGAGGAGGTGTGGTATTCTGAGTGATCATGTTGAACAAAGGTTCAATATGATCAAAGGGAGGGTTGTGGGGAAATATGCGCTAGGGCTATTGATTCAGGTATACCATTTCTGTATTCATTATGCTTGCATTGTGATAAGAGTTAGAGTGATGCTTTAAGTAGATGAAATTATTATGTCTTAAGTAAAGAAATGTCAGCATTATTGTCGAGCTTATATGGAAAATTTTAATTGTAACAAGTACAACCGCAAAATGTTACAGGAAGAACGCTAGACTGCAGGTGTCTTCAAAATATCGTAGCAAACATAGATAGATGTTCAGATAAGAGATCTGGGAACACAGCCAAAAATGGCAGGATGTACTGACTGAGGTTTAACATTTTAACAGTTTAAGAAAAGGTGCACCTTGTCTAGTATCTGGGTAGAAGTTAAAGGTACGCTTTACTATTGGATAATTTAAGTTTATCTTACTATTGGATAATTTGGGTTTGTGGTTTTTGCCTTTATAAACTGTTGTGTACGTAATAAACTTTGCAATCTTCCTGTATCCTACTTGAGTGTTGGTTATGTTGATTGCCCGATCGCGATCGAGCCCGTGCCACACCCAGACGCTGCGCAGCACAAAGAAAATATAGGAATAAGAATATAAGGATTCCAGGAAAGGGGGAATTCCTAACAGGTTATGCCGCAACAATGTGCGGGCAGTGGTTATCCCAGAGCACGTTGAGGGTAAAAATCCTGTAGCCTTTATTGAAGCTTGGCTGACCTCTACCTTTGGCAGTGATACATTCTCCCCCATGTTTGCAGTAGAATGTGCACACAGAGTCCCACAACGTGCTCCTCCGGTCAACGCTCCTCCTCGACTCTTTTTGTTCAAACTCCTCAATTACCGCGACAGAGATACCATTCTCTCCAGGGCCAGAAGCAAGGGTAACCTGTCAGTTGGCAATGTTCAAGTATCCTTATTTCCAGATTTTTCCATGGAAGTTCAAAAGCAACGTGCAAAATTCCTGGATGTCAAGAAATGTCTTCGGGCATTGGGCCTTCAATATCCCATATTATATCCGGCTAAACGTTGCGTGCTTGCGGATGACGCTTCTCACTTTTTTGATAATCCTAATGCAGCCTTGCAGTGGTTGAATGGAGCGGGACAGCACCTGGCAAACTCCCCTGGAACCTGACCTTGGGGATCTGGTTGATTCTTAGTGCCTTAAACTCAGCTTAGCAGAAGAGCGAGGTATTGCTCTTACATTTCCTTCACTTTTTGTATCTGATTTTCTTCCCGCTTAAGTTGGGGCTCCTCCCCTCTTGGACTTTCCTTACATTTGCCTGCTGTGTGCTTGTCCACGAGACATTGTGCAAACCCCAACCTATTTTTGGTCCCGAGGGGACCTTTTGGCCTCCTGCCAGTATCTTCAGTTAATATTATTATGGCTCTGTTGGTCTACATGTCGGTAATAATTTCAGTATTCTCCCTTCTTTGTTTATGCTTCACCTGGGATGTCTGTGCTTAGTGGAGTGCATGTTGGTGGGTTTATCTTCTCTGCTTCTTGCGACTGTCCTTCTGGTCACCCTGACCCATCTGATCTGGGTCCCTCCTACTGCCTATCCACTTATTGCTCCCCTCATTATATCTGTCCACGATTGAGTTATCCTTCCTATTTTATCCATATGTATTATGTCTGTCTCCCATAAAGAATTTATGTTTTTATCCTGGAATGTAAGGGGCCTAGGTGATAAAACCAAACGGGGTGCTGTCTTCCATGTACTTAAACATTGAAAACCGTCTGTAGTATGTTTGCAGGAAACCCATTTGAAATCAGACACTTTCGGTACCCTCCTCTCTCGTTTATTTCCCATACAATATCATTCCTTCCACTCCACGTTTTCTAGAGGTGTGTGTATCCTCATCTCTAACTCTATTCAATTTGTTTATGGCCAATCATCCTGTGTTCCTCTATTGGCGTTGGGTGATTATAACAATTGCTTACTTCCTGGCTTGGATAGATTGCTCTTGGGCGGTAGGGGCAGACAATTATCCTCTCAGCCTACCCCATTTGCTAATTTATTGGTGGAATTGGGCCTCTGGGATGCGTGGCGGATGAAGTATTCGACAGCAAAATGTTATTCATGTTTTTCTGCTACTCATGATGGGCTTTCATAGATTTGAGCCTTGGGAACACGACTATCCTGCCATATGTATTTGATGCTGCGTATGAACCCAGGGCTCTGTCTGACCATGCCCCTTTCTGGGTCAAGAGAGAGGAAGGGATATAATACACAAAGTGCCAACATCCCTAACGAATACAAGGGGGGGAAAGTCCTCTTTTTTAGTGGGACTTTAACGGCATAATTTATTTGTATGATATATTTCAACAAATTCAAAAGAGATTTATTATAAAAACAGTATGAAATTTTATTTTTACAATCTTCAAAAATAAATATAAAGCTACAATACATATTGTGGCGGTGTCATCAGAGATGGTATTGCAAATCTAATCATGGATCATGCATGGTTCGCATTTGACGCGTTTCGAGATCAACAAAAATCTCTTCAGAAGTGCTCGAAAAGGTATGATGTATGATTCCATGTGAGGTAAAATCCGCCAGGAAATATTAAAAACAAATTGT
Organism: Staurois parvus; assembly: GCF_062004578.1. Classification (NCBI taxonomy): domain Eukaryota; kingdom Metazoa; phylum Chordata; class Amphibia; order Anura; family Ranidae; genus Staurois; species Staurois parvus. Next base: position 7,808,556 of record NW_028317815.1, read on the forward strand.
TATGTGAACACAGCCACGGATTTCTCATATATGACAGCTGCCTATAGGCCTCTTTCTAAGCTGCATTCCTGCACCAGGTCAGTCCTTACAACATATACCATTATATCCCTGATGTAAGGGGAGGCATTTTTCCTCAAAATGCTTTGACTTTGTACAAATTTTTATACTGAGTGCTCTTCTGCACCCACTACACAGTAAAGGCAGCAGCCCAAATTCCTGACAAAGTTTACCCAAACCACACCTTCACTGCCTACTAACCCCTTTAAGGATTGCCAAGCTCACAGCACTCACATAAATACCAGAACTATCAGACACACATTTTGCATTTGAATCCAATAAGAAAAATGTGTGATTCTTGGGTGAAAGTTGTTTCAATCTTCTAGGCAAACATTTATACATAGACCTCCAAGTCTTTAAACATTAGGATTACTACTTAAAAAAATTCTACTTAACTTCTACAGTTTTTTTAATTATACACATTTAAGATACTCAAACTGCACAAAATAGGGTTATTGATCATGGCATTTCTGCAGTAAAATTCCAGAAAACAGTTAAAGCTCAGCCAGTTTATACACATAAAATTTACCCAATTCCAAAATATTTAGGATAGATATACATCTCAACAAATATGTTGGATCAAAATGAAAAACATAGATTTTTTTTCCCCTAAGAAAAATCCTGGATATGTAGCATTAATTGTGTTATTTTTACTTCTTAAAATTATATTAAAGGCATTTCATTTAAAATAACAAACATGTCATACTTACCTGCTCTGTGCAATTATGTTGTTGTTTTGCACAGAGTTGCCACAATCCTGCTCTTCTCGGGCACCCCTCCATTACTCTTTGCCCCTCCCTCCTGCCTAGTGCTCCCATAACAAGCAGATTGCTATGGGGGCACCTGATCAGGCTCGCTCCCAAGCTGCTGCTCTGTCTGTCCATTCAGACACAGAACACGGCTCGGCCTGCCCCTCACTCTCTCCTCATTAGATTTACAGTAGCGGGAGCCAATGGCTCCCCCTGCTGCCTTAGCCAGTGAGGAGGGAGAGACCCCGGAGAGCCACTATTCTTGTGCAAATCACTGGACCATGATTGGTATCAAGTACGTATTAGGGCTGCTTCACACAGAATGTTTTTTACCTTCATGTATTCTATGCACTTTAAACTGGTTATACAGGCTGAAGATTTTCTTTTTGTTTTCATGCATTCTATAAAACCATTCTCAAACCAGTGATGTGCATGAGAGCAGCGGCTCTCCCGGGTCTCTTAGTCCTCATTGGCTGAGACAGCAGGGGCTCCCGCTACTGTCAACCACAGCCAGTGAGGAGGAATCAGGGGTGGGGCCAAGACATACTTTGTATGTCATAAAGATGAGTGCCCCAACAGCAAGCAGCTTGCTCTGTGGGCACTCAGCAGGGGGGAGGAGCCAGGAACACCAGTGGGGGACACAAGAAGAGGAGCACTTGGGCTGCTCTGTGCACAGAGCAGATAAGTATGACGTTTGGTTTTTATATTTTTTTTTTATTAAATCTGAACTTTTAGTATCACTTTCATAAATTGAATACTGTATTGTATTGTAAATTTTTAGAAAACGTAAAGTGAATGGAATTGTTCAATGAAACAAATATTTTCCTTAAATGGTATATTAGATATTTTTTGAACTAACATACTGTAAGCATAGGTGTAGATACTTAAAATTACGTTCCCTGTTTACAGTTCCAAACTACTCCCATTCCTGTTCATTTGGAAGATCTTTTGGGTCTCCACTGGCATACTTTTGCCACTTTGGATTTTTGCACAAAGAGAACAACTAGTAGGCTCAGTTCTCATACTGTTCATATTCATCAGACATTACATACATTACAAAATGATTTGTGTAAGTATTACAGAAAGTGACATATAAATTGAGAAGAATATGGAGCAGTTAGGTCAGAGGTAAAGACAGAACAGAATGTAATTGAAGTGCACATTAGCTGTGTTACTGAAATATGAATATGTAACATTTTTAATGTTCAAAATAAAACAGCTATGTACATCAGTGCTATATTGTGCTTCTGTTTCTTTCTGTGAATTTCTCTGAAGATATACAGTTTATCTTTTTTCAGACTCATATGTATATTGTTTAAAAATTCAGTACTTGTTATTAGACGTCCATTAAAATGATATGTATCTCATGCTGATAACGTGCTGTCAAGCATAATTAACCATGACATAGCATCCCTTCACTCCCTTGCTGCTCATTTCACTTGATGGAAGTGGTAAAAGACTTATGCAAGGTCTGAGTTGATTTAGCTGGAGCTTCCATGGGGCAGTGGGCTCTCTCCAGAGTCCATGTGACATTGTTGGACCAGTCACCAAGCACCAACACTCTCACTTGAGTGGAAGGGGCATGGGTACATATATTGTCTTCACTCCCAGTGCCTGGGTGGAGAAGAAGAGAATTAAAGTTGAAGTTTAATTTTGCTTTCCCTGATTCTTTCTCCATCCATTCATCAGAATACCAATGGTATTTTTAAATAAGGTATTATTATAAATTAGATACCTTCTTTTGGACCCAGTGTTGTCATCACTGGGTCCCTGTGCTTCTTTATACATTGTAGGCCAACATGGTGATGTACAACACTCCCTGGCATACCAGCACTCTACCTCACTACACCTTGATGCAAGTGGGGGGGGGGGGGTGTTGGCTCTTGATGAGTGTTACATAGAAAAATAAAAGAGTGAGACCCGAATTAGTTCCATCAAATCTGCCCTATTCTTTTTATTCATTTTATCTGAGCATACATTTATGTCTGTCCCCAGCATGTTTAAATTAACTTGCTTGTGACTTATTTACCACCTAAAATCTAATGAATGACTGAGGTATACCAGGGGAAGTCAGGTTGGGAGAAAGTGGTAACAAGGATGCTGGACATTCTCCTGTTTAGAAATGAGGAGAGTTCTATCTGACTTGTTGCAGATTCTAATAAACACTGTGAAAAGCTCACAGTGTGCAGTGAGCTCAGAATAAGCAATATTAGTAAGGAGAGAAGCTTATAAAATCGTAGTAATGCTATAGTTCAACTTTACAAAAAAAGAAAAAGAAAGCGCCAATCAATAATATCAATACTATAAAGCAGCAAACCTCTAACCCAAATTTGGTGTAAAACAAGAAATCAAAATTGGAATGCGCTAAAATTATATAAAAAAATCCATATACTGTGCAAAAAAGTCCAAACACCATAAATTCAACATATGCAAAATTCCACAGTGAAACAATCCATAAATTATTATTAGTGTGAAAAGTCCAACTCCCCAAAGAAATTTCTTCTTAACGTATTATAACACCATGCTTAATCCACCACCAGATGAATGGAATAAACTCACCAGAGCTCAATGCTGATCAAATTATAAATCAGCACAAGCGTATTTGCTCTGGGAGCGATGAGAGAATCCAAATCATGAAGCAATACTCTGTGGTTTGAAATCATCCAGATACCAGGAGCAATACTCTGCAGCCACTCTGAAATATAGCCAGGACCCTTTATATACCGATCATCCTCCAAGTATATGGCAATACCACTCAGAAATAAAGGAAAGGCATGATGGTGCAGTACGTAAAAAATGTTTGCATTTATTTAAAATCTCATATCACTCACAAGTCAAGTGTCCACCTGACACTGGTATAAGAATGACAGGACAAGAGGAATGGACGAGCCCCGCTCACCGCGGACACCTTGCCGACAGCCATAGGGAACGTCCCGACGTCATCCAATAGGCTCCGCCATACGCGTTTTGTCACTCTGACGTCCTCACGGAGAAGAAAGAGGCCCACTACTGCCGAATTTTGGGCTTTCGGACTAGGCCTGTGTTTAGTAACACACCCAGTACAAATTTGTGTTGGCACCCATCTCTTCCTGTGAGAAGATTTTGGGTGCTGCGCCAGAAACTGGGTGGCATAAAGAGAAGTTTGATCAACTATATGCTCTAGGAGCTCATCACTCATGAACACCTTGAGGAAATCCACAGGGCCAAAAATTTCAAAATTGATATTTATGCCTGGTGATGCCGTAAATGTTGTTATTTGGGGTTGAAATATCTCACAGGTATCCACTGAGAAGAGTACTGCTGTGCAGTAACTGATGTGGTGATACCCTGTATGTCCTCTTGCTGCTTGCTAGTATTGGGCCTTTCAGAATCAGAGGGGCTGCCTGAAGTGACACTGTCACAGATGAAAGCCTCACCTTCTCAGCCTGATTCAGCTTCACTGTCCAAACACAGGAGGGCATCTGCCTCTTCAAAAGTATACAGCCATTTTTTAAAAATATAGGTACTCTACAGACCCCACACTATGCACAAGTAAATATATTTTTTTAATATATTATAAAATACTGAAATCTAAAACTTTTTTCCCCTAAAACACTGACACTAGCAATGACACTGACAGGAGCACTGATACTGGGCGAAGCACTAACTCACACTAATTTTTTTTTAATCCTAAAACACAGAACAGGACACTAACACTGGCACTGACACAAATGCTGACAGTATGGGAACACATTACACCTCAAACACTAAAACAGTAATAAATCTAAAACGACATTACTGTTTTTATTTTTTTCTATAAAACACAGACACTGATATTAACCTGTGACAGAAACACTAACGCCGAGACTAAGGGCTCATGTACACTGCAGCTCCTAAACTGACGTTCAGGAGCTGTTCAGCCCCGTGTACATGAGCCTTAACAGTGACAGGAACGCTAACGCTGAGACTAGCAACGATAAGAACGCTAACGCTGAGACTAGCAGCGATAGGGACACTGACGCTGAGATTAGTGGCAATAGGAAGACTAACATTGAGATAATGGTGGCAGGTACACTAGCAGTGATAGGAACACTAGTGGTGACAGGTACACTAATTATTATAAGATCATTAATTTTAAAACTGAAACTGTCACTATTACAATTGAACTGAAGTGAAGCTTTCACTACACTATACTAACTAAATAATACTAACGGGTGATCAGAGTCTAATCTGTGAACTATTGTGGGCTGATTATATTTTATATTAACACAAACAGTGTTGATGGGGAAATCCGTCCCACAAAGCTATTGTGTTTTCCCAGTGGGACGGGGGGCACGGGGAACCATACCTAACAGGAGAATGATTACTGCTAGCGGCTATAGCCTCTGGCAATAACTGCATGCTACAAATCTGACATGCTGGCTGTACCCAAGTTAATCGATGGATTGACTTGGGTGCAATCAGCCTGCCCACAGATAGATTGAATCCTGGATGTTCCCTGCTGAACCGACTGAGATTTGATCCATCTATGGCTGGCTTATGTAAGCTTTATAGGACTTTTCAGCAAAAAAAGGGTAAGCAGCGTGTTTTATTTCGGTTTTTCAATATTTTATTTGAATAGGAAAATTAAACAAGTAAAAAGTAGATGTCATCCCAATTTAGCTGTAAATGTACTTTATTAATTGAGCCTTTTGAGCAAAGCAAAGCACAGCATATTGTATTACATTCTATTCTACCAATAAAGAATGAACTCTCTATAAACCTATTTTATGCATATGAATACAATGATTAATACAATACATGTAAAACAGAAAAAAAAATGTTATCAATGTATTTTGTGTATTTCTGTTCCAAAAACAAATCAATCTCACCCCCGCAGAGAATGTCTAGTTAAATATCCCTGGCAACCCATACAGTAGAAAATAGTATTTTGCTATTGTAGTAAGGGGGTGGATAAACACCATGACTAGAAGAAAAACAACACAAATGTAGCTCATTTTAATGTTAATTATTTCAAATGCTGGTCCCACACTGTCTGTAATTATCCCTATGTCACAGTGTTTCATGCTCATCTTGTAGCATCTTTTGCAGGCTTAAACAGTTTAGTAGTTGTCAGAAACTTGCACTAAGAGAAAAAAATAGATAGATAAATAGATAGACATACAGACAGAAAGGTAGATAGATAGATAGATAGATAGATAGATAGATAGATAGATAGATAGATAGATAGATAGATAGATAGATAGACATATAAATGCCATATAAGATAAATAAGTATATATACATTGATTTTTTTATTTATCTTTTTTACCACAAAGAATATGGGAGTTGACAGATTCTGTCTGGTGACCTTTAATTGGACTGCTGAGCAGCTAAACATTTAAAGGTGACATTTCATCCTGCATGTCCATAACACTGGATTGTAACTACTGTTTTTACTGATGTAAATGAAATGTGTGTTGGCCTGTTCAAAACCAAGGAAAATAGTTCATAGTCTGTAACCTTTCCTCATAATAGATTGGCTGAAATGCACAATGAAAAACATTTATTAAAGAATAAGAATCAAGACCAATCACAAAAATGATTTAGGAGTAAATAGTTTTAAAGGACCTGCTGAATATTTTGGTCTTTTAAAAATCACAATGTAAAGTCATAATAATTATATTTTTGAGATCTTTTTTATATGCATTATTACAATGATACTACTTTAAAAATACACCACTTGGCCTTAGGGTGCGTGCAGAGGTTGGCATTTTTCGGCAGGTAAATTCTATGTGAGCAACATGATTGCTGTGAATAGCTTTGAGCACTGTTAGGCTGCCATTGCTTTCAATGGGGCTTTTCGCCTGCACCTATTAACATGGTTCCCCGCTGGGTCTCCTGGGAGTAATCAAAAATGGCTCCATTTGCATGTGTTGGTGGGGCTTATTTGATCACTGCTTATATTTTGAATCTCATATTTAGAGTTAAACAAATAATTAAAAAAAAACTACATGTGTGGCATTTCACATCTAAATCCCACTTCACTGATGTGAAACTTCATCAACTCCATCAATGCAAAAATATGTATAATGAGATGTTATGGCTTGTTTATGCTGTTTATGCTGTTTGTATACTTTTTGGTGGAAACTGAAAATTGTAATGAAGGAGTCAGGAGAATATAATGTCTTAATATTTTCAGGGGTCTAGTGGAGTGGGTGGAGAGAGACAGTCAAGCACAATAGCAGAAGCAGCAACAGAGGAAAATGAATACACCTCCAAAATGAAACAAATAACATTTTCTGTTACACACAGAAATGTATTTGTTTATTTGAAATTTGCTAAGTGTGTGGCTGGAAGACATGGTGTTAGTGCCTAGCTAAGGTTCGTGGAGACATAGTATTGGGTAATGGAGTTTACTTTTTAAATAGTAGATACTGATGGTTTTGGTTAGCAGAGGCAAAAGTAATGGTGATGTATTTGTTTATTGTGTGGCTTTAGGAACAGGCAGCAGAAAGCTTTTGCTTTTCCAGACCTCAAAAAAGTTTTTAAAAGTAACCTCTTGACTAGGGGTGAGTAAGAAGAGTTTTTACTACTCTGCAATTTAGACAAAAAACACAAGCTTTTGGTGAAATCTCACTGTTTTAGCAATATGCATTATAGTCAATGGGAAGGCAAAATGAATATGGTGTTCATTAACCACTTGCCTACCAGGCACTTATACCCCCTTATTTACCAGGCCAATTTTCAGCTTTCAGCGCTGCCGCACTTTAATTGACAATTGCACGGTCATGCAACATTGTACCCATATGAAATTTTGATCATTTTTTTCTCACAAATAGAGCTTTCTTTTGGTGATATTTAATCGCCACTGGGCACTTTACTTTTTGCGCTATAAATAAAAAAGTGCAAAAAATTTGAAAAAAAAAAAGTTTCTTTGTTTCTATTATAAAATTTTTCAAACAGGTATTTTTTCTCCTTCACTGATGTGCATTGATGAGGCAGCACTGATGGGCACTGATAGGCGGCACTGATGGGCACTGATAGGCAGCACTAAAGGGCACTGATAGGCAGTACTAATGAGGTGGCACGGATGGGCGGCACTGATAGACAGCACTAATGAGGTGTCACGGATAGGCGGCACTAATATGCAGCACTGATAGGAGGCACTGATAGGTGACACTGATGATGGGTACTGATAGACGGCACTGACTGGCATCACTGCTGGGCACTGACTGGCACAACCCCTGGGCACTGGCTGGTGGCACTGACTGGCAGCACTGCTGGGCTGCACTGGTGGGTGGCACTGGTGGGCAGCACTGGTGGGTGGGCACAGGTGGGTGGCACTGGTGGGCACAGGTGGGTGGCACTGCTGGGCACAGGTAGGTGGCACTTCTGGGCACAGGTAGGTGGCACTGCAGAGTGGCACAGGTGGGTGCACTGCTGGGCACAGGTGGGTGATCTGCTGGGCACAGGTGGGCGGAGCTAGTGGGCGCACTGCTGGGCACAAGTGGGCGGAACTTGCGGGTGGCACTGCTGGGCACCGATCATCAGGGCACTGATCATCAGTGCCCTGATGATCGGTGCCGATCCCCGCTCTGACAACTGCCAGTTCTCGGCAGTACTTTCCTCACGATCTGACAGCGTGAGGAAAGTGCAGCCGAGAACCGGCACTTGCATTTCCCTCTGATCAGCGTGTCATTGGACACCGCTGATCACGTGGTAAAAGACCGCTGTGATTGGCCTTTTACCACATCACGTGATCAGCTGTGTCCGTAGGACACAGCGATCATGGAGATCGCCGGGTGCGCGCCCCCTGGGGCGTGCAGGAGAGCGCGTTCTGGGAGGACGTCATATGACGTCCACTCAGAACTGGCCGGCCGCAGTGCAGCCGTCATTCAGCAACTAGTTAAGAGTGCAATGAGCAATGGCTACTGGGGGTTGCCGTAGCTATTTTAACCAATTATCTACTGCCATTAATTTATGGCCGGTGAAGTGGTGGAATCTTAATATAAACGGCACTACAGAAATCACCTTTGGATGGGCAATGCACCTGCTAATGGTTATGAACATAACCATCCTCGGCTTGGTTTACAGACAAAGCGGACAGAGCCAATATGAGCAGCTATGTAACATGCGATTACTGCAATGACCAAGCACAGCAATGACACATGTAAACATTGATGAGCCCAGACATTCAAGGTTGTAAATAGTTTTAAATCCTTTCATTCCCTTCGTCTCCTGTATATCTTGGAGCCATGCCCTGGCAGTGACCTGTATATTAACCCCTTCACCACTGTTATTTTGCACAACTGAATGATAACCCCTGCACCCCTATTCTGCCACTGTGTATGGCCCGTACATTTATTGTATCTAGTACGCCATTATCAAACTCTATGTTTAAATCCCTTCAGTATCAACATGTCCCCTCATTAAAAACATTGTGGCAACAAATGAGCTCACTTTGGGGTGTCTACTTTCCAAAAAGGTTTTTTTTTTCCACGAACTGTAAAATAGGCAATTTCAATGAAATTTCTTTTGCCAAAAGCATACTACTTATCCCTACTCTTGTGCGTCAATCTGCTGCACTTGTGAATGAGAAGCTAACTGCTATACAAAATGGTAATGGTGATACAGCCAGAAAAAAAAATGTTTGGATTGCATTGCTCATGTTTCACCATATGACAGTGTCGTTTCCGGAGTGTTGTTCTTTAACTGCTTCCGTGCCACCCTATAGCAGAACTACCGCTACAGGGTGGCACGGGGGCACAAAATCACGTATATATACGTGATTTTGCAGTTCCGGGTAGGGGGTCCATGCGCGCCACGCATGCGCCCTACTAGCGTCGCCACTTGCGGCCTCAGATGTCAATCACCGGGTCCCAGCTGGTGATTCCCCACTGGCACCCAGGTATTACCGACAGGGGAGAGACTTGTATGTAAATAATACAGATCTCTCCCCTGTCAGCTCCTGCACATTGCTTTGTATGGCTCTGCATAGCTGCACCATACAAAACAGTGTGCTTACAGTGTAAAGTACATGGTGGTGGAAGCACTCTGTAAACTGGAAATTAAATGTACAGTGTGTCAACATATGGACTGTTGTTGTCTACATGCACTGATTTGGCATTTTTCCTCCACTTGCACGGAAATTTTTAGCACGTTATATGCTTTGTATTGAATATTTATTATTATATGTGCCTTGTTAGTTATCTATGTATTTAGGTGGGTTTAGCGCTATTTTTAAGTTTTTTCATTTTAGAAAAACAGTCAGCTCTTGGGACTAAAACAGCAAGAAATTTAGTTAAAACAAGCCTCTACTTTTTCCAGAAAACATTACTGTTGATGATCAGCTTCTACAACTAAAGAAACAATGCTATTTCATTAAACAGGCTTCAGTTTTATTACAAAATGCCATACATTGTGTTTGAGACTATATGATCAACTGTTGGGACCTAAACAGATGTTTATTTTGAGGAAAAAAACACATTTCCCCTCCCAAACTCTTATATTTTAGTGCTGAGAGTCTTAAAAATTCTTTGTCAGCTCCTGGGATGCTAAAATTGTGAGGTCCACTTATTATGTTAGGCACATCCTCCCCATCTCAAAACACTAAAAATATTTGAAAAAAAAAAAAACGGTGACGTAAAAAATGCTTTTAACATACTTACTTTATCTTAACTTTCACCCATGTCAGGGTGATGTCAGCGTCCTTTGGGCAATGTCTCTGGGAATACCATGTAGCTCAAATCTCACAAACAGACACGATTGCATTGTGCTGTAGTGTCGTGCTGTATTTTGACTAACTTTTTTCCCATAGGTGATTTTGTTTTAGCAGCAGCAGGTCAACATGGGGAAGGGTACCTTCATTAAATAGGCAGACCTTGCATTGACAAGCACAAAACAATGCAAAACAGTTATAAAGGCTGAACTGTGGAAAAAGTCTGTCACAGCTATTATTAGAAAAACAATTGTATTTTGCAAAATGCTTTCTGAAACAGTAAACAGAGGCTCAATCAGCTTGACATAGAGGCTGAACAATATAATGGGCTTGTAACCTGCCAGTGTCTTGACTAACCGAGTGAATATATTTTCAACCTTCTCTTTTTATAAAACATAGTAAGTGAATGTGCCTGTAATCTGTCATCTCCATCCACTGCCCTTTCCCACTCTGTCCTTCACACAACACTTTAAAATCCTTGGCCCTGTGTGCTGTGTTTATACAGTTAGGTCCATACATATTTGGACACAGGCACAATTACAGTTTTTTCAGGTATTTACCAAAACATATTCAAGCTATAGTTATATACTGAATATGGGCTGAAGGTACACACTCTCAGCTTTAATTTGAGGGTATGTAATTCCAAATCGGCGGAAGGGTTTAGGAATTACAGCTCTTAAGAGTAGCCATCCCCCCTTTTTCAAGGGAACAAAAGTAATTGGACAATTGAATCAAAAGCTGCTTTATGGCCAGGTGTGGGCTACTCCGTTATTTCTTTATAAATTAGGCAGGTAAAAAGGTCTGGAGTTAAATCTAAGTGCGGTATTTGCATTGGTATCTATTGCTGTGAACCTACATCATGCGTTCAAAGGAACCTACATTCACAACAGGGCATAGTAGTGATGTAGGAGTCAGCAAAACTAACCATACAGAACAGCAGGAATGCAGGCATCAGACAGTTCTGTATGTGTTAAATGTGAAGATTGTTAAGGTGGCTGAAGCTCAGAGTGAAGATCAGAGAAAAGGTGAGGTAGGTAGGTATTGAATGTGTTTTGCTACATATTTCCTACCTCATGATACAGTAAATTTAAATGCTAATGATTTCAAAATATTTAAATCCAAACTACCAACGTTATTAAAATGCTGTTCCTATTTCTCACAGAAAGTGAGAGAAAATTTATTTGACATGGGCACACACAGCAATAAAACATGTTTAGCTCAAACAAGTTTTGGCTGAAGTTGATGATTAAGCACAAATACCCTCTCTTCCACTCCTCTCTGCCCCTTCAATACATTGAGTAAATTGCAATGCAATCTATGCAGTCAGAAGGAAATAAAGTAGCCAAACCTTTCCACACCTTATTGCAATGCATGTTAATGCATTAGTGGTTGTAGTGTGCCTTGCCATGCCACTCATGGCAAGGTACAGCACTCCAACACACCTTGCTAGTGTGCCACAACACACATATGTTTCAAAGCCCCACAGCACACAGGTGAACCTCAGTGCATTGTGGTGCCATGCCTTACAAAAGGGTTAGGGGCATTTTTTAGTGCAGTAAAGGGGAAATGTCATGAGATATTAATTGCAGTCTAAGTCACTCACCTGAAATAAATATAAAGATATGTAGTTCTGAGAATTTTCTGAAAATCACCTACAGCATGCTTGTTCTTGGACTGTGACTGAAACATATTGAATACAAACACAGCCAGGCACCTAGCATTTTTTAAATGAGGCCTGCAATGGCAGGTGCCTATTCAATGAATATGCTGCCTTAAATCATGTTTCTTTATGCATTGATGCATCAAATTATCAGAGTGCATCGATTAGTTTGTGAAAATGATGACAACAGTCCCAGGTAGAACAAAAATTAAAGTCAATTTGTACTAAAAATTGGATGGAAAGGAACATTAGAGAATGATACTGTTAAACAGTATATACAAAATTCCCCTCTTCACATTAGTAAATGCTAATATAATTCATTATTTCTGGAAAATAACTGTCATTATGATATAAAGGTCTCATGTAATCACAATCTGCTCTTTCAAATTGCCAGAGTCACTTACACTAAATTTAAGTTATTATGAATGCAACAATTGCCCTCATGTGCCATTTTGACTCTTTTTTTGTAACACTGCTCAAGTGACATTTATGCAGTTATACTAAAACACAGTATTTAAATTTGCATATACATTTATGCAACTGTTGCCATACTGATCACTCATACTAGCAAAAATAAGTTACTTATGCACTATAATGTCAGATTCTGGGAAAAGCTGATTAAAACAAATCAGTCAACTGATGTTTTGATAACAATAAATATTAACTAGTTTTCTTGGATGTTGGTGGCCATTGTGGCCCTGTTTTGGTAGCCCTATTTGAAAGGAGCTGTTCTTTTTTTTTACAAAGAAAACATTTATTTTACTAAAATACTCACATCTCCTAAGAATGGTTGGAGTAAATCTGACTACACTGCTATATATGACCTCTAAGGCCTCATTCACACAGTCACCCATGTGAATGAGACCTAAATGGCCACCATAGGTGCATTATTGTAGACTTCATTCAGTTTCTTTGTAGTGATTTCAGGTATGACAGTTGGACAGGGAAGTGTGCATTGTTTATGACCCTAGAGAGTGTAGCTATGATTGGATTTTGGGGATCTTTGGCTGCACACAGCCAGTGGTCTTCTACATTGTGGTCAGACACTAAGTGGTTTGCTGGAATTATGTTCTATTAAAAGCATTCCTATGCACGTCTTTTGGATGATTGCTTTCATAAATCCTTGTGCTCTCCAGAATGCATCTATACTAAGTGCACACTTACTCCAGGAATACTATGTATGTGATATTTCTCATATACAGGTATTTATATATAGCCCTGACAATTTACACAGTGCTATACATATTGTGCATTCACATCAGCCTTTGCCCCCAAGGAGATTACAATCTAAGGCCTCTATCACATATGCATGGGATTCAACGTTTGATGATACCCCATCTAAACTTCTGCTTTGAAGCACTAGGTTCCCCAGTTTGAATCCAAGTCAGGACCAGGGGCGGACTGACCATTTGGAAACTCAGGCACTGCCTGAGGGCCCGGGGTCAGTAGGGGGCCCCATGAGATGCCCCTTGTACCTTTTTCATAGGCTTTTTTGAGTTTGGGCAAGAACACAGGGGCCCCATGATCCCCTATTGCCCAGGGGCCCCATGAGTTGTCAGTCCGCCCCTGGTCAGGATACTATCTGCATGGAGTACGCATGTTCTGCCTGTGCTTTTGTGGGTTTTCTCCCACACCCCAAAGACATGCTGATAGGTTAATTGGATCCTGTTCAAATTCTTATGTGATAAAGGGACCTCAGATTATAAAAACTCGATGAGTACTAGGACTGATTTGAATGTACAGAATGTAAAGTGCTGCATAGTTTGTTAGTGGTATATACATACATGTGATAAATATCAATTTGACTTGCTCTTTTAGCAATCTATGTCCTTTTAAATAGATTTCTTCAATTCCTTTTACATTAGTGAAGGAAATAGTAGGACACAACTGTATTTTATTAATAAGGTGTTTATTAGGCATGCTGTTTTAATTTTTTTTTAAAATGCCTGGTTTTATTGTGGATTGAAACATGCACAAAAATGTAAACAAAATAATTTTTTCCTTTTTGTGTTATTTTGAGTTATTTTATTTTTAATTGCAACTGTAACAGTCAAACTATAAAATAGATGGCCCCATAAATTCACACTACAGCCTGAAGGTGGCAGTGTTCATCTGCAGGCTGAAGGCCTTCATTTTTTCAATGAAGCCTCTATCCTGCATGTGATCACTATGTACCAGCTGATTGTGATTTCTGAGAACCACTTGTTATTGGACCTGAGTTGTCAGTGGCAGCAAGTGGTGACTCTTAAAAGGAATTACGTTTATTAAAATAGAACAAAAGACCAAACTTGTTTTTCCATTTTGGATAGAGTGAGGGAGGGTTATAACCCCTGTAAGATTTTTTTTCTACCATCTGTGTCCTATTGGGGAGATTTCCCTTCACTTCCTGTACCATGTCCAACACAGAAGTGAGAGAAAATCCCTCTAAAATGAAGGAATCCCTGGCAGGGTCACCAGAAGTAGCGTTTCCATTTATCCCCACTATTCCTGTTCTGAGGACAAACCAAAATTTGTGATATTCTTCACTTTTGGTGATAATGTTAAACAGGGCTAATAGAGGGGAAATCTCAGACAGCAATAAAAACCTGACCGTATTTTAATCCCACTGCACTCAAAACTCAAAAAGTTTTGTCTTTAATTATACTTTAACAACATCTTAGCATTGCGTGGGGGAAGATTATTAAACTGTATGTGGGCAGGAAGAGATTTAAAAAGCTGTACCCTCATATCTAAAGTTCCAACGACTCCAAACCCAGCAATAGCTCTCCTTCACATAGGAATAGAACATTTTCCCGCGGACTCCCGTACTATCATAATTCACATACTTGCAGTAGCAAAAAGCAATATTACTAAATTATGGAAATCCACCACATCCCCCTCGCTCTCAACCCTCATTGCTAAACTTAATCTCCATTGTGAGATGGAAAAGAGAACAGCAATCC
The DNA here is from genome assembly GCF_062004578.1 of Staurois parvus. Classification (NCBI taxonomy): domain Eukaryota; kingdom Metazoa; phylum Chordata; class Amphibia; order Anura; family Ranidae; genus Staurois; species Staurois parvus. Next base: position 7,823,643 of record NW_028317815.1, read on the forward strand.
AAAATTTCTCATATCACAAATTCTGTTTTCAATGGTCTCGGTGGCTTCAAGACCCTAATTGCTCTGTTAATTGACAACTATAATAACATACCACCATACTATTGCCAACACATTTGACTGGTGCCCCCCTCTCCCTCCCTTCTAGCCCCTCTCCCCTCTCCCCTCTACGGTTTATCACATGTTGAACCATATAAAGTTCACAATGCTCTGAGCATACCTCTCAAGTATCCGAGGCCCTGCTACATCGTTCCCAGCTAAATAGTGGGAACCCGCTTCCTCTAATGTATGTTTGTTTTCTTGTAATACAATTTTATTGTGAACATTTCTCGTTCCATATTTGTTTCACATGTTGTGATAAATTGTTTGTTGAAAACTTCTTCAATAAAAATTATTTGAATATGAAAAGCTGTACCCTAAGCAGCTAAAAACAGTAAACTGTAATTAAAACTCATTTTCAAGACTATATTAAAAAGTGTTACAGCTCAACACTGATTTACAAAACTTAATGGTGAAGAAATGACTCCTTAATACATCTAAATACATAAACATGATTCTCATTAGATACAGCAAAACAGTGCTGAGATATGCCAATAAATTTATATTTTTATATTTATATGGTCCTGTTAAAGAGGATCAGATCTGTGGAACCTGTGCCAAAAAAAAGGCAAGCAGAGAGTAAAAGACAAGTTTTCTATTGGCTTCCACATGGTAATCTTTTCTCCATTATTCACTTATCATGCCTTGTTCCATGTCTCTGTGTTGAGGTAGCAATCTTGGTAGAGGCAAGGCTTTGCTTTCTCATGTCACAGCTGCCCCGACTGAAGACTGCTGATGTGATAACTCATAGGGGAATATGGAAGAAGCATCAAAAAGGGTGGGGGAAGCAGAGATCACTGAATGAAGATAAAGGAAGGAGATGCATACAGTACAGATTCCTTTCAGCAAACACCATAGAATTAATATCACAAAATCCAACTCCAAATTTTGAAGCACTAGCAATCATAGGCAACAGTGACTCTAAAACAGCAGGTACTCACATATTTGGAAATGCACTTCTATTTTCAAGCATGAATTCAAGACAAAGGTACATTTTTAAGTGTACTGCTTAGGCACAATTAAAATCTATAGATTTTCCTTATAAGACAGCATATCTTCACTTTTTGAGTTTAGGGCAACATTAAAGTGCCATTTAACCCACATCATAAAAAACTATCAATAAATTCTGCCTTACAAGCTGTTCATACTCAGTCACTATGGGATTAATGTTCTTCATTTTGAAAAATACCTGATTGATCCTGCTGTTCTATGCTCCTCCTTTCTGTCCATGGCCCCAATTCAGTTGGGGATTTTGCAGACCAGTGTTGGCAGCTAGTACACATGCTCAGTTTTCAGTGAGTTTCTTTGTTGAGCATTTCCTCCCTATCACATCTGAGCATCCCATATGACTATAGAGTTACAAGGGTACCAAGGCAGCAAATACATAAGATATTCACTGACTCTTTGCAAGATTAAATTGTGCTATTGGTCATAGTTACAGTAGTATTAATAAGTAATGCTTTTCAACTTGGTAGAAGAGGATATTTGTAAACTATACAAAGAATGCAACATTCCTCAGTCATACCACAATGCAGTGCTTGGTTTCTGAGTAGCCAAGCATGACTGCTGTCAGATGGGTGGAATGTCTGTCTAGCAGTGTACAAGTATTGCCTATATACTATATGTCATATAGGAGCATAAGGCTAAGTTAAGGTGCCAGGGGATTCTTAGCCCACATCAGGAAGGAAAGGAGGATGCTCAGAGGCTGATATGTGTATAGCAGAACTGGAGTGTGAGAGGAAGGTGCAGTACAAGGTAGCAATCAGTTCATATGCATGCTACTAGGAGAAGAAAACAGAGTGATAGAAAGATGAGCTTATCACTGTTCTGTTTCTTTTTTCATTGTTCCATCACAGGGTGGAGCAGGTCCAGAACAACCTGGGCTCAGAGGAAGTGGATTGAGATAACTAAGAGAGTTAGGGAAATCTCTGTACTGAAGAGGAATATTGCAACAGCAGTTGGTTGGGTTATTTGATATTCACTTTATCTTACTTTTGGCTGGAGTTTTGCTTTAAATATAACTATACTAACCATTTTTTTTTTTAATTGTGTTGAAATGACTAAGAAAATAAATATTAATTTTTTTGACAATATTTCATTAAGTTCTGTTAGTACATGTATAAATTAAAATTAAAGTACACGACAAGCATCTGTCACAACAGGAAAAAAAGCTGAATTTATTAACCCAGGTTCTTGAAATAAATAGCCTAGGGGAAAATAGCATGAAATATCATTTATTCTCAGCCTTATAGGTACATTTATTATTGATATGTTAATAACATAATGAATCAATTTAGTTCTGAGCTCTAATCTTGGAGGTGGTTGTAAAAAAATGTGATAGCATCTGCCTTAACTGCAGTGATTTTCAATGAAGTAACATCAGATTGGTTGAAAAATATGGTCTGAAACACTAATCGAGCAATGCTGTTTTCCCCCATTTTAGAATGGATTGAATTTCACTTTAACTGTGTGATATATCTGCATTGCCTGGGCTTTACATAGAACTCTCATTTTAACATGTTTTGGAGATGAATCAATGCACATTTCAACAGATCATTTTCTCCCTCTATCTAATCTTGATTAATCCATTAAAGTTAATACTTCAGGCTCTGCCTTCTAGAGAATCACCTTGAAAACCTGTAAGAGTAAGTTAATCATAGGCAGCAGATGCACATACACATATAACAAGGATTCTGATAAGTTGATTAACGAGTCTGCAATGTTAAGAGAAAGTGATGTAAGCCTAGGGATTAGAGTTCAAATTGGAAACCTAGATTTTTCTTTACTGATGAAGCAAATTATGCTCCAGTAAACATTTCAGTGCCGAGTACAAAACTGGACAAAGTCATCAACAGTGAGAGAATGTTCTCATTATGAGCAAACACAAAGCATGCAGAGAAAGCAAGCTGTTATCAACTAAAATACTACCCAAAACAATTTCAAACAAACAATAAATATGTTTGTATAATGGTACTTCTGTACGGCATCTAATATTAAATATAGGTGATCATTCTAGAGAGTAAAACAGCTTTTTTGCCAAGGACCAGTGCTTCTTGCTAATGACTAAATGTCATGAAAATAATTTGGCAATTAATCAAAACTAAATTAATATAAAGAGCATAATTATTACATGCAGAGCAATGTATATTATAGCTCAAAACCAGGATAAGTGGGATGAGGGATTGAATACTAATAACTCGATAGCCGGGCACAGCTTTGTACAGAACACAAAACTCTGAAGACATATGCACATATACACAAAAACATACACATAACAATTTTACCCTCTTGCCGCCAAGATATTTTAACAAATGTAAACTCTTGCCGCATAGGTGTGGCAGCAAAGAGGGTGGACTTTAATGCCTTCTGTAATGCACATATGCATCCGTAGACAGCCAAAGGTTTCTGTTCTGAGAGTGTGCTCACTATGTGCTCGCAAAAGAGAGAACAAGACAGTGCTTGATCTCCAATAATAATCGGGAGTTGGCAGGACAGGCTCCTAATCATGTGAGCACTGTGATAGCCAATGACAGTGGTCAAGTGAATGGGCAATCTGTCCTGCTCCAGGGCCTGAAACCTAGATATTTGGAATCACAGGGCTGGACGGGCTGGGATTTATCTTGTTCAATGACAAAAAGGAAGAAGACAGGAGGCTCCAATCTAAGTAAAGTGGTAAAAACTGTATTTAATAGTGAAGGATTAAAAACACTCAAAAGAATAATAAAGAAACAAGCTCATCTGTGTAAGGGGGTGACTGCTCCTCACTGTCCTGCAGGTACCACCAGTCGTGCTATGGATGTGTGCTGGGTTGGTAAAGGGATGTAAGTGCAGTGTGGGGATCTTTCTTGTCGAGTAGTGGTACAGTGAGGCCAATACAGCGGCGTCTGTACCAGGAAGAGTCCACGCAACCAGCTTGGAACGCACCAGCGTAAGTGACATCACCGGAAGAGGCGGAGGGTCCACTGTACCAGGAAACACAGACAATGGACAGGCTACACACTTGGAGCCTCTAGCTCCTTCTGAGGCCTGCAGAAGGAGCTAGAGGCTCAGAGCGCGTAGCCTGTCCTTTGTTTCCTGGTACAGCGGACCCTCTGCTTCTTCTTGTGACGTCACTTCCGCTGGTGTGTTCCAAGCTGGTTGCGCGGACTCTTCCTGGTACAGACGCTGCTGGATCGGCCTCACTGTACCGCTACTCAACAGGAAAGATCCCCACACTGTACTTACATCCCTTTACCAACCCAGCACACATCCATAGCGCGACCGGTGGTACCTGCATGACGGAGAGGAGCAGTCACCCCCTTACACAGATGAGCTTGTTTCTTTATTATTCTTGTGAGTGTTTTTAATCCTTTAGTATTAAATACAGTTTTTACCACTGCACCTCCTGTCTTCTTCCTTTTTGTCTTTGCATACAGAGTTGGCTTTGCTCTTTAGGATGGCTGGCGCTAATTTGGACATAGTGTCCGAGAGACTTTGCAAAGACTGTATTATTCTCATGGACATTACATGATTATTTTACAGTGTTTTCCCTGTGCTTGTCTTAACATAATACTACACATAATATACCTGGTGTATAATTTATACTGTGGTTATTCCATGTACCGCTCTCTCTCTCTCTCTTTATATATATATATATATTTTTTTTTTTTTTTTTTTCCCCCAATACTTCACCTCTGTGTGCCAGAATTTTTCTTTATTGTTTATTTTGTTCAATAACTAGCTTACACAGGGAGCACTGGAACATAGGAAGCAGTACTGTGCAAAACTCATTAGTTCACATAAACTATTTCAAATAATCTGTTACTAATTCTGATTTCAGCATAGTGAAATGTGACTGCCTTATGTTGTTTATTATATTTTGACATCATTATTACTTTATAATCAATGTTCAGCATACTCCCAAAGCCCTTTGCTGTTCTATATATATTGTGGTTTACCAGCACGGTCGTTGGCTGCCGATCTTATTAGTACCTTGTATGAAACATATTATGTGCACTAATAATAAAGTCTGGTAACTACTTTTATGAACAGACTTAAAGTAGAACTAAAGGCAGAACTTTTTTTTAGTTTTGGATAGAGTGGAGAAGGATTAGAACACCTGTCAGTTTATATTGCTGTCTGTGCCCCTGGTATGGAGTTTCACCCTTGTCCTATTTACCATTATCGGTGACCTGGGGGGCCCCTATTTGCAGGGATTTCCCCCCACTTTCGGATTGCGTTATTGGACAGGAAGCGAAGGTAAATATCTCCAATGGCACAGCTGGCAAAAAAAAAAACTTACAGGGCTTATAGCCCTCCCTTACTCTATCCCAAATGAAAAAAAAGTTTTGCTTACAGTTCTACTTTAAATTCTAACAAAGTACATTACAGGTATAACTGTGAGATGGGTATTCAGGAAGACATATTTAATTTACATATTAAAACTCTCAAGTGAAAAATAGTTTTGGAACATTTGTTTTTTCTCAACAGAAATCAAATGCCTATTACTGTTTAGTGCATGGCTTAGCACACAGTGTGTGTTGATGGAAGAATATTTCCAGCAGCACAATTGTGTTCTGCCAGTGGGGGGCACAGGGAGCCTTTACCCAGCAGCGGAATACAGAGATCACTGCCAATGGCTATAGTCACCGGCAGTGATTGGGAGAAAAAACCCCGACAGACTGGTTGTACTGAAGGCAATTGATAGGTCGACTTCAGTAGAATCAGTCTGCCATTTTGCTATTAAGGGCTTGATTTCCCCAATCTCTGGACCAAGACCTGCAAAAACTGCCATCACACTTTCCAATTAAGTGTCCAGTCATGGAATATGTTATAAGCAGATGTGAGAAGCCCAGGGGGCTAGAGAGAAGCAAACATAAGAGGCATTTCTGAACAGAAAAGTTAATACCAGGAATCCTCCTTTACCTTATAATGACTAAAATGATCACTTTAACCACTATAGTGTTTGGAAATGCCCATATTATTCTTCAAGGTGTTCCCTAGAAATATTTAATATACATACCCTTTTTTCTGTTTATTTCTTTATTTTCTACTGAAGTTGGGCTTTAGTTCAGGTTAAATTCAAGAAAGAAAGAAAATATTTCACCCTGAAACTTCTCTTGTATAAGGTTCCAGATCACACATGAGTGTGTTACTATTATTACATTCATCGTATAGGCACAGCTCACTGGAATTGGGTTTTAGAGAGAGAAAGCATGACCCTTTCTACATGCAGCACAAAGATCCTACCTATTTCTACCTAGTTAAAACCACAAACATATTTGAAAGAGTGCCGGAAATGTAGAGGTCTATCTGCTGACGGTCTAAAGATTTACTGCTGCTCAGGGGCTCTGGGCTTCAGTAAAATGGCAGCCTTTGGCAAGAAGAAACAGGAACAACACTGGAGGCAATTTACAGCACTCACTAATTTTTTAGCATAATTATTAATGTGGAATGTATGTTCTTTGTTAAAGAACATTATTTTTTTCATCAAGTCGTTATGGGTAAAGTTCCACTCTAATGCTGCAAATAACTGCAGTTTCAGTTTTACCAAGTCTGACAACTTTTTATTTGCAAAAAATTCTCTCTCTCTCTCTCTCTCTCTCACATATTTTAAACAATGACTTTATATTGTGAAATACTGAACAATGAAATAAACAAACCTCTTTCATACTAGTAACTGTTACAAATTATGCTTTTCTCTCATAACATGAAACCTATCCTCTGTTCTGTAATCAGTCTTGCCTTGACTGCTCAAAGTGATGCTCTACAGACTGCTTCATCTTATCTCCACACAATACCCATTACTTTAAACATACATTGCACTAACCTAATTTCAGCAGTGAATGATGGTCTTTTTCTCTGGTACATATCATCAGTTCCTGCATACCAAAAAGGATTGTATGAAGAGGACTTTCATAAATGCGGTCTCCCTTTAGCAATCCTTTAGAATGCTTTGCCATTTACAGTCTGTTGTCACATTTTGATATTCACCATTTTTTCTCTACTATTCACTGTGCAATACATACCAGATAAACCTTTCCTTAACCCTACTCTAACTTCTACATGATTATTTTTGATCTATAAGAAGCTGCAGTTAGCAAGCCTTTATTCAGCTCTTAGGATGACCATAAACAGTTCAATCACGCACCCAATAATAAGGCCAAATGAAAAGTGCATGCAAGGATCGGGTTATATAGGGCTGCCTTACAGTTACTGAAAAAGGTTCTGCACTATCAGAAATGCTATTTACCATACACAGATGTTTAACATCATGCTAGAAAATCTGTGTGATGGTACTGATCCTCTTATATTCATAAAAAGGGAAGGATGGTAGTAACCATACATGCACAACCTCTGTCCTCTTGGCATGTCACAAGACAAAGAGAGGTCCACAAAAGATGACAAATATCTCTTCCACCAATTTGCCAATATGCCGGTTCTGGTTATTTTATTTTAAACTATGAACAAGTGTAAGTGTATGGGTTCCTCCTGAAAGTTACTATTTGACAAACATACAGTTAGGGCCATATATATTTGGACACAGGCACAACTTCAGTTTTTTTCAGGTATTTAACAAAACATATTCACACTAGTTATATAATGGATATGGGCTGAAAGTGCACACTCTCACATTTAATTTGAGGGTATGTACATCCAAATTGGAGGAAAGATGTAGGAATTATAGCTCTTAAGAGTAGCCATCTCCCCTTTTTCAAGGGACCAAAAGTAATTGGACAATTGAATCAAAAGCTGTTTCATGGCCAGGTGTGGGCTACTCCTTCATTATTTCTACATCAATTAAGCAGGTAAAAGGTCTGGAGTTGATTCTAAGTGTGGTATTTGCATTTGGAATCTATTGCTGTGAACCTATATCATGCATTCAAAGGAGCTGTCCATGCAAGTGAAACAGGCCATTGTAAGGATTCAAAAATGAAACAAATCCAACAGAGAGATAGCAGCAACATTAGGAGTGGCCAGATCAACAGTTTGGTACATTCTGAGGAAAGAAGAATGCACTGGTGAGCTCAGCAACATAAAAAGGCATGGACGTCCATGGAAAACAACAGTAGTGGATGATCGCAGGATACTCTCTATGGTAAAGAAAAACCCATTCACAACATCCAGACAAGTGAAGGACACTCTCCAGGAGTTGGACGTATCATTGTCAAAGTCTACAATCAAGAAAAGACTTCATTAGAGCAAATACAGATGGTTCACCACAAGGTGCAAAACATTCATAAGCCTGAAGAAAAGAAAAGCCAAATTAGACTTTGCCAAAAAACATCCAAAAAGCCAGACCAGTTCTGGAAAAGCATTCTTTGGATGGATGAAACAAAGATTAATCTGTACCAGAATGAGGGGAAGAAAAAAGTATGGAGAAGGCTTGAAACAGCTCATGATCCAAAGCACACAATGTCATCTGTAAAACATGGTGGAGGCAGTGTGATGGCATGGGCATGCATGGCTTCCAGTGGCACTGGGTCATTGGTGTTTATTGATAATGTGACAGAAGACAGAAGTAGCCGGATGAGGTCTGCAGTGTTTAGAGATATACTGTCAGACCAGATTCAGCCAAATGCAGCAAAGTTGATTGGACGGCGCTTCACAGTACAGATGGACAATGATCCAAAACACACTTCAAAGGCAACCCAGGAGCTTTTGAAGGAAAAGAAGTGGATTATTCTGCAATGGTCGAGCCAGTCACCTGATCTCAACCCAACTGAGCAAGCATTTCACTTGCTGAAGGCAAAACTAAAGGCAGAAAGACCCACAAACAAAGAACAACTGAAGACAGCAGCAGTTAGAGCCTGGCAAAGCATCAGAAAGGAGGAAACCCAGTCTTTGGTAATGTCCATGGGGTTCAGACTTTAGGCAGTCATTGCCAGTAAAGGATTCTCATCAAAATATTAAAAATGAACATTTTATTTATGATTATATGCAATTGTCCAATTACTTTTGGTCCCTTGAAAAAGGGGGATGGCTACTCTTAAGAGCTGTAATTCCTAAACCCTTCCTCCAATTCGGATGTACATACCTTCAAATTGTTGGGCTGGTAGTGTTTAGAAAGGAGATTGTGAAAGACTGGGTGGTTTAAAAACTACAAAATATCAAGGATATGTGTCAGATTCAGGTCAGATCACATTGAAAATGAATTAATTCTTTACTAATATAGCTATAGATGTTAATATAATAAACCAGTTAATGAAAGATTTTAGTTCTCCCAAGAATTCAAAGCTGGATATTTGTATCCTAAAATATGTTTTTGGATAAAGAGTATTGGAAAACATGAGTTTAATGACTGTAGGGGCATTGTATGGTTTATAATAGAGTTGTTTTATTCCAGTTTTGAGTTGAAATGAAATACCCAGTCAGCTTCATAGGAAATTTGTTTTTTTTTTATTCCCTCAGACTGTATTACATGTTTGAACTAAAGGTAGGCTAGGGTGAAAATTACTTCTGTATTAAATGGGCCTCTCGTTTGCTATATTTTAGTCATGTACATATAGAAAAAATGTTGACAAGAATAAGAAAATTAGCAAAAGACTTCCTGTGTTTTAGACTGGTTTTGCCTAATAACAAATTCATATCTGCCAAACTTGTTGGATGATATGGCTGGACAATCAATACTATATTTGCCATTTCATAATAACACAATTTTATTCTTGGCAAAAGTTGGAAAAAGTCTTAGTTATTGACCAGGATATCTTCACGATAAGTACATGAAAGCACACAAAGAAGCCACTGTCAACCATGCTTTGTCAACTTTAAATCCTGATAAATTTAGTTAGACTTTTTTCTGAACATTATCTTACAGTTTTGCACATATGTAATGCTTCCCTTGGTCTATACATTTACTTTATTATTCCTATTATACCTCTCTTTTTAGCACCCACATTTTAATTCTGGAACCCTCCAGAGGTTGTCTACCTTCCATTCCTGCACATTGCTTTATTTTTCATTTCATTTTACTGTGGTGACTCATTAGGTAGCAAGCATTTCAAGGTTTGCCAGTGAAACTTTAATGTGAAATAAAAATTAATTATTGACATACAATTCAAAGAAGCAATCACTTATTCACAAAAGTTCTTCAAAACTATCAGTACCATTGCAACATTCTACTCCTTGTATCATTACTTTGACATGAAAAATCAAATGCTTGTCATTTGAATAATAATAATAATAATAATAACTGCACATTAACTGCCTTACTAAAAGTTTTAATAGACAAGAATTAAAATTAGCAAAATAAACCTTAACATTTTTTAAAGGATGTTTAGGTAAGATGTATTTACTTATGTTCAAACATTTATAAACTGAAGTATATGATTTCTCATTACTTTTATTTTATTTTCAAACAAAAAATTAATACAGGGTGCAACCATGAAGATATTTAATGACATATTCAAGCTATTTTAGTAGAAGCCTGCAAGTGAAAGTTACCTTAAAAGTTCATCTTTAGCAAGGTAAAGAGATTCTTCTATCTTACATAAGATCTTTCCTTACACTTCAGAACTGTTGGTAATGTAATCAGGAAGTAGGCAGCATCTTACACATTTTATGAAAATGCCCACAGATTCACAGCTTCTGGAAGGGTGCTTGGTCGCATGATTTTACTGGTTTGAGCTCACCCAAACAGAGAATTACCGTTCTCTCATTTCAGTTTTATGAAACCTTCCACTTCTACTATCATTAAACCACCACCGCAGGTGTTGAAGAAATGTGCTGGTTGACTGCCCACAGTGCACCCCCCTTTTCTCCCTATCTTGCCCTTACCTTGCAACGCTTTCTCTCTCTCTTTCACTTCTTCTTCCCATTGTCCCCTTTCCTAAAGTTAAGGTCTGCATGGATTTCCATTTCCAAACATATATGGGTTTCCATTGTTTCCAATGCCGAACAACTTTAACCTTATGTGTTTGTTCAAAACTGGATATTTATTTGGTTTTCTGAGCACCTTGCTTTAACATGCAACTTTACCCAACATACCTGTTATATTCTATATTAAATATAGAATTCAAACTAAAAAAAAAAATACAGGCAAGCCCCTAAACGGCTTTACTATATAATCAGTGAATCAGATTTGCACTAAGGTCAGAAGAATAGTAAAGAATAATCATTATGTTCCACAGTTGCTAGTTTTCTTCTCCCAAATTGTATGTGTCATATAATCTTGCTTGGAGAAGTAGGACTTAATGAATCAATAATATAGAAGGATTTAAGTGTACCTGGTAGACCATAAACGTTATAACAACATTAAAAGATACAAAAACTCTAAAGAGAAACAGAGAACCTATTTTGTGAAAGAGCATGCAAAATCAGCCATTGCATTCATGCACCTACAATGCAGGCCAGATGACCCAGTCATATTTTCACAATATCAATGGGGACTGTGCAATGTACGTGAAAGAGTGCAAAACAGTTACAGCATACATATAACTAAAAAGGGTGGTTTGCTAAGCATCATTCACTCTAATGCCCGAGCGTATGCCAGCCGTAGTGCCATACGAAGTGCCATGAGCATGCCGTGGTGCCATATCAAGATTTTTACTTATATTACTGGAGCCAACCCATCTCAGTTACCTATTTTGAATGTACTTATTATATAAAAATACAATTCATATTGATAATATTAAAGGTAACTGTAAAAAATCTTGAAAAACAATATTGCATGTTTTGCTGGCATATCATATAATACACACTCTCTCTTTCTCTCTCTCTCTCTCTCTCTCTCTCTCTCTCTCTCTCTATATATAACATAAGACTACTAATATTAATCGATGATGAAAGTGAAGTGGTAAAATATGTTAAATGCAACTCCTGCACTCAAGTGAAGGTTTACTTAAAATCACCAAGCTACTTCAAAATTCAGCAGCATATTACTTTGTTTTGAATGCTACAGTATCTGAAAAAAACAGTTATTCTAAATAATGTACTTAGCATTGTGGATTCTGCAAAATGTCATATGTATAAACTATGCAATGGAAATAAAATTGCATTTTATTCAAATTAATACTGGATTATTCAAAATGGTGGGAACTGGGATTTCATCCTAATATATGAGACCTTTGGGATAATGCATGATCCCAGTTGTATCGGCTTATCACAGTAAGACTCAGTTGTGCAATTATAAATCAATGAATAATATATATGGAAGCAATTAACTTACTACACAGCTGTACTTAGGGTAGTCTTGCCATATTAAAATTGTTACTGAGTATTTTTGTTCCCTAAAATAGCCTGGAGCAACAGAACATTTCAGAATGTGTGAGAACTGATTAACTTTAAGTTTTAAACTGAAATCTTTTTATAGGAACCCTTTTTACACTAATTTTGAAGATGGCATGCAAAAGTTTATAGCAAAATAAAACTGCAGTTTAATTTTGTTTTTTAATGGATGGTTTGACTAAATTAACAAATATTATATCATAAGAGTCATTAAAAAAATTAATAAAAATGTTGCAGTAGTAGATTATTGTGCTGTGTTTGCAATTTATTACTACAGAAAGTTTGGAATTTAAAGGATAAGTTCACCTTTGGGAACATGTTACATGCTCCACTCATTTTCAGGGTGAAACATGTAAGATGTTCACGATGCTGCAGCCGCTACCCCCCACTCCGTCTGATAGAAGTACAGTGAGAAGTTCCCCGCACTATCTGTCAGATTTGAAAACAGCACCGCTCACAACACGGCCACGTCATTCATTCACAGAGTTTTGTGAATAAATGAACTGCAAGTCCCGACAGCCTCAGTGGCTGTCAGCTTGTAGTTTTCAATGAACTAGTCCATGGAATCTTCCTGGCAGTATATCTGCTTACCTGTACATCCCATACAACAATCTGCTGATTGCTAGTGCAATGCTTTACAGGCCCCTGCAGACCAAAATAATAAATGCACATTTTTTACCTGCAAATAAATTTGTGTTTATTATTTTTGTGCAAAAGGTGAATTTTTGCTTTAAAGCAGGAGTTATCTGTATTGCATACACACATAGGTGAGTAAGCATATTTTATACATGAAGGACCACCAGGGAAGCTGATTCTTTGAGAAAGTCCTGTGCCTAACATGAAGCGTATCAGAATTGAAATTGTTCCTGTTGGCAATGTTAATAAGGGACAAATGTTATTTTGCATCTCGTTGTGCTGTATTCCTGTTGCTGGTACAACTGATGTTTTTGCCAAAAAATTGCACTATTATTATAACCAAAATCTCTAAAGCTGCTGTAATTTGAACAGAATTAGCATGAATCTAACATATATTAAAATACTATCGGGGGTGATAATGAAGGTTAAAGTGGTTGTAGACCCTTACATATACCCAGTGAAGTTACTAGCCTCAGATGATACATATAAATTAATCAAATCCCCCTATATCCATTGTACCTGATAATCTGCACCAATTTATCTTGTACAGCCTTCTACAGCTCACAAATAAGCACAAAATCTGACAGCTTTTCTCAGAAGCAGAAAGCAGGGGGTGGGGATCTGAATGTACACACTACACAGCTAAGGAAGAAAAACTCTAAGCCCCAATTGGAAAGAAGGTACATACCCTCTCCTCTCTCTACAGTAGAACAAACACAGCTGCGAATAGCAGTCACAGGCTGTGTACTGGATTTCTCCTCCCCTGTCACTTTTTTCACCTGGTGTTGCAGAAAAGCTGTCAGAAATGAGTCATGCTGATAACAGATGAACCAGGCAGCAGAGAGAAATGACACAGCTTTGGAAAGAGACAGGTATACAATATACAATTATATGCTTTCTTCATATTTCATATCTGAGGTTTACAACTACATTAAAGTGTAACTCCACTTTTGTGGGAAAAACAGCAAAAAAAGAATGTAATATATCACATTCAACTGCTACAAAGGGATCCAGACCTTGCCACTTTCCTCATTAGAACCCTGCAAGTGGAGCAGCTATATAAAGTCATTCTCAGCTATTATACAGCCACTCCCATTCACATTCACTTTGCGCATCGACACCGACAAACAGTTGTTTCTTCAGAATAAGAAAAGGTAGGAATCTGCAACAAAGTTTGTTAAAATCCTTTCAATATACATAGATCACCCAGAGGAAAATGTTTTTACTCAACAAAAGTGGAGTTACTCTTTCATGATGAGACAATGACTGGGGGTTGTGTGATGTTTGAACCAGAACAATTGGATCACATGAGCTTTCAAGAGTTTTCTGGGAAACAGTCACACAGTGGATGAACTGTGGATTAATCACATTTTATATTGTGAACTATATTTGTTGATTTATTGCATTTTACAATACCTGATGATTTATATATACACTATATTGCCAAAAGTATTGGGACACCCCTCCAAATCACTGGGTTCAGGGGTTCCATTCGCCTCCCTGGCCACAGGTGTATAAAATCAAGCACCTAGGTATGCAGACTGTTCTATAAAGTTCAGCTTTAAGTCACACCCTTTATTGGCCAACTTGAGTTTTTAAATATGCAAGCTTTTGGTATTCCTTAGATTCCTTTATCAGGTTGTTAAACTCCAACGTTTCTGCTAGTAAAACTAAATATGTGATGTTAAAGGATTGGTTTACTTTTGGGAACATGTTACATGTTCCACCTATTTTTAGGGTGGCGCATGTAACATGTTCCCAATGTTACAACTGCTGCCTCCTCCTCCCTCTTACAGAAGTACGTGGAGAAGTACTATCCGTCGAATTTGAAAACAGCGTGGCCGTGCGGGGCTTCACTCACGTGGCCATGTCATTCATTCATAGACTTCTGTGAATGAATGAACTGCAAGTCCAGACAGCCTTAGTGGCTGCCGGCATGTCATTTTCAATGAACTACCACGGCGCTGTGGAACACTGTGGCAGCTCATTGAATCTTCCTGTTAGTAAATCTGCTTGCTCGTACATCCCATACGGGCAAGCAGATATACTAACAGGTCTGTAGGAGACCTGCATGGCACCAGCGATCAGTGCAATGCTTTTCATGCAGACAAAAATAATAAATGCACTTTTTTTACTTGCAAAAAAATGTGCATGTTTTATTTTTGTCTAAAAAATGAACTTATCCTGTAAAGCAAGAACATCAAACATGTATACATATCTTTACAGCAGTTATTTTATCTATTGTTTAAAATTTAAACAATAAATATGTTTAAAAATTGCTCCTCTACTAAACCATCCAAAAAAGATACACAACAAGAACTTAACTTCATTACACTATTCCACCAACAGTATCAGAACATGCAAACTAACATTAAAAAACACTGGAAAATTCTAAAACAGGATCCTAAATTGGGACCCACCATTTCAGATAAACCAAAGTTTGTATACAAAAGGGCCCCTAGCATCAGATATAAAATAGCTCCTAGTAAGATCTGGAAAACTAGCATGAAGAAAAGTGTAGATAATACTTTTAACTCCTTTTGCAATATCATCGGAATTTATCAATGCAATAAAAAAACTTTGTTTCATGTGTCCTTTTGTCCAGCATATACAGAAATCTTTCACTGATAGCAAAGGTAAGGTCTACCATTTGAAGGATTTTTGACTGTTCTTCTAATTTTGTTATTTATTGCGTCACTTGCCCTTGTGACCCTTTTATATGTCAGCTGAATGATTAGGACTGCACAAAAAATATTTGGTGAAAACTGGAGGCTAATAGAGTAGGGTAACATGGTTTTCAGACATTTTACACTAAAGCACAAAAAATCTACAAGTTTAAAAGTATGGATAGTAGAAACAATACCTAAAAATAGATCCTTTGCTGAGAGATATCAAACATAGTGTCAAAGAGAGAGCTATTGAATATTCACACTTCATACATTAGCCCCTAAGGGGTTAAATGAGGAACTAAAAAGACATACTATTATATAAGCTAAGAGCCCTTAGTATTTGGTACCTTAGTTAAAAGGCAAATTAGGATCTAGAAATACAAACTTTTATATGCACTACATAGGATCCTTAGTAATTGATACCACAGCTATAATCAAGATAAAATATTAGATATTGTAGCTATTTTTAGTTGTCTCCGGCATTTTTTTAAATTGTGTTTCTGTTTTAGTTTCTATGTTAAATATGTAAATAAACCAAGCTGTCGAGTTGCTTCATGTTAACAAAGACACCCACAAATAACCTATTTATGTTCTGATCTTAAAAGTTAAGTTAAAGTTGTTATTAACCCTTACCCTTATACCCAGTGAAGTGACTAGACCTAGGTGATACACAGAAGGGAAATAAATCCTCCTACATAAGTTGTACCTGTCTATTGCAGCCACCTGTCCTTTACAACCTTGTAAAACTCAGAGATTAAAATGATTTTTCACTGACTTAGAAAGCAGGGGGCAGGGATCTGCAGTTATACACTGTACAAGAGCTCTGAGAGCTGATTGGAAAGAAGGGATGCTTATCTTTACACAGCACACAGGAACAGAACTGATGCTTTCAAACACAGGCTGTGTGCTAGAGGTCCCTCCATATCACCTTTTCACCTCTTGGTGTCAGGAAAACATGTCAGAAGTGACTGATGCAGATAACAGAGGAACCATAAAGCAGAGAAAAATGTCACTTGGTGCTTTAGAGAGAGACACATAAACTCTATAGAAATATGTGCTTTGCTCAGATTTCATGTTTCACATTTACAACTACTTTAATTTTTTCTAGAAATAGACCCTAGTAGATATAAAAAAAAAACGGTGCTGCTTTTTCATACCTGTAGCCCACTTGACCCCCCCCACCTCCCTTCCCAGAAGACTGGCTGAAAAGCTCAGACCAGTTTTCAACCCCCATGTCCTGTCTTATTGGTTTGCACCCCTGTAATAGTACGAATGAGTATCCTAGCAACAAGACAAGCTGTGTGGATTATCAACTGGGAGTTTTTCAACCCGACTTCCAGGGTGACCCAAATAGCCATCATGTATGACAATAAAATTTCTGAACATTTTTCAAATCTGCACAGTATTTAAATATCTACTGGGATCCCTTGATTGCATAAGCTATGTATGTCTTGGAATAGAAGAAATTTACTCTTAAAAAAATAAAATCTATAAGTAATATTTCTTGAGAGGATACAGATCAAATATAAGATCAAATAGATTTAAGGATCAAATGTCACATATTTGTGAAATCAGTCTTATCTAGATTTTTTTTCTCTGCGTACAAGTGACGATGCCATTTCATAGCACTTGGGAGTGATTTGCTAAGTATGACTGACAGTCACTAATCTTGTTATAGAAGACTGACATATAATTATTACATTCTCTTGTCCTGTACCTACACAAGGGACAGCAAGGAACAATGTAACAAGACAATTCAAGCAATAGTGGAGACATTTTTATTGGAATTATGTATTGCTAATTAAAATAAAATATTGTATATTTATGTAAAATGAATTACAGAACTCAGATGATATGTAGACTCTACATGTACTGTATGGTATAATGAATGCTGACTAGGGGAATTTTTTTATTCATTTTCTTCAGAAAGTGACAATATATATATATATATATATATATATATATATATATATATATATATACAGGCGCTGGGCCCCTTAGCACCCTCAGTCGCTGGCCCACAACACCCACTGACGCCAGGCCCTACTGCGCCTACCAACTCCTAGCCCACTCCACCTCCAGACGCCGGGCCTTCAGCACCTGCACTCATACCAACCCCCCAGCTCAACTTGACCTAAAGACTTGAACCCTTGTTGAAAGCCACCACAACGAGAGACCCCTCTGCACCCCAGACTGTCGTCACTCAAGCGCCCCTGGAAACCATCCATCCACACCCGATCACCTCTCCCTTCTCCCCTAAACTCCAGCCACCAGAAGACACATCGATGAGATAGTCCAGCGGGCAGAGGTGTATCGACAACCAAGCCTCCCACCACTCCTATCTGCCCTCCTGGGCACCTCCCTAAAATGCCTCTTCCACTCCTCCTTCTCATTTTCCACTCCTCTGTTCCCAAAATCCATTCACTATATCCATCTGCTCCTCCCAAACAACTGTATATTGTGTCCTCACTGCTTCCTTCACCCCTCTACGGCACCCACCACCTTCTCCTAATACTCCACTCTCCCACTGACCTGAACACCTCCACTAGTAGTTTCACACGCTCCTGCACATCCTGGTCCCATGCCACCTTTCTCACCCTTCTCCTCCTCCTAACCACAGGGGACATCTCCCCGAATCCTGGCCCTCCACCTCCTCCCTCACCCACACAACACCCTCCCGCCTCCACATCCTGCCACAACCCCCGCAACTTAGTATCTGTCCCCCTGCTCCCTAAAATCCCCCCCGTTTTCATGTGCACTCCTGAACACCCGATCGGTGTGCAACAAGCTTACCGCCATCCACGACCTCTTTATTTCCCACTCCCTCAACCTCCTAGCGATCACGGAAACCTGGATCCAGGCCACTGACTCTGCCTCCCTTGCTGCACTCTCCTATGGAGGTCTCACCTGGACCCACTCACCCAGACCCAATGGTCGTAAAGGTGGTGGGGTTGGTATGCTCCTGTCACCACAGAGCACCTTCCGAGTCCTCCCAAACTCCCCCTCTCTATCCTTCTCCTCCTTCGAGGCCCACTGCGTCCAACTATTTTCCCCAACCCCCCTGAAGATTGCTGTGATATACCGGCCTCCTGGATCCATATCCCGCTTCCTGGATGACTTTTCCTTCTGGCTACCCTTCTTCCTCTTCTCTGAGCTACCCACCATCATACTTGGGGATTTCAACATCCCTGTCAACCTCAACAACCCGGCCACATCCCATCTCCTCCACTTAACCTCCTCCTTTGCACTTGCACAGTGCATACAATCCACCACCCACTCCGACGGTAATATCCTTGATCTCGTCTTCTCCAACAGCTGCGCTCCCCACAACCTCACTAACACCCCCTTTCCTCTCTCTGACCACGACCTGATTACCTCTCTATCTCCTCGTCCTCCAATGCCTACCCCTCAAAATGTCACACTACTACCAGCCGTAACCTCCGCAACCTTAACCCTGCCTCCCTCCACTCTGCAGCTGATCAACTCCACGACAGCATCCTCCCCCTGTCCTGCCCTGACTTGGCTATGACTGCCTACAACAACGCGCTGTCAACAGCCCTTGACTCACTAGTGCCTTTAACCACACACAACATCAGACCCCAACCGCTCCAGCTCTGGCAGACTGATCACACCAAAACCCTCAAATGACACAGTTGTGCCCTGGAGCGACTATGGCGCAAAACCAAATCCCAACAAGCCTTCACGCGCTACAAATCTGCCTTCCACACCTGCACCTCCTCCCTCCACACAGCCAAATAAGCCTACTTCCTGACCCTCATCAAGGCCCTCTCCTCCAATCCTCGCCAACTCTTCTCCACCTTCAACTCTCTACTCTCTCCACCCCCACCTCCACCCAGCACCTCACTCACCGCCCTTGAGATTGCCAATCACTTTAAAAACAAGATTGACACAATTCGCAAGGACATCGCCACAACTCACACTCCCTCTCAACCCGTCCCCTCTCACACAGCTACCCCCTCATCCCCCCTCTCCCTCGACATAACTTGCAGGGACTTCGTCACTGCTCAAACTCCCTTCAACCCCGTTCCCCCTCACTCAGCTACCCCCTCATCACCCCTCTCCCACGGCCCCACCACTGCTCTGACCTCCACTTCCACCCCACCCTACATTCCTCATACTGAAGCCCCCTCAACACTCCGCACCTTTGACCTTACTACCATCGAGGAAGTCTCCAAAGACCTCTCTGATGCTCGCCTCACCACCTGCCCCCTCGACCCTATCCCCTCACAACTCCTACAACCTCCTTCCCCCTCCATCCTATGCTCCCTCACCCACATCTTTAATCTCTCCCTCTCCTCCGGCACTTTCCCCTCCCCTCTGAAGCATGCACACATCACCCCCACACTTAAAAAGCCCTCCCTGGACCCCAATGACCCGAACAACCTCAGACCCATCTCCCTGCTCCCATTCACATCCAAACTCCTCGAGCGCCTAGTCTACACCCGCCTAAGCTCTCACTTCAACGACAACAACCTCTTCAATCCCCTATAGTCCAGCTTCCATCCCCTACACTCCACCGAAACTGCCTCACTCAAACTCTCCAACGACCTGCTAACCGCCAAAGCTAATGGCCACTATTCAGTGCTCCTACTCCTTGACCTCTCCGCGGCCTTCGACACAGTCGACCACCCCCTCCTCCTCAAAAAACTACACTCCCTCAGACTCAGAGACTCTGCTCTCTCCTGGCTCTCATCCTACCTGTCACAACGCTCTTTCAGCGTTACCTATAATGCTACCACCTCCCCCTCACTCCCCCTCTCTGTTGGGGTCCCTCAAGGCTCCGTCCTCGGGCCCCTTCTCCTCTCCATCTACACCTCCTCCCTTGGCCAACTCATACACTCTCACGGCTTCATCTACCACCTATATGCCGACGACACACAAATCTATCTCTCAACCTCCCACCTCACCCCCTCAGTCTCCGCCCGAATCACACACCTACTGAGCGACATATCAGACTGGATGTCACTCCACTTCCTTAAACTGAACCTCTCCAAAATCGAGTTTCTTGTCTTCCCCCCAGCCCGGACCACACCCCACATTGACTTCTCCATCATGTCCAACAACACCACCATTAAACCCGCCCCACAGGCCAGAGTACTCAGTGTCATTCTGGACTCCAACCTATCCTTCCAGCCCCAAGTCCAATCTTTTACAAACTCATGCAGACTCCACCTCCACAACATCACCAAAATACGCACGTTCCTAACCCCAGAAACCACTAAACAGCTCATCCACTCCCTCATCATATCACGACTCGATTACTGCAACTCCCTCCTTACTGGCCTGCCTCTCCGCTGGCTATCCCCGCTTCAGTCGATCCTGAATACGGCTTCCAGACTCATTCACCTTTCCAACCGCACCGTTTCCACCACCCCCCTCTGCCAATCCCTCCACTGGCTTCCGATTGCGCAACGGATCAAATTCAAAATCCTAACACTGACGTACCAAAGCCGTCCACCATACTGCCCCGAACTACATTACCGACCTAATATCCAAGTACCACCCAGCACGCACACTCCGCTCCTCACAAGACCTCCTTCTCTCTAGTTCCCTGGTCTCCTCCTCCCATGCCCGCCTCCAGGACTTCTCTAGGGTGTCACCCATCCTCTGGAACTCCCTGCCTTAACCCATCAGATTATCACCTACTCTCCTCTCCTTTAGGCGCACCCTGAAAACCCACCTCTTCAGGGAAGCCTACCCCACCCCCCGCTAACTTGCTGACCTCCTCCACTCTTCCTACCACTCTGTCCCCCACAGATTTCTCCTCCTGTGCCATACCCTCCCTCCTAGATTGTAAGCTCAAAAGAGCAGGGCCCTCAATCCCCTCATGTTTTGCATTGTATTGTTATTGTTCTGTCACATGTTCTGTCCCCCTTTGTAATGTACAGCGCTGAGCGAACTATTGGCGCTTTATAAATACTGTATAATAATAATAATATATATACGCTATCTTGCCAAAAGTATTGGGACACCCCTCCAAATCATTGCATTCAGGTTCCAATCACCTCCATTGCCACATGTGTATAAATTCAAGCACCTAGGCATGCAGACTGCTACTACAAACATTTGTGAAAGAACTGGTTGCTCTCAGGAGCTCAGTGAATTCAAACGTGGCACTGCGATAGGTTGCTACCTGTGCAATAAGTCCATCCATAAAAATTTCCTTGCTACTAAATGTTGCACAGTCAACTGATAGTAGTATTATAACAAAGAGGAAGCAACAGAGAACAACAGCAACTCAGCCATGAAGTGATAGGCCACGTAGATTGACAGAGCGGGTGTTAGGGATCTGGGTATGACCAGAAATGTGTGGACTGACACAGGGAAACGCAGACTTCAGGTATAGTGTGAATAAGACAATTTATTAAGACTAAACAAAACATAAATGCAGTGCAAGACTAAACAAAAACACAGTGCAAACAAACCAACCCAAACCTCCAAGAGATAACAATAGAAACAATACTAAGCATAGTCGGGCAGGCCGGGTCGATAGCAAACGGGCAGGCAGGGCACAAGGAGCAGGCGGAAGAGTAGTCAGGAATAGCCGAGGTCAGGACAGGCAGAGTTCATGCAGAGTCAGGAATCAAAGCAGAATCTGGATCAGGCAGAAAGCAGACAGGATGCAGGTACAGGGGCCCATGGGAAACATACACCAAGGCCCTGATCACAGGCCTGGCCATTCCTTAAATACACCTGTTGTAATCAGCTTCAGGTGATGGCTCATTGCAGGAGTGAGCCTCTGGTTGCTGAGAGCACCCACTGGCCAGCCCTGGTACTGCAGCCCACAAGGCAGGTGAATCCCACCACCACTGGCAAGTCCATTCCTGACAGCGGGGTCAGCGCATGCGCATTCCACCAACTGCAGTTTTCCATACTGCCCAGAAGTGGTTAGTGAGCCAAAAAAAAAATGTGTTTGTGGGAGGCCTGGGTTTTTGCTAGAGCTGCAATTTGGTATTGTATTCATGTTTGTGGTCTGTCTCTAATTTTTATCAGAAATACAAAAAAAAGTATTTTTTTCACTTCACTCTTAGCTCCTTTTGCTGTGTTTTTAGTTATCCACAAAATGTTTGCATACAGCAATGTCCCCATCTGGGAACCAATCTTCTCTGATGAGTTTCACCACTCTTGGTTAGCTCACAAGGATAAGGGAAGTCCACTGTTAGAGGAGCTAAGTGTAGAGTGTGGCTGATGCATTTTTCGTATGTGAGGAATGTTGTTTAGAGTGTTTCCCAGGCCTTAGCTGAAGCAGAGAAATGTGAGGTTTCATAGAGATAACAGAAAATGTGTCTTCATACCAAAATTCTCAAACCACACCCCCTAACTGTATTCACATTATTAAGCAAACAATCCAATGTAGTACTCCACTAGTAAATTAACTCCAAGATTTTTATTTTACATATTTATAGAAAACCAAGAACAAGAGATTATGACTGCAAATCCTGTTGTTGTAGTTTGTTATAAATTATAATTTTTGTAAGTGAAATGTTCTACTAGAGGCAATTAAGTTTTAGACCACCAGAACAGTTTTTTAAGTGATCCTTCTTTAAGCCTAGGTTCACACTAATGCAGTGTGGGAAACATGGCGATCGTTTCCCACACCATATTTCAATCACACTGCCCTTGCAATCTGCAGCAGGCAGTGCAATCTTAACAACACCCCAAACACAGGTCAAAGATACAGTGCAATGGCCTGCACTGGATTGTACAAAATGACCATTAGATCTGATTGTAGTGCAGTTCCAAAATTGGTGCATGCACGTCTTTGGTACGAGGCAGTGGGATTTGAACCCATTCAAAATTAATATCCTTAAACTGCACCACACTGACTCTCATGTGAATTGCATAGAAATGTGATGCAGTTCCTATGTGATTCATATGCTCATATACCAAGTCGAACTTTCTAGGCAGCCACAATAATTACCCAGAGTGAATGTCTATTCCTCTCCCTAGAGATTAAGAAAAGACCATTAGAAAAATGCAACCTGCCCAGTTAGTAGTGACATTTCTTTACTGCTAACTGTTGGTACAATTATTAATACTGTATGTATAGGAAGGATTTTGCAGCAGAAATTCTTGTATCATGCAGTTAACAATACTTTTGTATAGCAATCAAAATAAAGAACTATTGTTCAGTGGTTGAATAACATCTGATCTACTGGTTTACATTCTGGTGACCTGAGCTACAGAAAGCCAAAAGTCACATTTAGTATTTGTTTTCCTTGTTTAAATAGAAAAAAAAACATTCTGCATTAGTTTACAGAGAACACTAAACCATTCACCTCACTCTCTGTTGCCACAGTAGTTATCATAACCTAATAACTCTTAACAAAGTCATGTAGTAAGACCGATATGGGTGGAAGTCAGTTGACCTACCAGTTTATTTTGGGCAAGTAAACCCAGAAAGCAAAACAAGGTAAAAAATGCAAAATTTATTTTAAAAAACAAACACAGAATGCATGAGTATTTATTCCAGATTCAATTAATATACTTTAAACAGAAATTTGTTGAAAAAATATGTTTTAGAAGTGAAGTAGCGATTCTCAAACACCACCTGTATACCTACGGTATGTGGGGATGCATGCCATATCAGATCACTTTATACCTTTGTGGGAATGTGTAGCTTACAGTATGTGTACACAGTGATGATGTACTGAGTTACAGGAGCTCCGATCTATTCAATGCACATGCATATGATGGTATTGTCAGTGCCTGGGAGGAATGCTGAAGTTAAAGGGTTGAAAAACCTGCAAATGCTTCCATAATATGTAGGCGTGTGAGGTTAAAAAAGATGAAAGAAATTCAACTGTGTCATTGACTTGTCATAACATAATGATAGATGAAAAACATTGATGGAATGAGAACATTAGATGCTACATAAGCCAAACATTTCTTCCATATTCTTTCCAAAATATGACAAAGGGAAATAGTGTTCTTTTCTTCTCTCTTAAATTTTAAACAGACTTGTGAAATTCATATAATTTCATTTGGATAACTGCCATTTACTGAATTCCAAACAATTCAGCAAACAATATTACCACAGATGAGACAATACAAAACATTAAATGAATGTGTTTAACATTGAAGCAAAATTGTTTATTATATCAATACTACAAATGTACGGTAAGAACATTTAGGATGTTTAGGAGACAAAATTTCACAAGGCAAGAAAAGCAAAGAAGACAAAGATGTAGCACCCTTGACTTATCTGAATTCTCTTTAAATATCTACATATATACATGTAATAAATAATAATAATAATAAAAACAGTCAATTGAACTAGTTAAAAAGTTTACTGTGCACTGCAAGTGCAGTTGTTCTAGATCTGAGGGGAAACTCTGCTGATTTCAATCATCCAATCATGTGCAAGCAAAAAGACAGTTTTTTTTTATTTTCCCTGCATGTGATTTGGTATTCTTTGCAAAGTGAAGCTTCATTTACTAAACTCTGGAGGAACTGCACTTGCAATGCACAGCATATTTGCCTTTAGTAAACCAACCCCACTGGTGTACTTTTGTTTGATACTTTATTAACTGCTTTCCCGCAGCCCTATAGCAGAAATACTGCTACAGGGTGACAGGGCTGCGCAACATCACGTATATATACGTGATTTCGCATTTCCAGGTAGGAGGCACATGCTCCATTTGTAGACAATATAACTTTAAAGTAAACCAATTAACTTATACATATTGGGATTTTTTTTTAGCAAAGACATGTAGCAGAATACATTTTGGCCTACACTTATGATGAAATTTTATTCTTTTTTTATTCATGTTTAATAGCAAAAAGCCAAAAATATTGTTTTTTTTCTCAAAATTGTCAGTCTTTTTTGTTTATAGCACAAAAAACAAAAAACACACAGGTGATCAAATACCACCAAAAGATAGCTCCATTTGTGGGAAAAAAGGACATAAATTTAATTTGAGTGCAGTGTTGCATGAACGTGCAATTATCAGTTAAAGTAACGCAGCACCGTATCACGAAAAAAATGGTCTGGTCAGGAAGGGGGTAAATCCTCTGGAGGGCAAGTGGTTAAAATGCACACGGAACTAAAGTCAGCAAATTCTTAACCAAATTTCTTAATGTTCATGGAAAGGCTTGCTAGAAAACGTCTGTGAATATAGGCAAAATCACTGCATATAGCTTGTTAATGGTATATTTAAAGCCAAAACTTTTTTTTTCATTTGGATAGTTTTGGGTATGTATATTTTTTTTGCATCTGTCTCATTGGGGAGACTTCCTTTCATTTTCTGTCCAGTAGTCCTAACAGGAAGTGAGAGGATACCTTACCAATACAAGGGAGCTCCACTCTTAGACAGTTGTCACAAGACAGGTGTCCCCACTGGAAGATTTGTACTCTATTCCTGGTTTGGTTGCAACTCAGATTTTTGGATTTACCCTCACTTTCATTCTACGTGACAATCAATGATGGTTATCAGGACAATTATAGAGAGTAAATCTCCCTAGCAGAGGCACGGGCAGCAAGAAGAACCTGGTTGTAACCCCAAAAATCCAAATATAAAAAACACACTCAAACAAAATGTTGTATCAACATCTGATCAGCATTAACATTGTATCATCCCCCTCATCATATATGATTACCTATGCCATCACTGCAAAGTAAGCGAAACAGAGCCAGCACATAAGTCTGGGTTCAAAGAGCAGCCAATATCTCAATAGAAGTGACAGACAGTGCATGGTCAGCCCTGTTCCTTTCTGCAGTGAACAAAATGGAGCACAAATAAGACAAAGTACCAGTGCCATCTAGTCTTTTTTCTATATTGTTTCTTTTGTGTATTTGTTTTATTCAACTATATAGCACAATCAAATTCAGTTAACCATTCACACCAGTCCTCACTTAGTCTGATTTTACTGTTTTTGGGATGTGGGAACATACACAGTCTATATGGCAAAGACAGAACCGTGAAATCATAGCACTGTAAGCAAACATTCCAAGCAATTCACCCCTACTTTTACATTCCTTTTTGGATCATGTACATTAAATTAAATGGATATTTATTGAATAATGTAATATCTTTATTATATATGCTCTTCTTTTGGTGATATGCGTGGGTATAAAGGTAATATTTTAATAGTATTAATACAAAAATAAATCTGCTATTAATTACTGCCACAGGAATTGTATTTCACTATTTTTAAAATACTTCTAAGATATTCTTTGTGGTAGAAGTGATCCCACTTGCCAATTGTCTTCCTACCATTTTACATCCTCTCATTTTTTAACTCGATATGCACTATGCTTCACCTGTCTAATCATCTTCCGGCTGCATGCCAGATGTTTCATCCTCACAACATTATGGTTCCCATCTCCTGAGTCCTTGTTCATTGTATCAAGCCATCTGGTCATTGGTCTTTCATGTCTTTTGAGGCAACAAAGCTGAGAAACAAGGCAGAAGGTGTTTGTCATACAATAACCACTTGTGTGACACCCATTTTCACACTGAAGATGTATATAACCTTATTCTGGAATTTGCTGTGAAAAACAGCTCATTAGAATGAGGTCTTGGACATTTGGATAACAAAGGGAATCATCATCTAAGGAATGTTCTTAGCATGCATCTAGTTTAAATGTTTCCCCAACATCTTTTTTCTGTATATATATATATATATATATATATATATATATATATATATATATATTTTCATCTAGAATTACTGTGTTTTATTCCTACAGTTTTCACATTATTTACTAAACAAACAGATAAACTCATAAGGGCTTTTGTAAGACAAGTACAATAATAACATCAGTAAGTAGAAGATAAAATGAAAATAAGAAAATGTTATGAATGTCATGAACTACAATGTTACGTTGTGCTCTGAATGTATAGCACGGTATAGGGCAAGCAACTAACATGACAGGTAATTCCAATCAAACCTATACAAACTGACCATTTATTTTAACTAAGAAGTGAAGATATCACATGCACTGGTTTAAGCTCTTTGACTTTCAGATATGACCTTTAGATTTGACTTTTAGACATATCTTGGCAAAATTATCTCCAGGCAAGTCCACTTTCTATCCAATCACTGGCATTTCAAATTTATAACATATAGTATATTTATTATGCTTTTAAAACAGTCAACAGCTGCTTTTTAAAAAATGCAGATTTGCATCTGCTGACACATCCATGATGCAGGGAACTTTCTAGCACAAGAAGATAAGAGAAATGAAATACGTTTTTATATCTTGAAAATAAGTTTCACTATTGAGTTGAATTGAAAAAAGAATAACTCTAGGCAAACATCTAAAACGTGGATTTACTAAAACTGAAGCACTCAGAATCTGGTGAAGCTGCGCATGGTAGCCAATCAGCTTCTTACTTCAGCTTATTCAATTGAGCTTTGACAAAACCTGGAAGCTGATTGGGTTCTACGCAGAGTTGCACCATATTTTGCACTCTCCAGTTAAATAATCCCCAGAGAAAATACTAATATGTTTACTGAATTACATGCATAACTATACAGGAAGTTGTGTGATTTCAGGCTTGTGTCAGTTTCTCTTCACTCTAAACAGGTCTATAAGAATGTAAAACCTGCTTGAAGCAGATCAAATGCAGGGCAGAATAAATTGCAACTGCGGGTCAAATACAACCATCAACAAATTTCGAAATTTGGAAGCACTTCAAACTGATGTCATTGATGCAAGCCAAAACCCCATTGACACAGGACCTTAAAAACATCTGCCACACTCTACAGCCATAGTTATTTCATAATTCAGCAATAAGGCTTCTTTTTTTTTTAAGGTAACTTTATTATTTGCAAAGAAACAAAAATGGTACCAAGCAATGTTGCTTCTTATGTCATCCTGCATCCATTCTGTTCAATGGACAACAAATCATCAGGCTCACCTCTGTCCATTTAATAGAAAGAAGATCCAGCGTGTAGTGAGGTTGTAAGGCTGATCCGGGATGGGGTAAAACTAAACCAGCAAGTAACAGAATGAGTATCCTAGCAGAGCTATGTTTATACTCTTTGGCAGATAAAACACTACTTACCGTACTGTTTTCTTGGAGCTCTTCTTTAATAAAAATGTATCTACACAACATATGAACATCAAATGACTTCCTTACTGGCCATCTGAGGTTTATTTTAGTAAACATTATAATAGAAATGAATGAATCACAACTTACCCAACTCGACAGGTATTAAAGAATGTTACCTCAACATTACATATTCCTGCTGGGTGCTGCACCATGTACTTGTGTTTACAACTATCCTATTCTCTTTGCATTTCTTCCTTGTGTGTAAAATCCCAGGTGATCCTGTCAGTCCTCTTGCTTTTCAATTTCAAACTGACCACACTAGGTATGAGAAAAAATTCATCCCAGCATGGTTAATTTTCTGGCTGTGCTGGAAGAGCAGCCTGCCTGTCTTCCAACAGTCAGATTTGTGCTGACACCGCCCTGCACAGTCATTCACTGGAAAGGTCAGTGTACTGCTGTTTCTCCACCCCCAGCTCTTCAAGCCCCTTATACAGCTGAGAACAGTGGTGAAGTTACCACCTATAAAAAAGAAATCAAAGGTTGTGTCTGCATCTGTGACTCTTACACAACATAACCTTTTTAAATACAAATATTTGAACCAACAGAGCATTATTATTAATATTATTTAATGTGGGCATTATCAATAGTTACATAAAATCCACACTATTCATACCCTCGCCATTAACAGCTACAATATTTACTTCTAGTAAATGTAGAAAAAAATAACAAAAAAAACAGCAATACAACAAACACAAACAAATGTGCCTAATCCAAGATCTCTCCGGTGTTGCTGTAAAAACAATTTTAACTGCTTTCCCTATGGCAGATATACTGCTACAGGGCAGCAGGGGCAGCAGGGGTGGCAGCCTCATCTGTCACTCACCAGGTCCCAGCTGGTGATTACTTGCCGGCACCCAGGGTTATCAAGGAGCATTACTGACAGAGGTAGAGAGCTGTATTTGAACAATACAGTTCTCTCCCCTGTCAGCTCCTGTACACTGCTTTGCATGGCTCTGCATAACAGAGCCATGCAAAGCAGTGTGCTTACAGTGGAAAGCACTCACACAGCCCACAGTAAAACAGCTCACAGTTAACCCTTTTATCACCCTACATGTTAACCCTTCACAGTTAACCCTTTTATCACCCCACATTGCTTCCTGCCCAGTGCCATTAGTATAGTGTCAGTGCTTTTTATTAGCATTGATCACTGTAATGGTGTCACTGGGGATGTCAGTGACACCAACTCAGTTCCCACCAGTATCAGAATGCTTGCTGCAGCCCCGTTATAAGTTGATGATCGCCACCATTACTAGTAGAAAAAAAAAATATATATATATATATATATACCGCCATTTGTAAAAGCCATAACTTTCACGTAAAACAATTAATTTACTCATATTGGGATTTTTTTTAGCAAAGACATGTAGCAGAATACATTTTGGCCTAAATTTATAACGAAATTTTATTTTTTTAATTTTTTACTGGACATGTTTAATAGCAAAAAGTCAAAAATATAGTTTTTTTCTCAAAATTGTCGGTCTTTCTTTTTTATAGCGCAAAAAATAAAAAATGCACAGGCGATCAAATACCACTAAAATAAAGCTCTTTTCGTGGGAAAAAAGGATGCATGTGTAACATGTTACACCCTAATATGATTGTAACATGTAACATGTTACCAAAGGTGAACTTGTCCTTTAAACCTGTGCATGTGATTTGTATTCTCTAGAAATTATCATAGTCCTGTATTTTCTGCTTTCTGAGGAAAACATCTCAATGTGTTTTGAAGATGTCAACACTCTCAGGTATTATCACTTCCAGGGAGAGGGAGTTCCACATTTTACCTGCTTTACCAGTAAATAACATTTTTTACAATTCAAAACATTACTAAACCGCAAAAAATAAAACAAAGCAAATCTTCTCCCTGTAGAGATCATAATGTGCTAGTATGCACATTAGATGTGCATTTACTAAAACGGGTGCACTCAGAGTCTGGTGCAGGTGTGCATGGTAGCCAAACAGCTTCTAACTTCATCAATTAAGCTTTGGCAATAAAACTGGACAGCTGTTTTTTTATGCAGAGTTGCACCAGATTTTGCACTTTCCAGTTTTAGCAAATAACCACCACAGAGAAAAACATATTGCTTGTTCAGTCTGTGTGGTTACACAGTAAGATGTATCAGGGAAAGGTAAAAAATACAGCCACTGTCCAGGTCGCACAATGACAATAGGGCTTGCACATACATGTGGCAACTATGAAGAGAATGTCATACTATTAAATGCACAAGGAGTCTCTGGATTCTATGGGTCAGATTACCTAATGTGTGAAGTAAGGTGAAGAGCAGAATTTAAGAAAGAATAAAAAACAAAATGATTCTAAACAAATGTTTAAACTTTTCAAATGACTTATTTCATAATACATGACATGCATTGTTTAAAGACTGGGTGTTCCTAGCAGGAAAGTGACAAAAACAAAATATATCAATTCCATGTTCAATTTTATTCTGACTGTTATGCCATAAAAAGCCATGGCATTTTGTCAGGAATTGGTACTGTTGAACATTGTGTATACTAGCCTGAAAAAAATTGGGGAGTTGACTAATTAGTATGATTGCACTAGATACTGGTTTAGTCTTAAAACATGCACTGTAAAATTATGGAAGAATATAGGTTTGAATTTGATTGGTAGTAATAGGAACATACATACTGTAACATTATTGAATTCTCCTACCCCCCCCCGGTGGTTAACCTGATTTAGAATTATAATTAATGATAAATAAAATTGGATGAACAATAGAATCTGCAGAATGATTTATATAGTTCAGTAGTTGATTTTGTTTCAGACTTATTATTTTATATTACTGTGTTGCAGAAGACAGGCAGCTATAAATACTTTTCAGCTTTAGGCTATGCCTACATGTTGGAGCTTTATTGTTCTTG
Source organism: Staurois parvus (assembly GCF_062004578.1). Classification (NCBI taxonomy): domain Eukaryota; kingdom Metazoa; phylum Chordata; class Amphibia; order Anura; family Ranidae; genus Staurois; species Staurois parvus. Next base: position 7,855,207 of record NW_028317815.1, read on the forward strand.
AAATGCAATTAACATAAAGTTGTTGCTGATACCTAAAAGGAGACCGATTACAATATGATATAATGATGAAAGTAATTTTTATGTAAATTCCACTAGAGATATTGGCAGCATATATATCACCACTTTTCTCCTTTTAAAAGATCATTCACAGACATTAATTTCAACCTCTCATCAAAATGTATCAAACCACATCTTAATCTTCACTATCCTAATCTTGATTAATCAGCACAGTGACTGATCATCACTACAATTGTGGAATAAACTCAAGTGTTCTTATGTTTTGCCACTCACATTCAAACCATTGTATTTTGCTGTATTATATATGTGCACTGACTGTTAGAAATGTGTTTGATGTGTGTGTGGGGTGTCCATAAAAGCATATGAGCAATACAGGGTACATCATTTTTTATATGAGAAATATATAATACCAGCGCTTGACAGGAAGATCACTGTAATCAGAAATAGCTCCACAAATTCCAGGAACCTAAGAAAAAATGTCAAGACTGGGAAAAGTCCATGAGTTCATATTTTTTTGTGCGTAGAATTAAACATGAAATAGTATACTAAAAATAAGGGAACTTACAATTGAGATGAAAAGCAGTGGGGAATTGCTGGCCAAAGATGGCATCTGTTGATTAATCCATCTGCCAGTCCTTGAGCCTATGTCACGGATATATTGTTGTGCTAAGAACTGACACATGCCAGGATGGAAAGCTGTAAGTGCTGGGTGTGTGCTGGTAAAGGATCCATGGGGCCAGTATACAGAGGGATTGTTGGCAGTGACCCTGAAGAGGAAGCTGCAGGCTCAAAATGAGCCTGTGCGCTGTGGAGGAGCTGACAGGCTCCAGGGAGATCGCTGCTAAACACAGGAAAGAGAAACAGGAATGCAGCTGCAGATACCAAGCCATATGTAGACCATGCTCTGGTGCCTCAAAGAAGGGATCCTTTGCCAGGTGACTGTCTGGGAACATTGGTAATTATCCAAAGCAACGCATTTCAGGGGACTCTCCTTTTTCAAGTCCATTGCCTCCAAAACACATTGCTTAGATACAAGCCAATGCTCCCCCACCAGACATTCACCCGGAAAGGATATTCTCTTGAAGAACCAGATATTGGCTTGGTATCTGCAGCTTCACTCCTTTTCCTCTCTCCTGTGTTTAGCAGTGATGTTCCTGGAGCCTGTCAGCACCTTCACAGCACACACAGCCTACTTTTGAGTAATCAGTTCTCATTCAGGATCACTGCCAGCAATCCCTCAGTGTTTACTGGCCCCATGGATCCTTTACCAGCACCCACCCATAACTTGCAGCTCTCCATCCTGATATCTGTTAGTTCTCAACAACAGCTTTCCATCCTGACATCTGTTAGTTCGCAGCACAGTGATATAACAGTGATATAGGCTCATGGACTGGCAGATGGATTGATCGACAGATTAAATATTTGGCCAGCAATTCCCCACTGCTTTTCATCTCAATTGCAAGTGCCCTTATTTTTATTATACTATTTCAAGTTTTATAGCAAGTGCCAGAAAATTCTCGTTTTTATAATTTGTTATGACTTCCTTAGCTGGTAACATAATTATATAGGATTTGTTTAGTTGAGAAAAAGTATATTTTTATAATTAACCGCTTCCCCACCACCCTATAGTAAAACTACTGCTACAGGGTGGCAAGGCTGTGCAAAATCACGTATATATACATGATTTCTATTTCCAGATGGGGTGGGGGGGTGCGCACGCGCCTCCCTACCTGCCCCGTCATTGTGTCTACGGATGTCAATCACTGGGTCCCAGCCAGAGATTCCCTGCTGACACATGGTGATCACAGTGTAAAATAGCCAGGTCAGTAAGGGGGGTAAATCCTCTGGAGGGCAAGTAGTTAATATTATTTTTTTTTAATTATATGGGGTAAAGGAGATACATTGTGTCTGAATAAAGACTAGATGATTTTGGAACACAATTTACTATTGCGACACCATAAGAAAACAAAACAATTTCAAGAATTTATAACATTACTTTAAAGTTTTATTTGTACCTGTCACGGTATAGGGGCTCTGCCAATTATTAATTTCTGCTTTAATCCCCTCATTAATTCCTTGGGCCAAATGTTCCCAAATTTAAGTGCTGTATGTCCTCCTGCCAAATGGCCCAAATTCAATTAACGTATTTTCCTCCTCCCTGCTACCCTGCTAAATGTCCCCAAATTCCATTAAAGTATTTCCTCCGCCAGGTCCTCTTGCCAAATGTCCCCAAAACTCCATTGTCATCTTGGCCCCCTCACTGTTATCCACTGTCTCCAGCTGCATTTCTCTCCTTGTTGCCAAATGACCCCCCTCCACCTCTCATCCTGCCGCGCAGGATGAGAGGTGTGGCTTTCACCACCCTTGCCACTATCTTCTCCTCCTCTGGCGCGGCCGGAGAGGAGAAGGTAGCGAGGTTCACACCTCTCCGCGGATGTTCCGGGCTGCGGCGTCAGAATGACACCACCCTGGCCCTGTCATCCACAGCGCAGGCACGGGAATTTCCTGCGCTTGTGGATGTACATGGACAAAGGTCGCGCTCATGAGGAGTGCTGCCCATGTCCAGGGGGCGTTCCTCATTGCCAGGCGATGAGGCACGCCGGCTCCGGCCCGCCCCAGTTGCCATGATGACCGGAGAGTGTCCTGCATCAGCCTAAGAGGCTGATGCCGGGCTCTCCAGTCATCCTTCTTTGCTGCGCAGCCATCGAGGGAGCCCAGCTGTGGCGGGACCCTCGTGGCTAACTCTGCTAGAAGCCCCCAAGGATACGGGGGGACCCCGCACACGCTAGCCTGCCTGAAGACCCCCAGCCAAAGGGGGGTGATTACACCAACTAGCCTGCCTGAAGACCCCCAGCCCAAAGGGGGGAGAACGCACAAGCCAGCCTGCCTGAGACCCCCAGCCAAAGGGGGGAGAACGCACAAGCCAGCCTGCCTGAGACCCCCAGCCAAAGGGAGGAGACCGCACATGCCAGCCTGCCTGAGACCCAGCTAAGGGAGAGACCACTCGCCTGCTCTGGACCCCACAGGTACCTGTGTCCTACTATCTTATCCCTGGGAGACCGGGCACCCTGTAGGATCCGTGATCGTATTCTTTCCCCTGTTTTTCCTGAACTGCTCCTGCACTGCCCCCTACCCCTCCTGTTGGATTACAATCTGCTACAGAGACTTTTCCTTTGCCCTTGGGGCTGGACTACAAGTGTCTTAGCCCTCTCCTTGCTGTTTCCCTATTGGCGAGGTCACCCTCCCTGCAATCCCCCCATTGAGTGACTGTAATTTTTTGTCTCAATAAAGCTTTGTGCTTTGCCATCTTCTCTATGTGTTCTGTCCTACCTACCCTCCGTCACAGTACCCAAAAACAATTTTAAACTTTTATGGACTTCTAGTCATTCTCTGAAATAAAATATATATGTATATAATATCTGTAAAGTCTAGTTTGTTTTACAAGTTGTTTAGATATAACTGTGTCATCTATTCACATCCTGTCACAGAATTACTGGCAGTTCATTAAGTCACCATCAGGAAAAGTGAATATAGCATGTAGTTTAATTTGTACATGCAGACTCTAAACAAACAAAACCTATCACAACAGAACTCAGACGACCTCCTTAGAGAATGGGAGAAACTTTGCTCCCTTCTTCTATACAAATATGATTTGAACCTAAAAAAGGTAAAAGCTACCTACTACTCTCTTAACAATGAAGCAACATCACTCTTAGCTAGAACAGTCAAACAACAGCAGATCAAAGCAAAAATATGAACAATCCAACACCCGAACTCAAATAAACATCTAACCAATACCGTAGATATAGCAAATGCCTTTGCGGATTATTATGATAACCTATACAATCTAAAAAACAACCACAACACCACTCAACCATCTCAATTAGACATAAAAACCTTTTTACAATCAGTTAACCTCCCGACCCTAACAGAAAAACAACTGCAAGACATCTCTGAACCATTCACCACGTCTGAGGTCGAATTAGTTATTTGCTCCCTACCACTTAAAAAGTCACCAGGTAGCGATGGGTTCACCAATGAATATTACAAACAATTTGCAAATATTTTGTCACCTCACTTGACAAATCTTTTTAACGAGGCAGTGTCCAGGGGTAACATACCCAAAGAGATGCTGCAATCTACCATAACGACCATACCTAAACCAGACAAAGACCCACAAAAAGTGCAAAACTACAGACCCATATCACTTATCAACACAGACGTTAAACTGTTTGCCAAACTCATAGCACAAAGACTACTACCAATCCTCTCCACACTGATCCACCCTGACCAAGTGGGTTTTATACCAGGCCGTCAGTCTCCAGACGCTACTAGATGCCTAATATCACTACTCCACAACCTCTACAATCACCAAACGCCTTTCCTGCTCTTCTCTCTTGATGCAGAAAAGGCATTTGACCGTTTTCATTGGGGTTTCATGCAGATAGTCATACAGAAGTATGGCATTACAGGACGAATACAATTAGCAATAATGTCCCTATATTCAGCACCCTCAGCAAGGGTACTAACAGATGGGGTACTCTCACGCCCATTTGATATTTCCAACGGAACTAGACAGGGATGGCCCCTATCACCCCTAATTTTTGCACTACTAAAAGAAACACTTGCTGCGAAAATAAGACAGGACCCCCATAAGAATTTCTCTACGAGATACCTAGCGTCACACCACAAAAAAAACAATGGAGTCTTAAGAGCTATCAAAGACTCGCTCAACTTCCACTTCTTCTGAATAGGTTGATCCCCATGGACGTTTCCACATCCTATTACACCTCACCAATGAAATACCCTATACATTTGTCAACGTATATGGGCCAAACTCCAATCCGATTGCCTTTTTCAATTGTCTGATCACCAAAATTAACTATCTCAGAAAAGGTCACCTGATTGTAGGAGGAGACTTCAATATAGTTGGCAATGTACAACTAGACTCGTCCAATGGCAAGAGACCATCAAATCAGAACCTAAACCAATTTCTACACTCCAATTACCTCTATGACATCTGGAGATGTCAACATTGATCTGAAAGAGACTACTCCTACTCCAGACGTGTCAATACAAACAGTATGGGCTACATATAAAGCATTTATGAGAGGAATTTTGATTAAAGTAAATGCTCAATTAAACACCCGAAGGAGGCAGTAGATAGAAGAGGTACTAACCTCTATGAAAGCCAAAAAAGATCTAAACAAATCTAACTCAACTCATTCCACCACCGCCTCACTATTAGCCGACAAAGAGAAACTTAGATCTCTCTTATTGTACCAATACAACAATAATTTAAAAAAGATGAAAGCTAAATTCTACTCATAAGTAACAAAGCATGTTCACAACTAGCCAGGTCAGTTAAACAACAATGCCTCAAAACCAAAATTCAAACAATTAGATATTCAAAATCTAACTCCCCTGTTTCAAGTCCACTTGACATAGCAAATGCATTTGTAGACTATTACCAGTCCTCTACAACCTCAAAAATGACAAATCAACCCCACAACCATCCCCCACAGCAATATAAACGTTCTTACAATTAATCAATCTTCCAACCCTTTCCCTCACCCAACTACAGAGTATCTCAGAACCCTTTCATACATCAGAAATCGAATCAACAATCCGTTCACTACCCCATAACAAATCCCCTGGGAGTGAAGGATACACAAACGAATACTATAAAGAATTTGCCAAAATTCTTGCACCACACTTAGTCGACCTCTTCAACTCTGCTGCCTCCACAGTTAATATACTCAAAGAAATGTTACAATCTACCATCACGACAATTCCAAAACCAGGTAAAGACCCACAATTAGTACAAAACTACAGACCTATATCTCTCATAAATATTGACGTAAAATTATATGCAAAAATACTAGCTTGCAGATTACTCCCACTTCTCCCATCTCTAATACATCCAGACCAGGTGGGGTTTGTCCCAGGCCATCAGGCATCGGACGCCACTAGATGCTTGATATCCCTAATACACAACCTACAGGATCACCGAATGCCTTCTCTGCTCCTATCCTTGGATACAGAGAAGGCTTTCGACCACATTCATTGGGGATTTATGCATGAAGTTCTGCAAAAACTAGATATTGTGGGATGGTTACAAACAACTATTATGTCATTATACTCCTCCCCCTCAGCCAGAGTACTCACAGATGGCATTCTCTCGAGACCATTTGATATCACAAATGGGACCTGATAAGGTTGCTCATTATCCCCAATAATATTTGCCTTACTTATAGAACCCCTAGCCACAAAAATCAGAGAGGATCCACTTTGCTGAACACAAAATTAGTCCCTTCGCTGATGAAATTCTACTGATGGTCACTAATCCCACCCATTCCCTACATAAGATTAGGGCTATATTGAAATCATACTCGGAAATTTCATATTGTAAACTCAACGAGAATAAATATCTAATCCTCAACCTACATACACCAAAAAACATCCAAACTCTTCTTTACAAACAATTCCCATTCATATGGGCTGAACACTCGATACCATACCCAGGAATTAATATATCCGCCTCAACATCACAGCTCTATGATTTAAACTACAAAACATTCCTACATTCTCTCCTCAAGAACTCCAATCCTTTTGTACATTCAGACTATCTAAATTAGGATGCATAGCCACTCTAAAAATGATCACTCTACCCAAACAACTCTACATATTTAGAACTCCTCCTATTACTGTCCCTATGAAATTTTTTCATATAGCACACAAGCAATTTTCCCAATTCATTTGGGAATCTAAACGACCTAGATCAGCAATGGGCAAACTACGGCCCGGCGGACCTTTTAATCCGGCCCGCGGAGCGTGATACATTGGCTGTCAGGATGTGTGTAGGCGGGGCAGCGTGACGAACGTGAGGGGAGCTAGGCTCCTCTCACAGTCCGCCCTGAAGACCGGAACGGAGCGGGAACACGGCGAGAGGAACGCGCGGAGCAAAGGTAAGTAAATTGACACAGGGGGGACTTGGCTTACTACTTGGGGGGGAATAGTACTATGGGGGATGAATTAATATGGGGAATGAATTACTATAGGGGGGATGAATTACTATAGGGGGGATGAATTACTATATGGGGGATGAATTACTATGGGGGATGAATTACTATGGGGGATGAATTACTATATGGGGGATGAATTACTATGGGGGATGAATTACTATATGGGGGATGAATTACTATGGGGGATAAATTACTATATGGGGGATGAATTACTATGGGGGATGAATTACTATATGGGGGATGAATTACTATGGGGGATGAATTACTATGGGGGATGAATTACTACATGGGGGATGAATTACTATGGGGGATGAATTACTATATGGGGGATGAATTACTATGGGGGATGAATTACTATATGGGGGATGAATTACTATGGGGGATGAATTACTACATGGGGGATGAATTACTATATGGGGGATGAATTACTATGGGGGATGAATTACTATGGGGGATGAATTACTATATGGGGGATTAATTACTATGCTTACTATGGGGGAATATTACTATACTTACTATGGATGACACATACACATCATTCATCTACTCTTGGTCCGGCCCCCGGGTCCAATATATGAACCCATTGCGGCCCTCAAGTCAAAAAGTTTGCCCACCCCTGACCTAGATGCACTAACACCCTATTAATCCAGGCATACTATAAAGGAGGAGCCAATCTCCCATACTTACATACATACTATCTAGCCATACACACTCCTTGATCAAATTTACTACTGGTGGTACCCAACTAAAGAAAAAACATGGACTAACATAGAACTCCCATTACTCCATCCATCCACCCCGCAAACCCTGCTTCTTTTTCATGCTACCACCACTAGACATCCTCCACACACACATCCCTGTATCAAAGCCTCTCTTGAAGCTTGGTCAACCCTCCTCTCTCACACATTCCCTACCTCCAAATCAATACGCACACCCATCAATGTCCTTCACTATCTCATTCCTGACATTAACTTAAATACCTGGGAAAAAGCAGGTATTCATTCAATATCCGAACTATATAGAGAAAGATATTTGATCCCCTTCCACATCCTCCAATCTAAATTCTCACTACCAACCAGTGAAAAATTTTACTTCATTAGAATAACACATTGCCTAAACAATTAATTAATCCCTTGTATGGTAACAATACCACTACAACTATTCCTCTTCCTAGATAAACCAAAACACCAAGGTAAAGGAATATCATTATTTTATTCCCTCCTGATAAATACAAAACTATCATCTAAAACTTCTTCTCAAAAAAACTAGGAACAACACTTTCCGCACCCTATCACAGAACAAACTTGGTCTACAGCCTTTAAAATGACTTACAAAGCCTCCCACCATAGTGCTTTCCATTGGGAATCATACCCTAAATTGCTGCACCAGTGGTACTTGACCCCAATCCGCCTAACTAAAATGTACCCCACTTGTTCACCACAATGTTGGAGGCAATGTGGTGAGACAGGCACCATCTTTCACACAATTTGGGCCTGTAAATCACTAACATAATTTTGGAATAGTATATTCAGAGTGATCTCTGAAATAACAGGTAATACGGTCAAACCTGACCCCGCACTAGCCCTATTTCACATATGTCTAGACAAATATCCACCAGGGTCCCGCACAGTCCTTATACACATTCTATATGTAACAAAAAAACAATATTACCAAATTATAAAAATCAACAGTAATACCAACCCTTTCCAGAGTAATTCAAGATCTGAACACCCAATGTGAAATGGAAAAAAGATTCTCACTAAACCACCTTTCCAATCCCAAATTCCATAAATCTTGGGCTTTATGGTCACATAACCCTACAAGCAAAATACAAGTTTGATAACTTCTTCATTTGATGTTTTATTCTAATGTTCTGTTGACTGGCATGTTTACTTGTTTACCTGCTACCCCTCACCCTCTTGTATTCATCCCCTCCCCCCACTCCTCCTAATCTCTCAGTGTACAGAATCTAACAATTCCATTTCTATCGATTACACACTTTATCATTAGTCTAAATAACACAATTTCAAACCGTTTAATGCCTTGTATGACTGTACTACTGTGAACCTGGTTTCCTGGTTTTTATAAATTAAACCCCTTCCAGTACTTCAGCATTAAAAACTGTACTATGGTCTGTTATGTAATAGCAAAAAAGTGCAGTACAAAGTGAATGTTTTTATCTTAAAATAGAAATCGATGTTAGTGCCCAATCCCGCAGCCACTAAAACAAACAATACCAGGATACAAATTCAAAGAAACCCCTCTGAGAATTAAAAAAATAAACAGCAACTTGCATGACGAGTTTTTGTCAGACTAGATTAGTATCACAAGCAAACTAACAAACAGATAACTGGTTGAGTATATAATTGTTTATGAGGCAGTTTTATTGATTAGATTGAAATAATTTCTACTCCTGCACCTTTTAAACCAGTTTTTAAAATTTTCACCAAAAACAATTAAAAAAACAATAAGTAACTTGAATATCTATTTTGAGAATTTTGCTTTCACACAAGACTGAATTAGAAAAATGTTTAAATTTGAAGTGAAAGTTGTATAATTCTTGTGTAACAATTGCATTTGTCAAAAACTGAAATGAATACTGTTACTGGAAAAAAGAAAGTTTAAAAAGTGTCCACTTTACCTACCAGAACCAAAATATAAGAAAATTAACCAAAAACATAATCTCCAGTTAATTACAACTAATACCAAAATGTATGTAAAGCTATCACTTGCGGGGGGCATGGCGACAGCTGACCATCATGGCCGCATGAGAAGAAAACCGCATCTATTGCTACTCTGACCGCTGCCACATCACACACCAGAGTTCTTCCTGGCCACTCACAGAGGACTACAACAAGATGGCTGCCCACTGCAGGACCTCTAGTGGCTGCTGATTTTCCATTGCCTGAGTGAGGGGCTTCCTCCTCTGGTGCAGATGCACAAACCCATGGCTCTTCATCTCCAGAAATATGCAGCCCAGTTAAATCTAAACCAGGGAGGGACTCCAAGGGAGCAGAGGAAGGACAGTTGTCATGGGGTGAGATTAGAACTGATTACACAACATATGGATACTGATCGCCCTGATCCAATTGCAACCTTTCCTACATCCGGGTGACCTGTATCTGATACAATGCTTAAGGAGATGCTAATGTCTTTTAAAGCATCATTGCACTCAGATGTGTTAGCCAGTTTGAATCAATACAAAGCTGAAATTCATGATTTAGGTGACAGGGTTAGCCATGTGGAAGAAAAAATGTGGGAATTTGCAACATCTTTTAATACCTTAGTTGACACTAACACTGCCCAAGAGGAAGACATCACATAGCTGAAGGCTAAAGTAACAGATTTGGAGGATAGGTCCAGATGAAATAACTTAAAAATAAGGAGAATTCCATAGTCCATCCTCCCTGCTCAATTACCACACTATGTTTTCCTCACAGTGATTCCAAACTTAACAGCTGCAGATCTTTCAATCGATAGGATCCACAGAGTGCCGAAACCCACACATCTGTCACCTAAAATTCCTTGAGATGTACTTCTTCAGGTTCACTTTTACTAGATTAAAGAGCGGCTGCTTGCAGTGTTCCGTCACACAAATCAACTACCAAAGCAAATTGCAAACTTTCAGCTTTTACCAGGTTTCTCCAAATATACTCTCGATTTACTCAGGAATTTGCAAAGTGTCATCAAGGCTATGCAAAATAATAAGCTGGTATACTAATGGCGCTACCCTGCCACTTTACCGGTGACCCACTAGGGCACTACTAAAATCTCCTTCCTAGACAAAAGTCTCTGATTCCTTTGACAAGTGCAAATTCCTCCAAGCACACCGACTCCTCTTACTCATCTGTCAAACTGTCACTCAATCCTAAATGGCGTACTAGTCAACATAAACAAAAGAAGCACTCAAGCTCAAAAGAAGTCCCCTGATCTGGAGGAAATTTCATTACTGCTCTCTGATCCGCGGAGGTACAGGAAGTGCTAGTTACCGTACTTCAATTTCCCCAGATAACTGCAGAACACTCTGCTCTTGGTTCCAAAAGGGACCTTTCATTTTTATGACTTTGTCTATTCTATTTGACAGCCCCCATTTGGGGCCAGTTGCTACTTTTTGGTTGGTTTACTGTTCAAGGCTTCTACCCGCACAAGATTATCAGGTTAAATATCAAATATGAATGGCTAGTGATCAACCCATGCTATCACTGATATACTGTATTATTATTATTATTATTATACAGTATTTATATAGCGCCAAAAAAATTGCTCAGTGCTTTACAATATAGTGGGGGACAGTACATGAGACAATACAGTAACAAAACAATATACGAGAGGTTCGAGGGCCCTGCTCTTTCGAGCTTACAATCTAGGAGGGAGGGGATAGTGGTACAGGAAGAAGTGGCTGTGCGGGATGGAGTAGCAGGAGGAGTGGAGGAGTTCGGCTGTTAGGTGAGGGTGGGGTAGGCTTCCCTGAAGAGATGGGTTTTCAGGGTGCGCCTAAAGGTGAGGAGGGTAGGTGACAGTCTGATGGATTGGGGTAGTGAGTTCCAGGGGATGGGGGAAGTCCTGGAGAAGTCCTGCAGTCAGGCGTGGGAGGAGGAAACCAGGGAGCTAGAAAGTAGGAGGTCTTGTGAGGAGCGAAAAGTACGGGATGGGTGGTATTTGGGTATCAGGTCGGTGAGGTAGTTCGGGGCAGTGTTATGAATGGCTTTGTATGTCAATGTTAGTAGTTTGAATTTAATGCGTTGGGCAATCGGAAGCCAATGGAGGGAATGACAGAGGGGGGTGGCAGATGCAGGGCGGTTGGTAAGGTGGATGAGTCTGGTCGCTGAGTTTAGGATAGACTAAAGCGGGGATGGTCTGTGATGAGGTAGGCCGGTGAGGAGGGAGTTGCAGTAGTCGAGTCGTGAGATAATAAGGGAGTGAATGAGTTGTTTAGTAGTGTCTGGGGTTAGCCTGCATGAGTTTACCAGCGATTGGACATGGGGTTGGAAGGACAGATTTGAGTCTAGAGTGACATCTAGGACTTTGGCTTGCAGGGTGGGACTGATGGTGGCGTTGTTGGTCGTGATGGGGAGGGTGGGGGGGCGGCGCGGGCATGGGGAAAAATTAGGAGCTCGGTTTTGGAAAGATTTAATTCGAGGAACTGGAGTGACATCCAGTCTGATATGTTGTTCAGTAGGCAGGTGATTCGGCCGGAGACTGAAGGGGTGAGGCGAGGGGTAGAGAGGTAGATTTGAGTGTCATCGGCGTAGAAGTGGTAGTTGAAGCCGTGGGAGTGTATCAGTTGGCCAAGGGAGGAGGTGTAGATGGAGAAGAGAAGGGGCCCAAGTACAGAGCCTTGGGGGACCCCAACAGAGAGGGGGAGAGAGGGGGAGGTGGCAGCGTTATAGGTAACGCTGAAGGAGCGTTGGGATAGATAGGAGGAGAGCCAGGAGAGAGCGGAGTCTCTGATGCCAAGGGAGTATAGTTTATTAAGGAGGAGGGGGTGGTCAACTGTGTCGAAGGAGTAGGAGGACTGAGTAGTGGCCATTAGCTCTGGCGGTTAGCAGGTCATTAGTGATTTTGAGTAGGGCAGTTTCGGTGGAGTGTAGGGGACGGAAGCCAGACTGTAGTGGATCAAGGAGGTTGTTGTCATTGAGGTGGGAGCTTAGGCGATTGTAGACTAAGCGCTCGAGGAGTTTGGATGAAAATGGCAGCAGGGAGATGGGTCTAAGGTTGCTCAGGTCGGTGGGGTCCAGGGAGGGTTTTTTGAGTATGGGAGTGATGTGCGCATGCTTTAGGGGGGAGGGGAATGCGCCAGTAGAGAGGGAGAGATTGAAGATGTGGGTGAGGGAGCGTAGGATGGAGGAGGAGGGAGACCGGAGGAGTTGTGTGGGGACAGGGTCAAGGGGGCATGTGGTGAGGCGAGCTTCTGAGAAGACCTTAGTGACCTCTTCAGTGGTAGCAAGGCTGAAGGAGTGGAGTGTTGGGGAGGTTTTAGTGTGCGGGATGTTAGGTGTGGTGGGGGTCAGGGCGGTTGCAAGGTCAGAGGAGGGGAGAATTGAGGGGGTTATCATGGGGGGGAGGCTAGGTGGGGAGGTAGATTGAGCATTGGCGACGTCTTTACGGATTGCATTGATCTTGTTTTGGAAGTGGTTGGCAATCTCATGGGCGGTGAGTGAGGTACTGGGTGGAGGTGGAGGGGGGGAGAGTAGGGAGTTGAAAGTGGAGAAGAGCCAGCGAGGACAGGTGGAGAGGGTATTGATGAGGGTTACAAAGTAGGCTTGTTTGGCGGCGTGGAGGGAGGAGGTGTAGGTGAGGAAGGCGGATTTGTAAAGGGTGAACGCTTGAGGGGATCTGGTTTTGCGCCATAATCGCTCCAGCGTCGTTTAAGATTTTTGGTGTGGTCGTTCTGCCAGGGTTGAAGCGGTCGGGGTCTAATGCTGTGTGTAGTTAGGGGTGCTAAGGAGTCTAAGGTAGTTGACAGCGAGTTGTTATACGCAGTAGTGGCCAGGTCAGGGCAGGACAGTGGAAGGATACTGTCGTAAAGACGGTCAGCTGCAGAGTGGAGAGGGGCCGGGTTCAGTTTGCGGAGGTTACGGCTGGTGATGGTTTGACATTTGGGGGGGGAGGTGTTTGAGGACGGGGAGATGGAGAACGTAATCAGGTGGTTCAGCAAACTTCTACATTATATCTTGCTACACAATGGCTTAAGTCATTGCTGTCACCATAGCTCTCATCTCTATATCAATCTTCCACTTTTTTTTTAAATTATGAGTCTTACATGCCTTTCTATTAATGCTAGAGGTCTCACTCACCCGGCTAAATGGCATTCATTATGGCACAACTTTTTACATAAAGAGGACTTCTACGATATGTGGCAATGCCACCATGAAAGCTAGAAGGATTATACATTCCACTCTGCCAGACCCGATACATAAGCATGTATAGATCTGTTTATTGTGGATAAATGGTTACTACAAAGAGTGTCTCCTCCATATGTGATATCACTTCGTCTGATCACGCTGTGATCTCTATTACAATGGAAGAGGGGGACACTTGATCCCTTGTTTATATATGGCATTGCAATAACTGTGTTTTACTATCCTCTGAATATCAACCAATTCTTAACCAGCATCTTCAAGAGTTTTTGTGAGTAAATGACTCTTCAGACACAAAGATGTTTACACTGTGGAATGCCCATAAGGCATTTATGAGAGGTATCCTGATTCAACTGAGCTCCACAGTTAAAAAGGGATATGACACACGCCTTCAGAAATTGCTGTCGGATATTCATACTTTAGACAACCAGTCTGGTTAACATGTTTCCTTGCCACGTCTGAACAGTCGTTTCCCAAAGAGATGGTAACATTACCCAAGCCAGGTAAAGAACCTACAGAACGTTTGCTCTATATCTCTCTTGAATACAGCAGTAAAAATGTATGCTAAGTTGATGTTCCAACGCTTGATTGACATCATACCCACATTGGTGAAACCTGACCAAATGGGATTTACCAAAAACAGACAAGCTGCCAATGCCACTAGGAGAATCCTGAACATTCTACACCATACAGAAGTCTCTCAAATGTCTTCTCTGATTCTCTCCATAGATGTGGAGAAGGTGTTCAGTAGAGTCACTGGCACTATATGCAACTGGTTCTAGAAAAGTTTGGATTCAGTGGCACATTCCTTTCTGCTATTGTAGCCCTTTATTCTGTACCATCTGCTCAGGTCTACACCTCTGGCCTCCTTTCTAAATCATTCAAGATATCAAATGGTACGAGGCAGGGTTGCCCATTATGTCCCTCAATATTTAATTCACTGATAGACCACTTGCAGAGGCTATACACTCTAACCCACTTGTTACTGGATTTCGTTTTCGCCACACATTCCATGTAAAAAGCCTATTAGCAGTTGATGTAATCCTTCTCTTGACAAATCCTATCACATCTCTGCCTGCTGCACATCAGGATTTAACACAATTCAGAATATTATCCTTGTACAAAGTACATTTTACAAAGTAAATGATCCTAGATCTAGGAATTCACAAATCCCTTCGTCAGCATTTAGTTAATCAATTGCCCTACTCTTGGACAGACCAAGGTATCCCATACTTAGATATTATTATTATTATTATACAGTATTTAAAAAGCGCCAACAGTTCGCTCAGCGCTGTACATTAGTTATAGTGCTAACATGCTCCACATCCCTCCTACTAGACACTAACAACCAACTCCTTAAAAATAACATTCAGAAGGAACTTCAACGTATCCCCCAGCATGAACTTTCCTGGGTGGATAGGATAGCATCCTTTAAGATGATAGCATTTCCCAAGATTCTGTACATTTTCTGAAGTCTCCTAATCCCTATTAAACTGACACATATAAAGAGCCTACAACACTTCTAAAACATTTTATCTGGCAAGGTAAACAAGCAAGATGCTCTTATTCTCATCTTGTACGACACAGAAATGCCACAGTAGTGAGCCTGGTTGATCTGCAAGAATATTATACTGCCACTTAAATAGCAAATCTAAAACACTGGTTTTGTCATACATCTGCAGCTCTGTGGGTTGATATGGAGGCGCATTTGGTGGGATCTCCCTCACTCTATTACTCCTGGCCGATATATGGAAACCATTGGATCTAGGTCCATTTCCACTAACTACACGTGCTTCCCTGCTGGGTTGGAGAGTCCTCCTAGATCAAAAGGCCTCAGCTGTGCAAGGTCGTAAATTGTGTATTCCATTGGATACGCTAGACATTCTTATTCCTATTTAATTATTAGCAACTGGAAAGACCGGGGTGTAGTATTGGTAGATTATCTTTTTTCGATGGAATTACAATTAAGAGCTTAGCTGCTCTAAGGGCCACATATGGATTATCTAAAGTGGATGAAGTCAACATTTGTAAAATCACCCCCAACTATTAAATGGGAAACAGACCTCCATTCTTTCTTTTCTCACTCTCAATGGCTTAAAGCACTTCAAACAGTATATAAGGTTTTGTACTGCATGAATAACTTGAAACAAACTCAGAAACGGCTGACCTGATTGTACATTACCCCATATCAATTAACCAAATTTTATACCATGGCGTCACCTCTCTGTTGGATGAGAACGTGGGCAGGTCGGGAATCTATATAACATTTTTTGGGCCTGCAAAGACCATACAAGCTTTTGGAAGTTAATTGTTAGCTGATATTACAGATATTTTATTACAACCGAGCCCAGCATTGGCAATTCTAAATTTACAACAAGATGATATACCATTCTCCTTTCGAACGGTGGTTCTTCATATATTCCTAGCAGCCAGAAACATCATAACAAGACTTTGGAAAACCATTTTAGCTCCCAATGTAACGGAAGTAATTACCCTAGTTAAACTAAACTATTCTTATGAAAGATAAATCTCTGTAAGAGCTGGAAATTCACTGCATTTGACAAAGAATGAAAAGTGTGGAAGGATTGGTGTAGCAGAAACTCATATTCTAACGCTACAGATTAATATTATTGCTTATATGTACCTATTGTCATTTAAATCCCACCAATTATAACTATTGCTTATACTGTATGTACCTGCTGACATAGAGATATTGGGTCTATAAATACCTGATATGATTGATTATATTGCCTTTTGTTTTCTTTTTTTCTTTTTCTTTTACAATGCTCTGTGGGTAGAAATGCCTTATGCCTTATGTGGTTTGCCATGTACTGTTGATGTTCAGACCTACTACATATTCTAATGAAAATATTATTTAAAAAAGTCTATAAAAATTGATTTCTTAAAAAAAAAGTTATCATTTGCTAGTTATTTTCAATGCAAATAATAGGAAAATAAATACTATTTACAGACCAGTTGAAACTGTTAGTGCAGCTTGATGACCTGGGAAGTCCTACTTAAACATGTGTTCTCATACAAATGTATGTCAGATTAGATGCTCCCATTAAAAAGGTAAGGCCAAGCAGATTAAAAATATGTTACTGCATTCTCAATCAGATTTTATTCCTCAGTATGTGAATCTACAGGCTTAGTTAAACATTTTTGAGCAATTACGGTCATCAGAGTTAAAGTCCATACATTCTCTTAGGCATTTCTTTGGTTTAGATCATGCTTTCACATACATCAATTTTTACCTGATTTAGCCTCCCAAAAGACTTGTCTTACAAGATATTCCCTTTGTCACTAGGGAGTTCTGAAGGGGGCAATATTATTCAGAACATCTAATCAAGATGCCACAACGCCACTACCAGACTAATGAAACCCACTGGGTTGATTTGCTAAAGGCAAATAGGCTGTTCACATTACAAGGGAATTTTACCTTAGCTTATGTGATGAGAATTGAAAAAGTACTAAAAAAAACCCCTATACCTAAGAAGATGTAAGAAAAAATATATTTTTCTTTGCACATTATTGGATGATGGAAGTCAGCTGAGCTACAAACTAGAGTCCACTAACTCTCTTCACCTGAAAATTAAATGTGAAGCAGGGGTAAGAGTGCAAGAATGAGGCATGTTTCCCTCTTAGATACTTTTATATCATTCAAATGAACTTTATTTTTTATTACCCAACAATAATCAGTAACAGTAATCAGTAATAATCCATTATCAGAATGACATCCTGAAGGATCCAAAGTGATTCACTAGTGTGCATATGTTTAATCCAGTGTCATTCCTGTAATGAGGTCAGCCGATTTTTTTGTGTCCTCAGGAGATAATATGGATCAAGGTATATCACTTCTATGCTGTTACAATCAAAGATTTACAAACAGAAAAGGAATACAGCACCTTTTTGTGCTATCTTTTGAAGTCTTCATTACCAAATCCCATCTGATAAAACTTGGTGGGCTGTTACACCAGGGTGGAATTTATCACAGGGGTCAAGTGCCATTTTCAGGAAAGACTAAGCCAGGCAATACAAAGCCTAGAAATGTTCCTAACTTTTTAAAATAACACTGATACAATGTTCAGCATAAAATGATTTGTTTGATGCTGGGTAGCAAATTAATCATTGGAAAGAAAAATAATTTGTTTAACATGAAGAAAGAAAAGTGATGAATGTCTCTGCAGGTGGTATTAAATAATTTGCAATTAACAGCTAAATTTGTCACTACAAGTAATGGAATAATATAATGTTTTTTCTCTCCTGGCAATTATGATTTGTTATTAATAAACTGAAGAAGACTTATGGGTTTACTCCTTATTGAATCAGTTAACAGGAAAAAAATAAATCACTCTAGAGAATTTGCTAAAGATTTACAGTGTATAAACAAGCCACTGTGATTTCTTGATATTGTGGTTAGCTTATTCTTATTAAACTATGGGAAGGCAGATATAAGTACAGAGTGACCTATCCACCATCAATTTAAACCCCAGCCATACATGGATCGAAATTTAGTTCAGCAGGGACCAGTTAAATTTTGATCCATGTATGGACACCTGGTTGTACAGAACTAGGTATACTTCTTTCAGGTTTTTCCAGGCTATAGCCAGTGGCACTGATCATTCTATTCTTATGGTGGGGAAGGCTTCCCTCTGTCAGAACAAAAGGGCACAGGCAGACAAAGCAGGAGAAAATAAAAGACAAAATACAGTGAAAAAACCTACAGTTATAGATCAATACATGATGAGGATGGTAAATACGGTCAAAATAATCTCAAAGTGATTAATTTATCTGGTCATGATTTATTTCATGATGAAATTAGAGTATTACAATATGTTCTCAACTTTTGTCCATTGCAGGACACTGACAAATGTGAATCAATGAAAGATGTCTATTTATTTGCTCGTGAGCTCAATTTAAGGTATACCATTGAGGGCCCCAAGATTAAGAAAAATCTGCCCCTTTGGGGGCCTACTAACTCACTTGAAGGACCTTACTAAATGGGTTTACAAGATGTCAAAAAATGTTAGTGGAACTTGAAGCTGAATCTGGGGATTCAACAAATATGGAGGACAAGGATAGTATTTCTCACTCTTAGCTGAACGGCCAGTCAGTTCTGTGAATAAGTTCAAGAAAAAAATCAACTAGATTCCCAAATCAGACCAACCCTAGGGTTAGAAAATGGTTACAAAGGATATTGAACAGCTCCCTCTTAATAATAAGACATATAATCTATCTTCAACTGAATACCAGGCCTTGCTGAATCTCCATAAAAGAACAGATTTTATCATTAAACCCACCTACAAAGGAGGCAATATTGTAATAATGAACAATACACAATATGTTAGGATATGTAAAAAAATTCTGGACAGCAAGGCCAGGTATAAAATGATTGATAGTAGATGTTTGAACAAAAACAAAACAGATTTTTTTCAACGACTTGATGAACATTATAGATGGAGTACTATCACAAAGGACCTATGTGACTTTTTGAAGATTGATGAACCTTTGACTCCAACCTTTTACTCATTACTAAAAGTACACAAAAGCACTACTGATCCACCAGGTACACCCATCGTATCAGGTATTATTGCCTGACTCTGAATGCTAGTTCTGTAGTCAATGATTATTTAAGATCTCATGTAAGATCTCTCCCACCCTATTTAAATGATACTATGCATATGCTAACCACCTGAGATGGCACAGAAGTGACACCAGATACAATATTGGTATCAAATAACATTGAATCTTTGTATTAGAACATTCCACATCTAAATGGTTTGAGGATAGTGGAAAGCTTTCTTAATGAAAGAGGGTGGAACAGCGAGACTACAATCACTTTATCGTGGACATATGACAGTTTATGCTTACTCATAATGTTTTTTACTTTGATGGCTCCCACTTCCTTCTAGTGCAGGGGGTGGTGATGGAGACCAAGTGTGCCCCATTAAATGCCAACTTGTACCTGGTAGGTGGGAGCATTGCCTTTTTCATCTAAACATATGTCACGGTATCTCCTTCAGATATATTTGTATAGGAGATATATTGATGAAATTTTTTTAGATTTCACTGACTAAAAACGATCAAATAATAGTATAGCCATGAAATTATACGGCCATGAAATATACCTACGGCCATGAATTCCATTTTACATGCACAGAGTGGTCATCCCAGACATGCAATTAGGGACATTCCTGTTGGTCAATATTGTAGGATACATAGGAACTGTACTGAGTATGAGATATTTGAAAGTAAGGCATTACATTTTTTTTCAAAGAGACTATGATCGCAAGACGGGCTTATTGTAAAGCAAAGGATAGCCTTTGTGATCTCGTACTATTTCAGGGACTTAGGTTGGACACTCTGAATAAACCTAGACTGATTACTAAGTATAGCATACAATCTGAGCAAATATGGAAAATTCTTAAGAGATTTAAGAGATATTCTGTCATATCCTGACAGATGATAAGATACCCAGTGAGTTTGTTGATCGCCAACCCAGTATCATACGCAATAAGTCAGTAGAGACAGGATGACATCTAGCCATCATACAACCGGAAGTAGTAGGGATCCCTGTATTAGACTCCGTTTGGGCACCTTCCCATGTGGTAGTTGTGCCTTAAGTTTATAGCTGATAGACCTTCCCAGACTCTACCTAATGGCAAAAAAAATTCACTCTTCACCACTTTGTATCTTGCCAAACAGTGGAAGTGGTATATATGATGAAATGTTCATGTGAAGCTTTTTACATCAGTAGTACAAAACGTAGGTTCTGGGAAAGGATAAGGGATCATGTTAGTAACACCAAAGGTGGTGACCTTGAGAACCTGGTGACGTGCCACTTTGCCTAACATCATAAGTACGATTTGAAGTTCTTTGCATTAGAATGTGTCCACCCGCACCCTCGAGGTGGCAAATTTAATAGTGATTCTCCAAAGGTAATACAGGAGGATTTTTAACGTAAATGCTTTCCAGAAACCAGGGTTGAATGATTAATTCAGTTTGTTGACTGAAGTCACTCCATTATGCCTACCTTATATGCAAATATTTTATGTTATCAGTATATACTCCCTTATATTGTCAGCCCTCTGTCATATGTATACTTTGGTAGTTAGATGTGTTCTTTTGTTTATCTGTTATTTCTTATATAAATTTATGTATTGCTGTTTGATCTGTCCTTGTGCAGCTACGGTCTGACCCATGTTTCCCTCTGGGATCTGGGCTGAAAGCGGGAGAGAGGTTGCACTTTTGTTTCTTGTTTTGTTTGTTCTGGGTTGATACTGGACTAGACATCTGTCCCTCATAACATTAGACAGTGACTTTATTTTGTTGTTTGTTATGTTTGGTATCCTATTTTGTACTCAGGATGTATACTTATTTGTTTTTCCTTTTCATTTGCTTGGTTGTGATACAGAAATATTTTCTTTGTAGTCCCATCGTCCCCAACTGTTTCGCCTCCCTGGTTGTCAATTGTGGACCCAATTGAACACTTTGCCCTCCAGCAGCTCTGCTCCGACTTCCGGCTTTGGCGTGCATTCAGGGGAGATGATGTCACTTCCTGTTAATCCATGCAGGAACATTTCACAGCACATCTCGCCACCTGCATGTACATTGGGGCAAAAAAGTATTTAGTCAGCCACCAATTGTGCAAGTTCTCCCACTTAAAAAGATGAGAGAGGCCTTTAATTGGCATCATAGGTAGACCTCAACTATGAGAGACAAAATGAGAAAAAAAATTCCAGACAATCACATTGGCTGATTTGGAAAGAAATTATTTGCAAATTATGGTGGAAAATAAGTATTTGGTCACCTACAAACAAGCAAGATTTCTGGCTCTCACAGACCTATACCTTCTTCTTTAGGAGGCTCCTTTGTCCTGCACTCATTACCTGTATCAATGGCACCTGTTTGAACTTGTTATCAGTATAAAAGACACCTGTCCACAACCTCAAACAGTCACACTCCAAACTCCACTATGGTGAAGAACAAAAAGCTGTCGAAGGACACCAGAAACAAAATTGTAGACCTGCACCAGGCTGGGAAGACTGAATCTGCAATAGGCAGGCAGCTTGGTGTGAACAAATCAACTGTGGGGGCAATAATTAGAAAATGGAAGACATACAAGACCACTGATAATCTTCTTCGATCTGGGGCTCCACACAAGATCTCACCCCGTGGGGTCAAAATGATCACAAGAACGGTGAGCAAAAATCTCAGGACCACACGGGGGGACCTAGTGAATGAACTGCAGAGAGCTGGGACCAACGGAACAAAGACTACCATCAGTAACACACTACGCCGCCAGGGACTCAGATCCTGCAGTGACGTGTCCCCCTGCTTAAGCCAGTACATGTCCGGGCCTGTCTGAAGTTTGCTAGAGAGCATTTGGATGATCCAGAAGAGGATTGGGAGAATGTCATATGGTCAGATGAAACCAAAATATAACTGTTTGGTAGAAACACAACTCGTCGTGTTTGGAGGAGAGAGAATGCTGAGTTGCATCCAAAGAACACCATACTTACTGTGAAGCATGGGGGTGGCAACATCATGCTTTGGGGCTGTTTCTCCGCAAAGGGACCAGGACGACTGATCCATGTACAGAACAGAATGAATGGGGCCATGTATCGTGAGATTTTGAGTGCAAACCTCCTTCCATCAGCAAGGGCATTGAAGATGAAACGTGGCTGGGTCTTCCAACATGACAATGATCCCAAACATACCACCTGGGCAACAAAGGAGTGGCTTCGTAAGAAGCATTTCAAGGTCCTGGAGTGGCCTAGCCAGTCTCCAGATCTCAACCCCATAGAAAACCTTTGGAGGGAGTAGAAAGTCCGTGTTGCCAAGCGACAGCCGCAAAACATCACTGCTGTAGAGGAGATCTGCATGGAGGAATGGGCCAACATACCAGCAACAGTGTGTGCCAACCTTGTGAAGACTTACAGGAAACATTTGACCTCTGCCATTGCCAACAAAGGATATAGAACAAAGTATTGAGATGAACTTTTGTTATTGACCAAATACTTATTTTCCACCATAATTTGCAAATAATTTCTTTCCAAATCAGCCAATGTGATTGTCTGGATTTTTTTTTCTCATTTTGTCTCTCATAGTTGAGGTCTACCTATGATGCCAATTACAGGCCTCTCTCATCTTTTTAAGTGGGAGAACTTGCACAATTGGTGGCTGACTAAATACTTTTTTGCCCCACTGTATAGACAGCATCTGTGTGGGAGGAGTCTTTATAAGCTTAATTGTTTGCATGTACACATGCTACCACCATTGTGCGGAACTCTTTCAATATGGAGTCATGTGTTTATAGGAATTCCTCTATAAGTAAGAGTTTTCTTTTCTTTCTGACATTCATTGTTTCTTCGTGTCCATAGTCTTCTGGTGATCTTCTTTTTTGATGGTACTACCCAATAGCCATTTGTAATCTGCTTTCAGTGGGACTATGTCCTTGTTGGTTCATCTTACTTACTTCTCTTCCATAGTACAAAGACTGTTATACTCTGATTTAGAAACTATTTTACTGGTGAGTCTCTCTTGTAGTTCTGCTTGAGGAGCTTATCTTGAGTTGGTTATGATTATTTATGTGGAATGGATATATGTACTGAATAGGATCTTGCTGTTTTGTTTTCATTTATCTTCTATCTATAGACATTTTATATGGAGCCCCATGCATGTTGCTGCTAGAGGTTAATTCCAGCACAACTGACGCGGAATTACATTCCCCTAACGTTGCTATATTGGTGTTTTTTTCCAACATATTTGCCTTTTATCTTTGACACCAGTACTTTTGGGTACGTTTTTTCTTTTTCTTTAGTTTTTTTAGTTTGTGCTCATGCCAATTTATCTTTCCCAATATCCCTCCCATGCTTTTTTTGCTCCTCTTGCTGGATCACCTCGCTGTGTAGTTGTTTGTTGGTTATTTGTATTGTTCCCCTTTTTTTGTTTTTTTCCCTCCCCTCTTTTTTTTCTCCCCCCGTCTCCATACTCGTCCCCACAGGGCCAATCCTTTCCCCTTTTATAGCTGTCAGTGATATTTAATATTTTTTTTGATCTCTTCACAAATTGATGTATAGTAGCCTCCCTAGCGGTCTGATTATGTCCATATTTCTGTGCTCAAAGCGGTACATTTTTTTGCATGGAAATATGTAGTTTTTTTTATTGTAGGCCTGTAATTTTTAGGAATAACTCACTGAAATCTGTCCGAACAAGAGTCTAGTAAACATCTCAGGTATGTTAAAATTTGAAACACAAAATCATAAAATATAATTTAATAAATAATTATAAAAAATAATAACATAATAATAAATTTAACTCAATAATATAATCAAACCAAAAACACTGGGATTTCAAATAGAGCGACAAGTTTGCACATCACTGAGCAAAGTCGCAAAATCGTTTTCAGTGTCTGATGACGAATTTCCCCACGAATCATTAGCACTCAATTCTGCAAGTAGTTCTAATTTACTATCGGCGAAGGACATTGCAGGGGACACTGCAGGGAGGACATCGCGGGAGCGAAGGACAAGGTAAGTGAAGAAGAGATCCCGGAGCAGCGCTACAGGGTATTCTCGAGTGTAGCTTGGGGTTACCGCTTGTGGTGCTGAAACTTTATCCCGAGCTTCACTCGGGAATACCTCCAGGGAGGTTAAAAAAATGGTTAATGTAATGCACTATATTGCCAAAAGTATTGTGATACCCCTCCAAATCATTGGATTTAGGTGTTCCAATCACCTCCATGGCCACATATGTATAAAATCAAGCACCTAGACATGCAGTCTGCTTCTACAAACATTTGTGAAAGAATTGGTCGCTCTCAGGCGCTCAGAGAGTTCAAGCGTGATACCGTGATAGGTTGCCACCAGTGCAATAAGTCCATCCGTGAAATTTCAACTGTCAGTGGTATTATAACAAAGTGTAAGCAACTGAGAACAACAGCAACTCAGCAACAAAATGGTAGGCTACGTAAAATTACAGAGTCAGCGCATACTGAAGCACACAGTGCGCAGAAGTCGCCAACTGTCCGCAGCATCAATAGCTAAAGACCTCAAAATTTCATGTGGCCTTCAGATAGCACAACAACAGTGCATAGAGAGCTTCATGGAATGGGTTTCCATGGCCGAGCAGCTTCATCCAAGCCTTACATCACCATGAGCAATGCCAAGCATTGGACGCAATGGTATAAAGCATGACACCACTGGACTCTAGAACAGTGGAGACGTGTTCTCTGGAGTGATGAATCATGCTTCTCTGTCTTGCAATCTGAGGGATGTGTCTGGGTCTGGCAGTTGCCAGGAGAACAGTGCTTGACTGACTCCATTGTGCCAAGTGTAAAGTTTGCTGGAGGGGAGATTATGGTGTGAGGTTGTTTTTCAGGGGTTGGGCTTGGCCCCATAGTTCCAGTGAAGTGAACTCTTAGGGTATCTGCATGCCAAGACATTTTGGACAATTTCATGCTCCCAACTTTGTGGGAACAGTTTGGGGATGGCCTCTTCCTGTTCCAACATGACTGTAAGTTTGAGGTGGAGGAACTTGACTGGCTTGTACAGAGTCCTGACCTCAACTCGACAGAACACCTTTGGGATGAATTAGAGTTGAGATTGTGAGTCAGTCCTTCTCGTCTGACATCAGTGCCTGACCTCACAAATGCGTTTCTGGAAGAATGATCAAATATTCCCATAGACACACTCCTAAACCTTGTGGACAGCTTTACCAGAAGAGTTAAAGCTGTTATAGCTGCAAAGGGTGGGCCAACTCAATATTGAACCCTATGGATCCTGGGATGCCATTACTTTTGACAATATAGTGCATATCTTTGTAGATTTTTATCAATGTATGCAATTTATTATCTGTCAGCTGCACTACTATATCTGAGGGAACAACCAAGTGAATCCTGAAAAAGCCCTTCTCAGGCAAAACACGTCAATCCATCTGCTTTGCCTCATGTTTGTTCTATTGCACACTTTTCATGCTATAATTTCAGTTGATGAAAAACGTTTTTATTGCTTGTACATTTTTAACATAGAAATAAAAATGTGTTTTTATTGATGTCCTTTTCTGTTTGAGTGATATTCTGGCACACTAAAATCCCCACGTTACCATAGTCACTTACAGGACATGGTGGTAACTTTGTATTTTTCCCACATAGGAAGGATTCTCCCATCCATATCAAATGTGTGGATGGGGAAATCGGATAATTGTTTTGTTCAACCAATTGATTGAATTAAAAAAAATGATGAATGTATGGGCTGCCTTAGTCTCCTACATCTTATACCTTTAGATTGTAAGCTCCATGAGCAGGGCCCTCCTATTCCTTCTGTACTGAAATGTACTGTAAGTGTACTGTCTCCCTTATATTGTAAAGCGTTGTGCAAACTGTTGGCGCTATATACATCCTGTATAATAATAATAATCTTACTGCTGGGGAAGGGAGGGGGTGGTGGATTTTTTTCTGTCTTTACAAGTACTTTTTTGGTGGCAGAATGTACTAACCATTGGTAGACAGGAAAGGCATATTTATCTAGTAAGTTGCCCATGCTCTACGTATATTGGTAGAAAGCATCGTTTTAGAGCTTATATGCCACATTGTCTTCAAAACTCTTCCATATTTTATTACTATATACTATACTATATTATCTATACTATACTATGGCTATATGTTTCTGTATGTTGGATCCTAATATTTTAAAATAGATTATAACCTAAATACTAAAACATCACATACATTTTAACATGTTAATGTCATTTAAAATTTTGCTTCTATTTTGTTATAAATTATTCTTTCATCAAGAATAAATTGTGATCCTGCCATTGATATAGTTGCTGAAACACCTTCTGTTATAGGGTGATAACTGTCTCTTAACTGTGCCCCTGCATTGTCATCTCATAACATGTTCCCCTGATGGTGAGCTTTGCTGACACTACTGTCCCTATCTAGAAGCCAATCCAGCAACCCTTTCAACACAGAGAAACCGTTGAAATAACTTTCTGGTCTCAGAGAACCCCTGCTAAAAATTACTATATCTACAACTCATGATACATTAGTGTGATGGTCAGTTGAAAGAATGCTTCTTACACTTGTGGTCTTTGGGAAGAATTCCCCTTACAGATAACTAAAAGGATCAATGATGTCAGTGGAAACTTATCTGACAGGCCAAAATTGCTCATTGCTCAAGGACCCCCTAGCAACCTCTGGGAAACCCTGATGTAGACAGAAGGTGGCAAAAAAGGATGGAGGAGATCAGCAGCACTACGATTTAAAAAAAGGATTAAATAAAATGGAAAAGTTAAAAAAAGACAATTGTTTATGATACACAGCACTTTATTATAATAATTGTTCGAGTTTAAATCTACCTTAACATTCATCTTATATCTAACACTTTTATCATCCCAAGCATTTTCTAAAGGTGTAATTTGTGATTAGAAATACATCTGCATTTTTTAAACAATGAGCATGGTTTTATATAAAATAATTGCATAAACAGGTATTCTTAAGACAAATTATTGTAAAATATCCCCAAACATATTCTGATACAGTTGTGCAAATATACAGTTATGCAAATTTTAATTTTTATCCCCATGATTTCAGGGTGACATTTGTCAGCTGGTAGAATATTATGTATGCAATTGTGTACAGTTAACAAAGGCTGAATCACTGTATATTATACCAGTGAAAAATTCTCTGTTAAAGGGAAAAGATGTATGCATACTCTTTTATTGTGTGGATCTTGATATTACACTACTGAGGGAGTCCACATACAAAACTTTTAGTAACATTTGACAAAGAAATACTTATATAAGAGTCTACCAGCACTCATGCCAGTATAGGATGCTGAATTATACACAATTATAACATGTATTATAGCATTATACACATTATAGCATGTATATGGTAAAAGAAATGTTTGCACGGACGGTGAATATGATTTTGGGATTGCACATGACCTTTGGTTCTGTCTGGAAGGCCAAAACAACTTCCTGACAGGTGCTGGGAATTGGTCAAGCATGCAGGCTAATACAGAGAGGTTGTTTAAAATTTTCCTAAGCCCCTTGCAGTGGCCATTTTGAAGCTCACACCACAGCAGGTATAAGAAAGACAGAAGTGAACTGAGCGGTGGACAAGGATGCGGAGCAAGCTACTCTCTTATATCTTAAGCTCACATCGGCACTGGCAGCGGTATAGTCAGAGTTACAGGTCTCTGATGTTTTGAGATAAGAACACCTTAGTCTGTCTGCGGATTCAGGAACCTGGTAAAGAAAAGGAACTGCGAAGGAGGGCCAGTAGATCTATGGGACTCGATGGTGTCTCCCCAGACCTCTGTTCCCTACGGAAGCCCAACTGGTGCACTGACCAGGACATCTTTCAGAGGATGTAATGGCAACCTGTATATATATGCTATGAATAGCTCCAGGATTTGCTACCTTTGCTGCTCAATTTTGTGCATCTCGCTTGACCTGTTCTTGATGCAACTCAGAAAAAACAGTGACTGTTCCTTTGAGACACTGCCCTAGGCCTGAGTTCCCCTTTTTGTGGCTCCAAATAGGTTACTTTTCCAAAATGTGAATCCTATGAGTATGTTTTGTTGTATCTTGACACGTTCTTAGTTTGGCCTGAAGCATGGCCTATGTCACAAGTCACAACCAAGGCCACAGTTAAAAGGTTATTTTTAAAGAAAGTTGTCTGTCACTATGGTATTCTTGAGGTTATAGAGACTCATACTTTATAGATGAAATCATGACTAACAATTTAATAAATTAAATGTTACACATTCCTTACCATATCAGAAAAGCGGTAAAGTCAAAAAGGGTTAATAAAATAATACTAAAAGAGATGGGTAAAACTTGTATAGAGAATTTTGCCTAAAGTGTTATTACACTATCAAAACTACCCCAAATGTAAAGACAGGACTTTCTCTTTATAATATACTTTTTTGGGACAATACCTAGGTTAAGATGTAAGGTTTTGTAAACAAATGCTTGTTCTGAACAATAGTCTTTATTTGTATGGTCAAAGCCTCCACAGGAGATTGAATTAGCACAAGCTAATCTACTCTTCCATCCCAGACCCTTCCTCCATTATAGGAACCCACAGCCTGCAGCTCAGAGACCTTGTTTTAATCTATAAACTGTTGCAGAAAAGTATGAAAGAATGCTTTGGGGACCCAATCTAGTGCTTCCCCAGACTGACACAGTGGCTAAGCCTGAAAGAAAGTCTACCTGGGTCCATACTAGTTACTGTAAAAAGTTTGCAAAATGATTGTTGTGAATCTTAGTGATGGGTCTGGAAAAAGATTGGGAAGTATTTTATTGTTTTCTGCTATATTCTATTTAGATGTAAACTGTGTGTTTATGATAGGTACATTGCATAATTTTATAACATGAAATCAAGTGCAGGGCAGCGTCAGGACATTAAAAGGAAGTCAGCCTGACACAACAGAACTTGGCATGCCATAACAAGTCACTAACTAAAAAGATGCTTTTATTGCAGCTCAAATACAGATATGTTCAGAAATCTGGCCATGGGCAATGCTGGATTTGTAGCAAATTGCACCCTAGTACACTGAGGATTCCCCTTGTGGCAATACGAGGAAATGTCACATCCCTCTTGAATGGTAGGAAGTCTTGGTGTTTTCTTTTCTAGCATATATTTATGGTTTACATGAGTAGGGATGCTGATTTCATGGCAATGTTGCTTATACTTTTAAGTAACCTTGCAGAGACGTTGCTTATGTTTCTGAACTTCAGAATGTGTAAAGCCACAGTTCCTGCTGAAAAGAAGCCCATTTTGCTTATGACACACCCTCCCATGGGACAGAGACTGTTTAAAACTGTTTGATAAAGCTTCAAGGGGACAGAGCTTCTGCTTTCAAGACCAGGAAATTCCCCGGCCATGGATGAACTCGATCAATAGTTCACCCACTGGAAAGTAGTTTGGAGAACTAATAATGGACTAATAGTTGTCCAGGAATGGACAAATAGGGAGGAAAATTAGCAAGTTGGCCTTGCTCAGAGCTATGCTTTAGAGACTTTACTTTATATTTGTTATACCCATAGGGTTCTTCTTAAAGATTCTTTTCTTCAGCTGTGTTCTCATGAGAAAAACTGAGATAACATTATTCCTAGGCACATAGCCAGCTGTGATCTTAAGTGCCTACTAGACATAGAAGTGTATTGTCCAACCAACTGACATATGATCTAATTCCTATTGCTAAGCTGTACTAAAGCTGTTGTAACATTCTCAATGATGAGAGATCTTTGTCGCAACTATTTTGTGTGCGTGTTTTCTCTCCCTGTGCATAGTAGGGGTTAATATATTTTTCACAGTATATACGGATTTCTTTCAACTTTAACCAGCATGGTATTATATAAAATAATTGCATACATAGTTATTCTTCTGACAAATTATTGTAACATATCCCCAAACATATTCTGATGCAGTAGTGCAAATGGACAAAATTGTCTATCCAATTTTATATTCCTATAATGGTCTTATGGGTTGATAATATTCTATAGAATATACACCCAGATGATAAAATAAGACCTGCTTTCAGATGATTAATGAAATGAGTGTGGCCAGCACTGACAAAGAAGAATCCGGCTACAAAGACAGGCAGACCCTCTTATTTCCACAAGATGGTACCCATAGATAGCACAATCATACATACTGCATATCTCCTTTTAACATTTTAGAAAAGCATACCTGTTTTACCTCATTTAGAAAAATATACATTTGTTAATTCTTGCCATATTAGTATTGTTAGAAACCTCATCAATATGGATACTAGGGTAGTCAGCGAATATTGAAATACTGTAATTATTTTTATCTGAGAAAAGATATTGCATATTCTACAATGAAAAAGGTGAAACCATTTTAATCTATAGTAGTAATGTATAGTATACAGTATAGTAAGGACAGCCACATCACTGATCTATTCAAGTCACATCTTCATCTATCACCATAAATTTGTTCTGCTTAAGCCACCTCCTGCACAGAGTCAATTCCAGCTACAAAAATAGACACGCCATTGAATAACATTTGTAGAGGCCAGATAGGCTTGGAACTTTGTTTTTCTGTTATATAAATCAATATATGACCCTAAAATTTCCCTTGAAGTTACTGAGTAGAAGAGCTGAAAAACTATTGTGTACTGGTAATGTGGCTGTCAGAACATTTCCTCTATATTGCTGTTAAAAGGTAAAATATACATTTATATGTTATATATTTCTATGAGACAAGAGATGCTGCTTATCACATCGTTTTGCCAGTGATTTTGCTGAACAAGCTAAATGTTTTTTATTAATTCATTGCATGGACTACCAGGCAACATCCTACCTTTCTTTAGATGTGACAGCAAAGATCAATGAAGCATATATTATTCACCCAATAGGTCAACAAAGAAAATGGTAGAATTGAGTCCAGGGTGTACAAAGTAAATTAACAAAATGCCTCTTGGGGTGTATTTCTTAATAGTCACAGAATAAGCAGTTCACTGCACAACTACTAGAATAAAATTATAATAGTGGACCATTAAATACAGTAGAGTACTGTTGGGTCCTTTCAAAAAGTAAATAACCTAAATTCTCATATTTAAATTCTATTTTAGGAACTCTGTTATATATATATACTGATTTCCTGTATGTACAATATACTGCGTAATGAACAAAAACATAGAATATGTTTTATTGATAACAGCATTATCTGCTCTGTTTTTTAACTAATATATTTTAAAAATGTTGCCACCCAAATTTTCATGCTAATTACATATTGGCTAGTCTTCTAAACAATGTGGAAGAGTATTAAAGATTTTTATGTCTTCAGTTTAGGAAAGAGCTTAGAAAATAGACATGGCATATACTTTTGCTTCTTCAAGAGCCAAATTAAGCTGTTTTCGGAGTTAATGTGTCTAATGAACAATGTTATGTCAGCATTTAGTAGTAAAACAATGTTAGCTTGTTGCTAAGAAATTTCATACGTGAAATATTAGGTAAAAAGACCCCAAAAATAAAATGACCACACTCAAAAGTAAAATTAATTGCACACAAGACTTTAAAGGTACAATAATAATTTACTATTACCCTGATCCTAGAAGCTAGCTTTAAACCTCAAAATTGTCTATAAACACAACTATGAAAGCTAACAAATACAGCAAAAAATACCTAATTTCAATTGTCACTACAAGGCTTTAGGTGCCTATATGTGTTGGTGCACTTTCTTCTTCTAGGTTTCAGGGTGCCTGCAATTCCAAGTTATACCATATTCAGTGTAGACCTGCCCCCTCACATTGCCAAAGCCATACTACTGCCCCATCATTGTGATGGGTTGGCTTACCAAGAATTACAGCAGAGCTTTACCCATAACAACTTGATAAAAATGTTCTTTAGCATGGAAAATACATTCCACATTAATGATTATGATACCAAAATGAATGTTTGCTGTAAATTGTCTCCAGCATTGTTCCTGTTTCTTCTTGCCAGGGGCTGCCATTTTGCTGAAGCCCAGAGCCCCTGAACAGCAGTAAATATTTTAGGCTCTCAGCAGGTTAGCCTCTACATCTGTGGCACAGTGCTGCAAAATAGAAAGTAACTGAGCATGTGCAGAGCACGGTAGACCATTGTATTCCTGGATTTTAAATAGTATAGGCACTTATTTTTTAATGTTTTACATAGCTATACCTGCAAAAGGGGCCAGTATGTAGTGCTCTGACTAAAGTTCCACTTTATTGAAGTTTATGATGTGATAGAGTGGCAGCATTCTACTGAGCAAGAAATTACTCACTGAAATTTGCATATTAGTCTGATCCAAAATTCTGTGCCTCAGGGAAAAGTGGAGGAGCCTATGTAATGTCAACAGAGAATTAAGTGGAATAATAAAGTGTATCTCCTGTGCTAGCAGTGTGTGAATAACAATCCAAATAAGTGAAATAGTTAAAGCTGCTGCTAACATGTGTTTGTGTTCCCACAAACAGGCTAGTATGTGATTTTAAAATGTTGCGCTGCTGTGAATACAGTGAATAAAGTGAAATGGTGTACAGTAATAATGAGCAAAACTAAAATCCCAATAAATCTAAACTTTATTGGAAAATCAATAAATCCAAAATGACTGTTTATAATGTAAACATACCTAATTTCATATATAAATTAAAGATCATAAATCCCACCTCTCCCATAGGAATACCTTATACCAATAGTACATATGATGATACACACAAAAGAGTGATAAATATTCCAATATCCAGTCTTTCTTTAAATCAATTTCATCATTAATAGTGAAACATTCTTTTTGTGATTATCAACATCATCTAAAGTACTGCCTATTATCAATCATAGTGTGTTGCGTTTGTGCCACCTCCAACACCTCAGTGCTCACAGAACTCTCACTTCCATTGAGATGTATATGGACCTATCAATGTTAAAACATCAGATTTCCTCCAACACACGTTGCCCCCTAGGGGCCATGCTCCTGTGTCCCCAATGCTCCAGTGGTAGATGGGTCAAGGTCCCTTTAAGGCTCACTTGACTTCATATGGCTCTAAAAATCTTACCCAGATAAGGGAAAAAAGAAATGCCTCCAATGGTGTAGTATGAACATGTAATCCATTTTTTTTATTAAAGGTAAGTACAATAAAATCGAGCATAAACTGCATCGTGCTTCCGCTTGTCACTTCCGGTCCAACGTCTGCCTCTGTTCATGCGGTAGGCAGAATACACATCCTTAAATAGCCCTATGCAATTCAATAGGTTGGTGGCCATTTTGTTGTAGTCCATAGCCTTCTATTGTGGTGGCCATTTTCCCTAGGACCTGTCTATATACAGGTTACAAGGAGCCATGATGTTGTAGCCAGAGATTAAGCTATCTCTCCATTATAAAGATATTACTACAAAAAGGGGGTATATTATGGAGGACAACGTAAGAATATTAAATTTACATGACAGTATATTTAGGGGCACATAGGGGTGATGTAACAGGCATACCAATACTGGAGACTAAAACTAGTTGTCAATGCACTTAGAAACCTTGCGCCTCACACTAAAAGGAGCAAGGAAAGGGGCCCCAAACATAGTACCATTACAATAAATATAAAATAAATTAGGTACTTTTTTTTATCTTATCTTCTCAGTTCAATCCTTTATGTAAGCTCAACACCTAAAAATAAACCTAAAGCTTAGCCAACTCTAAAACTTAACCTTTAGTTCAGCCTAAAATAACTCTATAAACAATAAACAACCATATAGCATATGTACCTTAATACACACATAGCACCATATTGACATTTGTCCACATTGAAGTTGTCCAACAATCAACAGTGGAAACTGTTGGCCATTTAGAAGCAAAAACATGCATCTCATAGTGTTGCTCAGCAAGGTCTGACTGGGAAGTGCTTCATCTGTGCCCTTATGCTGTCAAAAACAAGGATAGCATGGAAGGGGATGAACGTTTTACTGAACCCAGCAACTGCCTCTGTGCTAGGACATGACTGCTTATAGAAGCTTGTACATGGGTGTGTATCTATATGTACATGCAGCAGTTAAAAAGTTTAACTTGCTTAAATAGAAGTTTGGACAAATGATGAATAGTGCCACATGTTTTAAAAAGAAATACATTATTGTATTATATCTTGTTTAATTTAGTTCATAAAACTACAAGCAATATCTGACATGCTTTGGCATAAATAGCCTTGAAGAAAGTTAACTCAATCATGCTTTAATTGTAATGCAATTCAAACTCTGTTCATAGGTCATTATGATGATTATTCTCAAAAAGTATGTCTTTGTATATAAGCAACAAAAGTGAAACTTCGTTTGACATGACAGTACCTGCAAAAGGATGCAATTTGTTTATGTGACACAAAATTGCATTCTTTCCAAAGACAAACATTTGCCTCACAGAATTAGCATGTGAGAAGGCTCCAGGCTGCTACTGTTTTGGCAGTGAGTCATATGCAGTGATCATTTTAATGAGAGACAAAATACTAGAAACAAAAAGGAAAACAGGAGAAATACTATTCTAACAATGCTGCAAGTGTTTTGTTTTTCAACTGCATTAACTTTCACGCAGGAAAAGTCACATTAGCCTAAGGGTGGCATTAAAACTCTGAATCTGAATTGGAGCAAAATGCATTTTTTAAGCTACTAATCGGGTAGCAGTGGGTACATCTCATAAGCTACATTTTTCATTTGTAATATTCAAAAATGTTTTGAGTCCAGTTATTCAGAATTCAAGGAATATTAGAACGCTCCATTAAATGTCTGGCTTACTATTTTACATCTTTATCCTCAGCTCTGCGGCAGTAAAACAACACTTTGTTACACACCACTGGAGAGCATAAACATGTTTTGAAATGCATACATGCATTATAAACATTTTGTGTGCACTGCATACAATACTGGATCAAGTATAGAAGCACTAAAATATAACAGACTGTTAAAATGTAGGTGAATGGGTGAATGTGTAGCCATATGCAAACATTCACACACAAACACACAGTGGGGTTGATTTACAAAAGGCAAATAGACTGCACTTTGCAAAGTGCAGTTGCACTCTAGTTGCTCCAGAGCTTAGTAAATGAGCAAGGGATCTCCTGACTTCCATCAGGCATGTGCAAGCAAAAATGCTGTTTTTTATTTTCCATACATTCGACTGGGTATTTTTTGCAAAGTGAAGCTTTACCTCATTTACTAAGCTCCAGAGCAACTGCACTTGCAGACTGCAACTGCAGTTTGCAAAGTGCACAGTCTATTTGCCTTTAGTAAATCAACCAGGTGGTGTGAGCTAATATTTAACAAGTCTATATGGCCTTCAAGTTGCAAAGGAGCATAACATCCTTGATACAACAAAAGGGACAATAGCAAACAATGGCAGTGTCCTCTGTGAATCATTCATATATAGTGAAAGAGATATAGCTAAACAAACCTGGGCCTTTAATGTGACATGTGAAGCTGGGCCCTATGACAACTCTACAATAAAAAGAATTACATCAAGAATAATAATCATATTTAAAAATATTCATCAGAAAAAAAGTCCTGTAAGAATGAAAGATCTAACAACAAGCATGTTCAGAAGGACGTAATCTGTGGTGGGCCCATATTACTCTCATGACAGGTTTCCTTTAGTAGAGATATAGCTGGGCTTACTCATGGGATCAGGCGGGTTCCTAAACCACTGTGTTCTGCTTCAACACATTTGAATACCTTCCTCATTTATTACAATTTTTATATTTATATTTATTAATAAGGGACTCTTACCATCTACACAGGCTGGCCTTGCTCTTGTTGTGCCGGCAATCTGTCCTTTTCTACATGCACAGCGAGCTGTTTGTCGGGCTATAGTCCTTCGGGGCTGACTGCTATCTCTGTCGTATGTAACAACCTCACACGTACCTGCAGCCAGTTGACCTGGAAAAAGAGGCAGCAACAGGTAGCAATGTCAGAGAATGCACTACAAGCAATCAATTATAGGTAAACAGAGTGAGACCCAATGCAGCAAAAGCCACTTCTCTACAAATGGGAAATAAGCTGGAGGATGTAATCAAACTGAGATGACATATAATTTTTCTCAGAGCTGGACATGTCAAAACCCAGCAAAGTGATGCTGTCAAGAAAATTGTTATTGGCCTACAGAA
Source organism: Staurois parvus (assembly GCF_062004578.1). NCBI lineage: Eukaryota > Metazoa > Chordata > Amphibia > Anura > Ranidae > Staurois > Staurois parvus. The sequence continues at coordinate 7,891,735 of NW_028317815.1, forward strand.
GGAGAGCTGGGTCAATCAGGTCAGAGTTACTTTGATGTAGTTGAGAAGGCAAGTACAGAGAGATGGGCTTTTTTGAACTAAGGGTATATTGTTTCATTTAGTAAATAATAAATGCTATTTTGTATTTATATTTATAGAAAAATCTGCTAGTAGAAGATGCAGGTTCTAAATAGACATGCCATTGGCCGAAAGAATTACGCAAAAGTTTTTTTTCCCTGCATTACCATGCATTGCCTATATTTTCAAATGCTATCGTAAATATGAATTACTATCTTCCAAGGTGTGAAATTTATAAATTATGCAGTAGCTAATGAAGGTGAAAAACTGTTGTTAATGAGGCAACTGCTATTATTAATAACAAATGCTTGAGACATAATGCAACCGTTTTTTCTTTAGATCAGTGTTACTCACCCTCTTTTCTGACAAGGCACATTTGACAATTACACACATTTTGAGGCACCCCATTCTAAAATGCAAACAACTAAACTAATAATTTAACATAATAAAGCAGTATCCACTCATATAGGACACCAAATGACTATCTTGCACAAAGCAAGTGTACCTTTGCACACTGGTATTGACAAGTATTCAGCATTTCTATTCTTCCTCAGTTTATCTCCCTTATGCCAATAATATTATTATTATATTATTATTATACAGTATTTATAAAGCGCCAATAGTTCGCTCAGCGCTGTACATTACAAAGGGGGACAGAACATGTGACAGAACAATACCAATACAATGTGATACACGAGGGGTTCGAGGGCCCTGCTCTTTGGAGCTTACAATCTAGGAGGGAGGGGATGGTGGCACAGGAGGAGATAGCTGTGGGGGATGGAGTGTTAGGAAGAGTGGAGGAGGTCGGCAAGTTAGCAGGGGGTGGGGTAGGCTTCCCTGAAGAGATGGGTTTTCAGGGTGCGCCTAAAGGAGAGGAGAGTAGGTGATAATCTGATGGGTTGGGGCAGGGAGTTCCAGAGGATGGGTGACACCCTGGAGAAGTCCTGGAGGCGGGCATGGGAGGAGGAGACCAGGGAACTAGAGAGAAGGAGGTCTTGTGAGGAGCGGAGTGTGCGTGCTGGGCGGTACTTGGATATTAGGTCAGTGATGTAGTTCGGGGCAGTATGGTGGACAGCTTTGTACGTCAGCGTTAGGATTTTGAATCTGATCCGTTGCGCAATCGGAAGCCAGTGGAGGGATTGGCAGAGGGGGGTGGCGGAGATGGAGCGGTTGGAAAGGTGAATGAGTCTGGCAGCCGTATTTAGGATCGACTGAAGCGGGGATAGCCAGCGGCGAGGCAGGCCAGTGAGGAGGGAGTTGCAGTAGTCGAGTCGTGATATGATGAGAGAGTGGATGAGCTGTTTAGTGGTTTCTGGGGTTAGGAACGTGCGGATTTTGGCGATGTTGCGCAATTAATATGAACCCAGTGCTGACAGGGAGGGGCAAACAAAGACACTGTGCAGGTACCCAATGTGCTCCCTGCCAACTGATGACATCATCGTTTGTTAGGACCCCAGTGGCTTGCTTACACAGTGCCCAAGGTTGTAATGCTGCACAATAAAAACTTGTCTCTATGAGTAACAAAAAAGGCAGGCTTGATCCACCCCTTGGCTTGTTGGCAATGTTTGGGCAATTTAAGGCATTTTGCCATGGCATCCCTGAAGAACTCAGAAGGCACCCCAGGGTGCCATGGCACTCTAGTTTAAAAAGGCTGCTTTAGATACATAAAAGCTGTAGCTGTGTAATAGAATTTACATTATTAGTTTTGTTTTAACGTAAACATGCCACAAACCTGGTCAATTTAAATTGAGCATGAAAACTTGCATACGTGGAAGTTATCTTTACTAAAAGTCATATATGAAACAAAAATTAGACCTGCAGATATATGCAGAAATAGCAAACCAGCACATTAATATAAGAGCCATACCAGCACCTCTCTAAAGTTATAGGTAAATTGACTGTCACATTTTTTCTTTGTAATCATACAGGTCTCGTTGCATGAAATTATCAATTAAGAAGTACAGAATGAGCATTTACAATAACTCCATATTTCTCTTCTACTGCAGTGGTTCCTTCTTCAGCATCATTTAGTTATGACTTAACAGCTGTTAAGCATGATTATTTAAAGTGTTTCTAAAGCCTCAAGGTTTTTTACCTTAATGCATTCTATGCATTCAAGTAAAAAACCTTCTGTGTAACAGAATGCCACCCTTATGCTTAGCTGAGCCCCATCACGATCCAGCGATGTGCATGAGTGCTGCAGCTCTCCTGGCTTTGTCCCTCCTCACTAGGAAGATTGATAGCAGTGGGAACCATTGGCTCCCGCTCCTGTCAATCAACTCCAATGATGAGGGGGTGGGGTCAAGTCCTGCTGTCTGTGTCGATGAGCCTGCATGAATGCCTCCATGGAAATTGGCTTCCTATTGGGGGCAGCAGCAATAGAGAGGAGGAGCCAGGAGTGCTGGCAGAGGACCCGAGAAGAGGAGGATCAGGGCCACTCTGTGCAATTTTATTGCACAGAGCAGGTGTTCATGGACATTTTTTTGTTTGTTTGTTTTTTTTTTTCAATTTTCCCTTACAACCACTTTAGTTGTGGCATTTTTTTTATTAGGTTTATTGATGTAGAATTAACCTCTGAAGAAAAAATTACCCAGTAAATTATTTGTTAAAAGTTTTGTCCAAGCACTCGTCCTTTGGAATTTTAATGCCGTTGGCTCATGCTTTCTTACACAACTTCCTCAAACAGTCAGACGGGGGAACTTCACAAGGAGGAAGGGACAGCTCAGTTTGGAGCAGCTGTCAGTGTGTTAGCTTGGAGGTGGAAAGAGCAGGGGAGTGCCCTGCAGTCCTAAACTATGAGGCCGTGGATTTTTACTAATGCACACAGCATAGCGAGACACAGCTCTAGTCCTTACTGGGAGTGCATTAACAAGGGTGGCTCCATAGGATCCTGAAAGGGAAAGGAGCCACCCTAAAACTGCAATGGAGCAGCAGTAAAGGGACAGTATAGAACTGAAGGATAGGCAAGGTTTGATCAGCACCTGAACTTGCCTAACAAAAGGAGGCTTTAATATCACTTTAATGAAAAATGTCAGTTTAACTGTTTAAACTTTCATGAGCAGATTGAACTGAGAGAACAATTTGAACATACTGTTATGCAGGCCATGGACGGTTCGTTTTTCGGCCGATTTTTCACTCGAAAGAATAATCAATTGATTTTCACACTGTTAGTGGGGCAATGGCATCGGCCGATTTTTGCGGTTCCTCTTCATTTCATTTATAGGTCATGCTGGAAAATCGTGAAAAATGGCCGATTTTCAAAATCATTGGCGGCAACATCGATTTATAGAACGAACGAAAAATCGTCCAATAAACAAACCGTCTATGGCCTGCATTAGTCTCCTATTACCGGTACCTCCTTTTGGGCAATAGATACAACTAACCCAGTGTTTTAAGTATTTTTTTTTTAAACCTCAACCTAAATTGTAAAAGGTGTGCACTCACATAGATTAGAAAAGGAGCCCGACACGTCATCAGTTCCTAAACAATGCATCCTTAGCTGGTTCTGAGTAGAAACATTTAACATTTTTGTAATAAGAAAAAGAGTTTTAGGGCCTGTGTTTTTGCTTTTGTTCACTTCAAGCAGGTTTTGAATTATTACACAAGTCCTTTGTATGTTTTTATTCACTTCAAGCAGGTTGTGCTTTTGTTTATTTCAAGCAGGTTTTGAACTAAGGGTATATACAAGTCCATAGGAATGCAAAACCAGCTTAAAACAGGTCAATGTAGATCAGAAGCTCTCCTGAAGGTCAGATGCATCTGTCAATGAATTCTTAAAGCAGACCGACAATGTATCTGAGCGCCACACCAAAAATGCTATTTAATTCATTTTTAATATTCAAAGCAAACTCCTCCATCCATCCATGTCCCCATGCTTTATATTGCAGAGAAACACTTAGAAAAACACCCCCCGCATTTCTGGCCATGGCCATCTAGAGTAAAGGCAGGTGATTTATTTAGCAAGTACTTCCTAAAATCCATCTGCCCTTAGCTCAGGCACACAGGCAGGAGGGTGTGCTTAGCTGAGTAAACCCCACCTCTCCTCCTGAAGACTTCGGGGATGTATGGCATAATTTGCCTAGGCATGGAAACAAGGAAGTAACTAAAAAAAGTATTAAAAAAAGTTTAAAACAAGTAAATATAGTATACTTTCCTATCTATTCACTAATGCAAGCAGCATAAGGATTCAAAGTAGTCAATGTTGATTGAGAGAGTGAAGTTCCATCACAAAACATCTCAAACTGATGTCAAATAGATGCCATGAAAAGAAGCCCACAGGAGGGTCAGGTAGTATGACAGGAGCACTGATGAACTTTAACAGTACTAGCTTTTCACCTAGATGTGCTACAGTTAAACAAAGTCACACTGACAGCACAAGACAAGTTACTTCAACGCAGCAGGTCCATGGTAGTAAATTACCTAAATGGCTACTGAACTGTGCTAAATGACATTTTCCTAAATAATGTTAAACGCACCACAAATAATTTAAAGGGACTGCATTGTGTGTGGTTTAAGTAATATACTATGGCTAGAGCAAAATATATATTTGTGAAAGTTATTTTGCAGGAAAATATAAAACATCACATAAGAATATGTAATATTTACCCCTTGCTGCCAGCAGGTGGAGCCTTTAAGTATACAGCTTCAGTTTTTTTACCTTGTTAAGGTATTGCTATGTTGTAAATAATGTTAGTAGCAGAAGATCAATTACACACCTGAATGAGACACACACCCTCTACCATCTCTGTACGGAGATTGGCTTTAATGACAGATAATCTTCTTAAAATGCTTGTAAGGTTGTCAAAGTAATGCTGTGATTCATTTCCCTAAATTATTCCAAAGTCCAAAACAATGTTTTATGCTTTTGTTTTGCACCAAATTAGAAGCTAATAATAACTACTAACTGTCAGCAGTAAGACTACCTTTTTCATTCTTTTCTTTCCTGCAAATACCACACAGTGATATCAGCCTGACATAATGTAAAAAATGAGAACCCTCAGCTTCTCATGTATTTCTGTACTGGAAGAAACAATAGCACCAGAAAGGAAACAAAGACACAAAATTAAATATGAACTAGAATCACTCATATATTATGATGTATGCTTTTTAGATTGAAACCAATCAAACAAAATTATATACGCTACACTAACGCTTCCATTACAGCTGAAAGCATCCCGATTCTGGATGTGAAGTATATGTGCGTTTCAGCACTTGCCACTGAAAGTTTGGAACCAGCTTTTAAGTAGGTCATAAAATAAAGCTGCATCTATTTTACATGTCATTATCTTTGTTGTTGTGCTTTTCAGTTAAGAATTTTCGCCAAGCATTTGTGAAGTTGTTAAACTGCAAACTAAACATTAAAGTGTTATATGATCATGTACTTGAACTCTTCAAGTTCCACAGCAACATGCAAAGGTATAGTATCTTTAACACACGAATGCTATTTAAGATTCTGCCTCTATGGCTTTTTTTCTGCTATAAATGTGTTTGTTAATGGTTTAAAAGGATTATTGTTTGTACATGAGATAAATGATGTAAATAGGAAAACATTATTGAATCACTTTGTTAACTTTGGTATGTTTGCTCTACCCCAAAACAATATATTCATGTTTACCCGGTAAAGCAAAGGCCAAAGTCCAATTCAAAGTTATCTATAACCAGTAATCAGAAATAATAGTTTGCCAGTAACATTAAAACAGATTTTAACACCCATGCCAAACTCTTTAACACCTAAAGCAGTTGTAAACCTCAGACATGAAATATGAACAAAGCATATCCCTCTACAGTGTGTCCTTGTCTCTATCACAAGCACTAAGTGTCATTTTAAGAGAAAAAGGTGACAGGGAGGCAGCTCCAACACACAACCTGTGATTTACAGCCCCAGCTCTGTTCCTGAATGGTGTGTAAAGAAGTGTGTGTGTGTCCCTTCCCTGCAATCAGCTCTCACTGAGCTTTGAATAACGTAACTTCCTTTCCTCATCCCGTTTTCTGAAAGCACAGACAAGCTGTAAAATACTGCACTCTGAACAGCTGAAGAGAGAGCTACAGATAAACAGGTACAACTTATATAGGAGATTTTGTTTCATCTGGGTGTACAATCATTTTAACCACTTCCCGTCTGCCCTATAGCAGATATACTGCTAAAGGATGGCACGGGTGCGCAAAATCATGTATATATACCCGATATATTCACAACCATGGCTGTTAATCACCGGGTCCCAGCCACTGTATGATGTATGGTTAAAAATGTTACAAAAATATCAGTCCTGTGCTGTGATCTGGGGATAAGACGCACTGATCTAATCTGGTCTGACTCATCATTTAGTTAATAATACCAAATAGCTGCCCCCTTAAAAAACTAACATGTGAATAGTGGTGGAAACCCCCTGGGTGAATGTGAATCACCAGAATGCTGTATCCAACTTATACTGCTGCAACCTTAGTAACTGGTATAAAACGCAAACAAAATAACTAAGTATATGACAAATGTGATATATAACAAACTTATATATTGTGCATAAAAGAACACCATAAAACTGCAAAGTGCCCTATGTGCAATAGCAAATAAACTTAGCACATTGTGATACCAAACAGCACTTCAAAATAATTTATATGTATATACAACATATAGTGAATGATGGTGAGAACCTTTGTTGTGTGAATATAAAGTCAATATAAAAATATCTTTCCAACTCTAACATAAACTCCAAACAGGAAGTGTGGTTGGAATGCATGGTTAAAAGATGATGCTGATTTCCTAATTGTTCTTAAGGGGACAGCATATTGTATACCTACAAGCCATATATCTATGTGCACGGTTTAGAGTGCACTGTTCCATGTAAGTGCAAATTTTGGGTTTTAATAAATTTGAATCTTTTAATATGGTAAAATACAATGATGGCTTTTTTTTTCATTTGAGCCTTGTTTGCTGGAGGATCCATCTTTCTGAAGCAGGATCAGTTGGTGAATCAGACAATATTCTATGCCAGTGGATTTGCCCCCAGGGTAGAGGAGGTTTGCAGTGACCCTCTGAGGTCTAACATGGAGGTGACCACATAGGATTGCTGGTGGTTGATTTAACATGGAAATTGTTTTACAGTGCCATCACAGGCGCTAAGTTTATTTGACATTGCACATAGGGCACTTTGCAGTTTTTTGTATTCACACAACAGCGGTTCTTACCATTATTCACTAAATTATATATAATAATATATATATATGTATGGAGAATCCTGGCCCATTGTATGTTGCATAAGTACATTAGGAGATAACTCCAGTGACTCCATCAGAAGACAGGTACAGTTCCAACATACATGAATTCGGGGCATAGATCTTTTTTTTTCTTTAGCACTCTAAAATAATGAGATAATTTATCTAGATGAGAGATGAGGGACTGCACAAAGGAGGATTTGCCATTGGCAGACCTAGAAGTCTGACTCAGTAGAGGTAGTGGGAAATGTCAAACCTATGCAGATAGACCACTGCTGTCCCACAAAGTGCAAATAATGAGATCATTTTTCTAGACAAGAGACCAGGGACTGCACAAAGGAGGATATGTCATTGGCAGAGCTATAAGTCTGACTTATTAGAGGGAAATGTCAAACCTATGCAGATAGACCACTGCTTTCCCACAGAGTGCAAAGGTCCTATTCTGCAGCTTCTGGCAGCTGACAGGCTTTCCTCAGCTGTGATTTCTTTAAAAACACACTGAATACTTTCACCTAAACTATATTGCAAAAAGTATTGGGACACCTCTCCAAATCATTGGATTCATGTGTTCCAATCACCTCCATGGCCACAGGTGTATAAAATCAAGCACCTAGGCATGCAGACTGCTTCTACAAACATTTGTGAAAGAATGGGTTGCTCTCAGCAGCTCAATGAATTCAAGCGTGATACTGTGATAGATTACCACCTGGGTTAAAAGTCCATCCGTGAAATTTCCATGCTACTAAATATTCCACGGTCAACTGTTAGTGGTATTATAAAAACATGGAAGCAGCTGGGAACAACAGCAACTCAGCCATGAAGTTAGGCCACATAAATAGTGGGGTCATTGCATGCTGAAGTGCACTGTGTGCAGAGGTTGCTAACTGTCTGCAGAGCCAATAGCTAAAGACCTCCAATCTTCATGTGGCTTTTAGATTAGCACAACAGTGCCTAGAGAGCTTCATGGAATGGGTTTCCATGGCCAAGCAGCTGCATCCAAGCCTTACATCATCAAGTGCAATGCAAAGTGTTGGATGCAGTGATGTAAAGCACACCGCCACTGGACTCTAGAGCAGTGGAGACGCGTTCTCTGGAGTGATGAATCACGCTTCTCTGTTTGGCAATCCCATGGATGTATCTGGGTTTGTTGGTTGCTAAGAGAACAGTGCTTGCCTGACTGCAATGTGCCAGGTGTAAAGTTTGGTGGAGGGGGGATTATAGTGTGGGGTTATTTTTCAGGGGTTGGGCTTGGCCCCTTAGTTCCAGTGAAGTGAACTCTTAAGGCATCAGCATACCAATATTTTGGACAATTTAATGCTTCCAACTTTGTGGGAATAGTTTGGGGATGGCCTCTTCCTGTTACAACATGACTGCTCACCAGTGCGCAAAGCAAGATCCATAAGGACATGGATGAGGGAGTTTGGGGTGGAGGAACTTGACTGGCCTGCACAGAGTCCAGACCTCAACCCGAGAGAACACCTTAGGGATGAATTAGACCTCACAAATGCACTTCTGGAAGAACGGTCAAACATTCCCATAGACACACTCCTAAACCTTGTGAACAGCCTTCCCAGAAGAGTTGAAGCTGTTATAGCTACAAAGGGTGGGCCAACTCAATATTGAACCCTACAGACTAAGACTGGGATGCCATTAAAGTTCATGTGCGTGTAAAGACAGGCGTCTCAATACTTTTGGCAATATAGTATATATATATATATATATATATATATTTGTTTTTGAGTTATATACCAGTTAGTAGGCCCCTTTCACATGAAAGGGTCCGCCTGTTTGTTTTTCATGTGCACCTGATTGGACGCTCTATTGCTCTCCATGGACCGGTGGGTTTTAAATGAACATGTGTCCGTTTTCACCTGCTTGCATCTCATCCAATTCTATCTGCTAAAAACAGAGGATGGGGATCCGTTCCCCATCCGTCTGGCTGATTGGATCGGATGACAGTCAGATGAAAATGGACAGGTGGTCTGTTTCCATCCAACAGCCCATAGAGGATAGTGGGCTGTGTTCTTGTCCGCTCTGCATAGGCACTGCAGACACGTACCTGTCATCCGCTAGCTTAGCGGAGATCACAGGCAGATCCCCCACTGAGCATGCAGATCCACTGATGGGTCCGCCCCGTGTGAAAGGGGTCTTAAGGTTTCAGCAATATAAGCTGGATGCAGCGTTCTGGTGATTTACATAGGGGGCTTCCAGCACTATTCACATATGTTAGTTTTTTAAGGGGCAACACTACACTTTTTGGCCATTCAGTTCCATTAGGTGTAGGAACATATTAACAGCAAGCCCATTAAATATCTTGATATTTTGGCAATACTTTATATATATATATATATATATATATATATATATATATGTATATACATATATCACAATACTGTAGTAGCGCCAGGGTATTTACACATAATATTTTCACATTTAGCTAATAACGTATTTCTGATAAAATGGCAGTATGGGTCTTTTTGTGTTATTTGTGAACAATGATGTATAAGATGCCATTCTATTTGAGATTAACTGAGTTAATGGTACTGCAGTCACATTTTAATCGGTATTTTATCATAGAGTCATAATGTTTTGATAAAAGAAAATATAATGATTGCCTACATGGAAACTAAAGATGTCTTATTTAGATTAAAAAAAAAATTATATTAAAAGATCAGTATGTATATGCATAACTTGATGTTAGCTTCATAAGTGTTGACTGAATATAATCTTTAAAACTGAGTAATGCATAACATACTATGATTTATTTCACATTTCTACATCTGTACAGCAAATAATAGCAAAAAGTTAAAAAGACATATTAGTATACTGAACGCATTTAAAATATTTATTGCATTGGCATTATTTGGTAATAATTCTTCCAAGTATTTGCTATCTACGCATAAAACATTCCATATTCATCTAAATTTATGCATGAAATGTTCACAGAGGGAAGCTACTGGAGTCTCTTCTCATTTTAGACAATCATTTAGCATTGAAAGCAGAGCTACATATAGGACATATATTTATATATATTAATGTAGGTCACCTCATTCTATTACATGCTCACTGAAGAATTTTTTATGCAAATGCTAATAGACAAAATTGCCCACCAAACTAAATCCATATATTAACCCAACAATTTTACCAAATATATATGTGATATTCATATTCCCTTCAACTAGTCCTCATTTGAATGTCCCTATTTGTATTCGAAATGTCTTGCCATATAATTCTTTTTTTTTTTTTTTTTTTTTTTAGAATTTTGTATAGGTACATTCTACCACTAACTTGCTGAAGTGTCTGTCCTATGAAATTGTGATTCTATTTTAATATAGTTCTAAGCAAGTTGATTTTTTTAGCTATGTCTTTCTCAAGCAATGTGAAAAAATACTTCAATAACTTTGTGTATATTTCAAGTAGTCAACCACAAAAATCACATTTCCTATTTTTGAAATTTGCCTTTAATATTTGTGTTTTTTATGTGAATTTAAAGTGCAAGAATACTTTGAAACATCTGACCAGAAAAGACCCACTCACCTCCCTGTGCATAAAAAAAACCAAAACAATTAGCAATTTAGGCTGGATTCTCGTTGTGATATCCTATCCATTACTTGGTATTGTTTACAGCCTTTGCTAAAACGATCCTGTGCACTACTGCACCCGTGACAATTCCACCATAGAACTGAATGTGATATTCTTCTCCTGCTAGATTGTCCTTATTTAGAAAATGTTCGGGTTTAAATATGATCCAATTTCGTGCTGTGAATGCAATGTTATAAAGTATACTGTGCCATATGCTATACTTAAATGGCCAAAAATACAATGCAATAGCCTTTGGGTATAGAGAGATTGATTAAAGGCGATAAAATAGTTATTTAAAACAGAACTATACTCACCTTCTCTCCAGTGCTGTGGTGTCTCAGTGCTCTTCACTGACTTGTTGGCCTTTGGGTACCAATCTTTAGCCAAATTTATCAGTTGGGCCAAGATGATGTCAATTCTGCACAAGCACAGGAGTTCATTCATCTTGGCATTGCCAAAACTGTTCACTAAGCTACATGTAAACAGCTCAGTGTACAGGGTGTACAGACAGGTAAGGAACTTTAAATCAGAAGAGATATAGCATATCTCTTTTGCATTAAAAATCCTAATTGGCATTTTTGACTCTAAATTTCCACTTTTAAGTTGCTCATTTGGCAGGATCAGAGACACCATCATTCTTCTGACATATACTATACCCAGTGTCATGGCTTGCCTTTCCTAGTGTCTTACAGGATAGTGCTTTATAGCAGCCTTTTTCAACCAGGATAACTCGGCACTCTAGGGTGCCGTCAGGTATCTTCAGGGGTTCCTTGGCAAAATGCCTAAAACTTGCCCAAACATTGCACACAAGCCAGCGGATGGATCAGCCTGCCTTTTAGTGCCACAAAGCCACAGATTTTCATTGTGCACTACTACAAACTTCTAGCTGCCGGTGTCCTAACAACCAATGACATTGCAGTTGACAAAGAGGACATTTGGCGCATGCACAGTATCCTTGTTTGCCCCTTCTCTGCCTTTCTCCATCAGCACTGGGGTCACATTATCTGAGTGAGGGAGAGAAACTGGGGCAGAAGAGAAACACTGGAATACTAGTCAGCACCAGTTCACAAAGGTGTATTTGCTTTGGAAGAATAAATCACCTCTAATATTGGGTGTCCTACATGTGTGGATATTGCTGTGTTATGTATAAGTTTAACTTTAGTTTTATTTTATTTTAGAATGTGGTGCCTTGAGATTGTGCAGAATTTTAAAGGGTGCCTTGACTGAAAAAAGGTTGAAAAATAGTGCTTTATAGGATCTTGTTAGGCAAAAAAGTCATAGATTTTCAAATAGTTAAAAGAGTAATTAACAGTCATAATCATTAATAGCATGTAATCTGAAAAAAAAAAAAGATATTAGGAAAATCACTACCAGCTGCCCTAATAGTCACCTGGAATCAAATGCATCAGGTACATGAAGATGAAAGGCATGTTTCAAATACATTGCAACTTGTTAGATGTAGACATGCAAAATGAGACTCTGGCAATGTCCTTGAGTGAAATACAAACAGTGAAAAACAAACACTAATTAGCTTTCTACAGAATTGTTAAGAGAAAGACTATATTAACTTAAGTGGTAAAGAGGATGTGGAAAAGACTAAGCTTTACAAAGTGGAAATGGACAGAAGTTTTTTTGTGAAATACAACAAATCTGGACAGTGCTTAAAGGGTGAGAAAGCCAGTAAAGACTGGTTTGATAAAGAGACAAGATGAATGTGCAGTACATAAATGAAAATAGGAGATAAAAGAGGTAAAAGAAGAACAGAACCAACATGAATGGATATAATGAGAGAATATGAACAGTGTGGTTGCTGTGCTCAACAAGAAGAAGCCAGAACATTTTATATGAGGGACAAAAAGTCATGAGGTACCATCCATAAAGATGTGAAATTTTATAGGTGGAGAAGGCAATATTCTCAGAACATGGGTTGAGTATACCCATAATTTGATTAAAAATATGGAAGGTGAGATCATGGGTGAGCAGTATACTAAGAGGACAAGAACACAAATAGTGAGGAGAGTGAAAATCAGTCCCAACCACTTTCCTAAAAGAAAAATAACCTTAAAAACAACATAAAATCTGAGCTCAACAAAAAGCTGTAATTAAAATATACTGCTCGAAAACCACAAGGAATATACATTCACTTTGTGTGCATCAAATGCCTTTGCAAACTCAGTTATTATCCTTCAAAGCAGTGACATCATTGCTGCACTGCACATAGCCCCTGCAGACCAACCCACTACAGACTACTTGCAAAAAACTACAAGAGGATGGATACAAAACCATTCCCCCTGCATAAGAAAAGAGAGCAGCAGTGACTTGTCTTTATCACAGAAACATCTACACAGAAATGCACAACACACACAAGATCCAAGTAAAAATAGAGTGTTTTTTGTATGTAGACAATGTGTGCTAAACCTGGAGTTCGGCTTTAAGATTAAAGTGGTTGTAAACCCTCACCTATACCCAGTGAAGTGAAACAAATCATCCTACATAAGGCATACCTGTTTATTTGCAGCCATTTGTGATGTACAGCTTTGTAAAACCCAAAGACAAAAAAGATTTTTCGCAGACTCACAAAACAGGGGGAGGGGAGCGGCAGTTACATATTGACTGAAGGAAGGGATACCCCCCCTTTGTTTGGAGGAAGGGATACCCCCCCCCCTTTACAGAGCACACAGAAACTGAGTTGAGGCTGTCAGTCACAAGCTGTCTGGTGGAGGTCCCTCCATCACCTTTTTAACTCTTGGTCTCAGGAAAACCTTTCTGAAGTGACTCATGCTGATAGCATAGGAACCAGACAGCAGAGATAAATGACACTTTGGTGCTTTGGAGAAGGCAAGTAAGCACTATAGAAATATTTGCTTTATTCAGATTTCTTGCCGAGGTTTACAACCACTTTAACCAGTTCCTGCCCAGTTTATTGTAATATGATGGCCGAGCTGGACTTCCATGTTCCAGGTGGACATCATATGACAACCTCCTGGAACGTGTCTTGCACGCGGTTGTGGGGCTATGCTGCAGCACATCTGTCTGTTTCATGGCATTCATTGCTTACAATTGAGTTGCTAGCTGTGATTGGTCACAGTGATCACATGGTACAAAGAGGGCCAATCACAGCTAGTCACAACAATATATACTGATTTAATCAGTTTCATTCAATAAAAATGGTTGTTTATACCAATGAAATTTACTGGTATAAGTAATCATAATGTGTAAAAAAAAAATAAAATCCTGATCACTTTCCCAGAGTAGTACAGTGTTACTATGGTAACGCTATATTGCTCTGGTCACAGGTGCATATATAAAAATGCAATAAAAAAAATTAAAAAAATGTATTTAATTATTTTACATACTGTCACCAGTCAGTGTCCTTGATCACCGCCACACCAGTTATATGATGACACTACTGCATTGGTGACAGTATGTATAAAAACTAATGTGGAAAAAAATTTTTCATTTTCATAATTTCCCTAAAAATTATGACAAAAAATTACAACTTTAAAAAACTTGCCATGACTCTTACTAAATACCTCAGACTGTCTAATTTCCAAAAGAGGTCATTTGGGGGATATTTGTACTGTCCTGACATGTTTTGGGCCTTAAGAAACTACATTAGGACTGATTGATTTTCAGATATACAGTAACTTTCCTACCAACTAAATAATAAAGACTGATTTGGGTCATTTTCACCGAAGAACAGTTTTGAAGAAAGATTATTTGCAAAATGTTATAACAAAAACGAAGAAAAACATTTTCAGTCTTTTTTCATTTATTTAGCAAAACAAAAAAAAACAGCGGTGATTAAATACCACCAAACGAAAACTCTATTTGTGTGAAAAAAAATATAAAAATGTCAGTGTTGCATGACCACATAATTGTCATTCAAAGTGCGGCAACGCTGGAAGCTGGAAATTGGCCTGAGCAGGAAGCGGGTAAAAGTGGTGGTGGTTGAAGTGGATAAATACAAAGTATGGAGAGAACCAACTTATATATATATATATATATATATACTAATTTTTCTTTTGCAGAAATTTGACAAAGTGGGATGGGGTGATTGTAGCCGTATTAGTGCATTTGCGACAGAAACAATTGAGTACTGTCCGTGATACTTTTTTTATTTATTTGCACTAACATACAATTTTGAGGACAAGCTTTCGGGGTATGTCCCCTTCTTCAAGGTCTAAGCAGTACTATTAAAAATCACAAAGTTTAAGCAGAATGTTAGAATGGATTGAGAGAAAAAAAAAAAAAAAAGGGCTACAGATAAGATACATCAAAAGTGAGGGGGGGAGGGGGGATACAACACTCACACAGAGGGGGTCAAGTTTTAGCTAATAGATAGTCATAAAGCTGTCGGATAGTGGTTGAGGAATCCCATGTCCAAATTAAGACCGTTATCTTTAGTGTCAAATAGAATTATCATTCTTAGTTCAAATGTTTTTCTTTCCTGGATGGATTTAAATTTTCCTTTCAGAACTAAAATATTGAGGTCTTCCATATTGTGGCCTGGTTGTGAGAAATGGTGTCCTACAGGTGTGCAGAGGTCATCTTCTTTATGTTCCTTGATGGTATGTCTGTGTAAATTCATCCGTGTTTGCAACCTCTGTCCTGTTTCACCAACATAAGATCCTTTGCTGCATTTTCTGCACTGGATAAGGTATACAACATTACTGGAGGTGCAGCTGTATGATCCGGAGATATTGAAGATCCCTTTTGAGTGTCTGACACTTTTTGATGGATTGATTTGGTTGCACAGCTTGCAGCGTTTCTTATTGCAGGGTTTGCTTCCATTATTTGTGGCATCATAATCAGAAGGAAGTTTCCTACTGATTAGTTTATTTCTGAGGTTGGGGGGTTGTCTGAAAGCCAGTATTGGGGGTTGCTGGAATATTTCTTTCAGAGTTCCATCCTCTGTTATGATGGGTTGTAAATCTTTGATTATTTTTCTTATCCCTTCTAGTGCCGGGTTGTATGTAGTTACTAGAGGTACACGGTTGTTTGTTTTTTTCTCTTTGTACTGAAGCAGATTTTCCCTTCGGGTTCTCAAGGCTGTGTTTATGCTGGTGTTGATAGTTTTGTCCTTGTAACCTTTCTTATGAAAGGCGTCTGCTAGTGTCCCAAGATGTTTATCTCTGTCTCTTGGGTCAGAACATACTCGGTGGTATCTGATGGCCTGACTGTGTATGATGGCACGTTTCGTGTGTTGGGGGTGGAAGCTAGAACTGTGGAGGTAGTTGCATCTGTCAGTGGGTTTCCTGTATATTGAGGTGTGAAGCGTATCATCCCTGATGTATACTGTGGTGTCTAGGAAGTTGACCTGTGTGTTTGAGTATTCCATTTTTAGTTTGATTGATGGATGAAAAGTGTTCATCAATGAGTAAAATTGTTTTAGATTTTCTTCACCTTCCGTCCATATGATGAAAATATCATCAATATAGCGAAAGTATCTGTATGGTTTTTGTTCCATGCTGTTCAGGAATTGTTCCTCCATGTCAGCCATAAATAAATTTGCATATTGGGGTGCCATTTTACTTCCCATCGCAGTGCCCATACATTGAAGATAGATGTCCTTATTGAAAGCAAAGTAGTTGTGTGTAAGTATGAATTCAATGAGCTGTGTAACATCCTCAGCAGTGTATTTGTTGTTTGGTGAGGATGATAAGGATCTGTGACATGCAGCTAATCCATCCTTGTGAGGGATATTACTATACAGGGATACTACATCCATAGTCACTAGAAGTGTATTAGATGGTAATTGCTGGATGTTGTTGATCTTGTTCAGAAAGTCAGTTGTGTCTTGCAGGAAACTAGCAGTATTCATGACTAACGGTTTTAAAATTTTTTCTACAAAGCCTGAGATTTGTTCGGTGAGTGTATTCATACCTGTTATGATGGGTCTGCCTGGATTTCCTGGCTTGTGGACTTTGGGCACAGCTGCTTCACACCTCCACAAGGACGCAACCCCAAACTGGACACCTATATTGATAGCTTCAGATTGCGAGCTACATCCCTGATATCCACCCAGCAAAAGAAAATTCTGTACAATCTTTCACCACTAGAGCGAAGGGCTATACACGATTTGCGCAACAATCAGGCCATCACCATCAAACCAGCGGACAAAGGGGGAGCAGTTGTTGTGATGGATACAAACAAATACATACAAGAAGGCCAGAGGCAGCTGGAAAATGCCATCTACTATAAAAAACTGGATCATGATCCAACCCAGGACTTTACAAAGCAATTAAAAGGTCTCATTAAAACACTTCCAGCCCACCTACATTCAGAACTTATAAATGCGATTCCGGATCATCCAGAAATCGGGGACTTCTACATGCTGCCCAAAGTCCACAAGCCAGGAAATCCAGGCAGACCCATCATAACAGGTATGAATACACTCACCGAACAAATCTCAGGCTTTGTAGAAAAAATTTTAAAACCGTTAGTCATGAATACTGCTAGTTTCCTGCAAGACACAACTGACTTTCTGAACAAGATCAACAACATCCAGCAATTACCATCTAATACACTTCTAGTGACTATGGATGTAGTATCCCTGTATAGTAATATCCCTCACAAGGATGGATTAGCTGCATGTCACAGATCCTTATCATCCTCACCAAACAACAAATACACTGCTGAGGATGTTACACAGCTCATTGAATTCATACTTACACACAACTACTTTGCTTTCAATAAGGACATCTATCTTCAATGTATGGGCACTGCGATGGGAAGTAAAATGGCACCCCAATATGCAAATTTATTTATGGCTGACATGGAGGAACAATTCCTGAACAGCATGGAACAAAAACCATACAGATACTTTCGCTATATTGATGATATTTTCATCATATGGACGGAAGGTGAAGAAAATCTAAAACAATTTTACTCATTGATGAACACTTTTCATCCATCAATCAAACTAAAAATGGAATACTCAAACACACAGGTCAACTTCCTAGACACCACAGTATACATCAGGGATGATACGCTTCACACCTCAATATACAGGAAACCCACTGACAGATGCAACTACCTCCACAGTTCTAGCTTCCACCCCCAACACACGAAACGTGCCATCATACACAGTCAGGCCATCAGATACCACCGAGTATGTTCTGACCCAAGAGACAGAGATAAACATCTTGGGACACTAGCAGACGCCTTTCATAAGAAAGGTTACAAGGACAAAACTATCAACACCAGCATAAACACAGCCTTGAGAACCCGAAGGGAAAATCTGCTTCAGTACAAAGAGAAAAAAACAAACAACCGTGTACCTCTAGTAACTACATACAACCCGGCACTAGAAGGGATAAGAAAAATAATCAAAGATTTACAACCCATCATAACAGAGGATGGAACTCTGAAAGAAATATTCCAGCAACCCCCAATACTGGCTTTCAGACAACCCCCCAACCTCAGAAATAAACTAATCAGTAGGAAACTTCCTTCTGATTATGATGCCACAAATAATGGAAGCAAACCCTGCAATAAGAAACGCTGCAAGCTGTGCAACCAAATCAATCCATCAAAAAGTGTCAGACACTCAAAAGGGATCTTCAATATCTCCGGATCATACAGCTGCACCTCCAGTAATGTTGTATACCTTATCCAGTGCAGAAAATGCAGCAAAGGATCTTATGTTGGTGAAACAGGACAGAGGTTGCAAACACGGATGAATTTACACAGACATACCATCAAGGAACATAAAGAAGATGACCTCTGCACACCTGTAGGACACCATTTCTCACAACCAGGCCACAATATGGAAGACCTCAATATTTTAGTTCTGAAAGGAAAATTTAAATCCATCCAGGAAAGAAAAACATTTGAACTAAGAATGATAATTCTATTTGACACTAAAGATAACGGTCTTAATTTGGACATGGGATTCCTCAACCACTATCCGACAGCTTTATGACTATCTATTAGCTAAAACTTGACCCCCTCTGTGTGAGTGTTGTATCCCCCCTCCCCCCCTCACTTTTGATGTATCTTATCTGTAGCCCTTTTTTTTTTTTTTTTTTTTTCTCTCAATCCATTCTAACATTCTGCTTAAACTTTGTGATTTTTAATAGTACTGCTTAGACCTTGAAGAAGGGGACATACAAAGTGGGATAAAAGCAGAATAGTGAAGTTGCACAATCCTTTTCTTTACACTTGAAAAGGAGAGTATACACAAATGATTACAGAATAGGCCTGCTTAGGGTTTACACAGTATTATAGCCAATACTATGTGATATGAGACTGGCACTACACATGAAATGTATCCTACATCATTATCAATATGGCTTTGAAACAAAAATGTCTTCTAGAGAGCAAAATGTCATGGTGACACATTTCTTAAAAGAGCTTTATGTACACAACATTACAGTATTTCAACTTTTCATTTACTGTTATCTAAACAGTGCCCTAACTCCCTCTCCTCTGCTTCAGCATTAATATTTTTCAAAGCAGATATAGCATGTGTTGAGGTGGTGACAAGAAAATGCCAATGAGACTAATGGCAGTCTATATTAGCAGATGTATCAGCTGCGTAAACAGAATTTGCAAAAGCAGGTCAGTTTGTGCCTATTATAGGAGTGCATGCAGCTAAAAGACTATACTTAAAAGTGGCAAAAGTATGGTGTGATATGGAGAGTTATCTCAGGCCATAAAAGAGCTAGTGTACCAGTTAAGATCATGGGACTATTCCAAATAACCATCTGAAAGGGAATATGAGCCTAACTGAAAAAGCTGACATTCCAGGATAAGTATACTTATTCACAAATGGTGATAGCTGAGTACAGCTGAGATCTGAACATGCTGGGGTTTTTTTGCCCCTTTAATAGTTATCAGAGAGGTAGATGATTGATAGCATGTTAAAAGGATAGATAACAAACATATTCTTGCTTATGTTTATAAAACTGTTCTTATAGTAAAACTCTTAGACCTCATTAAAGTCCCCCAGGATATTGGAAGAGGAACATTTTCTGGAGTCAGTTAATATATCTGAAATAAAAAGTAACAAACTGAAGTGGCTGGGGCAATTACAGATTAAAAAAGGGATTGTAAAGAGGATATTTAATATAATTCAAGAAGATCCTCCCGGAGGAACAAGATAAATCAAAATCAGAAAGAACAAAAGCAGTAAGTAGAGAAGACTGGACCGAATTGTTCATAAGGCAAAGGCCCTCCATGGGCTTAAGTGCTAGTAGAATGAATAGCATTACTCAGCATTTATGGCCAGCTGTTTGAAAGCAATTATTACATTGAGTTTATATAGTGCCAAAGGGTTTACTCAGCGCTGTACAATAGAGGGGGGGGGGGACAATACAAGAAACAGAACAGCAACAACAACAGTACACGAGGGGTTAGAGGGCCCTACTCTTTCGAGCTCACAATCTAGGAAGCAATAGATAGATAGATTAGATAATATCAACAGGAAATGGAGAAATGTATGCTTGAAATGCACTTCCTCTTATACCTCACCACTCTGTTGATCTGGGTGGAGAACTCCCTATATATTAACTCATAACAATTAACTCCTCCTTCCCTACTCCACCCAGATGTATCTAAACTGGGCTTTTATAGTAAAATGGTCTACAATAATTAATAGCATTAATCATGTAACTAGCTAACATTCCAGTTACATTACGGGCTAAGTCCCAGGTTTTCTTTCTTCTGATTTGTAGTTTGAGAGCTTCCTTCTTCCAGCCCACACATAATGTTCTGATAATGTGAACGCTGCCCATTTGCTGTTGAGAAATTGTGTCACAGGTTCCTTTTAAGTATTCTTATAAAGTCCTGAAGTCTTTAAATGTACTGTCACAATGCGAGACCAGCTTAGCAGCGGACAGAATAGAAAGTAGCTTCTGTTCACTAGTCACCACTACCAAAAGAGGTGCTGAAGAGGGTCATATGACAGAGGATGCAAGTAAAGATTTTGTGTTTTAGAGGCTTTTATTAAAAAAAATACAGAATTGGTAGGTGTAGGTTGGATGAAAAATGCATTTCTTCCCTTCCCTGAATTGTTCTTTAAAATCTTAACTTCTTACATGGAGTGGAAAAAATAGAAGCCAGTGAAGAGATCAGGGTCCAATGATGATGACTTGGAATTTACATGCCTTTTAAAAAAGGAACAAGATTTGGAGGCTCCATTAATTTTTTTTGCTTAAAGAAATGAAAGATTTGAAAACTGGTATTACCTGTGCCCCAACTAAAGCCTTCTAATCATTTCCAGAAAAAAAAGTTTGAATTGTTGTGCAAGCAAGCATAAGTAAAAGCCATGCAATAAATATTGTTATTAGCCAAAGTTTAAAGGTCAAACATGGGACGGTTTGGTTTGATGTACTAAGACACGTTTGTAATGAAGAATGGATATAGATTGATTTGTATGGCTGGAATTTAACCACCCCAGTCCAATATATATTGAACCTGTTACATCTTTATTTAGAATCCCTGAACAATTGAAAGGTCATTTTACTACCAATTAAACAAAGGTTTTAATGTACTGGCTCTTGGAATTGCTGTAGAAAAGAGTTTTAGAGCATGACGTTTGTGAGATGCCATTAGAATGCAAGATGGACCTCTTATTACCACTGATAATAGTTTTCTTTGTGTCTTGTCTAGAAAGCTTTCCTTAAATGCGCTGTGAGGATGGCAACACAATTACCATTATTCTTTAAATAAGAACTGTAGGGAGGAAACACCTCATTAACAGTGCAAATAAAAATTAAAAGCTAAAAGTCTCCTCAAGCTTCATAAAAAATCACATTTATGTACATGACTTAAGTGATTGACAAAGACAGTCTACTTTTCCAGCCTTAAGACTATTTAGTGATGAAGGAATCACCATTTAAAACTCCCCACTTGCTAATTCACTGTGGCACAAAAGAGATTTTAGTCATCTATTCATAGCTGTGAGAAAAAAAAGTGCTAAGATGTATCTTCCCATTGTTTATTTCCATACAATCAACTTTCCTGTGATTTTTTTTTCCATTTAAATGGATTTGAAAACATCCTTTTATCCCTACTAGCTACACCAGACATGCAGAAAATTATAATCTTCACAACAAGAAAAGGATAATCACTCACTGGCTGATGCCCGCCTTTGAAAAAAGGAAACATCACAAGGCCAAATTGCACAGTGAAAAGTAGATGCTGCCTAATAATTTCAGTATAGTAGATTGTCAAACAAAGGCTAATAGATAACTACAGTAACACTGAGATAAAGCATAAAATAATTTACCATGCTTGTTGCAATAAAAATATATCAGTTCCTAGATTCATGGAAAGCTTTTAGGTCATTTCAAGCCAATTTGCCTTGCAAAAAATGTTCTCTATAAATCTACTTGTTTAAAAATATAGTTGCAGAATTTTCTGAGGTGTATTGTAAATGTCTTTTTCTAAAATACATGTAGATCATATACTCAAATCTGCTTTGATCAACATAAAGGGTCAAAGAAAAAACAAGTCAGATAAAGATGCAATACTCACACATTGCAAATAGTTTCTATCTTGCTACAAAGTTCCAGTCTACTTAAAGCGGAGTTCCACTCACACTGTAAAAAAATAAAAGTCAGCAGCTACAAAAACTGTAGCTGCTGACTTTTAAAAAACAGCCACTCACCTGTCCCACAATCCCACGGTGTCCTCCCCGCAGCCCATTTCACCAGCCGTCTGGTGTTCCAGGCACCGGCATCTTCAGTGTGGGCATCCGGCTGTGGCGGCTTGCGGCTTCGCAGCCGGCTGCCCACTGCGCATGCATGAATAGTGCTGCGCTTTTTGATGGCCCCGTAGTCTTCTGGGACCTGTCACGTGTCCCAGAAGACTACGGGGAGGGAGGATAGGAGGACAACTTCTGCTTCTGCTCGCCTAGGCAATCACAGTAGAAGTGGGAGCGGGTACCTGTCAATTTTAGGTACCCACTCCCCAAAGGTGCAAATCCCTAATGGGGAGCGGGGGGATCAGTCTTTAAAGTGGAACTTCCCCTTTTGAGTGGCGCTCCATTTTAAGCTCCAGCCACAGCAAGCACCAACTCTTTTTCCCTGACACCTAATTTGAATCTTAATTAAAATACAGCATGTGTGGTGCTTTGATAATATTTTGATAATATAGCATTCTTTTAGGTACATAAAATAGACACCTAAACAGTGGAAATCTGGAATGAGGTGAATTTTAAATGAAAGGGGAACTGAAACCATATTATGTCCCAGAGCAGTTGTCATAGTGTGAATAGCTCCCCTCATCTCTCCCTCTTCTCCTAGTCTTCTTCCTGCCTCTTTTCTTCAGCCACTGGTCAGTCACTGATAATGTAACTGTCCTTACATAGTCCCACCACCTAGCTTTTACCCCTCGCCTCTTACAGAAGTTTGCATTGTACAATGCGCTATGCATGCACCATAATCAATGCACAGTTAAACTACACGTCAGCTGGAATGAAAACACATTTTTTGTGAGAAGAGATATTAAATGTATCTTCTGCCATAAAATTCTACCTGCTTATAGTTTTAAGTTAAAAAATGATTCTGGGCCTGATTTATTGAAATAAAAAGCAAGCTAACATGAACCTGTGCTCATTTCTGTCCAATCGCTGTCCAACTCTTGTAGACTTCACCTCCGCAGCATCTCCAAGATACGGCCGTTCTTAACCTCTGGAACCACTAAGCAACTTATTCACTCCCTTGTTATCTCTCGCCTTGACTATTGTAACTCCCTCCTCATTGGCCTACCTCATCACAGACTATCCCCTCTTCAGTCTATTATAAATTCTGCTGCCAGGCTCATCCTCCTTACTAATCGTTCTGCATCAGCCACCCCTCTCTGCCAATCCCTCCACTGGCTTCCCATTGATCAACAGATGCAATTCAAAACATTAACAATAACATATAAAGCCATTTATAACTCTGCCCCAAATTACATCAGCAATCCTGTCTCCAAATATCACCCAAACCGTACTCTCCACTCCTCACACGACCTCCTGCTCTCTAGCTCCCTTGTCTCCTCATCCCATGCTCGTCTCCAGGACTTCTCCAGAGCTTCCCCCATCCTCTGGAATTCTCTACCCCAATTTATCAGACTATTGCCTACTCTGCTCACTTTTAGGCGATCTCTGAAAACCTATCTCTGCAGAGAAGCCTAACCTCAGCTAATAATAGAATCTTCTACTCTTCCTACCAGTCCATCCCCCACAGTTACTACCTTTTGTACCACTAGCCCCTCCCACCTAGATTGGAAACTCCAAGGAGCAGGGCCCTCCTATCCCTCTTGTATTGAACTGTATTGTTGCTGTATTGTCTCCCATTATATTGTAAAGCGCTGAGCAAACTGTTGGCGCTATATAAATCCTGTATTATAATAATAATAATAATAATTTCAAACATCCAGTCACATGAAGGAAACATTTTTAATTTCAGTGATATTAGTAAACAGGACAAATAGGGTGAATCTCACTAACAGGGACACAGACAGGAATAAAGACCTGACAGTTGTTTTAATCCCTCTCTACTCTTTCCAAAACTGAAAAAAAAGTTTTGCCTTTACTTAATCCTTTAGGATTAATTTTAGTGGCTAGGTTAAAGCAGGATTAATCTCAAATACACAAATTTCATTCATTGCATTTTACTGAACCCTAAATGTGATGGCTGCATCTGTTTTTTTTTTGCTTTTCTTTTCACATGGAAATCTGGCTAGCAACACACTACCTGTATTAGGGTGTCTACACACCACTGGAGGAGCAACAGAGACACCTTTAAACAGCAGCATTGTCAATCTGAGGAGAGGGTAGTGTTAGAAGTGCTATCAGATATAGATGGACTTAACTAACAAATAAATGTTGTTAAATCTGCTAACACTTTTTAAGCAGTTATAGTAAAAAAAATGTTCTTTTGGAATAAGGGTTTTACATAAAGGAATACAATCTGACCATTGTAATCAACCCTGTCAGCGTTAAATGGTTTGTTCCATCTCTCTAACTGCAACCTTTGCTGGACAGCTTGATCTGTAAAAGGAAGTTGAAGAATAACAGACTAATGGACAGGTCACCAAGTGAAAAATAAAGGGAAAAATGCCAAAGACTGAGACTCAGTAAGCTGCAAAATATAAACATTTTTGCTTGGGTTTGGTACTGCCTTAAGTGTCCTAGGATAAAGGAAAGGAACATGTCTGGGTATAAGAATTAGAATCAGTGCTAGGGATAGGTGATAGTTAGGGGTATTTGTGTAGTTGCAGTGCATTTCACACTTGATCTTGGCACCCAAAGATCAGTACTGAATGTCTGTCAATAGGCTAGAAGCAGCATAATATTTGACTAGGGATGTACTAGTCAAATTTAAACTTTTTTTCAAGGCTTCTTTTTTAATATAAAATAAAATATGTATGAACTTGTCCACTACACCACCCAGATTGACCAGGAAGAAACTGAAGATATTTGCTGGCCATTAATCAGCTTAATCAACTATTAAACCAAAAACATGTCTGACTGATTTTGTTATCTCTAGTATGAATATTCTAGAATTCTCTAGTGCTTGAAAACATAATCCCCTAGCTAATCTTTACTCACTAGAATCATACTGGTATTTTTATGAAATTGCATATTTGAACTCCCATGCGTCCTGGTCTTCCAGGGTTAGACCAAACTTTAACTTTGGAATTTAGCACTTAGAGATCAAACATAGTATAAGTAACTAACTCAGAATCTAATAATTCTTCAACTGCCTTTAGAAACCAAAATAAGTTTATGTCTTCATATAAAAAAATATGTTAAAATACAAATTTGTACACTTTGAGGGAGATTTACAAAAACTGGAGCACTCAGAATCTGGTACAGTTGTGTATGGGAACCAATCAACTTGTAACTTCAGTTTGCACAATTAAGCTTTGACAAAAAAAACTTGGAAGCTGATTGGTTTCTTTGCAGAGCTGCACAAGATTTTGCACTCTCCAGTTTTAGCAACCCTCCCCCCCTTTGTAATACGTAGTCAATGTTATATTTGCTAACCATATGGACTGTAATCAAACATGAATTACAGTGAGGGGAAAAAGGCAATTACATTTAACTTAGTAAAAATATAAGAGAGAGAAAGTAGCAAAAATTTGAATTTACCTAATTGAAATTTACTGGCACTAGAGTTTGCTGGCACAATGTCTTACCACATCTTCTAGTTACATTGCTTTCACAGATTTCCTTGCCCTATCAGTCTTTATATAAAGGAAAATATTTTTCAAAACCTATTAGGACTATTTCAGGCAAGTAAGAATGTGTTCACTTGATCTTAATCCACACAGGTTTTTAAAAAATAACATGCTAAAAATTGGAGATCAGTCCATTGGGGTTGATTTACTAAAGACTGCTCACTTTGAAAGAGAATTTTACCAGGAGCTTAGTTAATGTGGTGAAAGTTCACTTTCCAAAGAATACCCATTCACATGCAAGAAAAAAAAAACAGTATTTTTACTTTTATAATTGGATGATGGAAGTCAGCAGAGCTTCAGGTCATTCATTAAACTAAAAAATAAATATATGAAACTGACTCAAAACCATTAGGCCTCATGCACCCTTGAGCTCAAAAGTACTGCTTTTACAGCTTTGAGTTTTTTTTTTATCTGCCTCTAAACTCCTCTCCATGTTAACCATGCACACATAGACATTTACAGGAGTTTAGATGCAGGTGCGTTTAGAGGCAGCAAAAAAAAAAAAAAATCACTTGTATATTCAAGAGAGGAGCGTTTTGGTCGAAAGAAAAAAAACCTGACGCGCCTAAATGCAATTAAATGCGTCTAAACACACATTAGCACTTGAATGTTTCTCATTCAGTGGCCATAATGAATTAATATTTTTCTGTATTATTAGATTACAGGTACAGAGGATTGTGATGCACTAGTGCAGTACAGCAGTGCCTCAAATAAAATGTTCCTTCTCAGCACTTAGACCAGGATTCTTGTATGCAGCTCAAGGTATTATTTTAACTTAAATGTAATTTTATTGATTTCAATATGATACCCAACAAATGTCACCAGAACAATAATCAGCTAAACAACTGAAAGAAACTATATTTTTTTTCTGATTTAGATAACATTGTATTTCCTGTACTTATGCATAGTGACAGAATTACTACCTTTCTTTTGCAAAAAAAAAAAAGAACTGAACTTTAAAGTGGTTGTAAAGGTAAAACAAATCTCTGAATTAAGGTAAAAAAACATTTACATGCAGCTCCTTCTGTTGCCCCCCTAAATACACACCTAAACCCAATCTCAATCCAGAGCACTGTGCACATCTGCAGCAGTTCCTCTCCCTTCTCCTGGCTCTCACATGCTTGGCTGACAGCAGCAGGAGCCATTGTCTCCTGCTGCTGTCAGTCAAAACCTGTGAGCAGAGAGCAGGGGGGGGGGCTGAATAGACACAACAGTCTGGCTTGGGAGCAAGCCCAAATGAGTGACCACCATAGGAAGAGGATTGGCATGGGGAGGAAACAGGCGTGTCGGTGAGGGACCCAAGAAGAAAAGGATTCAGGCTGCTCTGTGCATAACCATTGCACAGAGCATGTTTATTATTTTAATTTAAAAAATGTAAGTATCACACATTTTCTAGAACAGTGTAGATCTTTATAATTCATTAGCGCAACAACCTGATTTTAAGTTGTAATGTTCTAACTGGTCCATTGTCTAACATGTCAAAGCTCACCCATTAGATATTAAAGAATGAAGAGAATGAAGTACATTATTGTGTTATCTGTTTTAAAATGCCAACAGTTTGGATGGTGAGATTAATTTTTCAGAGTGGGGTGTCTTTTTTATTTTAACCTAGAAATAACCTTGGATATACCAGAACAATAATTAACTAAACAACTAAAAGAAACTACAATTTTTTCTTCTGATTTACAGTAGATAATACTAAAAGTGCTGTATGTACAGTATGCATAGTGACAAATTATCACTTTTCTTCTCCATAAAAAAAAGAATCAAACTTTAAGCTGAGTCACTGAGATTTTCCAGAATGCTGAGAAGCTTACTCGTTAGATAAGGGCATGAAGAGAATGAAGTAAGATTTTGTGTTAGCTCTTTATTAAAATGCCACAGGTTTGGATGGTGAGATTACTTTTCTAGAGTGATGCGTCTCTTTGGCTGTAACCTAGAAATAACCTTAGATATATGTCATAATAATCCACTTTAGAAGAACAAAACTTTATCATTACAGCAGTTCAACACGAAGAGGTAGCCAGCTCCAGAAGGTCTCTGTAACAGCTTAAAAACTCAGAGATTTAAATTATTCCAACAGATACAAAGAAATTAATTTGAGTTATATCTATAAAAGGCTTGTTCCAGAAAATTTATCTGTGCTGTACAGAGCATGGTAAGTCTACCGAATTAAACAAGATCAGCAATGAAAAGGGCAGCTGTCTCTGCTGGAGAACATGAAAATCAAAGATGCTTTTCAGGGTTAGTAAAGCAATGAATTGCTACTGCATTCTTCACCCTCAAACATGTTGTATCAGTGTCACAAGACACCATTACACAGTTAATCTTTCAACTGTTATCCAATTAATGCTTCAGTTATACTTTCAATGTATTTGTACAGTATATACTAGCATGGCACCACTTTTCTGAACTGAATACATTTCCTTTACCAGAGTCTGATGTCAATCTCACAGCAAGATTTCTTCTAAATTATTGACGTACATAAATCTCCTTTCTGATATGAAAAAAAATATGATTCAAGCATTTTGACGATTTTGAAATATCTTTCCTAAATATATGAGTATGTATTTGAATGCATTTGCAAATATTTAAATGTATCGTACTGCACAACTAGGTGTTTTGCACATATTCATACACAGGTGCTTACATTTTCTGTCAAGTATATACTGTTTTGACATTATACTTAAAGAGAACCAGTCCCCTAAAAAAAACAATGCTTGGATATACAGCAATACAATATTTATAAAACATAACATATTTGTGCTGTCTTTCAGTTTCTAAATTAATTTTACCATTTTTATTGATGATAATAATAAGAGTGAATCTGATGTAGTCCGGCTACTGCCAAATTTCATGATTACCTGTAGCGCCCAAGCTCAGATAATCATGCAACAGGTCCAACTCCATGCATCTTGTATGCAGATGCTTTCTGCACAATGTTGGAGATTTAAATAGAAGGTGTTGATTTTACCACAGAGGATTACTCTACAAGGGTCACATGAATTTAGAAAGTAAAAACTATTTCTGTAGTGATTCAGCCTGTTTTCCAACAGTGATTTTATCTCACATTAACAGACTAGTTTTAGAGCTCCATGAAGAAATTAGCTTCTTCAAAAAACAGTGCAAGTAGAAAATTGGAGTAACCCATTACAACCAGAATTAGCTTACAGAACTATATTGTCCTATAGTGTATTTCAATGACTACACATTTTTAATTATTAAGTGTCTCTAAAAATATTATCTGACACAATTTTTATGGTCTTATTGCTTGCTGTGCTAAATGTTTAGAATTATATAGATATACAAAATTGTAGGGTTTTTTTAATGTGTGAATTTGGTGGAATTTGTTTTGTTAATCTGAACTACTGATCCAATGCACAATTTAGCATGTTGGCATAAAGTGGACTGGTAAATGATTCTTCTCTGCATATGCTAAAATTCATTTTAGATTGCAGGTCCCAATTTTATCTCCATGCTGAGCTTTGAAAGTAGGCAAGCAATAATTACACACATAGTGTGACTATCAGGATATACTGCAGATGTCCTTGTTTAAGATCTGCCAAGACCTTATATGGATGTGGTCAGGATCAAATACGTCTTTTAGACATCTTGATGGTACACCCATGTATCTGCAACCATTTTATCAGGATAAGTTGCACTTCCTTCCTGGCTAATTATCTCCATAAACAAATGTCACCATAAATTGATAGGAGTCCCAGAAGAGAGCTTTGGCAGAATGGCTTTGCACTCTACATGGAGATCATCCATGAGGTCCTAACTTGCTTCATTTTCATTTTAATGTAGAAATACATTTTCTTAATGTTAACTCTTTTTAATCCTTATGCTGCTAACTATATTATGCTATATTATACTGTATTTATTTTATTACAGGTACTCTAGAACTGTCAATTTACACATGTATTGTACATTCACATTAGTCCCTGCCCTCAGGGAGCTTACAATCTAAGGTCGCTAACTCTAACTATCATACATAGATACACATACTAGGCCCAATTTAGAAGATAGCCAATTAACCTTCCAGCATGTCCTTGGAGTGTGAGAGGAAACCCAAGCAGACGCAGGGAGAACATACAAACTGCAGGCAGGTAGTGCCATGATTAGGATTTAAACCAACACCCCTCTAGTACTGCTAGGCAGAAGTGCTAACCACTTAGCCACTGTGCTGCCCATGTGTTACATGTTTTGAACTTTTTTACATTTCTTCAGTTGCTTCCTGGTTTCTGGCCTAGACCAAAATGATATCATACATCCCTGGAGTCTTTATGGGCATTGTTTTCTTTCAACTGGAGAGGGAACATACTCAGAACACTCTCCTGCCTGCAAGCCTGAGCTCAGGGCAGCTAAAGGTTGATGGATTCCAGGTAGCAAATACCATATAAATCATCTTCCCTTACTCAAAATGGCTGCGGCTAGATATTCTAGGAGGGTGTTTTTCAATGGGGTTTTTCACAAAATGAAGCATGGAGACATTGATGCATGGGTGAGTTTGCTTTGAATTTTAAAATGAATGAAATAGTAATTTTGATTTGTGGTGCTCAGAAACAGTTTAGTTCCACTTTACAGTAAACCTACACAATCACTTCGCAGCATTATTGAACAGGATCTACAGTATAAGCAAATATGGCTGCCCAGTATACTACAGAAACTATTCATATAAACTATACAAGGAAATTAGGTTATTAAAACGTAAACACTGATAAAATTATATTTTTACATTGAATAACCAAATGTTTTAAATTACGCTATACCCCTAGACACAACCAACAAAGAAATGTTCATCACTGAACTCTGTTCATGAAATGTCTTTTAGTTTACGAGGGAGAGATTAAATAGAAGTAGAAACAGGTCCGGCTGTTACAGGTACAGGTATGGCTGTACCTTTTTCTGTTAAAAAGACTAGAGCAGCCAAGCAACTATTTAAATCTTATTGAACTCACAGAGTAAAAATCCATACATATCTACCTTGAAAAACATGCGTGCAGTCTATAAAGGGGACTTACAAACAATCCATGTTGCATGACTGGTGTATTTGAAGGTCATATACCTATGCACTGCTGTAAATCAAATATTCAAAAACTGCCTCCATACCCGATTCACTGTGGTACAAAAAGCCATAGAGAGTTACTTTGTCTATTATGTTTCTCTAGAGGGAGCAGGGAAAGGAGACAAAAGCTGAGCTTGTTATAATAATTGGTATGTAGGTAGGGAAAGAAATGGGTCTTTGTGCAAAAGATGTATGTGAGAGATAAAAAAAAGAGAGAAAGAAATGACTGCTTCAAGTTCAGGTTTGTTTCTGCTCCAATAGAGAAAAATGACAACATGCTAGTTTTCCAGAGAAAGGACATAATTGTTTAATCAAATCACTGTGTATATATGGACATTATAGTTTGTTTTTGAGTGGCACACTATTTATAACAGAAGATAAAAAATAACGCTTCACTTTTTTATTCAGAGAATGTTTTCAAGTGATTTTTAAAGGTTACAGCACACATCCATCCAAAACTTTTTTGTATTGGATATCATTGGGAAGACTTAGAAAGCTGTTTCTGCAAGGGAACTTTTCATCACTTTCTGTAAACAACAGCATAAATTAGGAGTCACTGGGAGAGGCATAAAAATGTGTGATTTTGTAACCCTTAACTACTATACCAAAAACATTTTTGGAGTTTGTATCCCAATTGGAGAGATCTAAGATTACATTTTTATCCCCGTAACACCCTGCATTGGCATGTGGTTCCAAACCAATGCATTTGTACCTGTGATCTATGAATTACCAGTATTTCTCAGTAGTGATGGAGTGCTGGTAAAATTTACATATGGTTTCTCGGACACACGGACATGGACACAGTTGCTGCTCCCAATCTGATAGCTGTGTGCATTCGGCTGAACAGCTCTGAATGCTCACTGTCTGTGTTTGGGATTGTACATTCACACTCATACAACTTTCAAATTGGAAGCAGCAGCTGTTTCCGTGCAGCCACTGCATCTCAATTGAAAGGAATGTGACTGCCTACATAGGGATGCACAGAACACCAGTGCTTCCCCATGTGGGCAAACATAGCCCTAGCATGGGTATGCGCTATAGTATACCCGTATGAATGAAGCCTTAGAGGCATTTATGCACTACATAACATGTATACTAAGAAATACTGCACATTATTTCCTACTGTTGTATCATATCAAATAATGCAGCAAACATTTTTGGATGCAAACAAATAAACATTCCATTTGCATGGGTGTTCTGTCTAGTTACAAATTTACCTTTCTATTAGCTTGTATTACTTTTGATATTGTTTGAAGTGTAACAATTATATAGAAGATTTGTCATTCGTAAAAAATAAAAACTCTGGGTGTTTTTCTATTTATTAAAAATGCTTACAATCCATGTAAACTGTAATTTACTGTAAATAAATAATATCTATTAAAATGGCACTATAGTAAAAGTAGGAAATTTTAATTTATCTATAGCCTCTGTTCCCTTTTCTCTGAAAAGTTATGTATTTTCTGTATGATATTCAGCATAATGAAGCTTGCTTCAGACACAGTGTCCACAGACTGCCCATGTTATTGCTCCATTCCTATAATTCTTCGTGTTCTCATGGTTACAGTGTTATGAACACAATAGCTCACTCTTTTTAAAAGCATTTTACACATGTAATGCTGATTTTAGGTTACTAACTCTTGAAGGTCTGTTCTATTGAAAGCCCCCCGCCCCTCAAAGCCAAATCACCTGTAAAGGCACTTTAAAGATAAAGCCTTTGCTAAAAAGAATTTAAAAAATACTTGCCTTGGTCCTGGTTTTCAACATTTCTAGATAGCATGAGTGACACCACTGTGCTACCTCCTGGGATAACTGAAAGCTTGAAATCCTGCAAAAATGTACACAAGCCCATTGCAAGGTCACATATTTGCAGAATTTAAAGCACCCAGCTATCCCAGAAGGCAGCGATTAGACACAATTGGTAGGATTCATAAAGGGTAATGTGCTTGAGCCTGATTCATGTACCTGATGAATGCACCTATTTGCTAGTACAACATGGATCACCAGACAACATCCAAAACTTTTACTGCATAAAGATCACATGACATCACAAAGGACTAGGTGAAATGTTTCAGAGCAGCGCAGGACCCCTTCATCAGGCATATGACAAACCCGATGAAGGGGTCTTGCGCAGCTCTGAAACATTGCATTTGGTCATTTGTGATGTGATCTTTCTGCAATAAACATTTTGATTGACATCTGATAATCCATGGTGTGCTGGAGAATATGTGCATTGATCTGTGATGAGTCTTGTTTCCAGCTGTTGATCGTTGCAGCACCCACCACTGACGAGCCTATATCCAAGAACATGTGCACTGGCAATATTGACATTATCTTGATTCATATACCTATCACAGAGAGGTACATGAATCCGTCTGTGTCTGCACTGAGGTCAGAATGTCCACACTGGACACTCACGCTGCCTATCCTCCCTGGCCATTTCACCTGTCATACTGACAAGCATGTATAGCTTAGGAGTTTTTTTGCTAGGGGTGGACAGAGCCTGTAAAGAAACTATTACCCCATCAGGTCTATTTTACTTTTCATTGACAGGGCATGGCAGTGGGCAGAGTGATAGCCACTATTCGGTCCAACAACAACTTTTAAATCCACCCACTACTGTGTGCTGTCATTCAAAGGTTAGCAGACCTGATGAGGAACTAGTTTCTCAGCTTGCAGGCTCCGTCTACCCAGTGGCAAGTAATTTCCCAAAAATGGCCATTGGCATATTTGGGTAATGGCATTATTTATATCCCCCAGAACCTTTGTTTACATTTAGCTTTCAGCCAGGGAATTCTCAAGCCGATAGCTATATGGAGCTGGTGATACAGTACTGTGTGGGAAGCTGTCACATATAAGAAAGCTTCCTAAATCAGGTACTACCAGCTCTGAGTACTGGCGTACCTTTTCATGCCATCTCAGAGCTGGAATTAATTATCATCAGTTTCCTAATATGAGAACCAGGGGTAATTCTTTAAGCAAGCCATAGTCATGGGTTCCTTATAGTGGCAGTAGTAAGAACTACCTGGATTTGCCACACTACTAAAGAAACTACTACCAGAAATCTATCATTAGAGCTATTCTGGATTCCCACGACTAACCTTATCTGCATCTGCGCTAGAAGCATCAGATGTATGGGGGTGAGGTATTTTATTTTACCTTTTATTAGCAACAGTCTTATTTTTAAAAGGGGGAGATTTGATTTTCTGTCACTCTCACCTACGATTGACATGAGACATGAGATAAAGTTCTGCTTTATTGAATCTACCAAATTTCCAAATAGTTGCCAAATTAGCTTTTATTTGATGTGTAATATTTGAACTACACATTAAGTACAAGTTAAATAAGTTAAATAAAGCTTCAGCACTATACTCATGCAGATGCTCCTTAATGTCAGTTTGCTTTGTTGTTTATTTTAGTATATGACAAAGTGTATGGCACAGCACATAATAAGCAATGAACTATGTCAGTCAATGCACCAGGACTGTGAAAACAAATTGTCATTGTGTAGCATTGCCCAAAGTCTCCCTGCCATCAGAACACAATAGCACAGTGGGAGAGACTCCCCCATCCACCTTGAATGTGTGGTTGGGGAAATTGGGTCATTTTTTTTTCTTTCAACCCGTTGGTTGAATGAAAACAAATAATGTATGGCCAGCCTTACTGACAGTGGTATCTCCTGTTCATATACAAAGTAAACCTGTCAGAAATCAGGACAACTTTTTTTGATCAATATGAGTCTTCAAAGGTGATTGATGACAGCACTATGTGACTTTAAACAGAAAGCTCCAGAACAGCAACTTATATGGCATAATCACCAATAATTTTTTAAATAAAATGTGCATAGGTTAAAAAATGTTGGCCTTTGTACTGAAAGAGTATGGAAGCTTAAATTACAGATCTCGTCCTCTAAAAACGCTAATAGCCCAGATGACATGCAGGTCTGACAGTATCTGGCAGGCAATGCTCTGAGATGATGGTGGGCCCTAAACATCCTCACAGACACCTGCAGCACCACTAGTTCTGCACTGTACATGATGATGTCAAAAAGCTGCAACTTGTCAAGTAGTAAAAAGGATTAGCTTCAGGGGACAGGTTTATTAGGAGAGAAGCCTGTGTGAGTGAGAAATAAAAGAAGTATTTTACCTTGCTCCCATTCCTCTTGACTAAGCAAGTGTTTCACCTTTGCAGTTAGTGTGTGTGTGCGTGCGTGCGTGCGTGCGTGCGTGTGTGTGTGTGTGTCACTGCAATGTGAAGTTTTACACTTAAAAATGGGGCAGCAGTGAGGTCTGAAAAACCCCAGACCAAGTGGAAGAATGGGCAAGTGATGTTCCACCCTCCCTTTCCACCCTCCCTTTCCCCAAAATGTAAATTCCACTGAATACTACTAAAGTTTACAGAGAGTCACTCTATGAGGGCCAGTGACTCTTGCCAGAACAGATAATCAAGTGATCTGAACTCTGCACTGTGCCAAACACCAGGTTCTACAGGATTCTACTTAAGTACATTTCACTTTTAAACCTTTTAATTTTACTGTAGCTTATGCATGTTTCTTGATATCTTTGCTGTAAATATTCCTTTCACGATATTTATTTACTTATTGATAGTAGGATGTTAAAGCAATACAGTGTTGAAAGGCTTCACATGTGAACCTAACCTAAATGTTCAGATTCTATTGCAGAGTGTCATGGAAATTTTGTATTGTTGGTCGAACTTTAAATGTGTCATATATTCGTGTTATTCATATGTCTCTTGTGTGGCTTAATTAAAGCTCTGAAGGCTGCAATTGGGCCATGCGCATGTACAATGTATGTATTACAGTACTCAGCTCGGTAATGGATGAGATGGCAGATCTGCGCTTATAGACCGGCGTGTATACCACCACGGCATTCGATGCGAATGCCACTGGCAGTAGACCGCGGGCCTGTATCCACATATCAGCAGCATAGTACCACATGGACTTCATAACGCAAGGCGCCAAGCGGTACGAACTCCGCGTGTAGGCTTATGTATATCTTACAACCCATTACCAATCTGAACTGTATCTTGGATGGATGTGTTTTAATAAAGATCGTATCGGGCCCATCCAGGTACAGACTGATGTTTAGCTTAGGGGATGCTTGTACAGAGAATTTACATATCAATAGGAGCTAGTAGGACAGGAAGTTTGCTGACCTCAGAAGGCTCATGGGGGGGAAGGGGAGGAAGTCTGCTGACCTCAGAAGGCTCATGGGGGAGGACCAGTGATAGATAATAGGAAAGGCTATGCTCCAATCGGAATGTATATCCCGTGTATAGGCACTCCCCCATTGCATTGTTCGGTGGGAGGGGATTGACTTTATTCATGTGGGGGGCGTGTCTGCTTGTAATAAAACCGGGGGCTGAGTCTGAAACCGGCCCTTATGTGAATTGCAACACCAGCCTTAGAGTGTCGTGTGATCATTCTAGGGTAACGGAGCTCCATCACCCACATTTCAACAGAAGCTAAAGTAGCTGGATGGGCAGGAATCGTGTAGTTTAGCTGCAGTCGTGGTAAGCGAGATTCGCACAGCTTTATGGGGGATTTCTGCGCATCCAACTGCGAGTACTCACGGTAAGGATAAATTCGTTAAAGCGAATTTCCAAGACAAGAGGCAATTATAACCAATTGAAACCCCAACTTTCTGAATTCACAGGTGTTTTTAAAAGAGCATCTAATGTTTGCAAACACCATAAGACCACACTTTAGCTCTCTTGCCTAGAGGAGTTGATAAAGGGAATAGCTGACGTGGATCAACACATTGTTGTTCAGAACTTTATAAACTGGCAAGGGGAGTTTCTCTAGATTTGTTTAAATGTCACTTTTAAATATTTTATTATAAAATTATTAAACAGGTTTGCCCTCCCATTACCTGACGTTGTGTAAAAATATGTATTACAGCAAACATTACAATAATGGTCCTTGTATGAAATAATAAACCTAAAATGGCTTTTCATTGCTAGTGGCAAGTGACTTAGCTTTTTGCTAAATAGCAAACTAAGGCAACTGTTATTATGTAATTCTATACAAATAATAAAACACATGCTTGTATTGGTTCAGTCTCTCAAGAGACAGTATATGGCAGCACAGAATCAGAAACTAGCCATTATCAGAGCTATGAAATGGCAATTCAGTTGGCATTCACTTGGCCTCAATCGTAAGGACAAAATTGCAATATGAACTCTTGGCATATAAATGTTTATCCGGCTTGATTGTGAAAAACAAGATCTGCATTGCTGTCTCAAATGTAACATTTTACAGCATCAAAAGGAAAAAAAAACACAAACATAAAAGGTATTGTTTTTATAGTTGAAAAACCAATGTTATTTCAGCAACACAAACATCTTGGCTCAAGTAAAGAACAGAATGTTGATAATTTTTTATACAGCAGATTATCAGTAGTAAATAAAAAGTAGTTCACATAAAGATATTAAGAATGTATTTTTCTTATACATTATACCTACCTCACCCCTTGAGCCCTTACCCCGAAGACACATTCTGCCAGTATGTACCATTTCTTTCCAAACCCTAACTTGCAGCAGAAATTAAAATTGATAATTAATATTTTAAAAAATCTTCTAATTCCTGCAGCAGTGCTGTGTGTTTTTGTGATCCTTCCCTGTTCTTTGGCATCTACAGGGAAAGATCTTTGGGAGGGGCTTCTATTATACTGCTATTGTATGCTCTCTACAGTGTGAGTTTGTGTCTGCTCAGCCCTAATTGGTGCTGTGCCAGTCCAATCCAAATCAAATTAAAAATCAAACAACTATTTTTTAGCTCCTCAAAAATCTTTATTGAACATCAAATGTGTATTTTTGTGCATTAACATGGTGTTGGAAGAGTCAAAGATGATTGACATTAGCTTTCATTTTGTTCAGACAGCATCTGCATTCAAGGCTTTTTTTACAGGTATTAGCAATTACATTTGATGTACTTAATACTGATTTATATTAAAACTAAGCTTTTTGTGAGTTTTTTAGTGAATGTAAGGAATCAGTAAATATATATCCTGCCCCCATAGTGTTTAACAATAGGAGGACATGGAGGAGCAGGGAGGGGAGTGTCATTTACCACTGGCAACTTTAAACATAAGAACAATAGATGTATGAAGCTGAGAAGCCCACCAAGCACTAGTTGATCTAGTGGAGTGTGCTTTTACTAGAAGGACGGAACCTTGGCCCTGAGGTCATAAGCTTGAATGATGAGCTGGCAAATACACCTAGTGATAAGGCATCTTTAAGCTCTGGACCTGTAAAGCACCCTGTGGCTAACCTATCATGTTGTACCATGTGCCTAAGTGAGCTCAAACACCAGATTGATTGTTATGAGGTGATGTTGCAAGCTGGTCCAACATCTTCCTGGTGAGTTCTGGGAATAGTCCCCCCGGGGCAACACAAAGAAATACCTTATCCAGGAGCTGCAGACAGGAGCCCCAGTCACTCTGCAGCAGCTGATGAATCTTGATAAAAAATGTTGTTTTGATAAAAAGTGAAAAGATTTTGCTGACCCTCCAGACTACAAGAGGGGGGTCTCCACAGCTGTACAGAGACTTAAGTTAACCACTTGCCCCTCCAGAAGATTTACCCCCCTTCCTGACCAGGCCATATTTTGCAATACGGTGCTGCATTACTTTAACTAACAATTATGCAGTCATGCAACGCTGTATATAAATAAAATGTATGTCATTTTTTTTTCACACAAATAGAGCTTTCTTTTATTACCTCTGCATTTTTTATTTTTTGCACTATAAACAAAAAAAGACTGACAATTTTGAAAAAAAAAAACAATATTTTTGACTTTTTGCTATAAAACATTCAATAAAAAATGTTAAAAAATACAATTTCATTATAAGTTTAGGCCAAAATGTATTCTGCTACATGTCTTTGCTAAAAAAATCCCAATAAGTGTATATGAATTGGTTTACATGAAAGTTTTAGCGTCTACAAATGGTGATATATACAGAATCTCACAGAAGTAAGTACACCCCTTACATTTTTGTAAATATTTTATTCTATCTTTTCATGGGACAACACTGAAGAAATTACACTTTGCTACAATGTAAAGTAGTGAGTGTACAGCTTGTATAAGAGTGCACATTTGCTGTCCCCTCAAAATAACTCAACACACAGCCATTAATGTCTAAACCACTGGCAACAAAAGTGAGTACACTCCTAAGTGAAAATGTACAAATTGGGTCCAATTAGCCATTTTCCCTCCCCCGGTGCCATATGACTCGTTAGTGTTACAAGGTCTCAGGTGTGAATGGGGAGCAGGTATGTTAAATTTGGTGTTATCGCTATCATTCTCTCATACTGGTTACTGGAAGTTCAACATGGCACCTCATGGCAAAGAACTCTCTGAAGATCTGAAAAAAAGAATTGTTGCTCTACATAAAGATGGCCTAGGCTATAAGAGGATTGCCAAGACCCTGAAACTGAGCTGCAGCATGGTGGCCAAGACCATAGAGTGGTTTAACAGGACAGGTTCCACTCAGAACAGGCCTCGCCATGGTCGACCAAAGAAGTTGAGTGCTCAGTGTCATATCCAGAGGTTGTCTTTGGGAAATAGATGTATGAGTGCTGCCAGCATTGCTGCAGAGGTTGAAAGGGTGGGGGGGTCAGCCTGTCAATGCTCAGATCATACGCCACTCACTGCATCAAATTGGTCTGCAT
This sequence comes from Staurois parvus, assembly GCF_062004578.1. NCBI lineage: Eukaryota > Metazoa > Chordata > Amphibia > Anura > Ranidae > Staurois > Staurois parvus. Next base: position 7,931,519 of record NW_028317815.1, read on the forward strand.
GGTTGTCGTCCCAGAAGGAAGTCTCTTCTAAAGATGATGCACAAGAAAGCCCGCAGTTTGCTGAAGACAAGCAGACTAAGGACATGGATTACTGGAACCATGTTCTGTGGTCTGATGAGACTAAGATAAACTTATTTGGTTCAGATGGTGTCAAGCGTATGTGGTGTCCACCAGGTGAGGAGTATAAAGACAAGTATGTCTTGCCTACAGTCAAGCATGGTGGTGGGAGTGTCATGGTCTGGGGCTGCATGAGTGCTCCTGGCACTGGAGACTTACAGCATCATTGAGGGAACCATGAATGCCAACATGTACTGTGACATACTGAAGCAGAGCTTGATCCCCTGCCTTTGGAGACTGTGCTGCAGGGCAGTATTCCAACATTATAATGTCCCCAAACACACCTCCAAGATGACCACTGCCTTGCTAAAGAAGCTGAAGGTAAAGGTGATGGACTGGCCAAGCATGTCTCCAGACCTAAACCCTATTGAGCATCTGTGGGGCATCCTCAAACGGAAGTTGGAGGAGCGCAAAGTCTCTAACATCCACCAGCTCCGTGATGTTGTCATGGAGGAATGGAAGAGGACTCCAGTGGCAACCTGTGAAGCTCTGGTGAACTCCATGTCAAAGAGGGTTAAGGCAGGTAGGGCGGCATGCATCCCCTACACAGAAATGCAAAATCATGTATATATACATGGGGCAAAGCTAGCAAGTGGTTAATACTATATCAGTGTAAGAGAACAATTGTAACAATTGTATGTTTCTTCAGCTGTCTTAATAATAGTGATCCCAAGAATGGGAACACACTGTATATTGCTTACATAAATCTCCATGTAGTTGCATTTTAGTATCAATTTGAAACTCTGGAACTGTGGTGTATAGTTATAAAACACTGAAGGTTTTTCACTTGCATTTCATGTTTTTTTTTTCTAATAAAAATGTATTGGAAAAGAAAACAAATTATGCTTCTCAGAGGAAATCAGAGAAAAAAATGCCTATTCTCCTAAGGCAAAAAAATGGGGCATGCTGGAAGCAGGAGGGGTTATATTCATTTTTTTCTTACCAGTGTCCAATTCTCCTAAAGGTGGCAGTATAACCCATTGATTCCAGAATACCTCATCCAGTACTTTTAAGAAAAAGGCTTTAAAAAAAAGCCTTTACTCACCTCACTAGCTGCTTGTACTGTAAAGCATTTTTATTTTCAAGAATCTCAAAGATCACAGCAAAGATTCTAAAGTCATGTTTCTCTCCTTTCTAACAGTTTAGAGACACTTGCTGTGTGCTGGCAGGCTGCCAACATTCTGCTGAAAAGAGAAAATAGGAACATGTAATAGCTAATATTTCAGTACCTGCTTTGTGAACTTTGCATATTAATTTTCTACACATATGTTCATAAAGTGAATTAGGGCTTGTTTTAAAAGTGCTTTTCCCGCTTCTTCTGAACATACTGTATAGTTTAGTGCCTATAGTCTGGGCACAGGTTCACTTTAACCACTTGCCCTCCAGAGGATTTACCCCCCTTCCTGACCAGGCCATTTTTTGCTATACAGTGCTGTGTTACTCTGACAATTGTTCAGTCATTCAACACTGCACCCAAATTAAATTTATGTCCTTTTTTTCCCACAAATACAACTTTATTTCAGTGGTATTTATTCACTTCTGTGGTTTTTATTTTTTTGCACTATAAACAAAAAATGACCGACAATTTTGAAAAAAAAAAACTATATTTTTGACTTTTTGTATTAAACATGTCCAGTAAAAAAATTTAAAAAATCAAATTTCATCATACATTTAGGCCAAAATGTATTCTGCTACGTCTTTGCTAAAAAATATCCCAATACGTGTACATTAATTGGTTTATATGAAAGTTATAGCGTTTATAAATGGTGGTATATATACTTTTTTTTTTTTTTTTACTAGTATTGGTGGCGATCAGCGACTTATAGTGGGAATGTGGTGGGCATTCTGAAATTGGGGGGAACTGACTTGGTGTCACTGATATCCCCAGTAACACCAATACAGTGATCAGTGCTAATAAAAAGCACTGCTAATCAGTAATAATAACAGAGGGAGAATGTTCCTAGCAGGGGCACAGCTAATAGAGGCAGGAACCCTTTCACACTGTGTTAAAAGAAACAAACAAAACAAAGAAAAACAATGGCTTAGGATACACTTTAATTAATCAAACAGATGTTGGTCTTATCTATCTGTAATATATATATATATATATATATATATATATATATATATATATATATGAAAATGCCATGGTTTAAAGGAAGAAAATAAAATAAAAGTAAAAGCTGCAATTATTTTGCTCAGAAAATAGGCGGATTACAAATATACAGAGAAGACATAGAAATGGCCAGGACATTAATCAAGAACTGTCAACTTGGCCATCTGCTGAACACTGACAAATCCTACACTGCATGCTCTGAGGTCCCTAGAACAATGACTTCAGGTGAAATACACATTGGAAACAGTAGGGATTTTAAGCTTAAGAAGCCAAGCTGATACAAAATGCCCGTGGGTCCTCATTTCTTCAGTGACCATTTAGAAACAGATATAGAGGGGAAATAAAAACTGTAACTAATGGTGCTGGAAATAATACAGTCATTGGTAGATAAGGTTATATATATTTGTGTAAGTAGGAGGGAATCCATATTAATAATAATATCATTTTAAATAAAGCCCATTATTTAGTTAGCTTTAAAAGCTCTTGCTAGACCATCAAATACACTTACAGTATCATGATATATAGAGTATATAAAATAACGAAACGAAATTCAAAAACAAATTTGAATTTGGAAACAAGAATAGAATAACATAGAATATAGAAAATAATAGAATAGAGCAGAAAATAATAGAATAGAAAAAAAATAGAGGGAAAAAGAACAGAATAGAAAATAAAAAATATAACAATACAAAAGAAAATAATAGAATAGAATAGAAAAGAATAAAACAAAACTAAATAGAATAGAAAATAAAAGAATAGAACAGAATAGAAAAGAAGAGAGTAGAAAAAAATAGAGCAAAACAGAACAAAATAGAATAGAAAATAAAGGAATGAAATAGAAAGGATAGAATCAATTAGAATAGAAAAGAATAGAACAGACTATAAAATAAAAGACTAACATAGAAAAGAATAGAATATGTTACAAAACAATACAAATTGTGAGCTGCACTATGGTGGCATGAGTAGTGATCATCAAAGGCACTGTGAAAATTTTGCTTAAAAAAATAGAAATTTCCAATATGGTCACGCAACTCTTCATATAGCCCATATATCATCAAAAACACATGGATTGTAGATTATGGACTGTAAAGTTTAATATTATTTTTTAATCTGTTAGAATAATTTTTTAATCCATTCCGAAATTTTGAATTCAGTCGAATTCGAATAAACAAAACAAATTCTGAAAATGAATTAAATAAATCAAACAAAAGTAAATTAGTCAAATAACGAATCAAAAGGAAACAATTTTTTTTTGTTTTGCATATGTCTACTATGGACTTTTTGGAAGGTGTGCGTAATGTTACGTCTGGTATAAAACTAGCACATTTTATAAAATGAACATCATACCGACAGTCAAACATAGTGGCGATAATGTGATTATCTGGGGCTGCTTTGCAGCTTTAGGACCTGGATGACTTGCCATAATTGATGGAACCACGAATTCTGCACTCTACCAAAAAATCCTGAAGGAGAATGTCTAGCCATCAGTTGGTGACCTCAAGCTCAAGCGCACTTGGGTTAATGCAGCAGGACAGTGATCCAAAACACACCAGCAAGTTGACCTCTGAATGGCTCAAAACAAAAAACATTAAGGTTTTGGAGTGGCCTAATCAAAGTTTGGACTTAAATCTGATTGAGATGCTGTGATATCATGCTTGAAAACCTTCCAATGTAGCTGAATGAAAACAATTCTGCAAAGAAGAGTGGGCCAAAATTCCTCCTAAGGCTACGTTCACACTAGCCTTGTGTGCAGGCGGCAGAGAGGCGTTTGGGAAGCGTTTTTACCGCTTCCCAAACGCCTCTGCCAATTCTGCACATTACAGCACATGGTGCTGTTCTAACGGGAGCGTTTGCGTTGCGTCGCGTTGCGTCGCGGCAAAACGGACGCCTCTGGACGAGTCAGGAGGCTTTGAAGCCTCCTATTCTCGTCTATGGTGCCGCTCCGCAAACGCCCGGCCGGCGTTTGCGGTGCGGTTGCGACGCGGTTGCGGGGCGTTTGCGGAGCGGTAACACCACTCAAACTGCATTATAGGCGTTTGTGGGGCGTTATTAACGCTCGGCAAACGCCTAGCAACCGCCGCTAAACCGCGCATGCGGCGTTTGCAGAGCGTTTGCCGAGCGTTAAAAAACGCTCCGCAAACGCCGGACCAACGCTTGCCAAACGCTTGCCAAACGCTATAGGGACGTTTGGCAAGCATTGGCAAAACAGCCTAGTGTGAACGAGCCCAAAGTGATATGAAAACAGTTATCGCAAATGCTTGACTGCAGTTGTTTGCCACCAAGGATGGCACAACCAGTTATTAGGTTTATTGGGGCAACTACTTTTTCACATAGGGCCAGGCAGGTTTGGAGAGATGTTTTTCCCTTAATAAAGGAAATCATCATCTACACTCTATTTTGTACTTACTAGGGTTATCTTTGCGTAATATTAAAATTTATTTGATGATCTGAATCATTTAAGTATGACAAATATGCAGGAAAAAAAATCAGGAAAGGGGCAAATAATTTTTCACAGCACTGAAAACCACACGTTTAAAATAACCAAGCTTCTGTTTTTTGGGTTTTTTTTTAATTAACACACAGCCGAAAAACATACTAATGTTGACTTGGCATCACATATATTAGTTTGATAGATATTGGATTGTGGGCTCAGTTCACTAAAACTAAAATACCGCACAAAAAAAAAATCACAGTTAAATAGTCCATGTGATATTTTTCAAAAGCATTATTAATTAATGAAAACATTTGTAGCATCAGTGTAATTTGGATCATATTACTGTATATTATTGCAGGAAGATGACTGTGAATCTCTGTAACATCATGTAACCACTATTGATCAGTGGTAAATCAGGAAAAAAATAACATACAGAAATACATCAAAAATCCTCTTCACACAGCATGATATAAGTTATTAGAGGACGTAAAAGTTATGCAATTAGGTGATTGATCTAGGCAATTAATCTGTCTTAATTTAATGCAGTTAGAAAGAAATTTCCCCTTGAGAAAATCAAACTGGCATCTCTCTTAATGTTTTTCTTCCTTCCACTGGAATGCTGGAGCAGGACTAGAATTTTAAGAAGGTAGACTTATTCCCATCCACAGCTCACTAGTGATGTAATTCCTTGTGTATATCTCTGAGGACCATCAATTTCCTGACTATTTCTGACCCCAGTACTAATTCCAGTTCACTGCAATAGAAAAGGATAACACCCACTGGTTACAGTTGTTAGATTCCATTAGAAGAAAACTGTCATGGTAGCTACTTAGCTACTGCCTACTTCGTTTAGAAATTGCTAGTTTTCCAGTTGTAATGCTGATCCTTTGGTTTCACTATAAAGCAAGAGTATTCTGAAAGTAAGATCGGAATTGCTGTCCAGGGGTCCAGTGCTGCCATCACCCGGGCTAATTCTTCGCTAGACTTTGGGTTTCCGGCACCACATTGCAAGTAAGGGAAAACAGAAGTGAAGCCTTGTGACTTCACAGCCAGTTTCCTACTGCACATGCACAAGTTGCGCTGTGCCTCGTGATTGGTCCCGTAGTCTTCTGAGACCTCTGAAGTGGGGGAGGCCAAACATCTGGCTCCATTCCCCATAACAAACTGACCCAGATGTGAGCGCAGGTACCCACTCCCCCCAAAAAAGTGCCAAATGTGGCAGTGGAGGGGTTGAGGGTGCAAAAAAGTGAGCTTCCCCTTTTGGGTGAAGTTTCACTTTGAAGTGGTTGTACACCCTCACATAAACCCAGTGAGTGACTGGCCTTAGGCGATGCACAGAGATGAAACAAATGCTCTTACATAAGTTGTACCTGTCTATCTGCCGTCTTCTCTGCTCTACATCCATTCAAAGTGTGAATTTTAAAACTTGTCTGAGAGTTAAGAAAGAAGGGGGTGGACAGCTGAAGATACACTCTGCAGAGCTCAGTGAGAAGAGTTCTGAGAGCTGATTACAGGGAAGAGACATACCCCCCCTTCACATAGCTCACAGGAGCGGAGCTGAGGCTGTCAATCTGCTGGATGACCCTCCTCTGTCACCATTGTTCTCTTGGTTTCAGGAAAACTTGTCAAAAGTGACTCATGCTGATAACAGAGGAACAAAGCAGCAGACAGAGATGACACATAGTGCTCTGGATTGAAGCAAGTAAACACTATAGAGGAATATCCTTTGTTCATATTTCATGTCTGAGGTTTACGATCACTTTAACCACTTGCCCTCCAGAGGATTTACACCCCTTCCTGACCAGGCCATTTTTTGCGTTATGGCACTGCATTACTTTAACTGACGTTTGCACGATCATGCAACACTGTACCCAAATGAAATTTACATCCTTTTTTCCCACGAATAGAGCTTTCCTTTGGTGGTATTTGATCACCTGTGTTTTTTATTTTTTTGCGCTATAAAAAACAAAAGACCAACAATTTTGAGAAAAAAAAACATCATTGACTTTTCGATATTAAACATGTCCAGTAAAAAAAAAAAAAAAATCTTATTTCCTCATAAATTTAGGCCAAAATGTATTCTGCTATGTCTTTGCTAAAAAAAAAAATCCCAATACGTGTAATTTAATTGGTTTACGTGAAAGTTATAGCGTTTACAAATGGTGGTATATATACTGGGATTTTTTTTTATATTTTATTTTTACTTGTAATGGCGGTAATCAGTGACATATAGCGGGACAACAGCAGGCATTCTGACACTGGGGGGAACTGACTTGGTGTCACTGACATCCCTAGTGACACCAATACAGCGATCAGTGCTAATAAATAGCACTGACACTGTACTAATGGCACTGGGCAGGAAGGGGTTAACATGTGGGGTGATCAAAGGGTTAACTGTGTGCTGTTTTACACTGTGTCCTGTGCTATTGCTTCACTGTAAGCACACTGCTTTGCATGGAAATGCAATGCAGAGCCATACAAAGCAGTGTGCAGGAGCTGACAGGGGAGAGAACTGTAATGTTTACAATTGCATTGATCACATTGATGCGTGATTTTGCGCACCCGTGTTGCCCTGTAGCAGTACTTCTGCTATAGAGCGGATGGGAAGCGGTTAAAGTAAAGCTATAGACACCAATAAAAACAGTCTTGTGTAAATTGCAGTACTAATAAACAGGAATGCCAGTTTTCATTTTCTCAAAGCCCTTTAATGAAAAAAAAATACCTGGAAGCCCTACCAGTCTGTGACAGCTTCCTCCACCAGGTGATCATGCTCTTTTGCCTGGAATGAATTCACTCCATGAAACCTCTTCTTCAGGAATGCTGAGAAGAATGGTTATCAGTGTTGTCACTACTAATAACACTCCCTTCACTGCCAAAGAGTGCTGGTCATGTATTCTAGTTGGGCATCTCCTGGCACTGAGTAAAGATGATGTCACAGACACATAGAAAAATATTTCTTCATGAATGGTGGGGGGATTTGCAATGAACAAAAACACTTTGCCCTGAGATGAACTTTTAATATTAAACCTTGCACTCCGTCATTGAAACTTTGGAATTTCACTTTGCTAAGAAGTCTGCACAATGCAGCATAGGCATATACATAGAAACAGACTCACTGCCAATAAATAATATTTTTAATTAAAGTTTGCAGCCAATAATAAATATATACTGCATAAAGAGGGCACAGGTGAAAATAAAGCTAAAGGAAGCAAAGTGTTAAAACTCCCACCTAGACTCTTTTCCATCCAGGAGACTCAGAATAACATGAAACAATTATTTAAAGAGTTCACTGAAAAATACATTTTGATTGTGATAGGTGCAATTATAATTTAGAACTCAGTATGCATTCATCTGGATTTGTGACTGCTATGCTTATCACACAGTGCATTTGCAAAGTCATAATATCAGTGAAAGCTGATTGATAAAATGTGTTTCAACTGGTAAAACAAGTACATGAAAGGTTGCTCTCAAACATTTCCATAATGTTTACTGTGTGTTCTACAGTACAATTTAGCAGAAAGGTTTTTCAGTTTCTAATCATAACTACAGAAAGGATGATATTAGGAATACCTCATTTATACATTTGTCCTCCAAAATAAAATTAAAATTAATTCAAGCCACCACAGGCAGCAATAAGATTGTGTACACAGTAACTAACATGCAGTAGGATATAATGATACAGAATGATGCCATTATTAAAATTGACTATATTCCACACTGTAATCATGTTATGCCTGTCAGTCTCTAATAAAACAAACCACGGTTTTCAAGTTTTTGACAATATTCATATATGGTCTCAAACAGATAATTGCATTTTTCTTTAATTGCCATGCTACACAGCACTTACAAATCACCTGAGTGTGTGCAAATCAAGCAAACCTGTAGTTACCCAAAAAGTATTTAAAAAGGGTTTTGTTTCCTTTGGAGGACCCAAGGATGCCCTAAACCCTGGGCACCCTGGGCAAATCTTAACTATGCAAATCATGTGCACTTCTCTATTAGTTTCTAGATGTGATGGGCAGCTTCACTGATCAACAACAAAGTTGCTTGCATGCTGAACTTAAGTTAAAAATCTATAAACAGAAAGTTTTTTTTAGTATGTCTCTTCTGCAATAAACAATGTTTACTTTCTTCCTCACAAACTGTTTATACACATGTGCAGCTGAGTGTACAATTCTGGCATCTGCCAGGTACCAAAATGAATTAAAGTAGAACTACAGGCAAAACTTTCTTCCATTTTAGATAGAGTATGGGAGGGATTTAACACCTGTCAATTTTGTTTTCGCCATCTATGTCCCATTTTGGAGATTTCCCTTCACTTCCTGTCACTTCCAATCATAGTCAAACAGGAAGTGTGAAGAAATCCCTCAAAATGAAGGGAATCACTTGGGAACAGGGGCGGACTGACCATTTGGAAACTCGGGCACTGCCCGAGGGCCCGGGGTCAGTAGGGGGCCCCATGAGATGCCCCTGGTACCTTTTTCATAGGCTTTTTTTGAGTTTGGGCAAGGACAAAGGGGCCCCATGATCCCCTATTGCCCGGGGGCCCCATGAGTTGTCAGTCCGCCCCTGCTTGGGAACCTCCAAATCACTAGAACTAGTGTCCTCATTGGATTTCCCATCTATTACTTTTCTGGGTACAACCCAAAATTTGGGATTTTCTTATACTTTCACTTTCAATGATAGCAGTAAACAGACCAACTAAAGAGGGTGAATCTCCTTAATGGGGGCACAGACAGCAATCAAACCTGCCTAGGGTTTTAATCTCTCTCCACTCAAAAAAAGCTTTGCTTTTAGTTATACTTTAACTCCCAGGTGCATGTGTGAGAATTATGTCATCATGGCCTGGCCATACAAGATTTCTGAATATCCCTAACTCAGAAGAAGCCAGCAAGAAGATGTCAGTGCTGGCAAAAGAGCTTGTGGATGTCACATCACTGGAACATAGGTATTTCCCCTTTTAAGAAATGAAATTACCTTGGGGTGTCTACTTTAAAAAAAAAAAGATAATGTGTGGGGTTTGTACTGTCCTGAAACTTTTTAAAATATGTTTTATAACAAAAAGGGAATAAAAAAATTTCCCACATTTCTGGTACTTTTCCTTTATAAAGTAAACAAATTTTAATTTTAAATACAACCAAAAGAAAGCTCTATTTGTATAAAAAAAAAAGTAAATCCATTTGGGCACAGTGCTGCATTGTGAGTGAAACTATTACAGCACTGAAAACGGGTCTGGTAATGAAGAAGTCTATACAACTTTGTGGTTAAACACATGCACCAGGAAGATTCATCAGCAGTGAATATTTGGTGAATAGCAAATTCACTGATTAATACATACTGTATATCCCCAAGTTTATAAGGCCCCTTCACACTGGCACTGTCACACCTGTGTTTATATATGTTTAGATTACATTTCCAAAAGCAAATAAATAAAGGTAATGATATTTCAATGGTGCTATTGATACTGTGTGTTTAGATGCAGCCAGTTTAGATGCATTTTGAGAAAACAGAACTCTGTGTGCCTAGGATCTCATTATACACTCACACACACAGCTAAACATGTTTCAATGCATGTAAATGTGCCAGAATGCAGCTAATACTGTTTTAAAGCAGTAGAGCCTAAACACAGGAAAAACTGATCTGGGACACATAAAAGTGCTTCAGGCTAGTGACTCAGAAAGTATTTAAGTCATTGGATCAGCATGATAAACCAAGAAGCTAACATTTTCTGAAGAAGACATCAGTAAAAGCTGTTTACATATTTCCCACAGTCCGTTTCTTTTAATCTTTATATATAATGTTTCTACACTACAGAGGAAAGAAGATACACAATAAATACTATAAATAGTAAACATACAGTACATGTATGTCAACCATATATCAATGATACTCACTATTGACTTAAAAAGGAACTCTGTCAAACAATTGTAAGCTTTTTGAACCACTTGACCTCTGGAAGATTTACCCCCCCCCCCCTGTCATGACCAGGCCATTTTTTGCAATACGACGCTGTGTTACTTTAGCTGACAATTGCGCAGTCATGCACCACTGTACATAAATTAAATTTATGTAATTTTTTTTCCACAAACAGATATTTCTTTTAGTGGTATTTGATCATCTCTGGGTTTTTTGTTTTTTTGTGCTATAAATGAAAAAACACTGACATTTAAAAAAAAACAAACATTTTTTACTTTCTGCTATACAACATATCCAATAAAAAAAATTAAAAATAAAATTTCTATGTAAACTTATGCCAAAATGTAAAGTTATAGCATCTACAAATGGCGGTATATATACTGGAATTTTTGTAATACTAGTAATGGCGTCGATCAGCGACTTATAGCGTGACTGCGATATTGCTGCGGACAGTCTGACACTGACACTTTGTGGGAATCAGTGACACAAATACAGTGATCAGTGCTAAAAATATACACTGCCACTGTATAAATGACACTGTCTGGGAAGGGGTTAAACATCTAGGGCGATCGAAGGGTTAATTGTGTGGCTAGCCAGTGTTTTTATGTATACAGTGTGCTGTTTTTACTATGCAATCTGCTAGATTTTATTTCCTGACTAAAAACTAGCAGATTGCCATTGACATAACACAGCTCTGCTTTGTTTACATAAGCAAAGCTGTGTTCTGTCATCTCCTTGGTGGTCAACAGGTGCCTGCGCTCATCCAATGGCCGGAACCTATTGATCAGCTTCTGCTGTGTCCAATCACAGCAGAAGCAGCGCTCTGGTGACAGGAGCGCACCCCCCCCCCCAAAGTGCAAAATCCTGTTTATATACGTGATTTTGCACAGAATATCTGCCCTGTAGCAGTAAATCAGCTATAGAGCAGACAGCAAGCAGTTAAAAGTCAAAGTGCTGCCCAACACTAGAGAATTCAAGGTGTCTGTTGTTAAAGGTAATTTTTTATCTGCTTAATATATAGGCCCGCGTGTTTAAAAATTAAAAACCAGGCTCACCACTCCTCAGCTCAGACCCTCGTCTGGGTTAAATCACATCCAGCCTCTTTCAGCCCACTTACTGTGAGCCCAGGTTGTGAATGACATGCCTCCTTGTGGTGCATCATCAGACTAGCCTGGATTTAAAGTGGTTGAAAACTCTTACATATATCCAGTGAGGTTACTAGTTTCTTTTCTATAGCCTTCTAAAACACAGATTTTAAACAAAACTTCCCAGAAAAGTAGGGGGTGGAGATCTAAAGTCACACACTACTGAACTCAGTAAGGAGAGCTTTGGCTGGAGGGAAGGGACACACCCCCCCCCCCATTTCACACAGTACACAAGAAAATGCACAGCTGATGCTATCAATCATAGGCTGTATGCTGGAGCTCTCCTTTCCTGTCATCCATGCATGTTGCATGTTCTCCCTGTGCCTGCGTTGGTTTCCTCCCACACTCCAAAGGCATGTCAATAAATTAATTGGCTCTTGTCTAAATTGGCCCTAATATGTGTATGTATGAATCTGTGTTACAGACCTTAGATTGTACGCTCCTTGAAGGCACTGATGTGGATGTACAATATATGTAAAGTGGTGCACAAATTTATTTATTTATTTCAGGTATTTATATAGTGCTGTCAATTTATGCAGCGCTTTACATATATATTGTAAATTCACATCAGTCCCTAACCCTCAAGGGGTGTATAATCTATGGGCCCTAACTCACATTCATACATACACATATTAGGGCCAATTTAGACAGGATCCAATTCACCTACCAGCATGTCTTTGGAGTGTGGAAGGAAACTGGAGTACCTGAAGGAAACCCACGCAGGCACAGGGAGAACATGCAAACTCCAGGCAGGTGGTGCCGTGGTTGGGATTCGAACCAACAACCCAAGTACTGCCAGGCGAACCATTTAGCCACTGTGCTGCCCCACACATTGACGGCTCTATATAAGTACCTGAAATTTCTGACAGGACAAGCGGTCAGAAGTCATTCATGCAGATAACAGAGGAACAAGGCAGTAGATAGAAATCACATATGCAGTGTCTTGGATAGAAACAAGTACACAGTATAGAAAGATATATTTTGTTCACATTTCATGTCTGAGGTTCACAGCTTTAAAGTACTGATGTTGAGAATGGTACCCACATGCCACTACTGCTGCCACCAGAGAGGAATGGAAAGGATATCACAAGACCAACTAGAAGAAATCAGAATTTTAAGTGAGTCAGCTGCACTTTTTTAATGTATGGGGATGTTCAGGGAAGAGAAAAACTGGAGTTCTGCTTTAGCTTTATAAGCCAGCAAAAAAAAGTCACTGTGAAAACACATTGTGCATAAAATCACAAAACTCAGAACCAAGACTGTCGTGAATACAAAATTCTGTAATTCTCCACAGTTTGGACAAGTCTGCTTGAATATATTAAAAGGTTCACAACTCGCTGATTCACTGATGTGCAAAGCAATTCACTCAATCCTACTATCGAGAAGACTTCATTATATGCATAAGGGACATTTGTATGCTGATTAAAGATTGCATATTAAATTTGCAGCCAGCTCTTTTTTATTTATAGTTTATTTATAGTGAAAGTGAAACATTGCTGTTTATTATTTGAAATATTACGCAATAGCAAATAACCTCTTTTGCACTAAGATTCCTCTTTTTTAGGGTAACTAATGTTAAACATACATATTTAAGATAACGCTCAGTTTTACATGCCATATTATTATTTAGTGTATCTTATAACATTTGCTGCTGCTGTTTATCTTTTCTGCTAATGGATGAGATGTATTGCTTTGGAAGGGCACGCTAGGCATCCTGTACTAGTAATCTTAATGAATGTCAAGGGAATAAAAACATATGTAGTTTTCTCACCTGGACCACTGGTTTTTCTGCGTTGTGCACAAATTGCTGCAGGCAAGCAGTCAGTGGTTCTCAAGAACCTGGGAGATTTAGCAGACTTGCAGACTGTAAATCATTCCATGATTAATTTAAGAAAGGTCACAGGTTCAGTAATTCAGCAAAACATTATGTTGACCTATTTATTGGTCCTAAATTGATTACAGTTTACATTGCCTAAATGACATTCAGTTTCAATTAATTAGATTGATAATGCTTTATGTGGAATGGATTACTCTGAAAAGGTCTGCCCTATACCCACACCTGAATGATAAGCAGCAACCAGCGTGTATCCATTTTTGCTAAAATAAGTGTTCTAAATGGTTGACTTGCAAAGGGTTTGCTAGACCAGCAATTCTGTATTTGCTTCAAACAGTCAATCAAAATGACAGCATTTTTAAAGCATCTTTGAAGTTAACTAGCATTCTGTAATAAACATTTGTCTACATTTTTCAAAACTTCTAAAGTTTATGGTATATCATTGTGTTTCTTAATTTAAGTCAGTACGTACCTACCAACCTTCTGTCAAAGTCAGTTTGGTGAGATTTGGTGTGATTTACTTGTGCATCTTAATCACAACACTCATGGTAAAGTAATCACAGTTTGGGCAAAAACATTTCTTAGCTTCTCAGTAACAGGATACTTAATGCCTGAAGACTAGAGATGAGCTAAACTCAGGTTTAGGAGGAATATGAGTTTGATGCTCAATAATGGCGTTTTCTTATGTGCTAGCCCCCTCCCTATAAAAGCCAGGATATGCAGCAGCCATTTGTCAGTGTGTGTTGGAGACTTCAAGTAGATAGGGAGAGCTAACAGTGTATAATTAGGAAGCGATTGTTCCTGATATACAGTACTATATACAGTGATGTATTGTGCTAAATTTTGCAGGGAAAGATAGCTGCTGATATACAGTGCTGTGTTGTACTGGGAGAGATAGCTGTCACTATATAGTAGTATACGCAGTGGTATACACAATGTTGTTTTGTGCTACATTACTGTGAAACGCAGTGTGCTGAGCTACATATTAGTCTGTACCCACCCCAGCCACTGTATTAACAGTGCATAGAATAGACCGAACAACCTTTTAGGAGTACCTTTTTTGTGTGTGCCAGCAATAACTTCAGTTGCTGTGTAGCTCTTGCACCCCCCTTTTTTTTGAGGGGGGGGTTTAAAGCTTTTTTCTCACTTTTACTATTTTTATACTTTCAGCTAGATAAAAAAGAGGGGCAAAGCTGCCCATTGTTTGCACCACATCACTACATTCTTCAGTTAATCAAAGCACTACACCTTCATAACCCTTATTTCCATAGCTGAAGATAAAGTAAGGCGACCTACAGTATTCATAATGTTAAGTGGGCTAATGCAGGCCATACATGGGTTGAATTCTCAACATATTTTCTTTAGAAAATCAGAAATTTTGTGCATTTTGTAATCCGACAGTGCCACCATTAATTTCAAACCTTTAATTTCACCTCATGTTGCTACAGAAAATAATTTTCATGGCCAATAATTTTCTTTTCTTTCCAGGTCACTGCTTATGCTCATTTATTTTTCACTTACATTTCTCACACAATTCTCCCATCATTGCTTAGAAATTAGTTTGTTTTTAAAAAAAATTCCAACATGCCCGATCACTCAGATTCCATGGTTGCTTGAAAATCAGCTGTTGCCGAGGCCCACCAATGGTGCTAAATTCGAACAAAAATTCTTAGAAATGATTTTCAAAAGAAAATTCTTTCTAAATTCGACCTGTGTATGACCGGCTTTAAAGAGGGGGGTACAGAGGTTCTGCATGTACAGCTAGTAAGGACTGAGCAGGCTTCATTTCCAGACAGTGGCAAGAGCCCTTCTCATGACCAACATGCCTCAGATTCACAAATGACTGAAAGAAACTATATGACTGCCTAAACTATAACAACTTGGCATCTATGGTTGATGTAGACAATCTTTCAAGCAAGGATCCCATGGACTACTGAGTGTCCAGACTGGACCACTGGCTGGAGTGTTCATAATATGAGCTGGCTTGTGTGGCCAGTGTTCTGTCTGAGAGAGCCATCAGTGGAGCAGGAAGTTTTGTGACAGAGACACATTTTCCTGTCACCTGACTGTGTAAACTAAATAATTAAGTGCAGTGCAACCCAATGTGCAAATTTATACATAAAATAATAACAATGTGAGCATATGTGCAATGTTCATAAAGTATATGTCCATCAAATCCACATGATACAGACTGTTCCCATACACCACTCCATGATTCTGTATAATCCTGGTATTCCACAATGTGTGACATACCACCTTCACCAGAAGAATTGGCTGTTCACCTTTAAAAATTGACCCCATTGCCAACAGGTAGTCACATGCACTTTCCCTTTAAGGGCATATGGAAGCTCCAGGTTTAATTCTTCAGCGTCCCAGTAAACTCCCAGTACCTACTGAGGAAGCCCCCCCTTTGGACGTTACGTGTGTAGAAGGGCGGAGCCACACATATGACATCATCCCATGGCCATCTTACCTTACTGTGGTAACGCTACTTACTGAGCTTTTAAACCCACACAGTGGAGTGCTTTTTATTGTAAGTATATTCCCATTTCTTTTATTAAATGTGCTATATGCAGAATACTATAGGCTTTTTTTTCCTATTGTATGATGGAAAATACTGGGAGTGTACTGGGACACTGAATAACTAAACTTGGAGCTTCCATATGTCCTTAAAGGGAAAGTACATGTGACTACCTGTTGGCTCAGGGGTCAATTTTTAAAGGTGAGCGGCCAATTCTTCTGGTGAAGGTGGTTTATAACACACTGTGGAATACCAGGATTATACAAAATTATGAAATATAAATATAAATAGAGCATATCCCTCTAGAGTGTGTACTTGTCTAAATCAGAGCTCTAAGTGTCATTTCTGTTTGTTGCCTTGTTCCTCTGCTATCTGCAGGAATCATTTCTGACAATTTTGCCTGACACCAAGAGAAAAAAGGTGACAGGGGAGGGAGCTCCAACACACTGCCTGTTATTGACAGCCTCAGCCTTCCCTCTAATAAACTCTCACTGCGCTCTGCAGAATGTAACATAAGCTCCATGCCTCCTGCTTTCTGAAAGCTCAGACATGCTGTATAAATTTTGCACATTGAACAGCTGTAGAGAAGAGAGGACTGCAGATAAGCAGGTACAACTTGTGTAGGAGGGTTTATTTTCTGCCTGTGTAACACCAGAGGCCAGTCACTTCACTGGGTATATGTAAGGGTTTACAACCACTTCAATGGCAGCTTTGGAAATAGGTAGAGGTGCACGTGGTTTTTTGGTGTACATAAATTTACCACACATGTATGCATTGATGAGCTGCAAACAAAGAGCATCTTCACCTATATCAACAAAAATTTTAAGCTGCCAAAGTCCTGAAAAAGGCAATAGCAACATAAAATAATATAAAATATGCCTCTATTTAAAAGAAATACTGGTTTTTAAAAAGGTGGGGAGTCTATAGATACATTTTCTCCCCACGTAGCTATGAGACATGGGTGGGTGATCTGGCCACTACTCCTCAAAGTGACACATTTTGGGTTCTCGTAGGGATGGTGGCAGTAGATCCTCCAATTTTACCAAGATATCAGGGATGTGGGAAATGTCTCCCTTTAAGTTGCTTTTGCTCCCTTTAAATGTCTTCCTAACTGAAGGTCTGTGGACTGCCCCTATGAATAGCATCCCATATATTTTTCTCACTCCTCATAGCCAGTCTGTGGGGAACTGGGTATATGGTGGGATTGGGTGAAGAGTAGTAGGAAAATGCTATTGTAGGAGTACCAAGAAATTGTTGAAATGCATGGTCTTAAACATGAGAGGTAAAAGGGCAATTAACATAACACAAAAAAGTGGTTGCTATGCATCCTTGAGAAGGAGAAAGAAAGGTCTACATTAATAGAAAATGCTTAAGCCTAGGTTCACACTTATGAAGATTTCAGTGCATTTTCCAGTTTGCAGAAACATACTACAGTCCATTTAACATGGTTTCCTATGGATCTAGATCATATCTGTGCATTTTGAGCCTTTGCATTTTTTGAAAACGGTCTCGGACATTTTTACCTGCAGCAGATTGTGTATTGTGTGTAATAGACTTCAATGGACCTGCACCGAATATGCAAGTGTTGTGTTTCTGATAAGTTTGATGCATGTTTGATGCTTTTTTAACATGTTTTGCATTTTGTTTGCTAATAGGTAATTATGACAGTTCTGTTCATGTAGTGCGACTTTGATGTGACTTTACACTCTCTGGCACTCAAGTAGCATCAAAGTCGCATTAAAGTCACATTGCATGAACAGAACTGTCATACATTCCTATTAGCCAAAAAACGCAAAATGCATAAAAAAGCATTAAAAAACGCATCATAAATGCAAAACGCATTGCAAAACATGGTAGAAAAATGCATCAACCGCAACCTGCATAGATGCAAACTCTTAATGCATGCCCTTAAGGAAGAGGAAAAGTTGAAATTATCAGGCCCAAAAGGCACCCATTACTATTATCTTTCAATTTTCTTTAAGAACAATTTAAGCAAGTACATAAAATACCTGTTGATCTTGCCAGAAATGCAGTGCCCTTTTACTTCATGAGAACTGAACTAAAAACAAGAATGATCTTATCTTTTTTCTGTAAACCTAATGCCATCACCCTTCATGTAAAGGATATGAAAAAAGCAGACATATCTGTAATGCAGGGAGGGGAATCATAGTCCAGATACAGTAAAAAAATTAATGTAGCCACCCACAGACAGGAAATGTGTTATTTGTAGGATCACCAGGAAAAAGTTAATGAAAAGTAATTAATGTCGCCACCTCATCTAAGCACTGGAAACCCGGAATTTATTTTTTTGTTATTATAGATATATTTTTACAATTAGCTAGATTGTTTTACCTTTCACTACAAAATGTTTATCTAGCATCTATTTTAGTAGTTTGTTTATACTAAATTTCTATGTATTTATTTGCTTAATAAAACCTGAGAAACTAACCACAAAATAAATAGACAATCCTTTAGTGAAGTTGTTTAGTAAGAGTTTATGATATTATTTTTACTGTTACATTCTTCAAAATTCATACATAATACATACCTAAATGTTTAAATACCAAGCTCACAGAGCAGCTGCACAATGCGGTAAACTGTATAAAATGCTGCAGTGTAAAATTCTCCAAGCCATAATAGCAACATCTGCCAAAAGGACATATGCAGGAGAATAATCTAGATAAAATATTTTTTTAATTTGTACATGACCAAAATAAGCATGCCCACATTGATAAACATAACCCTAAATCCTTCCAGAATTCTAGGTCACTTGTCCTTAAACATAGTTATGCAAACAATAGAACTTTATAATCTATTTATTTCATTTTGTTAATGCTCTAGTAGGGCTTTCTTTATTTTCAGCATTAAATTAACAGAATACAAATGTCCATATTTGAAAAATTGATAAAGGATAAATAAAATCAGCAGACAAGATATGAGATTATGTGCATTTGTTTAAATACTTAACTAAAACCTTTAAAAGTGGTGTCCTTATTTATTTAAGGTGTTGTTATTTAAGCAGTATTAAAGCAGAGTTCCAGTCGCAGTGTGAAAAAATAAAAGTCAGCAACTATAAAAACTTTAGCTGCTGACTTTTAAAGAACAGACACTCACCTGTCCATCGATCCCCCGGTGTCCTCCCCGCAGCCCATTTCACCAGCCGTCTGGTGTTCCCCACACGTACATCCTTCGCACAGCACTACTTGCACATACTTGCGCATGTGCAGTGGGTGCCTGGCTGTGAAGCCGCTAGCTGACACAGCCAGTGCCAACTGCACATGCGCAAGTAGCGCTGTGCTTTCTGAATGGTCCCGTTGTCTTCTGGGACCTATCACATGTCCGAGAAGACTACGGGGAGGGAGGGGGGAGGACAACTTCCAATCGCCTAGGTGATTGCAGAGGAATAGGGAGTGGGTACCTTCTGAATTTCGGGCACCCGGTTCCCCCCTGATCCCCAAAGGTGACAATCCTTATTGGGGAGCAGGGGACTAGTCTTTAAAGGGGAGCTTCCCCTTTTGTTTAAAGCTCCGCTTTAAACAAAACATGTAATATATTGCAACTTACCAATCATTAGAGGTGGTGGATGAATTAACCGCTTCCCTCCCGCCTGCCCGCAAAGTACTGTGGCAGGGCGGCAGCTACAACGTATGTGATCAAATGATCACAATGTAAGTAAAGCTGTTATTTGTCAATCTCATTCATAAAAGCTTTGTTGCTCTTCCTAGTGAGCTGTGATTGGCCCACAGCTGTCACATAATACATGGGGCCAATCACAGCACCCTGTATCATGTGGCCAGCTCCAGCCAATCACAGATCACTATATTGAGCTGTCAAAACCTAACTCATTGATGAGAAATTTCTCCTGCAAAGCAAAGTGTAAAAAACAACAAAAAAAAATGCCTGATCACCCCCCCTCCCCCAACAGTAGTACAGTGTTACTATGGTAACACTGTACCATTCTGATAAAAGTATAAAAAAAAATAAAAAATGTTACAAAAATAAAATAAAAAATACTATATTGAGAAATTAAAAAAAAAACCTTTTTAAGGTTTTTTTTTTTTTTAAACTACTTGCTAACCACTTACCCGCATTTTGCAGGTGAGCAGCAGCTCTTGGCAAAGCGGCATAATCTTGTTTTGCTTCCTTTTTTGGGGTGTAAATGAGCCTGCACCCCTTGCTGTTTCCTCGGTTGGTCCAGGGAGAGAAGAGAGAACACGGCACTGAATAAAATCACTACATTTTACACGCACACGGTAGATTAGCACATTTAACCCTTTGATCACCCCGTCACCCAACCAGTGCCATTAGTGCAGTGTCAGTATATCAAATTTTTCACTGATCACTATATTCCTGCCACTAGCAACATCAGATAACGTCAGGGTCAATAAGCGCCCCACCCAGCCAGGGTCAGCCATTACTAGTACAGTGTTTGTACGGATCAATATAATGATCATGAACAGAACTATACTAGTGCTTCCTTTGTATAGTGTCCCCAAAAATGTAGTGTTAGCAGGATCAGACCCGTTCGCTTCCAGCACTAGCGTTTAGTCCCTCTACTGTTTTACCAATTAATTGTGAGCCAAGGCAAGTTATATGCATAACAATACATTGCCGCCCACGCAAATTCAGTTCTTGGCAGACAATTTGCATGGAAACCTATCACAGTTTCTGAATTTAAAACTTTTTTGGGCCTTACATACAACATGGGCATTACAAAAAAAAATTAATTGCGATCATATTGGTCCACAGACCCGATTCATCATATGCCCATGTTCTCTGCTGTTACATATATCCCCAACATGTACTGGTACGTCGATGGAGTTTGAGTGGTTATGCCGGGATGATGCCTGAAGCTACAGGCATCATCCTGGGATTGTTTTTTTCAGCTGGTGGTCAGCTTTCATTTAAAAGCAATGCTAGTGGCCAATTAGCTGCTGAATTGTTTTTACAAGACATCCCCCCCACCTCCTGCTGCCTTCCACAGTTTTCTAGGGCTCTTCTGTCCCACAGGGGAATCTGAGAATTCAGCCGGCTTATCCGCTGGCTGACTATAGAGCTGATCAAAGACCAGAATGACTCCAATCATCTCTATAGTCTAAGGAATCGGAAGCTACGAGCATTTCATCACTTCAGTGTCGCAGGGTAAAAATAGCGCCTTTTGTAAATTGGGAAAGCATCCGATCACACAATATTGGTGAGATCAGATGATGTAAGGGTAGAGAAGATATCTAGAGTCTAATAGACCCCGGATTTCTAAAGAAAAAAAAATACCTGTCAATGCCTATTGCAGTCAGAGGGGATATTTACATTCCCTGTGATAGCAATAAAAGTGATTAAAAAAAAAGAAAGGGACAGTGTAAAAATAATTAAAACAATCAAAATAACAAAAAAAAGCATCCTTGCCCCACTGCACGCACAAGTGTTGTTTCTTTTCTTTTTCAAAACCCTGTGACAAAAACGATATCTGTAAAATACTCACCAAAAGAAAGCTCTATTTGTGTGAAAAAAAGGATATAAATTTTGTTTGGGTACAGCACTGCAGAACCGCACAATTACCAGCTGAAATAGTGCAGTGCTGAACAGCAACAAATGGCTTGGTCATTAAGGGGGGTAAATCCTCTGGAGGGCAAGTGGTTAATTTGC
Organism: Staurois parvus; assembly: GCF_062004578.1. Classification (NCBI taxonomy): domain Eukaryota; kingdom Metazoa; phylum Chordata; class Amphibia; order Anura; family Ranidae; genus Staurois; species Staurois parvus. The sequence goes on from NW_028317815.1 coordinate 7,953,245, forward strand.
CTTTTTTTAGGCATTTTCTCCTTTGTTTTTGCCTTGTGATCTTGCCAGTAACACACCTCCTGTATTAGAGTCTCCCCACTCTGGATGAAGGAGAACAGGGTCATCTTTGGACAGCAGCACTGTTAGTCTGGGGGTAGGATAGTGTTGTGTGTACTAGAAAAATTTAAATATACTAACAAATTGAAACCAAACTCTAGCTAATACTTTATAAGCAGTTACAGCAATCAGTACTTTTTCCTTTTGGGATAAAGGTTTTACATAAATAAATGAAAGCCTGCCATTATAAGCACCTCTGTCTGTGGTAAAAGGTTTGCCTCATTCCTGTAACTGCTACATTTGCAGGAATGGTTTTGAAAAACAACAGACATACTGGCTGGATAACCAGGTGAAAATAACAGAAAGAAAGCCTAAAAAGAAAAGAAAAAAAATGAATGCAGCCATCACAGAATTGGTAAGCTGCAATATAATAAATGTTTTTGTTTGGATTATTACTGCTTTAAGTCAAACCTCATTTCAAGTGACACCTTCTCTTGGAAATAGAAATAAGGATCCTGTCATAACATGTTAACTTCAAACATCCAAACCTACAAATAATGGATTTTTTTTTCAAATTCCCTGCACATGGTTGGATGCTCTAAGTGAACACAAGTTCACGTTAACTAATGTTACACAATAGTAAATCTGGCCCTAGATCACTTTTGCTAATGTGTCAAGCAAAAATGTTTTTCTTTGGTTTTTAATAAATTGGGGAAGATTTAGAACACCTGTTAGTTTTCTTCCTTGCCGACAATGGTTTTAACAGACAGAAAGGAAGTAAGATAAAATTGAAGAGAGGGACACAGACAGAAATACAAATCTGATAGGGGTTCTAGCTTTCTTCTACGCTTCTTAAAGTGGAGTTCCAGTGAGAAAAAAAATAAATAAATAAAAGTTAGCAGCTACAAAAACTTTAGCTGCTGTGCTTTAAAAAACTGACACTTACCTGTCCATCGATCCCGTGGTGTCCCCCTACAGCCAGTTTCACTGGCCGCCCTGTATTCTTCAGTGTGGACATTAAGATTGTGCATGCTTTGTTAAGGTGCCACCTGGTGTTCAACAGAGTATGTAACAGACTTTTCCAAATATTTGGAGTAGGACTTGAATCAAACTGGCATGTGTTCATAAAATGCCCTTTCATTCAATTACAACAAAAATATAACAAAAATGGATGCATGCATAATCTAACCGGCTCATTTACTTTGTTTCAGGATGCATGCATACCCTAGTTGGCTCATTCACTTTATTTCGGGATGCATTTCGGGATGCATACACAACCAAATTGGCTCATTCACATCACTTCTGCATGTATTTATTACCTAACTGGTTTATTCACATCATTTCGGGGCATTACCGATATGAATCCCTTTATTTAACACATTTCACTAATATTTTATCTTTTTTGTATCTATCAGGTAAAATAGTATATATACAATATTTGTACAGTTGTACACAAATTATCCCAAGAGATAAATACAATCAGTTTTTATAGAGAAGTACACTGCATTATCATTCACAGAAACATGATTCATTCAATGCCAATTTTTAATTAGCACGAGGTAAAGGTAAAAGCACAATAAATGTCCCCCAACATGTGTTAGGATTTTTTAAACCAATCATCGGGGTCATGAAATGGTTTTATTATGTTTACATCCAAACTGCCCCTTGGGAAGCTTGAATGATGGCTTCAGATGGGGGTATAAGTAGTACATTTGCATATACTGCCTTTTATTCGGATGTAGCTGTCTCTTTTCCAGTATTGTTTTTACAGATAGCACATGTTTTACTGGAATGCACAACTGTAAATGAATATAAGTAATAGAGCAAAACACAGACACAGGCCAGCAATTATACCAAGCAGCTCTATACAAACATTCCTTCAGTGAAGATATATAATTAGGACAGCTCAGACACTCTCCTGAATTGCATGTATTCCAATGCTACCTAGCAGTGATTGTTTCTCCTGCTGAGCCTTGATGTTATTTCAATGCTCAAAAAGTGATGAAATTCATGTGACCCACTCTAATTTCACTATCGTCAAGTATAGAAACCATGAAAACAAAACAGATCACAAAATAAGTACACTTAAGATGTTCACCAGAGCAGGTATTTGTTGAGTATAATATTTTATCAGCTAGCTATGTGATAAAAATAGCATCATGCTGAGCTGTCACACATTAATTTAAAAAACAGAGTGAAGAGGAAGAAAAACAAGTGCTCAACTGACTTCAGCAATGCAACTGATGCTGTTGGCGCATTTTTCCTCTTTTATTGGCATGCAATATGTTAGAGCAGCTATAGCAGGTGTATTATTTTTTGTCAGAAGAAATATGTTAAAACTTCAGTTCACAGTCCAAAGCATTAAAGCCCAAGTGAACAGTTTAAAAAATTTGCTAAATACATTCAAGGTGCCTAAAACCAAAGGTTTGTTTGCTCTAGCCACTCAAGTCCCAGACCGTTTTCTCCCTAACCCTCTTGAGTCTCATATCTTTTTTTTTTCTTTGTTTTTCTCTTGGATTCAAGTATTATACCATTTAGCAGTAGTAGTCTACCCCAACGTATTATACTTTTTTTGATAGAAAATTTGGATACATACATTTTTATTTCCTTGTTTTTATTGGGAAAGAAAGTTAAAAATATGGATTTCCCTGAAAATTTTCATAACGTAATGCTTACATAATTTGCACACCTACATTTAAATACCAGAAAATATAATTAGCAAAGTCTGCTGAATAAAGTGATATAACATTAGTGTGACTTTTTTGTAATGTAGTAAAATGATACAACTCAAAGTGAACACTTACATGCAGTGCAGTGTAGTGAATGCATATGTCTTCAAGAATATTGAATGACATGCTGGAACCGAGAGATGAATTTGGATATATGTTTATCTGTATATACCGTATACAATGTGTATATATTGTGTAGAGTCAGCCTGGGGCAGGCTCAAGAGGGGTTATTTTGTAGAGGCCAGGTACTTCCCTTACAGCTATGCTTATTTATTAACTGAATAGAGAGAGCAGGGTGGTTAGTATCTACAGAGATGAGACCTGTGTGTGCAGCCTGGACCTCTCTGAAAGGTTTGCTTGAATGAAACTTGTCTGCATTTCTTTTGGAATTTGAACATGTGCTGAAGAGCTGCACCTACTTTATTTGAGTTGAAGATGAAGACCAAGCCTGTTGTTTGTGTTTTCGTACAAATAAAACATAAGTTTATAGAACTGTCGGATGAATGCCTGTTTCCCCTCTGATGCTGATACATATGTATACTATTTATTTTATTTTTTAAACTTTTTTCATGTGGGGTTTGGGACTGGTCAATGAAGACTCCCATACAGCTGTGTAATGATAAATTACTTCTAATAGAGAACTATGACTGGTTGCAATCAGCTAGCCATAGATGATTATAGCAGTGATCTATTGCTGTAGGGAGATGCAGGATGGAACTGAGACCTGTCTTAGCCTCTGTACTCAGAGGAAGTGAAGTGATATTACTTGTGAAGCACAACAGCACTAGGCAGCTCTGGGATGAATAATTGCTATCCCTTCACTATTTTAAAATGGTGCTGGGGACAAAAGTGATTAGGAATCAGCTACAACGTGAGTGGAAAAGTCTGTGTGCTGCCAGCATGCTCTAGAAAGGGACCCTTGTGGGGAAGCAGTGATGGATTCATTGGAAAGCATGAGCTTTGCTGTTTGCAGAGTTCAGAGGCATTTTCTAAATGCAGTAAGCCTGCATACAAGATCAATTACAGTGAAAGAAATAAGTATTTGATCCCCTGCTGATTTTGAATGTTTGCCCACTTACAAAGAAATGATCAGACTAAAAATCAAATGGTAGGTGTATTGTAACACTGAGAGACAGAATAGCAACAAAAAAATCAAAAGAAATGCATGTCTAACAAATTATGCACTGATTTGCATGTTCATGAGGGAAATAAGTATTTTTTTTTTTTTTATAAATATTTATTAAATTTTTCCAATTCATATACAAAACATTTCAACATTTCTATTAAAATAATTATCCCAAATGTTTTCTCTTCTTACATATATTATCCCTGTATATGACTTTCTTTCCTTGCCCTCCCCCCCCTCCACCCCCCCATCTCCTCCAACCCCTCCCACGCTCAACATTCTTTTTACTCTCGTTAACTCCATATTATTCTGTTGTTTCTAAATCTCAGTTCTAAGCCAGCTTCCAGGAATATTATCTCTTCATATATTTCACCTTTTCTCTGTATTCTTCCCAGCCTTTCCATTTTTTATTATATAACTCCAGCTTGTCCTCGTGCGTGTAATACAATCTTTCTGTCCCAGAGATCTGATTTACTCTAGCCATCCAATCCTCCTCAGTTGGCACCTCTCTTTTCTTCCAGAACCTGGGTATCAGACTCTTCGCTGCGGTCAAGTAATGCTATATCCCAGAACTCTTATATGTTTTCACTGAGAGTTCTGAGATATGGAGGATACATACTTCTGGATCTAATCCTATATTGATTTTTGTGATTTTCCCTATCAAATAAACTATCCTCCGCCAAAACACCTGTATTTCTGAACACTCCCACCACACATGATACCACGTGCCCACCTCTCCACAACCTCTCCAACACATCTGTGAGATTTCTGTATTCATCTTGTGCTCCAGATAGGGGGTAATGTGCTATCTATTCAAACACTTATAGTTTATTTCCACTTCTCTCATACTAATATTTTCGTGAATTAATGTGAACATCTTCTTCTTCTCCTCCTCCTCTATTTTTCTTCCCATATCTCTTTCCCATTTCTCTATGTGCATTAATTTTGTGTCTATATCAAGTTCCATTAATATCTTGTGTATTTTTGCCGTACCATGTCTACCATTTCCCCGTGACTCAAAGATTCTCTCAAATGGATTCCAGTCTTTTCTAGTTCTTATTGGTTTTGGAAGGCTTTCAAAGAAATTCTTCAGTTGGTAATATCTTAGTCTATCCATCTTATTAAAGACTTCACCCTTTCTTTCCTCCATATCCTTATATGACCCCATTTCCTCTCCTACCATTATATCTCTCAACTGCGCCTCCTGTTTTATTATCCATTTCCCTGCTATACTATCTTTTCCCGGGATTAAATATTTTGTGTTCCTAAGTGGCATTAGTTGTGAATTAAAAACCCACCCCTTTTGTCTGTGTAATAAATCCCATTCTTTTAAAACATTAAGAGTGTACGTGCTTGTGCTCTCCTCTAATTCTCTATATTGTGCAGGGACCCAGATACTATTACTCAAACTTTTTCCACTCAGTGCTTTCTCAATTTTAACCCAAGTTTTCTCCGGATTATGAATCCAGTCGAAAATTCTTGCAATAATCCCTGCTTTGTAATATCTCCTAAAATCTGGTACCCCCAATCCTCCTCTTTCTTTGCTTCTGGTCAGCGTTTCATAACCTATTCTAGGCTTTTTATTCCTCCATATGCATTTTATTATCATTTTCCTCAGTTCTTTAAAATATGCCTCTGGGAGTTTGATTGGGATCATTTGAAATTTATATAATACTTTGGGGACTATTACCATCTTTATCAAGTTTATGCGACCTATCCACGATGGATTTCCATTTCCCACTCTTCTCAACTCCTCCTTGATTTCATTTAATAGCGTTATATAATTGGCTTTATAAAGGTTCTTATTTGAGGCTGATAGTTTTATTCCTAGATATTTTAATTCTTTATCTCTCCAAAGGAAAGGGAATTCCTCTTGTAGTTTTTCTTTTTCACTATTTTTGAGATTTATGTTTAAGATTTCGGTCTTTGTCGGGTTAATTTTTAGGTTTGACAGGTCTCCGTACTCCCTCAATGCTTTCATTACATTTGGAAGTGATGTTCTAGGGTTTCCTACATAAAACATCAGGTCATCCGCATAAGCCACTACCTTGTGTTCTCTATCACCTATCTTTATTCCTTTTATGTCTATATTCCTCCTAATCATGGACAGCAAGGGCTCCAGTGATAACACATATAGCAATGGAGACAATGGGCATCCCTGTCTTGTACCATTTGACATCTTAAAGTACTCTGATCTTCCTCCATTTACCATTATGGTAGCGGTAGGCCCTCTGCACAACTCACTAATCCACCCTCTCATTCTATCTCCCATTCCTAATGCTTCCAGAGTATCCATCATAAAACCCCAACTCACTCTGTCAAATGCCTTCTCAGCGTCTATCGACATCAGTATCATTGGGGTTTTCCCTTTTTTGCCCTCCTGTATAAGCAACAATGATCTCAAAGCATTATCTCTACCCTCTCTTCCCGAGACAAACCCCACCTGATCTCCATGTATCCACTCCGGCATCAGCTCTTTCAGTCTATTTGCCAGAACCTTTGCATATATTTTAGTGTCTACATTCAGCAGCGCTATTGGACGATAACTCGCACATTGTGAGGGATCTTTATCTTCCTTCTGTATCAATACTATATTCGCCTGTAAAGACTCTCCCCTTATCTCTATCCCGTTCCCCAAGGCGTTCATATAAATCTTCATTTTGGGGATTAAAAGCTCTTTATATTTTTTATAGTATTTGGCCGTATATCCATCTGGACCCGGGCTTTTCCCTCCCGCCATACTTTCTAATGCTATTTTTATTTCCTCTAAAGTTATTTCTGCCTCTAGAGAGTTCCGTTGTGTTTCTCTTAATTTCGGTAGGCCTGCCTCCTCTAGGTATGTCTTTCTTTTCCCTCTATTTACTA